>NC_065580.1:155277914-156527914 GCF_024542745.1 Macaca thibetana thibetana | reverse complement strand
TGAAAGAAGTTCCGTACACTCCAATTCTTTTCTAGGATCTTGCTTCTGGGGAGCCCAAACTCGGAGGCTCCCATCAACCTCCCAGCTGGAGCTGGCCCCCAGAGGCAGAGCTATAACTCTGCCTCCAGCTGGGTGGCTCACACCTAAATCCTCTGAGCACTTTGCAGAACTTAGTTTTTTTCAGGGCAAGAACTTAGCAGAGAGGAGAAGGTGGGAATATTGTTCACGCCTTGTTCACCACAAGGCCAAGCCTTGCACGGACCTGTCACTGCCTCGAATTATACCCACTTTTATTTGACTTCTTCAGGGAGAAGGGGGTGGAAGCTACTCAGAGGGATCCATCCAAGCCTTAACTGACACTGGACCTGCAACAAGAACGTGAAACTGGATGCCTTCCCCTTTTCAGGTGTGTAGAAGACAAGGACATCTGCCAAGAGAGGATGGCGTGAGAGATGGCACGGTATGTGTGGCCAGTGGGTTGGATTTAGGGAGATAATGAGAGCCCTCGAGGTATCTTCTGGCTGGCCAGGAACTTTACTTATCAGATTTTTGCAGCAGTTTGAAGAGAACCATTAGGGCACTTCAATAGAGGCCTGAAAACATTAGTTAGCTTGATTGTGGCAATCACTTCACAGTATACACATATATCAAAACATTGCATTGTATAATTTAAATACAGACCACTTTTATTTGTCAAAACCAATTAGTTAATTAAGAAAACAAAACAGAGCTCTGGATTTTATCCTGAGTCACTTTCTTAGTGGTACAAAATATGCTGGCAGGGGAACTATTTCTAAGAATGATGCTCAGAGCTTTGGAGCCAGGAGGTCAAGGTGCTTCCCTGGCCTGTGTTCCTGAGCCCCTGTGAAGTCAGCATCATTTGCACTGCCTAGTGTGGCTTAAAGTCCCTGCCCTGCTGTTCCATCCCTCTGATCTTTCCAAGCAGGTGGCTCTGACCTCTGTGTCTCTTTAAGGCATTTGCTCTGTTAAGCTCCCTTTTTCTCTGACCTTCCTATTCCTGGTAGTGTCCTACATGAACATACAGGTGAAGCTCTCACTTCCTAAATGCGTCCAGCCACACTGCCTTCAGACACAAACTACCCCATGTATGGTAGATGCCAAAACTGGCCATAATCCTCCATGTCTCCAAGTACCATAGCCTTTACAATGATCTTCACAGCTCCTCCTGTCAAGGCCCGTAGTCTTATTTTCCACTGTAGCCACATCGGGTGTCTTTGTATTTCACATTGGCCCCTAGAATGTGAAAGAAGTTGCTGTGTACCAGCACTGAGTCTAAGCTTCTGCACTCTCTCTCTGAAACCCGCTGAGCTACCATGTGGGCCAGTCTAGGGTTGCCTGCTGGACAACAGGAAACAATTATCCAGTTCCCCTCATCTCCCTAACACACAGCTGGCAACCAACCCCAGGAGAAGAGTCACCTCCCTGACAGGCAGCTACTGACAAACTCATGACTGAACCTAGCTGAGAGCAGAAGAACCACCCAACTGAGCTCAGCCTAAATTGCCAATTCACACAATCATGAACTAGGCAAACAGCTATTGTTCTAAGCCACTAAGTTTTGGGGTAGTTTGTTATGTAGTAATAAGTAACAGATACACCCTGCAATAAATCCAGTGTAATTATAATGCAGTGCCTGTTTCTGCTGTCTTTGCTACTGGTGCAAAGGAAACATGAAGCTCACCTTTGCCTCTGAAGGAAGAACTGTGAGTGAAATCCTGAGACAGAAACCCTTTGTGTGGGTTTCTATGGCTCTCCTTTTTTCCTGAAGACCACCCTCCTCATAGCTGTGGAAACAGGGCAGATGATCTAATCATGCCTCTAGTCATCTCCAGGAGTTCTGCCATGTAAGGTAACATGGTCTGGCTGCCATCCATCATCTCTGTGTCTCAAAATATCACAGCTCCTTTTTAAATCTCAAAGCCAAAAAGCAAACCTTTCAACACTAGGGTTCTTCAGTGCCCAAAACCATAGTATTTCTACAATGTTCTGATGACAACTTTATAAATTATCACTGATTTAATTTCACAAAGCTCTCCATGACATAAGCACAACCACAGCCACAGTCCTGAGCCATATTTAATGGTGAAATTCAAGAATTTATTATGTGTTGGGATTTTCCTCTTTCCTCCTCTGTGTGGCTCAAATAAGGCATAAGAAAGAGACACAAAGTGAGATTCATCATATTAACTTAAGGAATAAAGTGGCTTCCTCTGAGAACTTGGCCTCCAGTTCTCATATTATATCATATTATACCCCATTATAGTAATTACTGGCCTGTTATTTTGTTAGACATTATTATACATATTTAGAGTATGTAGAAATGTTTTATAAATAGAATATGCATACCCATTGCCCCAAATTTTCTAGAACAGCATTGATTTAAAATATTCCTTCCAGTAAATACTGGATAGTGCTCTTCCTTGAACCAAGAATTTCTTCTACTTCAATCGTCATGTCTGTGACATTGCTGGCACCATAGTCTCATACTGTGGCTAAATTTTGCACATGTGCATCTTGTCTTTCTAACTAACTGGTCTATTCCTTAAGGTCACAAGCCTTGAAGGATGGTTTTATACATCTCTACTCCACTGCCAGGTACTCCATCTGTCCTTTGCTTTTGCTCAGTTGGCCTCAATAACTCACCTGCTAAGTCAATGTCTCCAGTTGCAGAGTCCTAGAGGATAAAGGGCAGAGCAGCAGCCAGCGAGGGTGAGCAGCAGTCAGAGCCTCCTCATGGACAGGATGAAAGACACATTTTGTCTTTGGCAATGTCCAGGTTTTCCTTTTTTTTTTTCTTGAGTTGGAATCTCGCTCTGTCGCCCAGGCTGGAGTACAGTGGTGCAATCTCGGCTCGCTGCAACCTCTGCCTCCTGGGTTCAAACAATTCTCCTGCCTCAGCCTCCCGAGTAGCTGGGACTACAGGTGTTTGCCACCATGCCCAGCTAATTTTTTGTATTTTTAGTAGAGACGGGGTTTCACTGTGTTAGCCAGGATGGTCTCGATCTCCTGACCTCGTGATCCGCTCGACTCGGCCTCCCAAAATTACAGGCACAAGCCACTGCTCCTGGCCCAGGCTTTCCATTTTTGGCCCCTCCTCTTCCTCAAAGCATTCCATGGCTCTCACCTCTGGGAAGGTTCTCCAGTAAGGAAGTGATCACTGTGCTCTCCAGTGCTAAGAGGCGCTAGCATGCATCTGCCATTGGTTTTGCATGTTACTATTACAAAACATGGTGCTGTTTCTTGGTGGCTGTTAAATAGTTTTACCTTTGCATATCTGCACTATCAGCTTGCGTTTATTAGGAGCAACCTTAACTATAAAGTCTTGGATCCTTACAATGCATTTCAAAAGCACATGGGCCTCCTTAATAGTTGTATGGAGCAGACCAAAGGTCTGCATCCCATCCTCAGAGACTCGCAGTACCTTCTGCTTGTCAAAGGATAGTGCACCACATATCCTTCATATCAGTACCTGCCTGGACCATAATATGATTGCAGGAGAAATGTTCAAGGTAAATTTTTAAGTATTTTTAGCTCTTTCCATATAAGAATGTTCCAGACATGACTTTGAGTTTGGAAGAATGTACATAACCACGTTCAGAACCTCCTTTTCTTTTTAGAGGAACTCTCTTTTATTATAAAACATCAGAGGATTAGCATAACTCTTGGCTATCTATCCCTCTGGTACCACTCTATCTTTCCTTTCTGCAAGAAAAGCAAAACTAAGAACCTTTATTTACTTAGAAAGTCAGTTACAGGAGGCAATAAAGTTTATGGGAACAGGCTTGTCGCTGCTTATTTACCATCGACCCCAGCAATACTTTGGAGAAACAATTTCTATATCAGAGATATATTACTTTAACTCTAAGGGTGCTGTTTATTTCAAGAGATGCCTTAACATGATGAAATAATAAGAACTGAACACCCTTATACAATCGCCCTGGGCTCACATCTCAGTTGCTCTCTGCTCTAGCTCCATACTGCCCCCAGAAGTGGCTTGTCCAAACCAAATGCACCATTCCATGGTCATTGTATGACAGACACAAACTCAGTGCAAAGAAAGCAGCATTGACTCCTCCTGATTTCACTTTCTTTTTAGAATAATTTTTCTTACCCTGGAACTGAAACTCCATTCATTGTTTAAGTCACATACAGATTTGATGAGCTCTCTTTTCTCAATTTGACTTTTGTTGATAAACAAAACTAGAGGTTAAAAAAAAGTTTTTAAATGTTCACAAAAAATAATTTTGAGCCCTTTAGTTGACTGTTTTGTCTACAAGTTGTCTTTTGGGAGCTCTGATTCCAGGTGGTGTCTTGAACTGAGTTTACACTGAAATTAAATCCTCTATCTCATTCTGTGTCATGATAAGAAAATCCTGAGCCATCGCATATCCACCATATAGAAATTCAAGTGCTTGGCTAATTTAAAATGACAAATAACTTAAAATAAGTTCCATTTGACATTAAAATTCTCTAAGAAAATATTTTTTTCTCATCTATACAGTTTCCCTCTCAATTGGAAATCCCAGGACGCTTCAGAATCCACCTATGGAATACCAGACCACCCTTTCTCCACCCTAAACCCACATTTCCTCAGGCCCCTCCTAGAGTCAACAGTTTCCACCACCCACCCCATCACCTGATAAGGGAGTCACCACATCCTCCCTGTTTTCTTCACTGTCTCCACATCCGTGGTGCTCACCAAAGCTACATGACTCTTTGCCATAACATCTCTCAGCCCTCCTGTTCATCCATTCAGGCTTCCCCGGACTCCCCTTGGACTGAACTATGGACAAGGCGTGCCCTGCTTCTGGTGTTGGTCAGCCTCATTCCCACAACTGTTTTCCACACCTCGGGCAGAATAACAGTTTACAATGAAAACGTGATTGTCTCTCTCCAGCTACAATCTCCCTCTTGGCGTCTCGTTAACACCAGCAGAGCCAAAACCACCAAGGCTTGCAGGACATGGTGGTTTACAGTTCCTGCTGGCACCTGCAGCTTGCCTTTTGTCTGGAATCTGCCTCCCTCTCCCCAAGGCTGCTGCCGGTTGCAGGCGCATTACACACCCTCTGGGTTCAGGTTCCCTCTGCCGGGTACCCTGTTCCAGCCACCACACCTGTGTCATTCTTCATTCACTCCTGTCTCAGTTTACCTGTCCTTTCTTATAGCCACGTGCCCAAGCTCCTGTACAGTCCTTCTGCAGCACCCAGCACACCTCACGGTCCCACGTTGGCCTTATGTGTGTCCCCGCTGCACTGCAGACTGATGGGTAGGGACCACATCAGTGCTTCTGCCCCTGTGCCTGGCCCAGCTCCCGGCTCAGAGAGGCAGTTGCTCAGTGAGCTTGCTCAGGGCAAGGGTGAAGGAAGAACAGAGCAGATCCCACCAGGAAATTCCAACCCAGAGCCCTCAGCTCAGCCTTAAGGAAGGAGGAGAGATGGGCACAAAGGTTTGGTCCCCATTCCTGAGTGGTTGCATCACAGGCAGGTGGCGTGCAGCACATTCCCTGTCATTAGAACACAAATGTTGTCATGGAAAATGCAGGTCTTGCCCCCATTCCTTTCCTTCTTTTCCAGCAGAAATTCAATTAAACTGATAAATCAGCAACCAGTGATGTTTGGCAGGTTCTGCACCTGGCATCCCACTAGATGCTCTGCACAGCTGGCTAATGTGGGTGTCACTTTGAAGATGACGTGCTGGGCTTAGGAAGGACACACTATGGGTCCGGGAACATGTAGGTGGCCTCAAGGAGGCAGAGCTGGGGTCTGACCACCTCCCAGATTCCAAAGCCTCATCATTTAAGGAACTGCAATCTGTTCAAAGTAAATATTTTCAAAAGACTCAAGAGTTCTTACTTTTTGCTTTGATACACAGTTCTTTTATGCTCTCACAGCTGCTTAAGAGGTCATATAAATTAAATGGCTTTAAATCAATGTTATGATTTAATACTTTATATAAAAGAGGGTGTTTAAAATACTTTATGCAAAGAAATTCCTTTAAAGTTCAAACCACTGAGGAAAACCAAAAATGAACAATGAATCTGAAATACTAATAAATATCAGATAGGATAGTTGCTGACATCAAGTTAGAAAAATAAATAAAAGATTCATCTTTTTCCTTCTTGCAAACTGATTTCCCTGAACTATTTTGTGACAGAATCACTGTATGTCTAGGTGTCTGAGATGCCTCACTAAATGAGCAGACAACATGCATGTTCTAGACACATGGGAGACAGGCAACAAACAACACGTAAATAAGCGAGCATGGCGTATGTGCAGCGGTACTGAAAGCTATAGGGAAACATAAAGGAAAGGTGGTCATGCAGGTCATGATTTATATGTAGTGTTCAGACAGATCTTGTCGAGGGCTTTAGCTCAGTGGTCTGGACCAAGAAAGCAAGCAGGGAAAGAAGATCATAGGTGACGGGGGCATGCTACTGATAAAAGATGGCCAAGGGCATCCTGATGAAGGGACATAAGTACAGAGACTCAAAGAAAAGAGCAAGAGAGCCTTGGGTGGCCTGGGGGAGAGAGAGCCTGGGGTGACCTGGAGAAGAGAGCCTGGAGTTAGAGAAACCTGCAAATGGAATGGCCCTGAGTAGGACTTTGGCAGAGGTGGTATTTCAAAACAGCCAGAAGGCGCTGTGTGTGTGTGTGTGTGTGTGTGTGTGTGTGTGTGTGTGTGTGTGTGCGCGCGCGCGCTTTGGGGCATTTCACAGGGCCCAGGGACCACCGCGAGAGCCTCAGTGAGGGATGGCACAGTCATCTGAAGCCTGGACAGATGTGTGTTAAAAGAAAGTCACTTAATTGAATTAACTTTACAAGTTCAATGGAAAAATGTTTCACTTGCAGTTGGTCAGCAAGAGCAGGGAATCTGAGTGGAAAGGGATTCTTTAGGTCCTAAGATTGTTTCAGGAGATTGTAAAGAGAATAAATGCTACCTCACTGTCTTGGCTTAATAATGATCAAAAATGCCCTCACCTCCTGCCAATGTATGTGTGTGATGGATCCAGACATGTGTGAATGTATGCAAGAATAATTTCCTTTTCTTTGCTCTATATATGTACAGATACAAAATATTTTGCATATTCCAGGATATATTTGAAAATTATTTCTTTCTCTGATTTCCTAATTAAAGATCTGATGCACAAAACCAACATATAAGCATTGTTAAAGGAAATGAATCCACCTATCTCTCTATTTCCCCATCCATCCATCCATCCATCCATCCATCCATCCATCCATCCAACCATCCATCCATCCATCCCTCCCTCCCTCCCTCCCTCTGTTTTTCCATCTCTTCCTCCTTCCACTTAGGTTTGAAAATGAAGCTTCAAAACCTATTTAAGTGATTGGAACATGTCATCACTCTCAATATTCTAGCTTCTTAGAAGTTAACTTCTTCAAGTGGTTTCCCTGAAAGGAAATCCATTTGATTTTTTAAAAAATAAATCTTCTGTTACTAATACCTGATGTGCTGCAAGGATGATCTCATCTTAAAATGGCTACATATTTTAAAATTTACTTGAGTAAATCTGCATCTACTTTATTCCTATGGAATAACAGAATTTTATAAAACAGAAGGTAAAAGCTAAATACCACCGTTCTGCATTAAAAGTCGAAATTTAAACAGGCAGCCGCATGTTTTTTATTCATTGAAATTAGGATATTCCCAGGTTATAGTATGTGAAATTTTTTTATGAAAATTGACTTTCATAACTAGAAGAGAACATTTGACCCCAGGTGGCAAAATCAATTCAGATTCCTTTTGACATTTTCTAACCTTGGAATTTCTCTAGGAGTAAAGTAGTTGTATAAAGATTATATTCTTGGATATTAATTATTTCAAGTAGTTTCCACAGGGAAGAAAGTAAATGTCATTTGTGACAGTTCAGAAGCAAGTCAAGGTTTCACTTCCTCTCGTCTGTAAGAAAGGCAAAAATAGGAAATTCGACTAGAAAATGTGCACGTCTCCAGGGTAGCTGAAGGGAGTCTTCCTGCACAAAGGGTAGACGTGGGGTGATCCATGTGTGCAGCCCATCTTGATGTGGACGTGGAGGCTCCATAGACATGTCCCCAGAACCCTCAACTCTCGTTTCACTCTGCAGGATGATGGCATTTATCACCGAGTGCTCATTTTATGAACGTATTTCTTGAGCTCTGCCTTGAACAACATTCTTTACATTTGAAGAGCAGGTATCTTGCTTGCTATCCAGGGCAATGATATAGAGTGATATATTTTTAAAAAGTAATCTATTATGTTACTCAGTACTTTTATGTAAGGTAAGTACCCCCAAATAATTTTCTGTATTATTTACTTTAATTTAATCTATTATCAAGTATCCTCTGATTTAGAAATACATTACAGTATGACATCAAATTATGGGTGGTTGTAATGATTTCTCCTAATATTACCTCTGTAATCTCTAAACTTATGTGGTATCATCTAGTAGCGAATAAGAAAAATAAGGGGTTCCAGCTTGGGGCAAGAGGACTTTTCTGATAGGCATACCTGGGTTTGACTTGGTTCCCCAAGAGGTGGTCACAGTTAAGATTGTAACTTTTGATACCAAGTCCCTAGGTTTTCATGCTGGCTGGCTACCTGCTCCCTATCTGATCTGCATTTTACTTACATTCTCTGTGTCTAAGTATCCTCATTCTTAAAATGGATGCAATGACACTCTCTGTCTTAACGGTTTAGGGGACAATCAAGTAAGATAATACATATTTAAAATCTTAGAACAGTGCTTCATGTGTGTAAGCACTGAAAACAAAACATTCATTTTCTCCTTATCATAACATATAATAACTTGAACAAATAATTTCCCTCGACTTATATCCTCATCCGTAATGTTAGACAAAAATGCAGACAGAGTTAGGGTGTGGTTTAAATGTGACAGCATATGTTGAGTTCTTGGTAAATGCCTGCCACATTGTATCTAATTTAACTAAGCCTTAGTTTCCTCAACTTTCATTCAGCTTTTACCAGTCAGGATGTGAGAGTAATGATGTTTAGTGAAGTTAAAAAATAAATTATCAGCATCATTCATACTGTAGAGACTCAACTAACTTTAGATACGCAAAATATTTTTCAAAAACATATTCATCTCGTTTCTTAACGTGCATTATTAGTTAAGCATCAGCTATGTAGCAGGCACTGTGCTACGTGCAGAGGAGACAGGATGGGTAAGAGCCAATCCTTGCCCTTGAGAAGCTCAAAGTCTGGTGGGAATGATAGGCAGATAAATAGATAACATGCTAAAGGTTGGTGGGTGTGAGACTATAGAGAGATGCAGCACTCCAGGTAAACCTAAATGAAGCAAGGTGGCCAACCGGTTCTAAGATAGTGAGAGATGTCCAGGTCCAACCACATCCGAAAGTATTTAAAGCAGGACTTTGTCTCCTTGCAAGGTCAACATGGATCATGATTTGGGAGAAAAAAATACCTATTCAGTTCAGAAGTATTTATAGGCAAGAAGCTGGAGGTAAGTGCTGTGGCCAATTCTCCAGGCAAATGAAGAAGCCCCTACAAGGCCACCCCCTGCAGTACAGTGGTGAGCCTGAGACATTACTTTACATCACATCTCTGAATGGTAAACCTCATGCCATTAATAAACGTAAGTGTCCAACATTCAGCCAGCAAAATGCACGAAAAACAATGAAAGTGGGCATCAGCATGTTCGATTTTTATGGATGGAGAAGAAGCAGAAACTGATTTGCTGTGATGCCGACTGAGACACTGTTAAGGGTTGTGACCCCCTAAATTCCTATGTTGAAGTCCTAACCCCAAGAACCTCAGAATGTGACCTTATACTTAGAGGTCAGATAATTATAGAGGTGATGTGAAACCATCTAAGATTCAAAGGTTTCCAATACTCTACCAATGGATTTTGAAAACCAAAGCTGACTGGTAGATTCTAATTCAGAGGGAAGATTTGATCTTATTAATTTTTGTAAGGACATAATATAATGGCTGACATAGAAATACAGTTTTGGGATGCGTAAAGAGGGCATAGAAAAATTTGGCAATAATTTCTGAACTTGATTTAAAGCTCTCAAATTTTAAAAACAAGTCCAGCAGTGACAGCTTTGAAGGCCAGAGGCATGATGCCTCCTTGTGCATCCCCAAAACAGGACGGCCTCACTTAGGATATGCCCCTTAATAAATGCTCCCAGAACTGCAAAACACCTAACTCATTCCAAACATTTTGGATGAAAAGGCAGAGTATTTTCTACTCCCATTTTAGGTCTCAGACTCCAGCTCATGACTGGAGAAACATCTTTTTCTCTCCCTGGCTTTCCAGAACATTCTCATGGGCCACAGAGATACCCATGAAAGTCCCTTAGTATTGAACAATTTGATTAATTTATTATTTAACAACTTATCAAACCTTCTATTCACTGAACAAAGTTCCTAGAGGCCTACTGAAATATCGTATCACTCAGTATAATGTATTCAACATGTGTTGAGGAAGGGAGGTAGGTCGAGAGAGACAGACAGACAGCAGGCTGATTTATGACATAGATCTGTGCTGCCTTTACCTCTTGCAAACACTTCCACATACGGACAGCACTCTTGAGTAACTAATTGAGAAAACTAAAGTTGTTCATTTGTGACATCTAACGCCTCAAGAAGAAATTACTGGGAGAGAATGCTACCTTTTATAGGCATTATATCCCCCACCCCCACCAAAAAACACACATGCTGAGGTCCTAACCCCCGGTACCTCTGTCCTTATTTGGAAATAGGTTTGTCACAGATGTAATTAAACAAAACAAAATTATAGTAGAGTAGGATGCGTCCTTAATCCTATAGTCTCGTGTCTTTATAAACAGGGAAAATTTGGACACAGACAGACACAGAGGGAGAGTACCCTGAGACGGTGAAGGCACAGATGAAATCAGCAAACACCAAAGACTCTCAGAAGCTGGGAGAGACCTGGAACAGACGCCCTCACAGCCTCAGAGGGAACCAACCCTGCTGACTCTTTGATCTCAGAATTGCAGCCTCCAGAGCTGTGCGACGATACATTTCTGTCACTGGCTGTACTTCCTTACAGCAGCCCCAACAAACCCACGCTTCCCAAGCACCTTTCGCATTATATGAAGTAGTCGTCCTTCCATGTGGTTTTGGAGGGCCTTGAAGTGGGACCCAGGTGGAATTCATTTCTGGATGTCAGACAGAGCGCTCAATAAATGCTAAGTGGTAGGTGAGTGAGTGAGCAGTGGAGCACAGAAAGAGTCAAGGGATGGATGTAGTGTTTGACACAGAGGCAGAGCAGGGGCCACCCAGTTGGGTAAAGGTCTGCTTGACAGCCAAAGAATTTGGGGATAGCCTCTCCCCCCACTCCGGTCACTCACTCCTGAGAGCCCTTCTGCCGTCTCCACTCAGAGGCCACGTGTTTGATAAAGAGAGGGGGTGTTAGTGCTTCTTCATTTCCAGTTGAAAGAGAGGACAGCATCTGTATGAATCCAAAGCAAACCACAAGGAATGGTGCACAGCGGGGCGCTGAGCCGAGCAGGGAGCTAAGCAGACCCATCACACTGTCCTGTAGAACCCTGAGCTGTTGGCTTCAACCAAAATGCGCCACTCCCCCAAGTACTTTCCTGTAACAACCACAAAACTATTAAATGTACAAGTTTTAAACTATTCTTGGGAAATATTTCATCTTTTGAAAACAATTCTGGTTTCCCCATTTTGACGCTAAGCAGAATTTGGCCCAAAACTAAAAGCGAGCAACTTTTAAGTATGAAATCAAAATTTGCCTTGATATTGTGCTTTCTGTGTTCGCCATACAATGAATTCTGGAGCAATGGTATTACTTTAATTTTCTGTTGTGTTTTGTTTTTAATTTTCCTCCCAGTGTGGTCCTTGAACCACCTGCTAATAAAGTCATCAAGGCTGTGGTGTTCAAATCAGATCTTAAGGCCTCTCAGGTAGAATTGCTCGATGAGACTGGGGAACATGGAGCACAGGGGAGGGGAAGGAGGAGATGATACATTTCTGTTCTAATTTACTATTCAGGGTCTCAGACACAATGAAGGGCAATATCTAGTTCTCTGGATTTCATCTTTCCTTCACGAGGTCAAGTAGTAGAGGATGAAACAGCACAAAGGAAAATCAACTCATAAAATGAAGAGAAAAATGTGTCCTTTAGAGGATGAAAAGAAACACAGAGACTTTTATAGAACAAAATTTGGGACCAGGATGGAACCTCGCTGACCACACCACAGTCATTGCTTAAGGGAGTTTACAGGGAAGCTTTAGGGGTCTTCATGGGACAAGCTTGTGGTTGGGGAGGCCGAGAGGGCCCAGACCCCAGATGTCCACACCGGGTCCACCACAGCATCACTGAGATGTGTTAGGAAAACTGGGATTTCCAGTGAGATTTTATTTGACAAAAGGAGTTTATTTCTTAAAAACAAGTGTGAAAGCCTGTTTGCAAACAGAATCAGTGAAATGAAATACAGCTAAAATCACTTATAATTAGGGACAGATCAAGAGCAAGGATGTTTTTTGTTGTTGGTCCTGTGTATCTCTGTTTTTTTATAAGATGAGAAGGGATACTATGATATGTTATCAATTGAAAAAAAGACAATTCCTGAGATTTTTGAAAAGGGAAAATATGGACCAGATATCTTAAGATGAAGGCATAGTCTCTATACACAGATAAGACCCAGGGCATTCCTGGTGTGTCTCGTTTCACCTAATGGCTTTATTAAAATAAAATCATTTTCCCATGTACTCACAACTATTTTCATGATTCTATTTTTTCCTAGATGCTATGGAAACACATGGCCAAAAAACCTGTCCTTACTTGTATAGTACTATAATGTTAGTGTTGATAGCCTTCACTAGTTTGATTCTATTGAGTTGCATTATGCATTTAGGGGTGCTCTATTTTCATGTATGATACATCTCCAATATCCTTATTAGAATTAATGAGCTCTTAACATACACTAATTATCAACTATCATGCTTCTGGGCTGTTCCTCCTACATTTGATGCCCGCTCACCTCCCCTTCACACACACAACCCAAAAGCAGAAAGCAAAAAATACTCTATTCATTAATTCACTCACTAAACATTAATTAAGGTCCATCTAGATTCTGAAGGCAAAAGTTCAGATCAAACAAAAATTCCTCTAAGAATCCACCACTGATTTCCCAGAGAGAACCAATTCCTGTCTCCCCTCCACTCCCACAGGACTCAGAGATTCTGTTTTCACACACAGCGTAATCTTCTGTCTATGTTAATTACCCACGTCTACGTCCCTCCATGCCCCTCCTCACGCTGCGCTGCGAGTCTCTGGAGGATGAGAACCAGGTTTTATTTGCTTCACGTGTTCTAATGTCACTAAATAGGGCCTTAATTCTTCCACATTATAGGAAGCTTAGTGAAGGAGGCAACAAATAAAACTTCCTAGGATATAAGAGCTTTAAAAATATAAATCAGAAAAAGATTGGTAATAAACAAACATTAACGAAAGAACGGGTCTGCTGCTCAGGCACCAGGGTCCTGGATCTCCTTTGCTTTCCACCAGAAGGCCCTAAAAGGGCTCCCCATCCCTCCCAGCCTTTCTGTGCAAACCTGATCCCTCTTGGATCAACTTCAATCAGTTTTTAATGCCATTATTCCACCAACAAATATTGAGCCAACGGACTAACAACTGAGAGAAAATATTTTATTAAAAGGAATCCCATATATATTATTTTTAAAGGTTTTTTGTTTTGGGCATTTTTTTTTAAGAGATGGGATTTCGCTGTGTGGTCCAGGCAGGTCTCAAACTTAATGAGCTCAAGTGATTCCCCTGTCTCATCCTCCCGAATAGCTGGGACTACAGGTGCATATTACAAAACTAAATGTTATAAATAAAACAATAAAAGTGCTAGAAGAAAATCCAGTTGCATATCAATATAATCTTGATACAGGGGAGGTCTTTTTATACATTAAAATATTAATGAATGTCATTATTTTGCAGGTCATTGTTATTTTTATTTTTGTCCATTTGTTTTCTGCATATTAGACAACAAGCATAGAAATTTGCAATAAGAAAGCATTCACATTACCATAACTAGTCCAGAAGTTTCTGCAATTGACTCTATTTCAATACTTATTTTATGCCAGCCTTTAGTAACAGACTACATTTAAATGCTTCTCTGAAACACAACCTATGTGGAAAGTAAATTTATAAATAAAATAAAGTACCACGCTAGTAAGCATCAGATAAAACATATTTGAAATACACGAGAATAAACTGCAAAGCTTAAATTTAAGTATTTTAAGAGAAGAATTCTAAACATAATACACTTCATAAATTGTCTGTACCATTTATTCTGGTTTAGTTTACTTCATAAATTGAATGTTATTTTCTTATTAAAAGAATAGAGGCCTTTCTCAGAGCCAAGAATTTTAAAATGTTTAATATATCACATATATATGTATATTTGTGTGTGTGTCTGTATACACACACATAAATGCATATAAGCGCATAAGTATATCTAAGACCTAAGGTCAAAGGTCAACATTTTACAAGTTGTGATGTTATTACATGTATTAAAATGAACTTTAATAAAGTAATAATATTATACTTAAGGAAGAATGATTTTTCAGTATATTGATGTTTAGGAAGACTTGGAATAAATCCATTCAAATTCAGCAAAATTTACTGCACTGAAAGTAGTAGAAGGCAAGTATTCGGAATAAACTTAAATTTATATTTGTTGTGGACCTGGGTAGATGTGGCAATGCCTCTAAAAACAAAAGGCATTCTTTTGGGATAACTTTGCAGTCCTGATGATCAAAAAGATTGTCACCTACATAGATCAGTGGCTGAAAGCAAAGAAAGAACCAAGCAAAATACACAAAAGAGCATGGAAAAAAAGAAATAGGAACTCAAAGTTTTAACAAAAGAAACTTCTTTTCTGAAAACACATGGCATTTTTGCTCCATTCTTCATTGAGACTATCTGCCTACATGTTCTCTAATTGACTGATTTCAGAAGATTATTCAAAATATACAGAATGTTTCAAAAAATAAATATTCAATCTCAAAAAATGAATGTTCAATGCTATCTACACATATTTTTGGAAATGACCTATTCAACATGAATTTTAAACTGTAGTAAGAGAACATTTTTAGGGGTAAGAATGTCACAAGAAACACATTTGGATGCCCAGCATCTACTCTCAAATGTTGTGGAAGTTAGATTAATGGTTTTCAAATTGTTCTAATTGCTCATTGCTATGGACTGAAAGTTTGTGCCCCCCCAAAATTCATATGTTGAAATCTTAACTTCCACTGTGATTAGGAAGTGGGGCCTTTGGAAGGTAGTGAGGTCGTGAGGGTGGGACTCTCAAGAATTGGATTAGTGCCCTTAGAAAAGACTCAAGAGTTAGCTGCTTCTTCAGCTCTGCTTTCTGCCATCTGAGGAGTCAAAGAGAAGGCACTGTCTGGGAAGCAGGAAGCAAGGCTTCCCCAGATGACAGATCTGCTGACACCCTGATCTCAGACTTCCAGCCCCCAAAACAGTGAGGAATAATTATCTTCTGTTTCTAAGTCACCCAGTCTTTTCTACTTTATCACTGCAACCCAAAATGGGCTAAGGTGCTCATTTTGTCAACAAGGAAATGAAGGCTTAGAGCAAATTGCTTAAAATCCTAGTTATTAAATATCTGCACCATTAACCAGACTCCAGGTCTTCCCAGCCTAGCATCATGTCACAACATTCTGTGGCTATACCTTTACCCAGAAATGACCCCAGGAAAGAGCCCCAGGTAGGTGACCTCTTCTGAATCCTGGCCCCTCACCTGGGCCTCTGGAGTGGTGCTGATCACACCGTGTGGCATTTCCCTTAAGACATGATATACTCCTTGAGATATTTACCTGATTCATTTTTAAAGGGAAACAATGCATTAAATAAAATGTATCTGGCTCATTTGAAAAAAGAATGAAGAATACATACTTCTTGCATACAAAATATGTTTAAGTATTTAAAATATTTGATAGACTAGAAAGGTCAGACAGGTAAGATTCCTCTTCCTTCTGAGAGTGTGTGTCTAAATGCCATAAATTTTAAAACCTGATGTATTCACCTCCAACACCCCAAAGCCCTGAACATCTTAGTACCAAGAAGTCCTGCCATTTCCCTAATTCCAGCAATGAATTATAGGGATGGGGCAAGAAAAGTGATCATGGCCACTGGGATCCACCATTTGGCATCCAGGTGGCTTTTAGTTAAGTGATGAAGAGGACACGGGCAGCCAGAACACAGAGCATTGGCCTCATGGCCCAGAACCAGAATCTGGGGTAGGTCATGTCCTATCACAAGGGACCCTCTGGGGGAATGCATTAAGCAGAATGTCAGGTTGAGTGGAAATCACACATCCCTTCTTCACACCTTTATTCAGACCTCATGGGAAGGGGGAGCCACAGTGAGTCTGTGGAGGCCAGGAAGTGGGGGGGGGGCAGGGACTCCAAATCTACAAGGGAAACTAAGTCCCAGCTTGAGGAAGCCTCCCAACCCTGTCTACTTGGCATCATTCTTCTACCTCTACCTCTAAAGGGATATCAAACTAGTACTTCTCATGAGTCTCAGAGGGTCACCTAGCCACCCAGCATTACTTTAGTAGTTTTAGGACTGTCCCAAGGCAATCAAAGTATTAAATGACAACTTCTGTTATTATTCATAATCTCCTGTTTAAAAGTTTTATTTCATATAAATTTACATAATTAAAAATAATCGTAAATAAGATGTTGCTACTCTCGGTTGTGTTCATTACTTTGTCTCATCTACCTGCCCAAGGAGAACATTTCTTTGTTTTTTCCAAAGCTTAACTTTTTATCTTCGAAAATGCCTGTTCTATAGACAATAAGTGCCAAGTTGAACTCTCAGTGAGTGTGGGTTGGGTTTAACAAAGAGGATACCTGGAAGTGAGGGGTGAGCCATCGCACTGGTGAAACTTCCTGCAGCACCTGCAGGAGGTAGGTGTACCTGGAACCATGAGGAGGGGGAGAATCTTCATAATGCAGGCAGGGGGGCTGAAAATAACTCACCTCACAGGATTCTAGAAATTGAGGAATAAGCCTTGGTCACGGAGTGGAACAGGAATTATGGGAGGCACTCTATGCAAAGTAAATGCAAATCACTTGGAAGAGTCTGTCACATTGGAAACTTCACATGAACAGCAGCTATACTAAGTTGAATGGTGTCATCCCAAAATTAAGAAAGTCCACTGGAACCTCAGAACGTGACCTTATTTGAAAACAAGGTATTTGCAGATGTAATGAGTTAAGGACCTTCAGATGAAATCATCCTGGATTTAGGGTGACCCCTAAGTCCAATAATTAGTGTCTTTGTAAGAAGAGGAGAGGCCACACAGAGACACAGAGAAGAACCCCTGGGAAGATGAAGGCACAGATTCGAGCGATACGGCCACAAGCCAAGGAATGCTGAAGAATGCCTGGAGCCACCGGAAACTGGAAAAGGCAAGAGATAATCCTCCTCTAGAACTTTCAGAAAGAGCTCGACCCTGCTGACACCTTGATTTTGAACCACTGTGAGAATACAATTTTTTTAAGCCACACAGTTTATGTCAATGGGTTATGACAACCCTAGGAAATGTACTGTAGCCATTTTTATTGTCCTTATATGTTTATCAATTGAACCTTTCCAAAAGAAAATTATCTGTCGATTTGCATTTGATAGTCAAATTGAACTTGCATCACTTTTTTCCAAATAAGAAAACTGGGTCATGTATTCACTTTTATTTAATTAAAAGTTTCTTAAAAAAAAGGTAGAATAGGGGCCAGAATTCAAAATTTAAGAACCTATTGTTTGTGTTTCTCCAACATTCATTTGTTGAAATTATAACCCCCAGTAGGTGAGGGTATTAGGAGGTGGGACTTTTGAGAGGTAATCAGGTCATGAGGATGAAGCCCTCAAGAATGAGATTAGTGCCTTTATGAAAAGACATGAGAGCTTGTGTTCTGTCTTTCTGCTCTCTGCCATGTGGCGACACAAGGACACAGTGAAAAGGCCACCAGCTGAAAGCCACATGGACATCAACAGACACAGCATCTGCTGGTGCCTTGATTGTGGATGTCCAGCCCCTAAAATTGAGAAATAAATGTCTGTCATTTAAGCCTCCCAGACTATGGCATTCTGTGACAGCAGCCTAAGTTGACCAAGAGACCTACAAAATATTTATTAATCTTCACAAATCAAGAAAATCATTTCTGCCCAGACAACCTCTACTGGGGGTAGGCAGCCCTGTAATATCCAAAATTTCACATATATTCACTCCCCCAGCAAGTTAAACAGCCTCACCTGCAAAGTCCCACTTGTTCTTTCAGTCTTTGCTTTAATATTTTATAAATGCCAGAAATGTCATGGGAAACCAGACAGATCACAGGGAAGTCACACAAAGGATAACCTTTGCACCTGCCACTGACTTTCTGGGAATCTCAGTTTCCTCATCTGTAAAACGGGTGTCCTGGGACACTTGGCAGGCATAAGAATTGTGTGAGATGATGCGTGAAATATGCACACCATCCCAGCACACTGCAGGAGTTGAGCTGGCACCAGTAACAGTCTGGCTATGGCTCCAAGCACCAGTTTTCAACATTTACTGAATGACGGGGAGAATGAAGAGGCACCTCAGAAAGTGGCCTCAGCCCTCAGCCCCTTTGTACGTGGCCCAGCCAGTCTGTCACTGATAAAAACAGTGATTGGAGTGGCCACATGTCAACGGCTTTGGGAACAGAGTCAGGTCCAGTCTGGGCTTTTGCTGACAGTGGGAAACCTTGGTGGGTTTCCAGCCTTGGCGAGCCTTTGTTCCCTCCTCCACAAAAGAAGATCCAAATAATCCCTAGTAACCTGGTCATAATACTTAAATGATGTGATCTGGTACCAGGGCCTGGCCATGGATAGGCACTCATTCTGTCTTCCCTGACAAGACTCCTGCATGAAACTCAGTGGGTACATTCTCCCCTCGTAGGACACAAGCATTTTTAAAGAGGATCAAGGTGTAGAGAAGTCCTTTTCTTGGGAAAATGATTTACAAGGCATCTATGGGGAGATATTTTCAGTAGGAAGCCATGCAGGAGAGCTGGGAGTCCGCATACTCAGGGTAGCTGTGGGTAGCATTTCCTTGGGTCATGGGGATGTGTATCTGGAAAAGAACCACCGCCCAGTCAGTGACATCTCTGCCAGGGCCTCGGGCAGACTCTGGCCCAAAGCAAAAGCCCAAGTGGCCAACAGATCATGGGCTTCGGGTCTGACAGATCTGGATTCAAATAACAGCCACTTCCCTGTCTTTCGACCTTTGGCAAATCACGTAGACTTCTCGGAGCCACCTCAGTCTCCATGTGAGGAGTAGGAGATGATAATACCTATGCCACCAGTTGTAGCTTCCCCCAAGCACAGCTCCTGGCACAGATCTGGCAGTAAATACATGGGGTTTTCCTCCCTAGTCCATGCATAGACCTCAATGGCCTTTGGTTTGTAAGTTTTTTATATTCCTTTGAGATGCAGTTCATCCATTTAAAAAAAATAAAATAAAAATAAGTTTGATTTAGTAGAAGTCTATGGATGAAATTTGCTAAAGTTGGATTTATGTCTCATTTAATATTTATTGGGATCAAGTCACTGCTGGCCTCACCCCAAAACTCACAGAAAAAGAGAAGCTCAGGTCTTTCTAATGGAAGTCACGTCTTACACTTCCCCTTTTCAGGAGAGGCCTAGTGAGAACGTGGTTTTGCTCCAGGGGCTTGGGCTGGAGTGGGAGCTTGGAGGATCCTTTCTGAAGGTTGACACCACCCAGTTAGTGGGGGGAAGGAGACTGAGAAGCATTTCTTCTTGAGGCCCATGTCAACCCCATCCAAATTCCCTCATAACATCAAGCAGAGCAACTAAGACAGAGCCAAGAGCAGCCCAACCTTGGTCATGGGGAATCTTCGCCGTCCTCTCTGTCCCCAACCCTGTCTATCCTGGGGAAGACAGCCCAGAGGCAGACATGACCCCACTGTCCCCTGGTGTAGACACAATAGCAGCAAGGAAGACAGCCTGCTTCCCTTTCTAGAATCCATTTTTCTCCCCAATCCCACACCACGGCCTTCCTTTCTTGCTTCTTATGTGCCTGCTGTTAGAAAGGTCTTAATTCTGGTGACTGAGGGAAACATGAAATGGTGGCTTATAATCAAACTGGCCCAGAAGCCACCCTGCACCCAAACCTATCACCCAGAGGGACCTGAAAGCCAATTCTTCAAAAGCCAAACACCGTCGTCTCCTTTTCCAAGACCTGAGATTCAGCTGTCAGGCCTCATGAAAACCATTCTCCTCAAGGTTAAAACCGTAATGCACTGTCTACACATTGAAGCAAAAGAGGTTTGCATAATTAATGGAGCACAGAAAAATCGAGAGACAGAACACAAAGTAGGTTTTAGGAGAAATAAAAGGTTTGCAGGAGGAAGGCGTGCCCTCCCGAGTTATCCTGCACAAGTACAAAGACACCAGTGGAATCAAAAGGCAGGTGATGAGAGCCAGTCAGAGGGGACCCTCTTCCAGCCTTTGGCACAGGGAGGAGAGGAAACAAGATGTCTGGCCACTTGGTTTCTGGAGCAATGCTTCCACTGTCCTTCAAATGTACCTCAAATTGTTCAAGCAAACTCAGACCGTCTCTGCCACGTTCCCTGGAACAATGGGATGTCCTTGCTGAGAAAGGCAGGGAGGAAGACGAAGGCAGGCAGGCAGCATTTCCTCTACAGGCAGACACTGCGCAGTGTCCTGCAGCCCCCAAGCTGGGGAGGGATTCCTCGCATGTCATCAGTCGGGGCGCTCAGCAGAGGCAGCCTGGCATATGGTGTCTCCAATTTTTTAGTGACAAGTGGCATGTTAGCAGAGCTGCAGAGGAGCGGGGAGAGAGTCGGTTGGTTAATCACTCCCCATTGCCTGTACCCTCAGGCAAAATCATATTGCTTTATGCAGATGAGTTCATAACAGTTTCTTCAATTTGGCTTTTATAGAAAAAAGCGCCAGCTCCTCGCACTGTGTCAACAGCCACCCGAGGGCCTAGCGCTTTACAAGGCAAGTGTATTACTATTTAAAGACCAGCTTTTAGCTGAACATCAGGGCTGCCTTCAGAGTTTAATTACCGCCCGCCCCATGGGGCCCAATGAGCCATCGACTCCTCCCAAGGGGGTTCTGCTTGATGATGATCTTTAAGTAAGTAAACACTAAACCAGCTCATCTTAAAGCGCCCACGTCTGATTTCCTGCTCTGCTGCAAGACAGTAGGTGACTAGTAATGGCCCAGGAGCAATTTAGAATCCTGGGTGTAATTAATCTTCAATTGAAAATAAACCAGTAAAATATATATATGTACTGTATTTTTTTTATGCTGTACATATATATGTGTATCTGAAATATATATATGTGTGTGTATCTGGAATATACATATATACACACATATATACACATATGTATACACACACACATATATACACACACACACACATATATATGTATCTGGAAGAGGGCTGCCACCCAGTGACATCTGTATGTCGTGTGTGTGTGTGTGTGTGTGTGTGTGTGTGTATATGAATTTGAATTTCCTTTTCTAAATTATCAGAGAAAGATCTCAACAGCACGTGCAATTTCCTGAAACCATTTCCAATTTTATTAAAGCAGCATTTTTTTTTCTTTCTCCTCTTACTTTCCTTCTCACTTTGCAAAATTGAATAGAATGTGTTTGAAAGGCTAAGGTCACAGTTCTTCTATGTCCTAAACAGTGATCATCAAACTAGCCCTTCTAAAGTACCATTAGGTAGGCATGACTTTGGGATATATAATTGTTCTTTAGAAGACAAATTAACCTGTCAATAGTAGTACACATTGATATTTTATCTGAGAGTGGCCCAAATAATTAAAAATCTAGCGTATTTTCCAAAAGCCACGGAAGAATCAGAATAGGATAAAACAAGGCCAGGCACGGTGGCTCATGCCTGTAATCCCAGGACTTTGGGAGACCAAGATGGGCAAACCGCTTAAGCTCAGGAGTTTGAGACCAGCCTGAGTACCATGGTGAAACCCCATCTCTACCAAAAATACAAAAAATTAACTGGGTGTGGTGGTGTGCACCCAAGGTCCCAGCTACTCAGGAGGCTGAGGCAGGAGGATCACCTGAGCCTGTGAGCTGAGATCACACCATGGTACTTCAGCTCGGGCAACACAGTGGGACTTTGTCTCAAAAAAAAGGTAAAACATTAAAAATGCCATTTATCTTCTTGTTTTGAGAGAATACCAACAACAAAAAAAGTAAAGATGCATACATTCAATTTGTAACATAAACATGCTTGGCAGAACATTCCTAAGGTGTTGACTGAGCTCCAAACAGACCAAGGTACTACATTTTCATTCTGGAAAACTCCTGCCGATTCTTCAGTCATTTACTTTGAGATTGAAAAAAAAAATGCACCCAGGGCTGTGAGGGTCCCACTACTTGTGCTTAGGAAGAGAACAGCTGAGAAGGGTGAGTGGTGGTCATGACACTGCTTCTCTCGGCACCCATATGACCAAACGAAATAAAACAAAGTTCCCTGCTGTGTACATTCGTGACCTGGAGCTGAATCAGTTATGTCGTTGTTTTAATAGGCTGCCAACCACACAGAGATACTGAGGCAGCATGAAAGGGTATGGAAGACCTAGGTTCTAGGCCTGTCTCATAGGGTGTTACATTTTGGGACAAGTCATACTTCCGCTCACACACCTTCATATTTAACAAAGAAATTTAATCTGTTGTATTGACTTTTGGAAACCCCAGCTAAGCAAATAAGGAGAAGGGCTGTGGTGAAATGGTGGCAATGAACAAACCTCTTGGACGTACATCATGCAAGACGAGGTAAATAATACTGATAACTACCAATCTCTAAGGTGACAAAATGTGCTGGCTAATGCAATATTTTGCTGTATCCTTTACACACTGACATAAATGCTGAAATGAATGAAATAATGAACAGTTAAGCAAAGAGTCTTGCTTTATTGAGGATCTATGAAGCATCAAGCCCTATGCTTGGTCTTCTGAGTTCTTGATCTTATTTACAAATGAAAAAAACCCTACCAAAACACTAGTCCTGTCTAAGGGAAATGTCTGATATCACCCAGGTAGTCACTGGTATCTGGATCCCAGATCCACACCAACACCAAATCCCAGGCTTGACACTCAATTCAACTAATATCCTTTCTCTGGGCTGCCCTGCCTCCCAGGGTTTCTGCTGTTCAGCCATCTACTATTTTACTAGCTGGGCACAGTGGCTCATGCCTGTAATCCTAGCATTTTGGGAGGCCGAGGTGGGCGGATCACCTGAGGTCAGAAGTTGGAGACCAAACTGACAAATATGGCAAAACCCCGTCTCTCCTAAAAATACAAAACTTAAGCAGGCATGGTTGGCACGTGCCTGTAATCCCAGCTACGCAGGTGGCTGAGGCAGGAGAATCGCTGGAACCTGGAAGGCGGGGGCTGCAGTGAGCCGAGATCGTGCCATTGCACTCCAGCCTGGGCGACAGAGTGAGAATCCATCTCAAAAAAACTTGCTTTTTCTTCAAAATTGCCACCAAGTGTCTCAATCCTTGCAACTGTCCCTTAGGATAGACCCTTCTTCCCATTCAACAAGGTATTCGGAACAAACCCATTAGGCTCTCTGTGGATATTTCTCTAGAGTAGTAGTAGCTATTAAAAGAAAAACTTTAGGCAAATTTAAGAGTTTAATTGAGCAAAGAATGATTTGAGAATTGGGCAGCCTCCAGAACCATAGTATGTTCAGAGTCACTGCGGGACTGTCACATGGTTGGGATAACATTTATGGACAGACAAAGGAAAGTGAGGGAGAGAAAAGGGAGGAGAGGCAGAGAAACAGCTGGGCTGCTTAAAGGCTTATTCCAGCTCAGTTCGAATAGTTGGATGCAAGTGATTGGCTGAAACTGGGATGCTGTGATTGGCTGAAACCAGGATGCTGTGATTGGCTGAGACTCAGCTGCTAGTTGCAAGAGTAGATTACAATCCCTTTACACATCCAGTTAGATGACAGTTCACTATGTGCCGAGAAACATTTAGGCCAAACTTAAAAAATGCAGTGTTAATGAAAAAAGCCAAAC
This sequence comes from Macaca thibetana thibetana, assembly GCF_024542745.1. NCBI lineage: Eukaryota > Metazoa > Chordata > Mammalia > Primates > Cercopithecidae > Macaca > Macaca thibetana. Next base: position 156,503,746 of record NC_065580.1, on the reverse strand, counting down.
TCTGTGAAATACTTAAAGAGGTTTATTCTGAGCCAAATACCAGTGGACCACGGCCTGAGGTATAGTCTCAAGAAGTCCTGAGTACATGTGCTGTAGGTGGTTGGGTTACATCTTGGTTTCAAACATCTTAAGGAGACATAAGACATTAATCAATACATGTGAGGTATACATTGATTCAGTCCAGAAAGGACAACTTGAAGTGGGTGAGGATGTTGCTTACAGGTTATAGGCAGATTCAAAGAGTTTCTGATTGGCAATTGGTTGGAAAGTTAAATTATTATCTAAAGACCTAGAATCAACAGAAAGAAAGTGTCTGGGTTAAGATAAGGGGTTGTGGAGACTGAGGTTCTTATTATGTAGATGAAGTCTCATAGTTGGCTACCCTTAGAGACAATAGATAGCAGACTTTTAAAAGGTGCTAGACTCTCTGTTAATCTCTTCAGGATGGGGAGGGCCTGGAAGATGAAAGATCTAGTTATGTTAATAGAGATTAACAGATGCAAATTTTCCCCCACAAAAGACAGCTTTGCAGAACCATTTCCAAAATTTGGCAAAGAAAAATATTTTGGGGTAAAATATTTTGATTTCCTTCTTTATCTGTCGTGTGATATTATTCTAAAGTTAGGTTGGCATTTGGTATCTTACTGCTACAAAAAATATTTCTGTCCATCTCTATTTCAACGTTAATGCTGCTCAGTTGTGTCTAAACTCCAAAAGGGAGAGAGTATAATGAGACATGTCTGATGGCCCCTCCTCCTGTCATGGCCTGAACTACTTTTTCAGGTTTCCTTGGGTCCCTTTGGCCAAGAGGGTGGGTCCATTCAATCAGTTGGGAATTTAGACTTGTATTTTTGGTTTACAGTAAGGAGGCAGCTGATGTAAAGAGATAAACTCAGAAAAATTGTAAGAGTCCTATTTCTGGCCGGGCACGGTGGCTCACACCTGTAATCCCAGCGCTTTGGGAGGCCGAGGCAGGAGGATCATGAGGTCAGGAGTTCAAGACTAGCCTGGCCAACATAGTGAAACCCCGTCTCTACTAAAAATACAAAAGTTAGCTGGGCATAGTGGCGTGTGCCTATAGTCCCAGCTACTCAGGAGGAGGCTGAGGCAGGAGAATCACTTGAACCCGGGAGTTAGAGGTTGCAGTGAGCTGAGATCGCACCACTGCACTCCAGCTTGGGAAACAGAGTGACACTTCATCTCAAAAAAAAAAAAAAAAAAAAAAGAAAGAAAAGAGTTATCTTTCTTTCCTAGACCCTTCCAATGAATGAGACAGATTCCTCGGGTTCATAGAGGGAGTTAAGAAGAGCTGCCTTTTAGCATACTGCATTTCTCAAATCTGGAAACTCACATAATCTAGAAATAGGGGTTTACTGAGGAATATCTGTATATCTCTTATTGTTCCAGTGTGGGAAACATCTAGAATGTGCCACACTCACTGTCCTGAAATCTTCTATGTGTTAGCAAGGTTTCTATCTTCTTCAGCAATCACCTATTCTACCTCAGCTACTCCACCTGTGTGCTACTGCCAAATGTTGGCAGCCTCATCTACTTTCCATCTGAACCAGATCTGAAACTACATTTAAATCTAACACAGCTGATGAAATCTACATGAAAATTCTTATTTAGATGAATTAGCATATACACAATGTTTATGTATTTTCACCTACCTTCACGAACTAATTTCATCATAACTGATGCCATAGAAATAGTTTTGAGACTACAATTACATGTTTTACTCTTAAAACGCTTTGTTTTCACCCAATATAATCATGGGCATTATTTTCTAAGCTTAAGGACCAAAGTATTACAGCAATTGTAGTAAAAAAGTAAAACATTATACAGCTCATCTGGAAACAGCTTTCTAATTTTTTAAGACTAAGATTAGGATGCAAATCCAACCCGGAAATTGAACCATCACTAAGCATCTTTGTTCATCTGATCACTGCTCAAAACCATCTGCACTGAATTGTAGGATATTAATAACAAACTGTTTAACGAACAGCTAGGATTAAAGGACTAAGCCTCTTAGGGACAGTTTCTATTAGTGGATTTAAAAAATAATAGAAGAAACAGCACAAGTCACCTTTCTTTCTAGATTGTAGAACTCCAGAAAATGTTTTTGTTGATATATTTGAGTGGTGCTTTCATGAAAGTACTGCTGGACTTACCTTTTATGTCTTGGAAAGGGCATATGTAGTATCTGAGGATCAAGTTCTTTCTTCTGAAAATTTCCAGCAACTTTTAGAGATCAACTCAATGACAGTAGGTCATTTAAATCAGCATTTTATATTGAAGGGCCTGTGGTGATAATGTGGAAATCCACCAGGATTCCCCTGATGCAAGGTTTCAGGAGGTATCAATTATTTTGTGTACAAGACACATCCTGAGGCCCTGCAAGAAGGCCCCCGGCATTACTATGTATAATGTAAGAAAATTCAGGTATGTCTTAACTCTTCGCAAAGAAATAAGATTTTTACATATATATCATTAACCAAATATACATTTAACTTTTTTAACCAATCCTTCCTCTTCTAGCCAAGAACTGTGATATCGAAATGCTTTTCTCACTCTTCATTCCCAAGATAACACATCAGTTTGCACCCAAAAGTATATTGCAAACACCTGCCAGCAATTCATGTTTCAATTCTCAAATCCATTTCAACCTGTAAATTTTTCTGCTGAATTTTTTTTAACATTCTGAGACAGAGTCATCGTGTCAGTAAAACAAGGCTGTTAAAAATAAAAGGTTCCTGAAAGATCCCCTAGTTCCATTTTCTCATTTATCATATGACAAAACTGAGGCCCAGCAGGTTACCTGACTTATCCTCCTCAGAGCAAAGCCAAGCAAACGAGGAAACAAAAAAATCCCAGATCTTGAATCAGGGTGCTTCTCATTGTTGTCATTTGGAGAGGTATTGTTTGTTTGTCTAAGACAGGGTCTTGCTATGATGTCCAGATTGGAATGCAGTGGCTATTTACAGATGTCATAATGCTCACCACAATCTCAAACTCCTGGGCTTAAACAATCCTCCTGCTTCAGTGTCCCTAGTAGCTAGTAGCTGGGACTACAGGCATGCATCACCATGCCTGGCTGTTTGTTTTGATTGATAGTTTTTTTTTTAATGCTACAAATTGTTGGATTAAATGAAATTAAAAACATTTTAGAACATGATTGCAAACAATTAAATTAGGCTGTTTCTGGTAAGTCTTACTTAGGTGCAAGATCCAGGGGAAAGGGCAGCTATCATTCTTACAAAAATGAAAAGATAGTTTAAATCTTGGAAATAACTGTCTCTGACTAGGAATTTTTTTCCCTGGCCAGTTCCATGGGGCAAGTTCTTCTGTGGACCTAGCCTTTCAGGGACTCCTCAAGTTTTTCACCTTGCGGACAATTTTGGGGAAATAAGCCAATTTCAACAGTCATCTAGTCAAGAGTAACAGGAATTTCATTGTGTACTGAATATAGTATTGAGTAAAGAATATGAGTTACAATTCCCAGAAAATTTTATATTACAGAGATGGTTATCCACTCACATAGTGGGAGAGATACTCTCCTCCTATGCTGTATTGCACTAAATTATTTTTTAAAATTATAGAAGTAATTCCTATTTTTAGGTGTTCTTAGAAGATGGCAGAACAAACTATATGTAAAATATAAAATGGATTTTGGTAACCTTCTGGAGGATACTAAGTGTAATCTCTGTTCCTATAATATTTCGTTTTTGTTTTTGTGTTTTTGTAACCATTAACGTGGTGTACTGGAATTTAACACTTAACACATTGTATTGAAATTGTATATTTTCTTGGTGATTTCCCCCATGACATTGTGAGCCCCTTAAAGACAATGTTTTATTAATTTTCTAGCACCTAGCACCAAGCCCAGTATCTAGTGCATAGAAGGCATTGAGTAAATGGTGGATGAATTAACAAATCAAAGAATGAGTGAGTGAAATGAACACCTTATATTTCAAAAACCTTTATAGTTTATACACTATTAACTTGAATATTTTAAATTCAATATTCAGGCATTCCTATCCTCACTTTCCAGAAAGCCTTGATGATGTTAATTAACTAGCTCAGGGTCTCACATCCATTACATGAGAAAGCCAAATCTAGAATCCAGATGGCATTCCATTTGCTTGGGGGAACACAGGGAAGGAAAAAGCACACGTGATCTTAAGCATTTAAAACACAGCTCTTTAATCAGGCAGATATTTTACAGATGCCTATAAAAATGTTTTGATAGTAACACCCAAAGAAAAATAGTCATTCCTCATTACCAGAACCCACTGATATGTCATTTACACAGTACTGAGTTACTGAGGCACTAGTAATTGGCTTCTGAAACCTTCTAAATATCAAGATACAGTAGTACTTTTTAATGATGCCAAAATAAGAATCAGAATGAAATTTTAAACCCACATTATATTGTATTTAATTACAGAAAATGACACATTCAGTTCCTCCTATAAAACATTTATTCTAAATATGAATGCAGAACATTTTGTCAAATTTCAAATCAATGTTTTTTGTTGTTGTTTGTTTTTTAAGACACAGCATTTGATTCTGTCACCCAGGCTCGAGTTCATTAGTGCAATCACAGCTCACTATAACCTCAAATTTCTGCTCCCAAGTGATCATCTTGCCTCAGCCTTCTGAGTAGCTGGCACTACAGGTGCACACCACCATGCTTGGCTAATATTTTTTAAATTTTTTTTGCAGCGATGGGGTCTTGCTATGTTGTCCTGACTGGTCTTGAAGTCTTATCCTCAAGTAATCCCCCTTCCTCAGCCTCCCAAAGTGCTGGGATTACAGGTGTGTGAGCCACCATACACAGCTCAACTGAGGTAGGGGAATTACTTGAGGACAAGTTGAGTAAGAGAGGTACCTGTTAGAAGATAATGTTAAATGTTCCAGAAAAATTCTGTCAGTAAGGAAAATAGAATGTACAGAAGAAAAAGTGATGTTTAATATTTGCTTAAATTTTCTCTGTATTTTTCCACCTCCAAACCAAATCACTATATAGAATAATCACCTTTGAGGAAAGACATATCTAATAATAGTTATAATATTCAGAAGATGAGATTCTATGTGTTCAGTTTACTTTTGAACAAAGTCACAGTGCCTACTCCCCACACAGTTAAAAATATACGTATAAATTTTGACTCCCTCAAAACTTAACTACTAATAGTTTGCTATTGATTGGAAGCCTAACTGATAACAAAAACAGTCAATTAACACATATTTTGTATGTTATCTGTATTATATACAGTGTTCTTACAATAAAGGAAGCTAGAGAAAAAATGTTCTTAAGAAAATTGTAAGGAAGAGAAAATATACTACGATATGTCTTAGTCCATTTTGTGTTGCTATGACAGCATACAGAGGTCTGGGTAATAATTCATAAAGAAAAAAAGTTTATTTGGCTCACAATTCTGACAGCTGGAAGGTTCAAGACTGGGCATCTGGTGAGAACCCCAGACAGCTTCCACTCATGGTGGAAGGCAAAGGGGAACCAACTGTGTGAAGACCACATGGAGACAGAGGAAGTCAGAGAGACAGGGGAGGTGCCAGATTCTTTTAAAATATCAGCTCTGGAGGGAGCTCACAGAGTGAGAACTCACTCACCCCTGAGGGATGGCATTAACCTATTCATGAGGGATCCACCCCCAAGACTCAAATACCTCCTACTAGGCCCCACCTCCAACATCAGGATCAAATCTCAACGTGGGGTTTGAAGGGAACAAATATCCATATCATAGCACTACTCATTAAATGGAGGTGGATCATCACAAAGGTCTTCATCCTCATAATCTTCCCATTGAGTAGACTGAGGAAGAGGAGGAGAAAGAGGAGGGGTTGTTCTTGCTGTCTCAGGGGTGGAGAAGGTGGAAGGGGAGGCAGGAGAGGCAGGCACACCCAGTGTAAGTTTCACTGAAAAATATCCACATATAAGTGGACCTGCACAGTTCAAACCGATGTCGTTGAAGGGTCAACTGTATATCAATATGTACTGCTATGGTTTGGATATGGTTTGTCCCTGCAAAACTCATATTGAAATTTGATCCCCAATGTGGCAGTGCTGGGAGGTGGGGCCAAGTGGAAGTTGTGCTGGTTATGGGGTAAAATCCTTCATGAATAGATTAATGCCCTCCCTCAGGTGTGCATTCCCCTTCTCTTGGGAATTAATTCCTGAGACAGTATGCTGTTAAAAAGAGTCTGACTTATTTGGCTTCTCTCTCTTGCTTCCTTTTTTCACCATGTGATCTCTCTGTACATGCCCACTTCTCTTCTGCTTTTCGTCATGAGTGGAAGCAACTGGAGGCCCTCACTAGATACAGATGCCCAATCTTAAACTTTCCAGCCATCAGAATTGGGAGCCAAGCAAACATCTCTCCTTCATTTGTCAGCCTCAGGTATTACATTATAGCAACACAAAATGAACTAAGATGCACTGACACATATATACACACCCACTGATATCTCACCATGCCAAGAAAGACCCAACCATATGGATCAACAGGGTTTTGCTACAAATGTTACCAATACCTGTTTACTGATCGACAGTATCTTCATTTAATATATTTGATCTTGGGCATGTAAAAGGTTTTCAAAAGACCTTGTATATTTGCATAGATAATATAAGTATACCTGCATGACTAGTATCCAAGGATCCTCGGTAAATTAGTTCCCATCTCTTTCGTTTGTCTCAAATACTTTCCATCACATATTTCTATCACTGAGAAAAATATGTCATCATTTGATTGTCTCTTTATCAGTTGTTATTAAAATGACCTAAGTTAACTTTACTTATAAAGCACAGACTCCTATCTAGTAAGTCAGTCTATAGAATGAGAGACCAGAATATGTTTTAAACAAACAGAGCAGTCTGCAAACTGATAATCAAATAATCTTGGGTCTCACCAGTCATATCTCATTTATAGCAAGACAGAAACATTGATAGTTCTCTTCATAGCTTATGCATCAATAAAATACTAGAACTTTTCTTTACATTTATCTTCAAAGAGATGGTTCACTTTCTCTCTGTGTATTATAAGTCCTTCAATGTTATTTTTACCAAGTTTCTGTCCCTTTTCACAAACCATCCTCGTTATTTTTATCACCATTGGAACTGATTTTAAAACTGATTATTCTTGACAGGGCATGGAGGAATGTCCTTCACTAGGTGTGCCAGGATGAAGTGAATTTATGAGTCCACATGTACATCTGATAAGCATGCAGAAATCATTTTTATTATGTGCATAAAACAGTGCCCGATTAAAGGACAGTCACATTTTCTTCTGACAAAATGTCTGTGGCACTTCAGAAAACAGGCTTTTATTTTTTAAGGTCAACTTTCTAATGAAACAAAATTTGAAGTGGAAACTCTTAAAATGTACAGGTAGGAGATGCAATGGAGCAATGCGATGTAATGCAATAAAATTAAACCATGAATAAGCATATTTGGAAGAATGAACTCTCCCAGTTAAAGATAGTATAAGTGAAGACAAATGATTTTAAGCAGAATAGAAGGTTAAGAGAAACATCCTCTCATATCTGAGCACCTCTCATGATCCACATAGGTATAGAAATAGAGTTCATTAGAAGTTTATGTTGTAGTTCTGGGATCTCATTTACACAAAAGACACAAATTTGCAAACATAAATATCAATGATTCAGGACCTACAAATCATAAAAAAGCCAGCTTATTGTAGTATCTATTGAAATGAAGCAGTTCTAAGATACTTAATAACATTTTTTTCACTCTGTAACGGTTGTTTTGGTGCTTTTAAATTTTTATGTCTTTTGAACTCAACACTTGTACCCAAATTCCCACCCACTATGGCTCTTCGTACACTAAGATGTGAAGATGCAGGAGACAGGGCAGCATTTGCAGGGAGGTCATGCATGTTGTCTCAACACAAGGAAGGCTCTTCTGTTGCTCCAGGAAATTAGTTGCCCTGGATGCAGGAGCTACCTAAAGAAGCTCAGACAGAGGCTGGAAGATAAGCAGTCAGGTAGGCAGGTGGCTCCAGGGGGACCCCCTGTTTGGGGCGGAAAGCTGGAGGGAATGATCCCAAAATTCCTGGTCAGCTCCAGATTTCACAACATCACATTCCCCACGTTCCCAGGGCATATTCACAAGAACCCTGATGCTGATGTCCACCCCATCCGTACTGAATCAGGTGTGCACGTCGGTGTTTTCAGTCTACCCATTGTTAATACAGAGACTCCTCGACTTACAGTGGGATTATGTCTGGAGAAACTCATTGTAACTTGAAAATATCATAAGCCAAAAAGGCATTTAATACGCCTAACATACCAAACATCGTAGCTTAGCCTAGCCTACTTTAAATGTGCTCAGAACACTCACACTAGCCTACAGTTGGGCAAAATCACATCCAAAAAAAGCTGGCAACACAGTGCATCATAGAGAATGGTTTTTTGCCCCCGTGACAGTGTAGCTGACTGGGGATTGCAGCTCGCTGCCTCTGCCCAGCATCAAAAGAGAGTATGGAACAACATATTGCTAGCCCGGGGAAAGATCTAAGTTCTAAATCTGAAGTATGGTTTCTACTGAATGCATATCACTTTTACACCATAGTAAAGTCAAATATTGCCACAGTAAAGTCAAACCATCATTGCTCAAGGACCATATGTTTATGTAAAAATCCCAGAAAACAGAACTTGAGGATGTCCACTTTGTTTATGAGGATTACACTAAGTGTCGTACATTAACAAACATTGACAAATGATGCTTTGGGGAAAGAAGGAAAACTCTGAAATGGCTAAATTGGACTAATATTACCAACATTAAATTAAACAGTATAGTGTATTTGGTAAGGGCATAGGCTTTGGATTGATAAGGAGCCAGGCTTCATTTCCACACCTATCTAATGACCTAAACTATAGGTGTGTTAACAGTTTAAAATGGCAACCCAGTAGTTCAGAATCAATGTGCCTGCATCTAGCACCCTCTGGTTTTAACTTACCCTACAGACAACAGTTCTTTTCAGGGTACATGAATCCTCTGAAGTGTAACCTACAAAATATAGATTCCTGTGTGTATGCCGACTACATGTTGTTCCATTATTTTCTCACTGGCAGAAAGTTCTTAGGAATAATGTAAACTCACTTAGGTTCATTTGTCTATTTCCCCTAACTTTGTTTTCATGGTGACAAGCCACTGCTTCCTGACCTGCTATTTGAGATAATTTATATGATCACCCTTTAGCTTCTGCTTCATTGAATGATACCTCATTTCCTCTGTTTTCCTCTGGATTTTCTTCAAGTGGTTTATATTTTAATAAAACGTGGGGTTTGTGAAGGTTTTTGAAAACGAGATGGTTTTCTCATCTTTCTCTTTCCTTTTTTGTTTCAATCTTAGTTCTGATCCCAGATCTCCCAATGACACGTTTTCATGAAACAATAATGACAAGACTGAGTGAACTAAGCTGTCTTCGGTTTTGGAGATGCAGAGGGAACACTGGCAGTTACTGATGTCACTTAAAGGAAAACAAAGCTAGGGGCAAAAATACTAAGGCAGCCTAGATTTGGGGGCCCTGTGTGTACATTCCAATTTTTTAAATAACATCTGGGCATACTTCTCTTTTAAACTCTTCAATTCACATATTTTTCATTATTAAAAAGTGACTTCAGTGGCATTTTCAAACACTAAACAAACCTAGCCATATGTCCATGTTACTGACTTTCCCCACATCGTGGCCTCTCCTTATAAGGGATGTGTTCCACTCTTGTGCTATCATTTTTTTTGCTTTTCTGTGTCTGCTCAACTAACACACCCCTCCTGATATGGTTAGGCTTTGTGTCCCCACCCAAATCTCATCTTGATTGTAATCCCCAGGTGTTGAGGGATAGAGCTGGTGGGAGGTGATTGGATCAAGGCGGTGGTTTCCCCCATGCTGTTCTCATGATAGTGAGTGAATTCTCACGAGATCTGATGGTTTTATAAATGGTAGTTTTCCCCGGCCTCTCACATGCTCTCTCACCTGCCCTCTCAGGCCATGTAAGACATGCCTGCTTCTTCTTCCGCGATGATCTAAGTTTCCTGAGGCCCCCCTAGCCATGTGGAACTGTGAGCTAATTAAAACTCTTCTCTTTATTAATTACCCAGTCTCAGGCAGTTCTCTATAGCAATGTGAAAATGGACTAATGCACCTCCCTAGACGCAGCGCTCACTTGGAGAAAGCTCAGCATCATGTTTACTGTGTAATTTCTCCTCACTAGTCATTTGCTATTTATTTCTCTCACATCATCATCTCTTCCTGAACTGATTTTTCTACTACCTCTGAAAATAACAGCTCATTAGAAAGTGATCAGAGATTGAGTGAGCAATTGAATATAATTACAGAAAATTATACAGATCTTAAACCAGACGCTCTGCTACGTCTATGAGACTCGGAAAGCCAGAGCCCTGTATTTCAGTACCCAGTGCTGCTGGAGGTCAGTATTAGAGCCCTAAAAGGGAAAGAGGAAATGATCCCTGGCTGCAATGCTCACAAAAACTACTTGGATCCTGCCCTAGAAAAAGGACCAGAGACAGAAAGGGCAGGGAGATGTTTGTCACCTGCACAACACACACTAAAAGTCAACAGCTAGGAGAGAGAGATGCAAAAACAAAGCATCTTATTTTCTTTTATTTCAATTTTTATTTTAGGTTCAGAGGGTACACGTGCAGAATTTGGCTGATAGAGACAATGGCCCGGGTTTGCTGAAGCAGACTGAGTTATCCCTGAGAAAAGCCTGCACAGAAGTGGAAGAGAGTTTACTATCTAGGAGAGCCACCACATCTCAAAATGTCTAAACTGCCAGTGTGCTCTTGCAAACTGAAACCACTCACAGGTCGACCATTTGTCTTGGTTTGTCCAGGACTCTCTCACTTTGTTCATCAAAAGTTATGCAACTGGTTAACTTCTCTGTCCTTGCTAAACAAAGACAGTTTGTCCCCCAGCTTGAAGTCACCTGAGATCAAGAGATCTACTAACACATTATAGAGAAGCAGCAGAAACACTACCTATATTTTGAAATATATGTAGTATTATCATTGATCTGGTGGAACTCTGAGAATTTCTGGATTGAAGTTCCAGAATATATTGTGAAATATGTATATATTTGTTTATATATGTATAAAATAAAATATATCTATTTGTTTATATATAAAACAAAATATATCTGTTTATAGTTATATATGTTTATATAGTTATATATTTGTTTATATATAGTTATATATGTGTATATATAGTTTTATATACATATATATGTATAAAACAAAATTTCTTGGTGAATGAAGAATTCTAGCTGATTTAGTAACTTGTAACTTTCAATTGCATGTTTAGAAGCAAAGCCATAAAAACCGGAAAACCAGAACAGAGAGAACCTCCTATGAAAAGCACATTTCAGGGGAGAAGGGAGGCAGAGTGAGAGCAGAGCTGTGAGCAAGGCCAGCCATGTAGAAGGCATGTGGCTGAAACCTCCTGGTTCTCAGGCTTCCCATCCATCTGAGAGATGCCTGCTCTGTGCCCTGCTGTTCATAAATGTTAAATATTTAATGATAACCACAATAAATGTGCTTGGTCAGCAGTCCTAAATACGGAAAAAGAAATCACCATAAAACATCTTTGGTAGTTTCTTTCCCTTAAAATCTTGTGTTAGAGGGAAGTACACAGTTACCACTGGAAACAAAGTGCTTAGGGAACTCTTCAAAACGACCATCTGCAGGGGAAAAAACAATGATTTTAGAATATGAATTTTCCTGCGAGGAACAAAAATGAAAACAATGGTACGTTTGTCTCTTCCAAATTCTTCACAGATGCCAGAAAGTATTTGGAGAAACTGTTCCGATTATGCACACAAAGAAGCTAGAGGGAAGAGGCAGTGTTGCTTTATTTACTCAGCGTTGCCCTCCTACCACCCAATTCCTTCCTCCACTTTTCTATCAATACTTCTGGCCTTCCTTTGACCTGTTTTGGGGCATGGACTAAGGGCTGAGGACAGCACCAACTACCTCGCCTGCATCCTGCCAACCCTGCCTCCACTTTGTTCCTCTCTCTAAGTCTGCCTCTACTCATGGGATTGTTTTCAAGACTAAATGGAATGAGCTTGCGAAACGGGAACCTGCCAAGGCTAGACCCTTCTGTGTCCTATCCTGTCAGTCAAGAAATAAAATTTCCTAAAATTTTGTGTCTTGCCTTAAAAACACATTCTATCCATAACAAATGCAACTTTATTTTAATACCTAATTAGGGTGAGAAGCTGCTTGGCAAAAGGAGAATCGGTGTCCCAGCAAGGTGTGCTGCATGAACCTAGTTGCTCCCTGTGCCTCCCAGGTGGGCACCTGGAGACTGGAGGGGAAGAGACCCAGGTGAGATGGGCAGAGCTGGAGGGGAGGGTGCTGCTCCCCTGACACACGTGACCCAACACGGTGCTGTTTCCAAAATGCTTTAAGGTCATGTTGTAAAGACAACAAAGTAAAGACATAAGACAGGAACCAAGAAGTGCAGCCTTTGTACACCTGCTGCCTTCCACTAGCCGAGGTACCGGCTTCTTCTCTCCAGCCAGACCTGCTCTGCTACCCGCCGTGGCTACTGGGTGTCTACGGCTGAATGACCAATGCGGCTAATAGGGCTTACATCTCTTGACAGTTGAGAAACCATTTAGGGAAATTATACAGAGACAGCACCAAGTATCTCGAAGAAGACCATGAAGAGGAAGTCCTACTCTTATAGAACAGGGAAGCCACCTGTGACTACATAATAAACTCTCAGGGATCAGGATACGTGATTGGGGTCTTTGAGATGACTCCAGCCTATCCACAGCTTCTGACTGATGCTAATCTCAACCAAAGAATGCCAAGATATTAATGTGTTCACGGAGAAGCCTCATGCCACTGATGTCACAGAAATAGGTCACACATAAGGAACACCCTTGGATAAGTGACATATCACACTTACATTGGAATTAATTTCTGCAAAACTGCGTTGCTGTCCCTACCTTTTAAATAGCTTCTGAATTATCATCAGCACCCAAATATTCACACTCAGTGCCTCGGGGGCTTCAAGATGTTCCAGAACAGCAGCCAGCAGCCCAGAGTGTCTTATCTGAAGAAGGGCCATGTTGCCTGTCCACACGCATCCTTAACATCACATGGAAAGGGGGATTCGACTTCAAGAGAGGGAAAATACTGCCAGGTGAATCACTTTCATCTACACGGAGGGAATCACAAATGTCTGCTACCAAAACTTCAGGGTCCCAGGTTATTTGTAAAATTAGACTGTTGTTACTCCTGTCATTTCCACACATGCAGGTCTCCCGGCACTGATGCATGAACCAACATGTGCCCATTGATATCAACTTTACACCCCAGCCAAGAGAAGCTTCATGAGAAAGGGCACATAAGGATAACTAAAACATGAATTCTCAAACCACAAGAGTAGGTGTTTAAGTCTAGATTTAAGCCAAGCTCTAGCTACCCTCTCCACTAAATCAATAATTCAGATGTCATCTTTTTCCCTCTTTCATATATGTTATTATTGTCCTACACTTCATGTTCAGGGCTTTCTCCTTAGCCTGCTGTAAGCACATGCTTTGGGAGACAGGGCAGGTTTGGCACTGTTGACACTCAGAAACGGCCATCCTATACGGCCAGTGATGCCGGGGAGTCCCTCCTGGGACGTCATAGTAAGAATGCCATGGCCTGAAACATGCTTATCAGCCATTATCCAGAGAAGACAAGACATTGAAAGTAATATCATAAAATCTTAATAACATAATCAAGGGAATCCCACGTGAGCTACTCTGCCAGACATCGCTGAACTTTTGACCTTCAACTGCACCTAAGTAGTTTAAGACTCTCCAGACGCTCACTGACTCTTGCAAGCTTGGGTTTATCACAATTTAGCTTTTCACACTGCTCCTCACCACCCAACGCATTATTCATTATGCAAAAGTAATTTGAATTTATCATGCATTGGATTTAGCAAACTTATATTTAACTGAGTTTCAGATTATTTATAATTCTCCCTTTAGTTCAGAGCAGTATGGGCTTTGTGACACAGAATGCTTTGAAAATAATTTCATTGGCTGGAACATTCAGTGGGTTGATGCCACATTTCTTTGAAAGAAAGTCTGCTAGGAAGACAAGTAAATATCCCCACCACCACCACTACTGGTATTGCCAGGTTCCTCCACTCATGTATTCATGTATTTGCTCATTCATTCACTCATTGAACAAATACGTGTTGTACCCTACCAAATGCTGAGCATCATACTTGGTGACAACCTTGGCTTCACTGGCCCTCTGTGAGACACAGGAAAGTGGGGATGGACACAGGTTGAAGATGATCCAAGTCCATAAGCACAAGCATCCTTTCAGTGTGAAGAAGAAATGCCAAGAAATAACAAGCAGAAGGGGTGTAGGCAACAGAATTATGAAAGACACATGAGCAGGGCCATATTAAGATGTTCAGGGGTCCTTCCTCCATAAAAATCCGTGAGGACTACATTTTATGACTCTGTAAGTATAAAGACACATACAGTCAGGTTGGATTAGGTATGTTTTTCCGATTTTAAAAGAAATTAAAACATTTTCATGGGCTCCAAAACATATCCTGGTTTCAGATACTGAACTTACTGTGCCTAGCGAATAGTTGGTCCTGGCTTTGGGGCCTCCCGGTCTTCCACCACCCATTAATTGAATGACCTTCGTTCAAGGTAGCTAGCTGCTTAATGCCCCCTTGTCTTCCTTGCTAAGATGAGGGAAATGTAAATGAAAGCGGCTGGTTTAGTGCTCAGGACACAGCCAGAGCTCTGCGTTTCTGCATCTCCTCTCCGCACCAAACAATAACAATTCACTCTGGAAGACGATGGACATCCAGGTGAAATAAGGCTCAAGGGACTGCAGCCTTTCTTATTACTTATCCACTAGTAAATGCACTAAACCAAAGAAGCCCCACTTCAAGGAACACAGACAAACATCTGTCTCGATAATTATCCATACACACCAAACGCCCCTCCTCATCTCATTCCCGCTACTTACCACTCTGAACATATTCTACAACGGACTCACTCATTAGGCCCATCATCTGTCTCCCCTCACGGGAATGCCAGCTCCACAAAGTCCCAAGGGTTGGGATGTTTTGTTTGCTAATGCGTTAGCATTCCCAAACTCAGATGAGCGTCAGGCATAACATAAGCACTCAGTGACTGTTTCTCGTTAAATTTAATGGACTTGAAAATTACCAGAAACACTAGTTTGAAAAACATTAAAATTCACTCTTTAGGATTTTCCTTTCTATAAGAATTTATTCTCTACAAAACTACCACTCTTGATCTAGTATATTTTTGTTTGTTTGGTTGGCTTTTTATTGAGACTGAGTCTCATTCTGTCGCCCAGGCAGGAGTTGCAGGGGTGCAATCTCCGCTCACTGCAACCTCTGCCTCTACTGTTCTTGATAGTGTAGACTGATAAGTATGTTTTCCTGTCTCTTCCTCTTTCCATTTCTGATATGTAAACTATGTTTGATTGAAGCATTCAGCAATGGATAGGGAATACATGTGTACCACCCCCCTTCTTCCCGTATCAAATTCTTTTCTAAGTCAGAACATCTTACTCTAAATTTTATACCATTCTGACAGTTTCCCAAGAAGCAAGAAGAAAGAGAGCATATTAGAAAAGTTACTTGCCTATCCTTATTAAAGCACAGTGTCTTAGTATGGTTCAAATATATATATATATATTTTTCTTTAAGATTGCCGGTCTAGTTGAAAAAAGACAATGAATTTAGATTAATCATTTCCAATATTCTGATTATACAAACTACCCCATTGCCTCCAAAAAGGAATTCCCCCAGGTCTTAGGGTGTTTTTTGTCCTTCCCAAAGACCACTGCAGCCACAGAAACACTCCAGGCTGTACATTTAAGGAGATGCTTAAGGTATTTATATGTGGAGACTTATGGAAACTACAAAATATTAAAAATGATATTTTCTTCCTTAGGGAATATAAACGTCTCCATTTTTATTTAAAATGCTGGAAGTTATATTGATTTTTATTATAGAATTAATATATTCACATTGTAAAAGTTTTAGTAAATACAGATGGGTAGAAAGGCAAAATAAAAATAAATAATAATCTTACACTTTGAGAATAAAATACCAGCATTTTGATGTCTGCCCTATAAGCAGACAATTTTGTGCGGTGGGCAGAATGATATGAGAGTGGCCCCAGGAGCTCACTCAGGGCAGGCTAGACAACGAGCCAACTGGAAGAAGGGGGTCCTCCTTTCTGCTACCACAAGGGCTGCAGCGCGAGGCCTCTTCCCTTGGCAGCAGGGCCTGCATATTCCCATAGGCCTCAGCGTCTCCAGGTGCTGGGCAGCTGGCTGTTCCAGGCAACTCCAGTAACAGCTGATCCCTAATCCCAGATAGGCTGTTTATCCCCCTGCCTAGTAGCATTTCTTTGGGGCTAACAAGAAGGGAGAGTCACAGGGTGCAGGAGGGTCCCTCAACTGGACACAGACATACCCACTGTGCAGGAGAGCTGGCCCTGGGGTGCCTTGCTGTTGGATGATGTCAGGATTCAGAGCCCTTTCATTTACTTGCTTCCATTTATTTTCTTCCTTAGAGTTTATTCTTTAACACATACTGTGCCACATTGTGGAATAGACCCTTACTCATTGTGGTAACAGTTTTATGTATCAACCAGGTCAGGCTATAGTTTCCAATTATTCGATAAAACCCTTATCTAGGTGTTGCTATGAAGGTTATTGTGTAGGTGTGGTTAACAGCTATAATCAATTTACTTTAAGTAAAGGAGATTGTCTTTGATAGTTTGTGTGGCCCTCATTCAATCAGTTGAAAAGATTTAAGAGCAAAACTGAAGCTTCCCTGAGAAAGAAAAAATTGCTCCTGTGGAGTGTGCCATCAGCTCCCGCCTGGGAGTTCTAGCCTGTCCTTTCTGACAGCCCACCCTACGGATTTCAGACACTCTCAGCCCGGCCCCACAGTTGCTACACCAATTGCCAATTGCTAAAAACACTTCCCACACTTCCTCTTCAGATCTCCATCTGTCCTCTATATAATTTACTGGTTCTGTGTCTGTAGTGGACCCTGACTGACATACCTCCCTTGTACCAGAGCTGTATCAGACCTTTCAAAAGCTTCAACTATGTATAAATTAGAAATGACTTCCTTAGTTAAGGTTTAGGGAACTTGGGGTTTTTCCTACTTATTTATTTTTTCTGTGTTTACACTGGATTTCAGATGTCAAGAGAGCAAGATACAAATTTAAAATATAAAAATAATATAGAGAACATAGAATTAGCAAACAGAAAAAAAAAAAAAGTTGATGGTATGAATGTAAAGAGGCAAGGACAAATGTAGTGAACAAAATGAATGCCAAAAGCTGGGATAAGGGCAGAGAACTGAGATGGGTCTCTTCATTCCCCAAGTACTCCTGCAGTGGCCTTCAAAGGCTGAGGGCAGTGCATTGATGCAAAAAGAGATCTCCCCCGGTACAGAAAGTCAAGAACAGGTCTAGAGAACAAAGAGAATGCCCCAGAAACTCAAAGAGCTGGCAGGCAAGCTGTAAAGCAGAAAGAGATGTCCCACAGTTTGGAAAGCTGGTTACTGGTCAGTAAAGCACAAAGATCCAAAGAGTCTGGCTGGTGCTCAGATCCCAAGCCCTTCTGAAGGCAAAGCTGTGACCCCACCTTCACACCATGTGAACCCAAGGTAAAGAGACTCTAGCTCAGGACCCTAACTCTGCAGCAGAGCCCAACCACCTGTCAGACTGACTCAGCCCCACATTATCAGCCCAACCAAAGGAGCATGTCCTTCCTGCAAGGACAAGGTAAATATTTCTTTCTTCAATCTGGACACAATGTTTAGCATAAAGTAGAAAGTCACAAGACACACAAAGAAACAAGAAAACAAGGCCCATGTTTAAAAGATAAATCATTAACAGAAACAAATATGGAAATGGCCCAGATGTTTGTATTATCACTCAGGAACTTTGTAGCTATGATGAAGGCTCTAGAGGAAAATACTGACATGTGTGAACAGATGAAGAACTACAGCATGGGATGCAAACAGTGAAAGCAAAACTCAAATGGAAATATCAGGATGTAACTGTATGATATTGGGCAGGAAGAATTCATCTGATGGGCTTAATAGCAGACTGGACAAAGAAGGAAAAAGAATCAAAGGCAGGCCAATAAACAATATCTAAAATAAAACGCAAAGAAATTAAACATGAAAAAATAAAACAAAGCGTCCACGACCTGTGTAAAAATATCAAGCAATATAAACAATTGGAATCCCAGAAGAAGAAGAGAGATACAGGAGAAAAAATATTTTAAGAGATAAGAGCCAATATTTTTTAAGTTAACGAAATACGACAACATACATACCCAAGAAGATTAGCGAACCACAACCTGATAAGTTTTCAAAAAGTTATTTAAAAATCACACCTAGGTACATCAGACGTAAACCTTAAAATTAAAAAATAATTGAAAAGAAACCTTAAAAATAGCAAGAAAAGGCCGGGCATGGTGGCTCAAGCCTGTAATCCCAGCACTTTGGGAGGCCAAGACGGGCGGATCGCGAGGTCAGGAGATCGAGACCATCCTGGCTAACACGGTGAAACCCCATCTGTACTAAAAAAGGCAAAAAACTAGCCAGGCAGGTGGCGGGCGCTGGTAATCCCAGCTACTCGGGAGGCTGAGGCAGGAGAATGGCGTGAACCTGGGAGGCAGAGCTTGCAGTGAGTGGAGATTCGGCCATTGCACTCCAGCCTGGGGGACAGAGCGAGACTCCGTCTCAAAAAAAAAAAAAAAAAAAAAAGAAAAAAAGCAAGAAAACATAGCCCATGTTATATTTAGGGGAAGTATGAAAAGAATGATGGCTGAGTTTCTCACAATGGAAAAAAAATTCAAAACGCTGAAAAAAAAAACTATCAATATAGAATTCTATATTGAATTCTATATTTAGTCAAAGTATCAATAAAAAAAGCTATAGAAGACAGCAATTCAAATATTCTTCTTATAAATATGAATATTCAAGGTGATAGATATCCCAATTACCTTGATTTGATCTTTACACTTGATATGAATGCTTCAAAAAGTAACATGCATCCTGAAGGTACGGACATCTAATATGTATCAATTTTAAAAAATGAAAGCTAAGTAAAGACATTTTCAGCTAGAGAAGAACTCAGAGATTTTTCTGGCCAAAAAACCTGTGCTCCAAGAAATGCTTCAAGAAATGCAGGCTGAAAGAATATGATACATGATAGAAGCTCAGATCTGCAGGAAAGAATGAAAACCATAGGTAGTATAACATAAAGGTAAAAATAAAGGACCTATTTATTATATTTAATGTGTGTGTGTGTATACAGACATACGTGTTTGCATAATACATTAAACATATATTAAAGCTTGAGCATCCGCAGTCCAAATATCCAAAATCTGAAATATTCTCATTTTAGTAAAGACAAGGTTTTGCCATGTTGGCCAGGCTGGTCTCAAACTCCTGACCTCAGGTGATCCGCCCACCTCAGCCGTCCAAAATGCTGGGATTACAGGTGTAAGCCACCGCCCCTGGCCCAAAATCTGAAGCTTTCTGAGATCCAACATGGCATTCAAAAGAAATCCTCATTGGAGAATTTCACATTTCTGGATTAGGGATGCTCAACTAGGAAGTATATAATGCAAACATTTCAAAATCCTAAAAAATCTGAAATCTAAAACACTTCTGGTACCAAGCATTTGGGATAAGGGATACTCAACCTATATGTGTGGTGTGTGTGTATATATGTGTTTGTGTGTGTGTACATATATATATATACACACACACACATTTCAGCACAACCAGTAGCAATGTGTTATAAGTTTTATAGAATACAGTAAAACAAAAGAATACAAAGAATGAGACAACAGAATTATGTAATTGTGATAGTCTTAGATTTTTTTTAAAGTTTAATTGAAAATTAGACTATGATAGTTAAGTATACATACTGTAATTTCTAGCAAACTCCTGAAAAATAACACAAAGTGTATTTAAAAAGTTAATTACTGGATAATGCAAAATAAGGTGGGAAGTAAGAAAGAGGAACAAATACTGATAAAATACTTAAATACAATTGTATTGATAATTACATTAAATATAAATGAACTAAACACCACCTACTAGATTAAAAATAAGTTTCAAATAAATGACTTTTACAAGAAACACTTAGAGCATAAAGAGACACATATCTGAAAATAAAATGTTGAAAACTGATGTACTATCCAACCACTATGCATCATAAATCTCGACGGCTATGTTTGTATCTGACCGAGTACAAATCAAGACAAATAGTAACCCAAAGAGAAAAAGGAGTATATTATAATGCTAAGAGTCACTCCATCAAGAATTAGTAATGATCTTAAATGTGTATGAGCCTAATAGAGAGATTCAAAATGAAAGATAAAAAACTTGACAGCACTAAAGGAAGAATGTTGCTTTTTAAAAGCTCACATTCACCATGGAAGATTTTAACATGACTCTCATTATAACTGATAAAACAAGTAGATCAAAAATCAAAGAACATAGGAGATTTTAATACTGTCAACAAAATTTACATAATTATCTCTAATAGAATACTCCACTCAACAACTGTACCCTACAATTTCCTGACAAGATCACATGCAACACTTTCTCAGATGAATCACATTCTACAACATGAAAAATTCCTCAGCAAATCATAATGATAAAATTCATACGAAGCATGATATCTGAAAACAACAATACTAAAATTGATCCCAGCACTTTGGGAGGCCGAGGCAGGTGGATCATGAGGTCAGGAGATCCAGACCATCCTGGCTAACATGGTGAAACCCAGACCCTGCTAAAAATATAAAAAATTAGCCAGGCGCAGTAGCGTGCGCCTGTAATCCCAGCACTTTGGGAGGCCGAGGTGGGTGGATCACGAGGTCAGGAGATCGAGACCATCCTGGCTAACATGGGAAACCTTGTCTCTGCTAAATATATAAAAATTAGCCGGGTGTGGTGGCGGGCGCCTGTAGTCCCCGCTACTTGGGAGGCTGAGGCAGGAGAATGACATGAACCCGGAAGGTGGAGCTTGCAGTGAGGTGAGATGGCACCACTGCACTCCAGCCTGGGCAACAGAGCAAGACTCCGTCTCAAATAAATAAATAAATAAATAAATAAATAAATAAACAAACAAACAAATATTGAAATAAATGAAAATAAATAGCTTTAAAACTACTCAAATATTTGAAAATTAAACAACATGTTTCCAAACAGATGATGACCTACAGAAAAACCACATGGAAAAATTAAATAAATTTTGAATTGAATGAAAATGAAAACACAACATATCAAAATGTGAAAGGCAGTGAAGGTAGTGCATGTAAGGAGATTCGTAGCTGTAATTCCCTACTTGAATTGAAAATAATTAGT
Source organism: Macaca thibetana thibetana (assembly GCF_024542745.1). NCBI lineage: Eukaryota > Metazoa > Chordata > Mammalia > Primates > Cercopithecidae > Macaca > Macaca thibetana. The sequence goes on along the minus strand of NC_065580.1, from coordinate 156,482,264 downwards.
TGTAAAATACAAAAATTTAGATTTTAATAAACTAAGAAAAACAACTAAAATATAAGAAAGGAAATAATAAAAAGCAGAAATAAAATGAAAACACATAAAAGAAAATTAACAATGTGACAAGTTGTTTTAAGAAAGTTTAATAAAATTGGTATATTTCTAGAAAATTGTTCAAGAAAAAAGGAAAAATGAGAAGAATTCATATTAATAATAAAAGTAGTAGCATCTCTCCAGATTCCACAGATATTAAAGATAAAGGAATATCATAAACAACTTCATGCCAATGAAGATCTAACCACTTATATAAAACAGATTCCTTTAAAAATACATTTTATCACAACTGATGCAAGAAAAAAATAGAACATCTAAAGAGCCTAATACCTGTTACAGAAATTTCTAATCAGAAGCCTTCCCATAAAATAAAACAAAAACATAAAAGAAAAAATTCCAGACCAGATGTCAATATCTAAGGAAGGCATAATAACAATTACCAATCCTTCATAATTTTTTTTAATAGAGGAGGAGGGAACACTTCCCAAATGATTTTCTGAGACTGCACAACCCAGATATTAAACCTACAAAAGGCATTATAAGTTTAAGGAAAAAGAAAAATATCTCTTATGGTCCAATATACAAAGATCTATTAAAATATTAGCAACTGGATGCTATAAACTTAAAAAGAAAAACAGGTCATGACCATATCAAGTTTATTTTCATACAAAATTGGTTTAACATTAACAATCAGTCAAAATAATTCATTTCTTAACAGATTAAAGAAGAAAAATTATATAATTATCTCAATACATACAGAAAAAGCATTTGACAACATTTAGCTCCTTTTATGAGAAATCCTCAGAAAACTAAGAATAAAAGAGAACTTTCACAATCCAATAAAGGGCATTTACAGAAGATATATAAATAACATGATATCTAACACTGAATTGTTGCAAACATTCCCCTTAGGGTTAGGAACAAGGCAAAGGTATTCACTCATCACTTTTAGTCACTTCTAATCAATATTCGACATTGTACAAGAAGTCTTAGGTAGTGCAGCATGGCAAGATAATACATTTCAAAAGTCAAACAATGTTAAAAAGAGAATCACATAAGGTGCCTGATTTTTTATTTATTTATTTATTTATTTATTTATTTTTGAGATGGCATCTTGCTCTGTCGCCCAGGCTGGAGTGCAATGGCATGGTCTTGGCTCACTGCAACCTCCACTTCCCGGGTTCAAGTGATTCTCCTGTCTCAGCCTCCTGAGTAGCTGGGATTACAGGCACCCACCACCGTGCCTGGCTAAGGTACCTCATTTTTAAGACTGCAATAAAACATTAGTAATCACTACCATCTCAAAACAATTATATAATTTGATTTCTAGAACAACCATATATAATTAAGACAGTGTAGTTTTGGCATAAGACAGACAATTAGATTAAGGGAATAGACTAGAGATCTACACATACATGACTATTTTTAAGAACCAAGATGCAAAGCCAATTAGATGAGGGGGATGAAACCCTTTTTCATAAATAATATTGTAAGAATCAGATAAATAGACAGAGGAAAATAAACCTTGAGTCTGACTCCACTCCTTATGTTAAAATTCACCAGAGATGGATCTTAAGACCTAAATATAAAAGCTGCAACCATACATTTTCTTAAAGAAAGTCTAGGAGAGTATCTTTGAGGTCTTGGGATAGACAAAAATTTTGCAAACAGATAAAAAGGCACTGATCATAAAGAAATTAAAAGAATTAGGCTTCATCAGTTTTTTAAATTTGCTAATTGAAAGGCATCACTAATAAAATAAATAGGTAGGCAGGCTGCAAATTAAAAACAAAATATTATACCTGACAAAAGATTCATACTCAAATACACAAAAAAGAAAAAAAAAACTCTTGCAACTCAGTGGTAAGAAGGCAACCCAAGAACAATTAGGCAAATGATCTGAGTTGTCACTTCAGAAGAAGATATATCATGTCCAATGAGCACATGGAACAGCATCATTAGTAATTAAAGACAAATTTAAACAATAATACAATACCGTTTCATATACACTATATTGGTTAAAACTTAAAATGCTGTTAGAATGAAAAGTTGGAGAGAATATGGAGCAACAAGAGCTATTGTTGGCAAGAGTTTAAGTGATACCTTTTAGAAGTTTTATAAAGTTAAACATGCCATCCCACTCTAAGTATTTACCCAAGAGAAATACTAACATATGTTCACAAAAAGGCTTCTACAAAAATACTCATAAGAGCCTTTCTCCTATTAGTCAAACCCTGGAAACAGCCCAAAAGCCTGGCAACAGAATAGGGAAAAAATGTTTAGAAAAAGAAACAAATTTCTGAAACCAACAACAACATGTGTGAATTTCAGAAGTATTATAGTTTAAACGAATAAACCAGATACCTAAGAATATATACTGCTTACTTCTATTTACATAACAGGTAAAACCAATTTGTGTTGAAATCAGAAAGGATTGCATCTGGGTTGGGTGCAGGCCAGGACACTGATAATTACGGGAGCAAGGGAACCTTCTTTGGGGACAGTTAACTGAATGTTCTACATCTTGTTTTAGGTGGTGTCAACATGGGTGTGTTCAAATGACAAAACATATTAAGCTAAAAACTTATCAGTGTCTTTGATTGTATATAAATTATAATTCAAAAAATCATTTAAGAAAAACCATGGGCTTCTGTTTAACACAGGAGAACAGAGACAAGTTAACATAGTGATAGAATAGGAGAGGATATCTACAATATCTAAAATCAACAAAATTTAATACTTAAATATATATAGAACTCCTGAAAATCAAACAGAAGACAGGAAGTCCCACAGGAATGCAATCAAAAGATTGGGCAATTTTTACATAAGGTTCAATAAATTATTTCAAAAATCCTAGAATTAACTAATAATCATAAAAAGGGCTAAGATAATGAGATATCTTTTTATAGCTTTGCATCTATCAACAATTAGAAAACCAGGTATTTGCAAGGGTGGGTGACTATATTAGGAACAGAGGAACCCTCATGCACTGAGAAAAAGAGAGTGCAGGCTAACACAGCCACAGCGTAGCGCTATCTGGCAGTATCTAGTTAAATCCTTCTGTGAATCTCCCAGAGAAACTCTGACACAGGTTCAGAAAGGGACAAGTTCAAGGATGTTCACTGTAGCAATAACAGGTGAAGTCAGCTGGGCTTCTGGGTCAGGTGGGGACTTGGAGAACTTTTGTGTCTAGCTAAAGGATGGTAAACGCACCAATCAGCACTCTGTAAAATGGACCAATCAGTGCTCTGTAAAATGGACCAATCAGCAGGATGTGGGCAGGGCCAAATAAGGGAATAAAAGCTGGCCACCTGAGCCAGCAGCAGCAACCTGCTCCGGTCCCCTTCCATGCTGTGGTAGCTTTGTTCTTTCACTCTTCACAACAAATCTTGCTGCTGCTCACTCTTTGGGTCCGCACTACCTTTATGAGCTGTAACACTCACCACAAGGGTCTGCGGCTTCACACCTGAAGTCAGAGAGACCAAGAACCCACAAAAAGGAATAAATTCCGGACACAGCAAGATGTGTGGCAGGGGTTGTTGGTCAATTTTAGAATCATCTCTGGGAAGGGGATACATAAAATGTGCTGTACAGAGACCATAGAGTACAGTGCAGTGGTTAGGTGTCGGGAATTTAATTTTCAAGAAGTGATGTGTAAGAGTTCCAGAAACATAGTATGGATGAAGATGGATAATACAACTTGATGATGTAAACTGAAACCCACATGCAAACAAAACAACAATATGCATTGTACGAAAACACAGAAAGATGCACGTTAGCACATTTCTAATGATGGAGGAAGGTAGAGGGAGTGGGCTATGGGGATCAAAGGAAATCAATGTAACCAAAGGGGAACGTTCCTCACACAGACCAGAGCCCACCACAGAAAGGAAGCAAAAGAGCTGATGGGTTTGTGTTTTTTTGGATCATCTGAAAGCAACAATACATATGAATTTCAGAGGTATATAATTAAATTATAATAAATTTGTATTCTGAAAGCAGATCCAAAAAAAAAAAAACTCAACAAAACTTCAGAGTAGACACAGAAGAAAAAGGAGCAGTGAAGAAAAAAAGCTGATTTGATGAAATCACCCAAAGCATAACACAGAGGGGTAGAGGTGGGCAATATGAAAGAAAAGTTAGGAGATATAGAGAAAAGAATGATAAATTCCAATGTCTCTTTAATAGGAGACTTGGAAGAAGATAACAGAAGAGACAATATTTGAAGGGATAAAACCTGAAGGAAATTCTAGAACTGACAAACAGCCAAGAATCCTTGGATTCTAGAAAGATTACAGGTCAAGCAGGAAAGAAACCCATGTCTTGCCTATATGAAATTATAGATTATCACAGAGCCAGAGAAATATATTCAAACCTAACAGAGAGAAAATGATTACTGGCAAAGTTAAGATCGTCACAAGAAAATCATTATAAAAATTCTGAAGGAAAATAAATGTCAATATAGGATTCTATCTCCATTTATGTTTTTCGTCAAAAATTAAGCAAAACGAAGATGTTTTCAGACATAAAAAGTATAAAAGAACGTACTACTATCAGACCTTCACTAAAAAAAAGTGAAGATTCCTCTTTGGTACTAAGGAAGAGAGTGTCACGCTCACATGTGGGATGCCACATGGAAGGTGGGCATTCAGCCAATGGGAGCCACTTGGTGGCCCAGGGTATACAGCTGATGGTGAGGTCTCTCTTCCAATTGGCTAGGGTCCATGCCACACAGATCTTCACTTCAGATCATCCACCAGAAGCAATGGCGAATAACAGATTCTAGATCTACCTTGGATAATCTAACTTTACCATCTTTAAATTAACTGGGGTTTTTTTTTTTTTGAGATGGAGTCTCACTCTGTCGCCCAGGCTGGAGTGCGGTGGCACCATCTCAGCTCCTCCCGGGTTCATGCCATTCTCCTGCCTCAGCCTCTGAGTAGCTGGGACTACCTTAAATTAACTTTTAAAGACTACTGAGGCCCGGGCGGTGTGGCTCACGTCTGTAATCCCAGCACTTTGGGAGGCCGAGGTGGGTGGATCACCTGAGGTCATGAGTTTAAGACCAGTCTGGCCAACATGGCAAAACCCCATCTCTACTAAAAATACAAAAATTAGCAGGGCGTGGTGCAGGGACGCCTGTAATCCCAGCCACTTGGGAGGCTGAGGCAGAGGAATCGCTTGAACTCAAGAGGTGGAGGTTGCAGTGAGCCAAGATCATGCCACTTTACTACAGTCTGGGTGACAGAGCAAGACTCTGTCTATAAAAAAATAAAATAAAAAAATAAAAAAAAGGACTACTGAGAGCGTTAAAAAGAAGGTAAATTTTAAAATTGTAATCAAAAGAGCGTGGAAAGTAGAAAAAAGTCAATAGAATTTATATAAACTTCCACACCAGTAGAAGAAATAAAGGAAACAGAGAATCATCTAATGGGAACAGGAAAGGCAGGTGAGCTGGAAGACAATCCAAGACCAAATGCGGTCAGTGGAAAACACCCAATGTACCGGAAGCCAAAGGAAAAATATATGTACCTACATGACTGACTAAAGATAAACAACAACAGATTTTGAAAAGTATCTTGTGGAGCATAGCTACAGTGTTATTATTAGAAAGAAGTGTGTACTTTTAAATGCATTTTTTTTTAAAGAGACTGGAAACAAATTAGCTTAATATTCAATTTAAGAAGCAAGAAGAATGCAGTAAACTCAAACGACTTAGAAGGAAGATGATAAAATACAAAACAACAAGGAATTGAAAGTTGTGTTTTTAAAAAGATGAATAATACAGTGTAGAAAAAAATCTCAGCAAGACACAAATGACCAATAGGAATGAAAAAGAAGACAGGACTCCGGATAAAGCAGGTCCTTTTAAATCATAAGAGAACCCTTTATTTAAAGGAAGAAGCAAGCACGTGTGGTCCTCTGGCAGAAGCTGGAGAATGCGCTGCAACCTCAAGGAGGTGGCAGGAAACCTAGTTTGAGTCCTCTCCCTCAGGACTGAGACCACCTTTTGCTAGTTTGACGGGCTGAGCAGCTGTGTATGGCGCTTTGTGTCAATCTCTGAGCCAGAAGTGTGCACCTAGGACCTTTTATAAATCTTTTCTCTGAAACCAGTGAGGTATACATTCTCATCCCTGTTTTGCAGGTGAAGAAAAAGGGGCTCAGGAATGTCAAACAGCAGAGCCAGGTTTGCTCAGCCAGTTAGTGGGCAAGCCAGGTTTCAAACCCAGGTTTGTCTTACTCCAAAACTCATAATCCTAAACTGTAGCGACTTCCTTGCTTCCTCCCAGGTGTGAGAGGAGGGGAGTGGGGATGGGGACAGAAACTGGGAGAAAGTGTGAGGTCAGCATTGACGTTTTTCTTTACTCTTTCCAAAATATGACTTTCTGCTTTGGCCAGCCCAGCGCAAGCTATTTTCCCACTGTTAGATGGGCACATTTGGTACCCAAGCCTTCCAGGGGACACAGATCTTAGCTGGAAACAGATGAGAAGTCATTGAATTTGGTAATTCGTGGCTACCACAAATTTATTCTCACTGCCTTTAAAGCTACACAGTAACATTTTCATATAGAAGAATTTATTTCTTTTAATTTTTCCTTGTAAAAACAGAACAAAGTAACTCAAATATCTTTTCAATTCCAAAGTCAAACTGTATCCTCTAAGGATGCTATAAAATGTAATTTATTTGATCTGCTTCTTGTTTTTAATTCCCGGATCCCATATTCTAGGGAGATTAGCAAATACTAGTGAAATGTGGTTGAGTCACAAGGTAATTACTTTAGATAAATATCATTCTGCCGTTTAGGATTATGGTCCTAAAGCCCAGTATTTAACGGTACCTGATTAAGCCCTACTGGGATTGGCTGTATAGTCCTGGGGACTGTATATAATAAAACTCTACAAAATAACTCATCCATAAATCAGTTCTTCTGCATATATTCCAGTGGCTGATTTCAGGTCTAAATCTGAATCTTGCTGAACGGTTACAATAGTGTTTAAATAATGGGAATACTTATTATTTTAAAAATGCATTAAAAAAACACCTATATCAGATATTTTCACTGTGAGTTTCGGTTTGCAGGTTTTTAATTTTCTGTGAGTCCAAAGATGGGACAAAATATACAAAAAAACACATACTCACAACACAGAAACCAGATTCAGAAGCCAAGATGATAGCTAACAGTCCCAGCCAAAAGGATCTAGAGGAACACATTCTTAGGTTATAGACCTTTTGTAACAATTCCCAAAAAGTGTTTTTAAAGTTCAACATTAAGCATACAAGGAGAGATAGCAAATTAGAGACATAAACACACATAACACATACTCCAGGAATTTGCAGTTACTGGGATTCTGTACATATACTATGTACATAAAGATAAGACCTGGAGAAAATGAGCTCAGAGCTCATTTTCAGAGAGCATGTGGTTTTTACTAATAAGTACTTCCTAGAAGTTGAGATGATATTTTGAACATTGCCTTACCAGAAGCAAAAAAGTGTCTAGAACAGAGTGCCTTATATTTGGAAACACTAAGTGAACGGAACCCATCCCCTCGGCCAGATGGAGCAATAGATTTAACCTAGTGGGACTGTCCTTTGGTAAATAAAGGGATTGCCTTTATATGTACTGCACACTGATATTTGAGCAAGGGAAAAGCAATCCGATATTTGCAACAGACTATTAAAGTCATTACTAGATGAGAGATGAATTACTCTTACCAAAACATTTTAGGAATCAGTAAAATATATATATAGATCAGGGATGACTGACTATGAATGAACTATTGAAGAAAGATCACTTCAGAATTCAGGCAAGTACAAAGTAGAATCATAAAAGGATATTTAGAAAACCAGTACTGAAGTTTCCAAGAGATCCATTTTATAAATGTAAGACAAAAGCAATAAACGTCCTGGGTACAGCCAGCAACGCAAAGGTTACCAGGGGCCAGTACCCATTGTACATCTGAAGCACTCACTGGTTTTTCTGGGTTGAGGACAGATTGTATTAGCAATTCCAGGCTGGGTTTGATTTCCATTGATATCGTATCTGGCTGTTCAATTCCCAGAGAGTTGTATTTGTGGCATATCGACTTTCAGAACTATAAGCCACAAATGAACCCACAGACAAAAATATGCTTCTTGGCCTGGTGCATGGAACATGAGCTGGTCCTCTGCCCTCCCTTCTTCCACCACACCTGACTCCACTGTCCTCACCTATCTCTTCCCACCCTCACCTCAACTGTAAGGGAACTCAGACCTACCAGGGGAGTGGGAAGGAAAAAAGAGAAGAGGATAAAGGGAAACAAAATGTCCTAGTTTAAAAAAAAATGCCAGTTTCCTCTTGGCTGGCAAACTGGTTCAGAAAGAAATTCCTTGAGTCTTTCAAACTTTTCAAGCAAACTCATAAACACCCAGAGTGAACCTTAATATACACTGTGTCCACTGGGTAATAATGATCTTTCAAGGTGGGTTCATTGATAACAAATGTACCACTCTGCGGGGGGTGGGGAGGAGGTGCTGATAATGAGGGAGGTTGTGCATGTGTGGGATCAGGGGTGTACAGGAAATCTCTGTACCTTCCACTCAGTTTTGCTGTGAACCTAAACCTGCTTTAAAAATAAAGTCTATTAAAAACAAACAAACAAACAAACAAAAAAAGCCCAGACAGTAAAGGATCAAAGTGAGTAAAATTCAGTGGCATTTTTCTGTATTTTGAAAAGCATGACACTGCTGCATTAAGGAATGAGGCAAAATTGCCAGTGTGCTTGGAACTATGCCCCCAAAAACCTGTAGAGGAAAATGGTTCTGTATCAGTCAGAAAATACTTCACTTGATCCCCACTTCCCATATGCGCCATGGAAAAATCCGTAAGAAAAGAAGCACAGAGAATCTGATACTGCTCCCATGAACTTGCCTGCTGGGGTCAGATTCCGCTCCTTGGTGTTACACAGGGGCATAGGCATAGTTTACATGAAGCACAGGTAACTCCAGTTTCCGAACCCTAGTTACCTCATGGTAGAAGTAACCAGGTCAAGCCTGGGTGATAAATGAATTACATATATTTTGCAAATCCATCTGCAAGTCAGATAAAAGAAACCTCGGAATTAGCTCAAAATGTGAAGCTGGAATGCTATCAGAATGACAAGGATTGAGATCAACTCTCATATCAGAAGCGTCGGCAGCAGGACAGTGAGGTGCTGGAAAAAGTACAGAAATCAGGAAGAATTGCAGAATGGAAGAATGAAAGCAGAGGGTGCCCAGGGAGATGTGCGGAGTGCTGCAGTCTGCAAAGTGCTTTTACATTCATCAACATCACTGCTCTCATCACGCCTCCCTCCCTCAGAGAAGAAGCAGGGACTCTGCAAAGTCAGGTCAGCAGGGCCCAAACACAGCAGCTCCCTGGAAGCCCTGAAGAGCTCTGCACAGTTACCAGGTCCTGGGGGTTCTCTCGGCCCCGGAAGCACTGGAGGTGGGAGCTACGAACCTGAAATTGTCAAAAATCCATCTTGGTGATTCTGACGACCCACAGATACAAGAACACTGATACAGTCTGGATGTCTGTCCTCTCCAAATCTCACGTTGAAATGTGACCCTCAGTGTTGAAAGTGGGGCCTAGTGGCAGGTGTTTTCGTCGTGGGATTGGATCCCTCATGAATGGCTTGGTGGTGTTTTTGTAGTAAAGAATGAATTATTTCTCTACTAGTTCCCAAGAGAGTGCCCCTGAGAGTTGGTTGTTAAAAGGAGCCTGGCATCTTCCCCATGTTTTTTTGTTTTTTGTTTTTTGAGACAGAATGTTGCTCTTGTCGCCCAGGCTGGAGTGCAATGGCACTATCTCGGCTCACCGCACCCTCTGCCTCCCAAGTTCAAGTGATTTGCCTGCCTCAGCCTCCTGAGGAGCTGGGATTACAGGTGTCCACCACCACACAAAGCTAATTTTTGTATTTGCAGTAGAAACAGGGTTTCACCATGTTGGCCAGGCTAGTCTCAAACTCCTGACCTCTGGTGATCCATCCACCTCAGCCTCCCAAACTGTTGGGATTAGAAGCATCAGCCAATGCACCCAGCCCATGCTCTTTTGTTCTGTTCTTGCCATGGGATCTCCGTGCAGTGACTTCCCTTTGCCTTCCACTGTGAGTAGAAGCAGCCTGAAGCTTGCACCAAAAGCAGATGCTGGCACCATGCTTCTTATACGACCTGCAGAACCATGAGCCAGATGAATCTATTTCTTTATAAATTACCCAGTCTCACATAATCCTTTACAGCAACGTAAGAGCAGACTAAGACAAAAGATCTTGTTTGACTGTTCTGTGTCCCAGAGACAGAGTTGATTAAGGAGAATGACAACACTGCATCTTGGGAAAGAGTGTTTGGAAGCACCTCACCCAAAGCTGTTATGAAGGAGAAAGGTGTTTCAGCCTAGTGCTCCTCCAACTTCAATTGCATAATAATCACTAGAGGATTTGTTAAAGTTCAATTCTGATTCAGGAGGTCTGGGCAGGGCCTGAGATTTTGCATTCCTGACCAGCTTCCAAGTGATGCTGACAGCGGCAGACAGCCTTAAGGTGCAAGATATTTCTGGTGACACAGCTGTGTATATTTCCAAGAAGGTGGGAGAGGTTTGGACAAAGATCCATGCTTGAAACTCGACTTGCCTAAGAAACCCACGGAACACTACCCTGCCATGTCAATACTCATGCAATCCTCAGTTTGTTTCTAAAGCAAATTTCTGTACCTCATAACACAATATGACAATCTCAATAGCATATAATTAGACTACAGAAGAAGGCTGGACTCTAAGTGGTAGCAAACATGAACATTTGGGGCAGTAACCACATCAAATAGCATCTAAAAAGGAAAACAAGACACTAATTCCATGATTCAAAAATAAAGAAAGCAGATGAGTGATTCAAGGAGTACATTAGAGGACACAACCTTTTCGAAAATCATTTTTAAATCTACCAAAATTATTTTACTTAAAAAATTCTCGCTATCAACAAACATACATAAAAAGCTTTGGGAGGAAATTAATAAAATACGTGTAATAATCTCATCAACGAAACAAGGGTCCATTGGAGAGGATATGAAAAAGGATACGTATCAGAGATTTTTAACTGAAAATTACCTCAAAATCATCTAACTTGTATCTACTCATATTTCTGATGAGAACACCAGGGTCATGTCTTAGCTTTAAGCATCTAATTTTCATGACAAAATCTGGGTTATAACTCACATAATTACATATATTTCCCAATACAATGCTAATCTACACACTGATTTTAGTGAGTATAGGTTAATTACAGCCCCCATTCATGTTGGAAAATGTTTATTAAGTTTTATACAATTTTTTATCACATCAGTTAAAGAAAAAAGATGGTGTGTACCCTGTTAACTAGCTGCATTACCAAATAAGTGAGAATGCATGGTCTTTATCACAAAATATTAAGTTTATCATGTGATAAATCCTTCTCAAATTTTAAGAATGCCTTTCAATAAATATCATCTCTACTTAGCATCTCTGTCATTGAAATCTTATGAAAACTATTATTTAAATAATGAGTAATTTTTTTCAATGACGCTGCAGCTCAAGTTTTAGCCCATTCAAATAAAATATTTTGTAAAAATCATTTTCTGATGTACAAGCCAGATATTATCTTTTCAAGCTCTTGCAAAGCCTTTCGGCGTGAGCTGGAGTTGAAAGTTAAACATCAATTTGCATTTGGTTTAGGAAATCCTTGCCACCTTTCCATGAAATTTCAGCTGTCTCAGTGGATTTGGCTAAGATCAAAGCCCCAGCACTCAGTCAGTCCTGGTTTTAATCCCTGCCAACAGTCATCATTTGATTCTTGAGCACAAAGAGCTACTCCTGGTACATTGCTGCCTACAGGGCTATGACATCATGTGGCCTTGTTTTCACCTGCTTCCATTCAACTGGCTGCATGGCTTCCAATATTGCAGAGATTTGCAAAATTGGTACAAGAAGAATCTAAACTGCAGATGCCTTCAGCTGCCAGGCATGGAATTAAAGGCGTTCCTGATCCGCAGGACTCAGGATTACAGCCACAGACTTTGGCGGGCCCCTCAGTTGCTCTGAGAAGAGGCAGGATCTACCTGGCTCCAAAGAACATTCATTTATAATTGCATCGCCTATCCCTCTGATATTATTAGGTTGGCACAAAATTATGGATTTTGGCATTAAAAGGTAATGGCAAACATCACAATTACTTTTGCACTAACCTAATATATACTGTCATATATTCAAGAAAAAATTACTTTGTGAATGTCACATGGTTAATATCAACATCAGTCAGAACATCTAACGGGGGAATACCCTTGTGATTAATCTTAAATACTGAACAGGATGGTAAAAGCCTTTATAATAAACATCAACAAATGCAGTAAGTTTCAGCAAGTGGTGATGAGGAAAAACTGTGGTGAAATGGACATATTTAGAGCAACAGACTCTCCTTGTTGAAAGCATGGAGGCTGTTTATTTTTGTTTTACTATAGATTCATTAAAAGTGATGGGTAAAAATGGTTGTTTAGCAAAGTAATAAATAATGATAATCTAATACAAATATTTATAGTATGGGATGCTCATGAAGATTTTAGCTTTTCATTCTCCCATGACCTAGATGAAAGAAAAAAAGACAAGGATGTTGTTTTTTTTTTCTGTATTATTCAATTTCTACTATTTTACGTGTGGAAAAACACTTAACAAGAAAACTGAATAAGAACAAAGGGAATTATGCTGACAGACGAAGAAAAAGAAAAACTTTATTCTCATAGAAAAGAAAATGAAACCATTTATGTAAAGCAAAATAAATCACAATCAAAGATCAGCATTCTGTAGTCATATTTTCAGGAGCTGGAATTTTCAACTTATTAATTAGGAACCTAAACTGCATTTGTATGAAAAAAAGTAGACTGGGGCAAGTTATTTCCTGTGACAATCCCAGCCCTGCTACCATATCCCTCTCCACTTCTCTGTCTTGTTTTTCAAAGACCATGAAAATAACTATTATTCACAACGAAACTGCAATCTATCAACAAGTCACTTTTTTCCCATGGGAATAATCAATGAAGAAACAGCAACCTACCCTGCAGCTCTCACCTCCAAAATACAATTTCTATGCTTTGGCAGCCAATACAGTACAATTAATGTTTAACTTCATGCTTTCTATCTAAATAAGATGAAACAATAAAAACATATATTAGTTTGGGCGCAGTGGCTCATGCCTGTAATCCCAGCACTTTGGGAGGCCAAAGTAGGTGGATCACGAGGTTAGGAATTTCAGACCAGCCTGGCCAACATGGTGAAACCCCGTCCCTACTAAAAATACAAACATTAGCTGGGTGTGGTGGCAGGTGCCTGTAACCCCAGCTACTTGGGAGGCTGAGGCAGGAGAATCGCTTGAACCTGGGAAGCGAAAATTGCAGTGAGGCGAGATCACGCCACTGCACTCCATCCTCAGCGACAGAGCGAGACTCCATTTCAAAACGTTTCAAATAAACACCCACACAAAACAAAAAACCAACTAATAAATTACCACTCTTTTAAGATATAAGGTATCACAGCTAAGGAAAGTGAGAATAGAAGCTTGCCATTTTTGAAATCGTCTTTGGCAACGTATATGACATTACTGAATGTACTCAAATAGTGAACGATGGAGTTTGCAGTCTAGCACATGCAGTCATTACAAAACCATCCTCACTGTTAAACTTCTGCACACAAACTATTTGAAAATATTAGATTTATTACACTGTTTTGTCCTCTGGTAGCTTATGTCAGGATAATGTAGCCCAAAATTATGTACAAATGAACTGGCTCACTTTTTTTAATCCACCATTCCAAGTTAACACTCTCCTCTCACTCAGCAGTGCCTTTTAAGATGTAAAAATAAATTTAAACCTAACAACTCCTCTTCCTGGGAACTTAATTGGTAGATGTTGTGTCTTCAATGGATGGGAATTAGTAGGCAGTTTCTGTCATTTTGTAAGAAATTCCAAACACTGAATATGAATCTCCAATGTAACTAAGAAATAGACTCAAAGTGAAACAGGATTTTTACTCACAGGGAAGACCAAGCCTAGGCTCAAAGGATTAGATTCATATCCCAAGTCTGCGACTTACATGAAAGTATGTAAATATAAAATATTAACATGATATGGACAATAGCACCTTGATAAATGCATGATTCAAATATTCCCTATTTAGTGTTCTATCATTAGGTCCACTTTCTTAACCCATGCTTGGGCCAGAGGGACATATTCATCATTCATGGAGCCTCTGCAGGGGTTCTGCTCCATGCATTTAAAGCTGGAATTAAATCCGGGTTCCACCACTTTGTTCACCATGTGAACATGGGGAAAGTTGATTAAAGTCTCTGACTTCAGATTCCTCGTGTAAAATGTGGGGAAACAACCTTGACTTAATGGTGTCACTGTGAGGAGTAAGTGAGGTAATATATTTAAAGGATTTTGTATAGTGCTGGTGACAATAACCAGCCAATAGGTGTACAGCTAGTAATAGCAAATAATAATGTCACTTACTATTACTTTAAAAAATAAATTGGCCAGGCGCGGTGGCTCACGCCTGTAATCCCAGCACTTTGGGAGGCTGAGGCAGGCAGATCATGAAGTCAGGAGATTGAGACCATCCTGGCTAACACAGTGAAACCCCGTCTCTACTAAAAATACAAAAAAATTAGCCGGGCGTGGTGGTGGGCACCTGTAGTCCCAGCTACTCAGCAGGCTGAGGCAGGAGAATGGCATGGAACCAGGAGGCGGAGCTTGCAGTGAGCCGAGATGGAACCACTGCACTCCAGCCTGAGCAACAGAGCAAGACTCCGTCTCAAAAATAAATACATACATACATACATACATGCATACATACATACATCTATCTCAAAGTCAAATATATGAAGAAACAAGAGACCACACTTGGGTCCCCCTTTTGTAACTTTTGAACATTATCTCACTTCTGAAAGTCCTGTACCAATATTATCCTTCTCATTTCTCAGGTGAAGCAGCATCTTAGAGGGGTATTGCTCTGTCTAAACCATCTGGTTATCAGGGCGAGGTTCAGGATTCTTCTCTTTCCTCATCTTTTCCTTAAAATCATGTATTCTAACCAACTGCCTTAGTTCATCCAGGTTGCTATAACAAAATGCCAGGGCTTATTGATATGGTTTGGCCATGTCCCCACACAAAATCTCATCTTGAATTGTAATCCCTATTATCTCCATAA
This sequence comes from Macaca thibetana thibetana, assembly GCF_024542745.1. NCBI lineage: Eukaryota > Metazoa > Chordata > Mammalia > Primates > Cercopithecidae > Macaca > Macaca thibetana. Next base: position 156,466,971 of record NC_065580.1, on the reverse strand, counting down.
TCCCCATGTGTCAAGGGAGAGACCAGATGGAGATAATAGAATCATGGCGGCGGTTCCCCCATGCTGTTCTTGTGATAGTGAGGGAGTTCTCACGAGATCTGATTTTTTTTTTTTTTTTTTTGGTGTTTGGTAGAACTTCCTGCATTCAATCTCTTTCCTGCCACCTTGTGAAGAAGGTGCTTTACGTCCCCTTTGCCTTCCATCATGATTGTAAGTTTCCTGGGGCTTCCCTAGCCATGAAGAACTGTGAGTCAATTAGACTTTTTCATTTATTAATTACCCAGTCTGGAAACAGAATAATGCACTTATAAACAACAGAATTATTTTTCCTCCTAGTTCAGGAGGCTGGGAATTCCAAGATCAAAATTCCCTCATCACCATTGCCAATAAAGAACTGAGTACCCACCTGTTACCTAAACACACAATACTAGTTGTTATATAAAGCCATTTGTTAAAAGCCCCCTTACCATTTGATATAAGTAAGGCTGAAAAATAGTATGCTAACCTGTTTTCTATCCCCGTATGACAGACATTTGAAACAGATAAAAGGAGTGTACTTGTGAGTGTATGTTATATTGTGTGGAATAGAAAGTGTCCACTAGGGTTACATTTCTTGGAATAATTCTATTAAAAATGAGTTTGGAAAGAACAAAGTGAGGTAACAAGGTCTAAATATACATAAACTCTAGGGTTGTTCCCAAGAAGTGGGTCATAGTTATAATAGGGACATACTGAATTCTAATTTAATATTTTTCACTTCAATCCCTTAACCATATGCCAAGTATATGTTGGCAATACAAATGGCCCAGGCTATTTGGAGAAAATGCATTAGATTTCTAATAGCTTACCAATAATACGTATTAGCTTGTTGGACCCATTTTACAAATGAAGGAATTACGTGTCATAGAAACTACATTATCTGCCCAAGAATTAAACAGCAAGAAAGGGACAGGGTCGTACTTTGACCTTAGTCAGGACTTTCCCCCATGGCCCAGCTGCCTTCTGGCATTCAGAATTGCTAAATATGTCACATTTAAGAAGGTGGTCTACAACATCCAGGAAGGCAGTAATACTCCATTAAAGTTTTAGAGCTAAGTACGATTTTGTTTTCTTTTTTGATCTGACTTTTGCATACCTGAAATGTTATATTTTTCAGGTGAGAAATTACTCTGATAATGCAATTATTCTGTAAATAGTTTAGGTAGTTATACTAAGGCAAGGTAACCGTAAGGATATTTCAAAGACTTGAAATATCTAATAAACTACATTAACTAAATATCAAATATTATAGTCATAGGGGCTTGTGAATCTTACTTTTAATAAGTTAAAGAGACTCAAATAGGCAGCAAAAGGTCAAGTTATTATTTGGTTTTGGACAATGGCTTCCTGCTCCAATTAAACTAAAATGTAAAGACCTTGCTACCATTTTTAAGGTGTAGTGGTTTCACCCCTGCCTGCCTCTCCCACTTCACTGTTCAGTTCTTTAACTGTCCACTCTGAAACACCCTTCTTCCTGTTCTTCCAATACACCAAACTCCTTCTTGCCTCTGTGTGCTTGCCCATGCTGTTCCTTCTGCCTGGCTTCTTCCTTTGAATTCAAGTCTTGACTTAAATGTCACTTGCCAAGGGAGACCTGGGAGATCCCTTCCTGACCATCTCATCCATCACCCTCACCCCTGTCATCTCTACAGCATCACTCTGGGTTATTTTCTTCACCACACGTGTGTCACCATGGATCATATGTTTATTGTCTTTCCCTCTCACAGAATATAAGCCCCATGAAGACACAGATCGAATTCTAACGTGTTGCTGTCCCCAGCCCTTAAACGAGTTCAGAAGAACTCACAAGCACGCAAATATTTGTTGAGCAAATGAATTGCAGATATTGTACCAGTGATTAAATGGAAACAAGGTTTTAAAACACGCAAAACAAAATACATTAGACTAAGTTAAATGTTTGAAGAGCCAAAATGGTTTCTGGATTAGAGTTCAAAATTAGTGCTAAACGTATTTTCTGCCCTAAACCGAAGTGTGATACTGCCTTAGAAACCTGTTAACTTAAACTACACTATTTATACTTTACACATAGGAAATGCAGGTTGAATTTCCAAGTGACCAAGTGATCCATTTCTGATGTTCATCAGTAAGTCAGATTTACATCTTAAATAGCTGCTAACATTTGCTACCTATCTACAGACGTCTTCACTGAATCTCATGTTCCAAAATAGAAGCTTTAATCCGCTCCTATGAACACAGGTTAAACAGCATGATTTTTGTTATTGTTGTTTTTGTTTGTGCTTTTGCTTTTTCAGAAAGTTACTTGGGTCCATTCATTTATCCCACTATATTTGACATGAAATTCTGCTTTCTTACAAGTTCCTTTTCAGTTGATTTCAGAGGCTACCATACTTAAATTTGTGGAGAATCATTTTCATCCATAAGGTCTGTAGGAAGATGCCCCTACCTCAAAACTTATTGGGATAAAGTCAAAAAAGGGTCACTCTCTTAAAGGTAAAACAGGAAAATATTAATCAATCCTAGATTTGTAACAATACACTGTGCAATAGAGTCTGGAAATGTGTGGCTGGTAGGTAGAGATTCTGCAAAGCCATGAGTCCCTGGAAGGTAACCAGCAGATTAATTTTACAGTGTGACACAGATTATCACAATAGCGGACAGGAGTCGGGGTTTAAAGAGGACTCACTTGGGCAGTAATCCTGGCCTGTCCTATCAGGAGTATGACCTTGGGCAAGATACTTGTATTCTTTGAATCTCACTCTTATCAACTGAAAAATAAAAACATTAATGACTATCTCAAGATTGCTGTGAGTATTCAATAAAACACCATCTGTCAGGCCATTAATTAGCATAATATTTGGCACAGGGTAGGGGGTGATAAAGAATAGCCGCGGAGATAATTTTGGGATGATGGCCTAAAGAGGATGCTGGAGCAGTTAGGTGTGAACAGAGGGTCACATGCCATAATCATAATCAACAATTTGTATGTAGATAATCAAAAACTTGATTGTCTACAGTAACAGATGTGGGCTCTCAACTGGGTCCAGCAATGGGAACAAATGATTGTGTTGTTGGCGCTGCTCAGGGGAAGAGGAGGCGGATGCCAAGACGGCAGTCTCAGTCTTTGTAAGGGGAACCCCATATGCTAAAAAGGTATCACTTAAGAACGTTTCATGCTCTTGAGCCCAATTCTGTGTGCTCCCTGATGGAAGGACAGGTAGGTATTTGGTGAGGTGAGCAACTAACACTTACTGGGTACAACTTCAAACAGGACACCTTCTGAAGTACCCCCAGCCCAGGCAGCACAGGGCAGGCCTTCTTTGGTTCCAACTAGTGCCATTGTGTTTCCTTCTTATTTTACCACCTGCTATGCATTTCTTTCCATATCCACACCTATAATTCCATGAGTTTGGGAGACTGAGGCAGGTGAATTGCTTGAGCCCAGGAGTTTGAGACCAGCCTAGGTAACATGGTGAAACTCCATCTCTCCAAAAAATACAAAAATTAGCCAGGCATGGTGGTGCGCACCTGCAGTCCCAGCCCCTCAGGAGGCTGAGGTGGGAGGATCACTTGGACCCAGGAGGTCAAGGCTGCAGTGAACCATGATCACACCATTGCACTCCAGCCTGGGTGACAAAGTGAGATCCTGTCCGAAAAGGAAAGGAAAGGAAAAGGAGAAGGGACTGAAAAGAAGAGAAGAGAAAAAAGAAAAGAAAAAAAAATGCTAGGGAAAGGCACATACTGCGTTTCCACAGAGCCATCTCCATTCAAAGGTATGCAAAAGACTCCCACTGCTTAATGGCACAGCCAAGCTCTGCCCAGAAGGCCAGGGTGCTGTTTGCCTCAGGAATAGGAACACAACCTTTGTAGCTGAAAGTCAGCTCTTCTGAGCCTCCTCACATAAAACACTTACCAATAGGAAAGATGAGACACAACCTAACCACATACTCCGGTTCCAATTTATAAGAGGATCAGATACAAATATAGTTTAATATTATATTGAAAGGGATGTTCTGATGACATTCCATTTTTAAAAGAAAGGAAAATAGCAAAGAAGCGAGCAAGCTGTAACATTACTACAGTCTTTGGATCCAAACATCGCGAATGAGAAATGCTTTAGGCAAAGTAAAATTTTTGACCTGAATGAAACGGAGTATCCTGGCACCTAACGTCATCCCTGTTGGTAATGGGATCCACGTGTGGCAAACTGTGCCCTCTGTGCTCTGTGTGAGTACATGTGCGTGTGTGATCTGATTCTTAGTCCCTGCTGGCCTGTGGTTTTCCTTTGCACAAGAACTAGCACAAGACGGAGCACTAGGACCAGCTTGTTTTCTCTGCAGTGGTTTGCTGAGCCCATTCCCTGAGGGTAAGCCTTAAAATGGCACATGAGTGTGTAGGAAGAAGGACCCTAACATCGTTACATCAACACGGCTGACTCACTTGTCCCATGGTAATAGACAGCTACTACCTAGAAAAGTAGATGTTTTAGAAAAACGCTCAAGATATTTTTATATCTGCAGGATTGGTACCATTGTCCAGTTTTCTGATACTTGCTTTCAAATATAAGAGTGCTTCCCCTGAATGACATCTTTTTAAGGAAGGACTAATTTTAAAGCCTATTAGAGCCCATATTCTGATATTCATTGATGGGTGGGAGTTGATGAACATAAGGTGACTCAGAGGCCCTCGATGGCCATTTTTGTCAAAGAGCTTATTGAATTTTGTGGGTATTAGTTTATTCAGTTAGATAAAAGAAGAAACCTCTCATCTATTCAGAGTTCCACAGCACAAAGAACCAAAAGTTCTTTCTTAATTAGAGAGGTTGGAAAGTGTAATTATGCTGTAGGCTTGGCAGGTAAATATCTTAAAAATAACAACAGAACACAGAATTGTGGTAATTTCTTGCAACAAGAAAATATCTTGAAGATAACCTACCCCCTGCACCCCTGACCATACTGGGTGATACTAAATGTGCACATTAAGAAAAACCACTGAACTCTATTTAGATAATTTTAAGGGAAACACAGAATGATTTTTATGTGATCTACAACCTGGTCACATTACAGTTTTATAGCTGAAAATCACTCTTGTGGAAAAATAAAATAGCTCCCACATTCCTCATTTTACATACATATATATATACACACACACACACATATATATATGTGTATGTATATGTGTGTGTATATATATATTCATGTTCCTCAGCATTCCAGAATTCATCACAAGATAATAGGTAAGGCAACGTGATGTTATATTAAAAATAAAATAAACAGCATCATCTTCCACACTTGTCTTTTCCCTTAAAATGAAAAAATGAGAGTTTATAATCTCATTTGCAATTAAGATTATAGCTTTTTACAATTGTTTTTGCTAATTTTATCAACCCAATTAATTTATCACATTTTCAGAAAACCAAATCTAATAAAACACGCTCTCAATAAATAGTAAGCACTCACCACATAATGCATATATTTAGCCGTTATTTCTAAGCCCAGTTGGCTGTTACTGGCTTAAGCTAGCTTTTGCCTGATTGGAGGGCACTGTTGCATCCCGAGAGCAATATTCACAGGGTAAAGAAGAATAATCTGCTTTTCTAACATGACCTTGTATATTTCATAGTTATGTTGTATTTCCTGGAAAAATATCTTCTTCAAACAAATGTCTCCTTTGTTGGTTTAATTACAGAAATGGGGTACCAAGCATTTCATAGAGTCCTTTGTATAGGTTCATGGTTCTAAATCAAAGTTTGCAAGTTGTTGTTGTTGTTTTTTTTCTAACCTATCATTTTTACAGTAACAGGCTTCATTTATTTTTTCTTTTCTTTTTTTTTTTTTTTCCTGAGACAGAGTTTTACTCTGCCTCCCAGCCTGGAATGCAGTGACACGATCTTGGCTCACTGCAGCCTCCACCTCCTGGATTCTAGTGATTCTCCCACCTCAGCCTCCAGAGTAGCTGGGACTACAGGCACCTGCCACTATGCCCGGCTAATTTTTTTGTGTTTTTAATAGAGATGGGGTTTTGCCATGATGACCAGGCTGGTCTTGAACTCCTGACCTCAGGTGATCTGCCTGCCTCGGCCTCCTAAAGTGCTGGGATTACAGGCGTGAGCCACAGTGCCCAGCCTGTTTCTTAGAACAGTTGCAGATATATAGAAAAATTGAGGCGATAGGCGATAGTAGAGAGAGATCTCATGCACTGTCCCCTGCCACTCTCCCATACTCAGTTTCCTATATTATGAACATCTTGCAACAGTGTGGTAAGTTTGCTATTATCTAAAGGCCACGATTTACATTAAGCTGCAGTCTATGTTTTGTACATTCTTTGCCTTCTGACAAACGTATAGTCATGTATTCACCATGCCAGTGCCATGCAGAATAGTTTTACTGCACCACAAATCCCTGGGGTTTGTCCTGTTCATCTTTCCCCACCTCCCACCTTCACATCCCTGGCAGTCACTGACATTTTGTCGTCTCAGTATTTGCCTTTTCCAGAATGTCATACGGTTGGACCCACACACTATGGGGCTTTTTCAGACTGGCTTTCCTCGTGTGGCTGTATGCATTTAAGGTGCTTCCTTGTCTTTTTGTAGCTTGATGGCTCATTCTTTTCATCACTGAGTAAAATTCCACCGTACAGATGTCCACAGTTCACTTACTCAATCGCTGAACAACACTTCGGTTGATTTAAGTTTGGTTGCCTTTAGTAAACATTCCTGTGAGGATTTTTATGGGGAAAAAAGTTTTCAAATTATTTGCATGAATGCCAAGAAGCATGATTGCTGAAGCCTATGGTAAGACTATGTTTAGTTTGTAAGAAACTGCTAAACTTTTTTTTTTTTTTTTTTTTTTTTTGAGATGGAGTCTCACTATGTCACCCAGGCTAGAGTGCAATGGTGCGATCTTGGCTTACTGCAACCTCCGCCTCCCGGGTTCAAGTGATTCTCCTGCCTCAGCCTCCCAGGTAGCTGGGATTACAGGTGCACGCCACCACGCCCAGCTAATTTTTGTATTTTTAGTTGAGACAGGGTTTCACCATATTGGCCAGGCTGGTCTTGATCCGCCCACCTCGGCCTCCTAAAGTGCTGGGATTACAGGCGTGGGACACCACGACTGGCCCCAATTGTCTTTTAAATTGACTCTGCCGTCTCTGTTACTCCACATCTCATCAGCATTTGGTATTGTAAGTTTTTTTAATTTTAGCCATTTTAGTAGCTATAGAGTAGTATCTCATTATTGTTTTAATTTAAAATTATTTAACAATATATAATGTTGATCATCTTTTCATATGCTTATCTTCCACTTCTGGTCTTCGTAGGTGAGGTGCTCTTCCAGATCTTTTGTTCTTTTTAAACATTGGATCATTTGTTTTCATACTGCTGAGCTTTAAGGCTGCTTTATATATTTGGATACGAATCTTTTTCTGGTATGTGTTTCGCAAAGATTTTCTCTCCATCTTTGGCTTCTCTCTTAATGTTCTCAATTGTTCAACTGTGTCTTTTGCTGAGCAGAAGCCTTTTAAAAAAATATTATTTTACTTTAAGTTCTGGGATACAAGTGTAGAACACGAAGGCTTGTTACACAGGTGTACATGTACCATGGTGGTTTACTGTACCTATCAACCTGTCATCTAGGTTTTAAGACCCACATGCATTAGCTATTTGTCCTAATGCTCTCCCTCCCCTTGGCCCCCAACCTCCTGGCTGGCCTCAGCGTGTGTTGTTCCCCTCCCTGCGTCCATGTGTTCTCATTGTTCTGGGACACAGCTAAAGCAGTGTTAAGAGGGAAATTTATAGCACTAAATGCCCACATCGGAAAGCTAGAAAGATCTCAAATTGACACCCTAACATCACAATTAAAAGAGCTAGAGAAGCAAGAGCAAACAAATCCAAAAGCTAGCAGAAGACAAGAAATAACTAAGATCAGAGCAGAACTGAAGGAGATAGAGATATGAAAAATGCTTCAAAAAAATCAATGAATCCAGGAGCTGGTTTTTTGAAAAAGCTAACAAAATAGATAGATTGCTAGCTACACTAATAAAGAAGAAAAGAGAGAAGAATTAAATAGACACAAGAAAACATGATCAAGGGGATATCACCACTGACCCCACAGAAATACAAACTACCATCAGAGAGTACTATAAATACCTCTATGCAAATAAACTAGAAAATCTAGAAGAAATGGATAAATTCCTGGACACATAACAGCCTCCCAAGACTAAACGAGGAAGAAGTCAAATCTCTGGATAGACCAAAACAAATTCTGAAATTGAGGCAGTAATTAATAGTCTACCAACCAAAAAAGCCCAGGACCAGACGGATTCACAGCCGAATTCTACTGAGATATAAAGAGGAGCTGGTACCATCCTTCTGAAACTATTCTAAATAATTGAAAGGGAGGGACTCCTCCCTAACTCATTTTATGAAGCCATCATCTCCTGATACCAAAACCTGGCAGAGATACAACAATAAACAGAACAGAAGTTTTTAAATTGAAGGAAGTCAAACTATCTTAGTGAGCTTGGGCTGCTATACGAAAATACCATCAAATGGGTAATTTATGAACAACTGACATTTATTTCTCACAGTTCTGAAGACTGGAAAGTCCAAGATCAGGGCACCAGCAGATTTGCTGTCTTGTGCAGAGCTACTTTCTGGTTCATAGATGGTGCTTCTTGCTGTGTCCTCACATTGCAGAAGGGACAAGGCAGCTCTCTGGGGTCTTTATTATAAGGGCACTAATATCATTCACAAGGGCAGAGACCTCATGATCTAATTGCCTCTCAAAGTCCCCAGCTCCTAAGACTATCACAACATACGAATTTTGGGGAGACACATACATTCAGACCATAGCACCAACTTATTAATTAGTCCTTTCATTCATCATACTTTTGTGGTTGTATCTAAAAAGTCAAAACCAAACCCAAGGTTACCTAGACTTTCTCCTATATTATCTTTTAGCAGTTGTATTGTTTTGCACTTTTTATGTAGGTCTCTAATCCATTTTGAGTTTTTTGTTGTTGTTAAAGCATGTATTGAAAATATTTGCTAAATTTTGTGTTTAATTTCTTTTACACATGGATTTTCAGGTGTTTCAGCATTATTTGTTGAAAAGACTATCCTTTCCCTATTGAATTGTCTTTGTTTCTTTGTCAATATTCAGTTGAATATATTTGTGTGCATCTGTTTCTGAGCCCTCATTCTGTTCCATTGACCTACTTGCCTGTTCTTTCACTAACACCAGAAGGCAATGATTACCGAAAGTCTTGAAGTCAGGTAAAGTCAGTTCTCTCATGCTGCTTCGACAGTATCTCTTTGCCTATTCTAGGTCTTTTAGCTTTCCACATAAGCTTTAGAATCAGTTTTTCAATATGTAAAAATTGACTTGCTGAGGTTTTGATTGGGATTACACTGAATCTATAAATCAAGTTGAGAAAAACTGACATCGTAACAAAATTGAGTCTTCCTGTCCATGAAAATAGAATATCTCTTCATTTCTATAGATCTTATTTGTTTAATTAAAATTTTGTAGTTTTCTTCATGTAAACACTGCACATATGTAGTTAGATTAATATTTAAGTGGGTTTTTTGGTGCTAATAGAAATTGTATTGGTTTTTCATTTCAAATTCCAATTGTTTATTACTGGTACATTGGAAAGCAATTGACTTTTATATATTAGTCTTGTATCCTGCAACCCTCTATGACTACTTATTAATTCCAGAAACTTTTTTGTTAACTCTTTCAGATTTTCCACATAGACTACCATGTCATCTGTGAACAAGGAAAATTTTATTTATTTCTTCTCAATCTGTACATCTTTTATTTCCTTTTCTTGCCTTCCTGGATTAGCTCAGACTTCCAGCACAATGTTGAAAAGGAGTGATGAAAGGGAAAATCTTTGTCTTGGTCCAATCTTAGAGGGAAGAAACTCAGTTTCTCACTATTAAGTATGATGTTTGTTATAGGTTTTATGTAGATTGTTTTTCCAAGATGAGGAAGTTCCCCTCTATTCCTAGTTTGCTGAGACATTTTTATCACAAATAAGTATTGGTTTTACCAAATTCTTTTTTGCATCTGTTGTTATGATCATATGATTTTCATTCTTCAGTCTATTATAATGTGATAGGTACATTCCCTCATTTTCTAAAGTTTTTTATTTTATTTATTTATTTATTTATTTTTGAGATGGAGTCTCACTCTGTTGCTCAGGCTGGAGTGCAGTGGCGCGATCTTGGCTCACTGCAAGCTCCGCCTCCCGGGTTCATGCCATTCTCCTGCCTCAGCCTCCCAAGTAGCTGGAACTACAGGTGCCCGCCACCACACCTGGCTAATTTTTTGTATTTTTAGTAGACATGGGGTTTCACCATGTTAGCCAGGATGGTCTTGATCTCCTGACCACACGATCTGCCCACCTCGGCCTCCCAAAGTACTGGGATTACGGGCATGAGACACCGCACCCAGCCACTAATGTTAAAGCATCCTTCAAAACCTGGAATAAATCCAACTACATCATGGTGTGTTATTCTTTTTATACATCGTTGGATTTAAACTGCTAGTATTTTATTGAGTAATTTTGTATCTAAGTTCATGAGAGTTATTGATCTGTAGTTTTCTTTTTTTGTGATGTCTTTACCTATTTTGGTTTTAGGATAATACTGGCCTCATCAAACGAGTCAGGAAATATTCTCTCTGCTTCTACCTTTTTTTTAATGGTTTTTTTTTTTTTTTTTTTTTTTTTTGATAAAGGGTCTCACTCTGTCACCCAGTTTGGAGTGCAGTGGCTAGATCTCTGCTCACTACAACCTGTCTCCCAGATGGAAGTGATCCTCCCACCTCAGCCTCCCAAGTAGCAGGGACTATAGCCACGTGCCACCACGCCCAGATATTTGTATTTTTTGTAGAGGCAAGGTTTCGACATGTTGCCCAGGCTGGTCTGGAAATCCTGAGCTCAAGCAATCCACCCGCTGCGGCTTCTCAAAATGCTGAGATTACAGGCATGAGCCATAATGTCAGGTCGGCTTTTATTTTTAGGAAGAGATTGTAAAGAATTGGTATCACTATTTTCTTTAAGAGTTGGTAGATTTCACTAGTGCAAACACTAGTGCCTGATGCTGTCTTTTTCAGAAGGGTATTAATTATTGAGTCAATTTCTTTCATTGATATAGGCCCATTCAGAATATCTATTTCTCCTTATAAAAATCTTGATAGTTGGCATCCTCCAAGAAATTAGTTTATTTCATCCAAGTATTCAAATTTATGGGTATAGGGCTTTTCATAACCCTATTGTCCTTTTAATTATTATCCTTTTAACATCTATGAAAACATTCCTGATGAGCTCTCTTTTATTTCCAATATTAATAAACCATGTCTTCTCCCTTTTTGTTTGATAGCCAGGTTAGAGATTTACCAATTTTACTAATCTTTTTAAAGAACCAGATTTTAGTTTTGCTGATTTTCTCTATTGGTTTCCTGGTCTCAATGTAATTGATTTCTACTCTAAGTTTTGATATTTTCTTTCTTCTGCTTGTTTTAGGCTCATATTGCACTTCTTACTCCAGTTTTCTAAGGTGGAAGCTTAGACAATTGATTTCAAATCTTTCTTCCTTTCTAATGTATGCAATCAATGTTATAAGTTTCTGTGAAGCAGTGATTTCATTGCATCCCACGTTTTGATAGGTTGTATTTTTGTTTAGTTGCAAATAATTTAAATTCCCCTTGAGATTTCTGCTTTGACTTATGTATTATTTGGAAGTGTATTTTTATTCTCCAGATATTTAAGAGATTTGCAGCTGTCTTTATGTTATTAAATTCCATTGAAGTTTAATTTCATTATAATCAAGACCATATTTTATATGATGTCTGTTTTTAATTTTCTTGAGATGTCTTTTATAGTCCAGAATATAGTCTTGGTGAACAGACCATGTGAATTTGTAAAGAATATGCATTCTGCTGTTGTTGATGAAGGGTTCTAAGAATGTCAATTAGATTCAGTTGTTTGATGGCATTGTTACATAGGTCTACTATAACCTTACTGATTATCTGTCTGCTGGCTCTGTCAACTACTGACAGAGGGGTGCTGAAGCCCCTAACTATAACAGCAAGTTTTTCTAATTCTGCTTACGCATTTTATTTTACTGTAATTTATTCCTACGAAGATCCTCCTTTTGTTATGTAAATCTGAATTTCTGACCTATGCCGTTTTCTTCTTTCTGAATAAATTCTTTTAACCTTTCTTAAATGTTAAAGGCAGGTTTACTGGTAACAAATTCCTCCATTTTTTTGTCTGATAAAAATCTTTATTTCTCCTTCGCTTTTGAAGAAACATTATGTAGACAGAGAATTCTATCTTGGTGGGTTTTTTTGGTGCTGTTGTTATTGTTGTTGTTCAATACTGTACATTGCACTCCACTTTGCACATTACTTATGTACCTTGTGGCAAAGAGTCCAGTATAATTCTTAGCTCTGTCGCTCTACAGGTAAAGTGTTTTCCTTCTCTGGCTTGTTTCAAAATTTTCTCTTTTCCTTTAGATTTCTGCAGTTTGGATATGACATGCCTACATGTAGAATTTTTTTGCATTTCTTCTGTTTTGTCTTTTCTGAGCCTCTTGGATCTGTGGTTAGTGTCTATCATTAATTTTGGAAAACTGTCAGCAATTGTTATTTCAAATATATCTTCTGCTCCCTTTTCTCCTTTTTCTGGGATTCTCATTCTGCATATGTTATACCTTTTGTAATTGTCCCAGAGTACTTGAACAGTCTTATTTTTGCATTCATTTTTTTTCTCTTTGCATTTTGGTTTAAAAAGTTTCTCCTGACTTATCTTCAAGCTCATTGATTCTTTCTTGTCTGTATCTAGTCTATTAATGAACTCATCAAAGGCATTTTTAAATTTCCATTACATTGCTTTTGACTTCTAGCACCTCCTTTAAATTCTTCCTTAGCGTTTCCATCTCTGTGCTGACATTATCCATCTGTTCTTGCTTGTCATCTACTTTTCCTATTAGGGCCCTAATTCTGTTAATCATAGTTAAATTCCATATCTAATAATTCCAAAATCCCTGCCATATATGAGTCTGGTTCTAATGCTTATTCTATCTCTTCATATGTATTTTTTCTTGCCTTTCATTTCTTATTATTATTTGTTGAGAGTCAGACACAATATTTGGGTAATGAAAGCTAATATCATTAGACTTTTAGTATGAGGTTTTGTGTGAACCTGAGCTGTATTTAATGCTTGATGTAGCTGCAGGTGACACAGCCTTTAGTTTCTTTATCTCACATTTCTCTCTTGTTGTCTTTGTGTTTCCCTAGGAACTCATTCTTGAATACAGGCTGCATCTTGCAGCTCTCTTAGCTGTAATTCACTGGTATTATTTCAGAGTCTTGTTGATGTGATGCTGAGTTGTTAGCAAGAGGAAGTTCTCTATACTCATAATAAAATTTCAGCTTGCAGTATACCTGAGTCTCTGGACTGTGACTTTCAGATGTGATTTGTGGTTGTGTGGGTTTTTGTTTGTTTGTTTGTTTTGTTTTTCAGCCTTTCTTCCTTCTCCTATGTGAGGCAGGTAGGATAGAGGGGGGCACTAGTGGCTAATTTTCCTTTCCTCAAGTCAGACAAGGCTCTGGTAAGGTAGCTTTCCTTGGAGGACATGATTTTCTTATGGAGAATGCAATGGCTTGCTTCAAATACTTACCTTCTCACTTCTCATGCTCAGAACTTGAGGGGATTTTTCTCTGACCTTCATGTGAGAATCTGGTGAGCTTCCTGGAGGAAAAACTCAAGAAAACCATAGGGGCTCCTAGGAAATATTAACTCTCAATCCTCACACACTTAGTCTCCAGCAATTCATTGAACTTACCATTTACATGTTCCTACCAATCACTGGCTCTGCAAGCTTCTAGAGGCCTCCAGTAAGCTGACCTTTGCTGTCTTTCTCTGTGTTGACCTGTCTCTCCAGATTGCAGACCAGTGGTTTGCCCTGTGACCTCAATCCTCTGATGAATCAAGAAAAATCACTGATTTTCATTCTGTTCAGCTTTTTTTCTTGTTGTGAACCCAGGAGTAATCACTTCCAAGTTCTCTGTGTGTCCTAGCTGAAAATCAAAGTCAGCAAACTATTTCTAACAAAGGGCCAAATGATAAATATTTTTGGCTCTGAGAGATACACAGTCTCTATTGCAGTTACTCGAGTGTCCTATTGCAATATGAAAGTAGCCATAAACAATATGCGAATGAGTGAACATGGCTGTGCCCCAGTACAGCTTTGTTTACAAAAAAAGGAGGTGGGCCACATTTGGCCTGTGAGCCACATTTTGCCAATCCCTGCTCTACACCAAAGGCTATGGAGTGAAAGGCTATCAGGGGCCAAGACATTAGTAAACATGAGCAAAGACAAATGGGTTTTAAATAAAAAATAAGATGTTCTTCACTTATATATGTGCTTAATGCACATTCCTTTTTTTTTTTTTTTTTTTTTTTTTTGAGATGGAGTCTCACTCTGTCACCCAGGCTGGAGTGCAGTGACACAATCATGGCTCGCTTCAACCTCTGCCTCCCGGGTTTAAGCTATTATCTTGCCTCAGGCTCCTGAGTAGCTGGGATTACAGGCGTGTGCCAACACGCCCGGCTAATTTTTGTATTCTTAGTAGAGACAGGGTTTCACCATGTTGGCCAGGCTGGGGTCCCACTGCTGAACTCAGGTGATCCACCCACCCTGGCCTCCCAAAGTGCTGGGATTATAGATGTGAGCCACTGTGCCCAGCCAATGCACATTCTTATTTCTACAAAAATGCTATATTTCATTTTTCTTGAAACAAAAACTCTATTTTAGATAGGAATATGAATATCATTAGTCATTTCATGCTTCTGAATTATAATGAGACAGTCACACAAATAGCAGCTGGTACTTTGTCTCAGTGTTGGGGTTACAAGGGGGTGATGGGGACATTGATGAGCTGGAGTGCAGAGCACCAAAGCCACTGCCAAAGCTGCCAGGTGGGAATTAGAGCCTGTATTGCCAGATTTACAATTCTTCCAGAGGAGCTGGACATCCAGAGTTTATGTTACCTTTAAAATATTTAATGTTGGCAACTCTTCAAAATAAATTTGTAAACACTGCACAGGTCAACAGTCAAACACAAATATTTGTCAAGTACAAATCTTCTAGTTGGCTGACATGGGCTAGCTTGTGGTTAAATTTAGCCTCCAACCCAGGCCGGCCCCAAGTTTTACCAAACAGGTACACAGGAGTTAAAGAAGGTGCTCAAGGTCACACAGCCAGGACACAGCAGACTGTGACCTGGGCTGTAGCAGCTGAGCAGCCCACTTCTCCACGTGAACTCACAGCTCAGAGCAAATGCACATTTTAGCTTCCATGGAATGAACATCTCTCCACTCTGTATTCAGTCGGATATGGTTTGGCTGTGTCCTCATCCAAAACTTGTCTTGAATTCCCTTATATTGTGGGATAGGCCCATTGGGAGGTAACTGAATCATGGGGGCAGGTCTTTCCTGTGCTGTTCTTGTGATAGTGAGTAAGTCTCACAAGATCTGATGGTTTTATAAAGGGGGAGTTTCCCTGCACAAGCTCTCTGTCTTTGCCTGCTGCCGTCCCTGTAAGACATGACTTGCTCCTCCTTGCCTTCCACCATGATTGCAAGGCCTTGCCAGCCATGTGGAACGTGAGTCCATTAAACCTTTTTCCTGTATAAATTACCCAGTCTTGGGTATGTCTTTATTAGCAGTGTCCAAACACAGTCCCACCACTGAGTCATTTTCTTGCACTGATATTAAGAATCCCTGTGTTTACATTCTTACATACTTTTTAAGAAATCAACTAACTTCATACTCTTTTTTCAAAGAGCACAATTATGTTTCACTTAATCAGCAAAGAACTAATAAAACAATCACAATTATGCCTGTGCTGTGAAATCACAGCCAAGATAAATGGTTCCAATCAGTCAAAGGAAGTCTACAAAGATCATCATATATAAGAAATGTGCTTCAAGTTATTTGGATCCAAATTTCCTATGCTTCATTCTCCCTTTAATTCTGATTTTTTTTTTTAAGGAAATAAATTCCATCTTTTCAGGGATTTCATCTTTGTAGAAATCAATATTCTTTCTTTAGGAGAAAAATGAAAAGAAGTATGATATGGTTTGGCTGTGTCCCCACCCAAATCTCATCTTGAATTGTAGCTGCAGTAATCCCCACGTGTCATGGCAGGGGCCCAGTGGGAGGTAATGGAAACATGGGCGGGCGGTAGGAGGGAGATTCCCCCACATTGTTCTCGTGCTATTGAATCAGTCTCATGAGATCTGATATTTTTATAAGGGGTTTCCCCTTTCACTTGGCTCTCATTCTCTCTTGCCTGCTGCCATGTAAGATGTGCCTTTTGCCTTCTGCCATGATTGTGAGGCCTCCTCAGCCACGCGGAACTGTGAGTCCATTAAACCTCTTTTTCTTTATGAATTACCCTGTCTTGGATATGTCTTTATCAGCAGCAAGAAAACGGACAAATACAAAGCGATTGGTTAGCATATTCCCAAGCTGAGGTGCCCCATTCCATAGATGCCATCCTGGATGGAGAAGGAAGTTGGTGCAGGGCCAAGGTCCCTTCTCAGAGGCTGCAGTGAAGAGTGAGTGAGGAAGGGGGGAGTTTCAGGAGGGCCCTGGCTTCCTCTTGGTGTTGCCCTCACTCTTGTTCCTGTGATCCAGAGATCTTCAAAAGACAGAATTATCACCTATAAAGAGCACCATAAATGGTAGGAGGAAATTGATTGTGACATGTACATAATCATCATGAATTCCGCTGAAATATTTTTCTACTGGCAGTGAGAAATTATCCTAAAAACTTGATGACATCACATCCCATTCTATTTCCTGGCTACAATTTTGAAATGCCATAGGAGTGTTTTTTTATGGAGTTAGGGATAAAAATGGATATTTTGAACATATGTTTAAAAGCGGAAAGAACAGCAAAATATCCTCTGATTATATGCAAAATTAAAATTGGGGAGAAATGGTTAGGTGTGCTGAGCAGAGTAACAAAAAGAAACCATGCCATTGTATACCAGGCATCATTGTATATTTTCACATTCCTTAAACTGGTGTTCTAAGGAAAAATAAGAGATGCAGCTCAAAATAAACTGTTTTGTGCCCAAATAAGCTTTGGAAAAGAAGGTTAGCTGAAGTGAAACAGTTGTGTTGACAACAGAATATCTCAGCACTTTTACTGTACTTGTGTGCATTGTATTCTTAGTAGATCTCTACTATGAGGTACTTTTCAAATCTATTGACCATCAAAGCCCATATTCAAATGCAGAAATGTCAAACTCTCCCTGAGAAGTTTTAATGGAACACAATTCGGGAAACATTGATTCAGTCTACTTGTTGGGAAATTTAAATAAATTCACATATTTAGAAAGTTAAGTTTGCAATACTCTTAAAGGATACAACAATTTTGGTTTGAAGTGTACCAGGCACCTCTTCTCTTCTTTAAATTTAAGGTTTTTAATTCTAGGAGCTACCACTGGTTTTCACCCTGGGTAATTTGCACGTTGTTTCTGGATATAGTATCTTGAACAAGTTGAATTGCTTCAGATTGTTATTAATTTATTTATTTATTTATTTTGGGACAGAATCTCACTCTGTCACCCAGGCTGGAGTGCAGTGGTGCAATCACGGCTCACTGCCACCTTGAGCTCCTGGGTTCAAGCAATCCTCCATCCTCAGGCCCCTGAGTAGCTTGGACTACAGGTATGTGACACCATGCCCAGTTATTTTTTGTATTTTTAGTAAAGATGGGATTTCGCCATGTTGCCCAGGCTGGACTTGAACTCCTGGATTCAAGCCATCTGCCTGCCTTGGCCTCCCAAAGTGCTGGTACTACTACAGGCAGTAGCCACAGTTCCCAGCCTGCTTCTGATTTTTAAATCACTATTTTGTTCTTGTTTCCCCAGATGGGTTTAGAAAGAGTTAAAATATGCACATCATATGAAATTTTCAATGCC
The DNA here is from genome assembly GCF_024542745.1 of Macaca thibetana thibetana. Classification (NCBI taxonomy): domain Eukaryota; kingdom Metazoa; phylum Chordata; class Mammalia; order Primates; family Cercopithecidae; genus Macaca; species Macaca thibetana. The sequence goes on along the minus strand of NC_065580.1, from coordinate 156,448,942 downwards.
AGAAGCAGCAATTCAACAAAATCGTTGCCATAAAATTTATACTGGAGCAAGATAGAACACCTGTTTAGTTATCAATTAATACCTTTTCATTATGTTTTGCCTGGCTTTGTCTCCTTATGTGCAATGATACCTAGGCTAGGGTTATTTATGATTTGTAGCAAGAATAGCAATTAAGATTTATGCTTGTGGGGAAATGCTTGGCATCGCTGCTCTGTGAGAATAACACAAGGTAGTGTTCTTTCTAATCCCACAGTATGGAAGGGATGAACTTCAGTGAGAAAAGGAAGGATGACTCAGGAAGGGGAGAGCATTGTTAGGACCGAATTGTTGGGGAAGAGGGTAAAAAAGACGTTGGGAAGTATCAACTGGAGGAGAAGTAAGGGGATAAAATAGACACTCTTGTTAGAATTAGGAGCTTACGGGAGGCCAGCATTTGCTTTGACAGAGGACAGGCAGGCCTTGCCTAGGGAAGTCTAGATCCAGGATGAGCAGATGGTGGTGAGCCTACCAAAGCTGCCTCAAGCTCTGGTTAGATTCTTATTACTCAGTGCTCTTATATCAAGATGATTCTGGTGATAGTCCAACAAAGAGGTCACAGTTCACATGGGATTAATTTAAAAGAGGCCACATTCCTGCCTCATAGGGAGATGGACTATTTCTTAGGTTCACAGAATACCTTTCTTGACAACCAAACACCTTTAAAACAAACACGGGGCTCGGGACTCAGTCCACACGAACATCTCAAGGATTCTGTGCTGAGAAACAGCACTTTTAAATCTCTCATCTTTCCCATCAAAAATGAAATTCAGAAAGCCCAGTGAGACAATATCCACTCTTTACCGTAGAAAGAAAAAAAATGCCCACATTTCTGGGAGGAAATCGCAAGACAACCTGGGGCCTTGACGGCCACTCAGTTTACATTTCTTCCCTCTGTCTCGGACACTGCACCCAGTCACGTTGTGGACCTGAAGTCGTGTCCCACCTTTGGTTTGCCCCTTCAGCAAACCGAGCAAACTAGAGAAATAAGGCAAACCAATGAACAGCCCCAGAGGTCTGTAAAGAGCTCAGAGTGGGCTGCCCATGACCCTGGGTCTGGCGAGGCCCTGCCCCTCCATCAGAGTAGATGCGGCTTCCAGCTTCCGGTGGGAACATATGTGTTTATATGACTTTATGTGTGGGGCTGTGTGATTTTGCCAAAGTCCTTGAATTTGGCACTTCTCCTGTATCTGATTCCATCCCCTTCCCTCCCCCAATAAAAATGTGCTTCAATAGGCTCTGCTTCTAATCTAATCTCCCTAATAAGATTCACTATTACATGAACCATGTCCATGACCTCAGGGCCAGGCATCAGGGTGGCCATTACCTAATCATATTTCCCTAAGTGTGTTTCAAGAGAGGTGAATATCCAAGGTCTTAAAAAGATGAGACCTACGCAAGGTCCAATCAGCTTTGAAACACACTGGCTTAAAGTTAACAGCAGTTTTGCTGCAGGACTTCTCAGGGCCTTTGATATGTTCATTGCAAACATTCTAAAGAGTGAGAGTGCTCGCAGAGTTTCTCCAAGTACATTTCACCCTAGAACCTTCTCTTTAGAGCAGCTTTGTCCTGCAAAATATAACATGCAAACTGCATATGTGGTTTCAGATTTTCAAAAAGTCATATAAAAATGTAAAAAAAAGAAACAGGTGAAATTACTTTTTTTTTTTTTTTTTTTTGAGATGGAGACTCGCTGTGTCACCCAGGCTGGAGTAGTGGCGCAATCTTGACTCACTGCAACCTCTGCCTCCCAGGTTCAAGCGATTCTCCTGCCTCAGCCTCCTAAGTAGCTGGAACCACAGGTGCACACCTCCACGCTCAGCTAATTTTTGTATTTTTAATAGAAACACGGTTTTACCATGCTGGCCAGGATGGCCTCAATCTCTTGACCTCATGATTCGCCGGCCTCAGCCTCACAAAGTGCTGGGGTTACAGGCTTCAGCCACCGTGCCCAGCCTAGTTTTCAATTTTAATTATATTGTTAGGTAACACAGTGTATTAAAACTATTATCATGCCCACATGTAATTCATATGAAATATCAATGCCACAATTGATACCCTTTGTTGTTACACCATGTTTTTGAAAAAGGGTATGTATTTTACGGCACCCTCAATTCAGACCGACCATGCTCTGCCCAATCCTGTGTGTGGCCATGGCTACCCTACTGTATGCTGCAGATCCAGCATGTCTCAGGAATTTCACAGAGTCGGTGTCATTTGAGATGCACAGGTAAGCACTCTTTCCTAAGGTTGGTTAATGTAAGACTCATTAGTAAATATTTATTAAGTGCCAACTGTGTGCAGGACAGTTTTCTAGGTGCTATGCAAATAGCTCTGAACCACATACTATGTCCTTGCCCACATGGGACTTCACTGAAGCATGTACTAAATCACACAACTAATTATTTGATAATTCTGGATGCTAAGACAGGATATGACAGGGAAGCCTGACTGCACCCACGGGTCAGTAGAGGTCGCCCCTACTAAACAGAGACTTGGAAGATAGTTTGGCTTTAGCTTAAACAGTGCACAAAGAGAGGAGCATGAGGTGGGACAACCACCATAGTGAGGGAAATAAAGGATCGGTCGATTTGAAATACACAGAGCAGGACTCAGCACACTCTGAGACGAGGCTGGTCAGCAGCAACATGCAGGCTGTTTGCGATGAGTGCTGGATTCTATCTGAAAAGCAATGGGAAGCCTTTGAATGTTATACGCTTAGAGGGTGACATGATCCAACATGTTTTTATAGAAATTAAATGTCTTCAAGTTCTTTGCTGCTCTGCTCATTGAGATTTGGAATCTAATTCCTCTCTCTCTTTGAATTCTGACTGGTCCTAGTGACCTGCTTGACCAAGAGAATCTGGTGGATGTGAGGTCCTGAGATCTCCAAGTTCAGGTCATTAGAAGCCTTGCAGTCCACCCCAGTCTTTGGGGAAACATTCTTTTGAAGCCCTGAAGTCTGACTCCCCAGAGAGTACCATGCTAGAAACAGCATGTGGATGGGACACTTGGCGATGAGCTGAAGAGAAGCAAGTATCAGCTTATGAATGACAATGGCCTCTACAAATCCCTAAGTCAGATTTGCCCCAAGGAGAAAGAGATTTCTGTCTACTGGCCATTGGTGTCTACCCGGCAGAGTTCCTAGGCATCCTGGAGCAGAGGGGAGTTGCTCCACTGAGTCCTGTCCAAATCTCATGTTTATGAACATAGCCAACGGCAGTTTTTAGGGGATGTTTGTTACACAGCATGAGGATGTCTGTTACACATTATCAAAGGGTTTTGATAATTCCTTTGGCTGAAATGTGGAGATGGACAAGGGAAGATGGACATGTGTGGACAACAGTAACTGAACCAGAATGTGGCAGTAATATGGAAGGCAGTGGCTGAGTGAAGACACACTGAGAGGTCACACAGAAAACCTTCCCTGTCTTGGTAGGGAAGGGAGATTGTTGTTTTCTCCATTTCTGTTTTCGCCGCCTTCATTTTTCCTTTCCATGTTCAAGAATTAAGACAGGAATCCTTGTTCCTTTATTGTCTTTCCCATATGGTTTCAAGTTGGCTCAAGAGTATTGGCGGCCACTTGACTGAGAGAATAACAGATAGATGGCTGTGACAGATTGTGTGTAGTATGTGATGATGAAAATCTCTATTGATTTAGCCTCAGAAAGAATATTTGGGTTTATCTGAAAACTGCACATCATGGTCAAGTGGCTTAAAAATAAAATTAAGTTAGATAAAAATTAAAACATGCACTCTCACCTCACTGTAGCTAATTAAAAGTCACTAAAATGTTTTAAGTAGGAACAAATATTATTAATGGCAAATAGGGAAAAGTGTTCCCAATAACCTAAGTGACATTCCATTGGGTACATTTGTCTAGGGTTTGTGCACCAAAGCAAAGCCACATCCTAGCACCACTTTGGAAAATACATATTATGGAATGTTGTTTCACTGGTTCATTTAACAGTGATATTTTCATTTGTGTTTATCTACAGTGGTTTTATATTCCTAATTCTTAAAAAAAGATTTTTTAAAAATTGTAACATCCAAGGCAAAATTAAACAAGAGATTTCTCAGAAGTCTCTAAGAAAACCTTCTGTACTGTGCCTCATTAATTCATCAATATAATGCAAATTAATTGCCATTGCATTTTTAAAAAATGGTTAGAATAGAGATCCGGATGTAAAACGTGCCCTAGCATGCAGCACTGCTGAGAAGAGCTATTACAGCCCACTTTTCCACTTCACATTCGGGGAATATGTAGCTACTATTTCTTCTTTAGGAAGTAAAATTGGCTGCACCTGGGCATATTATTAGCTGCTCACCACAGGGAATCTCATGCTGATGGGCTATAATTTAGCAGAGAAGGAAAAAAAAGGCAAGCCAATTAAAATGAAGCACATCACTTGGTGCCCATTTGCTGACTGCTTGTCAGAATCTATTATCTTGTATTTAACAAATACGGGATAATTAGGAAAGGAGTGAGTATGAGATAATCAAAATCTGGGGACCAAATTGTTATCCTTGCACAAGAAGAAAAACTCTGAGTCCTCCTAATCCGTCCTGCCAAAGGAAAAAAGCACACCCACATATATTCCCCTGTGAGATTCTCAGATAATTCGAGAAGACTCCTGTCAACCAGCCCCATCCCAGTCCCAATCCTGGCATGGCCCCCAGGGGCCCAGCCTAAGGTGGCCTGTCCTGCTGAGTGCAGACCCAGGCCTCAGTCATGGAAGTCGGAGAGATGCAGGCTGTAGACCACCCTAAGGGTCTTTTAGAGTCAAGAAATGTTTGTTTTGTTTTCCTTTTCATGTACTTGGTCAATTTAAACAGGCTGACATCCTGATTTAAAACAAACAAAAAATGCCAGTGAGGTTCGGTTTAAAGGGCTTCTGGCTACTCCTTAATAATCAAGGTTGTTTTAATTATAATGAAAAGCTACTTACAAACTAAAGAATTTTTTAAAAATTACAAACCATCAAGATCGGCAAGTTCGTGGGAAAAAAGGCCCATTGTGTGAAATTTGGAACAACTTTTATGGAGGATAACTGGCCATGAGTTTCAATTGTTTGAAAAATGTGCTCACTCTTTGGTTCAGAAATTCCACCACCAAGATATAGTCTGGAGGGAAAATTATACGTGCACATAGATTTGATTAAAGATGTTTATCACAGCCTGACATGTGACTGCAAATAAATGGAAACAGTTGTACGTCCAATAACAGAAGTGCTAACTATAGTGTGAGATGAGATGGAATACCATGAGGACATTCTACATTCTTCCATGATGCAGAAGAATATTGCAGGTCAATGTGGTGTCAATGAAACAAGCACATGTTTCAGAAGAACATCAACAGGATTAAATGATATACATTATGCATAAATTGCTGCATAAATTATGACTACCTGTGCATGCATTTCTATATACACACATACTTCTGCCACATATATACATATGTATGTTATTATATATTTTATATACATTAGGCATATATGTATGTATGTGCACACACACACACGTCTTAAAAGTAGATGGGGGCCGGGCGTGGTGGCTCACGCCTGTAACCCCAGCACTTTGGGAGGCTGAGGTGGGCAGATCACCTGAGGTCAAGAGTTCGAGACCAGCCTGATCAACATGGCGAAACCCCGTCTCTACTAAAAATACAAAAATTAGCTGGGCATGGTGGCACGCACCTGTAAACCCAGGAGAATCACTTGAACCCAGGAGGTGGAGGTTTCAGTGAGCCGAGATCATGCTATTGCACTCCAGTCTGGGTGACAGAGCGAGACTCCGTCTCAGAAAAGAAAAGAAAAGAAAAAGAAAAGAAAAGAAAAGAAAAAGAAAAGAAAAGAAAAGAAAAAGAAAAGAAAAGAAAATTGATGGGAACATTATATACCAAAATATTAACAATTTTCTCTAAATGACGACTCTATGAATAATTTTTGTCAGCTTTATATATTTTTTAAAAAGATTCTGCTTTCTAATAAATCTGAAAAGTAAAAAACGAGCACTTTAAGAGTGATCTCTTCATCATTATCTTTAATTGCTTTGAAAAACAAAACATGTGGTGGGTAAGAAAGCCAGACAACATGGCTAAATACTCCCCAACAAATTCGTACCGTTTCTTTCTGAGATCTTTCTTTATTTTGAGTGGCGATATTGCTTCCTAAGAGACTACAACACATCTTACTTGCATGAGCTACATTCATTTCAAACCTAAGAAAAGCAGGGTACTTCAGACTACAGCTAAGCTGGATGTATTAAGTGGCCTGGAATGTGTAATAACAGGCAGACAGATGGAGCTAAAGTCTTTCCTGGGCAGACAGCTCTATACCAACCAACAAAGGTGAAACATGTGATATGGGTAGTCTTTGCATGTGTCCTGGGTCTTTGGCGCTATTAAAAAAAGAAAAAATATTTAAAATGCATATCATTAAACGCCACAGGCAGACAATGTGCTTCCCTACCACACCAGCCCATGGACTCATGCGTGGCTGTCATGAAGTCTTCAAGAAAGCCCACTTTCTGATAGAAATGATAATGTTCTGAAATCAAATCAAACACACACACACGCATGCATACAAGATCAATGCAAACACCATAAGTGGCCTCGGTTATTATTTTTGAATTACATTGTGTATGAGTCAGCTCCTCTTCTTGGTTGGAAGCAGAAATAACTGAATTTGTCTGACTTTAGCAGAAAGGGCTTCACTGAAAGGTTACTAAAGAAAGCACAGAATGACTGGGAAGGTCTTGACAACTGCAGTGTGCAGGAAAGAGCTAGCTGCCTGACAGTGCCAGTCTCACATCTCTTCAGGAAGGCCTAACTGACCCTTGGTCAGTTCCTGAAAACTTTGGCCCTGCAATACTCCCTGTGCTGCTAATGAATACGTTTGTTTTATACACCCGGGGTCCTGACACCTGCTGCCCAAGCTTATCTAGGTGGTTCGTACCAAGTCAACAGCATGATTTATGGTGGTCACCAGCTTTCCTCCTGGAAATAGGTGCCTATGTGACCAGCCCCTGATAAAAGCTCTAGCCTCTGAGACCCAAGCTGCCCTCCCTGGGCTTAGACACTCAGCTTACATCACTGAAGTTCATTGCTGGAGGAATGAATGTCTTGTGCAAATGCACAGGAAGATTTTGGAGGCACTGCCTGGTGCATTTGTTTTCCTTGTTGATGCCACTGCATGTTTTTTCACTGTGATGAACCATAGTCCTGAGTCTCACTGAGCCCTGTGAGCCCTTCTAGTGAGTCACAGAACTTAAGAATGGTCTCAGGCACCAGAAATACATTCTAAGACAGCCAGGCAGAAGCCAACACCCAGAACAAAGGCCAGGCACAGAACCAGTCTTGAGTGGATGTTGCTGCTGCCATCACAGAACACCAGAGGCCACAGCCTGCCCCCTCCCAGCTCTTTCAAGACCAACGCAGGACACTGGAGATCCACTGCCTCCAGGTACTGTAACTGAAACTAGGGTTTCTCAGGCTTGGTGCTGTAGACATTTGGAGCCAGAGAATTGTTTTTCATGGGAACATTCTATGCATCAGAGTATGTTTAGCAGCACCTCTGGTCCTTACACACTAGATGCCAGCAGCTCCCTCCCAGTCGTTATGGTTGAAACTGTCTGCTGACATTGCCATATGACTTCTGGGGTCAAATCTGTGCTCAGTTAAGGAGCATTGACTTAGAAGAAGCTAGGTCAGGTGTCCACAGAGTAGCTACAAGCTACAATCTGACTCAGATTCTGCAACTTCTCCTTTCCCACCAAAATTCCTATTGCAGAGCAATGCCAGACAGAGGACGGGTGTTCCAATGTGAGGCAGGCAAAACACTGGCACCCGTCTGCTTTGCAACACACTTGGGACTTTTGTCAATATGGCTGCCTTGGTGAAGGTGAAGCCTCACGAACAATAGGAATTGTCAGGTCTGCTTTCTAAGGAGAACTTTGTTTACTGACAGTCTCGCTCCTGAATTAAGAGCTGTGCGGGACTGATTAAAAAGGTGGCATTGCATTAAGAAATGAAAGGCTCGGCCGGGCGCGGTGGCTCAAGCCTGTAATCCCAGCACTTTGGGAGGCCGAGATGGGTGGATCACGAGGTCAGGAGATCGAGACCATCCTGGCTAACCCGGTGAAACCCCGTCTCTACTAAAAATACAAGAAAATTAGCCGGGTGAGGTGGCGGGCGCCTGTAGTCCCAGCTACTTGGCAGGCTGAGGCAGGAGAATGGCGTGAAACCGGAGGGGCGGAGCTTGCAGTGAGCCGAGATCGCGCCACTGCACTCCAGCCTGGGGCACAGCAAGACTCCGTCTCAAAAAAAAAAAAAAAAAGAAAGAAATGAAAGGCTCATGTTTCAATAAGCATCTCTGATAAGAAGAAAATTGCTAGTTAGTGCACATGAAATCAACAGGCTGCTTGATGACTATCGAAATGTGTACTCCCGTTTGCAGAAAATCCAAACGAAGAGTGAATAAATACATTTTAAAACGTTACCGGCTAAAATCATTGATGAACTCTCCATGGTCTTTGCCTTTATGGAACTTCCACATGATATCCTCTAAAGGGGGAGGGCAGGAGGGCAGGAGGGCAGGAGGGGTGCTTGTTGCCGTGGCAGTGGGTGCGATGTGTGGAATGGCCTCTAGTGCTGCATGACAGTGCTGTCCTCACAGCAGCTGCCTCCCTGCTTTCACCCTGATGGCCTGGGAAGGGGAGTTTCATGAGAGAGAAGTGTGAATCTGCACCTGGAACATCTGGGCTTATTAGGCCTAGGATTTTTCTGCACATTTGTGCTTTGTCAAATAATATAAATAAGTTCCTAAAAGACAGAGGGTAGATATAAATTAATTGAAAGAAGAGAGCACAATCCAAAACATGCTTTTACAGAGAGCTCAGAGGAAAAAAAAAAAAAAAAAAGTGGAGAAACAAAAGAGGCTCTCCAAGCTTCCAGACTGTGAGCTAGTGCAGAGACAATGATCAGAGAGATGACTGGGAGAATGGAGAGGTGGCAGCTGGTCAGTTTGCTGCATCCCCACCCCCAGTCCTCATTCATCCCTCTTATAGCAATCACAGGGCACTTGGCTGCAGAACACAGGCAGGAAAAGCACCTGGAGGTGGAAGGGACAACACGGCAGAAACTCAAGTGTCTACCAAGACCCAGGAAAAAGGGGAGAGACTTTGCAGCCACTGGCATGTCAGCCCTCGCAATCTGTCCTGCTCCTACCTCAGAATTACTCAAAACAGGCTGAAGCAAGCAGTATGCCACTTAAACCCACAGGGTAAAAGGAAATCTCAAATGTAAAGATAAGCAATTTTTTTAAAAAAACAAAAGCAACACCATTAAAGTGAGACATACACATTTTTAAAAAGTAGAATAAATAGCATCTCATGAAGTGGGGTTAATATAACAAAAGGAGGTAAACTTTAAGTGAAGTATAGCATTCTGAGATGAATGTCAGAGGATCCTTCTCCCATGAAACTATAACAGATTTATCATAATATGTAATATTTCTAAAATAAGAATAAAATATACACATTTAATAATATTTATAAAACTATTATTGACTTAATTGGAATATTTTTGATGATTACATTATTTTGAATTTAATTACTAAGGAATATTCCTCCAGCTTGACAGATTCAAAAAGATTAATATGTTGGGGTAATAGTTTTTCAACAAAATATAATTTACTTATTGTTACATAGTTCATATTTCTCCATTTTGTTCACAAGCATGAAATAAAATATATCCATTAAACTATTCTAATATAAAATTAAGTTAATTCATGAAAAAGAAAGGAAATGGGTCCCTTTACATTATTTATTCTTAGTGAATCCACTATGGCTTGAGTTGATTACTGCTTTCTTTAATATCTACATATTAAGGAACTACAAAATAATCTATTCTAGGAGTTTGTTTTGCCATTGCATCCACAGGCACTGTAAATATGCCCATCGATACTTTCTAGACTTAATGAATTCATATTTTTGGAAAGATGGAATTTGAATTGGAAAGCTTTTGAAAGACAGCCCAGTCAAAAGATTTGAACAGATACTTGGAGAGAAGATTTTAAGCATGTAAAAAAAAGCTCAACATATTAATAATTAAGGTAATCTCATTTGAACCATATGAGATAACACTATGAAATTTAGTAGAATGGGAGGAAAGAAAGATAAATAAAAAGAAGGAAAGGAGGAAAAAAGAAAGAGGAAGGAAGGAAGAGGAAAAGAAGAAAGGAGGGAGGGGGAGGGGGGAGGAGGGAGGGAAAGGAAAGGAAAATAAAAGGAAGGAAGGAAAAAGGGAAGGGAGAGAGAGGAAGGGAGGGGAGGAAGGCAGGCAAGCAGGCAGGCAGGCAATACCAAATAATGATGAGAATATAATGGAAAAAGAGAAGAGCAAGCGAAGAAGGGAGGGAGGCAATACCGAATGATGGTGAGAATATGATGGAACAACTGGAACTCTGATATACTGCTAGTGAGAATTCCAAATGGATTAGCTATTTTGGAAAACAATTTGACAGCTTTTTATAAAGTTAAACATTTGTTTGCCATTCAACTCAGAAACACTACACTGTGTTCACATACAAAATCTGTAAATTAATGTTTCTACTGGTTGTATTCATGATGTCCCGTAACTAAAAACAACCCAACAACCTCACTTTCAGTAGATGAGAAAATAAACCGTGGTGCATTTATACTAGAGAATATGACTCAGTGTGCACTGATGCGAGTGACGACATTGATGGATCTCAGATGCATTATAAGTGAAAGAAGCCAGACTCAAAAGGTTGCATTTCTAGGATTCCATTTATATGACATTCTAGAAAAAGCAAAATATAGAGATAGAAATCACAACAGTGGTTACTAAAGTTGGGAGACCGGGGATAAAAATGACAAAAAAGGGTCACCAGGGAAGTTTGGGGGTCCCACAGAAATGTTATCTGATTGTGGTATAACTCTAAGCATATGTTCAAAAGAAGAAATACATGTTAAAAATAATACATTTTATTACATGTAAATTACATCTTTATAAATAGAAAAACAAAAACAAGAAAACTGCCATGGGATAAGTGGAGCCCAAGATTTTGAGGTGAGCTCATTAAGAGTGATTTGGGGTGCTCTCCTCATACCAGGCATTCTCGTGAACTCCTCTCCACATTGTGCCTTTGGGTTTCATGACTACTGTTACATGAGGTGAGATTTCATTCTGAGACAGTGAGAAAATGGGCATTCTAGGAAAGTATAAATTCCCAGTGATCTGACCGGAGAGGCTTGAGGATCACTGGTTCAAACCTCCAGCCAGGCCAGGCCATGGCTGCTAAGTACCCTCTGACTTCCGCTTGGGGACAAGATGGGATGGCACCCAGAAAAGAGCGGTGTTTGCCGAAGTCATGTAGTGCCTTCGGGACATTGTTCCACCAGACCCAGGTGTCCCCATTCCTCTCTTAGGTAGCACCCATTCATCCATATCTCAATTTTGCACCAAGAGGACTTGGTAAATTTATTTAGAGGCCATGCACAGAGATGGCCCCAAATGGCAAATCCAATTGAGCAGTTAGGAATTGCTGTTTTTGAGAGTCCAATGTGCAAAGGGATGGATCAAAACAAAAATGTGGACTGGCACTGAAGGAGGTCATGGAAGGGGAGGGGGAGGGGAGGGGGAGGGGAGGGAGGGAGAAAGAAAGTAAAGAAAGGAAAGAAAGGAAAGAAGACGGGAAGGGAAGGGAAGGAAGAAAGAAAAAGAGAAAGAAAAAGGAAGGGAAAAAGGAAGAAAGGAAGGAAGGAAGGAAGGAAGGAAGGAAGGAAGGAAGGAAGGAAGGAAGGAAGGAAGGAAGGAAGGAAGGAAGGCGGGCGGGCGGGCGGGCGGGCGGGCAGGCAGGCAGGCAGGCAGGCAGGCAAAAATAGAAAGAGAAAATAAAAGATAAAATTCAGGAAAGGGGAAAACTACTTTTTATATCAGCTACCACCACAATGACAAAATTTCTAAAAAAGACAAAAGACTTTTAAATACTCAATTGATGCATTGCTATTTTAGGTCGTGTTTCCTTTACACTTACCAAAATATTACTAGAAGCCCACAATTATCACCTGCCTCCTATTTTCTTACCCCTTGACTTTCACCTGACCCCTGAAGTCAGTTACTTTCCTGACTTTAAAGACAAAAAGAAAAGGATTTGAGTGTCTGCCCCACTGTTGGAGGTGTACAAAAAAAGGTGTGCTTCAATGGGAAATAACACAATTTCTAGACTTTAGAGGTTATCACATTCTAAGTTTTCACTGTCTTTGAGCTATTTTACAAACCTGTAGGTTGTAAGTAACTGATGAACACCACAAATTCCGCCCCTCTCATAGGGGTTTAATTGGTTTCCCTCCCCACTGACACCATTCCCATGGAAAAACCAGTTTTGACTCCATTTGCATATTCATTTCACTATTGCTGACAAATAAATGTTGGTTTTGATCCCCATTTCAACTGGTTATAACATTTTCCTAGCTCCCTCACGGAATGAGTTAAATAAAATCTTTAATGCATGTTCATTTGTCCATCTGCAGGAGGTACAGCCCACCCGAATACTACCAGTCTAGTTGGAGGCTAGAATGGACAGCTCCTTTGGGCAGCCCACACTTGACCACAGTCAGCGCTTTTGGCTTCAGACCAAAAGTGGAGCAAACTCAGCTCTGTCTTCCCAGTCATGCTTTCCTCTGAGCTGGCTCCAAGTCTGCCCCCAGGAAATATCTGTTCAGAATTAAAAGCACTTAACACTGATTTGTATGTACACGATACAAAAAAAAAAAAAAAAAAAAATCAGCATTAAAGGTTATAATGTGCTCATTCTTTGTCATATAATTGGACCTAATAAAGAAACATCACATTAGTTACCTAGTAAATTTCTACTTATTACTAAATTAATAGCTATCCTCACATACATCAAATATTGTCAACACTTTCCTGGAAGCTACTGCCACCGCAAATTGAGTCAATCAAATAATTAATTGAAGTAAAATGACTCCTGTCCAGCAGAATGGATGTGAAATGCATTTACTCGTTCTATCAAATCCTTCCTTTTCCAGAATGTATCATTTTCAAAGGAGATCTGAAGCGGGGCCCTGGCTTACTCATTGAAGACTGCATAAAATATTTTGAAGCTATTCAGAAAAAAAAAAAAAAAAGCATTAAAAACAACTTTCATATTGGAGGTTAAGTGGCAGAAATCTTTTTAGAGCAAAGTTCCTTTGTTTTGTATGCTATTTCCTGAGTGCAATGAACTTACTAAGCACTTTGATGTAGCAAAAATTGTGATGTGCATATGTACAAATGATCCAAACACAGCAAAAAGCAGCTAAAAAAATCAATAAAGCAGCTTTTTAACAAATGCATTCCGAACTGGATCAAAGAGATAGCCTGGCAGCTACATGCTACTGATCTAACACTCATTACATTTTCATTTCAAGGAAACATCTTTTGCAACAGAAAGGTGAAGTCTGTCTGAGGCAGGAGGAAAGCTTCTTTTTAAATAGGAACTAAATAAATATAGGGCCTGTGTGGGTCTCTGCAAACAAATCAGTGCGGAGGGGCTCGCCTTTGAAAGAAAGGTCTCTACAAATTCCAAGAGGGAGCTTTTCATTGATTTTTCCATCTTCCTCACTGTCCTTCCCCAGAATAGACTTTCATATGTAAATATGTGGTCAAGAGCAAACACTTGCCTACGGATAGTGGTATTTTTGTTTTGTTTTGTTCTTTAAGGTATAGTCACCGGGAACTGGGAGCTGTAAAGGCTTACCCATATCTGATTTGATAATGATATTCACCATTGATCTTATAGCCCAAGGGAGGGGCCCCTTTCAGAATGTTTCCAGGCACACAAGATTTTTTTCAATGAGTTCACTCAGGTTTGTTTGTCCTTCAATCTTCAGGTGGCGATAAGCCTTGAGAACAGTTTTTTGCCCTGTGTTCTGATCATATACACGCATTCCAGGTTATCTTACCCAGGGCTTCCTGCCTAACAGGGACATTCTTGCCTCTCGCAAAATGCTGTGTCAATCAGATTTTTGTGCCGATTCTCATTTTGCCCCTCAGCCTCTCCACATCTCATTTTCCCACTTTACTAACATGAAAACTCATCATTGCTTGTATCACTGGGTTAAAATAAAACATAACTGACTCTCAATTAGCTTCTGGCAATATGACAGAAGGAGGAAATAGATGAAAAAAGCTCAGAGACAGAAAAATCTGTTTTTAAATTTTTTTTGTTTAAGAACTCCCTCATGCAAACATCCATCTAGAATAAAATGTCACCAGCACTGTTGTAAGATCGGATTTAAAAAAAAAGGTAAGACTTTCTGTGTTTTGGCCAGGCCCTTAGAACAGAGGCGGGGATTACCAAAGTAGGAAAACAGAACAGCCTCATCTACAGGTGGGGTGAGAGGCACCTGGACAGCATGACCATGTGAATGATGCTTGGGAGGAGAGTCTTCTGGAATGCATAACATTCCCCCCAAAGAAAAGAATGAAGCCTGACAGGAGATGAAAGCCATTGCCCAACACTTTTGAGTTCCTAAATAACCTACCAGAAGAGCTAAGAAAATTGTGTATAGAAGTCAGGCCAAAAAAGAAAAAAAGACAGATTAGATTAGGGAAGAGGAAACCTTTGTGTGCATACACATCCAAGCACACGTCCACACAAACACACACTCATCACTCCAACCTTCCAGGCACCTGCAAATTGGGAAATATCTCCAATACATTTTGAAAGAAATGAGGTGTAAGTAATTGAGTGATATTCCAAATAGCTTATTCATACCAGTTATTTTATAAGAAACATGGAGAAAATACTCTGATTATATAAAGTGAGCTTTTATAATCTAAGAGTGTATTTATTATGTTAGTTGCTGTGTTGACATAAATAGGTATTATACAAATATATTCTCACCATAAAAAGGCAAATAGTATATACATTTTGAAGTTAAACGTTTAGTTTAAATCATTGTTATTTAGGTGTCTGAATGTGAAAATAATGAACATTTATGAACGATTTCTGAAACAGGAATGAGGAACCTGAAAAAATGAGAGATGATTATGAAGTTCAACTGATACTCAGCTCAAAACAAAATTAATATAAGAGTCAGAAACCAGGGGCCAGGCGCAGTGGCTCACGCCTGTAATCCCAGCACTCTGGGAGGCCGAGGCGAACAGATCATGAGGTCAGGAGTTCAAGACCAGCCTTGCCAATACGGTGAAACCCCGTCTCTACTGAAAATACAAAAAAAAAAAAAAAAATTGCCAGGCGTGGTGGCACATGCCTGTAATCTCAGCTACTTGGAAGGCTGAGGCAGGAGAATCACTTGAACCCAGGAGGCAGAGGTTGCGGTGAGCGGAGATCACACCATGACAATCCAACCTGGGCGACAGAGCAAGACTCTGTCTCAAAAACAAAAGCAAAAAGCTCTTAGAAAGAGCTAGAAACCACAGAGATATACATGGAGACTGACTGTCCACATTTTCCAAAAGAAAATGAAATATCTTGGGGAATAAGAGAAAAACATTATATAAAGATGCATTATAATGTATAATACAGTAATACTTAAATTCTCCAGAAACCAGCTATCCAGGCACTTTCCTCATATGGAAGAGTCACTCAACAAAGGCCCACCATCCTGTGTCTAGCAGGCTCCTTTTTCACTGCCTCAGATGAGATTCTACATTTCTCATCTCTGGCTTCCCTCCTAACAGCTCTCTCAGGGCCTTCTCCAGTCTTTTCTGGAGTGAAAGTCCTCATCCTAAACTTGCTCAGTGAGAACCTCTCTCTGCCCTGCACCCACCCCAGTCACCCACTCAAGGCAGATCCTGCTGCAGGAGCTGGGAGTCCCCACCCTGTGGCCTTCTCAAGGATGTCATTCCTTCTGTTCTTTTATCTTTCTTGTATCTGCACCACGATATCTTATTCTCCATTGAATCACTGTACTCAGTGTGCAGACATGCTTGACTGTATCTCATCTTTATAAAAAACACATAAATAACAGCAACAAAACCAAATTCCCTTTAGCTGGCATTCTCCTTTACTGCTGCCCCATTTTCCTCTCAATTTTCCCCACGCAATCTTTCTCACCTCTTCCTCCTCTCAGGAAATGGGAAACCCTATTCACCTACGTCTAGTAGTCTCTTTTTGAAATTAAGTACATGTTTATTAGTAGTTTAAATCTTTAGTATTTACAGGTCCAAATTTGAAAAAATATGGACTTTACACAATTTCTGATAGATGAATGAGTAACCAGAAAAAAATGAGAGATGTTTATGGAATTCCACAGATACAGAACCCAAAATAAAATTAATATAAGACTGATTCCTGAGGGCCGGGCACGGTGGCTCACGCCTGTAATCCCAGCACTTTGGGAGGCCGAGGCGGGCAGATCATGAGGTCAGGAGATCGAGACCATCCTGGCTAACATGGTGAAATCCCATCTCTACTAAAACCACAAAAAATTAGCCAGGCATGGTGGCGGGAGCCTGTAGTCCCAGCTACTTAGGAGGCTGAGGCAGGGGAATGGTATGAACCCAGGAGGTGGAGCTTGCAGTGAGCTGAGATCGTGCCACTGCACTCCAGCCTGGGCGACAGAAGACTCTGTCTCAAAAAAAAAAAAAAAAAATTACTGATTCATGATTTTTAGGAGGGAAGGCAGAGTTGAGAAATGCCAAATTGCATCACAGGGAGTGGACAGTGGAGTGTTGCTCAACCCAGAAATATTCTTGATTTTACCATCTTCCTGCCTCATCCCTGCCCTCAGCCCATGTCAACACACCCATCAGCAGGTCCTGTTCCTACTATCTGAAAATGTATCTCACATCTCTCCACTCAGCTCTACTTCCAGTTGAGGTCACCATCATCCCTTATGTAGACACCTGAAATAACCCCCTATCTGATCCCATACTTTCCCCTCTACAGTGTACTCCTCATCTCTAGTAGCAAGTGTGATCTTCTTCACCCACTGTGTCAAACCCTATGTTATACTCCTTCATACAATTCTTTGGTGACTTTCCATTGAACTTAGAATAAAATCAAAATGCTCTCCATTGTCTCCCAGCCTCTGGTGATCTGAATCACATCTCTTGTCAACCTTGTCTTCTTTTTAGTTTCACTCAGCTCCAGCCATGCTGTCTTTTTGCATTCCTCTTTGACACCACTTATGTGGCTCGTTCTTTCTCATTCTGTTGGACATAGAGAGAGACCTTCCTGCTTCCCTAATCTAAAATAGAATATAAGCTCCTTAAAGGCAGGGGGTTCATTGCTACCAAGTTTTCCATAGTATTTCCAAAGCATCAGTCGCATAGTGGATGCTAAGTGCATATTTGCTGCTAAAATGGTAAAGAATCAGGAGAACAGAAGAAATAAAACTTCTCAATGGGGTCAAAACAAGTAGTACAAAGCAAATGCTATAAAACTTGAAAACTTGATTCATAAGAAAGCTTCTTGAGTTTATGGATGTTTTCTTTAAACATCAAGAAAACAACTTAAATTAACTGGGGACCTGGTTTCCATATTCTCAGCCTAGTAGGAAGGGAGAAAGAGCTCCAGTTGCCCCCCAAGTAACAGATTCTAACTGAGAGATACACCAACTGAGGACAGAAGCCATATCTACTTCATGAGCTTTGTGTCCCTAACATCTAGTACACTGCCTCTCCACAACAGACAGCCACATGTTAGTTGAATGTATGGACAAGTAACTCTAATAACCTGTGCCAAACAGAAATGAATGCAAAGAACTAGGAAAGGACACAAAAAATCGATAACAGATGTAGGTTGAGAGATCATGATAGCTGAGTGAGCCAAATCTTAAAAATTATGTAGCATTAGAACATGTGGAATAGCCAAGAAAAACTGTCCAGTCTATGAAAACCACAAGTGCAAATCCAACTTTTTCCACCCCAACTATATGAGTAAATATGTTGCAGAAAGCCTGAACAATTCTGTGAGTCTTCTCTAAAATCACTTGGGATTTTAAAAGCTAGTCATTTTCTTTAAATATGCAATTTAAAGACTCAATTACAGTCAGTATAGGTTTGGATTCTTCCTTTTCTATATGCAGTCAACCATCCTTAAGTCACCTTGAAATACAACAAAAGCAAAACCCTTACTCTGAGGACAACAGTAATAGCGACAACTTTACATATGTCTATAAGATGTTGTAATTTAGCCAACACTTGTGCTTAAACTACTTTATCATCCACAGTGCATCTGTAAGTAGATACACTGTCTCCATGATTCAGACCTGAAAGCTCGGATTTGGAGAAGCACAGGTATTTATGCATGGTTGCATAGAGAAATTGAACCATTATTTGGATTCAGATTTACTAACTTTAAATCAGCTGCTGCCCACCACCTCAGCATGCCATGACTACTCTTCCCCATTCTTGGACAGATTTTCTCTGCTATGTTTTTGTCTTCTTTTCTACCCTGCTGGGGAGGCACCAGAAGGAAACTTGAAGACCCCCAAAGTTGTGTGTCAGTGTATGCCAAGAATGATTCAGATGGTGCATTTTACCACTTTGTATACCATCTTGTGTATTTAGTGTGGCCCAGTAAATCACACAACCCCAGCACAATGAAACCACAAATAATTTGTGTCTTTTGTCTTTGTTTAGACAGAAAAGATCATCCATAAAATGACCGAATATCTTGGAAGCCCAACCCTCTTTTTCTGATCCATACTTCGATAGCTTAACTGAATTCAGCAGAGTAGCATTATTAGAGAAGTAATGAATCGTAACAGTTGGGATCATGAACCCTGGAGCCAGCTTGCCTTTGTCAAAGCCTGGCTCCCCGACTTACCAGATGAGAGAACTTTGACAAATGATTGCACCTCTACAAGCCTCAACTGCACTTCTACAAATTACTGTACGTCTACAGGCCTCTTTATCTATGAAATGGAGATAACAGTAGGGTTGTCATCAGAATAAACTAAGTTAAAACAAAGGTCAAACCATCTCACTGTTTGTTTTTATAAATAAATTTGTATTGGAACACAGCCAAAATCATTTATGTATTGTCTGTGGCCACTTTTGCACTGCAGTGGCAGAGTTACGTAGTAATAACCTAGATCTCATGGCCCACAAAACCTAAAATATATAGTATCTGTTCCTTTACAGAAAAAGTTTGTTGACTCTTGAGTTAATACATGAAAAACATTTAGAATGGTCCATGGAATAAGCGCTTAGCATCTTTTCTTTTCTTTCTTCCTCTTTTTTTTCTTTCCTTTCTTCCTCTATGTATCTATCTATCTATCTTTCTATTTATCTGTCTTTTGTTTTATGAGACAGGGTCTTGATCTGTCACCCAGGCTAGAGAGCAGTGGTGCGATCTCGGCTCACTGCAACCTCCGCCTCCTGGGCTCAAGTGATCCTCTCAACTCAGCCTACTGAGTAGCTGCAACTACAGGCATACACCACCATGTGGCTAATTGTTGTATTTCTTATTTATTTTTTTATTTTATTTATTTATTTTTTTTGTAGAGACGGGATTTTGACATGTTGCCCAGGTTGGTCTCAAACTCCTGGCCTCAAGCGATCCGCCAGCCTTGGCCTCCCTGGCCACTGCACCCAGTCCTATATATCTATCTTTGTGTGTGTATGTGTGTGTAGTTGTGTGTGTGTGTGTGTGTGATGTGTGTGATATTACTTAGTCTATGGCAAGTACTTAGGATGTTTTTTCTACTTCCTGTAATGTAAAATAATTTAATCTCTACTCTTATGCAAAGGCCCAGAGATTGAGAGTCACGGGTCAAACAATTTGGGATTGGACAAGATTATCCTTATACATTTCTTTGAATCCTTCAATTTCAGAAAATTCAAAACCAAATTCAAATAGAAGTAACAGAATTTACTTTGAAAGGGTTTTGAGTCTCATAAAAACGTGTAATTGTGCATTTGAGTGTATAGCCTGTATATCCAGTTAAATGATACCCAAACTCCTTAGGGGAAGATCACACATCCATCAACTATTGAAGTCAGAACTGGCCGTGTCACTTGTTTTTGCCAACAAAACAAGAGAAGAAGTGAGGAAAGAGTTTTAAGAGCTAGTTTGGGACTTACTGTGTTCTCTTTTTCTCAGTGCTCCTGAGATCCAAAATTCCCCAGATGCAGCCTGCTCCCTCAGTGTGGAGGGTCCACGAGTAAGGACCATGAAAGTCCCAGCTGAGCCACCAGGGCAAATGGAGTAAGCGAGTAATTAATTAGCCTTTGTTGTTTGAAGGTGCTGAAGGTTGTTAGCCTACTACAACATAGCCTATTCTGATTGACACAGTGTTCAATGTCTGCCCTTTGTCCAGAGTATAAAATTTCCCAGGAGAAAAGGAGACAAATCATATTTAATATTAATAATCATATTCGTATTTACTATCGGAGACCTGGCATCTACTATAGAACTTGACATATACATAGAGATTAATAAAAGAAGTCATCTGGTAGCATGTGAATAGTTAATAGAAGAGGTAAATGACAATATAGACAATATAGATGTTATAATTACTATTAAGTGCTATAAACAAAAAGGGTGCCCTTTATGACCTAGATTCCCTGGGAGGCAAGGAGTAAATGCTAATGGGTGTCTACCATGGAGCCCAACAGGAAGGTGTGTTGGCCGGGAAAGCAGAAGTGAAAAGGAAAGAGAAGGGCTGTACAAACAATTAATTAAGCAGGAAAGCACAAAGTATGTCCAAAATTAGGGAACAGACACATCTGACAGAAGCAGAGGCAGAAAGTTCATAGAGAGGTGGGGTAAGAATAAAATCTACATGATATGCATGCATTGTTGGATAAAACCCAAATTTGCAAACATTTTTGTTGGTTTAAATGGTGTATAGTCAACACTTAAAAATGGTTCAAATTGTGGATTTTATGTTATGTATATTTTACCACAACAAAGCAATATATTCTTTTTTTTTTTTTTTTTTTTTTTTTTTTTTTTTTTTTTTTTTTTTTTAAGATACAGAGTCTCACTCCATTGCCCAGGCTGGAGTACAGTGGTGTGATCTCAGCTCACTGTAGTCTCCACCTCCCAGCTTCAAGCGATTCTCATGCCTCAGCCTCCTGAGTAGCTGGGATGACAGGTGCACGAGACCATGCCCAGTTACTTTTTGTATTTTTAGTAAAGACAGGGTTTCACCATGTTGGCCAGGCTGGTCTTGAACTCCTGACCTCAACTGATTCTTCCCTCCTAGGCCTTCCAATGTGCTGGGATTATAGGCGTGAGCCACTGCACCCAGCCAAAGTAATATATTCTAAAAAAAAAAAAAAAAGAAAAGTTCAGTGTTGATCCATCACCCACCTAGACATAAGGCAGAGAGTTACTGTTCACTGAGCATTTGGCCTTCACTATACTTGTCATTGGGGGGATATAAAAAGTGCATCTAGACCCCATCAGCTTTCCTGGAAGACCGGACACAAACAAAAACGCTGGAGTCTCAGATGAACATGGTAGAATGTCACCCAAAGGTGGACAGATCATTACAATGTAATTTGATTTTTGAGGGAGTTGGGGGAAGAAAGAATGGGCTCAGAGGTTGGCTATGAAACAAAGTCCCCACTTGAAGAACGTTGGTCAAGGCGCCAAGGAGAGGAAGACCCTGGGGGTTGGAACATCTATGTTGTCAATCTGGAGAATAAAAGTATTATCATTTTCCAAATTAGATAACATCCACTTTCTCTCTGTGCTTTTCAGCAGTTATGGCCATTAAGGACACCATGTTATGTAGCAGAAATTGTGTATGCCAGCGTCGAACCTTCTGTGCTTACACATTTTGGCCAAGTCACTTCATATTATCTTATACGTGGCCCCTCCACACAGCTCAACAGCTCCCCTCCTCTGCTCCACCAATCTGCAGGTCAGCTCAGCCACAGTGGAGCTCTCTCTGTCCCATGTCATTTGTCTTCTTGTTCCTTATTTGACTCTTGCCAGCAAATCTCACCGCTTGATAATTGAGCCAGCTGCTGAACTGCTCTACCAGCTCACATTCCCTTCCCTAGCTTTCACCATCAGGTCCAGTCTTTCACTCCCACATCTTGCCTCATGCAACCACTTTTGTTATTTCTTTAAAATAAAATGTGTCTGATTTACGGGCATGGTTTTGGGTGGGATTCTGGGCTTGCATGGGTGATTCACCGTTTTCCTCCCGCTGACTCAGAGCACTCCTGCAACCCAGTATAACTTCCTAGTATTGGGTCTACTCTTTTGTACTGTCCCTCACGCCCCACAGTCATGAAACTGGTGAGAAGGAGTTAAGACACTGAAATCAGTCATGGAAACAGACAACTACTCCGTTTACTCCAGCACATTTAGGTGGTGTTCCATGTTTACTGAAATGAATCTGGATGATAGAATTTCAGGACTGGGAGGGCCAAAGAAGTCATCAGCTTTATCTCCGTCCCAAACTAGGAAGTTATACAGCAACACACATGATCTCTGTGGGGCACCCCACTCCCCGAGAGGCTTCCCAGTCGTATCAGGAGACTTGGGCTTGTAGTGCAGAAGGAAAAATAAAGGGTGATGGCGACAGAGGCCATGGCTTTGACACTATCCTTGCCACCATGGGCAGGTTCTTCACACTCTCTGCATCTTGGTACTTTCCTAGTAAAATGTGGGTACAATTCTGACAAAGTCTGCCTCCCGGCGCTACTACACAGGTTCTGTGAGAAGGTGTGTTTGAACAGCACGAGTTCACGCAGCTGAAGAGGGCATCGCTTTACAGGTCTGAGTTTGCAAGGGTAGTGCCCTGGGCATGGGGCCTCCAAAGAGCTGTGCTGGCTTCCAAGGCTGCTGACACCTGTGCTGACCCCAGAGCTCAGGGGTTCACAAGCCTGTCAGAAATAGGAGGGCAAAGTAATAAATAAAACTTCCCCCAAGATGAATCCAGTTATTGTAGCCAACTGATAGAATTTGCCTATACCTGGCTTTATGAATACTTGTCATTCTGTAAATAAATGAAGAGGCAGAGAAAGTCGTTTACAAGAATAAAAGGAAATTGGGTTGGATGGGGGGGTGAGAGGACAGTTGTTATACACACACACACACACACACACACATATATATACACACACATACATACACACACACACGTATTAAAAGACACCCAACTATGACATATATTGGGGACTTGTTCTGTTCATATAATAAAGAGCTGTTTTACACGTATACACTCAGTAAGGAGGTAAAACATATAAAGTGCGCAACAGTTCCTGGGACACAGTATGTGCTCCATAGTAACTGCTGGTTATCATCGTTGTTTTCAGTATATCCAACACTGAGCCCAGGATAAAATAACACATTTTGCTTACTGGGAAAACAAGATCATATGACAGCACTGAAACTGCTGAGCTGGAAAATGCAAGAGGTCTTCATTCACTCTTCATTCCTAAGCCGGTGGCTTTCATTCCACCTTGATTGAAAAGCACCTGTGCGGTGCTTTTAGAAAGAACACTACACTTAACGGTGCTGCATCCACAGGAAGCCCAGCGCCACCAGAATGGAAAGACGGACGTGGCCACGCGTGAATCCCTTCAAGAGGCTGTGGGTTCCATTTGCACACTATGATACCACAAATACTCCATTACTTTAAGCACCAACACACAATCATTTCCTTAAGGTTTTCATTGGCATCACTTTTCCTCTGTATCTGTCCTAAGGGACTTTATTCTCAGAGATTTTGCAAAAGAGCATGGAAGGAACTTAATTATCCATTTCCTGGTAATTTTCTACATCCATTGTTCCACATTGATTTGCTATCTAAAACCCCCTTTAGGTTGTTTACTGATGTCTTCTCAGCCTGTGGTTTTTCCCTATTTAATACATCATCACCAAAGGACACAAAGGCTGGGTGACACTTACTTTCATCGATTCCAACCAATGCGATACTTGGGTTTTGGAAGCAGACAGTGGCAGTCTGAAATGCCTTCTTCTATTGCATCTGGCACGTGGTCACGTGAAGGAATGCACATACCGTATAATCGAATGGCGGTGGTCCTGAGAGGAAGGTGGTGACTTCACAAGGTCTCACAGCAAGACCCACTTTCACATCTCTCGGCGAGTGTGGGGACCCACAGCTCAGATAAAACAAGATGCCTATACTCTTCATTCCCAATATGTCCTAGAAATGGCTGCTCTCAGTAAACAGCATCTTAATAAATAAGCTATCAGTAAAACAAAGCATGTACACATTTAAAAAGAAGTATTTGGGACTCCCACATTAAAGAAATGTGTGAACTTCAATGTATCCATTTGAAGCCTGTGTATCTACAGCCACGTACGGTACATGCACATGGCGATTTTTCTACTTTGGCAATAACTGAGTGAGAAGAAAGGAGGGGTTAGCTAGACATTGAGAATAAGATGGCAGGTCAGATGGGCCTCCGTCAGGACTATAGGCTAAGAACCATTTGATGGGGATGCATGGAGCCAAAACACAAATGCCTGCAGTGAATTGTGGGAGCGTGTTCAATGGTGTAAGATGCTTGGATGTGTGTAACTTGGAATGAACCATACACAGAAAACACAAGGCTGTCTTTTCCCAAAGGGAGGGAGTCTCCTGTTAGATTGGGAAGCCTCCCAGGGAATGATGGGCCCCACAGAGACCACGTGTTGTTGCTGTATAAGGTGGTCTTTCTTCTCCCAGAGGGAGGACACAAAGGATTTACTATTTCTTATTCTCGACCCAGGAACATAGCCTAATAAATAGAAAGAAAAAGAAAGCCTAGCAGCTATTTATTCCTAAGTACAGTAGGATATGCTTCTTTATATCCCAATATAAAGGAATCTCAAAGACACAAAACTTAAGTATCTCTATTGAAAGATGATTTGATGAATGGTTAATGAAGGAGTGAAAGCACAAGAGTTACATTTCAGAACTTTCAAAACACAGAAAGTTTGAAAACAATAAGAGGAAAGATGTTTGAGGAATGAGATTCAGACCAGCTCTGTGGCTTTTGTTCCTCTTGTTCTGTCCACGACTGTTGGTGGCAGTGGTTGGCAGTAGGCATAGAGCTGGCATCAGCCTCTACCTGCACACAGAGGGACTTTGTGATGGAACCGTGTTTCCCCGCTCAGGTCTTCACTACCATGGCTTCTATCAGCATGCAGTGGTACTATGCTTCCACTTGTGCACTTACGGTTCTGTTTGCCTACAACACCCTCCCTCCAAACATTTATCCTTCTCCCTCATCTCTTCACATCTCACTGAGAGCATGGGGACCCACAGCTCAGATGCAATAGGATGGCCATACTCTTCCTTCCCAATACGCCCTAGAAATTCCTGTTCTCTGTAATAGTATCTTAATGTATCAAATAAGCTATCAGTAAAACAAAATATGTACAAATCTAAAAAGAAATATTTGGGACATCCCAGGTTAAAGAAATGTGTGAACTTCAATGTATGCATTTGAAGCCCGTGTATCCACAGCATTGTCTTCAGCACGGGCATGTGGTGATTTCTCTGTTTCGGTAATAACTGAGTGAGAAGAAAGGGTGTCTTTGCACCCAGGTCCACCTCTCAGAGACCTTCACCAACCATCCTGTTTAAAGCATTAAACGGCCTCAACTTTCTATCACCCTTCCTTGAGTTATTTTTCTCTACAACACTTTTCATCAAACATAGCATGTTACATGTTTATTTTAGTAGTTGTCTGCCTGCTCCCACTGGAATGTAAGTTTCACCAAGATAGGAATTTTGTCTTTTTAAAATTTTCTGTTGTCTTCCAGCCCCTGGAATAAGCACCAGGCACAGATGAACTCTTAGTACTTCAGTGTTGAATCAAAGAACGACAGCATCTGGGAACAGTCTGTAGAGAGGTCACCATTCAAGGAAGAAGGGACACAGAGAGGGGGCAGACAAGCAAAAAGAAAGAAGGGAGATCCCATCAAGGGGAGAGAAGGGGAAAATAAAGAAGAGAGCCTGGAGGGAGGGATGTCAGGAGGAAGGAAAAGGACAGGACAGCAGGATCAAATACTGGTGTGCGGGCCAGACACTGGAAACTACTGGATTTCAAAACTCAGTGCCTGCTGGGGAACTTCAGGAAACATGTGTCAGTACATGATGCAGCTGCAAATTGCTACAGAGGTAAAGAAAGATTTAGAAAGTAGAGTTAATGAAAATAATCTAGTGAAGAAAGAAAGAGACAGGGAGGCAGGCAGTGTGGCCAGCCAGCCTCGGCAGCACAGGCCTGGAGAGAAGGCTTGTTACTTTAGCAGTATACGCTGGTGTGTGCGTGGGCAGGTGTGTGTGCGTGTGTGTGTGTCTGATTCGTGACTGTGGATTGAGAAAGTGTGGACAGTTATTTCAAGTACACAAGATCTGCACCATGTTTTCTTTTATAAGCAAATGGGAGAAATTAACACTGAATTAAAATGTAATGTGTATTTTAGTTTCTCTCTGTATTTCAATTCCAGGAAATAAATTATCACAATTTTCACAACTTCAATTCATTTAGGGTCTTTTCAGATAAAAATTTTATAATCGCTCAGAACTGCACTTCCAAGTCAAAAGAATTGATCTAAATATGTGCTGCTGACTCAAATAGAGAAGAGTAGGAACAAAGTAAACTCCTAAAAAAAAGTCTTAAGGAATTTAAAAAAACTAAAACAAATGAAAAGCCCTATAGGACCCAAAGACGCAGGCAAAATGAATTATCTGAAGAGAAAAATGCATTTTGTTCTAATATTCGCTTAATAGATTTTTTAAAAACGTGATAAGAAGATTGAAAGAAACCTGGGTAACTTGAGATAGATTATGCAAATGCTCATTTCATTTTCCTACTTCTGAGTGAGGCCTGGGCACAGTTTTAAAGCTGCAAGCCCCCAGCACTGCCTATCTCTGCTGCCCAGCTGGCGTGCACAACCAAAGGATTATGCATAATATGCACGTAGTTCGTGAAGCAAAGACATTTATGCGGAGCTCAAAGGAATCTGGGATACTGTGGTTCTCGGGGGCTTAGAATAAAGATTTTTAAAATACATTTCCACGATTTTCACCAGCTTATCTCAACCAAGAGGTTAAATATTAGAGAGAGAGAGAGAAAAAAAAAGAGAGAGAGAGGGAGGAAGGAAGGGGGTGGTTCACTGCTTCTGCAGCAAGGAATGGAAATAACTTTGATTCTTAGGTTATATTTAATAATCACTAAGGCCCTTCCTCATCTCCTCTTTTTCTGAAAGTGTGAGATTCATATCAGTGAATATTCCATACCAAATTTTACCGTAACCATTCCTTTTTCCAGGGTAGTCCCTCTAACATAGAAAAATATGCCTTGGCATCACTGGGGCTCAGAGGAAGGAAATGAATATACTATGCTATATTTTCATTGTCTCCACTTCTATATCTGTAACTTAAATGACATAACTTGCTAGGAAAAAAAAAATACCATGCTAGTCTGAGTATTTTGGACAGGGTCTCATGACTTTTGTTTCACAACATCTCATTCAACAACCACTCCATAGCTTGAGGATACACCCCTCAAAAT
The DNA here is from genome assembly GCF_024542745.1 of Macaca thibetana thibetana. Classification (NCBI taxonomy): domain Eukaryota; kingdom Metazoa; phylum Chordata; class Mammalia; order Primates; family Cercopithecidae; genus Macaca; species Macaca thibetana. The sequence goes on along the minus strand of NC_065580.1, from coordinate 156,421,410 downwards.
AAATGTACCTGTCATCAGGGTTCCCGGATCAGAGACAGGCAGCAAATCAAAGGTTCATTAGGAATGGCTGAGAACCCAGGGAGCCACACAGAATGAAGCCCAGCTTTGTCATCTCAGCCCTTTCTCTGTCTGTGGTGAGTTACAGTTCCGTGTATAGACCAAAGACAGGACTCCAAAGAGAAGTAACCCAGAAAATCTACTCTTGCTAGAATGTGAAAATATGAAAAACATAAAGGTTGGGTACTTTTCAAAAATACAAGGAGGCCCTTTTCATTCATACATACATACAGATATAGATTTTTTTTTTTCTTTTTCTTTTTTGGAGACAGAGTCTCACTCTGTCACCCAGGCTGGAGTGCAATGGCATGATCTTGGCTCACTGCAACCTTTGCGTCCCAGGTTCCAGCAATTCTCCTGTCTCAGCCTCTCAAGTAGGTGCGCACCACCACGCCTGGCTAATTTTTGTATTTTTACAAAAAACCCCTTACAGACAGGGTTTCACCATGTTGGTCAGGCAGGTCTCGAATCCCTGACCTCAGGTGATCCACCCACCTCGACCTCCCAAAGTGCTGGATTACAGGCATGAGTAACCACGCCTGGCTCCTGTTTTATATTGATAGAATTCTCATTTTAGATCCTATTAAAGTGATATCAGCAAAAGTAGCTACAGTCTTTATTTTCCTGGTGAGAACATTATAGAACTTAGTCTTTCTTCGGTGAATCCCAGAGATAAAACAGCATACTGGAAGGAGAAATAAATCACAGCTCTAGTTGCCTTAATCTTTGATATGTAATAAACAAGCAATCAAGGGAGATTCTTTTTTTCTATATTTGCCCTGCTGTATATGTCAGGTGTTGACTACCCAGGTGTAATCCTGAACTTTCAAATGCAATTTCCCTGATAAGTGAGATGTTAACATTAACAGACCCCTGCATATCAATGGACCACGCATAACTTGAACAAATACAATGCAAAGGGTGGTGGTCTGCATGGATTATTTCTATCAAAAATGAACCTATGCGTTCACCATTAGAAGCAGATGCAAGACTATAGCTTAAAAACAAATTATAATTCAAGCTGGAGTTACAAACATTCTGGTTTAACATTTGGATAGCAAAGGAACTCAGAGTTTATAAAATTCAAATTAAATAGACAGTCACAATTCTTTGCAAGCAGTCAGGGTTAATTCAGATCGTTTCCTCGGCTCTTGCATTCCCTGATTTCAAGCACGGCGAGGCTGGGGCTGTAATTACGGAATGGGTAGTACTCACTGTTCACCAGTTGTGTGTAAGCTTTAAACTAATAACTCAGCAATTACGAGAAAAATGAGCAGTAATTACACCCATTTTACTCGCGGCTAGACAGATGGGACATTTTCTCCTCGTTATTGGCAAACTGTCACCACATTTATTTCATTTTTACTGTTTACTATTTGTTGTGCTTTGATTAAGAGTAATTATAGGCTAGAAAAATATGAAAAACATGAATGTTGGGTATTTTTTAAAAATAGAAGGAGGCCCTTCTCCCCATTTTATATTGATAGAATTCTCATTTTAGATCCTATTAAAATGATATCAGCATTCTCAAGATATTTCCAGACAGGCTTCAGTTCTGTGACAGCTTTTCAGCAGGGGATTCCCATGTTTGCTCATTATTTGGGTCATCACAGACCCATAAATATCCTGCATTTTTTTTTTTTTACAGCAGCCTCTGTGTCCCTCACACTTGTCCATTTTAGTCCATTTTGTGTCTGGTGATAAAGTGCAGCAGAAATCCACCCGCCCCTGGGATCCACAGGAGAATCATGCCAAACCACAGCACTGCTACTGTCTTCACGGCTTTTAGGACTAGGAGCCTATTTCTCTCCCATCACTGTAAAATAATTTTATGTACGTTGTCCAGTAGAACAATGGTGTCGAGAGTTCTTTCTAAATTTCCCTCGGAAGCTTTTTAGTATGTGACATTAGTTTTAAGATCATGTGACACTTAATTTTAGTTCCTGACAAAGTGTGAGCAGTCTTGTTAACACCAGTGGGAAAAATAGACTTGGATTTTGTGCAATCATGTTTGTAGATAGTACTATTAATATTTAATTGCTGTGGGCTAGAAATTTGAATGATTTTGAAAGAAATGTGAATGACAAATCAGTACATATAGAATGATGAGACAATGAGCACAGGTTTTAGTTAATATTAAAAGTGGTATCTCTTTTAGAGTGAGCCCTCATGTGTAAAATGATGTGTGATTTATATGATTCTTCCTGACACTTTGTGTGTGTGTGTGTGTTTGTGTGTATGTGCATGTGTGAGTATGTGTATGTGTATGTCATGATTAGCTAGGCTGTGGTTCCAAATTCTAAACCCTTAAAGTTACAGCTCCAAGAGAAATAAAAGCCATCACAGTTCACAACTGTCCTGCATTGAAGCATGATTTCGCAAACAAAAATGCTTTTTCCTTTCATAAAAGTCATACTTGCAAATATATGAGTTGTTTTTGGCATCAGTTTTTCTTAATGGGAGGAGGAAAAAAAACATGTCTTGTTCTACACGGGCTCCATATTGATTCATGGAAGTGCCATGTGTTAAGCACCGACTTGCTAATAGCACTGCCTGTGTGGTGATCTGCTGAGCTAGCGCGATGCACAGAATTGATTCATTCCCTTAATGAGCTTTAGATTGTGCTTCTACCAGAATGAGGATGCAAAGCAGGGGCAAGTGTGCAGCTGGAAAAAAGCCATCTCAAAGCAGCTGCAGAGAGGAAAGTCGAGAAGTGGCAGAAAACTATGGGAAGGTGGGACTTGAGGGGAGAGCTGGAGACAAGGCCACCTTTTCTTTTTCAGAAGATGCTGCAGCTTGCTCCATCCCTGACTTTCTCCTCAGTGGAGGCAGAACAGGGCAGAGTGATGTGCAAACCTCAGTCCCCAGCAATGACCATGTGCAGTATGGAAAACTGGGGTCCCCTCTTGTCTCTGCCCTTACCACGTGGGTAACCCTGACACCACCCCCCTATCCACAGCTTCCTGTAAACGAGGGGAAGAGATGGAGGATGCAGCCATCTGTGTCTTCATTTGTGTGCAACTGCATTATAAAATTTTAACTAAAAATGTTCCAGAGAAAGCAAACAGTGTAAAGCTATTAAGAAAGGCAGCTTAGCTAATGGATAACTGATGACTGATGTGTGTATAAGTGAGAGTTGGGGATGGAGATTCTGGAATGCTAGTGAAGGCTCTGGGAGCACAGGAAAACAGGCCCAAGAGATATGGATAGTGGAAGCTGTCACAGACACATTTCATCTGCATAGGGCTCAATCTGTCGTTAGTAATTTGGATAAATATCCAACATTTACAGAGAAAGGAAGAAGGCAGAAAAGGAATTACAGAATCAAATAGCTCCCCTTTCCTCTCTGCCACACTCACACTCCACACACACAAAAACACCACACACATACACAACACACGCACGCACACACGCACCAGGGGAGAATGAGATGTCAGATAAGCCTCAGAACTTCTACAATGTTTTACACAGTACGTGAAAGCAATTTAGGAAAGCATTCCTACTTTCAGAAAGAAATATAAACAGACAATATTATCTAGTCTATTGTGTTCATTTTGAAAGAGAACAACTGCGTAGGAGCCCTACTGTTTGTGTAAAAAGAGACTCTATCATCATGTAAAATACCCAAACCTAGTAATACATAGGAGAATGATGCTGCATGAAATTTTACATATGTAACTCAGAGTTTATTTTGCGTCTTGCCTTTAGTAAATATGCAAGGGTTTTTTCTAATGACATAAACAGAGTGCATGGCAGTGTGGATGAGATGCACAGAGCAAGCCGCTCTAGAATGTTGGTGGCCCCATGGGTGTGGTCTGCCTGACGGACGTTTAAATTTACATCACGGCAGCAGCTACACATATCTTAGACAAGGAAAAGGGAGACAGAAAACAGACATGACCCGGCCTCCACTAATCGTAGAAAAAGGTATCTTGATTAAGTATTCAGGGTGCTTTATCTTTCTCTAGAAGCTCAAAAGAAGCCTTTTGTTTCTTGTAGTCATGCCCATTTGCCAGATCACATTTAAGTCAAGCAGTTACTTGAGTGAAAACTAACCAATTTGCCTTTGCTGGTTCCAGTTCTTTCTTTTGGTAACTGGCTTTCAAAAGAAGCTTTCTTTTCTCCTTCTCTTAAATATGTAACACAAGAGATTCAACGTGATTGAAAATATCTAAAAGAGAAGTTCTAGAATATGCTAATCTTAGGGCTTGGATTTTCAGATAAGAATTTATTTGACTCCTATTTGGTGGATTTATTTACTCTGACATGGAGAGCCTTACTACACACTGATAAAAGCCAAGTTAATATGTATTTTAAGGATTACACTCATCACGCCTGTAATCCCAGCACTATTAGGAGGCTGAGGCTGGTGAATCACGAGGTCAGGAGTTCGAGACAACCCTGGCCAATATGGTTAAACCCCGTCTCTATTAAAAATACAAAAATTAGCTGGGCATGGTTGCCAGTATCTGTAATCCCAGCTACTCGGGAGACCAAGGCAGGAGAATCATTTGAACCCGGGAGGCAGAGGTTGCAGTGAGCCAAGATCGCACCATTGCACTCCTGCCTGGGTGACAGAGCGAGACTCCGTCTCAAAAAAAAGAAAGATTACACTCATGTATTCCTGTTGTGGGTTTGGGATGGGAAAATCAAGGCTCAGAGAGGGGAAATATTTGTACAGGGTGATACATCTTGTATTGGCACAGCTGGACCCTGACTGTTGGACTCCACAGCCCTGAAGGAATACAGAGATGAAGACTTCAGTATTGGTGTTCCTCATGATGTAGGCTTCCTTGATGAAGAAGGGCAGGTGGTAGTCTAAAGAATGAAGAAACATTGGAAGAGGAGAGCATAGCAGGGTGACATGGCTGGAACAGAGGCAGGAGGGTCATATCCAGCACAACCAAGAGGGAGCAGCTGACCCAGGTCATAGTTAAAAGCACCCATTAGAAGCAGCGAGAAATTACACTGGAAAGAGCCACGGTTTAGAACTCCAGCTGCCAGTCTACCTGCCTCAGAATCACCTGGAGTGCTTCCAAAAAGAGAAATCTTTCTGCCCCCACTCACAGGAGTTTTCGGTTCCAGAGGTGAGGAATGAAGCCCAGGGATCTGCCTCTTCACAAGCTCTCCTGTAATTCTATTTTCATTTTTTAAAATTATTTTATTTTTGAGACAAGGTCTTGCTCTGTCACCCAGACTTGAGTGCAGTGGTGTGATTTCAACTCACTGCAACCTTTACCTCCCAGGCTCAAGCCATCCTCCCACCTTAGCCTCCCAGGTAGCTGGGACCACAGGTGCTTGCCACCATGCCCAGCTAATTTTTATTTTTTTTAAAGTAGAGTTGGGGTTCCGCCATATTGCCCAGGCTGTCTCGAACTCCTAGGTTCAAGCAATTGGCTTGCCTTGGCCTCTCAAATATTACAGTCTCCTGTGATTCTGATGTGTGATGAGAATGAGAATCACCAGGGCAGAGGGCCTCCCAGGAGACCCAGTGATGGGATCTGTATTTGCTTTGATAAGAGCATGGAGCCTGGACTCGGGGCTCTGGGATGCAGAGGCTGGGGCTGCTGTGTGTTTCAGGTTCTTGGCACCTGGTGCAGTCTCTAGAGTAAAATAAAAACGTCTTCTAGTAGAGGGATGAGTGGCAGGGTGGGTAGATGAAGAAACTGTAGAGAGTAATATGATAAAATTTCAAAGTGCAGCTCAGATCTATAGGAATAAGATCTGCCTGATGGCTACTGCCTGTAAATACACAATGTTTTTCCTACTGTCTTGAACTGAGTAAGAGAGATTAATATCTCAGCTCTAAGTCACACTTGGGTGGCCTTCAGTAAGGGGCCTGACTTCTCCTTGTTTTATTTTCTCTAGCTTGGAGAAGCAATATATTTTACAAGTGAGCAACCTGTTTGAGAATAGGAATTTTGCAAACATCAGAGGATCATGGTCAAATTATTGTAGAAAACCCTGGTTTAAATTCAGTTTCACGAGCTGCTCAGGAGGACTTCAGAGCATTAACTGTGCACTGAGAAGCTCTGAGGGGAGAAACTACCTCCACAGGACACCCTCCAGCATTTCAGAGTGGACTACAAAGTCCTGGCTTGGGATGGCAGAGGTTCAACTAATTTGGTGTGACAGCCAAGAGTAGACGTTTCTGCTTTGCTGTTGGATGAACGGTGTCTCACCAACAAAATTCATATATGGAAGCCCTTAGTCTCAGTAGAGTTAGATTTGAAGACAGAGTCTTCAAGTTAGAATGAGGCTGTTCAAGTGAGCCCGAATCCAATGACTGGTGTCCTTATAAGAAGGTTGGTCACACAGAGAGATACCAGGGATGTGTGCACAGAGGAAACACCAAGTGAGCACACAATGCGTACACAGCTATCTGCAAGCCTTGGAGAAGCCAAACATGCCAACACTTAGTCTTGGACTTCCAGCCTCCAGAATGTGTGAAAATACATTTATGTTGTTTTTGTCACCCAATCTGTGGTATTTTGTTATGGCAGCGTGAGCAGACTAATCCATACTCCATTCCATCCACATTTGCTCAACTGAGACCAGTAGGCTCACCACGCATAAAAATCATGGTACACCTTGTTAAACTTCCAACTTCCCAAGCCTCAGCCCAGACATTCTAATTCAGTTGGTCCAAGACTTGGATTCAGAATGTAGGTGACTTCAGAACTCCGCCTAGAGAAACACTGATTTCACAGCTTGGCAGAGTGAGCAGAGCCAGAACACAACAGGTGCTTAATAAATGCTTTCTGAATGGATGGGTTGATGGGTGAACAAGCTTTTCCAAATAAAAGAGTACAAAGCCAAACTCAGATAACTTTATGATGTTTCTCACTTCAGCAAGCAGTGTTTGGTGAGTCAAGTGGTTTATCTGTAGTTGGGACCCTCATCAGAGTAAGTGAAAATAGAAAATGGATAGCTAACCAATGGTGAGGCAGGAGAACAGGGTTTAGGGTAACCAAGGGTTAAGGCATAAGCAAGAAAACAGCAGGTTCAGCCAGTTCTAGGAACAATTAGACAACACTCAGGCCACATCTACACTCCTGTGATGACAAGACAGAAGTTTCCACCTCAGCCTCTGGTCCACTATGGGCCAAGTCTTCACTTCAGCCTCTGATTGGTTGTGGGCCAATCTTTCATAGAGGGTGACTAACTGGAGGCCTCGAAAGGGCACCTAGGGGTGTTACCAAATTCTTTTAGCTTCACAGAAACCCTAAAGAACATTGCATTCAGGGATCTTGAGCTGCTTGCTTGAGCCTGCTCCCACTCTGTGGAGTGTACTTTCACTTCAATAAATCTGGACTTATGCTACTACTTTCGTTGCTTCATTCTCTTGTTGCATTGTTTGTGGATTTTGTTCAGTTCTTTGCTCAATGCACCAAGAACCTAGACAACTCACAGTCAAAACCTTCCATCCTTAAAATCTGAGGAGACATATAGTCGTTCTTTTTAAAACACAGTTTTAAAATAGAGTTGCCAAATTTTAAAAATTGTTTTCAAGTAATGAATGCCAAGCACTCATACTCTTCTATCAAATTTTGCAAGTAAAGATTCAAGAAAAAAAAAGCTTTATTTTATTCCAGCTTCAGGTTTTGGCCACAGAATACACATACTGGGGACTGTCAATCAAGGACACTTTCCTAGCACAGCCTAGAAAGCGCACAATGGGCTCTTTCAAGAATAATTAATGTACCCTCTCCTTGCATCCTTTCTCCCTGATATTTCGTTTCCCTTCTTTCTGTGGTGGTAGTCTGATGTCCTGAAAACCACAGCAATTACAGAAAATGTTCTCGAGCATAGAAATAACAATCAGCCCTGTTTCTTATGGTTTTGATGACTGAATATGCTACACAGGCATTCAAAACCACAGAAATGCAGTCACTGAATGTAAAGTCTCCGATAAAGAGCAGTGTAAATCATGAACCAAGAGTAAAAATATTTTATTAGACATGATGATACATAAAGATGAAATTCTGGATTGTAGAAGGCTGTTAATTGAGTTAGCATAAAGGAGTGAAATTTGGAACTGATCCATATTTATAGAATCATGTGATGCTTTAATTCAGTTTTTTTTAAAAGGCATTCACTATTTGCTAAAGACTTATATCTATCAGTAGTATGAGAAGAATACGTAGGAAGATTCCTAAATCTCATAGCAATCAGGCAGGCATACATGGTGCCCTTCTTCATGTTTTATATTAGAAATGCACTATCCAATTATCTATCTGAGGTAAATACTCCAGTAACTCACAAAACACTGTGATGTGTTTTAATGGTATTGGGTCATGGGTCTAAAAAATCAGGTGGTTTTTTAGACCCACATTATACAATTATTTTACCATATTCACTTCTAAATTCATTTCAATTTAGAAAAATGGAAAAATTGAGCAAAAAGTATTTTGTTGTGTCCAGGGAATATTCCAAAACAATAAATTATTTAAATTGTCTTGGGACATTAAAAATATTTCCTCCATAAAATATAACAGGTACAGAGTGAAAAACAACACAAGTATTAGAACCCTAGAGCCTTCAGCCTATAAAATTAACTGCATTAAATGAAAAGATATCGTTCTTGGAGGCGGTGGGAGCAGATAAAGTGCCACCGTGCAGTTTGAGCCAATGAAGGGAACAGGCCGTGAAACTAGGTTTGAAAAGAAAGACACAAGGTGGAACATAAGGCCTAGAACTTAATCCTGAAAATCACTGAATGAAGTGGCTTTTGGCTGTAATCCCAGCACCTTGGGAGGCCAAGGTGGGTGATCACAAGGTCAAGAGATTGAGACCATCCTGGCCAACATGGTGAAACCCTGTCTCTACTAAAAATACAAAAATTAGCTGGGTGTGGTGGTGGGCACCTGTGGTCCCAGCTACTCGGGAGGCTGAGGCAGGAGGCTTGAACCTGGGAGATGGAGGTTGCAGTCAGCCAAGAGCTCGCCACTGCACTCCAGCCTGGCAAGAGAGTGAGACTCCGTCTAAAACAAAAAGAAGTGGCCGTTCACCTGATACCACGAATGCTGATTTCTCTTTAGCAAAGAGAACATGCCATTGATCAATCTGGAGTCCATCATGTTGCCCACCGAACTTCCTGCAAACTTAGTTTCTGTTCTCTAGGAATATTCTAGCTTTTCTCTCTTGGATGAAATATAATATTTAGAGATGACAGAAATAATGACTTCCAACATGAAGTATGTAAAAGCAGAGTGGCTGGCAGAAAGGATTGCAGCAGAAAATGTAACACGAAATTAACATATTAAGTAGAAAGCTGGTGTGTAGTTGAATTTCAGTGAGGCTGACTGGCCTTGCTCAGCTGCCAGGGAATACTCTCAACTCTTCTTTCCTGTCTCTTCCAGGTCCTCTAGGGGCCCTGGACCATCTCCCGGGTCCCATCAGAGCTGAGAGCCTCCATGCCCCACATGCACGACTGCATCCACTTGCACACATAGCTCCGGTCCAGTCTCCAAGGGTTTCTATCAATATTCTCTTCCAAAGTTTTGGTTTGCTCTCTGCTATCATTCTATACATTCTTGCCAAGAATTTATAACTTCATAAGGATACAAAGTTGTTTAAATTTTGCTCTGGGATTTTGGAGGAGGAAAAGTTCAAGCCACAAATATGCATGGGGCTATGCAAATTATTGTGAGAACAAGTTTTTCAGTCCTATTATCATCACTTTATTGGTGGCTGAATTGGAGGAGTTGTTAAAGTTCAGAAGACTGGCATTCACCGCGTGCTGTTATAAGGATGTCTATGCTAATCATAGCTTACAAAGACCAATCAATTTGCTCCTAAATTATAACAGCAACAATCTTTGCCTTAGTTCCTGTGTGGGTGAGCACTGTTTCGATATTTATATCTTTACTTCTGGAACGTTTAAAACTCTTCTGTAATATATTTTTCCATCAGATATGGTTGAGAAAATAATTATAAATAGCCTATTAAATGTTACAAAACAGTAAAAAATCTGATTAAACATCAATCCCAGATTAAGAATATAATGTAAGATTTGATGGATTATGGCTAATTTTATGCAAGTTTTTATGATTCTTAAATAATGGACCACTCAGAAATTCCATTACAGAAACCATAGTCCAAAGTCAGGTTCTCTTGTCTAAAATAGCAAAATATCTAGGGATAGACAAAAATTTAATAGTGCTACCACAGTTATAAGACAAAATCTTTGGTATAGGTTAGGATAAAAACTATGTATTATTTGAGAAATTATGTCCATTCAAAATATTTCTTCTAGAACTTCATACCTTCAAAACTCATCAGATAATAGTAGCTGATGGCAATTTTTCATTTCATAATGCAGAAACCCTAGGACCTTTCAACATTAATACAAATGTGGCTGCTTTATATAATGCCTCACATCTGCAGGAAAAATAAGACACCCAACAGCATCCAGCTGTCTCTAAATGTCCAGATGCTGAGAATGACTCACCCATGTGTCTTCCACATTGAATGTGCCAAACAGTGACGCTGAGTGGGCAATGATGTGCTGCGCAGGAGGAGGGAGAGATATTCACATTCATTAGGGAGATAAAATGAATTAACTTGGTGCATGCAACAGCACATGCACCGAGTGACAAGAAAACAAATAAATAGAGAAAGAAAGCAGTTGTAGTTCACATACTTGCAGCATTTTGAAAAAGAATAAACGATTCAGTAACTGAAAAGATTCAATAACTGCTGTGCTGCACGTATTCCCAGGGTGATACTAAAATAATTCAACAACCTGCACAAATACATAAATTAGTAATAAAAAATGTTCTGTTAATTTCATACATATCCCTGTACACACACACACACACACACACACACACACGCACACACACTGCTCAGCAAGTTTCTGAAGCTATAGCATCAACTGTTTATCCAACTGTCCCCACACTTCTGATGTTAGGAATTGCCAGGGTGATCCCTCGTTTGGGCAGATGTCCCAAGCTGAAGTCCCCGGCTGAGCTGTTGATAGTGGCAGGAGACAGACAAATCCCTAGGCAAACAGTGGTGAGTCCCCGGTGAAACCCAACCTTCAAGCTGAAGACAGTTTAAAGCCTAGCTACAAGTCCTGGGTACATCCACAGACTGGATTGAGAACCTGTCTTTCCATTTTGATGCACTTTTCTCTGACTGATCTCCACCCTTCACCTGTTTTACATATACCTTCCCTTTCCTAATTAGTTTTCTACACTGTTGTGCCTACCTTTGAGTGGTGTCTTCATTTTAACCTTTTTTGCACACTCATAAACCAATCAGCACACACTCTCCATTCCAAGTCCATAAAAAGCCCCAGACCCAGCCACATCGGGAGAGAAATCACCCGACTGAGGGGCTAGGGGACCACCCCATGTCCCCTCTCCACTGATAGCTGTTCCATCACTCAATACAATTCTTCTCTGCCTATCCTCACCCTTCGAATTGTCAGTGTATCCTCATTCTTCTTGGACATGGGAGAAGAGTTCGGGAACCACCAAACGTGGGTACAAGCTATAGGACAGCAAGCTGAGTGGGTGGGGGTGCCTCCAGGGGCAGGCCCAGGAATGAGCGAGACCCAGGCAAGGGGATATCACCAGCCATGGAGGTCTCTGGTTGGCAAAGTGGCTGAGAAAAATCCTTTGTCACTGTGATTTAGTCTCACACACTTTATTAACCTCCTATTAAACTAACGGTCATTGGGACAGCCCACTGCATCTGGTTACAAAAGAGGGTGTCTGGGCTGGGCATCACCCAGAAGCCAGCACTTTGCAGCAAGGTTGAACTTAAAAGAACATTGTCTTGGCCCCAGCCCCCATTCCCGATGGCTACCCTCAGCCCCCCACTCTGTTGGGTTGTCCCTGCCACCTCCGGCCCACTCCATAGCAGGAGGAGGCATTGTACATATCCCACCTGGGACCTCCACCTCTGTCCACCTCCAAGACAGCCCCACTTCCAAGACTACACCACCACCACAGCCTCCATGGGCCAGCACGGTTAGATAATGTATGGTCTCAAGGAGTAGACTATTTCTGCTTACCAACTACCAAAGAAGAATTTAAAATATATATATTTTAGCAACAGATGATGCCACATTGTTTTATGTTGGCTGCATACCTATTCTGGATATGTCACTTTATGTGCTCTGACAAAGAAATCCCAATGTAATGCCCTGGCAATGAGAACAGTGACACACAATCAATAATATGCAGGGGTGGAAAAAGGAAAAACACGTGCCAAGATAGTTCACATTAGGGGAGGTCTTAGAAGCACTTTGAGAGGTGAGTGTGCCACAGTGAGGTCACAAAATAGAGACGTTGTGCAGGAAAGGTTCAGTTGAGCCCAGCTGTGCCAGTAAACCCAGGGCACTGCAGGACAGGTAGTTGTCTCTCTGGATTGGATGGCACCAGCTCCTCTTTGCACTACACTTTGTCTCACCTATTCTGTCAGCAGTGCCTTCTGCAAGGAAACTTGAAGAGAAAGAGAGAGTAGAGTTTGCTTCAGGTACAGACCTGGAGATTGCAGAAGGTTAGTGGCCTTGAGTCCCACTTCCAGGGTGCTCCACGCTCTCGGTGAGATGAGCAGCACAGAGGTGGTCATGAGACTATATAACCAGACAACAAAACTTATTGCAGGGGTGGAGGAGCAGGGGAGAAGTGAGCAATGACATGCAATTTTACCAGGTGCTACAAAATCACTGACGGGGACTTTTTGTTTGTTTTTCTTTTTTTTTTTTTTCTTTTTTTAATTGAACTGCTTCCCAAGGTCAAATGCCCAAAACAAAAACCTCTTCATTTGGAGAACGCTTTATTTCATCTAAGCATCTCTAAGCATTTACTACCGGTCACATTTTGCATGACACTAGAGGCAACATTTCCACTTATCATTAACTAAGTGGTTAGACAAGATAGTTATCAATTTGACAAGGATGGAGGTACTTAGGCAATTTTCATCAATGACATTGTGATGGGTTAATTTTATGTGTCATCTTGAGTGGATTAAGAGATGCCCAGATAACCGGTTAAACATTATTTCTGGGTGTGTCTGTGAAAGTGTTTTCAGAAGAGATTAACATTTGAATCAGTAAACCGAGTAAAGAAGATTGTCTTCAGCAACGTGGGCTGGTGTCATCCAGTTCTTTCAGAGCCCAGATAGAACAGAAAAGCAGAAGGAGGAGGAGTTTTCCCTTTCTCTCTTGAGCCAGAACGTCTGTCTTCATTAATAAAGAAGTGGGGAGGCCGGGCTCACGCCTGTGATCTCAGCACTTTGGGAGGCCAAGACGGGCGGATCATGAGGTCAGGAGTTCGAGACCAGCCTGGCCAATATGGTGAAACCCCGTCTCTACTAAAATACAAAAAAAATTAGCCAGGCGTGGTGGTGGGCGCCTTTAGTCCCAGCTACTCAGGAGGCTGAGGCAGAAGACTTGCTTGAACCCGGGAGGCGGAGGTTGCAGTGATACGAGATCCTGCCACTGCACTCAAGTCTGGGCAACAGAGCAAGACTCCATCGCGAACACACACAAAAAGAAGCGGGGAAAGGTGGCGCCTGGAGAGTAGGTCAGGCAGGAGCTTGGTTTAAGAGTTTTCCAAGTTTCAGGGGAGGGTTCCTAAAGGTTGTCCAGCTGTCCAGTTCAAAATCTGAAGCATAACCCATGATCTGAGGAAAAGTTGAGATCTGGCCTGAAACATCACGGCTAGGATTCTGGGGCAGCTTTGCAGGGGCACAGCTGAAGATCTGCAGGTCAGGTAATGCCTCCTGAGCTCCAGGCACACAGACCAACTCCAGGCCCTGTCTCCCGGGGCAGAGAAGCATCTAACACATGGACGGCCTTGGCTAGATTTGGGTTTTGAATCACAACGTTTAAGACCTCAAGGCTTGAGGGTCTTCAGGCAAATTGCTGAGCACAACTACGAAGGCAGCAGCTAATAGCAGCAGAAGTTTATTCAATATTTATATTTCTTATGAGCCATCTATATGGTTCAAAAGTTAGCACATTCTTCCTTAGTTTCCTGCAGGCTTTGATATACCTTTATGAACTGCTCTAAGGATTGGGAAGTCTTCATTCTCATTTGTAAACTGAATATATTCAGAACACCTGCTCATATCCCATCTCGATTATCCCATCAATAACTTCCATCTCTCTGATTTACACTTGTGAAAGCAACTCATTTGCTTCTCCCAACCTAAAGAGTGCCGTGGAGTCCCTGGAGTATAGCTATTGCCACTTTATCACTCTCTGACCTCTTGGAAACTCACTTGCACCGCAGCTTAACAAGGCTGCAGAGTCTTATCTCTTACATGCATAGTATAGCCAACATCATTGATCGATTGCTCAAGAAATATCTTAGTTTTGTTCTGATGGATATATACTCAGTTTTAGGGAATATATTATGTTTGCTTTAAGTCAAATACACCAAAACCAGTTTCTTTTGCCAGGAATTAGTCTAAGTGGGACCCAACTTCAATGAGATAAAGGCATTTTTAAAAATCTGTTGGTGACTTCTGGGAAAGGATTTCCTCCTTAACAAGGGGCAAGCACAAAAGAGGACAGCCCCGCACCTTTTTTTTCTGCTGGCCCCACCTGCTGACCTCAGCACTGTTCTTTAGGGCCATACTTCCCCATTTAGTTGGTAGTATTCTTTTCTCAGGGGAAAAGGTAAAATATTATAAAGGAATGAGAAAGTCAAGTTACTTTTAGCTGGTGAGTACACATGGACACATGGAGGGGAACACCACACACTGGGGGCCTGTTGAAGGGTGGGGGTGGAGGGAAGGAGAGGATCAGGAAGAAGAGCTGGTGGATGCGGGGCTTAATACCTGGGTGATGGAATGATCGGTGCAGCAAACCACCATGGTACATGTTTACCTATGTAACAAACCTGCACATCCTGCACATGTGCCCCTGAAGTTAAAATTAAAGTTGGAAATTAAAAAAAAAAAACAAAAACTTTTAGCTATAAGAATCCTGCTTTGAGCTTCAAAAGCCTAATCTCTGTGTTCATTAGGATATTTAGTCGATGATATGAACAACAGATGCCAAAAGCTATGTGATCAGCCAGAACCAATTTTTTCCACCCAGACTGAATAATGAGCCCATGGCTAACAGCAGAGAAGCCCTGAGTCAAGGACCTGTCCAGAGGAGGCACATCCGATGGGAGGAGACACAGTGGAAACCACACATGACTTTAGGCTTAGCTGAGAGCCCAGGGAATCTAGGCCTGTGTGCAGAAAAGGGTTAATCCAGCAGGCTTAGGGGGTCCAAATCCCACACATTCTAAAGAAAGAACTTGTCTTTGACTCCTAGGAAGTAACCTCTAAGCCCTTGAAATTTCCAGCCTGATAAAAGTGTCGTTGCAGACCTGAGGCTTGGGGCCAGGCAAGATTGTTTATGCCAACAATTGGATTATGACGAGTGTCTATTTTTATTCTTCTGGGACTCTGGGCCACGCTGTGTCAGTTCAACCCCTGGAGGAGCGGGTTGGAGACTCAAGAGTTAAGGTAAGTCATCTGAGCACTCTATGTGACTAACCCTAATGAAAACCCTGGACATCAAGGCTTGCATGAGCTCCCTGGTTGACGATACTCTGTATGTGTTGTCACAGCTTCTCACTGGGAGAGTTAAGCCCTGTCCCTATAAGTCTCCAGGAAGACAACTGGAAGCCTGTGCCTGGTCTCTCCTGGGCTCCTTCCTATGCACTTTTTTCCTTTGCTGATTTTAACCTGTCTCCTTTCACTGTCATAAACTATAACCTTAACAACGATAGCTTTTCAGAGTTCTGTGAGTCCCTCCAGCAAATCATCAACCCAAGAGGTGGTCTCAGGAAATCCCAACATAGTCCAACATTTCCACGTGGGTTCCTGTTAACAACATGGTCTTGGAGCAGTAGAAAAAGACCGCTGCTTCGATGTGTCCAGGTAGACGGTCCTACAACAGCCTCAGACAGTTCCTCCAACTCTGGAGAGGTGTGGTCCACAGCCAGGCATTTTCAGGGTGTCTCATAAGGCCACAGACGTTGTTGAAAGAGCCTTTTGTGGAGAGGCTTCATATTAATAATTAAGACCACAAGAGGTCAGAGGCAATCTGACTCAATGACAGAAACTTGGTGGATGCACATGCTGGCTGTGAATTGGCATCTGTGATGGAAAGAAGGCCATACCCTCTCTACTTGGTCTGCTGAGATCGTTCCCCAGGTTAGACTCCTGAACACAGAGGAAGGTGCCCAGACACAGAGTGGAGAAGACCCTGCATTGACTGTGATCACCATGAATTAAATGAAATTAAGATTCTGCCACCTGGCATCACACAGTATATGCTACAAATTAAGTTGAGCTATACAAAAATAAAATTTTAATTCTAACCATGCCATCTTTGTGGATTAAAACTCATACCTGACTGGGTGCAGTGGCTCATGCCTGTAATCCCAGCACTCTGGGAGGCCGAGGCGGGCAGATCATGAGGTCAGGAGTTCAAGACCAGCCTGGGCAACATGGTGAAACCCCATCTCTACCAAAACTACAAAAATTAGCCAGGCCTGGTGGCAGGTGCCTATAATTCCAGCTACTTGGGAGGGTGAGGCAGGAGAATCGCTTGAACCTGGGAGGTGGAGGTTGTAGTGAGCCGAGACCATGCCACTGCTCTCCAACCTGGGCGACAGAGTGAGACCCCATCTCAAAAAAAAAAAAAAAAAAAAAAAAAAAAAAAAAAAAAAACCAAACAAACCTCATACCCATTACACACATAAAAAACTGTTAGCTTTAGCTTTTTAACCCAATCACCAATACAATATTCCTGTTCGGTAAAAATATTTTTGTTTTTCTTTACAAATCATATTGATTATCAGGGAAATGGACCCAAATATGCAGATGGAAGTCATTTATCAAGAGCATAGAAATGGATTTTTAGCTTGAGTCCTAGAAGCATGCTCTGCACTTTCTGGTGCTGCTGCAAAATCAATAGCGGCAGTTTCTCAGCACCTCTTTGATCTCAGCACATGGCACGTGTGAAGCAAGAAGCTGTTCCATTTTGATTGTTTGCTGCATTAAATTTTTACAGCTGCAGTAACAAATCACTGCAAACCTGGTGGCATAAAATAACACAAATTTGTTACCTTATGGTTTGGAGATCAAAATCCTAAATGAGTCTCACTAGACCCAAATCAAGGTGTTGGCAGGACTGTGCTCCTTCTGAAGCCTCGAGGGGAAAGTGTCTTTTGCACCTTCCAGCTCTTACAGGCCATCCCTGTTCCTTGGTTCATGGCTGCTTCCTCCATCCTGAAAGTCAGCAGTGCCCGGCGGAGTTTTCCTCACATCTCATCATGCTGAACTTGACTCTCCTGACTCTGACTTTCACTTATAATGACCCTTGAACTACACTGGGCCCATCCAGGTGATTCGTGGTAATCACATCTCCAGATCCTTAATCACATCTGCAAAATCCTTTTTGCCATGTAAGGTGAAATATTCACATTCCAGAAATTAGGACATGCACATCTTTAGGGGTCATTACTCTGCCTGCCACACTTACTACCAGGTTCTCCACCAGGGGTTAAGGATACACCCTCAGCTGGGGAGATGCTCTGTCTAGACAGGGAGATATGCCTGGAAATGGGTGTTTGTACTAGGTACTCACTAGCTTAGGGAGGTTCCAAAGCAGCCATAGGAGAGAGAAAATGGAGCCTGCTTTCTTGCAGTGCACAGTCCGCGGTGCGCCACACTCATGCACCCATCTTGACAGCAACTAGACATATTAGGATTCTGACTTTCTTCTCTACCCTGCTTAAGGAACCTAAAATATCATGCTTGTCTTAGTCCACATGTGCTGCTATAAAATACCAGAGACCAGGTGATTTACAAATAACAGAAAATTATTTCTCTCAGTTCTAAAGGCTGGGATGTCCAAGATAAAGGCACAGGAAGATTTGGTGTCCAGGGGAGTCTTCCTCTCTGCTTCCACAATGTCACCCCATAGCTGCACCCTCACATGGGAGAAGGGCAAAAGGCACTATTGTGCTCCTTTCAATCTCTCTCTCTTTTTTTTTTTTTTTTTTTGAGACAGGGTCTCACTCTGTCACCCAGGCTGGAGCACAGTGGCACAATCATGGCTCATTACAGCCTCAACCTCCTGGGATCAAGCCATCCTACCACCTCAGCCTCCCAAGTGGCTAGGACTACAGGTGCACGCCACCACATATGGCTAATTTTTTTTTTTTTTTTTTTTTTTTTAGTTTTTGTAGAGACAGGATTTTGCCATGTTGCCAATACTGGTCATGAACTCCTGGGTGCAAGTGATTCTCCTGCTTTGACTTTCCAAAGTGCTATGATTACAGGTATGAGCCACCATTCAACCTCTTTTATAAGACCACTAATCCACCTGGCATGGTAGGTCATGCCTGTAATCCTAGCACTTTGGAAGGCCAAGGTGGGGGGATCCCTTGAATCCGGGAGCTCCAGGCCAGCGTGGGCAGCATAAAAAGACCCTATCTCTATGAAAAATACAAAAATTAGCCAGGTGTTGTGGTGCATACCTGCAGTCACAGCTACCTGGGAGGCTGAGGCTGGAGGATTGCTTGAGCCCTGGAGATGGAGGTTGCAGTGAGCCATGACTGCACCACTGCACTCCAGCTTGGGTGACAGAGCGAGACCCTGTCTCAAAACAAAAAAAGCACTAATCCCACCCATGGAAGCAGAGTGCTCATGATGTAACCATTTCCTCAGTGGCCCCACCACTCAATCCTATAACACTGGGTTTTAGGTTCCACCATATGAATTTGGGGGGCATACATACATTCAAACCATAGCAACTCTCATTTCATTTTGTTCTTTCTACCCCCTTTTGAAGGCTACATTCAATCTTTCTTAGAGTTTCCATTTTATTTTCACATGCAAATGCTGATGATCTTTAGTTTCCTCACCAGCCCCTTCAAAATCCTAATGTGAAAATGTTCATCCCTTTTTGCAAACTGCACAGCCAAGCCCTGTTGTGCATGAGTGAAAGCTATTGTCTCTTGCTTCGTTAATAGCTGCGCTTTCAAACAAGCTGTGTGTGTTATTTCTTCACTCCAGCCTCAAGCTGACAAGAAAAAAGCTTAAATGCACTAGAAGATGCTTCAATACAAAAAAAAAAGTTATGTCTGCACAATTCTGGTATGTTCTTCTCTCTTAAAAGAGGAAGATGGATCATTTTTGTGCCTTCTCCATCATGCTTCTGTGTCACCATTGCAGAAGCTTCTACCTTAGGACAATGAATTGCAATAATAAAATGTTTCTTCCTCGTTGTCTTTGATGGTGGCAGTGTAAAGGCTGGAGTTTAATTACATATGACATAGGGATAAAAATGGTCATGCCTACTCATTTCAGGCCAATGGTGAGGAAAGCAAGAAATAGAAATCAAGACAATCAGCTCAGTTTAAGTAAGGGCGTGATGCTGGAATGTATCTTATTTTATCTCATTTTAAGCTAAAGGAGATCAAAGTTGAGAAGGTTTTCTTTTCTTCACTGGACAAAAAATATGAAATGCCAACTGTGCATGAATCCATGTTCTACCTTAACTCTTTAATGCAAGTATGGGACTCAAACCATAGTATGTCTATCAAAAATATGTTAAAAAATCAAAATCTGTGCTCAATAAAGATTTTTTTTTTTTTTTTTTTTTTTTTTTTGAGATGGAGTCTCACTCTGTCGCCCAGGCTGGAGTGCAGTGGCCGGATCTCGGCTCACTGCAAGCTCCGCCTCCCGGGTTCCCGCCATTCTCCTGCCTCAGCCTCCTGAGTAGCTGGGACTATAGGCGCCGCCACCTCGCCCGGCTAGTTTTTTGTATTTTTTAGTAGAGACGGGGTTTCACCGTGTTAGCCAGGATGGTCTCGATCTCCTAAACTTGTTAAAGTATTTCAGATTTTCCATTACAGAAAGGTTTGCATGTTTGAAAGGATGAGCCGCTGGGCATAAGAGTGAGTTGATAGATGTGATATTTACACTCTACTCCTGGGTGGATATCTTTCTGGACCCTAAGAGGGTAGGTAAGGTTGCCTTACATGACCTTGTGTGTGTTGAAGCCTAGAGAGGCATCGGCAGTGTATATTCACAGGCAGGCATACTCTGTCTAATCTTCTATCCCCAGAGGTTACTTTTGAGCTGACACAAGGAATATATCAATAATTAGCCCTTAAGATGCGATTCTCCGTTGGTCTAATTACCCAAGCCATTTTCACAGGCAATAAAAGCAAATAAACCAGGGTACAACTCCTTTTAAAATGTAAAAGGAGTAAAAAGCAACATTAGGGGGCTAGTTCAAGTGCCTTTCAAACTGCAAGAAAAAGAAAAAGTGAAGTGGACCAATTCCAGGGCTGTATTTTCAGCTGAGAACAGGATACCAGAGGGCTGCACAGACACAGGAGCAGCTACACCCCTTGGCGACTTACCCTAAAGCAACATCACCACTATTTTCTGGAAATAAAATTGACTGGCAGAAAGGTATCTTCCACAATGTGGCAATTTGATCAGGGAGTACCCAGCAGGAGTACCCACGCTGAACTGATTTCTAAAGTACTGGTGGTACAAAGTGATACATTTTTATTTGTTTGTGTATACACAGAGAATTTCTGGAAGGATGGATACTGATGAGTAACTATCAGTACCTGAGGGTGGGGGAGGCACACCAGGGAATGGAGAGTAAGGGACTGGAGTGAGACTACAATTTTTTCTATATGCTTTTTGAGTTTTGAATTATAAATGATAACCCATTTGTAAAAGTAAATAAAATAAGAATGAGCCAACCAGCAATCAGTAATCTCCAGAAAATGCTCCTTTGTGGAAAGAAATTGGCCAGGTAAAGTTTCCCTTGGGTATCTTTTAAGTGATATGGAGGATTAATACAGCTGAGAATTAACATTTGTATTGCAGACATAGAAGTCTAGGAAAGGTCCCACTGAGAACAAGGGTTCCAAGGGATCTCCTGCCATAAGCTGTCACAAACAGATTTTAAGATGAAGCAGCACCATTTCAGTTAGAGGCTGGCTCATTCTGAGATTCTGCAGAGACGAAGAAACCAAAGACAGCAGAAGAAAACATATCAAAGGCAACTGCACAAATGTCACTTCCTGTCTGGTTTACAAAATTATCATTAAATTTCTGAACCTCGATGGATCTGTGAAGACACTGACCTTCTAGCTTTTTGTCAAGCCCTCTGGACACATATGCCTCTCAGGCTGCTTCAGCCATGGCTTAAAAATTAGCTAATATGTGGTTTGCACTTCCTAAGAGTAAACATCATGTTGAAACTGAGCCAGACTGACACTCTAATAGGTCACAGTGAGCTGAGAAGAAATTTCATTGCAAATCCTCACCATGGAGCATCCTGGGAATTCTACAAGAATCTTCATATTCATGAAGCTTAATTATAGCAAAATTTCCAATCTGTAAAATATGGCTGCATTTGAATACGACTTTCAAGTCTGAAACATGAACAAGAAGACTACGGTCCCCTTGAGATGCCCACGGTATGTGCAGAGAAACACAAGGGAAAGAAAATTGATGGGGGGAGTGGGGGTGGGAAGAAAAATAAAAACAGATCAAGAGGCACTTTATTTACCCAGAAAAATGAAAATGCCAATCACAGAAAGGCTTATTATATACTTGTAATCAACCACAATATTCAAATTGCTGAATAAAGAATCAAATAAAATCATAAATTTAAGACATTAGTCTTAATACACATTTTAGTTCCTGAGATGAATGGAAAGTTGCAAAGGCTGTGTGCACACTTCATCTGTTCTGATAATCGGGCAAATGAGGCTTCGTCTTCAAGCCCCTGCAGTAATCAACTTGAGTTCCTAAGTGCTTCTTTGGAAGAGGGGAAGCATCTTGGGATAACCAGGATTGCAAGGCTCAGCAACATACAGATGGACAATCATCAGTAACTCTGCCCCCGCAGATGTCACCAATGTGCCTCCGAGGGTCAAAAAACCAGTCATGTTTCTAACTATTTGATAAAAATGGAGGCAACTAAACTCTGGCAAGGCTATGATTTCTTAGCAAAGAAACAACCTTGGCCCCATGCATTCTTCCCTTCCTCCTCTAGGATTGTCTGATGTACTCCTGTTCACAGCAAATACAGAATCCCACACTTCAGAGCATCCTCTGTTCACAGCTGCTTGGTGATCAGATGAGTATCTATCATCTCTCTCATTTATCTCTCTCTCACTCTAGTTATCTATCATCTCTCTCTATTCTCTGTTTTCTGTTTATCTATTATCTACTATCTATCATCTGTGTTCTATCAATTATCTGTCCATCTATGTATATGCCTGTTTATCTATGTATCTTTCATCTATCTGCCTATCTTTCTATTATCTATCATCCATTTTTCTTCTGTGTATCTATCAATTATCTATCTATGTATATGCCTATCTATCATCTATCTGCCTGTCTAACTATCTTCCTGTCTATTATCTATCTATATATCTATCGATTGATCCATCCATCTACCCCTATTAGGCTGTACCTGATGGGAACAGCATCATGTTCCGCACATGGTGAAGCATGGCTGTGTTCCAGGGGCCTTCAAGCAACATTTAAAGCTAAAGCCGATGATAGCAACCATAATGAATAATATTTTCAGACAGGTTGCCAAATAACATACTTGTAAGCAAAGACCAGATGCATTTCAAAAATGTTAAAGAAATTGAGTATGAATAAATTCATTGCTTAAAAGAGAATAGCCAATGCTATTAGCCAATAGCCACGTGCTGTATATGATAACAGCAGCAGCAATAATAGCAGTGGGCATCTATCGAGTGCTAGTTATATGCTAAGGACTGTGTTAAATGTTTTGACATCCATCACCTTACTGTATCTTCCCAAAACCACAGGAGGTAGATATGATTATCTCAGGAAACTGAAACTCCTGAAGTTACACAGAACAATGGCCACACAGTTAATGAGCAGCAGAAAGATAATTTGGCCACAGATATGCTTAACTTGAAACTCTGAGTCCTTAAAGATCATATACTGTGCCCTATCTTCAAATCCTAAAGAAATGATCAAACAGAGAAAGAAAGAAAGGAAAGAAGAAATCAAAGAAGGAGGGAAAGAGGTAGGGAGGGATAGGAGTCAACATTGAAAAACAAGGGATAATTCTATCAACTGGCCAGAAGTTATAGAAATTTATGTTGTAACAACAACGACACCCATCTACAATCCCTTTTCTGCAATCCCACAATCCAAAAATACCTCAAAAATGAAAAAGTATTTTCATGATTCACCTGCTGCCAAAACATGGCCCAAATGGACATGAGGTTCTCTCCGAGCCTTGTTCATTCCACCCACAATAAAAATTCCACAGTTCTGCTGCAGAAATCTTGAAGCGTCACTGCCCCACATTCCACCGGAAGGGTGCAGAAAACATGCAGAGTATGCTAACGCTTACTTTTAGATAGCTATCTAAAATGTGAGCAATTCTGAAACACATACAGCGCCTGAGGCTTGCCTAAGCTGAGAGCATGTACTGTCTGTGGACCTAAGAATCCCTCTGCCATTACATGTCCTTGACAGTCAAGGCAACAAGAAAACAACTTGTGGTCAAAATCCACCAACAGTAACAGAAACTTAGTGAAAAAAGAAACATACATCTCAATAACTGCTGAAGAAAAGCAGCCTCCTCTGCTGCAAGGAGAACTCATGGCAATGTTATCCTATTAAGATCTGACATCACCTTCTCTCCCTTCCAGGCTAATTTCTTAACTCAGTTTAGTTTGAGCCCAAGCAAGCGCCTGTTTCGGACTCTGACGACATTTGAACACCCCAGGCTCCCTAACCCTTGGTCTTGAGGCTTCTGGAAATCAAGCATTTTGTTACATAGTTTCCACAGAAAGTAG
Source organism: Macaca thibetana thibetana (assembly GCF_024542745.1). Lineage (NCBI taxonomy): Eukaryota > Metazoa > Chordata > Mammalia > Primates > Cercopithecidae > Macaca > Macaca thibetana. The sequence continues at coordinate 156,397,498 of NC_065580.1, read as the reverse complement.
GGAGATTTTGATTGAAATGATTTACAGGCAATCTCAGAAAAATCTCAGCATGCACGATATCATTTATATGCATTTAAAAAATACACTGTGATAGTTTCTATGGTTTACAGATTCACAAATACATTGCAAAGGTTTCAAGATGTTCATAACACTCATATTTATGAAGAAATGAATGAATGAAATGTGGCAAAACATAAACATCTGACTCTACCTTGGGCCTAAGTACCTGGTTTTTGTTTTCTTTTGTGTTTTTTGTTTTTGTAATTCTCTGTCCTTTTCTGGGTATTTGAAATGCAATTATTCAACAACAAAAATACCCCTCACAAAATATCTGCTCTGTACCAGGCACAAGAATGAGAGTAAGGATAAGAGAGACAACATTCCTATTTGCAAGGTTTTATAATTAAAATAAAAAATGTAGGTTAATTTATTACGTCTTCTTAGGATTAGAAAACAAGCAGACTTTATTAGCATTGTGTTGATTTGCTTCTTTATTTTTAGCGGAGTTTAGATTGATAAAATCATTAACGAGAACAGATCACCCTAACAAAATGAACACATTTCCAAATTCTAGAAAGACTTCAGGCAGGGAGAGAAGGAGGGAGGCCATTAAGCTCTGTTTTATAAGCAGAATGTCTGCTTTGGGGCCTGCCCAAAAGGCAATATGAAAATAGAGAGGTGTTTAACTTCAGCTTCTAAAACTGCTCCTGTTTCTTGGAACAAAAGTTCCCTGCTTGGCAAATAAGTGAAAATAATATAGTAAATTAATATTTGAAGGAAGAAAACCCTGAAAGTGAGATTTTTATTACTTAAAATATGCCTAGCAAGATATTCTTATTTTTTTTAAAGTACTTATTGAACACATAGGGTTAGAGCATAAAGTAACATGCCCAGCCTCGTGGCAGCCCCTGGGCATCAGCACTGGGTGTTACAGAGGTACCCTGAAGACCTGAAGTCTGAGGAATAAGCACATTACATTGAAAACAAAACAAAACAAAACAGACAACAACAACAACAACAACAAAAAAAAACACTGTGAAAAGACAAAAACACTAGAATTTATAAGCATTGATGATTATGTAAGAAATATGTAAAGAAAGTTCACTGTTAATATTGAAAGGTCTAATCCTGGCTATCTTTCACCTTCAGTTCTGTAAATTTTTTTCCTTTTTTAATCCCCTATCAAAATTATTATCATGACAGACATGTCAGTCTTAATATGTGCTCTTTCTTAAACAGCAGGAGTTCCACACTTCACATTGAGAGTGGCATATTTAAATGTAAGAGCAGACATACAGGAGTGTCCTATTTTGGCCATAAGTGATGCAAACTCCAAATCTTAACACTCTTCTCCCAACAAGCGTGCATTGAAGAGCAGATATCAGATGTAGTCTTCTCAAAGTTTTGCTTTATCCCGAAGTTACCATTAGGATTAGCTTAGCTCTCTTTGAAGGCAATTAATGAGAATGGAAGTGTTAGGGGCTGAATGTTTGTGCCCCCTAAAATCATATGCTGGAACCCTGCTCCCCAAACATGGTGCTATGGGAGATGGGGCAGAATGGAATCAGTGCCCTCGGGGAGCCACGAGACCACTCACTTCCTTCCCTGCTCCCTGCCAGGCGAGGAAAGAAGGAGCTTCTGCCACCAGGAAGAGGGCCCTCACCAGCACCCTGTGGCCATCTTGATCTCAGACTTCCAGCCTCCACAGCCATGAGAAATGAGCTGTTGTAGTTTAAGCAACGCAGTCTATCGAACTTTATTACAGCAGCCTGAACAGAGTAAGGTAGGAAGTAAATGGGAAACAAAATAAAAAGGGGAGAGTATCTGAGGTATCATCATAAGCCCAGCTTGAGGGGCTCTGGGGTATGCAGGGGCTTTTCATAGTTGTCAATATGTGTGTGTGTGTGCATATGAGTGTGTGTATGCTAGTACGTGTAATGCATATGTGTGTGGTGTGTGAGTGTATGTCATGTGGTGTGTGTGGTATGTATGCATATAAGTGTATGTCAGTGTGTGGCGTGTGTGTGCCATATGTGCATGTGAGTGTATGTCTGCATGGTGTGGGGGGACATATGAGCATGTGAGTGTATGTCAATGTGTGTGCGTGTGTGTGGTGTATATGTATGTATGTGTGGTGTGTGTGTACACATACGTGTGTAAGAGAGTATGTGTGTGTCCTGTTAGCAGGAGTGTCTAGGGCCAGGTCACTGAATACCTCCATATGCACAGGCCAGTCGCACACAATGTGAAATTGCCCATGTTGCCGGCACTCTCCTCCCACCACTTCAACACTGGATCATGCAAATCTATAGCCTTTGTCTCTGGGTATCCAATTCTCCCTCTTAGAGCACTTGTGTTTTCCTTCGAGGAGCCATCCATTATGGGCATGGGACCAACAAATGGTACACAGGTGATAAGGCTTGTTTGTCCCCTCCAAATCTCATCTCTATGTCCCTAGACATGGTGACTTGTTCACAGGTGGGCGTATGACATGACCCTTCTCAGGGATTTTGGAGAAAGAAGACTCTTCCCTTCTGCTGTACTGAGCTACTGTCACTGGGGTGGTGTGCAATGTGCTGTGCTAGGTATGCCAAGGAGCCAATCTAAACCAGAGTACTCCAAGAGCAGTAAGACTGACAGCAAGGGGGAGAGGTGCTCCTGTCAGTTTTTGGACATGCTTCTGGGCCTGAAGGCAGTTACTCCTGGAGTTTTCAGTTCCATGAGCCAATAAGATTTTTTTTTTTTTCGTTCCTCCTTGTCACTTGCAGTCAAGAGTTCTGAATAATACAAATTATTGCACAAATTCAAAACTCAGTTTATAGATGCAAAATAAAATACAATATTTTAGGGTTATGAGTTTATAACATGCTTGTAAATATGTTTTCAGATATCAGTCTGCTCAAAGTCTGGTCAAGCTACAACATATGCATAAATAACATATTTCTATTCACAAAGCCAGTCTTTTCTTCCTAAGTGTCTCCCCTCTCCTACAAATGTCCCCTTATCCATAGCCTGGGATAAATGAAATGGATTATTCTAACAGCTGAGAAATACCTTCCCACTGGCATCACATATATATAGAACCAGTGGTAAAGTCTGTGGGGAGATCTGTATTGGCATGGAAGGAGTAAGTGATGACTCTCCACCGGGACTCCCGTCGTATTTTCTCATCATATTTGTAAAGATCTGGTCACTCTTCATTTGTCGTTATCAAGGCCCATGTGAGTTTGCTACCTTGCAAAATCAGAAATTGAGGAAGAAGGTCTCTGCCCTGTTTCCCCCCAGGATGGAGTTGCAGATCACTTGGAGAGAACAGAGAGGAGAGGAAAGAGGAGGCCCCTGCTCCTGATGGCACAGCACCCCAGGGAAAGTGACCAAAACCAGCAGAAGCAACAAGGAAAGTCAGCTGTGCCGAGAATTGCATTGCAAAATCATTCCACGCATTTGACCTGTGAGAGGAAGTGTTTCATGCTTTTATGTTAGGGAAATCTGGCCAGACTGGGAACCACTGTCCATTGCTCCACAGATGTGGAATGCCCACTACTTACTTGTCAGACACTGAAAATAAGGGACAACAGTGGATGTGACGAAGAACCTATTTTGAGGACTTCTGTTCAGAGGAGGAGCAACAAATTGGTACACAGGTGAAAAGGCTTGGATGTTTGTCCCCTCCAAATCTCATGTGGAAATGTGATTCCCATTGTTGGAGGTGGGGTCTGGTGGGAGGTGACTAGGTCCTGGAGGTGGACCTCCCATCCCTTGGTGATAAATGAGTTCTCACTCAGTTCACAGGAGAACTGGTTAAGAGTCTGGAAACTCCTCTTCTCTCTCTCTGTTGTTCCTGCTTTCCCCATGTGGTGTGTGTGCTCCGCCATGATTGCAAGCTTCCTGAGACCCTCACCAGAAGCTGAGCAGATGTTGGTGCTGAGTTTGTACAGCATGCAGAAGTGTGAGCCAATTAAACCTCTTTTCTTTATAAATAGCATGCAAAGGAATAAAGGAACAGGAGAATTTCAAAGAAAACACAGAGAGAGGCTGGGTGTGGGGAGGTGGCAAATTCAGAGTGAGTGGTCAAAAGCAGCCTTCTGGGTACGTCCTTCCTGAACTACAACTTGAATGACAAGAAGAGACCAGCCAGGCACTGTCAATACCTGTGGACAGAATGCTCTGCTGGGAGACAGTATGTGAAAAATCTCCAATCAGGAGCAAGGAGCAAACTGGACTCTGAGCAGGCTGTTGTGGAACAGGGCTGTCCCCTTGGCCTTCTGTGAGTGCCCACTGCACCTGTTCCCCTTGCCTGGAATGTCCTCTCCACACTTCTTTTCTTTAACCAATCTAAAGGACAACTTGTCATTGTCCAGGGGATAAATTCCCTGAATTCTGACATGCCGGGTCCCCTGAAATTCCCTGTACAGCCCCCACTCCTGTTGTTCATTTCCAGTGGGTCTCACAATTGTAAGCAGATCATTATTTACATGATTACCTGAGGTCTTCCCCAAGACCATAGGCCCAGGAGCACAGACACAGCTGGCACTACTGCTCACTGTTCCACCCTGAGCACCCCATCTGTGCCGGGTCTGGTCCATGGCAATGCCCAATCCATCCACTTTGAATGAATCAGTGAATGAATGCCCACGGACAGATACACCCCCATCTTATCCAGAAGACAGAAATTGTCGGCTGCCATGACCTTGGGTGTGAAGATTACAGAACCATGGTTAGGCACACTGCCACAACATTCCCTGAGTATCTCATGCCACCTGCTCTTCGGGCCCTAAGGTGACTTAGAGTGTGGAATCAGCTCAGGCTTTTCCCCACCTTCAGTTTGGCAGAGGTCTCTCCTGGCTCACATCTGCTAGAGGGACAACTCCTCAGGTGCCTGTGGAGTTGGCTGCCTCCCTCCTCTCAGTGGGGACTGCCAACAATTTAATGGCAACCTGAGAAGACCAAACCACATCTCCAAAATGATGGGAAGGGAGCAAGGAGCTTCTGTCCTCTTCACTGCTGATGAAGATATACACATACTGATGATGGGTGTCCACAGAAAAGCATTCTAAGTATTGAGAGGTGACAAAGTGCTGGCGGCCCTCGCTCCCTCTCAGCACCTCCTCGGCCTCGGTGTCAGCTCTGGCCACGCTTGAGGAGCCCTTTAGTCTGCTGCTGCACTGTGGGAGCCCCTCCCTGGGCTGGCCAAGGCCAGAGCCGGCTCCCTCTGCTTGTGGGAGGTGTGGCGGGACAGGCACCTGCGGGGAACCAGGGCTGCAAGCTGCGCTCGCGGGGCAGCGCAAGTTCCGGGTGGGCGGCCAGCCGGCGCTGCCGGTCCGGGCGGTGAGGGGCTTAGCACCCTGGCCAGCAGCTGCAGAGGGGGTGCCGGATCCCCCAGCATTGCCTGCCCTCACAGCGCTGGAATTCTCACCAAGCCTCAGTGCCTCCCGGCGGGGCAGGGCTCAGGACCTGCAGCTCACCATGCTGGATCTCCCCCACAGTGGGCTTCCAAGCAGCCTGAGCCTCCCCCAGGCGCACGCTACTCCCTGCTCCGCACCTGGTCCCATCCACAGCCCAAACTCTGAGGAGTGCAGGTGTGGGGCTGGGGACTGGCAGGCAGCTCCCTCAGAGGCCCTGACACAGCATCCACTAGGCGAAGCCAGCTGGGCTCCTGAGTCAGGTAGGGACTTGAAGAACTTTTATGTCTAGCTAGAGGATTGTAAATGCACCAATCAGCACTCTGTGTCTAGCTCAGGGATTGTAAATGCACCAATTGCCACCCTATCAAAACGGACCAATCAGCTCTCTGTAAAATGGACCAATCAGCAGGATATGGGTGGGGTCAGATAAGGGAATAAAAGCAGGCTGCCTGAGCCAGCAGCAGCAACCCACTCTGGTTCCCTTCCAGAAGGTGGAAGCTTTGTGTTTTTGCTCTTTGCAGTAAATCTTGCTGCTGCTCACTCTTTAGGTCTGCACTGCCTTTGTGAGCTGTAACACTCACCGTGAAGGTCTGCAGCTTCACTCCTGAAGCCAGCGAGACCAAGAACCCCCCAGAAGGAAGAAACTGTCAACACGCCTGAACATCAGAAGGAACAAACTGCAGACACACAATCTTTAAGAACTGTAATACTGCGAGGGTCCACGGCTTCATTCTTGAAGTCAGTAAGACCAAAAACCCACCAATTTTGGACACAGTATGATGAGGACAATGATAGCTACACCCATGCACTGTGCATGCCCTGCCCTGAGATGAGTATTTTCTATGGAGTACCTCATTTAACCTTTAAAACCACCCTATGAGCAGAGTGGTATCATCCTCATTTTCCAGAGGAGAAAACCAAGGAACAGAAGGGCTAAGTAACTTACCCAAGATCACACAGCAAGAAAGTGGCAGAGCTTGGGTTCCAGGTGGTCCCATTGCTGACAGTTTCATCCCTGATAGAATTTTGCCTCACCAATGATGACCTGAGTCCACTCTGTTCATCAACACCTGTTCTTCCTCACCTTGCATGGGCAATGGCTGCTTCTGCCTACAGTCAGGCTGGAGGCTTCCAGAGGGAAGGATTCGTTTTTATAAGTATGGTAAAGCCCCAGTGGTTGTTGTCATGGGTGCTGTTTTCCTGGGTGGTTGTTTCCCCCTTTGCACTTCTCTCTCCTGCCGCCATGTGAAGAAGGACATGTTTGGTTTGCCTTCTGCCATGATTCTCTGTTTCCTGAGGCCTCCGCAGCCTTTGAAATTGTGAGTCAATTAAACCTCTTTTCTGTATAAATTACCCAGTCTCAGGCATTTCTTCATAGCAGTATGAGAAGAGACTAATACACCTCTCCACTCTGAATTGAATTTCTTTGGTTTGGTTTTTGACTATCTTATCTCTCTATCATAGATCAAAACTTATTTCCCCAGTACCTTCTTTTTAATACCTTTCTAAATTTTTATCTGGAAGTAGAAGGCCCCAGTCTCCTTCTATTAACTCTGCTATCCCATAGTCAGCATGTTTAGAAATACAAAATACCATTGCTAGAGCTCCAGGGAACAGGACTGGGATCCAGTCAGTAGCCATCATCTACAGTGTCTGAAAACGACTGGTTGCCTCACTCACTTATTCAGCAAACACACTGCTGCACACTAGTCTCCACAATGGGTGTTGTCATATGACAATTTCCCCAGCCTTCCTTGCATTTATAAAAGATACTGATATGTACCAAATCACATCAGTAGATTCAGTTACACACAATGACAGGCAGCACCAGTTGCTTGTGTGCAGGGAAGTGGTCTTCAGTGCTGGTAGAACATAAAACTCACTTGGAAAGCTTTTCAAAATATGAATGCTGGAGTCCAAGCCCAGACCAATCAAAGTGAATCTCGAAGGGCATTGGTATTTGTAAAAATCCACCCAGGGGACTGTAATGAACAACCAGGGCTAAGAACCTCCGCCCTTGTCGCTGACAACACCACCCCTGGACCAGCAGATTCAGCAACAACTGGGAGCTCATTAGAAATGCAGAATCCTAGGCCCCACACCAAGCTACCGAATCAGAATTTGCTTTCTTTAACAAGATTCCCAGGTGATTCATGTGCACTAAACTGTTTAAGTACTATTCTGGGAGATTAGAAGATAAAACTTTATCTGTTGAATTAATAAATTGTATTTCAGTGAGCTGCATGTCGTATCATTTTCAGAAACTAACGACTGTGTAACAGTTTTCCTGGAAGATGAGATCACTCCAGACCACCCAGAGATGCCAAAGGACTCCACTTCCTTTCCATAGTATAGTCCAGTCAAAAGATAGTGATTGGGAAAAAATAAAGAAAAGATACAGAAATTGGGGCTAAAACCAGGCTCTGTAATGAAAAGATTGTATTGAGTTCAGGAAGCAGTTATATCACTTCCCTGCCAAGCACACATACACACACACCAGATTATAAATTCCTTGAGTGCAGGGATTGTATATTTCTCTTATTCATAGCTATATTCACAAAGCCAAGCTCAAGGCCTTCACAGAGTAGGTGGTCACTAAATATTTCTTGCATCACTTAGCGTCCTGAACAGAGAACAATTCTGTTAGTGATTTATTCTGAGACCCTGGACGAATCTCTCCACCTCTCAGTGGAGAGATTTTCAGTGTCTTATCTATATGATCTATTTAAATTATTTACCCTGAGATACAAAAGCAACAAAGAGCTCACTGATGAATAATTATGTGATCAAGAGACACAGGGAAAGCTCCTTATATCTAGGAGAACTGTGGACTGGTCTCTACACTTCCACAATCCATGTGCCCAAAGAGTAATTAGTACTTCAATACCCTCAACATGAACGCATTAAATGAACAGTCATGGAGTTCCTGCTATGTGCCAGCTACCAGGCTAGAAATTAACAGAACAGACCAAAATCTCTGCTTTCCTGTAGCTTATGTACTAGTTGTCTATTGTTCAGTCACCTAAGTGTTAAAGAATATAAAGACTAATAAAATTACTATCATTCTATTTTCCCAAATGTTGTTACAATTTTTGTTTTGTTTTGCTTTGTTTTTTAAGACAGTCTCACTCTGTCAGAGTGCAGCAGTTCGATCTCGGCTCACTGCAACCTCCATCTCCTGGATTCAAGCAATTCTCCTGCCTCAGCCTCCCAAGTAGCTGGGATTACAGGCATGCGCCACCACGCCTGGCTAATTTTTGTATTTTTAGTAGAGACAGGGTTTCACCATGTTGGCCAGACTTGTCTCGAACTCCTGATCTCAGGTAATCTGCCCGCCGCAGCTCCCAAAGTGCTGGGATTACAGGCGTGAGCCACTACGCCCGGCCATGTTGTTATAATTTTTAAGCCTACAATATACTTGTTTTTCATTTTCTAAGGTTTGCCTTTTTTCAACATATGACTATCATAAAAAATTAGAAATTCAATACCATCAAACACATCATTTAAAAAAAAACAGGATAAAATAATTATGATTATGATTTTGGAAGTTATTTATAAAATATAACGCCATAATATAGTACTATTTCAAGTTAATTCATCTAGGTCTTTACTTACAAATAAAATCAATTTTCCCATGCAGCTATTTTAAGAGCAGAGGTGCAATATGTTTTTTAAGTTATTTGTGGTAAAGTACACGTGACATAAAACTTACTATCTTACCCATTTTTAGAGAACAGTTCAGTAGTGTTAACTCAGTACTTATTAAACAATTTCTCAATTTCTCTTTCCCTCCAGCCCCTGGTAACCACCATTCTAACTTTCTGCCTCTATAAATTTGACTACTTATCAAGACCATCCTGGCCAACATGGTGAAGTCCCATCACTACTAAAATACAAAAAATTAGCTGGGTGTGGTGGCGGGCACCTGTAGTCCCAGCTACTCAGGAGGCTGAGGCAGGGGAATCGCTTGAACCCAGGAGGCAGAGCTTGCAGTGAGCCGAGATTGCTCCATTGCACTCCAGCCTGGCGACAGAGTGAGACTCCGTCTCAAAAAAAAAAAAAAAAAAAAAATTGACTACTTTACATACCTCATATAAGTGGAATCACACAGTATTTGTCTTTTTGTGACACGCTTATTTCACTTAGCATAATATCCTCAAGATTGTTGTGGCATATGTCAGAATTCCCTTTCTTTTCAAGACTGACAAATCCTCCAGGGAATGTATGTACTACATTTACATTACTCATTCATTGGGTGATGGATATTTGGGCTGTTCCTATCTTTTGATGACTGCAAATGCTGCTGCTATGAACATGGGTGTACAAATATTTCCCCAATAATTAATGTTTTTAAGTTAGTTCTCAGTTGCTTTTGCATAGGTGACTTAGCATTCCTAATCAGAACACAATCAACTCAAACAGAAAAGCCAAATTGACATTGGCCATGTAACTTGTACAACAGAAAATAGTCTCCATTAAAAAATATCTTTATCAGATTATGAGAAAATGAATCCTAAGGTAAAGGTAGGACCTAAAAAGAACTTAAAAATACTACTTTGCCATATGAAAGCCTGAGACAAGCTTAAAAAGACACCATTCACATCCACATTCTAGTCACATACATGAGTGTCTAAAGTTTCTCCCAACTGTAGTCTTTGACCAGGTTTACTTTCCTGAAGAAATGTAAAAAGTTCATTTTCCTCACCATATGATTTTAGGGAAAATTTATGCACAGTTTTAAATAAAGGGATATTTAGAAAGAGATCAAAGAGAGAAAAAGACATGATCCAAAGTTTGAACATTGTAAAACTTACAACGAGAACAGAGAATTTCTTCTAAGGAAGAAAAGGTGAACAGACTAGCCTGAAAAAATAAAAAAGTCTTCATAGACTAACATGAATAAAGAGGCTTGGCACAGTGGCTCATGCCTGTAATCCCAACACTTTGGGAGGCTGAGGCAGGTGGATCACGAGGTCAGGAGTTCGCGACCAGCCTGGCCAACAGAGTGAAACTCACCCTGGTCTCTACTAAAAATACAAAAATTAGCCAGGTGTGGTGGCGTGCACCTGTAGTCCCACCTACTCAGGAGGCTGAGGCAGAAGAATTGTGTGAACCCGGGAGGCAGAGGTTGCAGTGAGCCAAGATTGCACTACTTCACTCCAGCCTAGGCAACAGAGCAAGATTCCTTTAAAAAAAAAAAAAAAAAAAAAAGGATGACTATGGGCAAAATGGAAAAATAGTTTAAATTTATAAAGATGAATTGACATTAGACTACATGGAAACTGTATGGAAACTGAATGACCACTGGAAGTAAGAAGAACATAAGACAGCAGTTCTCCAAGAAACCACAGTCAGACAAAAGAGCAAAAGGGTGCTATATTAAGTCATCTTAGGCTGCTGCAACAAAATACCACAGAGAGGATGGCTTAGACAACAGAAAGTTATATTTTCACAGTTCCAGAGGCCAGAGTCCGAAATCAAGTTTCCAGCCACTGTGTTTCTGGTGAAGGCTCTCTTCCAAATGTGCAGACAGCCACCTTCTCACTGTGTCCTCACATGGCAGCGAGAGAAAGAGCAAGCTCTCTGGTGTCTCTCCCACTTCTTATAAGGCCACCAGTCCTATTGGGTTAGGGACTGCCCCGATACCCTCATTTAATCTTAATTACTTCTTGAAGTGCCTCACTTCCAAATACAGTCACACTGCGGATTAGGACTTCAACATATGATTTTAGAGAGGGACACAATATCAGCCCGTAGAAGGTGCTCTTGATGGTCTTTAGTTTAGCTTAAGTAAATTTAGCAAAATTATAGTGCCTAATAATTACTGTGAGAAATCGACCATCAACTGCTCTATCCAGAGTTTATAAAGCCATGAAGCTGGAAAGAGAGGTCCCTGTGTCCCTTTTTGCTTCAAAGGCCAAAACTATTCGCTTCCTTTTATTTTGACTAACTGGAAATCAGCCAACAAAAAAATGTGTGAAGTCAGTGATGAGTCTGACTTAGCATGAGTAAGATGAAGCTGAAGGCGAAACAAACAAGAAAACAGCTTGAGCAAAGGTAGGAGGCCAGAATAGTACATTCAATGAAGGCTTCAGAAAGATATTTATAGTGAGCTTAAGTGGCTCATAGGACATCTCCCACACACACCCATACACCAAGAACAGAGTGCCTATAGGGCTTTGCCTATTATTAACGCTATTCAATTTCTGATTGATAACCTTAAATAATAGTCTCTCTACACCTATTGATGGTACCAACATGCACTAAATTCCTTAAAAAACCTGAATCATCCTTGATGACTGTCTTTCTCCACCCCCACATCTAATCTCTCAGCCAACATATCAAAGCTTCCCCAAACATCTCTCGCATCTGTCCTCTTTTTCTCTGACCTCAGGTCTACCACTCAAGTCAGTCTCCACCAGCCTCCTACTACTCATCTAATGGTATGTTTGCTCTCCACCCCGTACTGTTCTCCACACAGCAACAGTGGTCACATCAATCCTCAGCCCAGAATTCAACAGTTTGCCATTATTCCTGCATAAAAATCCAAAGCCGTTGCCTTAGTCAAGAAGGCCTTTCATATGCAGGCTGGCCCTGTCCCATCCCTTCCCTTGTCCGGCTACCTATCCAAGCTCACTCCACTTAGGGGTCTTCCACCAACCACAGTTCCCTCTACCTGAGCACCTACACACGGTTGGTTCCCTCTTGTTCCATCTTTCCTTCCACTTCACACCTGGCCATTTGGAGTTGGCTGTGATGGTGTCTTGTTTTATGGTAGTAAAGATAAAAATGATGCCCCCCACCAAAATACAAAAAATAGAATTAGAATCCAATGAAACCCAGTGTATCTACATATGACTTTATAAAAGTAGAAATTTCAGATTTATTCAAGACCTATAAATGGTGTTTGGTCCCGTGAAAACATCTAACTCATATTTAACCCTGAATTGTTGAACCCAAGGCTTAAAACAACCCCAACTTTATGCAAATCGCCTCTAGTGGCCTTACCTTGGAAAGTAGTTTTTTCTAAATTATATTCTATAGAATATCATGGGTGGTCTGGTGATATGGTTTGGATCTGTGTCACTGCCCAAATGTCATGTAGAGTTGTAACTCCTAATGTTGGAGGTGGGGTCTGGGGATGTGATTAGATCATGGGGGAGGATTTCTCATGAATGATTTAGCACTATCCACAATTATTTTTGCGGATGGTAAGTTCTCATGAGACCTGGTTGTTTAAAAGTGTGCAGCTCCTCCCTCACTCTCTCTTGCTCCTGTTTTTACCATGTGAACTTTCTGCTCCAACTTTGACTTCCACCATGAGTAAAGGCTCCCTGAGGCCTCCCCAGAAGCAGATGCTGGCACCATGCTTCCTCCATAGACTGCAGAACCGTGAGCCAGTTAAATTTCTTTTCCTTATAAATTACCCAGCCTCAGGTATTTCTTTGCAGCAATGCGAGAATGGACTAATACATCTAAAAAGAGAAAATAAAAATAAAAATTAACTGATTCAATTGGTTTTAAAAAATGTCCACAATCACTTTGACATTCGTGCTGCATGGAACTGGGCTGCTATTGTTTAATGTATTATTTCCTAAAATTTTTTGAACCAGAATCCACATAATCTTTTCCCTATCCTCCTAATCTCTCCATGGACACAATTTGAGAAATGCTGGTCAAAAATATCTCATTTTATTAGCTGAGAAGGAATACACTCAACTTGGAGACGATTCACTGGTCTTAAAGGACCATTTTATTTGTGATTCTAGTCTTTGGGCAGAATTTAGAGCTCATAACTAACAGGAAAATGCTTCAGTTATTGTAGCATTAATTTTTAAAATATGACATTTATAATCTGCCTATTCCTGGCTCAGTGATGTGCCAATTGCTCATGTTTAAACATGTAATCTGAAGTTTCAGATAAAAAAAAATGATTTGTCTTATAGGTGTTTTTCCTCAACTTTTCATTATAGAATATTTTAAACACACATGAAGGATACAACGAGTATAATAAACCTCCATGTACCATCACCCAGCTTCAGAAATTATCAATTCAGGCTACACCTTCACTCCTAGCAATGGATTGTTTTGAAGCAAATCTCAGGTATCATAAAGGTTTTTGTTTTGTTTTGTTTTCTGAGATGGAGTCTCGTTCTGTCGCCCAGGCAGGAGTGCAATGGTGTGATCTCGGCTCACTGCAAGTCCCGCCGCCCGGGTTCACGCCATTCTCCTGCCTTAGTCTCCCGAGTAGCTGGGACTACAGGCGCCCGCTACCACCACGCCTGGCTAATTTTTCGTATTTTTAGTAGAGATGGGGTTTCACCGTGTTAGTCAGGATGGTCTCGATCTCCTGACCTCGTGATTCACCCACCTCGGCCTCCCAAAGTGCTGGGATTACAGGCGTGAGCCACAGCGCCAGGTCCATAAAGAAGCTAACTGTCAGTTAATATTTGTTACTAAGAATAAAAATGCCATAACTTCCACACTGCCACCTCACCATACACACACACGCGCACACACACACACACACACAATGCACGTTCATTAAAACGAATAATCCCAGCTGCTTCTGCTGTTGGGCTGGCATCCCTGAGTCTATTTCATGGCATGGCATGGGAAGGAGTGTTGACGGATGCCTCACATGTGTTCGGTTACTGTTGATAAAGACACGGTATAAAATATTTGTTCCAGACCACGGGGACTAATATGGTAGCACACTTTCATCTGTCAGATTGGCTTGATCCACACAAACCTGTCAACAAAACCAGGTCAGCAGGCTAGAGTAGAGAAGGGAAAAATCAATAAATCTTTGAATTAATCATGCAGCCATCAGAGAGAATTATGGGTTCACACAGTGAAATGTATACTTGGGCCTATTTGTTTCTCCTTTCTTCTTCCAGTTATTCCTTCATTTCCATCCAATGTAGAGTCCCTCCTACAGAATCCCCATGCCAATAACTTCGTTTCTGTAACTAGGTTCAAATAACTGTCCCTCATTTATAGTTTCTGCTCCACCATAATTCTTCTAAGAAAGAGTTGGAGACTAAAGAAAAATAAGTCCAATTTAAATCACAAGAAAAGCTGCGTTCTAAATTGTTATGAGTGTGTCGTACAGTTTTTAAATCCGGATCACATATGAGAGTTATGAATTAACAAATAAATCTTGCCATAAAACTGGATTTTTACATCCTATATAATAACCTGATGTGCACAAATAATTTTACTGAACCTTCACAGAGGTTCTGATCCCTGTCACCTTGAATATCCTCTCTTTACACACAGAGTTTACAATGTTTGACCCTTGTGCTGCCTCCTAAATTTAACCCTTCAAAACAGAAATATCTTAAGTCACATATCTATAGTCCTTCCTATTCTCCTTCTGCACAACCATTTTACAAGGGTACCTACACTGTATAGCCACTATTAGTAAAAAGCAGCTTCATCTTAGATCCAGAATTTAAAATAGAAGTCACTATGAATATATTTTCCCACAAACTGATCAATGATAACTATGCAACAAATGTGTATTTTAAATACGTGAAATTAGTTTTCCAGTTTCACCATTTTTCTTGACAAGAAAGTAATTATCCATATCCTTACCAGCAAGAAAAGCTTTGTTTTTAAAATCTCAACATAAAACTAAAGACACTTAAACATTTTGATAAAACAAGAGAGAAACATATGTGGATTCATCTTACATCAACAAGTCAAAGCCAGTAAACAGAGAACAAGACATTCAGGAAAATACACATGTTCAGGACCATAAACTAAGCATATGCAGAGTCCTATCAAAGTCATGCATCAGGCCTCATGGATCCCAGAGGTTCTGCATGTTTTGAATCAAAAATGGACGTCAGGCTTTCATGGAAAACGTTTACTGGAGAACCCTGGGAGGCATGGCCAGCAATAGGATGTTCAGGTTTTCTTCACTTAGCAATGGAATGGTGTCGAATTCAGTAAAAGAGGAAATGCTTAAGACTTCGATTGCCATATTGTTCTTTCCTTTGCTTGTTTTTTGTTTTTTGTTTTTGTTTTTTTGTTTTTTGTTTTTTACTTAGAGGCAAGGAATAGAGTAGATTTAGCATCAGAGGAATTGACTTGATGGGGACACAGTGTGGGGCACAGACTGACATAGAAAGTGCCAACACAGAATTTACTGACCTTGAATAAATCCTTGTGGATCATTTCAAAATTACCTGCAAGGCTGAGATATACCTTTCTTCAATATTTTGGCATGCATGGTAAGCATTTGGCAATACAGATTTTTTTTTTTTTTTAATCTTGAATCCCAGAATAATTTTTTAAAAGAACAAATTACTTCGCTTGGAAATCAGAACTGTGGAAACGAGTCACGTGCATCCGGGCCTCCTGCACCCTGGCTCTCCACCGAGGGATTCAGCCTGGCTGCGTTCCCTTTTGGGAAATGGCCCTCCTCAATTTCAAGTTCATTTGGCTTTTTCAATGATAGGGTTTCAATTCAAACAGATAACAATGCTGAGAACTAAAAATTTCACTATCTAATTAGCGGGGGGGAATCTCAGTATGGCCTTTCTTTCCTAGTATCATCTGCAGTTTGAAAATGACTTGATGAAGGCTTTTTATAAAAACCCTTTACTTTTCCTGGTACAAGAACAATTGTAGTGAAAGATACTGGTACAATGCAATGGGCATAGGAGGAAAAAAAAATGTGTGCATAAAAAGCAGCAGAGGAAACCAGGACAAATAAGGGATCAGAGAAAAGAGTGTGGCTGAAGGTTTCAAAATGCAATTTAGGTTGAAAAAAAGAAAGACATGATCCAACATCTATATCAGGCATTTTAATGGAGTACGAATCCCTGGTTAATCTGGGTAAGGACAAGTGGGAACGGGGGGTGAGGGAATGCGGATAGTCACTAGGTTGAAGGGAAGCAAAAAAGGCCTGGACTCTTGCAGCTTTCAGCACTGGCGTGTTCTTCTGAAGATCCACTGCCCCATAGTTTTTATTACTTACTCAACATGTACATGATCCCCCCAAAATGTCAAGAAACATTGGTCTAAGGATATTTCCATCTATAAAAAATATATATATATATAGACTGAAGATCTATTTCCCCACCTCCCAAAATTCCTATGTTGAAACCTAAACCTGAATGTGATACTATGGGGAGGCAGACCCTTTGGAAGGTGACTAGGTCAGCAGGGTGGAGCCCTCATGAATGAGGTTAGGGCCCTTATAAAAAGAGACCCCAGAGACACCATTCACCTCTTCTACCACGTGAGAAAATGAGAAGACAGCTGTCTATGAACCAGGAAGAGAACCCTCACAAGACACCAAATCTACCTACCTCCTTGATCTTAGAATTCCCAGCCTCCAGAGCTATGAGAAATACATTTCTGTGGTTTATAATCCACCCAGTCCATGGTAACTTATTAATGCAGCCCAAACAGACTAAGACAATATTTATATAGAAATATGGTTTGTTTTTTTTTTTGGAAACTACAGGTAAACATTTCCAGATATACAACATATTATTTGCATTATATTTTAAATATTTGATATTGAAGTAAAGCTCAGTTATAAGTTTATTTCAAAATGAATCATTTTGAGAAGTACAGTTTTCAATGAACTTCTTTCAGATAAATAATTAAAAGAACCCCATTAGTCTTTGTAATTCCTTCAGTATAATAAGCCTACTGATTATAATTTAAGTTATATCTGGTGTGTCTCTATCTCTTTTGTGCCTTTTTAAAACAGGTCACATACTTTTTAAAATGCAACTTTAAAAGCATTGCTTTACCCGGTATAAGTGCTTCAATGACAGTAATGGAGAAATTTTCAACTGAACACAGGACTAGCGCAGACACAGTCACCACAAAATCCCAGGTTGGAGTGTCTGCACCACCATTCCCTGCTCAGGTGACTTTTCACACCTGGGTGCTTTCTTCATCTATAAAATAATTCTCCAATGAGAAATCGGAGCCAGTGATAGAGATGGGAGGCTGATCTAGGTGATATTTGCATCCTCATGTGGACACGTGTGGGTGATCTGATTGGCTCAGCAACGGTCATTCCTGCTGTCCCTTCCCCCCATGTAACCTTTCCAGGGTGTCTTTTTGAGCATCCAGCTTCTCCACACAGAAATTCTACTGTTTTTAGATCCATCATCATAAATTGGTGAAGCATACTGATTACTGTTTGAAACAACATGCCCTCACACACAAAAGCTATCCATGACAGGCTGACACTCTGTGCTCACCAAATGCGTATGTCCCTTTAGATAAAAAACTGAAAGTAAAGTCTGAGGATCATGGCGTGGCTATGGATTCAGGGCATCAGGAAAGGCTGTAACGCGCCTCTCAAGGGCTCGGCGTGTCAGCATCGCCATGACTTGCATTGTCCTGCTTTTTAACAAATGCTGCAGTGTAAAGCTGTAGGTGGTTGCCACAATAAAATCATTTCATGAAAATAAAAGAAGGCAGCTTTTGTTTTGGGAATAATAAATACTGGGAATTTGAAATTTCGATTTCCCTCAGAACAGCATCACGTAGGAGATGTCAGCTGTGAAATCCCAGGCTGCCCCTGATTGGCCAACACAGGCACTCTTTGCATTGGGAGGAGAGGCTGATGTGAAATTGTATTTTAAAGTGGTAGAAAAAAATATAGAAAAGCAAAAGGTCTTATTAAAGCATTAAGAAGAATGTAAAAGGAAGTACCACCACCACTCTGATGGAAAAGTTGCTCATTCAAGATTCACTCCATAAACATGTGTTAAGCTTCTATTATGTGTCTGGAATGGAAATGTTATCCTTGAGGTTGGTGGGAAGGGATTATGTTAAGTAAAATTAAAATTAAGAAATTATTTTTGTCCCTGACAATTTCATCTATTTGGGTTTTTTTCTAGTTATACAATATTGTTTCAAAAAACAAAGCATATTGCCCTCAAATCACAATAAAATGTCCTAAATATGTCAAATATTCAGAAGGTTAAGTCGTGGATCATATTATTTGAAAAAAAATTTTTTTTTTTTTTGCTTAAATAAATCCCTAGTTTCAAGGGTTCTGACTGTTATAAGTGGTGTATCATTCAGTTGACAGTATTTGTTGGCTCTTATGCATGTACGTACTATAGGAAACTGAAAGAAAGTTTAAGAAAAGGCAAAATCTCTACCTTCTAGAGAGGGAGAATTTTAAGAAAGGACCTTGGGTCACTTACTGAAGCTCTCTCTGCCTCAGGGTTCTGATCTGTAAAGTGGGGCCAACAAAAGTCAATACTTAATAGGGTTGTCGAGAAGTTTTTAGGTATAACCTGACATGTGCATACCATAGAATTGTTAGCTATTCAATAATTGAAATGTGCTACAAGTATTTTAATGTAAATACTAACTTTTTTTTTTTGCCATTTTTTTGGCAAAAAAAAAAAAAGCTTTTTTTTTTTTTTTTCTGGGGATATTTGGTTTTTTCCCATAGGTCTCAACTGGCTCCCAAATGTCCCTTTGCAGATCCTCTAAAACTGCAAATACATGCTCTGATTTAGCTGTGATGGTTAAGGCAAAAAATAAGATCCTTTCATTCTGCTTTATTGTCATTTTATATCATACTTTTGCTATTTAATAAAAATAAACATTTTAATAAAATAAGTAAAGAGTTGTTTCTTTTAAAATCCTACAGATTATTGGTTCAATAGCATTCTAATGCTTTTATGTTGAAATTGAAGGATTTTGGATTATTTCCCCATGACTTCTTCAGCACACCTTGCATTTCAGCAATTCTTAAATAGAATTACTTTTCTTTTACTTCCTAACAAGCATCACACAAACAACGGCCTATTTGTTTTGAAGTCACGGTATCCTGACCTTCTGGTTTCTGGGATACAAACACTTTAGACAGAAGATAATAATAATAAGCAGCAGCAGCAGCAGAAGGACAATGGCAAACATTAATGTCAAGCACTGTGCTAAGAACTTTATATTCATTCATTTAATTCTCATAACAATCTTACTATGTTATTTTTATTCCTATTTCCATTTTACAGTTGAGGAAACTGAGGCGCAGCACGGTTATATGACTGACTTAAGGTTACATAACTTGGTCCAGGTTGAATATGGGGTATGGACCTGGACACTGGCTTCAGACTCCACGCTATCTACAGGCTTTATAGAGAAATGCACACCTAGAGAGGTCCGGAATTGCTTAGCTATGTTCAAATTCATGGAGCACCTCACTTGGCCTGGAACTGCAGTTATGGCATTCTTCATCTTTATAAAAACACAGTATCCAGGTCCACAGAGAGGTCTTTAACTATGGAAGTTCTCACAGCTGTGCAGTAGGGACCCAAAGCCAGGCTCCTCTGAGTGCAAACCTGAGCCCTGCTGTGCACTGCTGGCAAAATGAAAGACGTGCAGAACCCTGAAACCATCCCTAAGAGCACACAGGATCCGTGCATTTTTGCTTATTTACTGTATCTGCTTATAGCTTCTTTTCAAAGCACATTTTGACTCTGCTCAACTGCAGAGCAGTGTGTGCTGTGGATTTTCTGTAGCTCATAGAGCCCAATTCTGGACAGCCAATATTTTCAGCATCAGCATTGTATTTTCAGGAACTACACACACTGAAATATTCTGTAAATACTCTCATTACCTCCCCCATACATGAGCCTTGGATAGTCAATACAACTTTGCAAATAGAATCTAGTTGTTGAAGTTTCAACCATAGGTGACAGTTTATCCAATAAAAATTCAGTTAGTTTGGAATTAATGTTGTAATCAGGGGTAACTTTTGAGACAATTTTTTCATGCACATGTTTTCAGACTACTAATCATTTGGGAAATTGATGAGTCGTTTGTCCATTAACAAATTTCCCCCTTTCCGTTTTGAGGAAGGAAACACAGGACTTGAAGATGCCCAATACGCCATGGCACCCGAATGTGAGGATCTGAAATGCAGGTGAAGGAGCTTGCCTGCTGCTCTGTGCTTGGTCCAGGACTGCCTGGATCCTCTCCTCTACTGGCCCCCAGCCCGGTCTGACACAGACCAGGCTACTTGCAGCTGGGACCACAGCAGCTGGTGGTGTAGCTGCCAGCTGGACGCTGGCGTCACCCTGGACAGGGCTGCAGGGATGCACAGGGCCTGGAGAACCGGCACTCCTGGCTACCCTGATGGGACTGTCTGCTTTTTGTTTCCTTCCTTTACAAACGCTTTTTTTTTTTTTAAGAATCTCATTGTGTATATATTTATCAGTTGTCTACTGTGCGTCAAGCAGGAGATGGAAAGATATAAAAATTTGTAATCATAGTGGGTTAAATAGCTTCCCCCCAAAATGTCCTTTCTGGAGCTTCAGAATGTGACCTTGTTTGCAAACAGGGTTGTGGTAGATGTAAGCATTTAAGTTACCACGCAGCCATACTGAAATAAAGTGGGCCCTTCATCCAATAGGACTGTTGTCTTTATTAGAAAAGGAGAAGAAATGCAAAGACACACACAGGGTGAAAGTCACATGTCGGTAGAGGGAGGGACTGGATGGAGTGAGACTTCTGCAAGTGAAGGATGCCAAGGAGCCAAGGACCTCAGGCAACACCAGGTGCTAGGAGGCCTGACAGGAACCCTCCCCACAGCCCTCTGAGTCAGCACAGCCCTGCTGACGCTGTGACTTTGGACTTCTGGACTTCAGAACTGTGAGGAAATAAATTTCTATTGTTTGAAACTACCCAGTTCCTGGTATTTTTTTTTTTTTTTGTAGTCCTAGGAAACTAATACAGTCACTGTATTAAATAATAAATGAGTAAAGCAAAGGGAAATTCCTTTGTGGTCATGGGGAAGGTTTCCTCTGTTGGAGGTGGCCGGAGGAATGCAGGGGGAGTGAATAAGCAGGACCAGGAGAGAAGGCAGGTCTGAAGTTAGGGTCACATAGGTACAAGTCATGGATGAAGCCCTGGGAGATGATGAAATGACCAATACAGAAAGTGGCTGGGACTGGACTTTTAGATTGACATACATTTCTGAGTGGAGAAGGTGTAAACTCAAGGAAAGAGATAGCACAGAAAGCATTGGAGAGAAGATCAACCAGTCAGTGTAGTTTGATACAAACCAAAGGAGGGCAACTGCTATGAACTGCCTTGTGTCCCCTGAAATTGTAGATGATGAAGCCCTGACCCCAAAGAAAGAATGAAAGAGAGAGAGAGAGAAAAAAAAAAGAAAAAGTAAGAAAGAAAAAAGAAGTAAAGGCAGAGAAAAAAAGAGAGAGAAAGAGAGAGGAGAAGAGAGACAGAGAAAGAGAGAGAGAGAGAGAGAAAGTCTGAAAGAGTGAAAGAAAGAAAGAGAGGAAGGAAGGGAAAGGAAGGGGAGTTAGTTGACAAAGGAAAAGGGGAAAGTTTCTTTAAATTTGGGGGACCTGAGCACCTGTTTCACAAGAAATACAGTAATTACTAAGTAATTTGGAGTATGGAAGTAATTAAGGTTAAATGGGGTCATAAGGGTGGGCCCCTAATCAGACAGAATTAGTGTCCTTGCAAGAAGAAACATGAGAGAGTCAGTCAAGCAAGGACAACAGGAAGGTGTCCATCTGCACGCCAGGACAAGGCTCCCATCAGAACCTAACCATGTTGGCAGCCTGATCTCAAACTTCTAGCCTCCAGGACCATAAGGAAATAATTTGCTGTTGTTTAAGCCACCCGGTGTGTGATATTTTGTTTTGGGAGCCAGCGTTGCCAAATACAGGAACCAACAGAGGAAGTAGGTCAACTGTGTACATCTAACAGGGAGGTCAGAGAGAAACTGGACCAGGAGACAGCCTTGGGATTTAACATTTGGAAGTCACGGGTGATCCTGAAGTAGTGAATTTCAGTAGAGTGTAACAGGCAGAGCCCAAGATACTCACTAGGATAAACTATTCTCTCAAAACAGTTTGCCAGAAGAAAGAGAAAGAATGAAAGGAGTGAGAGAGAGAAAGAAAGAGAAAGAAAGGAAGGAAGGAAGAAAGTAAAGATAGAGAAAGAAAGAAGTATGAAAGTCGGCAAAGGGAAAGGTTTCTTTAAAACTGGGGGACCTGAGCACCTGTGTCACAAGAAATACGGTAATGACTAAAGAGAAGCTGTCCGAAGCAACAGAGGGCACAGCTGAGGAAAAGAGGTCCTAGAATGTTGGAGCATGGAAAGGGACCAGGAGGGCAGCACGGTGGGAGGCTAAGCTGGAAGGAAAGAGGAAAGCTCTTCCTGTGGGAGAGAACTTGGGGTTGAGCCATGCTGGAGGTAGAAAGGGTCGTCTGAGAGAGCTGTTCTCAGTCCCTGCAGAGTGAAAAGTTACGATCTTTTGAACGCTGGAGAGTAGGTGCAGCAGAGTTGAGAATGGGGTGCTCCAGGACGCTGAGAAAAAGCTCGGGAAAGACCTCTTCAGCTATACAGACGCAGGCAGCAAAAAACACCTGAGCATCTGGACAAGAAGTGAAGAGCCGGTTAAAACCAGGCCGGGCACGGTGGCTCATGCCTATAATCCCAGCACTTCGGGAGGCTGAGGCAGGCAGATTACGAGGTCAGGAGATCGAGACCATCCTGGCTAACACGGTGTAACCCCGTCTCTACTAAAAAAAAAAAATAGCCAGGTGTGGCAGAATGTGCCTATAGTCCCAGCTACTCGGGAGGCTGAGGCAGGAGAATCGCTTGAACCTGCGAGGCAGAGCTTGCAGTGAGCCGAGATCGCGGACTGGCATAAATGCTCAGAGTGCCCAGACTGCAGGAACGGTCTGCAGGCTGACGGTGGAGCAGGGAAAGGGGGTGGCTCCTAGATTGGGGATTCCACAGGTGATGCAGTTGCTGAGGAAAGAGGAAGTCTGGGCTGCTGGACAGTTTACTGTCCTGTCCCATCTGCTCAGAAGGAGAGCCACAAAGGGCTTACAGCCATGGTGGCTCCGCCTGATGGATTTCTGGAGGCCAACCAACCCACCTGCTGAGGAGACCTTCCTCCACCCGGTCCAGCCCAGCGCAAAGGACACAGCACCATAAGCCTCGTCCAACCCACCTTTATCTCTGCTCTTGACAATACCTTGAGTTCACGCTGACTTCTTGAGTAGCTAGTAAGTTATTCTGAGTCAAAATTACATTTCTCAATCTCAAATCCTGTTTTCTTATACTGTGGCACATTGTCTAAGCAAATCTTGATTTGTGACATCTATTTTAGTTTGTTGATAATAATAATAATCTAACAGCATTTGGTTATCACTGCATGACATTGTTTTCTAAATGATCCTGTTATTCTCTTGAACTTTCCTGAAATGAAAACTCCTAGATGAACAACAGACCAGAGAATATGCTTGTGTCCAAATTACATCTGATTGACTTAGCTGGCCATCTGTTTCCTATGTCTAGAAAGAACCAAACATCACAGGGAGAGAGAGAGAAGGCAGAAGATCCTTAATGTCAGAATATAAAATGAACTCCATTTACACTTAGGTGGAGCAAGGGAAGAGTATGAGTCAATGTGTTTTCGGACCTTAAAATAATTTGAGATGAGACCTTTCTTAAGGCTTGAAATACTTGGGTACAAGGCAATAAAGTACACAAAATAGAGATTTTCTTCATTTGCTTTCTCCAGCATTTCATGATGAGCATATGCAAAGTGATTGTTGAATGTATGAAAATGAAGATGAGCCAACATCATTTAAAAAGTTGCATGGCACAGAGAAGAGTTAACACAGTAGGTCTGAGACTATCACTTTTATGAAGGGCTGCTTGCAAGACTGACCCTTGGCTGGTATCTGGGAACCGGGATATTGGAAGGGTTCCCACCACCCTAAGAGTGGCTCGCTGCCTAAACTGCATAAGCAAGACAGTTCATGATGAGCACCTGCCTTCCTTCTACAGTCTGGAACTTTGGTACATGCCAAACATACCAGGGTGCCCACGTGACCTGTCCCCAAAGAAAACCTTGGCCACTGAGTCTCCAGGAGCTCCCCTGGTAGACGACATTGCACCTCTTATCACGACTCATTGCTGGGGAAATTAAGTGCATGCTGAGTGATTCCACAGGGAGAAGACTCTTGAGAGCTGGGGCCCGCTTTCCCCTGAACGTCACCTCATGTGCCTTTTCCCTTTGCTGCTTTTGCTCCATAGCCTTCTCCTGTATTAAGTCACAGTCATGGATGCAGCTACATGCTGAGTGTTCCCAGCAAATCACCAAACCTGAGGGTGGGCTTGGGGACCTTTGACATGCGCATATAACATCCTGCAAGATTAAATCTAAGAAAGTGAAAAAATAACTTAGACAGTAGTTAATAGGTGGAATATTCAATTCGGAATTTTAATATCCTGACATTGTGTTATGAGAGAGGACCACAGAAATCACTGTATACCCACGGGAGGAAGCTGATGCAAAAAAAAAAAAAAAAAAAAAAAAAAAAACCTGAGAGAGATAGAAATGCCTTTCCCTAGGTCACCCAGCTAACCTGAGTCAGCACTGCACTCAAGTCATATTCCAGAAACTTAAAATAGAAAATCAAGGGGCATTTTAGTGTGACTTAGTGGTCCAACAAATGAGGTTTTACACACACATACACAACACACAGATGCAGAGTACACACATCACACACACACCCTCCACACACATACAGAGCTCACACACCACACACAGCACACACTCCACACACACACCCCACACACATACGGAGCTCACACACCATACATGGCACAAACACCACATACACACAGAGTACATACCCCACATGCCATGCACACACCACACATGCTACACACACACATCATGCACCACACACACATATGCACACACCACACCGAACACCACACACATAAGTGGACACTCACATCACACACATGTACACACACCCCTCCTGAGATCCTCTGAGCTAAATTTGCCCCAATGCTTTCTTTTCTTGCTTTCTTTTTTAAAGAAAAAGTATTAACATACCTATCTCCATGTGTCTATCTACTTGTTTCGGTAGTTCAAAAGTCAAACGCGTACTTCTCTGTGTTGGGTTGTACTCCACAAAACACAGTTTGCAGCTTTCAGAATGGGCACAGGTCTCCCGCTGGCAGGCTGAGGCCCTGCAGACTAGCTGCTATTGCGGCTGCTTTGGAGCCTTGCTAGCAGCTGTTTGGAGACTCAGGCTGTGCCCCTCACCTCGCATGACCCCCATTCTTAGTGTCACGCAGGGGCTCTCCAGAGCTGTAAACAACCAGCTTTTAATTACTTTCAGGTGACAGCGGGGTAACATGCAAAAACTAATTTAGTGAGCGACAGACTTAAATAGCAAAAGTATAACATAATTAATGATTTTAAAAAAGAAAGAAACCAGGGCCCTCTCTTCCTATTTCTTGGTTACTTCACTCCCAAAAATATAGCATGGTGAAAGCATGACATCTCTGTGCCTTTCTAATTCCAGTCTGCTGTGCACGTTCTGAGCTAGGAATACTTCCCAGCGTTTAAAATGTGGTTCTTATTTACTAAAAGCTATATAAATAAAAGATTAGATGATACATACAAAGACAGATAGCTAGGTAGATGATAACAGATAGAAAAATGTTCCTTTTATACTTTCCATTTGGTCCTACGAATTTCTTTTCAGTGAATGTTAAAGAAATGCTTCTTTAATTCTGCAACTCTCCGGCACTTTTAAAATCAAAGATGAGGCTTTCAGATGACTCTAGGTTTTTGGTTTTTTTTTTTAACTTTACATCATTTTAATGTTGATCTCATTTCTTTTACTTATAAGCTCTCTGAGGGCAGACTCAGGTCTCCACAAGGTAGCAGCCACAGCATAGCAGATGTCTGGAAAATGCTCAGTGAGGAGCAGTAAAATCACAATAGAAGTGCCGTAGAAAGGGAAGGTTAACTTCTATAGTCAAGAGTGCACAAAGTGGAGGCCCCCCACAGCGTGACCCTCAGGTCCCCCGACAGCTGTGCTGCTCTCCCTCCCTTTCCACATGAGAATATACGGCATCCAATCTGGTTTGCCGAAACGTGCTTAAGGGCAGCCTTGTCTAATTTGGTTGGCTTCACCTATAATTTGTTTTCCCCTGTCTAAAATGCAAAGGTTTTCTTAAATCACAACCTCCTTTCTGAAACCTTCTCTACTTCTCCAGGCAAAACCATGTGTGTAGCTGCAGCCTTAGCCCCTAAGCGCCCACTGCAGCACTAACACCCCAAGAGGGACAGTGCAGGAACCTCCCCCAGCATCTCAACTGCAGAAACCATCTCTGCAGAGACCTGGGGAGGGAGTGCTTCTTAAAGCCCAAGTCTTGGGTTATCTATGATGCCCAGACCCAACTGTGGCAGTGAAGAATTACAGCAAATGTTTCATGTAAAGTGGTTGGTTTATGTCCTTTGATATTTCATGTGGGCAGAAAATTGTTCATGTTTACCCAAAACACAGAAAGAAGATAATCATCCTTGGACCTGAACTCAGTGATCCTAAGAGATAAAATTCTCCTTGAATCATCACTAATAGAAGTATTCAGATAGGAAATATGACAGCAGAAAATTGGGCCACTGCTAAAGAGGGAGGCAGCTTCTCTGGGAATAGTAAAATGTTTGCTTTTTCCGTTTTCCAAATCCAGTTACCCTTGGGCTGTGTCTTTGATGTTAATGTAGCTAAACCCCTGGTGAGATTCTCACAATTTTATCAGAAGAAACAGAAACGGAAGGCTGGGCTCTCTTATTGCTGGCCTCCCTAATCAGGAGGAAATTCACAACAGGCTTGTCAAGGGAAACCCAAATATAAAGCCAGTGATATTGTTTTTTTCCAGGATGGTGTCTTATGTATCTTCACATCAGCAACACCTCCAAAAGCACGTCGCTATTCAAGCTACTATATTTTTACTGGGCTACATTAATATTATGGCATTTAAAAGGATTTCATTGCAGCTTAGGATAAGTGATAAGGATGTCTAAAAAAATCCACATGGACATCATGACTCTTGTTTTTCCTGGCTCATTTTAGAGAGGTAAGAAGACAATAGGTCAGGATCTGTCATATTAACTGAGGTTACCTGATGGCACCTTGTGTGCCTGTCCCTGAAATGTTTTTCCTCTGCACATTTACGACCCCACCCCCATCCATCATACCAGAGGGAAGGGTCACCCTGTGAGGCCTCAGGGCCCAGGGAAGAGCCCAGGCAGGCAGAAAAGCAACATCAGATATTATGAATCTTTCCTCCATTTAGTGGAATTATGGGATTTCTACTTTTCGGCTGTTGGGGTATTCTTTCCAAAGGTCACTCAAAATCAATGAACTCATTAATGTCCTTGATATTGGTAGCCTCATGGCCTCATATGATGAAGAGGCATAACTGGATTCCTGCGTCTACCTTCAGGCCAACCGAAGCCTGCCCTGGAAAGAAATCAATGCAGGCCCTCATGTGCAGTAAAGCTCCCGAAAGCAACCGTGACAATGGACGACACTCATTAAACCCCGACAAACACTGCATTTGTGCTTCTCAAGAAAATAACTTACTCATTTGTTTTCTTAACCAAAATAAAGGGCAAAACCTAGTGAGACACACTAATAGAAACCAATTTGTTTCTTTTTAGGGAAATACACCAACATAATTAATTTTGCTTTTCCTTAAAAAAGAATTTGTAGAAGACAAACACCCATTTACCTTCATCAGGATTTCCAAAGGTCCCCTGGCCTAGAGATTCACATAAACCCCAAGCTCATCTGTTCAAAGCAGGTCTTTGCTGCTCTGACCTTCCCAGGGGATCTCCCAATAGTCAAGGCTGAGCACCTAAGTATCCCCCAGGCTGACAAGTCACACTCTTCCCGGGAGCCCAGCAGGGCACCTTGGGCCTTGGCCTGTGAATCATGTTTCTGGACCCTCTCTTGACTGCCATCAGCTCCCAGCTTTCCTAGGTCAGCTCTCTGGCACTCCTATACCTGCTCCTAACTCAGTCACTAAGATACTTGCACAGGCTTATTTCCATGGCTGATTTAATCGCTTTTCTCCACAGAGAGAATCAACCACCAAAGGAAGTGATCTGTGCAGAGTAGGAATCCTTCCTGGGACAAATTTCCCAGCCAGATCCCAGCAGGCTGGGATGACTTGATAATCCGGGAAGAGGGATAATCCTGGGAGACGGCCATACCAAGGAATAAATCCAAACTAGTTCAGCAGGAGTTACAGTTTATATACAAAACAGAGACAAATTAACCTTTTACAGATCATCTGCTGTGCATATGGCATTCAGGACAGCTTCCCTGAAGGTCAGGACTAATTTAGAAAAAGTCCCTCTGTTCCTGGGGTTTTCTGTGCCATGCAAGGTCATTCCGTGAAGCCAAGAATCCCGGTGCTTCTCCAGAGTGACTCAGCCCCGGCCAGCGTGGAGGAGGGAGGGTCCTCCTTTTAGCGCCCTCCACCCCTGGCACAGCCTGGGTGATGGGGGAGGGAGGTTGTCCTCTGTCCTTATCTGTGCCTTGTCTTGGTAACCAGAGAGAAATATAACCCTTCTCCACCTAAACCTCCTGAGCATGGTTTATTTATTAAGATCTCCAATGTTTTAAACCATGTGTCACCTCCAGTGACTTCATGACCTCCTTTTCTGGGCCTTGTTGAGGGGTGGAGCTCAGACATTGGGAACAGGGTCTGACTGCAGCAGTGAGCAAGAGAAGTCAGGTAAAATGCTCAATTTCCAGACTTTCTATAAGCAGATCATGCCACTGCTTTGGGGCCTTGTTGTCATTTACAAGGTCATTTTTAGTGACAAGTCTATTCGACTCAGGTTGAACGACCTGATATGAAGTCTCTCTCTCTCTTTCTTTCAATGACTTACTTACAAACAAACCAAAGCTTCTTACTGATGATGTATTCCTCAATAAGATAAACACCTGTGTTGTATTTATTTTCTAGATGCTGTTGTGAAGTAAAAGCCAAGTGCTTCTCCAAAACTTTTGCGTTTAAAATTGTATGAAAGGATGAAGCTCCAATATCTGACTGAGGAGAGGACATGGGCTTTAACAGTTCCTATCAGAGACATAAACTCTATATTCTGTATGCCAGCATCATCCCCTCACTAGATATACCTTTCCTTTTTTTATTTAATTAGGTTCACATTTGAAGGAAAATAAAGTCTGTTCACAGAGATTGCAAAAAGGTGAAACATGAACATGAGGATGCTGCTAATTAAAGACGTCTAGGAAACAAAAGAACAAACATATTATGCATAACCACATATATTTAAAAATCCTCCTGGTAGAACATGTTCTCACTTATGAGTGGGAGCTAAATGATGAGAACACATGGACACATAGAGAGGAACAACACACACTAGGGCCTACTTCAGGGTGGAGGGTGGGAGGATGAAGAGGATCAGGAAAATTAACTAATGGGTTCTAGGCTTAATACCCAGGTGACAAAATAATCTGTACAACAAACTCCCATGACACAAGTTTACCTGTGTAAAAAATCTGCACATGTACCCCTGAACTTAAAATAAAGGTTTAAAAATCGTCCTGGTAGATATTTCAATTTCTCACCCAGATTTCAGTTCTTCTCTTCCTTTAGGCACATGCCCCATTGAGGTCAGGCATGGCCATGAGACTTGCTTTGTCCAATTAAACATGAGCAGAGATAACATGTGTCACCTCCAAGTGGAAGCACTAAGAAGGTGTTTGTAATTCTCCCATGGTCTCTTCCTCTGCCAGAGCAGACCCTGAAGCCACAAATTTGGATGATAGGGTTAAACAATGATGAGGTCTCCATTCTAGGTCCCTGAGTCTGGATGACTGAAAAGATAGACCCCAATTCTTCCCCTCCCTGAATCTATACTCCCTTGCCATATAAATTTGAGGGCCTCTCCCGTCTGACTCCGAACTTAGTCAGATGACTGTCATCAAATCCTTCCATTTGCCATTAAGAAAAATAACATGACCCCTAAGGAGAGAAGATGAAGATGTTTCAACATAGAAAATTAGCAAATAAAAGTGTATAAGTGAGTCTCTATTCTGATTATCACAATCACATTTCAGCTATTAAGCTTAGTATTTTTCAACACCCTAAGTTAAATTATGATGATTAATCAACATAACAGCAAGGAATGTATTGTTCATTGAAGCATGAGGGGTTTTGAATTCACTGTAAAGACAATTTTTTTTGATAAAAACTAAGAATTCCATTATATCCTAGATTCCTGTAATGTGCTATGATGGCAATGTATTTCAATTTTGATTTGGATCTTTTAAATGCCTTCTGGTCATTGGTGTAGAGTAATCGACCTCTCTAGCTAATCAATAGGCTGAAAAACAAAAATGGTGTGTCAGCATGAGGGTTTAGTTCCAAATTCTTCTCTCTATAAATTGATAAAATGTTGCTTAGTCAAGAGGTGTGTTAACATGTGTTGTGTGTGTGTGTGCATCTGCATGTGAGGTCATAAAGACATGTTTAAAAAAGGCAACTATTTATAATCCACGTCGGAACACAGACTACACTCCTCACAATTCTTTTCCGAAAGCAGCCAACACACATTTCGAGATATGCCAACAGTCATTACCCAGGGATGTACCGAACAGGAACACCACGCATCACGCGGACAGTAGCCTTTTCAGGTAAATAACACAGAGCAAGAAATCAATAGCGCAGAGCAAGAATTCAACACCGTTAGAAATAAAGAACTGAAGCTTCTTGGAGGCTAAATTTAAAATCTTTTCTAGATACCAAACATAAGCCAACAAATTATTCATATGCAAATATACATTTCAGGGCTACATATATATTCTTAGTAGAATCTTCAATAAATAGGTCAGAGATACAACATAACTCTCAAGACACTGGAAAACACCCAAAGGGCATGAAAACAGGGTCTCCAGTTTCCAGGTTTTAGTTTCAGAATATCAGCTATATGTGCAATGCTGAGGTTTCTCACAGATGCAAAATACTACTACCTTGTTTTTAGAAGCAAACATAAAACCACAATTTTCTCAAAAAAGTTAACATAATGGCTACAGTTACAGTGCCGGTAACTAATTTCTCTTCATCAGTCAACTCACCAAAGGATGTCTGAATCAAGCATTATAAGCCAAACACTTATTTCAGGTTTACTTACAAAATAGCATCAACCTTAAGAATACTAATTCTGAATTATAATGAACACATAAATGGAGACCCGATTCCATCTCCGAAATAACCTTTTCAGAAGGTGAGCATGGAGTCCTGCACCCTGGAGATGGAAAGCCTACCTGAGACAAGTGAAACAGTGTCTTTCTCCCATGAGACGACAGTGATGTACGCCTCCACCGAGGAGGGGATAATGCACTTGAAGACCGCAACATTGCCTCTCATGGTTTTCTGGTCCTCCACACGGACTGTATAGGGCTCCCGTAAAACTGGAAGGCAGAAAGAGGACCTCAGTAAGGCACACAGTCCACAGGTTCATTCTGAGAGTATCTCATTGTAATATATACATTGCAGCACACACACACATCAATTGCATAACATATCTTTCTGGAACACAGTTAAGATACCTACATTTCATGTCTTTCATCACCTGACTTAAGAAAACATTCATTCCTTTAACAATACATAGCTGGGTAAGGTGTCTCATGCCTGTAATCCCACCACTTTGGGAGGACCAGATGGGTGGATCACTTGTGCCCAGGAGTTCAAGACCAGCCTGGGCAACATGGCAACACCCTGTCTCTACTAAAAATACAAAAAAAAAAATAGCTGGGCATGGTGGTGTGTGATTGTAGTCCCATCTACTTGGGAGGCTGAGATGAGATTACCTGAGCCTGGGAGGTTGAGGCTGCAGTGAGCTATAATCATACCACTGCACTCCAGCCTGGGTGAAGAAAAAAAAAATACACTACACTCTATACCAAGAGGCCGGAGTACAATCTAAAACAGTTAATAGACCCCTTGAAGGTATCAAGAGATAGGAAATAGCTTCATGAAAGAAAAGTTGCTGGCTCTGCAGAGTTATGATAGCAAACTGCTCCTGGTCCTCTAAGGGCTGAGGAAGAATGGTTTTTTTTTTTTTTTTTCTGACTGCAAAAAAGGAATAAAAAATTCGAGCAAGGCTTTTTTTTTTTTTTTTTTTCTGGAAAGCCTTGAAAACTCAGAGACAATTAAAATAACTTTTCATCAGTAAATTTTTAAATGACAGTTTCAAAGCAGTTTGGGAAACATTGATCCTGTTTTCCATTGTTTAGGGAAGGATGTTGATTAGACAGCCTGCTCAAACACTTCCAATGATAGCAGCATCCCAGAAAGAGTGCAGAGTGCACGTCCACGTCCTTGATGTCTGGGCTCACAGGCAGGGTGGTACTGGTGTTGAAAGCCTACCTAGCAGGCCCAACTCCCTGGGTTCAAATCCAAGCTCAGCCGCTCCCTGATGGTGAGGCAGTGAGCACATCCTCTCACCATCTATACCAAGGGGATGGTGTTGGTAACACCTGCCCCCCAGGGTGACTGTGGTGAATCAGTTAATGTTGGTGAAAATTCAACAGTGTCTGCTAGAAGCAGGTTGGGTAAGGCCACATTTACCAATAGCAGAGATGGATTCCCAGGGTTGGGGAAGATCTGTCTCCAGGGAAATAAGACATTGATGAATCTAGTCCCAATTAGATGTGCCAGCCTCACTTCTTTAGAGCTTTGTTTTCCTCAAATTTAAAATGAGGGCATTGTGGTGGGAACCTCTTCAAAGTCTAAATCCTATAAGTCTACGATTTTCTAAGATATCTACAGAGAAAATCTATTGTCTATCATACACCAGCTCACTTAAAGAACTAATCACTTACTGGACAAGTATGTGCCATGAAAACTGGCCATGAACATGGTTTCAAAAGGTACTAACACACCAACAAAGTTAAAGGTGAATTTCTCAAGGGAAATCCCCCAGTAGGCAGAGGTGAGTGCTTTAGAAGAGGATTGTTAAGGCTTGGCTAACCCTGTGATACGCTGAGCATTTTCACAGTAAAGCATGTCTTTCATGAGAGCCTTCCTCTCCAGTTTCCATTTTTAACGTTAACCTTTTTTCCCCAACTTGGAGAATTCCTTCATTCTGGTCTCTAACCAGAGAGATTTTTCCAAGTATTGAAATCTCTGCGACCCCCACCACTGTAATCCCCATGCAGCATGAGGTGAGGGTCCAGGCAGCAATTCCACACCTCCTACAGGAAGTCCACTAGGCAAAAATTCAGGGCGCCCAAGAGGCCGACCTCAGCAACAACCTTACACCCAGAGGAGGGAACTGACTTTGTACAGGAAGGCTCCTGCATAAGTAAACCTTTGCTGAGAACTGAGGTCTACAATCATAGAATAGAAAGAGATTACAAAGATACAGGCAAACTAATCAAACTCATCGGTAAGTGAGAATCTGGGCATGGTGAGAAGCAGAAGACAGAGAAGAGAAGAGGAGGATGGAGGACAGAGGAGAAAGAGGGACTGGCCAACAGAGAGAGAGTCTACTGTCACAGGGATGGGGCCCCTAAGCAGGGGTATGATTTCAATGTAAGCTCCTTTGTGTGATGCTTGTTTCTTGGCAATAAAATCACTCTGTCTCCCCAAACCTTCCGCAGACTCTGCTTCAAACATTAATGACATAAGTAGGATAATTTTTAATAGAAATCAAGGAAAGGGGTCAAGTTTCATGTATCATACAGGCAAGTGAAAAGATAAGATGTTCACCTGTTTACTGGGAGATACAGGAAATGCCTTCCCACCAGGTGTACAGCCCCACAGTAGACGGGATCACAGGAGCCATAAAAATATGGGGTGACTGACGGGGGACATTTCCAGTGTTACTACCCAATGTCCAATATTCTAGGAAACCCCTCAGTCCCAGCACTTACCCACATATCATGGAGTTTTCTCCTCTCTAGCTACCCACTGCCCTCACCAGTACCAGGGCACCTCATCAGTCACAATTTTAAACCTGTGTGACTTTTGCTTCTCCAACCTCCAGGTCAGCCCTAAGAAGCCCAGATCTTCTCAAAGCAGAGACAGCACTGTGGTGCTCTGAACCCCAGCTCACTCAGAGAGAATGGGAATCAGAAGAAAACTGCACACTCCCTGTCCCTTCTCCTTATTCAATTACTCATTCCACAAAGACAGCCCACGTAGCGAGTCTTTAAAAAATTATCTTAGAAAATACTTGGCGCACAGGAGGTATTCAATACATATTTTGAGACTGAATATACAGAAAGATCTTCCATTCTGGGAGAACTTCTAATCCTTTTACAGAATATACATGTATGCACATTTGAATTTATAGCCACTATCTATAGTTTTTTAAAAAAATGCAAATCAGGGTTTTATTAAAGCTCCCGATCTTTGTAACAGAGCATTGTTTGTTCCTGAGGCCCCCATAACTTAAGACACCAACATTGCTGTCTATGGGGATATACCTCTCAGAGGGCCCTATGAGTTTCCTGAGCCCACAGTCAGCCCGAAGACATGGGTGCAGCTTTGATCTTCATTCTACATCTGACTGCTGCTAACTTTGTCACAGAGACTGGGCTAGAAACCTGAGATGCTGGCAAAAAAATACACTTTGTTTTAAATGTGACTGACATCTGCATTAGAAGACTTATTATCTAAGTACTGTGCTTGGTGTCCTAAGTAAGGCTCTCCCCTGAAAGCCCAGATCTTCTCAAAGCAGGGACAGCACTGTGGTGCTCTGAACCCCAGCTCGCTCAAAGAGAACGGAGGTCAGAAGAAAATGGCACACTCCCCGTCCCTTCTCCTTATGCGACCCCAAGAGGAGGAGCTGGGTTCAAGTGACTGAGCAGGGACACAATCCTGAGAGGCAGGGAGAGTGTGAGTAGGGCAGGGAGGGAAGCAGCAAAGCACAAGTGTGGTTTCAGGTGAAGTCCCAGCCACGCCTGACACGCATGGCCATGCAGAGGAGCCGGGATTCCCTGTTGTTGAGCTGTCTGTCATCGGCTTAGGGCTGGCCTCAGGAGGTTGGAACTCCCAGGCGTTTCCCACTCTTGTTTCTGTCAACGGCTCCAGTGCCCAAGCAATCTTCTGAAGGCTTCAGGTTCACGTTCTTGGCAACCAGCGCACAGACCTCGGGGGATCTGATTCAGGGATGCCAGCAGGGTCCACTGTAATCATTTGAGCCTTCATTCAGCAAAATTTGTCATCTTTTTAGATCAGAAAAAAAATCCCTGGTAATATGACTTTGAAATAAAATCAGGCCTATTTATTTTTTAATCAAATATTTTCATTGATATAAGAGTCGTACATATTTTGGGGGTACATGTGATGTTTTGATACCTGTATAAAATATATAATCATAAAATCAGGGTAACTGGAATATCAATCACTTCAATCTTTTCCCTGTGTTGGGAACACTGTAAATTTTTTTTCTTCTAGCAATTTAAAAATATACAATTATTAACTATAATTTCCCCATTGTGGAAGCAAATGTTAGAACATATTCCTTCTATTTAACTGCATTTTTATACCCCTCAATCAACTACTCTTTATCCCCTCTCCTCATCCCCTTGCTTCCCAGCCTCTGGTGTCCACCATTCCACTCTCTACCTCCATAAGATCCATGTTTCCAGATATGAGTGAGAACATGTAACATGTGTCTGTCTGAGCCTGGCTTATTTCACTTAGCACAGTAACCTCCAGTTTCATCCATCATTATATTCTTATTGGATGGATAGTTTGCAAATATTAATAGTCTCCCCATTCTGCATGCTATGTCTTCAACTTTGCTGACTATTTTCTTTGCTGTGCAGAGCTTTTCTGCTTGGTGTAATCCTATTTGTCTATTTTTGCTTTTGTTGCCTGTGCTTTTGAGGCCTTACCCCAAGAATCTTTGCCCAGACTAATTTCCTATAGTGTTTCCCTAGTGTTTTCTTTTAGTAGTTTCATAGTTTCAAGACTTAATTTAAGTCTTTAATCCATTTTGAGTTGATTTTCATACATGGTTAAAGATAGGGATCTAGCTTCATTCTTTTGCTTATAGATACCCAGTTTTCCCAGCACTAATTTTTAAAGAGCTTGTCCTTTCCTGAATGTGCGTTCATGGTACCTTTGTCAAAAATGATATGGGAGTAAGTGCATGGACTTACATTTGGATTCTCTATTCTAGCCCAGTGGTCTGTGTGTCTGTTTTACGTCAGTACTATGCTATAGTATACCAGTACTACACCTGTGTAGTATTCTTTGAAATTAGACTGTGTGATACCTCCAGTTTTGTTCTTTTTGCTCAGGATTGCTTTAGCATTTCAGAGTCTTGTGGTTTCATACAAAGTTAAGGATTTTTTTTTTTTTTCTATTTCTGTGAAACATGTCATTGGTAGGGATGGCCCTGAATCTGTAGATCACTTTGGGTAGTATAGATATTTTAACAATATTAATTCTTCCAATCAATGAGCATGAAATATCTTTCCATTTTGCGTGTGTGTATCCTCTTCAGTTTCTTTCATACTTCTTCATATTTTTAGCATATCTAATATAGGTTTTTACTTTGTGGTTACCATGAAGCTTACAAAAAGCATCTTATAGTTATAAGAAGTTATGTAAAACTGAAATCAACTTTACTTTGATTACACACACACAGCTTATTTATTAAGAGATCACACAGTTGGTGTACATTGAGAGCACTGAATGTGAGAAAACATTTTAAATGGCCCATTTTCAAGGCATAATAAATCTAAGTACTGGCATCCAGCCTGCAGATGTAACAAACTGCATGGCTCATGCACCTAGAAGGTCACAATAAGCAAACAGAATGTAGAGGAGGGGTCAGCCCACAAAAGGGAAGAAAGTCTTGTTATGGGGAAATCAAAACTTAAGTGAGGAAGGGGATTGGGTTATAACCTTATAAGGTGGATAATAAAACTTAGGCGATGTCCAGGAATATCATAACTCCATAGTACTCAACCAATGAGGAACTGGGGAAAGGACTTGCTTGCTAGGCAATAAATTACCTGCTCTAACTGCCCTGGGTGTGCCTGCCTACCAGGCTCCGAATCTTGCAAGACCGTCATTGAAAGTTTTGCTCTGGCTGGCTGAGTGCGGTGGCTCACGCCTGTAATCCCAGCACTTTCGGAGGCCGAGGTGGGTGGATCACCTGAGGTCAGGAGTTCAACACCAACTGGCCAACATGGTGAAACCCCATCTCTAATAAAAATACAAAAATTAGCCAGGCGTGGTGACGCATGCCTGTAATCCCAGCTACTCATGAGGCTGAGGCAGGAGAATCACTTGAACCTGGGAGGCGGAGGTTGCAGTGAGCTGAGATCACACCACTGCACTCCAGCCTGGGCCACAGAGCGAGACTCCATCTAAAAAAACAAAAACAAAAGAGTCGCTTCTGCTGCTGTGTGTCTCTGAGTCCATTCTTTGCATCTGGATGGGTGTATGTGTGTTTCTCACATGAAATACTCACTTTATTGTACTTCAGAAAGATTATATTTTTTATAATTTGAAGATGTGTGGAAACCCTGCATCATGCAAGTCTATCAGCGCCATTTTCCCAACAGCATGAACTCACTTTGTGTCTCTGCGTCACATTTTGGTAATGCTTACAATATTTCAAACTTTTAAAAATATTTTTATATCTGTTATGGTGATCATTGATCAGTGATCTTTGATATTACTATTGTAATTGTTTTGCGGAGCCACAAACCACATTTACAGAAGATAGCAAACTTAATCAATACATGTTATATGTGCTCTGCCCACCTCACTGACAGGCCATTTTCCATCTTTCTCGCTGTCCTCAAGCATCCCTTTTTTTTGAGACACAACAATACTGAAATTAAACCAATGAATAACCCTACAGTAGTGGCCTTTAAGTATTCATGTGAAAGAAATAGTCTCATATATCTTACTTTAAATCAAAATCTAGAAATGATTAAACTTAGTGATGAAGGCATACCAAAAGCTAAGACAGGTTGAAAGGTAGGCCTTTTGTGCAGTTAGTCAATTTGTAAATGCATAGGAAAAGTTCTTGAAGGAAATGAAAAGTCCTACTTCAGCGAACAAATAAGAAAGTGAAACTACTTTATTGGTGATATGGAGAAAATTTGAGTAGATAGAAAATCTGGATACATGATCAAACCAGCCACAACACTGCCTTAAGCCAAAGCCTAAATCAAACTAAGTCCTTAGCTCTCTTCAATTCCAGGGAGGCTTAGAGGGGTCAGAAAGCTGCAGAAGAAACACTGGAAGCTAGCAGAGGTTGGCTACTGAGATTTAAGGAAAGCAGCAATCTTTATAACATACAAATGCAAGGTAAAGGAGCAAGTGCTGATGGAGAAACTGCAGCAGGTTATCTAGAAGCTCTAGCTAAGGTCATTGATGAGGGTGGCTGCCCTAAACAATACATTTTCAATGCACAGAAGATAGCCTTCTATTAAAAGAAAATGCCATCCAGGATTTTCATAGCTAGAGAGGAGAAGTCAATGCCTAGCCTCAATGCTTCAAAAAACAAGCTGACTCTTCTTAAGGGTTAATGCAACTGATGAATAAGATGAAGTCAATGCTCATTTACCATTTCAATAATTCTAAAATTATTTCTTAGAATTATGACAAATCTACTTAAAAATTATGACAAATCTACTTTAAAATTATGACAAAACTACTTTGCCTATGCTCTAGAAATAAAACAAGAAGGTCTGGGTCACAGCACATCTGTTTACATCATGTCATAGTGCACTGGATAGAACCTCCAGTACGATGTAGAATAGAAGTGGTGAGAGTGTACACTTTGGTATTGTTCATTTGGGGGTGAAAACATTTACTCTTTGACAAGTATGATGTTCGCTATAGCAGGATTTTTTGTAGTTGCTTTTTATCAGATTGAGGAAGTTCCTTTCTACTGCTGGTTTTCTGAG
The DNA here is from genome assembly GCF_024542745.1 of Macaca thibetana thibetana. Classification (NCBI taxonomy): domain Eukaryota; kingdom Metazoa; phylum Chordata; class Mammalia; order Primates; family Cercopithecidae; genus Macaca; species Macaca thibetana. The sequence goes on along the minus strand of NC_065580.1, from coordinate 156,358,317 downwards.
AGTTTTTTTAATCAGTGGATGTTGGATTTCATCAATGCTTTTCTGTGTCTGCTGAAATGATCACATGGTTTTTACATTTAATATGTTAATATGATAATTTACACTAATTTTCAAATGTGTAACTCACCTTGCATTATGGATATAAGCCCTTTGTGGTCATAATGTATTATTCTTTTTATATGTTGTTGGATTCAATTTGTTAAATTTTTAGAACTTTTATATTTATAGTCAGAAGAGATACTTGTCTTTAGTTTTCTTATGTCTTGTTTATGTATTAGGGTAATGCTAACCTCATAAAATGATTTGGGAAATACTCTCTCCTCAATTTTCTGGAAGAATTTGTTTATAATTTTTATTTTTATTTTTATTTTTTATTTTTTTTTGAGATGGAGTCTCACTCACTTTGTCACACAGGCTGGACTGCAGTGGCACAATCCTGGCTCACTGTAACCTCTGCCTCCTGGGTTCAAGCAATTCTCCTGTCTCAGTCTCCCAAGTAGCTGGGACTAAAGGCATGTGTCACCACACCTGACTAATTTTTGTGTTTTTAGTAGAGATGGATTTTCACCATGTTGGTCAGGCTGGTCTTGAACTCCTGACTCCAAGTGATCCTCCTGCCTTAGCCTCCCAAAGTGCTGGGATTACAGGCATGAGCCACTGTGCCAGGCCAAAATTATTATTTCTTTCTTAAAGGATTAGTAGAACTCAGTAGTGAAGCCATTTGAGCCAGGAATTTTACTGTAGAAAAGTTTTTACCAATAAATTTAAATTCTCTAACAGATATAGGGCTATTCAGTTTATCTGTTTTTCCTTGAGTGAGTCTTGATAGCTTGTGTTTCTCAAAAACTTTATTTCATCAACTTGTTCTTAATATTCTCTTAGTACCATTTTAATACCTGTAGAAGATATAGGGATGTTACCTCCCTCATTCTTGGTATTAGTCATTTACCTATTCTCTCACTTTTCTGGCCAAAAACACACCAATTTTACCAATTTTTTAAAAAATAAATTTTAGTTTCATAATTTCCCCTATTGTTTCTGTTTTACAATTTGTTGATCTCCACTCTGATCTTCATTGTTTGCCTTCTGCTTGTATTTTTAGTTTTATCCTCTTTTTTAGTTTAAAATGGATGCTGAGACCACTATTTAAGACATTTTAAAAAATTACTAAGTTTTTTAGAGCAATAAAATCTCCCTAATTATTATTTTAGTGGCATCCCCAAAATTCATATATATGGTGTGTTCATTTTTATTCAGTTGAAAAAACTTTCTAATTTCTTTCTTCAAATGTTTTCCTGATTTTTTTTTTGACAGATCATTTAAAAGTGTGCTATTTAGCATTCAAATGCTTGGTTATTTCTCAGAGATGTTATTGTTAGTAATTATTTAATTTCATTATGATCAAACAACATTTTATACAACTTGAATTTAAAACAAATTTATCTGAGATTTGTTTTATTGCTCTGAGTATGGTCTATATTAGTAAATGTCTGTGTGTCTCAGAAGAGAATTTATATTGTACTGTTGGATAGAATGTTCTTTATTTAAAGGTCAATTACATGAAATTGATTGATAGTGTCATTCAAGTGTTCTTTTATTCTTACTGATTTTCTGTCTACTTCTACCAATTCTTGAACTAGGAGTATTGAAATCTCTGGCTATAATTTTTGATATGTCTGATTCTCATTGCAGTTCTATCTGTTTTTACTTTATGTATTTTGAAGTTTTATTGTTGGGTACATAAACATTTACAATAGTCATATCCTCTTAACCACCCCCCTTTACATTATGAAATGAACTGCTTTAACTCTAGTAATAGTCTTGGTTTGGAAATACACTTTGCTTGATATTAATGTGGCTATTCTAGCTTTCTTTCAATGTTTTATTTTAATTAGTTTGATTTGATTTGATGAGGATGGTATATCATTTTTATCCTTTTACTTTAAAGCTATTTATGCCTTGTATTTACAGAATGTTTCTTTTTTTAATGCTATTGTAAATAGTGGGCTTTAATTTTTAATTTTCCAACTTTTGTTACAAGACATAAAAATTCAGTGAGTGGCTTTGTTAAATTTACTTCTCAATTTAAAACGTTTATCATTAGTTTGACTTTTTTTTTTTTTAATTATACTTTATGTTCTAGGGTACATGTGCACAATGTGCAGGTTTGTTACATATGTATACATGTGCCATGTTGGTGTGCTGCACCCATTAACTCGTCATTTACATTAGGTATATCTCCTAATGCTATCCCTCCCCTCTCCGCCACGCCACCCCACAATAGGCCCTGGTGTGTGATATTTCCCTTCCTGTGTCCAAGTGATCTCATTGTTCAAGTCTCACCTATGAGTGAGAACATGCGGTGTTTGGTTTTCTGTTCTCACGATAGTTTGCTGAGAATGACAGTTTTCAGCCGCATCCATGTCCCTACAAAGGACACGAATTTACCCTTTTTTTAATGGCTGCAGAGTATTCCATGGTGCATATGTGCCACATTTTTTTAATCCAGTCTATCACTGATGGACATTTGGGTTGATTCCAAGTCTTTGCTATTGTGAATAGTGCTGCAGTAGACATACGTGTGTATGTGTCTTTATAGCAGCATGATTTATAATCCTTTGGATATATACCCAGTAATGGGATGGCTGGATCAAATGGTATTTCTAGTTCTAGGTCCTTGAGGAATCGCCACACTGTTTTCCACAATGGTTGAACTAGTTTACAGTCCCACCAACAGTGTAAAAGTGTTCCTATTTCTCCACATCCTCTCCAGCACCTGTTGTTTCCTGACTTTTTAATTATCGCGAGTCTAACTGCTGTGAGATGGTATCTCATTGTGGTTTTGATTTGCATTTCTCTGATGGTGAGTGATGAGGAGCATTTTTTCATGTTTTTGTTGGCTGCATAAATGTCTTCTTTTGTGAAGTGTCTGTTCATATCCTTTGCCCACTTTTTGATGGGGTCGTTTTTTTCTTGTAAATTTGTTTGAGTTCTCTGTAGGTTCTGGAAATTAGCCCTTTGTCAGATGAGTAGATTGCAAAACTTTTCTCCCATTCTGTAGGTTACTTGTTCACTCTGATGGTAGTTTCTTCTGTTGTGCAGAAGCTCTTTAGTTTAATTAGATCCATTTGTCAATTTTAGCTTTTGTTGCCATTGCTTTTGGTGTTTTAGACATGAAGTCCTTGCCCATGCCTAAGTCCTGAATGGTATTGCCTAGGTTTTCTTCTAGGGTTTTTATGGTTTTAGGTCTAACATTTAAGTCTCTAATCCATCTTGAATTAATTTTTGTATAAGGTGTAAGGAAGGGATCCAGTTTTAGCTTTCTACATATGACTAGCCAGTTTTCCCAGCACCATTTATTAAATAGGGAATCCTTTCCCCTATTTCTTGTTTTTGTCAGGTTTGTCAAAGATCAGATGGTTCTAGATGTGTGGTATTATTTCTGAGGGCTCTTTTCTGTTCCATTTTGTCTATATGTCTGTTTTGGTACCAGTACCATGCCGTTTTGGTTACTGTAGCCTTGTAGTATAGTTTGAAATCAGGTAGCATGATGCCTCCAGCTTTGTTCTTTTGACTTAGGATTGTCTTGGCAATGCAGGCTCTTTTTTGGTTCCATATGAACTTTAAAATAGTTTTTTCCAATTCTGTGAACAAAGTCACTGGTAGCTTGATGGGGATGGCATTGAATCTATAAATTACCTTGAGCAGTATGGCCATTTTCACAATATTGATCCTTCTTATCCATGAGCGTGGAATGTTCTTCCATTTGTTTGTGTCCTCTTTTATTTCATTGAGCAGTGGTTTGTAGTTCTCCTTGAAGAGGTTCTTCATAACCCTTGTAAGTTGGATTCCTATGTATTTTATTCTCTTTGAAGCAATTGTGAATGGGATACAATCATGTCATCTGCAAACAGGGACAATCTGGCTTCCTCTTTTCCTAATTGAATACAGTTTATTTCTTTCTCATGCCTGATTGCCCTGGCCAGAACTTCCAACACTATGTTGAATAGGAGTGGTTAGAGGGGGCATCCCTGTCTTGTCCGAGTTTTCAAAGGGAATGCTTCCAGTTTTTGCCCATTCAGTATGATATTGGCTGTGGGTTTGTCATAAATAGCTCTTATTATTTTGAAATACTTTCCATCAATACCTAATTTATTGAGAATGTTTAGCATGAAGAGCTGTTGAATTTTGTCAAAGGCCTTTTCTGCATCTATTGAGATAATCATGTGGTTTTTGTCTTTGGTTCTGTTTATATGCTGGATTATGTTTATTGATTTGCATATGTTGAACCAGCTTTGCATCTCAGGGATGAAGCCCACTTGATCATGGCAGATAAGCTTTTTGATGTGCTGCTGGATTCAGTTTGCCAGTATTTTATTGAGGATTTTTGCATCAATGTTCATCAGGGATATTGGTCTAAAATTCTCTTTTTTTGTTGTGTCTCTGCCAGGCTTTGGTATCAGGATGATGTTGGCCTCATAAAATGAGTTAGGGAGGATTCCCTCTTTTTCCATTGATTGGAATAGTTTCAGAAGGAATGGTACCAGCTCCTCCTTGTACCTCTGGTAGAATTTGGCTGTGAATCCATCTGGTCCTGAACTTTTTTTTTTGTTGGTAGGTTATTAATTATTGCATCAATTTCAGAGCCTGCTATTGGTCTATTCAGGGATTCAACTTCTTCCTGGTTTAGTCTTGGGAGAGTGTAAGTGTCCAGGAAATTATCCATTTCTTCTAGGTTTTCTAGTTTATTTGCATAGAGGTGTTTATAGTATTCTCTGATGGTAGTTTGTATTTCTGTGGGGTCGGTGGTGATATCCCCTTTAGCATTTTTTATTGCATCTATTTGATTCTTCTCTCTTTTCTTCTTTATTAGTCTTGCTAGCAGTCTATTAATTTTGTTGATCTTTTCAAAAAACCAGCTCCTGGATTCATTGATTTTTTTAAGGGTTTTTTGTGTCTCTATCTCCTTCAGTTCTGCTCTAATCTTAGTTATTATTGCCTTCTGCTAGCTTTTGAATGTGTTTGCTCTTGCTTCTCTAGTTCTTTTAATTGTGATGTTAGAGTGTCAATTTTAGATATTTCCAGCTTTCTCTTGTGGGCATTTAGTGCTATAAATTTCCCTCTACACACTGCTTTAAATGTGTCCCAGAGATTCTGGTATGTTGTATCTTTGTTCTCACTGGTTTCAAAGAACACCTTTATTTCTGCCTTCATTTTGTTATATACCAAGTAGTCATTCAGGAGCAGGTTGTTCAGTTTCCATGTAGTTGAGCGGTTTTGATTGAGTTCCTTAATCCTGAGTTCTAGTTTGATTGCACTGTGGTCTGAGAGACAGTTTGTTATAATTTCTGTTCTTTTACATTTGCTGAGGAGTGCTTTACTTCCAACTATGTGGTCAATTTTGGCATAAGTGCAATGTAGTGCTGAGAAGAATGTATATTCTGTTGATTTGGGGTGGAGAGTTCTGTAGATGTCCATTAGGTCCACTTGGTGCAGAGTTGAGTTCAATTCCTGGATATCCTTGTTAACTTTCTGTCTCGTTGATCTGTCTAATGTTGACAGTGGGGTGTTAAAGTCTCCCATTATTATTGTGTGGGAGTCTGAGTCTCTTTGTAAGTCTCTAAGGACTTGCTTTATGAATCTAGGTGCTCCTGTATTGGATGCATATATATTTAGGATAGTTAGCTCTTCTTGTTGAATTGATCTCTTTACCATTATGTAATGGCCTTCTTTGTCTCTTTTGATCTTTGTTGGTTTAAAGTCTGTTTTATCAGAGACTAGGATTGCAACCCCTGCCTTTTTTCTCCATTTTCTTGGTAGATCTTCCTCCATCCCTTTATTTTGAGCCTATGTGTGTCTCTACATGTGAGATGGGTCTCCTGAATACAGCAAACTGATGGGTCTTGACTCTTTATCCAATTTGCCAGTCTGTGTCTTTTAATTGGACCATTTAGCCCACTTACATTTAAGGTTAATATTGTTACGTGTGAACTTGATCCTGTCATTATGATGTTAGCTGGTTATTTTGCTCGTTAGTTGATGCAGTTTCTTCCTAGCATCGGTGGTCTTTATAGTTTGGCATGTTTTTGCAATGGCTGGTACTGGTTGTTCCTTTCCATGTTTAGTGCTTCCTTCAGGATCTCTAGTAGGGCAGGCCTGGTGGTGACAAAATCTCTAAGCATTTGCTTATCTGTAAAGGATTTTATTTCTCCTTCACTTATGAAACTTAGCTTGGCTGGATATGAAATTCTGGATTTAAAATTCTTTTCTTTAAGAATGTTGAATATTGACCCCCACTCTCTTCTGGCTTGGAGAGTTTCTGCTGAGAAATCTGCTGTTAGTCTTATGGGCTTCCCTTTGTGGGTAACCTGACCTTTCTCTCTGCTGCCCTTAACATTTTTTCCTTCATTTCAACTTTGGTGAATCTGACAATTATGTGTCTTGGAGTTGCTCTTCTTGAGGAGTATCTTTGTGGCGTTCTCTGTATTTCCTGAATTTGAATGTTGGCCTGCCTTGCTAGGTTGGGGAAGTTCTCCTGGATAATATCCTGCAGAGCGTTTTCCAACTTGGTTGCATTCTTCCCGTCACTTTCAGGTACACCAATCAGACGTAGGTTTGGTCTTTTCACAAAATCCCGTATGTCTTGGAGGCTTTGTTCATTTCTTTTTCCTCTTTTTTCTCTAAACTTCTCTTCTCACTTCATTTAATTCATTTGATCTTCAATTGCTGATACTCTTTCTTCCAGTTGATCGAGTCGGTTACTGAAGCTTGTGCATTTGTCAAGTAGTTCTCGTGTCATGGTTTTCATCTCTATCAGGTCATTTATGGACTTCTCTGCATTGGTTATTCTAGTTATCCATTCGTCAAATCTTTTTTCAAGGTTTTAAGTTTTTTTGCACTGGGTTTGTAGTTCTTCCTTTAGCTCTGAGAAGTTTGATCAACTGAAGCCTTCTTCTCTCAACTCATCAAAGTCATTCTCTGTCTAGCTTTGCTCCATTGCTGGTGAGGAGCTGCATTCCTTTGGAGGGGGAGAGGTGCTCTGATTTTTTGAATTTCCAGCTTTTCTGCACTGCTTTTTCCCCATCTTTGTGGTTTTATCTACCTTTGGTCTTTGATGATGGTGACGTACAGATGGGGTTTTGGTGTGGATGTCCTTTCTGTTTGTTAGCTTTCCTTCTAACAGTCAGGACCCTCAGCTGCAGGTCTGTTCGTGTTTTCTTGAGGTCCACTCCAGATCCTGTTTGCCTGGGTATCAGCAGCGGAGGCTGCAGAAGAGGGAATATTACTGAACAGCAAGTGTTGCTGTCTGATTGTTGCTCTGCAAGTTTCATCTCAGAGGTGTACCCAGCTGTGTGAGGTGTGAGGTGTCAGTCTGCACCTAGTGGGGGATGTCTCCCAGTTAGGCTACTCCGGGGTCAGGGACCCACTTGAGCAGGCAGTCTGTCCATTCTCAGATCTCAACCTCCATGCTGGGAGAATCACTACTCTCTTCAAAGCTGTCAGATAGGGATATTTACATCTGCAGAGGTTTCTGCTGCTTTTTATTTAGCTATGGCCTGTCCCCAGAGGTGGAGTCTACAAAGGCAGGCAGGCCTCCTTGAGCTGTGGTGGGCTCCACCCAGTTCGAGCTTCCCTGCCACTTTGTTTACATACTTGAGCCTCAGCAATGGTGGGCGCCCCTCCCCCAGCCTCACTGCCACCTTGCAGTTAGATCTCAGACTGCTGTGCTAACAATGAGGGAGGCTCCGTGGGCATGGGACCCTCCAAGCCAGGCACGGGATACAATCTCCTGCTGTACCATTTGCTAAGACCCTTGGTAAAGCGCAGTATTGGGGGGAGTGACCTGATTTTCCAAGTGTTGTGTGTCATGGCTTCCCTTGGCTAGGAAAAGGAATTCCCTTCTCCCTTGTGCTTCCTGGGTCAGGCAATGCCTCATCCTGCTTCGGCTCTCACTGAAGTTGGGCTGCACCCACTGTCCTGCACCAACTGTCTGACATGCCCCAGTGAGATGAACCCAGTACCTCAGTTGGAAATGCAGAAATCACCTGTCTTCTGTGTCGCTCACGCTGGGAGCTGGAGGCTGGAGCTGTTCCTATTTGGCCATGTTGGGCGCCCCTCTAAGAATGTTTCTTTTAAGCAGTGTTAAATCCAATCTGGCAATCTCTGCCTTATAATTCAGATTACTGGAACATTTAAATTTAATGTGGATAATGGTATGATTAAGTTTATCATTTTGCTATTTGAGATATATATATATACACACACACATATATATGTGTATATATATACATATACATATATATGTGTATATATACATAAATATGTGTGTATATATATACATACACACACACTTTTTTTTTTTTTTTTTACCATCTTTCCTTTTTCTTATCATTTTCTTCTTTGTTTTGGATTGAGGATTTTTAAATGATTCTATTTTTTTCTCCCTTGTGGGCTTATTAGCTATAACTCTGTTTTGTTATTTTAAAGGTTGCTTTAGGTTTTTTAGTATACATCTGTAACTTATCACCGCCTATATTCAGGTGCCATTACACAACTTCACATACAGCAAAACAACCTCTAATATTATACTCCTATGTCTTTATTGTAGGCCTTAATGCTATTGTTGTCATACATTTTACTTCTATGTTACAAACTTCATAAGACATTGTTATTATTTGTGTTTAGCCAATTATTTTTTAAAAGATTACAATTTTTTTAAAAATCTGATTTAGATACTCATGTAGTTACCATTTTCATTGCAGTTCTTTCCTTTAAGTAGATCTAAGATTTGATCAGGTGTTATTTTTTCTTCCGATTCTAGAACTTCTTTTAAGATATCTTGTACTGGGATTCAGCTGATGATAAATTTTCTGCTATTGTGTGTCTAAGAACGCCTTCATTTCACCCTTACTTTAGAAATTTACTTCCATTCTTGCCTATAAATCCCAGCACTTTGGGAGGCCAAGACGGGGCAACTTCTTGAGCCCAGGAGTTAAGAGACCAGCCTGGGCAACATAGCAAGACTCTGTCTCTACAAAAAAAAAAAAAAAAAAATCAGCCTGATGTGGTGGCATGCACCTGTGGTCCCAGCTACTTGGGAGGCTGAGATGGGAGGATCACTTGAGCCAGGGAAGTTGAGGCTGCAGTGAGCAATGATCACCTCACTGCACCCTGGCCTGGTTGACAGAGCAGAGCAAGGCCCTGTCTCATAAACACACACACACACACAAAACATTAACAACAACAACAAAAAAAAAACCCGTCTGCTGTCATTCTTTATCTTTGTTCCTTTGTGTGTAATATGCCTTTCTTCTGTAGGTGTTTTTGATATTTTATCTTTATCATTGCTCTGAACAATTTTATTGTATTTTAATGTGCCTTTGTGCATTTTTTCTTCACATGTCTTGAACTTGGGGTTTGTTGAGCTCCTTGGATCTGCAGGTTTATAGTTTTCATCAAATTTGGAAAATTTTGGCCTGCATTTTTCCACTTCTTTTTAAATCTCACCATCCCTTCCCTTGGGGCTTACTTTGTCATTAAGCTACTTGAAGTATGTTTTAATTTTTTGGAATAAACTTGATTTTTTTAGAGCAATTGTAGGTTTAGAGAAAAAAATTCACAGCAAGTTGCCATATTCTCCCTCTAACCACCTTCTTCAATTTGTCTCATTATTAGCATCTTACATTAGTGTGATACATTTGTGACAATTAATAAACTGATATTTATACATTATTATTATTAACTAAAGTCCGTAGTTCACATTACGTTTCACTGTATGTTGTAAGTTCTTTGCATAATGGCAGGTATCCGCCATTATAGTATCGTATCATACAGAGCAGTTTCACTGCCTTAAAAATCCCTTGTGCTCCATCTGTTCAATCCTCCCTCCCTCCTGACTATCCCCTGGAAACTCCTGATCTTTCTACTGTCTCTCTAGTTTATCTCTTCCAGAATGTCAAGTAGGTAAGAGGGTGTACTATGTCGCTTTTTCAGATTGCCTTCTTTCACTTAGTAACAGGTATTTACCCCCATATCTTTTCATAGCTTGATAGTTCATTTTTTCTATTGCTGGCCAATACTTCATTTTATACTATAATTTGTATAATGTTAAAGAAAAACTGTAGGTGGACCCTGTGGCTCATTCCTGTAATCCCAACACTTTGGGAGGCCAAGGCAGGCAGATGGCTTGAGCCCAGAAATTTGAGACCAGTCTGAGCAACATAGTGAGACTCCTCTCTACACAAATTTTTTTTTAAAAATTAGCCAGGTGTGGTGGCTCATGCCTGTAGCCCCAGCTACTTGGGAGGCTGAGGTGAGAGAATCACCTGAGCCCAGGAAGTTGAGGCTGCAGTGAGCCATGATCCCATCACTGCACTCCGACATGGACAAGAGAGGGAGAAGTCCTCTCAAAAAAAAAAAAAAAAAAATTAAAAAACAGAAAAAATGTTCTAACACTTATTAGAAAGATAAGGAAGATTATCTTCAAGTCTATTCTGGTGGGAGTCATCTATGATCACTGCAATAGGGAAGGGTAATTTGACTTCATATTCAACCAGGATAAGTGAGGGTTTATATAGCCAGTGAACACAGTGAGGGGACCAGTGGGTGGAAAATTAGAAAGAGGAGATATCAAAGGTATGAGGATTCTTGCTAAACTGGCCTAACAGATTCTTGCTAAAGTCAGGTCAAACATGTATACATCAAAGATGGGACAGGAAGAACTTGCTCAGATATCAAGAGTGATCAAGTATCAAGAGTAAGGGGATGATTTAGCAGGATTCTTGCTAAAGTTGGGAACCATAGACCAGACATGAAAAGCTAAGGTCAAGGACTCGTTGAGAGGAGGGCTCAGAGGAGCTTTTCCAAAGTTAGTCAAGGAGAGATTCTTTACCCCATCCACTCACATACTGAAGAACATCTTTCTTGCTTCCATTTTTTGACAATGATGAATAAAGTTGCTATGCAAATTTCTGTGCAGATTTGGATATTCTTTACCCTGAAGCATAAGGCAATCATAGGACACAACTTATTTCCAGCTCCTTAAGGCTTGCTTTCCTCTCCTGCCTGAGGTCCAGTCTTGAAAATGGTTGCTTCAGATATTTTGTCTGCTTTGTTTGTTGTTTGTTTTTTTTAGCTGGTTGTATTAGTCCGTTCTCACACTGCTATGAAGAAATACCCAAGACTGGGTAATTTATAAAGAAAAGAGGTTTAATTAACTCATAGTTCTGAATGTCTGGGGAGGCCTCAGGAAACGTACAATCATGGCATAAGGCACTCTTCACAGGTGGCAGGAGAATGAGTGTCAGCAAGGGAAATGTCAGGTGCTTATAAAACCATCAGATCTCATGAGACTCACTCACTCTCACGAGAACAGAAAGGGGGAACCTACCCCATGATTCAATGACCTTCCACTGGGTCCCTCCCAGGACCCATAGGGATTATGCAGATTATCTTCCAAGATGAGATTTGGGTGCAGACACAGAGCCAAACCATATCAGCCTCAGGACACTGGTTTTTGGTTGTTTCAGATAAAAGGGTAAGTGTGGCTCCTGCACCTCCATCTCGGCCACAAGCAAAAGTTCTAGTCAAATGTTAGAAAGCACCGTTTGCAGCCGGGCATGGTGGCTCACACCTGTAATCCCAGCACTTTGGGAGGCTGAGGCGGGCAGATCATGAGGTCAGGAGATCGAGACCATCCTGGCTAACGTGGTGAAACCCGTCTCTACTAAAAATACAAATCATTAGCCGGGTGTGGTGGCGGGCGCCTGTAGTCCCAGCTACTCAGGAGGCGGAGTCAGGAGAATGGTGTGAACCTGGGAGGCGGAGCTTGCAGTGAGCCGAGATCATGCCACTGCACTCCAACCCGGGCAACAGAGTGAGACTCCATCTCAAAAAAAAAAAAAAAAAAGAAAAGAAAAAGAAAGAAAGAAAGAAAGAAAAGAAAAGAAAAAAAGAAAAAAGAAACCACAGTTTGCTAAGGAGAAAACAATCATAAGAAATCCACTGACTTGCCCAGGATCATGCGGCTGATTGCTACTTGCTATGTAGCAAAGGCAGCCTGGGTAAGGAGCAATACTGTCTCAAGTGGCCCACCTGCATTCCAGCCCTTAGAATAAGCAAGAAAATATCTTACGTTAGAACTAGGATTGATGATCAATGACACATGATGAGTAAACCTTCCTTCAATTGCTAGCACCCAGACCTAGGTCAAAGTTTCTGAAAATTAAGAATGAGAATCCCTTGTGCTGCCAAAGGAAAGATTATGACATCATTCAACCTAAAAACTTATTCCGGGAAAATCCAAACACCAATCTACAGGGATATTTAGACATTTAGGATGACCTGATACAGAACAGGATGCCCCATGAGTGAGCAGTCATTGCCTTCAAACTTACCCTTCAGCTGTCAAAAAAAAGGTAGCATTTATGCTCTTCATCTGCCTTTTTGTACAAGCTTCCAGTTCTGTACCCACATTTATATAAACAGGGTGAAAAAAGATTTTCAAGTATCCAGTGTGACAACCTAAAGATTATTATAACCATTATGTGTTCATAATAAAAAGCAAAATGAAATCAGGAGAGAAATTTGATTTGGGTAATATGACTGCCCATCTTATACGTTCAAACTCATACAGGAGTCATCTATATTCTGGATTCATCGTCCATAGGGTTTCAGATGTCAAGAACACCAGCACATAAAGACTGAAAGCACAACTGGGTAGGAAGAGGCAGGTAGCACAGATGCCAGACAAGATGATGCAATTTCCATGCTCTAAAACTTTCAGTGTCATGCAAAAAACAATGAATTCTATGACTAATTTAGAAGACGATAGTTAAAACAGGAGTAAGCATTTCATTTCTTTATCTGACAGAAAATCCAAGGCAGACATAATGGATTAATACATACAGATATAGTTTTTTGAAATTCCAGGTTTCCCTATAAGTGGTGTTTTGTAGATTATAAATACGCTTTTATAACACATCATTAAAATGTGCAGTCTTCCCAGTAAAAGTCATTCACTATATCTCCCTGTTTGTCAGGTTTAGAGGTCCCTTTACAAATTGCATTTGCTTTATTGTAATTATTTGACACATCAAATTTTCATATATCTTGATTAAAGACAATCTTTTTTTGTTCTTCCTTATGTGAATCCTCATGCAGGTTTTGGAATTCATGAGCGTGTCACAGAGATCAAAATATAGTTGGGAAAATGACTAGCTAGCAGCATGAGTCATAGTCTAATGTTTGATGGCTTACATCAAAGAGATCATATGCAGGAATTCAGAAACACCTCATATTTTTCTCATGTTGTGATGTCTTCTACCAGCACCTACTCACTTACTGAAGAAATTATTGCAAAGCTCCCCCAGCTACCTGGTGTATAAGAAAAAAATCAAAGTCACATTCTCTTTGCCCTGCTATTATATTATGTCAGTCTACACAAGTATTTCAGAGCTAGACTTAAAAAAATTAAAATGCTGTTTGCTAACAGGAGTCTAGCTGTGAGTTTGTTTTGCAGGGCTTTGTTAAATCTATAGAACCACACAATCTGTCCTGTATATATAGCCTTTGATGTCTGTGTATCTCAGGCAGTATTCTTTCCTGGGTTGACTTGTAGCATTGGTGATTAAAAAAAGACACAATATGTTGTTAAAAGGAACATAGCCCATTCAGGATTTATGCACCAACAACATTTCAGCAACATGTGATACAGTCAAAAATGTTAAAATAGCCTTTCTATTTCACAAGGAAAGCAAGGATATTAGATTGATTCTGTTTCCATAACAGTACATCTTGATGCTATGGTTTTATTCCAGCTCAACCATTTGTCATATTTTTTCTCTCTTTCTCCTCCCCCACGATGGGGTAGGGGAAGGGCAAGGGGGAAAAAGGAGGGGTGGAAGCAAATGCATTGGATTTGAGACGCTGAAAACTTGAATTAGAGTATCAAATTAGACAAAATATAAGGAGGGTGGGATGTTAGAACTTGCCAACTTGCTAATTGCTGCTTTCAAGGTTTAGTTCCAACAATGTAAGGCACTCTGAAATCTAAACAAGGAGATCTTAAAGAAGTCATCAGCAAGGTCAGAATGAACTGACGATGGGGTTTTCATTAGTCCTCTGCTGCAATGGCATTTTGCTATTTGTCATTGTCATTGTCCTCCCACCCCAAGCAGGCACAGAAAAAACAAAGCCCAGAGCTGTACTCACCAGCCTTGATGTGGACATCCTGACTTCTAATTTTCCCTGAAGGATTTTCAGCTGTGCAATAATAAGTATTATCATGGATTAAGGTACTGAAGCTTGAAGGAGGGAAGGGGAAAATTTGGAGAGTGCCGTTGGGGTGGACGTGGCGGATCCCGGGGACATCGTAGATCTCCTCGCCCGTGGCTAGGTACCATCTGAGAGTCACAGGAGGGATGCCTGCTGCGGGGCAGGGCACCAGAGTCCCCGTGGTGCTGGCAAACACTACCTCTTGCAGAGATGCATTGACAAAGTAGAGGCTGGAGTGTAGGTCTTCACTGAAAACTGCAAGAAGACAACACGGGGATCCATGGGTAAGTAAAACATGCCTTTGACATTTGCAGTTCAATGTCTGGCCTCAGAAAGTTATCTTGAAAATTAATCATGAGGCTCAGGCTCAAATAAAACCAAATAACTCAAATTTTCTCAAAATGCTATGAGCAGACAGGCTGATACTAAAAAATAAGGCGCCATCCTAATTTCACATTTTGTGCACAAACTGTTAAGTTACCCTGGATGCTAATTTTTAAACAGATTGTTTTTTTGCCTCATGCTCCAAGCCCTGTTTAATAGATTGGTTTTTTGCCTCATGCTCCAAGCCCTGTTTTGTCCCCACACTGGCCATGATCGGACTGTGTATTATATAGCTTGTATTCACTTATTGTCTATCTTCTGCCACTAGAGATAAGCCTCATGAGGACAAGGTCTTGATTTACTCCCACTATTACCTGGAGCATAGCGCCCAGCTCTCACTGGGCTCTCAGTAAAGGGAAGCTGAATGTGTGAATGCCTAGATCTTGTTGCTGGGATCAAATTGCTCTCATTACTAGGTACACTGAGGGTTATTATGAAATAAAATTAGTCACATTTTTAATTAAAATTGAAAATCACATGTAAAGCATTTTATTATTTTTTATTATACTTTAAGTTGTGGGATACATGTGTAGTTTTGTTACATAGGTATACATGTGCCATGGTGGTTTGCTGCACCCATCGACCCATCATCTAGGTATTTCTCCTAATGCTATCCCTCCCCCAGCCCCCCACCCCCAACAAGCCCTGGTGTGTGATGTTCCCTTCTCTGTGTCCATGTGTTCTCATTCTTCAACTCTTACTTATGAGTGAGAACATGCAGTGTTCAGTTTTCTGTTCTTGTGTTAGTTTGCTGAGAATGATGGTTTCTAGCTCGATCCATGTCCCTGCAAAGGACATGAACTCATCCTTTTTATGGGTGCACAGTATTCCATGGTGCATATGTGCCACATTTTATTTATCCAGTCTATCATTGATGGGCATTTGGGTTGGTTCCACGTGCTATTGTGAATAGTGCCACAATAAATATACACGTGCATGTGTCTTTATAGAATGATTTATAATCCTTTGGGTATATACCCAGTAATGGGATTGCTGGGTCAAATGGTATTTCTGGTTCTAGATCCTTGAGGAATCGCCACACTGTCTTCCACAGTGGTTGAACTAATTTACACTCCCACCAACAGTGTTAAAGCATTCCTATTTCTCCACATCCTCTCCAGCATCTGTTGTTTCCAGACTTTTTAACGATAGCCATTCTAACTGGCAGGAGATGGTATCTCATTGTGGCTTTGATTTGCATTTCTCTAATGACCAGTGATGACGAGCTTTTTTTCATGTTTGTTGGCTGTGTAAATGTCTTCTTTTGAGAAGTTTCTCTTTGCCCACTTTTTGATGGCGTTGTCTTTTTCTTGTAAATTTGGGTTCTTTGTAGAGTAAACCATGTTAAAAAAAAAAACACCATTATCAGAAAATAGAATGTCAAATCAACAATGCACTTTTATTTAAAATAGGACATAACAATAAAGAGAATTCTGACAAAAGCATGACTCAACTCCACCAGCCTACAGTGTCTGTTTTGAGTTTTACATTTCCCTTCTGGTCCACCTGCCTCCATGCCTTATCTATATAATTATATCATGTTAAAGTGTACATACATAAAAGGTACCATTTTTATAACTGTTTCATTCTCTTATACATCATCTACATAATTCCATGGTTCTATACAGACTTCACAAGTAAGTATCAGTGAATGTACAATTTATGCATATTCTTGTTTTTTTTTTTTTTTTTTTTTTGAGACAGAGTCTTGCTCTGTCGCCCAGGCTGGAGTGCAGTGGCTGGATCTCAGCTCACCGCAAGCTCCACCTCCCGGGTTTACGCCATTCTCCTGCCTCAGCCTCCTGAGTAGCTGGGACTATAGGTGCCCGCCACCTCGACTGGCTAGCTTTTTGTATTTTTTAGTAGAGACGGGGTTTCATCGTGTTTGCCAGGATGGTCTCGATCTCCTGACCTCGTGATCCACCCGCCTCGGCCTTCCAAAGTGCTGGGATTACAGGCGTGAGCCACCACTCCCGGCCCAATTTATGCATATTCTTATGAACTGTTTTCCTGCTCTTTTCATTTACATTGTTTCTCCTTTCACTTCTACAAGTAAATATCAGCAAAAGTGTTCATACACATTTAGCTTTTTAATTCATTTAAGGGCCTAAACAAGGGTTTTCTGGAGTGTTGGTTATGTGAACAAATAAAACGTTACTTCCAGAATTTACAAGTTAAACAAAAGATTTATAAACATAATGAAGGCCTACTTGTCGCCCATCTGAGCTTCTCTGTGACTTTCTAAAGCAAGTATATAACTAGTTACATATTTGTAAGAGAGAGGAGAAGCCCCAGATATTTCAAATGAACTTCACTGGTCAGAGGTGAGAATAACATTTACTGGATGCTTCACAGTACTCCATACCAGACAATCTTATAACACTCGAGATGAACAACAGCTCTGCTAGGTAAACAAAGGCTCCACTTTGCAGACAATGACATGCAGATTCACAGGGCTGTCACTTGACCAAGGACACAGGATACAGTCACTTGAGCGAGACGCAGGGCTAGAAGGTGGCAGAACTAGATTCAGTCTTTCTGATGAAGGCTTCTGTGATTTATGTTTCCTCATCTTAGAACCAAATGTGGCATAACAGTCCCCCTCATTTGGGTGGGGATTAGAGGCAGCTCTCTATAGAGTGGGTCTGTGGCCTGTGCTTCCAGACCTAGTCTTTCTCCACGGTATGGGGCTGAGGGGTTACAGGCTCCTGCTATGTGCTGGGGTTGCTACTAAGTCTGTGAGATAAGATACATGTGGCCCTCACTTTGCCTGTAGTTAATTGATATGATTTGGTAAGAAAGAGATGAAGAAATTAACACTATTTACAAAGGTGATTGGACTCATCCTCTAATAATAAGATTTAGCCTGCTCACTAAATGTGAGGGTAGCAGGTAGTCCCCACCCTGCTGTTAGGAAGCACAGCATCCAAGCATTGGCACAAGGCTGGATAGATGTGGTTGACTCTCTCACAGCACGTACTTTCCTGCTGCCACTTGAAGTGGACACTGTGGGGCTCTCTCCATATTTCCCGTTTAGGGCCAATGCACCCTGCCCCACAGCAGGTCCTCTCTTGAGTCCCACACTGGGAACCAGCCCCACTTACAGGGAACTGCCTTGTCTGAGGCCTGCAGGGAATGACTGGTCAAAGGTGGCTCCACAGGCCTGGCCCCCTCATGTTAAGGTGCAACAATGCTGAAGGTGCATCCCAGCTGAGACCACTATTGACAGAGCTTTGCAGAGGAGCTTCTCCCTCCACTCATTCTGCCTTCCTCACATCCTTGCTGATGTGTCTCTTGAGAATACACTCCCAAGAGGCCTTCTGCGTGCCAACTCTTCCTCTGAGCATCTCCCTTCAGATAACTCAACATGTGACAACAACTGAGGCTCTGCTAGTTACCCTCTACAACCGTGTCTTTCTGAGATGTTTTTCTATTTTAAATAAAATAATCAGAAAGTGCCAACTAACATCCCATATGAGCTCCCCAATACAGCATGAGCAATAAATAAAATACACCAAGATGGAAGAAAGTACTACATCTAGATTATCACTGGATTAAAACATTTTTACAAGCAATAATTATTACATTGAATAAGGCAATGACACAACTAAGACTTTCAGGCTGTTATGTTTTTGGGAACCCATTGAATCTGCACAGTGACAATGTGTAGTTTGTTTTATGAAAACATACTCATGTAAGAATCTAACATTTATCTATTATGTAAACATTTTGACTTTTAAAGTTCACATATTCAATGAGCTCACAGGCCTAAACCTAATGCCTAGCAAGCTGTGTGTGATTCGTAATTGTTAGTTGGTGCATTCACTGTCCCCATTTTTTCATTTTCCATCTCATAATTCACGAAGTATATCAAACTTCTGTTGATAATATAATGTAACCTTTTGAAGTATTTTTGGAATTTCTATTTCACAAAATTACATCTCTTTTAAGTAGACTGGAGTTAGTTTAGGAACTGACTGTTAGAAGTTGAGACAGAGAGAAAGAGAGAAGGTGGGAGGTACAGACGAAAGCCTTTAGCAGAGGTCCTGATATAGAGAGATGCTTACAAATTGTGGCCCCCTTCCATTATGAACAGGAAAGCCTACATACTGATGTGAATTCTGCTCCCCTGTGAGAGCCACAGAGTATAGATGTCCCCAAAGTAGAGGGGCCCCTGAAAAGACCCTCTTTCTCCTTGATCAGGGCAAGTATCAAAAGCTATTGTCAATCTGTGCATCTCAAGAAGTGTCTTGTTCAACAATGCTAGAAATAACAACGTGGATGATATCACACTCGAAGACCAACACCTCCCTGGGGATGTTGGCCGATGATATCTACCTAAGAGGTCCACCACTGGGATGAGATCTGAGGATCACTCTGGCTGTTAGGCCATATATGGCACCAATGAAAACTCTTTCTTTTCTTTTTTTTTTCATTTATTTATTTATTTATTTTATTATTATTATACTTTAAGTTCTAGGGTACATGTGCATAACGTGCAGGTTTGTTACATATGTATACTTGTGCCATGTTGGCGTGCTGCACCCATCAACTCGTCAGCACCCATCAATTCGTCATTTACATCAGGTATAACTCCCAATGCAATCCCTCCCCCCTCCCCCCTCCCCCTCCCCATGATAGGCCCCAGTGTGTGATGTTCCCCTTCCCGAGTCCAAGTGATCTCATTGTTCAGTTCCCACCTGTGAGTGAGAACATGCGGTGTTTGGTTTTCTGTTCTTGTGATAGTTTGCTAAGAATGATGGTTTCCAGCATCCATGTCCCTACAAAGGACACAAACTCATCCTTTTTGATGGCTGCATAGTATTCCATGGTGTATATGTGCCACATTTTCTTAATCCAGTCTGTCACTGATGGACATTTGGGTTGATTCCAAGTCTTTGCTATTGTGAATAGTGCCGCAATAAACATACGTGTGCATGTGTCTTTATAGCAGCATGATTTATAATACTTTGGGTATATACCCAGTAATGGGATGGCTGGGTCATATGGTACATCTAGTTCTAGATCCTTGAGGAATCGCCATACTGTTTTCTTTTCATTGGTGTCATATAGGATGGAAATATCACCAGGGCCAAAGGTTTCAATTATAGAAAAGTTTATCAGTATAAACACAGTGGTCAATGACACAGAATCCTGCAGGGCCTTGAGATGTGTGTTGAGTCATAGTTACATTAGGAAAACTTGCTCTCGTGTGCCTGTATGGAATGCAGACTTCTATTTAGTAAAACCAAGAAGGTTAACCCCTAACCTCACTAAAGAGAGATGGGAGGGATTGCTCTCTCTCCTTGCACAAATACACCTTACAGTGCACGTGGCACAACTTCATTCTTTAAGTTTAGTAAATATATCAATAAGTATGTTGGTGTGGGGATGAGGTGGGGCAAGTGTAATGAGATTCCTGGGCTACTATAGCCTAGAAAGAACTTCATTAGGAAGAACTGTTGGAAAGTTATGAGAATGGCATGCGGTGGTCAAGAATTGGTATGGTGAAATGAGCTCATGCATTTTAGCACTATGTCTTGTTAAGCAACTAAATGGTCATGTAACCAGTCATTTAAACACTAAGCACCAACTTTAGATTGTCCCAATAAAGGAAGAAGTAGGGGGAGGCAGAGGAGACATTAATCTAATAACTAGATGATCTAATAACTACGCCTGGGCACTCTCCATGGCTTGCTACCCGAGCTGTGTCGGGACCTGTCCCCTGCATTGTAACAAAGTATTCCTCAGCTGCCCCAGCCATGACTCAGGTGGTCCCAGGCCTGGTTTAACCTGCTGCTCTGGAAGATACTAGTCGTAAACTTTGGTGGCATCCACGTTGTGTTAATTCTGCAGGTGCACAGAATGCAAAAGCTGTGGGGCATGGGTTCCTCCACCTAAACTTCAAAGACCTCCCAGAAAGCCTGGGGCCCTGGGCAGAGACTTGTTTTAGAGGAGGAGCTGGCACAAACAGTCCCCATTAGGGCGGTGCTGAGAAGAACTAATGGGCCAGAGCTGCTGCAGAGACTGTCCACTAGAGTAATGCCTAGTGGAGTCATGGAAGTGGGGCTGGCCCTGAGACCCCAGAATTGTAGAGCTACCAGCACATAACATCAGCCTGGGAGAGCTGAAGGCACAAGACTCCAACCCATGAGAGCTTCTGGGTGAACTGAGCCCAAGAGCCCAACAAAGCCATCAAGGCAGCTTTTCCTGAGGCCCTGGGGACCCAACACCCATCCCAGTGTGCCCCGGGTGAGGGAAATGCAATTAAAGGGGATTATTATCCAGCTTTAAACTTAAGGTTGTTTTCTCTGTTGGGTTTTAGATTTCCTTGGAGCCTGTCACCTCTTCCTGCCTCTTTCTCCTTTTTGGAATGGGAACGTCCATCCTGTGCCTGTCTCACCATTAAGTTTTGGAATTAGATAGCTTGCTTTGATTCATAGCTCATGGCTGGAGGGAATCTGCCTCTAGATGAATCATGCCTAAGTCTCATTCATATCTGATTTAGATGAGACTTTGGACTTTCAAATTGATGCTGGAATTAGTTAAGACTTTTGGGGTACCAGGATGAAATGAATGCATTTTGTATGTTAGAAGTTTCAGGAGGCCAGGGCAGAATACCACGATTTGAATGTTCCTGCCAAAACTCATGTTGAAATTTAACTGCCGGGGTAATGGTATTGGGAGGTGGGACCTCAAAAAGGTGACTCATAAGAGGCAGAGCCCTCATAAATGGATTAATGTCATGATCACAGGAGTCAGCTCCTTATACAATAATACATTCTGCCCCCATTTTCTTTCTATCCTGAGCACTTGCTTCTGTCTTCCATCCTTCCACCCAGGATGACCCTCACCTGATGGCCTTGGACTTCTCAGCCTCCAGAGCCATGAGCCAAATAAACTTCTGTTGTTTATAATTTACTCAGTTTGTGTATTCTGTTATAGTAGCAGAAAATGAACCAAGACAACAATTCGCGAAAGTTTCACTCTTCACACTCATACAAGAATAGGTGAGGCCTCTTCACATCACTATGCTAGTTTCATTATATGCCTGCCTGTATTCTGGAAAGTCAGATCCAGGGGAAGCTGTGTCCATGAGATTTAGCATCCTCCAGGTATCTTACTTGAATCATCCATCTTTTTTCTCTTGGTCTCCATCGCTGGCAGAAACCAAGAGTTTGCCCTCCAGGGCCAGTGGGGGCTATGGCTAAGCTGGGAAACACAGTGAACACCATTCGTCAAAAGGTGGCAGAGAAAAATACATTTTGTACAAGTGATAGATCTTACCCACAGAGAAGAGAGGCAGGGGTGTTCATCAAGTCATAAGTGTTTTATAGTTTTCTCTCCCAACCATAACTAAAGTCTTTAGCAATGCTTCATAAGTCAGAATATGAAAATTATTGCTAACTAAGAAATTGGTTCAGATCAGAAGCATAGTTAATAGTTCAACATGGCAGTTTTCAACTCAAATAAAAATGCTGATAGTAGCACTGTAATTTTACATTTGAGCTTTCTAAGAAACTGACATTACCCCAAACATATTGTTAGGAATGAGGTAACTGTCACTCTTCAAGGCTAATTAATTCCACCAGGATTCTTTTATTTTTTTTCCCCCTACATTATTCTTCTATCAACCCGACTGTGGGTAATTTGAACTAAGCAAAATTTGGTCATATTTGAATTTATCCTCTTGTATCCTAAAAGCAGTCTTGTTAAGAATAGCAAGACTTTAAAAATGCAAATGTATACAAGAAACATTGCTTAATTAAATGTATAGTTTCTTATTGAAAATCACATTCCACAAGCCAGCCTGTGAAGTTATTTAAATGACTGCAGGAAAAAAATGATAAATAAATGTTTAATCCTTGTAGTTAAAGAGATAAGCGACCTACGGGGGATTACTGTCACTTCTCCTTATATTTTTAAAGAATCTTACATTAGTCTTTCTCCTTCATGCCACTGGGTTTAATAATGTAACATAAACTCATTCTCTAAGAGACACATCATATGGCCACAGGCAAAAGAAAACCCAAACTATATTCCAACAGCTTTTGTTTCTTCCATCTAAGGGACCATCCATCTGCCTAAATAATAGCACTTCTTTTTATAGAGTGCCTCCTGTTCTTTAATACAGTAACATTTGCTTCCTCCAGTAAGGGCAGAGGCAACCTTAATGTGAATCGTGTGTGTGTGTGTGTGTGTGTGTGTGTGTGTGTGTGTGTGTGTGTAAGTTCCTAAAAAATAATCGTGGGTTCAGAACAGAAAGCTAAATGAAACATTCGGCACAATCTTGTGAAATTCAGGGTTGAAAATCCTGGGGTACCAACACTAACGGAGCTAAGGGGAGGGACCTTGGAGAACTGTTTCTTCAGTTGCAGACTTCTCAATATTTTACATCGCTGTAACAGATGGCATAACCAAGGCTCCAGTGACAAACATAGAGAAGAATGTTACACCAAAAAGAAAATAAGTCAATATTTTAGCTTTTCTTAAGATTCACACAGGGCAGGGTGAAAAGAGGAGATGTGGGAGGAATTTGCAGTAGGCAATGACACAAGCATTCACTGATGTAATATTTATTGAGCACCTACTAGGTACCAGGTCTTGTGGAACCACCCAGTAATGCAAGACAGAACAAGTCCTGGTACTACTGTCCAGGAAATTTTAGTCTGAAAGGTACTATAGTTCATGTAGGGAGGTAAATTATAACTCTATTTGCTGAACGTTGTGACAGAAACATTCACAAAATGCAACAGGAGCATAAGTGATAGAGAAACTAACCTGACCTAGGAAAAATGGAAACAACTTTCCAGAGGAGGAAAGAAAAGTACATTCTAGGCAGAAGTCTTAAAAAATATTAGGACATTAAGTTGTCCCAGTCAGGAGAGAAATAAAAAGGTGCTGGGAAGCAGGAAATTCAATGCACAGTTAAAAGTGTTGCATGATTTGAAGAGGGAGCTACAGGTTCCTCAGATTCATTTATCTTGAAAACACTCTTCAGCACCTATCATGTACCTGGCACTATGCCAAGACCAGCAGACACACTAATAACCAAGGTGTGGAAGGGCACTGACCTGCAAGAGGTTACCTTCCAGGTGCTGATTATAAAGTCAAGATTGTAAAGAGTGTCGGTTGCCAAGCTAAAAAGCATGAGCTTAGCCCTGCAGACAATAAGGACAATTAGGCACATACCCAAGAGAAATGAAAACATATGTCCACACAAAACTGTGTGCAAATGTTTAAAGCAGCATTATGTATAATAGCCAATGGTGGAAACAGCCTATGTGTCTATCCCCTGAAGAATAGGTAAGCAAAATGTGGCTTAGCCGTACAATGGGATATCACTCAGCAATAAAAAGGAGTGAAGCACTGGCACAAGCTACAATGGGGATGACCCTAGATTACAGCAACAAAAGGCCACATACTATATGATTCCATTCATATGAAATGTCCAGAAGAGGGAGCTCTGTAGAGACATAAAGTCAATCAGTGGTTTACCTATGGTTAGGACTGGGGTAATGGGACAGGATAGGAGGGTGATAGCTAAAGGGTGCAGGGTTTCTTTTGAAGTGATGAAAATCTGCTAAAATTGACTGTGGTGAAGGCACCATATCTGTGAATATACTAAAAACCATTAAACGGAATGCTTTAAGTGGATTCTTTTTATGGTATATAAATTATATTTTAATAAGCTATTTTAAAAAGTAGGGAGTCATTGAAAGTCCTGACAAAGAACAATCAATTTCCCAGACTGAAGTTGGAGAAAGTAAACTCTGAGTAGACAGGGAGAGAAGACTGCAGGCAGAAAGTCTGGCTAGACTGCTCTGCTGGAGGTCTAGGCCAGCTGGGCATTGGTGGTGTGAAGGGAGAAAAAAGGCCTAATTATAGATATGTCTGATATGATCCTACCAGCATTGGTGGGCAGGGATGTGGGAGCAATAAGAGTGAAGAAAATAAAAAAGTCAATACGAGGCACATGTAATTGCTTGCATGCCCAGTTGCACAGTTACACCATTACAAAGAGAGCCTACAAGACAGAGCTGGTTGGTAAAGGAAACGACATGTCAGTTTCACTAAGGTAAAGAGGGCACTGCCCTTGGGCCACCCAATAGCAAATTGGAAATAGGAGTCCAAGACCCTAGAGGCAGATTTGGCAGCCAGGGAAATGGAAGTCTATCACTGGGTGAGATATTCCAAGAAAAGTGTTGTCTTAGTTTGTTTTCACACCTCTAATAAAGGCATACCCAAGACTGGGCAATTTACAAGAGAAAGGGATTTAATTGAACTTAATAGTTCCACACGGCTGGGAAAGCCTCACAATCCTGGTGGAAGGCAAGGAGGAGCAAGTCACGTCTTACGTGGTTGGCAGCAGGCAAAGAGAGAGAACTTGTGCAGGAAAACTTCCCCTTATAATAACCATCAGATCTCATGACACTTACTCACTATCAAGAGAACAGCACAGGAATGACCTACCCCCATGATTCAATTACCTCTCACTGGGTCCCTCCCAAAACATGTGGGAATTCAAGATGAGATTTGGGTGGGGACACAGCCAAACCATATCAGGTGTAAAGAACAAGAAGAGACAAAAACCAGAAGTAAATCCTCAGGGATAGGTAGTACTTTATAAGGTAGAAAAATAATATTTGACCAAAGATTTGTACCCAAAATACATAATGAACTCCTACACACTAATATAAAAAAATAGTCCAACAAAAATGGACGAAAGTGCTGGGTGCAGTAGCTCATGCCTGTAATCCCAGCACTTTTGCAGGCCGAGGTAGGTGGATCTCTTGAGCCCAGGAATTCAAGACCAGCCTGGGCAACACAGCAAGACCTCTCTCAACCAAAAATTAGCTGGGCGTGGTGGCATGCTCCTGTAGTCCCAGCTATTCAGGAGGCAGGGGTGGGAGGATTTCTTGAGCCTGGGAATCAGAAGTTGCAGTGAGCCGAGATCGCACCACTGCACTCCAGCCTGAGCAACACAGTGAGACCTTGTCTCCAAAAAGGAAAAGAAAAGAAAACAACACACACACACACACACAAAAAAGGTGTGAACAGTCACTTCACAAAGGCCAATATATAAATGGCCAATAAGCACATTAAAAAGTGCTTCAGTGCCATTGGTCATCAAGAAAAAGCAAATTAAAAGTACAATGGGGTACTACTATACATCCACCAGAATAACTACAATGGAAAAGACAGAATATATTCAGAGTCTTAAGACTGTGGAGCAACAAGACCCTCAAACAATGCAGGTAGGAATGTAAATCAGTAAAGTTATTGTGGGAAATTATCAGTCTCTACTAAAGCGAGCACATGTGTGCACTGTGACTCAATAATTTCATTCCTAAGCATTTATATGACAAAAGCACATGCATATGTTCACCAAAAAAATCCATGCTGGAATATCTACAGCAGCAACTAGTTGTAAGAGTCACAAACTGAAAAGTTCCCAAATACCAATCAATAACAAAACTGATATATTGTGATATATTGGCACGTTGAATCCCTACATACCAATAACAATGAATAATCTGCACATAAATTATAAATCACACAGCTATAATGGTGAAGAAAAGCAAAAAGACACCAAAGAGATTTACACTGTATTGTTCCATTTATATCAAACATCAAAATAGGAAAAACTAATCTATGATGTTGAGAGTGAGAATAAAGGTTGCCCATGGGGGTGGGGTCAGGTGTAGAGAATGGAAAGGGGCATGAGGTGGTGTACAAGGTGCAGGCTATGTTCTTTTTCTTGATCTGGGTGCTGGGCACACTGCATGTGTACACAGTGATTTGCGTGTATTTAACATTTCAATTAAAAATTTAAAGAGTTTAAAGAAATTGGAAAAGAATCATGAAGGAGATAAATAGGAAATTAGGAGATCAGTAGCTCAAACCCTAGAGAGTAATGTCTTAGAAACAAAAAGACATTTTGGGACGTTAACCAACAGTTTTCAACACTGTCAATTGCTTCAGAGAGGTCAGAAAACATGAGAACTAAAACAGGCTATCGAATTTGCAAATTGGATACATTCATTTTGAATGGAAATGCCATTTGGGTTCAAATTACCTTTATTGATTGCATAGGAATATGTGAGTGGGTATGCTTACTAAAATGAACTGGTTATGTAAAGGTCTTCCAAAATGAAAGGGAATATAACTTAGCCTCAGGTAAACATATCTAGAAAGCATAACATTTAGCTGATTCTGAGGCTCCAAAATGGTTTTTTATTTGGATAAATGCTTAGAAATTCAGTGTCATCTGGATCAGACAATCACAAATCAGTTAAATGATGGGCTCATAATGACTTGGAAAGCATTCCAGGCTTCTACGAAGTGGTTCCAAGTCAGGTTATAAAAATGTGCTCATATGTTATAGCAATTTTGCCTTTAACTTTAATATATTTCAATTATTCTATCTACTCCCAAGCCCTGAAATGATGTTGCAACTGTCATCACTTAGAAATATGAAATTCTGTCTCTATCCATCATAAAACAACGAACAAACGAAAACACAGAAACAAGAACTGGATTTACCCAATGTCTTAACTAAACTCTCAGGCAGTACAGAACAACAACAACAACAACAACAAAAACATGAAACAAGGAAACAAATAAAGTGGACCTTATGAGTGCCCCAGCTTACTTCCTGAGTTTCTAAGATAATTCCAAAAGGAGGAATTTTTAAATAAAACTTGGTTATATTGTGGGGTTAGGGGGACGAAGTGTGACACTTGAGGGGACTAAGGTTGCTAGAATTTACAAAGCGGAAAGAAGGAAGTTATATAGAGAGGGAGCTCCAGAGAGCCGAAGAAGCTTCCCATTGATGAGCCCTTAACTGTGTGCTAATATTTGCATGTGTGTAAGAAAACTACCAAGGTTGGATAAGGAACACCAGAAAGAAGCGGGTGAAAATCTGTGAAGCTCACATAGGGGAGAAAATAGTTCATGTTTCAACCAGGAAAAGAAGAAAGAACTTCTAATAAATGGAATATCAGATCGAGTACTCAGAAGTGCATCACACAGCCGCAAGGGCTAAATTAATCATAACAAAATTTAAAAGTGATCCTAGAAGGGAACAAACTGAGTCTAAGTAATTTAACTGCACAACAAAACTTTGATAATAATTAATAGAAAACAATCAATCAATAATATAAAATTTACAATGTCATTCAATAAAAATTGGGCACAATAAGGGAAATATGGTGTATTATTAGGAGTAAACTATTGCATAGAAAGACACAGAAATGAAAGATGATAGAATTTGCAGGCATGGATATTAACATCACTTTTATAAATATTCCGTCAATACATACAAGACAGTAGGAAAAAGGAAGAGCTCACTGATGAGAGAAATGGAGAAAATACAAACAGCCAAGCTGCAAATAAAAGTCAAATGGAACTTCTAGAAATTCAAAATGTAAAATATGAAACGAAAATTAGACAAACAGGATTAATGGCAGATTACACCCTTCAGAAGAAACTGTCAATGAACCAGAAAACAGAGCAATTAAAACTACCCAAGTAGAAAAACAAATTGTAAAAAGGCTTAAAAACAATAAACACAAAACTGGTGAGATGTGGGCCAATATCATTTGGCCTAACATACATATAGTTGGAGTTCTAGGAGGAAAATGAGACACAGAAAAAAAATCAAACAATTAATATACAGAAGTTTCAAACTTTAATGAACACTAGAATCTCAACTATCCATCAAATTCAACAAACACCAAACAGAAGCACGTAGAAAATCACAACATGACACGATTAAATTGTTCAAATTCAGCATAAAGAAAAAAACTTAAAGACAACCAGATTAAAAAATAAATACATGTAACATTTAGAGAAATAAAGAGAAGAATGACAGCAGACTTCTCATCAGAAACAATGCAAACCAGCAGACAAGGAGAGAGAAATATGAAGCATATTTTTTTTAAAAAAAGAAAGTAAAGAAAAACTGTCAACCTAAAGTTCTATATGCAGAAAAAAATTTCATAAAGACAAAATAACTTTCTAGACATTCCAAAGCTGAGAATTCATTGTCAGAAGACTAGCAATACAAAAAATGTTAAAATATTTCAGGAAGAAAAGAAATAGTATCAGATAGAAATTTGTGACTTCATAAAGAAACGAAGAGTGATAAAAATGTTAAGCATGTGGGTGAATATAAAATCATATTTTCTCACTTTAAAAAATCATCAAAAGATACACTACTGTTAAAGCAATAATAATGCATTATGCGGTTTGTAACATATAGACAAAAATGAATAACAATATTAGCACAAAGGCAGGAGGAAGGAGGAAATAAAAATGTATTGTTGTAAGGTCCTTCTACTATAAAGTAAGTGATATAATATTATTTTAAAGTAAGCCATGTTACTTTGAAGATGGACATTGTAAACTCTAAAAGCAACCACTTACAAAGCAAAATAAAAACAAAACTTATATGTTAATCCTTTAATGCAGATAAAATTGATCATTTAAAAAATACTCCACTAATCCAAAAGAAGGCAAGAAAGAGAAAAATAAAGGAACAGAGGATAGAAAAAAGGAGCAATTAGCAAGATGATAGATTTATATTAAACCAAATTGACAATCACATTAAATATAAATTTCCTAAACACTCTAATTAAAAGTAAAACATTGTCAGATTAAATAAAAAATCAAGACCTAACTATACGCTATCCAGGAGAAGTTCTATTATAGATATAAAGAAACTGCTAGACTAAAAGTGAAAAAACAATAGAAAAAATATAAGTTAACACTACTCCAAAGAAAGTTGGAGTGATTATATTAATATCAAAGTAGATTTCAGGATAAGAAATATTACTAGGGACAGATGGTTATTCCTTAATGATAAAGTGGTCAATTCATCAAGATGACATAACAATCCTAAATGTCTATGTACCTAATAAAAGAGCTTCAAAGGACATGAAGCAAATCTGCTGGAATTAAAGTGAAAAACATAAAATCCAAAAGGAGAACTGAACGCTGGGTCTTTTTTTTTTTTTTAGTGCTAATTACCATTAGGGTAACATATCAGTGCTTTTTGTTGAGATTTAAGTTGCATTCAAGCATATTGGAGGTTAATAAACTGTGAGTAGAAAAAATTCAATGTCATCTCACACCTGTCATACACCAGCATCTGGCCATGCTGGTCTCAAGTGTCCTAGGTCCCCAGTCCCCTTTCCAACTCAGGGCCTGCGCCGGTACTAGGCTCATTGCTGGAACACTTCACCTTCTTTATCCAACTAGCTCCTATTCATTCTTTGAATGTCAGTTAAACACCAATTCCTTAGAATTTATTCCTGGTCTTCTACCTTTCATACTAGACACGACGTCCTACCTTTCAGCTTTTTGCATCACATTGTCATCGCTGTTATCGTAGCTATTTTGCATGTGCACTCCACTACAACGCAATCTAGAAGACGGGCAGCACACTTCATACGAGATGATGCAATCTTACTCTTAGAGACAGCTGGTGTGCTGGCTAATACATAAGAGAAGCCCTCAGATTTTTTATTGAATGCATAAATAAATGTTTAAAAGAAAAATATTAGGCTTTTCATACTATATATAACTAAAGAGATTCCTTTTAAGAAGTAACATTTGATCTGCATTTTATATACATCATCTATTATAATCTAAATTCCATTATATAGATATCAAGGGACCACAAGGATGAGTGGCTGACAAAAAGAATTTCTGAGGTGCTATAAGAACATACTTCTGAGATTTTAGCTACTTTGTATAAGAATGTTCTTTTTATCCAATATTTGTACTTATTTTGCAACAAGAAGGAAAAAGCCTGATTTTTGCTATGGGTTTTACAAAGCTCTGGAGAACAAAAGTAAAAATAAGTTAGCATTTTACCCAGAAAATGTCTGAGTATTGTTTGCAATCCCCTTCTAGAGAATTATTTCCATACGTGTATAGGGAATTCGTTTTAGAGATAAAAGTCTCTCCATCCCTTCGGATGGATGAAAGTCACTCTCATTAACATTGCTAGGGGTTAAGCGTACATTTTCAGAGAGGAATACAGACTCTGTAATGAATAATATGTATGTGGTTTGCTACGTTCCAGCATTTACATTTTAAGCTCAAGGGTTTCAAAAGGCATGAAAGTGGCTAGTGATTTGGAAGAAGCAGAAGACACAGTGAGCATTATGATCACAGGCAGTAAAGCACATGAAGAAACCAAAATGATGTAAATCGCTCCTTAGGATTCGGAAGCATAAAAATTAGGGAACAAGAATAGAACCAATTAATGAAGAAAGAGTGCAGAGTTATGTAAAGAATTACAAATGAAGAAAATCAGCAGAAATAACAGAGAAATAAAGATAACATCACAATAATGTTAACAGAATTGCTTTCTGCAGATTAAGAGGCAAAGATTTGGAGAGAGAGGAAAAACATTACAAAATTGAATGTGCAAAAACATGGCAATGTGAAATAGCAACAAACAAAGCAGTGAAGCAGCAATAAAATAAGATTATAAAGGGAAGGGGAGGAGGACGATAACCAAAGTCAACTGAATCATTTCTCCTATGATTAAAGAAGAAAATGAATTATAACCAGAGACTGCAGTGATACCTCAGCATAAACATGTAAAATCCAAGTTCAGTAATTAAACCTTTCACTCCAGCATTAAGTGAAAGCACGGAAGTGAAATGATAAAAAGACACAAATTCTTCTTAGTCTCATTGACTAACATATGGTTGAGCATTATTTTCTTTTGCTAGAACTTCACTATGTTCAGAAGTGCTTCATTTTTCATTTTGCTCTGGCCTAAGGACTTGCAAAAATCTAATGTTTTAAGTAATTTCTTTCTTCATGTAATGCACAGATTTAAGTTTCAGAAATGAAATAAATGACCATTCTCATAAATGCAAATACACCTTAAGTCATGAGTGATGATCATTTAAAAAAAAAAAAAATGGAAAGACTCTTTGAGGATTGACTCCAGTCTAATCTGGTCCCTCGAATTTGCCAGCCTTTCCAGGGCTTGTTCTGAATGAGAGACTGGCTCACTGGCTTCCTCTAGTACGAATTCTTTTGGCTTTCTCCACAATGTTAAATCCAATGTCATTGGCATCTCATGACTGCCAGCATCTCACCTCTCTTCCCCTTTGTTCTTAAGAGTGTGTGTAAATTCCTTTATTTCCATTTTAATGAAGCTTCTATGGCAGGATGAGGGAGCAGTGACAAAGTGTAGATGTCCAATTGCCCTTTCTTATCAGCAATCCCTACTGTCTCCAAAGCAGTGATGGAAAAAAAACCTGTCTGGGCTCCAAGTAAGAGGTTCTCCTCTATCTTTCCAGAGGACATTGGGGAATACTGCATGAATGAAACTCACCCGACTTTACCATCCCCTGTATTCATACCACCTGATCCACTTTTGTATTTGTGTCCTTGCATATCAAAAGACTGTTTGTGTATGTGACTTTATTCATTGCTAAAACATTTGTACCTTGAATGCAGCAAAGGGGGCATTGCCATCCTTGTACACCGTGTGCTCACACAGCACTGAGTGCATGGACAATGCAATCAACACTTAAATGTTAACTGGAGGCAGACCTCTGTGGAGGTGGAGAAAGCATTTCTTTGTGAGAAAAGGTGCCATCATTGCTGGGGTTCTCTGTAGTTGGAACCTGCTGTCAGGTTCTGACCTAGGAGTGTGGAGACCAAGGGCCTGCCTTTTCTGGACCTCAGTGCAGCCATTTATAAAGCAAGGCATGACTGACCTAGAATTTCATACTCAAAGTATCAAACAAGTAAACAAGGACAACTTTAGATAATGCAAAGTCAAAATTTTGACCTCTCATGTACCCTTCTTCAAAAAGCAATTAAAAATGAATTAAAAGGTTGTAAACTAAGAAAGAACATATGATATTCAGAAAACAGAGGGCACAACATAAGTGAGAAACAGAAAGAATTTCCAGAATGACTGTGAAAGATAACAAAACAACAAACATACAGCAGACATCAGTCCAGATTAAAGCAGAAAGAAGGCTCCTGGAGAGATGTTTCCAGGAAAAAATAAACCATCAAACACGCTAATGCATCGAATGTATTAAGAGGAGTATTTAGTCCTGTTGGAGAATTTGGGGAATGAATTAGTAACACATGCAGTGAAAACTAAGTAAACAAAGAAGCAAGTGATTATTAATCGTAGGGAAAACACAAAGCTATAATAGAAAGAAAAAGTGTTCATAATATACTATGCAGCTCAGCTGTAGCTAATATTTACATAGTCATAAGGTAAATCATAAATATTGATCTAACTCCAAATGGTAGTATCATTATATAGATAAAATAGAAGAAAAGAGAAGAGGGCATTCATAGTCCATAAAATCAAGGTAAATCCATATCTAAACTTGGAAGATTAAGAATTTCGGTATAAAAAGATAACTTAAAAATATGGGTCCGAACACTAGAAGAGACAGTTTTAACAGGAAAATAAAATACTCACAGAAAGCAAAGTCTGTAAGTGAATGTGTTTCTAGAGAGTTCGTCTGATTCCAATCATGATCGGAAGGAGCCCAAACCAACCCCAGGCAGAACAGTGCCTTCCAAGTGGACGCAGCACAAATTGTCGGTTCTCTGCTGTGGTTTGAATATTTGCCCCCAACTCAAACTCATGTTGAAATTGAATCCCCAATGTGCCAGTACTGAGAGGTTACTGGGTCACGCAGGCTCTGCCCTCATGAATAGATCAATCCATGAATGGATTGATAGAGTAATGGGTTAATTGATTAGTGGTGGGTTGTCATGGAAGTAGGAGTGGTGACTGTATAAGAGGAGGAGGAGACATCTGAGCTGGCATACCCAGTTCCCTCTTCTCTGAGTCCCCAAATGTGGCCCTTCCATCTTGGACTTCTTAGCCTCCATAACTATAGGAAACAAATATATCATTTCTCTATAATACCAGTGTCGGGTATTCTGTTATCAACAATGAAAAACAAAGTAAGACATTCTCATCTACATCAGTCAGCTGGAGACTAATGACACTCCACAGGCTCTCAATGATGGAAAACATACAACGCGGAAATCCTGCCTACAGAAGCTTACTTAAGAGTCTCAAACACGCAAGACTTTAAAAAAATCTGTTGATTGGAACCCCGGTTAAATAATTGTCCTAATTTCTTTGTCCACTCAGCTACACCCCTGTTCTGGGAACCAGTATTCTTAAAACTTCAAGAAGTTTTCTTGCCTTCCTCCTCATGTATGTGGTTCTTCTGAACATCTGTTAGTACTTCAGAAAAAATTAACAAGAGTCCATAAGGTACACTAAAAAATATCCTTAAAATATGAGAGTTTTAATCAAAGAAGTAAAGAGCATCATTCTTAACAGTTGCTCAACCCAAGCATGTGGGTGCCTGTAGAGGTCCCTGCTTTCCTCATATCTTACATTCACAGCATCAAGAAGTCCCTTATCTGTACCCTCCGAATATACCCCGCATCTGCCTCGTGCCATCTCCTCTGCCACCTCCCTGGTCCAATCCACCATCACCTCTCCCCAGTGCCCAGTGGGTCTCTCTGCTTCTACCCTGGCCCCCTACACACACACTCACCCATCAGCTCCATCAGCGAGAGTGATCCAGTTAAGACAGCTCAGGACATCTCTGGCCTCTGTTCTGAGCTTTCAAGGGCCCCATTCTCCAGGTAAAAGCCTATCTTCCTACAGGATACATCCTCACTGTTCCTTGTTCCTTCTCTGATGTCACCTCCTACCACCCTCCCCTGGGGATCCCACCCCAGCCACACTGGCCTCCTCTCTAGACCACCCCTGCAGGCTCCCACCTCTGGGTCTCACCTGCTCTCCCTCCACCGGGGATGCTCTACTCACAGAAACTCCCGGGCTCACTCCCTCACCTTTTCCAGCCTTGGCTGTGCCATCTCCCCCTCAGGGATGCTTGCTCTGCCTGCCTGGTAAAGGTGTGGCACCTCCACTACTGCAGCACCCTCTCCGCCCCACGCCTGCACTTTCTCCCCGTGGCCTTCAGCATCTTTAGTGCACCGGATCATTTACCTATTTGTTATACTTGCTTGGACTGTCTGCCTCTAAACCTATCCTAAAATTTTGGTCCCTAAAAAGTAGATATTTTGGTTGATTTTATTCCCTGATGTATCCCCAATACCTACAACAGTTTCTAGCATGTAGCAAAGAGTCTCAACAAATATTTAATACTTCTTGAATACAAGACTGTTAGGCTAAATTCAAATAAATATCAATAAATAAATCTCAATGACAGATAGTGTTTTAAAATTAAACATTCATTACAAATGATTTTTTTTTTTTTTTTTTTGAGATGAAGTTTTGCTCTTGTAGCCCAGGCTGGAGCGCAGTGGTGCAATCTTGACTCACTGCAACCTCCACCTCCCAGGTTTAAGCAATTCTCCTGCCTCAGCTCCCTAGTAGCTGGGATTACAGGCACCCACCACCACACCCAGCTAATTTTTTGTATTTTTAGTAGAGACAGAGTTTTACTACGTTGGCCAGGCTGGTCTCGAACTCCTGACCTCAGATGATCCACCTGCCTCGGCCTGCCCAGCCCACTATAAATGATTCTTAATGCCGCCTTCCATTTGCACAGCACCTTAGGCCCTTCCCAAGCATTTTCACCCATTATTGTCACATTTAATCCTATAGATGTTTATTTTCACAGACTGCGCTAGGTGAGAAGTCAGAGCTCTAGAGAAGAGAAGGAAATTAGTTATCCAGTATTCCATATTGTGGGTCAGCAAAGCACCAAGATGCCCAAGGGTGCTCCCTCACTTAGCTGTGGTTCGTCCACACGTGGCAATATTTCAGTCTCCACTGACATGGGTTGCTAGCCCCATGTCTACCAAGAAAATACCACCAAGTGCATTATCAAACTTTATATTTAGTTTAAAGCTGTAGTTATTGCTTCTGTTCTTGGTATGATTGAATAATCGGCTTTTATGGAATATACATTATGCGCTAGGATTATGCTAAGTACTCTAAATACAAAACCTTATTTTAATTCTCAAAATACACCTCACAGGCTGCTGTTACTGCTATTTTTATATCAGAGATGAGAAACCATACAAACGTGAACTCTGTCGTGAGGAACAGAGCTGGGATTTGGTGCTAGGCTGTCGGTTAAGCAGTGACTGTGTCTGGGCTCAGACCCCTTGGAGAATGAGAAGAAAGTCTTGCCCTCTCTCATGAACAAAAAGGACAGTCACACACAGTTCTGTTTCCAGCTCCTTAAAGGTCCACATCCCCCCTTAAAATACCATTTAGCTAAACGCTGCTGCAGAATAATTATTTAAAATTCTCATAATAAGATGTGCTTGGGTGAGGTATGCTGTGTAGTCCTTGGAGCTCACTCTACAGCCTTATAAATGGAATCATGTTCCTTTATAATCACTTAACATTTAGATAGAGGTTCGGTAATGAGATCCTTAAGTCAGAGCCACACGAAAACAAAACAAACTGCTAATATGTCTTTCGTTATAACATTTATTTCCTGTTTCTTTTTTGTTGTGTTCTAGAAAATCTTAATGACCTACTTTCATATACTTCTTCCAGAGTTAAAACTATGATCAAAAATGGAAAAAAACCAAACCAGAAAACATGATTTTTAGAACGACTTCCTCCAAAGACGTCCTCTAGGCCAGATCCATGGTGAAAATGTAGCACATTCAACATACACTGTGGTATCAATGCTAATTTACAACCGCACTACAATCAAATCTCAGTTGGAATTCATTAATTTTGACAGTTTGCCTATCACACTAGAATGAATTCGCCGAGTCACAGAAACCTCTCTGAAAAGAGAAGAATCACATTCTCCTTGCTATTAAGTATTCATAACAGACTGGAGTTGAACATTCTCAAGACAACTAGACACACCATTAATAAGCCCAGAACCTATGAAATGTGGCTTGGGCTTCACTGAGCAGAACCCCCTAGCCGCTCAGGTCTCTTTCCTTATATACCTATTATGTACCAGCTGTGGAATGGGCCCTAAACAGCCCCCAGGGCACAGGAAGTTATAAAATAGAGTCCATTATTCCACATTAGAAATTTGACTTGATTTGGACACTTCATTTGCAGAAATGTCCTGGAGGCATATTTTTTCTGGAAGGTTGGGTTTGGGGTGGGTGGCTGGCTTTTAATCTTAGAGGAATGAGACTTCTTAAATATTTCCTTCATGATGACTTCTGAAAATAAAATTGAGTTGTAACGTCTGAAAGTTATAACTGGAATGTTTTAAATTAAACCGACCCAGGATCACATATTTCCAAGAGAGAGTGTGAAGACAGTGCCAGTCACAGCATTTTCCCCTGTTTGATAAAAATCAAATCTTATCTGTAAAAACATAACTGTTCTCATCTAAGATTTGATAAGCAGGAAATAATGCCCATACCATCTATCAAGGATGCCCCAGGACAAGCCTGGCACGCTGTCCAGCCGAGGATGCTGTCTCTATAAGAGGCCACCTGATGTGATGTGCTGGTAAGACTGTTGCCAAGGCAACACAAACTGCAAGAGAGGAGGGGGTGGGAGCAAGACCCCAGACTCACAATACTCCAGATTTCAAATCAGTAGATTTAGAGTATTTGCATATTTTGGGGCAACTACAGTACAATATTAACAATATAGCACATGCAACTTGCTCAATGATTACTAAAACCCAAAACAGAAACTGTGACAAAATTTACAGAATGATCCTGTTACCATCAGAAAAAAATGTTTAGCCCATAGAAAGTAAACCTATGACCCCAAGTCACTACTATTTTTATGCTTGCATATTTGGACCAATTCTACGCATTTGAAAACAAAATAATTTACATATTTGTTCATTGTTTCTCTCATGCTTTTAAAGGATGAGGCCAGTAAACCAGAATGTCAGAGGCAACAAATCTGAGCTTCATAAGGAAGGTCTGGTAATCAGGATGTGAGCCATAAGCATGACTGTTCTGAAGACGTATTTAGGAATGGGTCAAAGTCAACCTTACAGATTCTGAAGTAACACAAAATTAGGCTAGTATTAACGCTGCTGCATTTAATGTTTTTATTAGTTACTTAAACACAGACAGTCTGATAGGAGTGATAAGGAGAATGATGTTAACAAGAAGCACTTTCACTAAATACCAGGCCACACACTGCATGATCTCATGAATTCCCCATCAACCCACAAGGCAGGTGCAATGATGGTCCTCATGATAAGGAGGGGAAAGTTGAGGCTATAGCTCATGGGACAGTGAGAGTATTAGTATGGTATTTTACTGTAACAAAATACCATAAGCCAGGTGGCTTAAACAACAGAAATATATTTTTTCATGGTTCTGGAGGTTAGAAGTTCAAGTTCACAGTATCCACAGGGTTGGTTTGTTCTGAAGCTTCTCTCCTTGGCTTGTAGAAAGTGTCTTCTCGATGTATGTTTATATTCCCCTTTTTGTGTGTGTCCTAATTTCCTCTTCTTATAAGGATATCCATCATATTTAATTAAGGTCCATCCTAGAGACCACATTTTAACTTAATTACCTCTTTTTTTCCCCCCAAGATGGAGTCTCGCTCTTTCACCCAGGCTGGAGTGCAACGGTGTGATCTTGGCTCACTGCAACCTCTGCCTCTTGGGTTCAAGTGATTCTCCTGCCTCAGCCTCCTGAGCAGCTGGGATTACAGGTGCGCACCACCACATCTGGGCAATTTTTTGTATTTGTAGTAGAGACGGGGTTTCATCATGTTGGCCAGGCTGGTCTCAAACTCCTGACCTTGTGATACCCCTGCTTTGGCCTCCCAAAGTGCTGGGATTACAGGCGTGAACCACTGCACCTGGCCTACTTAATTACCTCCTTAAAAGCCCCATCTCCACATATAGTCACCTTCTGAGGTCAGGGGTTAAGGCTTCAACATAAGAGTTTTGGGGGGACATCATTCAGCCCCTAACAGAGGGAAACAAGGATGGTGGAGGAACCAGGGACCATAATATGGGACAAATATGATAGAATTCTGAAGATTCTGCAATGACTGCTGTGGGCAGGAGAATGAAATCTATTATATGGCCCTAGGACCCTCCCTTCCTTTAAGAATGAAGTTAAAGAGAGGCAGATGCTGCCACCATGTAAAGTAGAACATTCTAACAATTAGAACTGCCCAACATTGAACGTATTGAAATGTTTTCGAGGAATGTTAGAGATGTCTGTTGGAGATGCCAAGAACCTTGAAGGTTGACTCAGCAACATCTAGTCTCTAACTCATTCCAATTAAGAATCATGAAATCACGACTAGAATGCGTATTTCTCTGACTTAGAGTAGATACATTGATTCAATAACTTCATCTCCTTGGAGGCTCCTTGCCTGACTGATGTGGACAAGGGTCCTCTAATTAATCATACATTAGCTCTGATTCCTAAAATAGCTCATGCAATTATTGAGGCAATTTCAAGGAGCATGCTTTGCAAAATAAGTTACTTTTGCCCCTATACTAGTCCTAATTAGCTACTTGTATCATAAAACTAGAAAAGTGTAGCCTGAATCCAAGACAAATGCATACAAATGATGAATATGAAACACTTTTTGAGAGGACTCAAAATGTGAAGAAAGCAATATATGTGACTATTATCACCATTTAATGGTACTTTGTGCGAGTCCCGGGCGTGGAGCCAGCACCACAGATATGATGATCACTTGCTATTTTTTCTACTATTTCAGAGTGTCTGCTTTTCTGTGCTGGGTAAGATCCATGTGATTGGCAGGTCAGATGATGCACAAAGTGATCTGAGGCAATTACAGTGACAGTTAAAGATTAATATGGGAAAATACTCTCATCCATTTTTTCTTCCAATATCTGAGAAACTTTCTCTAAAATCATTACCTTTCTGACCTATACAAAAGAGGCCACAGGTATGGCAAACTGTGCCAGGCACTGGGAGGGTGCAGACATGCATGCAGGCACTGGAGGGGCAAAAGGCCAGGTAGTTGCTGCACTTGTAATAACCCACTGGAGAGGCACTTACAGGAAGGAAGGCTGGAGACAAGGGCCAGAGGACATATGAACCGGGAGCTTGGAAAGAACAGAGGAGCCTGCTGGATACTGACTGATGGGACTGAGGAGGTTGCTGCCTGCAGTTTCTTTTGCAGTTTCAATTCCCTACTCCCAGTCTTTACTTTTTGGAGAGACTTTATGTTGAAGAAGTGGAATTACTCCACTGGGGTAATTTTGCTCCCCCACCCCACCCTAGGGAACATTGGCAATGTTTGGAGATACTGTTGATTGTCATGAGGGAGGTTTGGGGAGTGCTATGCCATCTAATGAATAGAGGTCAGGGATGTGGCCAAACATCCTACAGTGTGCGGGACAGTCCCTCCCAATGAAGAGCCATCCAACCCAAAACGTCAATAGCGCTGCTGCTTGGAAACCTTGCATCCGAACATAGCACCAACAGACTGTGGGTCCTTCTCTCCCTCTGGCCCACGAGTGACTTATCAGAGAGGTGAGTTTGGGAAGAGAAAGTGACCCACCTCCTTTTCTTCTCCCCTCTAGCCTCCTTGACCACAGAGGCCATGCCCACTGCTCTGCTCTGCTCTGCTCCACTCTCCCTGTGTTAAGTTGCAGCAAGACCCTGCCTGTGGTTGAGGGAAGGGCTCCAGGGGCCTGGCTTGGTTCTGGGGTTTAGGATTAGCAAGGCCATTGCTGTCACCCATCAGCACCACATTGTCAAGCTCAGACTTTGTCATAGAGATGGTATTTGATCTCCACCTGACCCCTTTCTGTATCTTTCTCTCTCTGTTAATTGATTCCAGATATAGGCAGGGGGCTGGGGTGTCTTGGCATCTCTAAAACCCCAACATCACTTACTCTTGAATCTTAAATAGATGATGGGCCCTAACTTAATTATACAAATGTCAGTCCTTAATAATAAGCAGAGTAAGCCCTGTGAGGATTAAATTAGATGTGCATTACATGCGACATGGGGTCATCTGGAAATCCAAGTCACCCCAAGAAATGCTAAATGTTGTCAAAAGATGACATTGAGGATCTCCAATCCAAGGGAATTTTCACCTGAAGCTTTCCACTTTAACAGCATCTACAGAGATCAAGCTGTGGGGCTACTCTACAAGAGGCGAGCAGGAGGAGAAGACAAGGGGCACGCTGCTACCTCTTCCCAAACTCATCTCTCAGATAAGTTACTCGTGGGCCAGAGGGAGAGAAGGACCCACAGCATATGGGTGCCATGCTTGGATGCAGGGAGCCTTGAAAAATACTTTTAAAAATATTCAAGAGCCACCTTGAGAAAGGCCTCTTTAAGAGACAACACGGCCAGAGCTTAGAGTCAAGCCATGCATACAAAAAGGACGCAAAGGCCTTCCATCCAACCTGTGTAAATCACCACACTTTCTTCTCACAGTGTGAGCCTCAATCTGCTTCTTTGAATGTAAATCCAATTGTTGGACAGATCTACAGATGATGTTTACCAAGCAGCCTTTTAGGAAAAATTCAACTGGGACCTCCATCCCACCGTTCCAGCCAGAGTTTCAATACGGCTGGCTCACACTTGATTTCCACACCCTTCTTTTCAGTTAATACCCTTTTTCCCTACCAGTGGTGTATGAAAATGTAGACTCTGAATGTTGTTTTCCTGCTTGTTTAATACGTGCAGTCTCTACCGAGTCTCAGCTTTGTCAATCCACCTTCTTGGGTTCTGAATGTTCTCATATATTTAGGTAGACAAATGTGAATGTGCTTTTGCAAGAAAAGAAGAGTAGACAAAGTAAGAAGAGAATCTTGGATTTTGACTTGTTATTGTCACAAAACAGAAAGGCTGGTTGGTTTGACATTTAAATTGGTCAACTACTCGCAAATGAATTTTAAAAAATTGCTAAAGCGTTGAGAGATAGATTAGCAAAGGAATTCATTACTCTCTGCTCTCTTCGCCTGTACATATGTGTTATTTGCATGTATCACACTGAGGGTACTGATCCACGTGTTTTTCTCCCCCAGTTGATTTAAAGTTCCAAACAGGTAAGTACTGCATCCTATTATCCTTGCATTTCTAACACCTAGTATGGCACTGATACAAGCTAGATGACTATTTGTGTTTACTGAATTAAATTCCATTCAAAGGATACATGAGTAGGCAAGCAGCAAGGAGGAAATACAACTAGTTAAGGAACATATACAATTTACAGCAATTAAGGAACCGTTACAAACTGCCACAGTGTTTAAAACGCACTTGCTTTCATCTGAAATGAGTGTGTGCATGTTTTAGAAAGCAAGTCGGCCATAGGTATCAAGATCCCAAGAAAAGGCTGTAAACTCTTGCCCAGTATTTCCACTTTCGGGGCCCTATTTTATATTACAAATATTTACCATTTGTGCAGTACTTACCGACATTCCAGACACATTGTGCTAAGAGACTTGAAATGTCATTGCATCCTTTAACCCTCAAAGAGCAACCACCAGCACCTTATAGGGTAGAAATTAGTCCTATTTTCAGGAGGAGGACAGATATTAACCAATGTATCAAAGACCACAAAGGTCACATGGCTAGAAAGTGACAGAGTCATGATTCAAACCCAAATCTGTTGCATTGTGCACTATTTTTTATTTACAGTGTTTCTGATCCCAAATTAGCAGACTTTTTTCTCACACCAACCAATTATCTCTGGAAGGGCAAATGCATATCCTACATTTCAGATCAATTCTGACACTCACTACCCAGAGGTAGTGCAGACCCCGCCATCCCCGGCTTAAGGGCTCCATTCCCCGAGATTGCCCTCCCTTCTGATGCCAGGTGCAAGTAGCTGGTCCCCAGGCTACCCACACTTCAGTCCAACTTGGATACAAAGTCAAGGGGATCCTATGAATCTCCCCTTTCAGTTTTCATAAT
Source organism: Macaca thibetana thibetana (assembly GCF_024542745.1). Lineage (NCBI taxonomy): Eukaryota > Metazoa > Chordata > Mammalia > Primates > Cercopithecidae > Macaca > Macaca thibetana. The sequence goes on along the minus strand of NC_065580.1, from coordinate 156,315,780 downwards.
TTGCTAGAACTGCTCACAAAACTCAGGAAAGCACTTTACTTAGTAGTATCGGTTTCAAATAAAGGATGTCACTCAGAAATAGCCAAATGAGAGGAGAGATGCATAGGGCAAGGTATAGAGGGAGGACAAAGAGCCCCCACTCCCTGCCTGGATCCATCACCCTCTCTTCACTCAAGGGTGTTTACCCACCCAGAAGCTCTCCTCTGCAGCCCATCATTTAGGGGGCTTTATGGTGGTTTCATTACGTAAGCATGATTGATTACATCATTGGTCACTGGTCACTGAACTCAACCTCCAGCCCCTCTTCTCTCTCCAAAAGTCAGGGGGTGAGCTCATGGGGGCGGTGGGTATATTAGTTTGCTAGGGCTGTAACAAAATATCACAGGATGGGCAGCTTAAACAACAGAAATATATGTTGTCATGGTTCCGGGGGTTAAAAGTTCAAGATCACAGTATCCACAGGGTTGATTTCTTCTGAGTCTTCTCCAATTGTGACCAATTCTCTAATTTTGGCTTGGTCTTTTTGGTGAGCAGCCCCCATCCTGAAGGGATCTAGGGCCTCCAACCACCTCATTAGAACACAAGAGGCTTCCTTCACATTTACCATTCAGGACATCTCAAGGGTTTTAGGAGCTCGTGTGTCAAGAACCAGGGACAAAGACCAAATATCTTTCTGTGATGTCACATAATGTCAAGCCCAAGCTTCTTTCTTCTATAACATATACGGAAGTTACAATCTTAAATAGCATATTTTTTTTTTTGCACCAAGTTATTCTTTTTAATTTTACTTAAAAACCCCTTACAAAATTGAAAATTATATAACTAACTCCACAAGAAGAAGATAATTTATTGTGGAACATTAGTTTTATGGAATATTATGGATCAAAAATTACATTTAAAAGGACTATGAAATACTATAGAAAGTACTTAAGATAAAATGTTAAGCAGGAAGCAAAATTACAGTTACGTCGTGATTTCAATCAGAAAGCAAGTTTATGCTACGGAACAAATACTGTAAGGAAGACTCTAGAATTATGGGAGTTAGGACAATAGACAGTATTTTCCTTTATTCTAATTTCTTATTTTTACTAATGGATTGCTTTACTAGTGAATTTCTTGAATTCTGACTCTTAGTTACAAAATAAAAGACAGGTTTTAATTTCACTGTAAGGCAGAAATGATGTATATTATAGGATCACAAGCATGTAAAAAAAAATAGACACACAGCTTTATAAGGAAATACATCAACATTTTACCCAGCTACTGGAGAGGTTTGCTTTTAAAAACTCAGCAACTGGCCAGGCAGTGGCTCATGCCTGTAATCCCAGCACTTTGGGAGGCTGAAGCAGGTGGATCACCTGAGGACAGGAATTCGATACCAGCCTGGCCAACATGGTGAAACCCCATCTCTACTACAAAAATACAAAAATTAGCTGGGCATAGTGGCAAGCACCTATAATTCCAGCTACTAGGGAGGCTGAGGCAGGAGAATCACTTGAACCCAGGGGGCAGAGGTTGCAGTGAGCCGAGATTGCACCACTTAACTCCAGCCTAGGTGAAAGAGCAAAACTCCATCTCGAAAAAACTCAGCAACCTCTCTGGGTTCATGTGTCCTGACTATCAAGTGATGATAGGGCTGATGGCACTAAGCCACAAGGGAGAGGGACACAATATCTGCAGGCAGCAGGAGCATCTCACTCTCTGCTGACTTTCCAGAGCCTGGCCACATCCAGCATCTGGCTGACCTCAGAAGGGGCTCTTGAGTGGGTTCAGGCTCCCAGTCTTCCAGTCCATAAAAGGTGAGGTGCAGCCTTACCTCCTGTCATGCAGAAACCACCTTCCTTTTCTGAAGGCAGAGTCAATAAAACGATCCTCCCATTCAAGTCTCCCTTTCTGACTGCACTTTAGTCTGAGAGGTAGCTCTCATTCCAGGGGAGTGATAGCCTTCAAGGGATGCTGTGGCTCCTACTAATGGGAGGCGTATGTTTCATTCATGTTAAATGCACTTCACAACACAGTCATGGCACAGAGAAAGGTCTGCTCTGATATGTACACCCTCACCATAAGTAGCAATGGTTGACTGTATTTGCTTGATATTTTACATCAGAAAAACAATTAGCTTCTCGCTTCTGAGGAGTTACCGAACAAGGTTTTAAAAATTTTACCAAGTAACTAAATTAAAATGCACAACAGGTTGCAGGTAGACCACGTCAATGCATGAAGTTCTAACTCTTGCTCTTTTCCTGAAGCAAAGGGTGGGAAAGAGCTGCATCAGGGACCCAGAACTGGTTCTGTCATCTTAATTTTAATCGCATCTTCTTCTGCCCTTCATTAAGGTCAATCCTAACTGTTGTAATAAATAAACCCCAGAATTGCAGTGGTCCAAGCTAACAGGCATTTACATCCTGCTTAGGAGTCACATGTAGATGACCCTGGCAGTGTTCTTGATTGGTGGCTGCCCTTCCTCTACACAGCGATTTGGGAACCTTGGTTCTTGCCTTTTGGAGACCTCTCATGTCTTCTATCCCAGTGTTTCTCAAAGTGGAGGTCAATTAGATTCACCTAGAGTGATGGTTCAAAGACAGATTGCGGGGGCCCCACCCCAGATAATCTGATTCAGTTTAGGTCAGGAATGGGCCCCAGGTTTTGTGCATCTCACAAATCAAATGATGCTGATGCTGCCAGTCAGGGGACCACACTTGGAGAAGCAAAGTCCTAGAATCAGACAGCAGCAAATGCAGAGAAACACACTTCCTGCCTCACTACCAAGGCCTGGAAGGGGCATCACTTCAACTGCCCACCCCTCAGCAGGGATCGGTCACATGGACAATCCCCCATAGGGGGTGAGAGGATGGAAACCACAGCCTATGTCTGGGCAGCTGCTTCTCAGCTCCAATCCTGTAGGAAGAAGGGGGAGCATGAGTTCTGGTAGGAAGTGCGCCGTTTCTGTTAGCATCCAGTGATGCTTTCACAGAGCACTGTTCCTGCTAGCATCCAGTGATGCTTTCAGAGGGCACTGTTTCCGCTAGCATCCAGTGATGCTTTCACAGAGCACTGTTTCCGCTAGCGTCCAGTGATGCGTTCACAGAGCACTATTCCTGCTAGCGTCCAGTGATGCTTTCACAGAGCACTATTCCTGCTAGCGTCCAGTGATGCTTTCAGAGAGCACTGTTTCCGCTAGCGTCCAGTGATGCGTTCACAGAGCACTATTCCCGCTAGCGTCCAGTGATGCTTTCACAGAGCACTATTCCTGCTAGCGTCCAGTGATGCTTTCACAGAGCACTATTCCTGCTAGCGTCCAGTGATGCTTTCAGAGAGCACTGTTTCCGCTAGCGTCCAGTGATGCGTTCACAGAGCACTATTCCCGCTAGCGTCCAGTGATGCGTTCACAGAGCACTATTCCTGCTAGCGTCCAGTGATGCTTTCACAGAGCACTATTCCTGCTAGCGTCCAGTGATGCTTTCAGAGAGCACTGTTTCCGCTAGCGTCCAGTGATGCGTTCACAGAGCACTATTCCCGCTAGCGTCCAGTGATGCTTTCACAGAGCACTATTCCTGCTAGCGTCCAGTGATGCTTTCACAGAGCACTATTCCTGCTAGCGTCCAGTGATGCTTTCAGAGAGCACTGTTTCCGCTAGCGTCCAGTGATGCGTTCACAGAGCACTATTCCCGCTAGCGTCCAGTGATGCGTTCACAGAGCACTATTCCCGCTAGTGTCCAGTGATGCTTTCACAGAGCACTATTCCTGCTAGCGTCCAGTGATGCTTTCAGAGAGCACTGTTTCCACTAGCATCCAGTGATGCTTTCACAGAGCTGGCTGTCCTTCCCATATATCATGATGTTTCTTTTCTCCAGATTTTAATGTTGTGTCATTTGCACTCTGAGGCTAAAGGAGAGGATTATAGTCTTGTCTCTGTCACCATTCTTAATTTCAGCCATACGCAAAGAGGAAAGAGCAAGGACAACCAAACCTAGACAGGTGACAAGAGGACGATGGCCGGAGCACTTTCTGCAGCAATGCTGGGAGGGTGGAGGTGGCAGTCGTGCCCTTGAGGACTTGGACAGAGAAATCCACCTGTTCAGGGAAGGGGCAGCCCTAGAGAGGCTGGTCCAGGAAAAGGATGTATTCTTTGACAACAACTTTCTTGTTATGAATTTAATCTGAATGTGTTCATTTGCTGGGGCTGCCATAACAAAGCACCACAGATGAGTGGCTTAAACAACTAAAATTTAGTTCTCACAGTCCTAGACGCTGGAAGTCCAGGACCAAGGTGTCTGTAGGATTGGTTCTTCCTGGGGCCTCTCTCTTTCCTGTGTCTTCACAGGGCTGTCCCTCTGTATGCGTCTTCGTCTTAATCTCCTCTTAAGGATGCCAGTCAGACTGCATTAGAGCCAACCTTAATGACGGTATTTTAACTTCATCACCTCATGAAAGGCTCTATCTCCAAATCTAGTCACATTCGGAGGTCCTGGGAGTTAGGACTTCAACATATAATTTTTTTAAAAGGTACAGTTCAGCCCATAACCCTGGGGATAAACTGTAGTTTTAAATTCCCCAAATCAGTTAAAACGTACAGAATTAGTTTTTGTTCCCCCCCCAACCCCCACCCCAAGCAAAGAAAATCTCCTGATTCTGGCAGGCACTTTAGTGCCAGTGCCTTCTTTCACTTCACAGTTTCCAGAAATGATTTTCAATATTCAGTCCATCATCACAAGTGGAAATGTCCCTTGGGAAAGCCCACCTCTAGATGATGTAGGTGTTTTTTTGTTTTGTTTTGTTTTGTTTTTGCCAATATTCAAACCAAGAGCTACAGCAAACCCTTGCTAACTCCTCACCTGGGAACGCGCAACAACACCTGTATGTGGGCAGAGAGAATGCCTGGAGCCGACAACCCTTTAAAGCAACTGCTAGAAAGCGCCTAAGACAGTGCTCTGCAAATTTTGACACAAATGAAATGTACTCTAAATTTAGTACAGAATTCTTCTTTGAGATTTGAAATGTGAAGTTTCAAATACAGTTAGCTTTGAGCTGTGCCAATCCAAGTATGGCAGATTTCACTGCAGCCACTTTGCAAAGCTAAGGGGAGATGAGGAGACAGTTTGGCCAGGATCTTCAAGCCATATATTCAGTCTGTGCCAGACAAACTAAGGGCAGCCCAGGTAAAGAGGGCAGAGAATCGTCCACAGCATTTGCTGACCCCAGGTGCCCCCTCCCCCAATATGTTTCCCACACATTAGGGCCATTGGGAATAAAAAGCTCCTCTTTAAAATTCAAAACTTCCACAGAGCATCAAGCCTCATTTACATTTCAGTGCAAATTACTTTAATCATATAATTTTCAGCATTCGTTGAGTGCCGCTGTGTATTTCAAGAATGTACAATTTCAGTTTAGATAAAGTGGATGGAAGGGAAGTTTAGGATCCATCTGGAAGGAGTCAAGGTCTTTGACCCAAGCAAGGCAGGCTAACAACCATAGGCTTTGAGGTGGTAGCGACACTGGGGCTGAGAGGAGGACTCAGAAGGACAGGGAGGATGGCAAGTGTGAAATGACTACTTTGAAATGCCTGGAGGCATTGAGATAAGTGGCACAGTTCTGAAATATATCTGCCGTGATTTACAAAGGTTTTAGTGGAAGTAAAAGAAGTTGATAATGATGCTAAGCTCAGAAGATCTCAGACTGGTGTTATCCTCCAACTCTAGGTTAGGCAGCTTACAATCTCTCAAGCTGACTGACGATATCTCAGCTAGGTAACTACTGTGTGGCATGCAGAAGGACAAAGGCTGCTACACAGAATTTAGTGGGGGCATAGGAAAAAGATGAGAACTCCAAGGCCCTCTTATGAAAGATTCATCTAAAGTCAGTGCAGAAACTGAATAGAAATGTAGAAAAAGGAGGAACACAAAATAGTGAAGGTGGTCTCCAATTTTCTAAAGCATGAGACTCTGACATGCTGAAAAGACCAAGTCTGGCTTGGACAATGATTTACCTCCTTGGTATTCTAGTTTTTCAGCTAGAACACTGACACTTAAAAATGTCTACAGTGAAATGCTGTTGGACAGAAGGGATACAATGATATATTTAAAATGCACAAATGGGTGCTTAATATCTTTCATAGCCACATATTAATAAAACATGTAAATAAACACGCGTGTGCTCCTCCAGAATCACTCTACCAACTGTTTTCCACGTATGCACACTGAGGGAACTTATCTTCTCTGCTGTCTTCCCGAACAGCAGTTCTCAAAACATGGTTCCCCATACCAACAGCATCAACCTTACCTGAGTGATTACTAGAAAAGGAATATCTCAGCCCCCAACCTCAGAGTGACAGAGTAAGAAAAGTCACCTGAGTGTTTAACAAGTCCACTGGGTAAATTTAATGCATGAATTCTGAGAACCACTCTTCTAGACGAGCAGGTTCTAGCTACCTGGCTGCACAGTAGATTCACCTGGATAGTTCTTTAAAAAGGAGTAATACTGCAGCCCCATCCAGACGAAATAAATCAGAATGTCTGTCAATAGAATCTGGGCTGAGATTTTTATTTTTTAAAATCTCCTCCAGGTGATTCTAATGTGCAGCTGGGTATACCAATGTGAGTAACACCAGATGAGGCGTTACTTAGTGGTTCTTGTATTAACGATCCCCATATGTTCATTCCTTCATTTCCTTAAATGAGAATGTCTACTGTATGCCAAGAACTGCAGTAGGTGCTGAGAATATAAGATAGATATGGATCACACATTTCTAGAGTTTTTAGTCTGGTGGGTATCAGAAAAAGCCCACCATGTACAGTCACACAAGTTGTGCACTGGCCAACTTCAATGGGCACTCTTATCTTTATGTACAACCTGGACAGTCACATGTGACATCTCAGGTTGAAGTCCAAGGTAATCTTGGCATTTTAAGGTGGAGAATATAAAATTCCAAGCAGCTTTAGCTTCTGTCACTGGTACTGCCAAATCCTTAACAGGAGGTCCCATCAGGACTAAGGACAGTGAATTGATTTCTGATTACTTCACTATGCATAACCACTACATGTATTAATTAATGAGGGATAGTATTTGGAATATGACCTTGCTGAGCCTGTTATCTTTTTTATAATGAACTGTTACCGATATAATGTGTTTGCATTTTAATGTAGTCCCATTTGTCTATTTTTGATTTTGTTGTCTGTGCTTTTGGTCTCATATCTGTGAAGTTATTGCTAAGATCAATATCATGAAGTTTTTCCTCTGTATTTTCTTCTAGGAAATTTACAGTTTCAGGTCTTACATTTAGATCTAATCTATTTTGTGTTTATTTTTGAGAATGAGGTAAGACAAGGTGCTATTGTTTGGATATGGTTTGTCCCCACCAAAGTTCATGGTCAAATGTGATCCTCAGTGTGGTGGTGCTGGGAGGTGAACCCTACTGGTGGTCTCAGGGATTTGGGTTATGGGGGCAGATTTCTCATGAATGGCTTGGTGCTATTCTTGCAGTATTGAGTTCTCACTCTTGTGAGATTAAATTAGTGCTCATGAGACTGAATTAACTCTCACAAGACTGGATTAGTTCCCATAAGAGTGGGTTGTTATAAAGCCAGGATGCTCCTCAGTTTCCCCTTCTTCATATGTGTTCACTTGCCATTTGACCTTCTCTGCCATGTTGTGATGAGGCACAAATACCCTCACCAGAAGCCACAGCCATGCACTTGAACTTCTCAGCCTGCAGAACCATAAGCTAAATAAACCCCTTTTCTTTATAAGTTATTCAGTCTCACGTATTCCTTTATAGCAGCACAAAATGGACTTAGATACAAGGGTCTAATTTCATTTTTTGCATGTGGATATCCAATTTTCCCAGAACAATTTGTTGAAGAGATTGTGTTTTCTCTAGTGTGCATTCTTGGCATGCTTGCCAAAGAGCAACTGACCATACAGGCGTGGGTTTATTTCTGAGCTCTCTATTCTGTTCCATTGGTCTGTACATCTGTCTTTATGCCAGTAGCATACTGTTTTCATTACTATAGCTTTGTAATATATTTTTAAATCAGTAAGTAGGATGCCCCCTACTTTTTCCTTCATTCTCAAGATTGATTTGGCTACCCAGGGTCCTTTGTGGTTCTATGTGAGTCTTAAAAGTATTTTTTCTATTTCTGTGGGAAACATCAATGGAATTTTGATAGATATATTAGCAAATTTTTGCTGCTGTAACAAAATACTATAGATTGAATAATTTATAACGATAGAAATTTATTTTCTCACAGGTCTAGATCTGGAGAGTTCAACATCAAGTTGCCAGCAGGTTTGGTTGTCTGGTGAGGGCTGCTGTTTCCATAATGGCGTCTTGTTGCTGCATCTGCTGGAAGGGAGAAATGTATCCTCACCTGGCAGAAGGTGGAAGTGACAGTGAGCTGAATGCTGCTTAAAGTCTCTTTCATTTTATTATTTTTGAAACAGGATCTTACTGTCACCCAGGCTTGAGTATGGTGGCATGATCTTAGCTCACTGCAGCCTTGACCACTTGGGCTCAAGCCATCCTCCTACCTCAGCCTCCCTAGTAGCTGGAACTATAGTTGTGCACGAATACACCTGGCTAAATTTTGTTGATTTTTTATGGAGATGATGTCTCATTATGTTGCCTTGGCTGGTCTTGAACTCCTAGAGTCAAGCAATCCTCCTACCTTGGTCTCCCAAAATGCTGGGATTAAAGACACGAGCCACTGCACCCAGCCTGAAATCTCTTTTATAAAAGAGTCTTAATCCCATTCACAAGGGGAGGAGCCCTTATGACCTAATCAGCTCTTAAATGCCCCACATCTTAATACTATCACATTGACCATTAGGTTTCAACACCTGAATTTTGGAAGGGACACCATAGCAATAGGGATTGCATGAATTTGTATATCATCCTAGATTGTATGGACCTTTTAACAATATTAAGTCTTTCAATTCATGAACACAGGATGTCTTTATAATTGGTTGTATCTTCTTTAATTTCTGTCATCAATATTTTGTATTTTTCAGTATACTATTCTTTGGTCTCTAGTTAAGGTTATTCCTAAGCATTTTATTCTTTTTGATGCTATTGTAAATGGGATTGTTTTCCTAACTTCTTTTTCAGGAAGCTCATTATTGGTGGAGTTCATTGAAATGTAGCTCATTTCCTAATTTCTTTTTCTGGTAGCTCATTATTGGTGTAGCTCATAGAAATGCAACTAATTTTTGTATGTTGATTTTTGTATCCTGCAACTTTACTGAATTTCTTTAAAGATGGAGAAAGGGGCCAGGAGCCAAGGAATATGAGGAGCACCACTGTAGAGCTTAAGAAGCCAAGGGAATGGGTTCTCTCCTACAGACTCTGAAAGGACATGGTCCTACTGACACACTGATTTTCATCCAGTGAAACGGATTTTGGACTTCTGACCTTCAGAGGTATAAGAGAATAAATGTATGTTTTTTCAAGCCACCACATTTGTGATGATTTGTTATAGCAGCAATATAAAACTAATACACTTACATACACACAAAGAAAATCCAGAAAACAGAGTAAAGGTTTGGGAAAGCAGTGAAGGGCAGCTGAAATTTAACAATCTTCCTTTAGTGGGCCAGGGTCTGTGCTGGCTACTTCACATGCATTAGGTCCTATCCTTACAACAGTTATGTGAGACTGTCATCATCATCACCAGATTCATTGTTACTATTATTGCCATCTTCATTGTCGTGATCATCATTGCCATTATTGTCAATATCATCATCATCCTTTTAATTGACATTTTCATCATTATTTTTAAAGATGAGGAAATAAAATTATCAAAAAAGTTAAGCAGTATCCCCTAAATCACCCACCTAGTAAGCAATAGTCAGAGTTTGAACGCCTCTGTCTCAAAAGTACAATTTCTAAAAGGTACTTTTCACTAAACAAATTTACACTTACACTTACTTTACTGAAGAAGGCTTCTGCGTTGAGATATAACATTCTACTCTAATTGGAGCTCAGAAGGCTTTCATTTCATGATCTTTATGGCCTGAATAGAGAGTGGCTGAAGCAACCAGTTTGAAGAGCTACAGAACAGATTTTATTGATGGCAACTAGCAAAAAGCAGTCCATCCCACAAATAAATGCAGCAGTGCTCCCACAGACACGGTTCATATAGAAATTCACATGGTAAAATACCACTAATAGATTCCCCATTCAATACCATCTTGCCCAAAATAAATTGTTTCTGCATCATCAACTCCTGGCAACAACTTTGCTATATCTGAGTTGTCGTTTCTCACAATAATGGCCTTTTATCCCACTTGGGGCCTGTCACCTGGAACAAATAGGGTCTTTACAAGGTCCCAGAAAATGAGAAAATGTTCTCCATAAATTACATTTTTCTGTGCTTATTTCCCACTCTGACATAATACAAGAGGTTAACATGCTAGAGATGTCAAATTTCACACCCTCAAAACATGCAGCGAGGATCTCCTTATACTAGAAGGAAAAACAAATGTATATTTTAAAAAATTAAAATTTGAGATAAAGAAAATATATTTTTAAAAAACTTTTTGTGATACAAGAGAGTTATTCAGATACCATGTTTCTATCTGGTCAACAGTTCTCAGGATCCTTCACAAGTCCTTGATCTAAGGAATTCTCCCTATCGTGTCTCAAAATTTTTCTTTGTTCTCATGAGGTAAATAGGTCAAAATTTCTTATAATCAAATCTACTGACCAATAGATCTAAATACAATTCTGTAAAAAGTAACAGTAATTATGAAGGAGTAACATGAGCAAGACTGCAGAATAGAAGACACCCTGGCATTATTTCCTCCACAAACATACAACTGGAAACTATTAAAAGACAAGAATACCACCGGGAATTCACCAGAACTTGGGGAAAAGTGGAGAAACCCACTAGACCATAATAACTAAGAAAAATGGTCATTTCAGATTGTGCCACTCTCTTCTCTAGGCTTGTAGAATGCCACTCACAGAGAATTGCCACAGACTCATGGTTTCTAAGGTGGAAAAATGGAATTGGAGGTGGATGTTTGATCCCCCTAACAGTCTGGGAATCTTCATGGGAAGCCCACTCAGGTCTCATCCCACAGGAACCACTGGGAGAGCTAGGAAGACTGAACTACCTGGGGTGAATTGGGGACAAAAAGTGGGGGTGCTGATCACTTGATGCTGGAATCTTGGAGCTCCAATCAGCAGGGATGCAGGTGCCATACTGAGGAGACTGGCCAGCACTATAGTGCTGCAGGAAGCATGATCTGCAGGAAGGTCTGAATCCCTGGCCAGACTTCCCACGAAGCTCAGGTGCTCATGTGGAGTTTTCCCCTGACCTGGAAAAAACTGAGTTTGGAAATTAAGTTCCAGTACTTATTCAAGTCTTTCCCAGACCAGGAAACAAGAGTAGGGCAGCAATTTAGTTCTAGTCCAGTGTTTCAGTTCCAGAGCTCACTATAAGTGTTTCCTAGGCTGGCAAACAATGGCAGGGCACTGATTAAGTCCCAATATCAAGTAGTAGAGGTCTAATACTAACACCACCAGCAAAAGCTGGAAGAGTGGCTGTTTCTTCAGATGTGCACGCATCATCATAAAACATGCAAAAATTGTTAAATAAAAACAACACCACCAAAAACAATCTCAAGGAAATATTATGACACCAAAAGAAACCAACAAAACTCCAATAACGGACCCAGAAGAATTAAATATCTATCAAATGTCTGACAAAGAATTCAGAATAATCCTCTAATTTCAGGGACTCACAAGGAAATATGGATAGAAAATGCAGTGAAATTTTGAAAAAATTTGAGAAACTTAACAAGTAAATAGAAACAATTTTTTAAAAATTCAAATAGAAATTCTAGGAATAAAGAATAACTGAACTTATTGAAATTTATGAAAAGCTTATTAGAAATCTTCAATAGCAGACTTAAAGAACCTGCAACCTCAAAGACAGAACATATAAAATTACCCAATCAGAGGAGAAAAATAAAAAAGTAAAAAAGATTGCAGAAGGCCTATGAGAATTATGAAATACTATCAAGCAAACTAACCTCTACATAATAGTAGTTCCCCGGGAGATAAGAGAGAAAAAGTTCTAGAAAGCATGTTTAAGGAAATAATGGCTAAGATATTCCTAAATCTGGAGAAAAAGGACAGTATCCAGGTATAAAAAGCTCAGAGATCACCAATCAAATTCAACCCAAAGAGAAATTAACCAAGGCACATCATCATCAAATTATCAAAAATCAAAGATATAGAATACTCAAAGCAGCAAGAGAAAGAAAACATATCACATTCACTTGAGCCCCAATGCAACTTTCAGCAGATTTCTCAACAGATACACTGCAGGCCAGAAGAGATCGGGATGATATATTCAAATTGCTGAAGGGAAAGAAACTTGCAGCCAAGAATAGTCACATGGAAAATGTATCCTTCAAACACAATGGAGAGATAAAGACTTTCCCAGACAAGGAAAAGCTAAGGAAATTCATCAGTATCAGATCTGTCTTAAAAAAATGCTAACGAGAGCTCTTCATCTGAAAGAAAAGGATGTTAATTTGTAACAAGAAAAGATCTAAAGGCATAAAATTCATTGGTAAAAGAATACAGACAAATTTAGAATACTACAATACTGTAATTGTGGAACATATACCACTTGGATCTTAAGTATGAAGACTAAAGAAACAATTATTAAAGACAGTAATTACAACAATTAGTTAAGAGTTAATATAAAAAGATGTAAATTGAAACATCAAAAATCAAAATGCATGTGTGTGGGATGGTGTTAAATGTGGTTTGTTTTTCTTGCTTTTATTTGCAGTCAAAGTTAAGTTGTTACCAGTTTAAGATAACTTGTTTTAACTATAGCATGATTTTAAGCATCATGGTATTTACAAAGCAAAAACTTATAATAGATACACTAAAAATAAAGAGCATTAAATCAAAATATGCTACTAGAAAAAAAATCACTTAAGGAAGACAATAAGAGATGAAACAAGGTAGAAAGGGTCTATAAAACAACCAGAAAGCAAGTAACAAAATGGTAGCAGTAAAGCCCCACCTAACAATAATAACCTTGAATGCAAATGAATTAAATCTCCAATTAAAAGACACAGAGTGACTGAACAGGTTTTTTTAAATGCCCAATTATATGCTGTCTACAAGAGATCCTTCATCTATAAAAACCTGCACAGACTAAAAGCGAAGACATGGAAAAAGACATTCCAAACAAATTGAAGCAAAAAAAAAAAAAAAAAGGAATAGCTATGTTTATATCAGATAAAATAGACTTTAGGTCAAGAATGGTAAAAATAAACAAAAAGACCATTATATAATGACAAAGGGATCAATACAGAAACAGAACATTACAATTGTAAATATATGTGCACCCAACACTGGGACTCTCAAATACATAAGGAAAACATTAATAGATCTAAAAGGTTTTAGATTGACTATTATACGGTAAGAGTAGGGAATTTTAATAACCCCACTTTTTGCAATGGAAAGGTTATCCAGACAGAAAACCAACAAAGAAACACTGGAGTTAAACAGCCCTCCAGATCAAATGAATCTAACATTTACAGAACTTTCCACCCAATAGATTCAGAATACACATTTTTCTCAACAAGACATGGTATTCTCTCCAGGATAGATAATGAAAGTCACAAAACAAATCTTAAAAATGTTTTAAAAATCAAAATCATATGTATCTTTTCTGACCACCATGGAATAAAACTAAAAATCAGTAACAGAAGAAATATTGGAAACTCAAAGTTCATGGAAATTAAGTAACATGCTCCTCAGCAACAAAAGGGTCAATGAAGAAATTAAAGATAAAATTTAAAAATGTCTTGATGCAAATGAAAATATGCACACAATATACCAAAACCTATGGGATATAGCAAAAGCAGTTCTAAGAGGGAATTTTATTGTGATAAATGCCTACATCAAAAATGTAGAAAGATCTCAAATAAATAATCCAATGTCGCAACTCCAGAATTTAGAAAAACAAGGACAAACTGAACCCCAAATTAGAAGGGAGAAAATAACAAAAATCAGAGCAGAAACAAAAATAGACATTTTTAAAACAATACAAAAGATCAAGAAAACAAGGAGGGATTTTTGTTTAAATAAGAAAACAACAAATCTTAAGCTAGACTAAGGAAAAAGAGAGCACTCAAATAAAATCAGAGATGAAAATGAAACATTACAACTGATACTACAAAAATGTAAAGGACCATAAGAGACTATTATAAATGTCTTTATGCCAAGAGATTGGAAAATCTAGAAGAAATTAATAAATTTTGGACACACACAACCTACCAGGATTAAATCATGAAGAAATAGTAAACCTTAATAGACCAATAATGAATGACCAGATTGAAGCAATACTAAAGAATCTCCTATTCAAAAAAACTCCCAGGACTTAATGGTTTCACTAATAAATTCTACCAAACATTTAAAGAAGGTCTACGACTAATCTTTCTCACAAGAATTCTACCAATACTTCCAAAAAATTGACAAGGAGGGAACACTTCCAAACTCATTCTATGAGGCCAGCACTACCCTGATCCAAAAATCGGAAAACAACAAAAAAGGAAACTATAGGCCAATATTCCTGATGAACACAGATGCAAAAAAAGTCTTCAAGAAAATACTAGCAAACCGAATTCAATAATACAGTTAAAAAGATAATTCACCATGATCAAGTGGGATTCATCACAGAGATGAAAGAATGATTCAATGATACGCAAATCAATAAACATAATATTACCACATTAACGGAATCAAGGCCAAATCCATATGATAATTCAATCGATGCTGGAAAAAAATTTTTGATAAAATTCAATCCCTTCATGATAAAAATCCTCCAGAAATTGGGCATAAAAAACAACATACCTCAATTTAATAAAGGCCCTAATAGGACAAATCCACAGAGAACATCATACTGAGCAGGAAAAAGTTGAAAACTTTATTTCTAAGATGTAGAACAAGACAAAAATGCCCACTTTCACCACTTTTGTCCAACATAGCACTGAAGATTCATTCCAGAGTAATTAGGCAAGGGAAAGAAAGAAAAGGCATCCAAATTAAGAAAACAGGGAGTCAAATTTTCCCTGTTTGCAGACATCATCATCATAGTTAGATAGATAGGTATAGAAAAGCCTAAAGACTCTACCAAAAAAAAATTAGAATAAATGAATTTGGTAAAGTTGCAGGATACCAAATTAACATATAAACATCTGTAGTGTTTGCTATATGCCAATAGCAAACTATTTGAAATTGAAATCGAAAAAGTAATTCCATGTACAACAGTTACAAGATATAAATAAAATACCTATAAATAAACTTAACTAAGGAGGTGAAAATCCCTACAATGAAAACTATAAAACACTGATGAAATAAATCAAAGAGGACAAAAAAAAAATAAGAAAGATATTCCATGTTCATGGATTGAAATAATTAATGGTGTAAAAATATACATATTATCCAAAGTGATCTACAGATTTAATGCAATCTCTATCAAAATCTCAATGACATTCTTCACTGCAATAGAAAAAACAATCCTAAAATTCATATGGAAATGCAAAAGATCCTGGATAGCTAAAGCAATCCTCAGGAAAGAGAACAAAGCTGCAGGCATCACTCTATCTGATGAAAATATACTGCAGAGCTATAGTAACCAAAACAGGATGACACTGGCATAAAAACAGATACATGGATGAATGTGACAAAATAGAGAACCTAGAAATAAATATATGTATTTATATCCAAATGATTTTCAACAAAGGTGCCAAAAGTACTCACTGGGGAAGGACAGTATCCTCAATAAACGGTTCTCGGAAACTGGATAGCCACATGCAGAACAATGTAACTAGATCACTATCTCCATATTCGAAAATCAACTCAAAAAAGATTAGAAGCTTAAGTGTTAGGACCCTAACTATGAAACTACTAGAAGGAAACATAGAGGAAATGCTTCATGGAATGGGGCAAGGATTTTTTAAATAAAACCTCAAAAGCACAGACAACAAGAGCAAAAATAGACAAATGGAATTATATAGAATTAAAAATCTTTTGCACAGCAAAGGAAACAATCAACAGATTGAAGAGACAACTTACAGAATGGGAAAAAAAAAACTATTTGTGCACTATGCATCTGACAAGGGATTAATATCTAGAATATATAAGGAACTCAATATCAAAAAAGCAAATAATTAAATTTAAAAATGGACAAAAGACCTGAATAGATATTTTTCAAAAGAAGACATACAAATGGCCAACAAGTATATGAAAAAATGCTCAACATCACTAATCATTGGGGAAATGCAAAACAAAACCACAATGAGATATCACTTCACCTCAGTTAGAATGGTTATCAAAAATACAAAAAAAAAAAAAATTAACAAATGTTGGTGAGGATGTGGAGAAAAGAGAGCTCTTACACACTGCTGGTGAGAATGTAAGTATGCCCATTATGGAAAGCGGCATGAAAGATCCTCAAAAATGTAAAAATAGAAATACCATATGATCCAGCAGTCCCATTACTGGATATATTAAAGGAAATGAAATCAGTGTGTTGAAGGGATGTTTGCACTCGATGTTTACTCCAGCGCTATTCACAGCAGCTGAGAGATGGAACTGACTTAAATGTGCATCTACAGAGGAATGAATAAAGGGCAGCATGTAACTGTCTGAAACCTTGTTATTTCTCCCACCTAGCCTCTCCCCTCTAATCCTTCATTGGATACACATTTTTTTTTTTTTTTTTTTTCAGACATGTCGCCCAGGCTAGAGTGCAGTGGTGTGATCTCAGCTCACTGGAACCTCCACCTCCTGGGTTCAAGTGATTCTCCTGCCTCAGCTTCCCGAATAGCTGGGATTACCGGTACCTGCCACCACACCCAGCTAATTTTTATATTTTCAGTAGAGATGGGATTTCACCATGTTGGCCAGGCTGGTCTCAAACTCCCAACCTCAGGTGATCCACCCGTCTCAGCCTCCCAAAGTGCTGGGATTACAGGCATGAGCCACCATGCCTGACCTCGTTGGCTCCACTTTCTGTCTCAGCCTCCTAGTCTCTCATTTTAAGCTGGCTTTTGTCCCCTCCACTCCACTGAACATGCTCTTGTAGTCACCAGTGGCCTGTGTTTTGCTGTAGCAGTGATAACTGACACTATTGATCATGCCTGGTTTCCCTCTGATAGGAAGTTTCTTGCTGCTTTTTCTAAGTCTCTGTTGCTGGTTCCTACTTCCCGATTTCTACGTTTTGAAGTATCCCAGCACTCAGTCCCTGGACCTTCTTTCTCTCCCAGTCTCTTTGTACTCACTCCCTTTCTCCCTTTGATCTCACCCATTCTGAAGGTTTTTGGTATTATCTCCAGGCTGGCAGCTCCAAAACTTCCATTGCTCACCCAGACCTCTTATCTAAACTCCAAACTTCTACACCCAACTGCCTGCTCACATCTGCACCAGGATGTGGAATTTGCATCAGAAACCGAACACTCTTCTTACTGAGCCCCTGATCTTCCTTCCCTGCCTTCTCTGTTTCCCTATCTCAATGAGCAGTCCCTCTGCCATTCTAACTACTCAGGCTACAGTCCTTGATTCTCACTTTTTCTGTCACCACAAATCCAACCCATCAGAAAATCCTACACCCAGCCTTTATGATGTACCCAGCATGCTGCCCCTTTCCCCATGTCCACACCATCTCTCGTTAGAATGACTAAAATGACTCCCACCTGGAGCCCTCGCTCCAGTCCCCATTCCCCTTCAGCTCTACGCTCAACACAATAGCCAGATAAATCTTGTTAAAGCGTAAGTCATACTGCACCATCCTGTTCAAAAACCTCCGACATCCTCTCTGTCCCCATCTCCCCTTCCTATGCCTCCCTTGCTAACCCTGCTCTTGTCACACAGGCTGCTGCAGGCCTTGGTGTTTGCCATTTGCTCTGCCTGAAAAACCTTCTTCCACCCCCGCTGACATCCCTAAGACTCTATCACTTCATTTAGGTTTTCACTCAAGTGCCCCTTCTCAGCGAGACCCACTCTAACCTATCTGAAACTCCACGTCTCCCTTAAAATTACTCTTCTTCACTGCTTCAGTTTTGTTCTTTGCACTAATTACGATCCACTAGTCTACATATTCATTTATCTGATGCATTGCTCTCCCGCACCCACTAGAATAAAGCTACCTTAAGATGAAGGCTTCTGTTTTGTTCACGCTGTATCCCTAGCAGCCAGAAACCATGTGTGGCACTCAGTATTTGCCTCGAAAATTTATTTGTTGAATAAATGAACAAACTACACACATCATCATGGATAAATCTCAAAGCAATAATGTTGAGAACAAAGCTAGTCCCAGAAGAACTCTTCCTCTGTGATTCTAATTACATAAAGTTCAAGAGCATGCACATCTTAGCAAAATATTACTTAAGGCTACAAACATGTGGTACAACTACAAAGAACACTGAGGATCAGTTAACAAGGAGTTCAGGAAAGGGGTTCCTCCTGTGGGATGGGGTGGAGACGTGACTGGAGAAGAGCACACAGGGGCCTTTTCAAGGACACTCTTCTGTTTCTTAAGTGGGGTTCTATTCATGTTTATATTTTGTTTGTGTAAAAAAAATTTAAGTTGCATTTTTAAAAGACAAAAAAGACAAAGTGACATTTAAAAAAATCATTGAGGCATAGCAGAGTGCATCACCTCCTTGTAATCCAATATTCATGATATAAATGACCCCATCCCCATCTCCTCTGCCACTGATCTGATGCCTCTGTTCTGTTTATCTGCTGCATTACCAGCTCACTGTGCAGGAAATTCACACTATTCGTTGTTAGCTCTATAGCCCAACTGGATGGCAAAACTCATCCCAATGGACAAAATTCCAAGAAGAGTCAAAACAAGAATAAAGTGCAGGTCATCTCTTCTTTTGCATTCCTGACAGCACTTTGTACATGGTAATAATAATCTACCAATTAACTGCATAAGCCACATGGTTTTATTCTAGTGTGAAGGTTTGTATCCAGAAAGCCGAGAAGGCTCCCTAAGACTCTGCCAAGAGTGGATGTTTCCTTTCTGCTGTACCCTCTCCTTTTCTCCAAAGCCACCTCAGCCGTTCTTCCTGACCAAGCACAGCTGGGGCCCTCTCCTAGGTTGGCTTAATGAGGTGGAGCCCTCCCTGTGGCATGGAATCCACACACATTCCTGCAGCCAAATGCTGCATCAAGAGGCTGGGACCACGTTTAATGTTTTTCCTTAAGAAATTGACCTGTGTCTCCACCAATATTTGACAATTTAGCAATAGGACCAACAAGATTTGAGGCAGTATGTGACAAAATATGCAGTTATTTTAAAAATACTTTTACAGATTGGGTGCAGGGACTCGTGTTTGTAATTCTAGATACTGAGAAGGCTGAGGCAGGAGGAGCACCTGAGCTCAGGAGTTTGAGGTCACTGTGAGCCATGATTGCATCACTGTACTCCAGCCTGGGCATCAGAGCAAGACCCCGTCCAACAAGAATAACAACACCACAAATAGTGTTCTAAAACTGGATAAGAATGCAGATGTTCAAAGGAAGCCCTGAAAATAAAGCTCAATTTTAAAAAGCTGGAAGTAAGGAATTACAAAAGGAAGGAAAGAAGGAGAGAAGGAGAGAAGGAAAGAAGGAAAGAGGGAAGCAAGGAGGAAAGGCAAGTGTTTTGTTCACTAGTATATCCCTAGAAACGTTTACATAATAGACACTAAATAAGCATTTGTTGAATGCATGAATAGATGAAATAGATGTGAATTAATGGGAGAAAATATGGACTTACATCTCTAACACCCTGTCATGTGGCCTGCCCCTGACTCCACACAACAGGCCCCTCAGCCTCCACCACGTGACAGAGCTCACGGAGCCCAGCCTTTTTCTTCTATCACCTCAATGCCAGACTTGCTCCATTTTGGACACCAGCTTATCTGTGCTTCTGGTACCCCAGAGGTGCTTCATGAACATACTGTTTTATTTACTTAATATGTGTTTGAGGAGAGTATCTGCAAGGATTCCTCCAATTTAGTATATCAGGAGGTATTCCTTGGTCTGTTAATTCCCAGAAAAGGACTTCATTCCACGGAAAATCTGGTTGTCCATGGTTAGTCCAATGTGGTGACACAAAATGGAAATCCTTAAAACTAAAGAAAGAATTACAATCATTTAACAAAGACAATGAAACTGAAACATCATCAATCATAGTTTAGGAAATCAATTTGTAATGAAAAAACATTTAGTATGGGAGAAGGCAGTGAGTATATTATCCATGGAAAGATGAAGCAACACATCTATACAAAGGGTCAACAGATAAAATGGACACATCTTTAGACCTGTATTATACTGAATTTAAACCACACACATTGGTAAGAAACAGACGAATCCATTTCCAAACTAATTGGATTGCTGGGTGCACATTACTCTCAGAGTAGCCAGAGGTAGCACTTCAAACTAATGGTAGTAATTGCTTTTAAACAACCTTTAGATAAGTACAGTCATCTTAAATGTCCTATTTAGCTCCCTTTCCTATTATAGAAATTATGCTATAGATCAGCCTAACGGGGAACCCACACCTAATAGACATACAAAGGACAATTAGAAGAGTCGAGAAGTAAAAAGGAAAAACTGAAGTTTCATAGAACGAATGAAGAGAAACAAAAATCTGAACTGCACCTGGAGTGGAGCTAGTGGCTTTGTCACCGTTACAGTGCAAGGTTCTGCAGCTGGCTGGCTTTATGACCTTGAGCTTCCACTTAACCTGTCCACACTTCCAGTTTTCATCTACAAATTGAAAGGGGTTGTGCAAGCGTTTGGCATTTCTTTCAGTTGCTACGGGCAGTGAACCTATGAACACGACAGTGGCAAAAATGGCAAGAAACAGCGGTGAGGTCTTCTTGTCATCAGGCCAGCTCCTCCTCTCGTGCTCAGACTCCACACGAGAGAAGGGGGAGCAACAGCCCACCAGACCCTCGGACCCATCCTCCGTGTTTCTGCCAGCTCTGCCACTATTCGAGTCCTCCTGATTTTACCAGCACCTGCTCTTCTTCCCCCATGCCCAGTACCACTATGACAGCCTCCTTTCTGCTTTCTGCTCATCATTATTCCCCTAAAACACACAACAGGTGCAATACTTTTGACATATTGAATGTCTCTACCTTCAGAATCCCCCAGAAGAAGACTGAGACAGAGATTCGAGCGAAAGTAGTTTATTTGAAGTAGCTGGTTTCAAGAAACACAGGCAGGAAAGGAGGCAAGTGAACAATAAGAGGAAGATGGTCAATGAAGCGCACATTATAGCAAGTCGCCACTATGAGAAACGGCAGCTTCATCTCTTGGAGACACTGAGAACCAGAGCAGGACCCTGCCTCAGTTACTCTTCCTGAAAGCCTAGTTAGCTGAGGTTTACATCACCGACTCCGGCTGTCACTGGCCATGGCTGCTCTCAGGAGTCCATCTCAGGCACTTTCACCTGCCAAAGAGAGTCCTCAAGTGAAGTGTTGCTACTGGGCAGCTGGAAGTGCTGCCAGGAAATGGCAAGGAGGTGAGAGGATCCAGGCAGGCACCAACAGCACCTGCGACACCACCAGTCATTTTTGTTTCTTAATTGTCCTGTGTCTCCTTCACACACCGAGTTGATGGCAACCATTGCTTCAAAGACAGACGCAGCCTAAAATAGACTTGGTTTTGCTCTGAGTTTCTGATTTGTTTCTCGAGTCTGTGGTAAGCATTCAATTTGTAAGTCTGGATTTATAGGACAATTGAGAGGGAAAAGGGTTTTCTAAATTCCCGAAGCCTCCTTCTGTATTAAGGGAGAGCAAGGCTTGGAGGTCTGATGGAGTTTTGCCACAAGACATGGTGTGGAGAAGACTCAGAATATGACTCAGGACAGAGTTTCTACAACATGCAAGAGGAAGGGAGATGACACAGTGGGCAGGACATGTAGAGATTTAGGGGATAAGGATGAGGTTAAGATGTTGCCTGGGGGCCAGTCATGGTGGCTCATGCCTATAATCCCAGCACTTTGGGAGGTGGGTGGATCACAAGGTCAGGAGTTCAAGACCAACCTGGCCAACATGGTGAAACACTGTCTCTACTAAAAATACAAAAATTAGCTGGGCATGGTGTTGCATGCTTATAAACCCAGTTACTTGGGAGACTGAGGCAGTAGAATCACTTGAACCCAGGAGGCAGAAGGTGCAGCGAGCTGAGATCACGCCATTGCACTCCAGCCTGGGTGACATAGCAAGACTCTGTCCCCACCTGCCAAAAATAAAATAAACATTTAAAAAAATTTTAAAAAAGATGTTGCCTAGGTTCTTGAGAGGCATCTTAGCTTTGAGGGTGGTTGTGGTTTGAGGTGATAGAAACTCTGGATTGACAGGCGTGGAGAAAAGGAGAGGGAAGGTCTCCCCTACCCTGAGAGGCCACAGCAGAGTGAAAATGGTGGAATAAAAAGATAAGGCAGAGAGCAGGACTGAGATAGCACCCCGGCCTCCCACACTGTAGGTGAGTTGTGTAGGGGATTCCAAAGTTTCTTGATGTGAATTTAAGAGCAAAATGAGATATTCGTTTTGAAACGAGTTTATTTGAAAGTTTGTGGCACCTCCCCCCTCTCCTCCTCCTGCTCTGGCCATAGGAGCTGCCTGCTCCCTCTTTGCCTTCTGCCATGATTCTAAGCTTCCTGCGGCCTCCCCAGAAGCTGAGCAGATGCCAGTATCATGCTTCTCGTACAGCCTACAGAACCATGAGCCAATTAAACCCTTTTTCTTTATAAATTACCCAGTCTCTTTTGTTTGAGTTGGAGTCTTGCTCTGCCGCCTTGGCTGAAGTGCAATGTCATGATCTCAGTTCACTGCAATCTCTGCCTCTCAGGGGCAAGTGATTCTCCTGCCTCAGCCTCCTGAGTAGCTGAGATTACAGGCTCCTGCCACAATGCCCAGCTAATTTTTGTATTTTTAGTACAGACGGGATTTCATCATGTTGGTCAGGCTTGTCTTGAGTTTCTGACCTCAAGTGATCCACCCATCTCGGCCTCCCAAAGCGCTGGGATTACAGGCATGAGCCACCACGCCCGGCCCACGTATTTCTTTACAGCAATGCAAGAATAGACTAATACACTGTACTAAACACTTCATATTTTACTTCTTATATCCTACAACTCCCAGCCATAGGAGGGAGGTATTATTAATCTTATTTTACAAATGAGGAAGCTGAAGCACAGAAAGGTTGGTCAAAGGTCATACGGTTTGCATGTCTTGGAGGTAGTACTGCAAGCCAGGCAATACAACTCCCAAGTCTGCAATTTATCTCTAGAATATTTCCAATTCAGTCTGTAAGGAAGACTGCCCATCAAATGCTCATGTGTATATATTGTTACTCTTCTGCATGTATGAAAGGTCATGTCACTCAGCTTCCATGGTAGACTATTTGCAAAAATGGCTTCAATAAATTCTCTCATTCCTCACGCATGTCCTGTGCAATGTGACTTGCCTGCTCCCCCGACTTCTCTACTCCTTGAATCTGGAATTGGCCATGCAACTTGCTTTAGTCACAGGAATATTGCCAGATGTGATGCAAGCAGTTGGGAAGGGCATGAGCATTGTGGCTTGCTGGGACATGGGTCCACCACCCGAGTACTAGGCTGGGCTAGTCCACCAGAGGGTAAAGAGCATGTGCTGAGGCCCAGTCATGCCTGCCATCCCATCTGAAGCCCAGACACGTAAGAGAGTCAAGAGAGAACCTCTCCTTACTAGAAGAGCTGCACAGCTGCCCCCACAGAATCATGAGAAATCATAAATGTTTGCCACTTTGGGCCACTAAGTTTCGGCATCAAATCTTGATTGAATCCTATGTATGGAATACTGTTTCATGTGGGAGAAAACACATATATCCATCACAGTGGACAGAATTTTGTCCCCCTAAAAGATAAGTTCAAGTCCTAACACCCAGTACCCATGGATGTGACCTTATTTGGAAATAAGAAATTTGTGGATGCCATCAAATTAAGATGAGGTCCATCAATGACAGACCGGATTAAGAAAATGTGGCACATATACACCATGGAATACTATGCAGCCATAAAAAAGGATGAGTTAATGTCCTTTGTAGGGACATTGATGCAGCTGGAAACCATCATTCTCAGCAAACTATCGCAAGAACAGAAAACCAAACACCGCATGTTGTCACTCATAGGTGGGATTTGAACAATGAGAACACTTGGACACAGGAAGGGGGACATCACACACCGGGGCCTGTCGTGGGGTGGGGGGAGAGGGGAGGGATGGCATTAGGAGATATATCTAAGGTAAATGACGAGTTAATGGGTGCAGCACACCAACATGGCACATGTATACGTATGTAACAAACCTGCCCATTGTGCACATGTACCCTAGAACTTAAAGTATAATAAAAAATTAAAAATAAATAAATAAATAAAGAGGAGGAAAATCTGGACAAAGACCCAGAGAGGCAGACACAGACCCACAGGGAGAACTTGGTATGATGGATACGATGACAGGGACTGAGAAGGCAGCCACAGACAGATGTGAAGCAGAGCCTCAGAGGGAGATCACCGTGCCCACACCTTGACTTCAGACTTCTGGCCTCTAGAACTATGACACAATAAATTCCTTCTGTTTCAGGCCACCCAATGTCTGGCACTTTGTTATGGCTGTCCTAGGACATTAATATATATCCTGAGAAATGCAGAAAAGGGGACTGGGAAAAAGAAAGAGGAACACAAAATAAAGACCTAAAACTGAGATACAGAGGACAGGAGATGTGGTGATTTCTGGCACAAAGTGGAAAGAATTTTAGTTACATTTTCTTATTTTGAGGGTCTATTTATGGTTTTCCTTTGAATCCCTCAGGCCAACTCTGGTTTTGTCATCAGCTGCTTGCTTAGGCGAGGATGAGGGGAGGCAGCTTGGTTCCTTGGGGAAGCTGGAAGCTAACCTGGCTCCTAAAAGGGCCTCTACCCCAAAACTTCACACCCCAAATGGTCTTGTCTTCCTCCCAATCAAGACACTCTTGGTTCAAGAGAAATGGGATTCTTTAGTGGGCCTCATGAAGACCCTCGTGCCCTGACAGATGATACACTGTAGCATCTTAAAGATGTTAAGGATAACTTTTGATTTTTAGCCCTTTATCTGACCCACAACCAAACATTTATTCTCGTTAATAGATCATCATAAACAAAGAACGTAAGTGCGCTTGTGACAACCCTTAGAGTAGAGGGATCTAGATTGCACAAGGCTGCCTGGAAGGGGTGTGAAATGGGGTAGCGAGGAGGGGCAAAGAGAAGAGGGAGAGAAGGGTAGAGAGAAGGGACACACAGCTCCTCCCAGCCTGGGGCCTTTGCTCTTAGCCCCATCCTGTCCCATCTCTTGGCATTGAGTCTCTCAGACCATCCAAGAGGATTCCAGGTTGGATTCCACAGTCCCCAGGCTCCCAGCCTCCCAGCTCCAAGACTATCCTGAGTGCCCATCCCACTCCCGCCACTCTCCATGACCCCATGCATCGCGACTCTTCTCTGCCCCCAAATGCTCCAAGCATCGCGGTCACCTGGTAGCCGGCTCTACTTTGAATTCCTCATTGCCCCTGGAATCTTTTCAGGTTGGATTACATCTTTTTAAGCCTGAATAAAAAAAACAACTGAATGATCTTTAAAGTGCACATGACTCCCTTGTGTCCTTCTGATCATGGATAAATACCCATATCCCTGCGGGCAGCCTGCCGGCTGACCTGCCTATCTCTCTGCCCCCCAGTCAAGGTGCACCTGTAGGCTGATAATGCATATACATATGGCAGGGAGTGGGCTGTCCAGACTCTTCTGTGCTGCCCTCAATTTGTTGGGTTGGTGGCTGGGGCTAGCCTCAGAGCACTTGCTAAAGGAGCATGAGAACCACTCTGGCATCAGTCCAGGACTTCAAAGCCAGCTCCCCATCCCTCCTGCCATCATCCCATGAGCCTGCCCCTGGCAGCAGTCATTACACAGCCTGGGGTGCCAGTCTTTGCTTCCCTCCTTTTCCTTCCTCACTGCCACCTTCTATCTCCATCACTGTCCCAGATGAAAATCCAGCCATTGCCCTCCACACATCAAAAGGGGGAAGCAACGAGAAGGGCATTCATTTTCCTGCCTCCATGAGGAATCAGGAGCTGAATTGGATACGTTCACGTTTATTTATTTATGAGACGGAGTCTCGCTCTGTCACCAGGCTGGAATGCAGTGGCACGATCTTGGCTCACTGCAATCTTCACCCCCCAGGTTCAAGCAATTCTTCAGCCTCAGCCTCCCGAGTAGCTGGGACTACAGGTGCATGCCACCACACCCAGCTAATTTTTGAAATTTTATTTTTATTTTTTTTTTAGTAGAGACAGACAGGGTTTCGCCATGTTGGCCAGGATTGTCTCAATCTCTTGACCTCATGATCTGCCCACTTCGGCCTCCCAAAGTGCTGGGATTAAAGATGTGAGCCACCATGCCCGGCCACATTCACATTTATTGATTCAGTTGGCCCTTGCTTCACACCTGCTTCAAATATTTCAGAATTCCTCCTGTATTTTACATTATGAAACTGAGGCTGAGACAGGTGACGTTAGTGTGCACGGGAGCCACAGGTCATACAGAGTGGAATTTGTGTTTGATTCTCACCTGCCTTACTCTAGAGACACTGTTTTCTTTCTTTCTGTCCAACTGCAGAGGTCCTGGGCACAGGCCAGTCAAGGAGTAAGAATGGGCCATTTAACAAGCACTCGTAGCCACCAGCAGTCACTGCTTTGCCACTTTCAAGCAGGCAAGAGTCAAGGAAGCCTCAGCAGCTGTGGCATTTTGCCACCCAGGTAGAGGAATTTTGCTTTTCTGCAAATCTCTCCTCCTGTGATCACTGACTGATGCCTGGCTTGGCTGTCCTGTTTTTCTGGGAAGTTAGATATGATTCTCATGCCAGGTCTCTGGCTACAGCTCATGGACTGTGCCTGGCCTCCAGAATCTTCCCGCTTCTGCACCTGGCCCCAAGCCTTCTTTCTAATACATCCCTTCACCTTCCCAGCTGGGACAGGATCCCCAAGACACCTCACTGAGATTCAACACGATCAGTCCCCATAGTGTGTGCATGTGACACTGTGGAGCCTGGAGCTGATGCACTTACCTATAATCACAACATTCCCAAAGCACAACTTGAGTTTGGCTCTTTGCCTGCCTTCTCCTGGAATGCAAGAGTCACTGTTGAATTTCTACCCCCACCTAACCAGGCAAGTCCTTATGGAAAGAGCCAGTCTGGCATCTGAACTCAGTGAATGACTTCAAGTTAAACCCGAGGCTGCATCCATGGTCCTTCCAAGTAGTGGACTTTATCATCCTTGAGTCTGGCTCATCACGAAGACGCAGTTTTGCTAAACCTAAGTACAGCTCTTGTCTGCTCCAAGTCTCCCAGCTTGGTACCTGTTATCAAATGTTTTTAGGAGACAGTCTGTTTCCTTATCTTTTCTGGCTTCTAGAATCTACATGTATTCCCTGGTTCATGGCCCCCCCCAACCCCTCTATTTTCAAAGCCAACAACATAGCATCTCTGTCTCTCTCTCTCTCTCTCTCTCTCTCTCTCTCCCCCCCCCCAACTCCCCGCTCTTTTTCTCTCTCCTCCACCCCTCCCTCTCTCATCTTATATTTGAACACAGATGTGCACTACAGGGAGAACATCATGTGATCATGAATACAGACATCCACCAGCCAAGGAGAGAGGCCTGGAACAGATCCTTCCCTCATAGCTCTCAGAAAAAAAAAGAAAAAAGAAAAAAAAAAAAACCTGTTGACACCTTAGATCTTGAACTTGGAGCCTTCAGAACTGCAAGTCACAGCAAACTTCTCTTGTTCAAGCCTCTCAGTTTGTGATGCTTTATTAATAGCCCTAACAAACTAACACAGAGAGGAAACCTCCCAATTAGAGAGTGTTCTGCTACATTTACTTTTTTAAAAAAAGGACTTATCAGAAGAATTCTTTCAGGGATCATTTCTATAGTTCATTACTAGAGAAGTTTCTCTAAACATGTAGAGCATCAAAACCACACAACTACACACAAACCGAACAAGCTGCTCCTGAATGACTACTGGGTAAATAAAAAAATTAAGGCAGAAATAACCAAGTTATTTGAAACCCATGAGAACAAAGATACAATGTACCAGAATCTCAGGAACACAGCTAAGGCAGTATTTAGAGGGAAATTTATAGCATTAAATGCCCACATCAGTAAGTGGGAAAGATGTAAAATCGACACCCCAACGTCATAATTTTAAAAACTAGAGAAGCAAGAGCAAATAAATTCAAAACTTAGCAGAAGACAAGAAATAACTAAGATCAGAGCAGAACGGAAGGAGATAGACACATGAAAACACCTTCAAAATATTAATGAATCCAGGAGCTGGTTTTTTGAAAAGATTAACAAAATAGACCATTAGAAAGACTAATAAAGAAGAGAGGAGGATCAAACAGACACAATAAAAATGATAAAGGGGATATCACCACTGATCCCACAGAAATACAAACTACCATCAGAGAATATTATAAAAACCTCTACACATATAAACTAGAAAGTCTAGAAGAAATGGATAAATTCCTGGACACATACACCCTCCCAAGACTAAACCAGGAAGAAGGTGAATCCCTGAATAGACCAATAACAAGTTCTGAAATTGAGGCAGTAATCAATAGTCTACCAACCAAAAAAAGCCCAGGACCAGACGGATTCACAGCCAAATTCTACCAGAGGTACAAAGAGGAGCTGATACCATTCCTTCTGAAACTATTCCAAACAATAGAAAAAGAGGGACTCCTCCCTAACTCACTTTGTGAGGCCAGCATCATCCTGATACCAAACCCTGATAGAGACACAACAAGAAAAGAAAATTTCAGGCCAATATCCCTGATGAACATCGATGCAAAAATCCCCAGTAAAATACTGGCAAGTCGAATCCAGTAGCACATCAGAATCCTTATCCACCATGATCAAGTCGGCCTCATCCCTGGGATGCAAGGCTGATTCAACATATGCAAATTAATAAATGTAATCCATTCCATAAACAGAATCAATGACAAAAACCACATGATTATCTCAATAGATGCAGAAAAGGACTTTGATAAAATTCAAAACACCTTCATGCTAAAATCTCTCAATAAACTAGGCCTTGATGGAACATATCTCCAAATAATAAGAGCTATTTATGACAAACCCTTAGCCAATATCATACTGAATGGGCAAAAGCTGTAAGCATTCCCTTTGAAAACTGGCACAAGACAAGGATGCCCTCTCTCACCACTGCTATTCAATATAGTATTGGAAGTTCTGGCCCGAGCAGTCAAGCAAGAGAAATAAATAAAGGGCATTCAAATAGGAAGAGAGGAAGTCAGATTGTTTCTGTTTGCAGACTACATGATTGTATATTTAGAAAACCCCATCGTCTCAGCCCAAAAACTCCTTAAGTTGATAAACAACTTCAACAAAGTCTCAGGATACAAAACCAATGTGCAAAAATCACAAGCACTCCTATACACCAATAATAGACAAGCAGAGAGATAAATCATGAGTAAACTCCCATTCACAATTGCTACAAAGAGAATAAAATACCTGGAAATACAACTTACAAGAGAGGCAATAAGACCTCTTCAAGGAGAACTACAAACCACTGCTCAAAGAAGTAAGAGAGGACACAAACAAATGGAAGAACATTCCATGCTCATGGATAGGAAGAATCAATATCGTGAAAATGGCAATACTGCCCAAAGTAATTTATAGATTCAATGCTATTCCCATCAAGCTAACATTGACTTTCTTCACCGAACTAGAGAAAACTACTTTAAATTTCATATGGAACCAAAAAAGAGCCTATATAGCCAATAGAACTCTAAGCAAAAAGAACAAAGCTGGAGGCATCATGCTACCTGACTTCAAAATATACTACAAGGCTACTGTAACAAAAACAGCATGGTTCTGGTACCAAAACAGATATACAGACCAATGGAACAGAACAGAGGCCTCAGAAATAACACCACACATCTACAACCATCTGATCTTTGGAAAACCTGGCAAGAAAAAGCAATGGGGAAAGGATTCCCTATTTAATAAATGGTGCTGGGAAAACTGGCTAGCCATATGCAGAAAACTGAAACTGGACCCCTTCCTTACACCTTATATAAAAATTAACTCAAGATGGATTAAAGACTTAAACATAAAACCTAAAACCATAAAAACCCTAGAAGAAAACCTAGGCAATACCATTCAGGACATAGGCATGGGCAAGTACTTCATGACTAAAACACCAAAACCAATGGTATCAAAAGCCAAAATTGACAAATGGAATCTAATTAAACTAAAGAGCTTCAGCTCTATAAAAGAAACTATTATCAGAGTGAACAGGCAACCTACAGAATGGGAGAAATTTTTTGCAATCTATCCATCTAACAAAGGGCTAATATCCAGGATCTACAAAGAACTTAAACAAATTTACAAGAAAAAAAAACCCCATCAAAAGGTGGGTGAAGGATATGAATAGACACTTCTCAAAAGAAGATATTTATGCAGCCAAAAAACATGAAGAAAAGCTCATCATCACTGGTCATTAGAGAAATGCAAATCAAAACCTCAATGAGATGCCATCTCAAGCCAGTTAGAATGATGATCATTAAAAAGTCTGGAAACAACAGATGCTGGTGAGGATGCAGAGAAATAGGAATGCTTTCACACTGTTGGTGGGAGTGTAAATTAATTCAACCATTACGGAAGACAGTGTGGCGATTCCTCAAGGACCTAGAACCAGAAATACTATTTGACCCAGCAATCTCATTAATGGGTATATACCCAAAGGATTAGAAATTCTGCTATAAAGACACATGCACATGTATGTTTACTGCTGTACTATTTACATTAGCAAAGACTTGGAACCAACCCAAATGCCCATCAATGATAGACTGGATAAAGAAAATGTGGCACATATACACCATGGAATACTATGCAGCCATAAAAATGAATGAGTTTGTATCCTTTGCAAGGACATGGATGAAGTTGGAAACCATCATCCTCAGCAAACTAACACAGGAACAGAAAACCAAACACCACATGTTCTCACTCTAAGTGGGAGTTGAACAATGAGAACACAGGGGCACAGAGAGGGGAACATCACACACCGGGGCCTGTCAGGGGATTCGGGGGCAAAGGGAGGGAGAGCATTAGGAAAAATGCCCAACGCATGCAGGGCTTAAAACCGAGATGATGGGTTGATAGGTGCAACAAACCACCATGGCACATGTATATCTATGTAACAAACCTGCATTCTGCACATGTATCACAGAAAAAAAAAAGAACTTGTCAGAAAGATCTGTGGAACCAGCAGTATTTACTATAATTCTTTGGAGGGGCAGAGGAGGTAGGAGAGGGTGCTGAGGGCATACTTTCCTAACAAATGTCATTGCCATAAAGATTTATGGGGTCCCTTCTCTCTTCTCTCATGCCTAATTACTGCCCACTTGGAGGCAGATCATGAAGGCACTGCCTGGCCCAGACCCTGGCCCTGGTCTTGCCCACTTCCTCCTCCTCCTTCTACTCCTCTGCTTCCGTGGGACCTCCTGGTCTCCATCATGCCAGATTTAGCTTTTCTTCCAGTCCAGCATCTAATGTGGGTGATTTGTACCTTTATTATGAATTGTTTATTCTCCAGAGTATCTATGACCATGGTGTGCAAGTGATATTCCCATTCAAGGACTAAAAAAAAAAAAATTTTTAACTTTGTTTCCTGAGATACACATTCCAGGCATCATAGAAACGGGGGAAGGATGGGGGCACAGTGAGTCACTGCAGGTAGGCTACGACCCCAGGAAGAACATCCTTCACACCTGGTAACATTTGTGAGAAGGTGTTTCCTCCAGAAGAAATTAGTTCAGGGACATTTTGCTAGGAAGAGGCCAATTATCTGTTTGAGGCCACCAACAGAATGGGTGTTTATTCATTTTAATTTCCATACCCAAAGCTGACCTCTCATTGCATGATCAGTGATCAGTGCCTGTTATTAACAGCCACAAAGGGCCTTATTCTAGGGCTCTGATGCCCGCTCCAGATCCCCTGGATTCTCGTCTCACCCGTGGCTGGTCAGCTGCAGGGGAATGAGGAGCTCACCTCCGCCCTGTACTGCTGACGGGAGCAGCATTTCCCCAGCCTGTGCAGCTCTGGCAGCCTCCCTCCTACCCCTGCTATCACAGCCGTGGAGGCAGGCAGGGAGCTCGTGACAGCTGGCAAGCCAGCCTCTGGGAATAAAACATTTTAGCACTTCATAAATTTCTAACAAGGTTTCAAATTGCGGCCGTTTCCCTCCTCTCAGCTCCGTCAACTAGCAAAAGGGGTGGGGGTGGAAGAAAGACTAATTAAATCTATGGTGGGAAAGCACTGCTGGTAAGATTGCTACTTATTAAAAATAATGAACTGTTAGGACCCGATTACAAAATAAATTTAAATTCTCCCTATTTTCCCCATATATAAAAATACAAAACAGAGCCTTTCAATTTTGTATGTATTCAGTATACATATTTTTTTTCAAAGAATTAAATATACATCCTTAACAGAATAGCTGATATATGACACTCTTAAACCTAAGGGACGATCACACATAACTAACTAAAATGCTGAGAGACATTCAGTATCAATACTGAACATTAACACTTAGGTTTGGTATCATTTACAAAGTAATTATTTCACATTATTTTCCCCTGAGATTTTTACTGAAAGAAAGTGATTGCTGGAAGAACATCAAATGGAGAAAACACAGCCTGGAAAGCCTCACCCAACTGACAATTTCACCATCACTAATGTTTTTAAAAAGACAAAACAATACCAAAAAATAATAACTTTTTTTTTTAGGCAGCGTCTCTCTGTTGTTCAGTTTGGACCACAGCGGCACAGTCTTGACTCACTGCAACCTCTACCTCCTGGGTTCAAGTGATTCTCCTGCCTCAGCTTCCCAAGTAGCTGGAATTACAGGTGCACGTCACCATGCCTGGCTAATTTTTGTATTTTTAGTAGAGACGGGGTTTCACCATGTTGGCCAGGCTGGTCTTCAACAACTGACCTCAAGTGATCCACCCACCTTGGCCTCCCAAAGTGCTGGGATTACAGGCATGAGTTACCACGTCCACCCAAAAAAAACCTTTCTTAATTTCATGGTCTTTGTTTTAAAAGAAAAGTACTTTGCTTTACGGGAAATACATAAGCCTTATGGGTAGGGGAAATGTGAAACAGGGAACAAAAAAACTAATTCACAGAGACATTTAATTGTCAACTAAAACATGTTAGGAGCACTGTGGGAGGGATGTGTTTGCAAAAATAAGAGGTAAGATTTTAAATAGTTTCACTCTAAGAAAACCAGCCTTTCTTTTCCTACTAGAGTAAGTAAGCACGGCTGCCTTCCTCCAGTAGTGGGTCTCACATGAAAAACTATTCAGCCTGAAATAAGGGTCGTAGAATTGGTGATGTGAGAATTGGGCAAAACTAGGGCACAGACAGATCCTGGCAGTAACTTTGGGCCCACATCCCTTTGGGCAAAACACACAGACAAGCAAGAAGCAGTTACAGGACAACCACCAGCTGCTGTACTGAGCATCCTCAATGCTCCCTGCACCTTTGCCTGATGCCCATTTTCTTTTTTAGCGTGAGAAGGTTGACCTTTAGGATAACATACAAAATAAGCTTCTCCAGCTAGAATGGGAGGCAAAATGCAAAGACCATGTGCTATTTATATTTAAGAATGAACCTTCCTGCAAAGTATTTAGAACAGAGACCCCAGGATGGGAGCATCTCACAGCAGTTCCCAGTTGAATGCCAGACGCAAATGATCACTTGCTATTAATCCCAGCCTTGCTAACATTTGGTCCTGGGCATCACAGCTAGTTGACAGGATGAATTACCATTTCCACGGATGGTGTCACCTCTGACATTCAGGATCTTTGAGAGGTAGAACCCACAGTAGTTTGACATTGCCAGTTTAGTCAGACTAATTATCATCATTGGTACGCAGCTCACCATCCTCTCTGTCTCTCTTTCTGTATGTGTGCATGTGTGCGTGTTACACGGTTTCACTATGAGATATACAGCATTTTATTTTGTCTACATATGTGAAAGTTCAGTGACAGGGACAAAAAGAAAAAATCAAGAATAATGAATGTGATTAACTGGAAAACTACTTATAAAACACTCTAAAGCTGATTAATACAGGCAAACAATGTTAAAGTCAATTTTAGGGAACCATCCAGGCTTTTCACATAGCATAGGCTATAACTTCACTAAAGGAAACATGGTCACCCGCTGCCTGAAGTGCACCCAGATTGCACCCCAGTGGCTCTGAGCCAGGACAGGTGGTCAGTCACCCCCCTGCCTGAATTGCACCCAGATGGCACCCCAGTGACTCTGAGCCAAGACAGGTGGCCTTCCCACCTGCCTCATTACCTTATGGTGACACCCCCCCCCCCACCCTGAAGGGCTGCAGTGTGATAATTCTGGGAAAAGCACCAGAACCTATCTGTCCTGCCTGCTAATGCAAGTTTCCAAGTGATTTTAAGTGCATTTTCTCATCCAATGCTCCCCACAATTTACAGCTTGTGTTTCACTAACGGAAAGCATTCTTCTCTAACCCTCCCAGTAATTCCTGCAGGCCATAACCTGTGAGGAAAAGACTAGAGATGGCTAATATTTTGGGCATAATGAATAAAACCGGCTTGTTTATTTTCATTAAACACAACTTCCCTTTCCAGGTGTTTGTTAGTTTTGGTGAACATCACAGGATGGCCTTTCCCTGGTAGTGCAGCAATCCATCTGCTGTAAGGAGCACCTCTGGGCTCGGACCTCCTGATATGGAAGTGCTTCAGGGTAAAAGCAGGCTTCCCAAAGCTTGCGTTGATTGTAATTGTAGTGAAAGTCAGAAACAAAAGCCAGTTGTTACTGGGAACAGAAGTTGAGTACCAAACCCTGGATATAGCATAGGGGCATGGAAGATCTTATAGAAGAAGAGGAAAAAACAAACTACTTTCTTTGAAAAGGAAGGTGGAGGCCCACTTGAGAGGCTGAAATTCACCCAAGAGGGGAGATTATCAAAGAGATGCATATTGAAGACATCCTTTGATGTCAGGGTGAAGTAGTTTGGTGACTAAACTATTAGAACTGTCTCTAGAGGGTGGCTGGGGATATCTGCTCCTATTAATCCACTACAGTCTAGACCTGAAAGGCTCACCAGGGCCCTTCCCCAGGCCTCTGCTCTCACTCCCAAGGCTATAAGTGGCCATGATCTGTGCTGAATCCCCACTGCAGGGAACATTCCAGAACAAGGATTGACACATCTCTGTGATACACTATTTGTTCTCTCATAACGTATTCTTAATAGTTGGTCCTGAGTCAAGTATTCTAGCAAAGATGGTGCAGCACAGAAAATTCTCAGACTTCATTTTCCACTTAGGGAATGTGGGATCTCTGGCCAGAGACTCATAGATGACCTCAACCTCAAAGCTGGCCAGCCATGCTGCACCCATGGGGAGAAGGAGATGAGGCCTGCATGCTGTGGCAGACCCAGGTGGGTGTTGTCAGTATCCTGCTGTCTTCCCGGTGAGAGCCCTTTCAGAGAGTCCCAAATCCAAACCAGCCCTCTATTAACCATCCCTGGAGAGGTGGATCTCATAGCATCCCCCAAGAGTCTTGTGCTCAACTGTGTATCATGATGGACTCTTTCCCTGACCAGACTGTAGGCAGGCCCCTCTCTAAGCTCTTCTCAACTAAGCCCTGACTTTGGAGCATTTTTTGTCTCTGCATTCTCCAGTTTTAGCAGGAATCCTGCTTAGTTTGGCCATCCTGGGTATCTGATCAGGTTTCTCCTCCTCCACCATCCCCCAGGTGGTTATGTCTGATCACCCTGGCTTGTGTTCAGCAAGAATCTTGTTCAGGTGATGTAGCCAGAATGCCCCTTACCCTTGATGTCTCCTGTAAGTAATATTCCATCCACTGATCTCCACCTCACTATTTGGCTATAAACTCCCATTTGTTCTTGTTATATCTGGAATTGAGCCCAATCTCTCTCACCTACTTCAAAATGCCACTGCAGGATCTCCATGGCTCTGAAAAAAAGTCTACCTTACTGCCTTATCAAAGGTCATCTTTTTTCTTTAACAATAACACGGAACTCTTCCCCAAGATAAAACCAACGAACATTCTCAAAATTATATCCAGTTATCTTCCTAAAAACAAAAGGGAGTTGCTGTATAACCGGTCTTCATTTCTTCCCTAGACAAAAAAGTTGACTTGAACATTTCTTAAAAGACTGGTCTCCTTAAATTCTTTTCGTTTCTCTTCATTTTTATCAAAATATAAAAACCAAATTCAGAATCAGTTTCTCAACTTTTCAATATTTTCTCTATTGACATCTTAGGATCAAAGTCTTGAAGTAGTGCCACGAGACTCACACCTCCAATGGCTACGAAATAGGCCAACTTAGGCACCAATACTCCACCCAAGTCTGGAACCGTAGAGTACTGTAGTGATCTTGTGTTGACTTTGAAACTCATCTGTAAGAGTTATTTGAGTTTTTTCCATGGAATCAGAATGCAGTGTTGTCAAATTACTGCTACGGCCAAGTCAGGGCTCACAGCCCTTGCCGTCTTTTCAGAACAGTTGGGGGTGTAGAAAAAGAAATTACAGCTAACACTCAGCACCTGCAAATGGCCAATGCGGCTCTAAACCTTTTGTGTGCGAAAACTCACTTAATTCTCACAACAACCCTACAGGAGGTGAATGTTATTATGGGATCCTTATCTTCCAGATGAAAAAGACTGAGGCACAGAAAAATTAGGTAGGCAACCCTAACCATGTGGCCGGTAAGAAGAACAGAGCATCAAACCCTAAGACAGTCATAACCTAATTAGCAAAACTTTTTAGTTGTTACTAAATGGATGCAGAGGCACATTGAAAGTAAAAGTAAAATGCAAAAACAGAAGAAGTAGAAAGGGTGCCAAGGTGAGGAGAAGTTGGGCAGTCTTGTCTTCTGGAAACTTCCAGGAAATTTAGAATAAAATGAAGAAAGCAGCCAAGGGGATCACGGTAAACACGAGGCAGCATGGACACGGCATAGCAACCCCAGGCTGGCAGACTCCAGGACATGCCCAAGAGCAGCTGCAGAGTCAAACTCAACCAAGAAACAGGGCTGGGCAGGGTGGAGAGGTGTAGGCTTCGTATAGTGGGAGAGAGGCCACCCAGCCCACACGAGGAACAGAAAGCCGCTCAGGGGCACGAGATTTCATTAGCATAGAACCACGTTGCTCATTTTACCAAGCATTTTCAGAGCAGGCTACGGGCTGGTTGTCCTACAAGGAAGGCCTGGGTTCCTCTTCAGGCTGCTGTCATAACGCAGTTCTGAGCTGTGATGAGTGAAACGGACAGAGGAGGGAGTATTGGGAATAAACACGAGCGAAGGTTATCTCAAAGCACCTTTTACATTTTTCCCAAAATGTGCAGTTTTGAAAGCAGAACCCCTTGAAAATGTGTTCTCATGTATGCTGTTCCTCGGACTGTGAGCAATTTCTCCTCTCCGCACCTACATGGGGGAAGGCTTCCGGCCCAGGTTTCTGCAAGGAGCACTTGTGTGGTTCATAAAAGCAACACCAGAACTCACTCACTCTGCCTTCTCCATCCCTCTGGGCATGGCTCATTTCCATCTTAACTGCATCTCTAAGTAAATCAAGAGCCAGCGAAAGGAAGTATGAAGATATAATGGGGAACCTTGAACAATTCCTTTTTTACTCCCAATTACTTCAGGTAAAACTCTGAATCCAATTTATCTGTGATGCTATTGTTACAGCCTCAAAACCTGTTTTTGACTTGGAAAGGCATTCCAAATAGGTACACTGGGAACTCAACCTAAAATAGCCAGTTAATTTAACACGCACGTTTTATTTTCAGGGAACATGCATATGTCGCATACGGTGGAGGGGGGAAATGGAGACTGGAGTTTATGATGTAATCTTTACGTGAATTTTATTATTTCATAAAATGTGACTATGTTCATGGGAAAGATGCCATGAAACATTCACTTTTGCTACACATGCTGATAACTTCAAGGAGAGATGGGAATTGACACAGAACTTTCATAATAAAGACTGGTAAAATGTGCTATTGTGTCAACATAAATTATATTTCTAGCTTCTGTTTTTAAATGTTTTGCTAGTAATAGTTTTTAAAAAGTGATTTTTTTTTCTTTTTGAGATGGAGTTTTGCTCTTTCCCCCCAGGCTGGAGTGTAATGGTGTGATCTTGGCTCATTGCAACCTCCACCTCCCAGGTTCAAGCGATTCTCCTGCCTCAACTTCCTGAGTATCTGGGATTATAGGCGCCCACCATCATGACTGGCTAATTTTTGCACTTTTAGTAGAGACGGGGTTTCACCATGTTGGCCAGGCTGGTCTCAAACTCCTGACCTCAGGTGATCCACTTGTCTTGGCCTCCCAAAGTGCTGGGATTATAGGCATAAGCCCCACTGTGCCCAGCCTGATTTAAAGGCTATTGCGTATCTCTTTCAGTTACAGGCATGTCAGACCTGTGTCCTGTACCCCCTGCTGTGGGTGGTGCTGCATAGAGCTCAGGCAGTTTTAGGAACTGTCTTAGTCCCCTCAGCAGGAGCCCTGCCCACGTCCAACTGCCTCTCTTGGTTCGGTGGCCTACCCAGCCAAATTCCCTGTTCCTCTTTGTATCATACAACCTCCCCCTTCCCAAATGCAGATAACTGTCAGAATGGTGGGCATCTGCTGTACTGTGCAACGCAGTTCCCTCTGTGGGTGTTACTTACGCAAAGCACATCCTCTCGTGGCTGCCACCATCATGGACCAGGGCTCGTAATGAATTCCATAACTTCACAGGATGTGCCTTAAGAAGTAACACTTGCCATGATCGCGGCGGTGGTGGACCCTGGCCCGGAGAGCTGTCTTCTGTCAAATAAAAAGCAGCTCCTGCTGGAGGCATTGCTCACTCCTGGCAGCACACAGTCAGTAACTGGCTGACCAGGTCAAAGCATTGGCCCTATTGCCACAGGTGGATCACATCCTGCAGGGCGCTCTGTGCACGAGAGCCAGCCTGTGAGGTCAGAGGCCAGTTCCCAGCTGAAACCACATCCCTGACTTACGCAACTCCCCACCCAACCCTTGTTCACCAATCCTTCATCAGTCCCTTGCACGAGAACCCCCTTCTCAGGTTCTGCTTCTGTGAAACCCAGCTGTTTACATTTCTGAGGGCTGCCATAACAAACTTCCACACGTCTTGTTGCTTTAAACAATAGAAATTTGGTCCAAAATTGAGACGTAGGCAGTGTTAATTCCCATGCCTCTCTTAGCTTCTGGTATCTGCCAGCAATCTTTGGCATACTTTGGCTTGTACACACACAACTCCAATTTCTACCTCCGTCTTCACATGGCCTTCTTCTCCCTGTGTCTTCATGTCTAAATTTCCATCTTTTCTCTCAGAAGGACATCAGTCCTTGGATTTGGGGCTTATCCTAAGTCCAGGCTGATCTCATCTTCAGATTCTAACTTAATTACATCCGCAAACACTCTACTTCAAAATAAGGGTCAGACTCTGAGGTACCAGGAGAACAGGAATGTTTGGGAAACACTGTTCAACCCACTACACCAACATTTCAGCAAAGTGTCCACAAGTCAAGGTAAGCAAAAGAAAGCCTAATTTTCCCTCTGACGCCATAGAAACACATTTGGGTAGAGATACTGTGATGGGCTATGAATTCTAGGGGAAGTTCCCCTCTGCTAGGCTGCCTGCCCTTTAAACAAGGCAAGTGTGAGAGCAATCTTGTAAGCAAGGGAATAATCCAGCTACTGGGGCACCGGGCAGGATGAGTTTAGATGACAGCTATTTGAAGCAGCTGTTTGGAAAGTCCAGATCCCCAGAATATGGGAGCCTTGAAGACACAATAGAAGCTGGGTTCAGAAGCATCCCCCCAACCGTGAAGAAGGAAGATATTGGTCTCACGGGAAGCTGAAATTGGGTTGAAGCTTCCCTACTGAGAACAAGGGGAAGTGCCAGCTGAGATGCTGTCCTGCAGTCAGAAGGGAGCTTCCAGAGCACTTTAAGACAACAGTGCTTTGCACACCGCATCATACAGGACGGGTGGCCTGTGACTTGGTTACTGTGAGAGCTTTGCCCTAAGACCAATCTTTTTCTTTTTTCCTGAGATTTTAATAAAAGATGTAGAGTGAAAGAGCATAGAAGTGACAGAGGGGAAGAATAAGTATAATTCGTAGTGGAAAGTGAAGTGACAGAGACATAGACAGAGGCTGGTGTGCTGGGAATCGAACTGAGTGAAGTTAATAGTCGAGTGAAGCTCCATGGATTGTACGTGAAGGAGCAATGGGACAGCATGGGCTCCAGACTGCCTGGGAGCCCCAACAGCCTTCTAGGCTCCACTTGCCAAAAGGTACACATGAGTGACAGTTCCTTTTCTTCTCTGATGCCTGGCCATGTGGCTGATGATCCTAGCATCCTCATTTCTAGACGCATCTCATAACCTGCAGAGACGTGAGTCAGTCTTATTCCAATTCATCAAAATGAACCAACAAAATGTCCCATAAAAATATGAAGACAAAATTTATCTGAATATGTGAAACTATATTAAAAAGCCTAAAGTTCTGTACAAATGTAAAACATTATTAGACAGAAATAAGTCATGTTCATACTGGAAGCCACATTCATCATCACTTAGTCTTACTTCTATCTCGGTGAGTCTGAGATTCAGCTTAAACATCTTACCATGATCATGGAACAGATTCAACAAAGATCTCCTGAATATCCTCAAAAAATAGCCTGAGATAGACCATCCAAGGTCCTTTATTGCTATTATTCATCTCTCATTCAATTATGCATTCATTCCCTACCTAGAGACTAGAGAATGAAAATGAGCAAAATTATTATGTAATAATTATATATCATATAATTATAATAATTTTTACATAATAATTTTGCTCATTTTCAAATCCAATCTGACCCCTTGTTGGGTTTGGATCATAATCCCAAAAGATACAATCACAAATGCCATGATCCCAAAAATTGAAATCCTGAAAGATTGAAATCCCTAAAGACCAAAAACCTCAAAGTTCAAACCCCTAAAGCCTAAAATCCCTAATATCTAAAATCTTGAAAATCACTATCACAAGAGAGTTGCATCATGTTAGGCAGAATTAGCCATCTTGTTATTAAGCATGGTTTAAGGAGAGGAATATGGGTGCCAAGTTACCCACGCTGACCAGTGGTGACTTAATGTGGTGACCAGTGGACTTAATGTTAGGTGTTAAGAAATTAAGGAATACCTAGAAACCTGGTAAAGTATTATTTTGGGTGTGTCTGTGAGGGGTATTTCCAGAGGAGGTTACCGTATGAATCTGGGTGACTAAGTGAGGAAGATTTGCCTTCCATGTTGTCAGGTGCACCATCCAATTGGCTGGGCACCAGGAAAGAACAAAAGCAGAAGGCAAACTGGAAAAAGCTGTCAGCAAAAAAAAAGATTACAACAGATTCTGAAGCACAGATCCCTCTCTCTGAGAGTTGGGACAGATGTTTCTTCTGCTGCCTTGGACATCAGAACTCTAGGTTCTCCAACCTTTGGACTCCGGGAACTTATACCAGCAGCTCCCAGAGTCCTGAGGTTTTCAACCTTGGAATAAGAGACACATCGTCAGCATCCCTGGTTCTCAAAGTATAAACATTGGAACTTCCTCAGTAAATGAAGAGACGTCCTTTTTGTACATTTGTATTTGTGAAAGATGCAATTTCTGGAGATCTTGGCTCTTTGGACAACTGCATATGCAGTGGCGAACCTTTGCAGTTTTTGATTGACTCGTCAAAAGACTAAGGTTGTTCATCATGGTATTTCAGATGACTGTAGTTAGAAAGCTGGGTGCACACAATTACCAACCATAGTGATGTGAATTTATACATTTCCCTTTTTAGCCTGTTTCTTCATGAATATGTGTTGTCTGTTCCTAACTGTTATGCTCATGTGACTATCATTAGTATACCTGAATGTTTATGCTTGCAAAAATATCTATGTTACTACTGCCTATTTTACTGTGTAAAGTGGCCTAGGATGTTTCTCTATGATGTTTTTATGTTTCCCAAATAAGTCCCCCTTTAAAAATATAAATAAATGTCTCTAACATAATTTTTATATCATTTTTTTCCATAATTTTGGGATTTGATCTTTTGGTGTTGTAATTTTCAGGATTTTAGACTTTGTAAATTTTGACTTTCTAGGATTTCAACATTTGAGATTATGGTATTCTAGACTGTGTCTTTCGAGACTATAATCAGCTGCCCACTTCTATTTGTGGATGAGACAGATTTAATCGAACAGTCATAGAAATGAAAGAAAAATCACAACTTTGATAAGTACTACAAAGAAGATCTGTGATGCTGTGAGATAATACAAGAGGGTAAATTGATCTATTATGAGGTTGGAGTTGTGGAGCAGAGGTTGAGAGGGCCAGAGGAAGGAGAAAGGCCCTGCAGACAGAGAGTGTATGATGTGTGCACGTCCTTAGACAGGAGGAATCACTGTGCACTAGCAGAAGAGAAAAGAGCACAGAAAGCCAGATGGAGCATGATTTAAGGTGAAGGTGGAAATTCTCTGGGGAGAAGGCTGTTCAGGGCCTTGGGGACCAACGTAAGGATCCTGGTCTTTGTTCTATGAGCAATGGGCAGCAATGAGCATACTTCAAGCTAGAGATTACTATAATGAGAGTGTTCTTAAAAAATTACATGTGGCTTTTAATTCAAGATGGTAGAATGAGCTATTGATATTCCCTTTAAGCTTCCTTAAAGTAAGAGTAATGAGCTAAGAAAAGAGTAAAAATCATTATGGCAAAGAAAACAGAAAAAGCTGTCAGCAACCAAAACATGTCAGCAGATTCTGAAGCACAGCTCTCTCTCACCATATCTTAGTCTGCTGGGCTGCTTTCATAAAAATACCATAGACTGGATGACTTACAAACAACATGTACTCTTCACAGTTCCGGAGGCCGAGAAGTCTAAGATCAAGGCACTGGCAGGTTCAGTGTCTGGTGAGGGTTCATTGCTCATAGTTAGTGCCTACATGCTGTGTCCCTAGATGATGGAAGGGACCAATGAGCTCCCTTGAGCTTCTTTTATAAGGGCTTGAATTCCACTGATGAGAGCTCCACACTTACGACCTAATCACCTCTCAAAGATTGCACCTTTTACTACCATCACATTGGGGATTAGGTTACAACATATAAATTTGGTGGGAGCTGCAAACCTTCAGACAACAGCACATCATAAAGCAACAAAGACTATTCCATAAGCCCTGCCTACTTTCATAAGTTTCCTTCCTATCTGCTCAATCTTTAATATAAATGGAAATCAACATCCATCTGATATTCAAGGAATGTTTGCATCATGAAGGAGGAAGACCAAGGCAACAAATACAAAAATACAAACTTTGGATGAAACACAATTCAGAAAATGGGAGAAAACCAAAATCATCATCATCATCATTAAGAATTCCAGGAGATAATCTATTTGTAAGACAAAAATAGAATAGTGATGAAGAATGTGAAAGAGACACTAAGATAAATAAAAAATAGAATGAGAAGACTAAATATATAACTAACTGG
The DNA here is from genome assembly GCF_024542745.1 of Macaca thibetana thibetana. Classification (NCBI taxonomy): domain Eukaryota; kingdom Metazoa; phylum Chordata; class Mammalia; order Primates; family Cercopithecidae; genus Macaca; species Macaca thibetana. The sequence continues at coordinate 156,272,068 of NC_065580.1, read as the reverse complement.
AATCTCAGGAACATAAAAGAGAATCATTTAAAAAACATACAATTTTAGAACTATCAGAAAATATGTATTAAAAATCCCAAAAGTACAATATACTAACATAAATAAAATCAGAATACATAAAAAGAAATTTGTGTCTAAACACACTTTGATAAAATTACAGAACATCAAAAACAAAGAGGAGATCTTAAAGGGGCCTACAAAAAGGAAATAATTTAAATGACTTCAGACTTTCCAACAGCACTAATGAAAGCTAGAAGATAACAATATTTAACCTTCAAAGTACAAAGGGAAAATATACAGTCAGTACAGAATTGTGTGCCCAGCCAAATACTCTTTTACGAATAAGATAAAACAAGGACGGCTAAAGATAACAAAAACTGAGAGGGTATACCACAAAGAACCCTGAAATAAAGGAAATTCTAAAGGATATACTTCAAGAAAAAGGAACATGACCTTAAAAACATGGTTGGGGATCCAAGTAAGAATGAACAAATGAAATTATAAAACTGTAAGGAAATCCAAAGAAATAACATCTGAATAAGCTAATAATAAAATAATACCTAGTATCTGGGTTAAAAAATAAAATATAGAAGTAAAGAAAATAACAGGAGCATGCAAGTTTTGTTTGTTTGTTTGTTTTTGAGACAGAGTCTTGCTCTGTCACCCAGGCTGGAGTGCAAGTGGCACAATCTCAGCTCACTGCAACCTCCGCCTCCCAGGTTCAAGCGATTCTCCAGTCTCAGCCTCCCAAGTAGCTGGGATCGAGAGAGGCAAAGCTGCTGTCCTCATGGATCTGCCGTTCCAGTGGGGAAAGGGGAGGAAGACAAATGGTATAAAAAGCAAATCAACAAATAATTTTATATGATAAAAAGTTAAGAGGAAAATAAAATACATGAGTTGATGGGAAGTGACTTCAGAATACATAGTCAGTGAAGGGCCCTTAGCCAGGACTTGAGTGACCTGGAGGGACAGCCTCCCTGGCAAACGGATGGCAATGTAAAGAGCCTGAAGTGGAATTACCTGGGTATCACCAAGGAATAGAAAAATGCCATGTGGTTGCTGTATAGTGAGAGAGGGCTGGGTGGGGTAAGGAAGGTGTGCAGAAACCAGATGGTAAGGAGCTTAGGTTTTCTTTAAAAAAGATAACTAAGATTTATATATACACCTATATCATGGGAAGGAAGAAACAGACACCTGATGTACAGATCAAACTTAGAAGCGTGTCCTCATTCACACCATGTAGGATCTCACCTTTATAAGCAGAGTTAGGAGCCTAGGGCTTTCTACATGCATCTTCTCAATTATAACAATCGCAGATGTAGATGTCATCGTCTCCATTTGAATGTCAAGGAAGCAGAGCCAGACAAGTCACACAGCTTGTGAGTAGCAGAATCTGGCTTTAAACGCAAGTTGTGCTGAAGCTCGTGTTCTTTCCAAAGTTCCAGAGCCCATGTTCTTTCTACCAGAAGTTAAGGGACCACCACCTGCCTACTGGCATGATGAAGCTCTAGAAACTGACATGCAACCTCTTGGCCACCTAGACTTAGTAAAGGTGACTTGGGTTTCAGTATTTTACTTACCATTTATAATTTTGTGCCTCACCTATTTCCAAATGTGTGTGTGTATATGTATGTGTGTGTATATCCCGTTATCCTATTTATGAACTAAAAATATTATAAGAAACTAGGGAGTAGAGAAAAATAAGCATGCAGTGGCATGCTAGGATGAATCAATCATAACAAGCAGGAATTAATTTTGTTCTAATTAATCCTTGCCACAACTGCTCAAACTAAAAATTGTCATCTGATAGACTTTCTACCTCGTGTAATACTAAATTTCGACTCTACTGATTACTAACTCATTCTTATTTTGGGAATAACAATACTGGTAGTGACTAGCTCATAATTTTTTTTTTTTTTTTTCCTGAGACAGAGTCTGGCTCTGTCGCCCAGGCTGGAGTACAGTGGCGTGATCTTGGCTCTCTGCAACCTCCACCTCCCAGGTTCAAGTGATTCTCCTGTCTCAGCCTCCCAGGCAGCTGAGATTACAGGCATGTGCCACTACGCCCAGCTAATTTTTGTATTTTTAGTAGAGATGACGTTTTGCCACATTGGCCAGGTTGGTTTCGAACTCCTGACCTCAAGTGATTTGCCCGCCTCAGCCTCCCAAAGTGCTGGGATTACATACAGGTGTGACACACCAGACCCCGACAGCTCATAGTAATTTTTAACAAGGAAAATTGTACTTACACAAACTGGGCACTTGAATCTCTTAAGTCTCCCTCTTGACCCTCTTCCAAGGGTACTTCCTTTCATTACTGCACTAAAACTTTATAATAACCTTTCACTCCAGCTGTAAAACTTGCCTCAGTCTCTCATTCAGCACTTCAGCGTCTGGGATATGTGAGCCAATACTGAATGGCTGCAATGGCTTTTAGACATTGTCAAGTGGGATAGAAGAGGCCACTGGTGCACACAAATCTGAAGGTTCTTCATCCAAGCTAGAGCTGCAATATGAGGTGAAAATTTGAGAAAATCTTTGACAGAAAACTCCATCAAACTTATGGCTCTATGGTATGAGGACACTCAAGAGCTCCCATTCAGACACAGGGTTGACTACATGTTGAGATAATATTGAAGGGATAATGTCTGCACAATCAAGTGGGGGAAGTTCAACAAAGATGTGGGCCCATCATTCAAAAGAAAACTTAGAGCATCCTAATGAAATGAAATCTCCTGAGTCCTTGTCTTCAGCTACAGGAGAGGGATGTAACTTTTAGACTCCACAGCATCACTGAAGCACTATTGGGGAGAATTCTAAAGAGAATTAACAAAGAAACAGAGCCTTTAAGAGACACATGCTTTCTTACCCAGGCATCCCAGACACCTAGGAATGTCTTCCTCCCAGAAGCTATTTATTCTAGGCTAGTGTTGTCCTAAACACGCCTAAACTTATTAGCAGCTATTACAATTTATTTACTCAATTTCTAGAAACTAATGATTTAGTTTTTCAGTGCTCATAGTAAAACATTTTCAGTTTTTTTTAGAATTTGTGTTTATTGTTATTTAGAGACAGGGTCTTGTTATGTTGCCCAGGCTGGCCTTGAACTCCTGAACTCCAGCAATTCCACCTCAGCCTCCTGGGTACCTAGGACTATAGGCATGCACCACTATGATGGTTCCTAGTAAAATGCTCTTAGAAGTACAGAAAAGGGGCCGGGCACGGTGGCTCCCAGCACTTTGGGAGGCCGAGGCAGGCGGATCACGAGGTCAGGAGATCGAGACCATCCTGGCTAACACGGTGAAACCCCGTCTCTACTAAAAATACAAAAAATTAGCTGGGCATGGTAGCAGGCACCTGTAGTCCCAGCTACTTGGGACACTGAGGCAGGAGAATGGCATGAACCCAGGAGGCGGAGCTTGCAGTGAGCCAAGATTGCACCACTGCACTCTAGCCTGGGCGACAAAGTGAGACTCTGTCTCAAAAAAAAAAAAAAGGAGAAATACAGAAAGTACAGAAAGGGATAAAGTAAAAATGTTATTTTTACGCTCTCAACTTCAAGTACAAGCGGAAGAAATCAAAGGTAACAGTTTAATATGAATTCTTCCAGATGAAAAATATGTATGTACATAAACATATATAATGTATATTATATACATTAGAGGTGCACAAATAAGATTAAAATATGTAGGATGCTATGCACCTCATTTTTGCCATTTGATAATCTATTGTTTCATGTCAATGCACATAGATCTAACCATTCATTCTAATGGCAGTGTGATATTATCTTTTATGGGAGTTATCATACACTTAATTCCTCTTTTTTAGCATTATTAATACTGCTACAATATATCTTGTGTGAGAATATCACAGAGGAAATTCCAAGCAGAGGACGTGGGGGGTCTTTCCATTTTGAATTTTGACAGATGTCACCTCTTTCAAGGTTGTTCCAATCATCAGGGGGAAGGGACAGGCCTGTTCCTATATCCACACAAACACAGTTCCTAATTCCCATTTTCGCCGGTTTGGTAGATGAAACATGGCATGGCATTGTTCTTATGATTTGCAATTATTTGACCATGAGACAAATCAAGCACATTTGTAAATAGCAACTGGACATTTCATTTTAAGTATCCACCTGTTTATACGTTTTGCTCATTTTACTACTGGGTTATTCATTGTTATCTTATTCACTTTAAGTGTTCTTTAAAAGAGAAGAAAATTAGTTATTTAGTATATGTAATGATATATTATTAAAACCATCCAAAATTCTGCATTTTTGACTTTATATTATATACAATTATAAATGTTACTACCAGAAAACTCTATCTAAATAAAAATTACCAGAAAACTATATCTAAATAAAAATTACCAGAAAACTATATCTAAATAAAAACTTCAACATTTATTTATTAAATGATGGGTAGTCTTCGAGACTTTTGTCATGTCTAAGGAGACCTTCCCTACTGCAATATTTTTTTTTAAATTTAAACATTTTTTCTACTTTTTTGGTCCACATTTTAAATATAAATATTTATTTCTTCATAGTTCATTTCGCAGTAGGAAGTAAGGTGGAGATTTAGCTTCATTTTTTTTTCTAAACAATAATTAGTTGCCCCAGCTGTATTCCTGGAAGATTTACCTCTCCCTCACCTAACTGAGCTACCTTCATCAGGTAATAAATCCCCACATATATTTGAATGTACTTCTAGACTTTCTCCTATACTATTCAACTGGCTCTGCATCTAAGATAATTTGAATAATAGGCATGAATCAGCCTAATCCCCACTTGATTTTTTTTAAATAAAATTCTCCTGCCTTCTCCCAACTGGACTGGATAATGGCTCACATCTCAACTCTTCCACCTACTGGATGTTTCCAATTAAACCTAAGTTTACCTTTCTTCATCTCATAAAATACTGATATGGATAGAATAATGTTGTTCTATTTTCATTTTAGGAATTTTGAAGTTTTTGGTTAGATTTAGTTTTTCTGGTAGTATATATACAATTGTATATAATAATTAAAATTTCATTGCTTTGTTTAGTGATTTCCAGCCATATTTCTTTACTCTAGTATCTACCTTTCTTCATTCCTCCTCATCCCCAGTTTAATATATATTATTCCACATTTCTGTGTTTAATAGCATCTATATTTTATAATCATAAGTCTGCATCTGTGTAGCTTTGAAAGCTTACCAGCAGTTTGTTTTTGTTGTTTTATTCTTGCTGCTCCATTCCTGAGTTCCTTTAGATTATATCTTGGTTGGTTGGATTTTACCACCTCTTATGAGCTGAACTTGACCCCATTCTCAGTATTCATATGTTGAAGCTCTGAACTTGACCCCATTCTCAGTATTCATACGTTGAAGTCCTAATTCCCCAGTACTTCAGAATGTTACTGTATTTAGAGATAGAACTTTTAATTAAAGTGAGGTCACATGAGTGGGACCTAATTCAACCTGACTGATGTCCTTATAAGAAGAGGACAGGAGGACACAGACCCATGCAGAGGGATGAGCTTGTGAGGACACAAGGAGGAGAAGCCATTTACAAGACAAGGAGAGAGGTCTCAGGAGAAACAAAATCCCTGACACTTTGACCTTGGACTTTGAGCCCGTGTAACTGTAAGACAATAAATGCTGATTAAGCCACACGTCTGTGGCACTTTGTCATAGCGGCACAGGAAACTAATACAACATCCCATGTAATATTTGGAAAATACTTTTAAAGAGAAAAGAAGGATTCATTGCTTATCTGAAATTCAAATGTATTGTGGCATTCTGTGTTTTTATTTGTTGTGTCTGGTACTTCTACCCTCCATCAGTCTGCCTCTCTCTAAATTTAGCAGGGTGGGGGCAGTTCCTAAAGTTTTTAAAAACTTTGTTCATTCAAATTACCTGGCCCTACTGCTTGGGGCAGGAGAGAAGACTGGGGTCAGGAGTTATATCCTGAGATTGCCTGCTTCTCCTTGGGGTTCTACTGAAGACCCACTTTTTTAGGACCATTATCTCCTGCCTGGTTGTTAGTTTCTGCCCATGTACATTTTGATGTGTTTTTTTTCTTCAAACATTAATATGTAGGGACAGGGTGTTCTGTGACCCAGCCTTACTCTGCCATCATACCCCAGATCTCATCTTCAAGTTAATTACTCTGAAATGTTAGCTAAACTTAATAAGCACATGAATATTCACACAAAGTGAGAACTGAGCTCTGACTGCATTATTTTAATTTTTAAAACATCTCCCCTGCCATGTTTATTCCAACAAAGGCTAAAGATGCCAATCTCCAAAGTGCAGACTCAGTTGAGTAGACTGGTGACAAAGATGCATTAGCTGTAGGGCATAAAATCTCAAAAGGTGGTCCTCACAGGTCAAGAAACATTGATAGGAATCAACCTAGTCCATGCTACACATGTGAGCACTGGAATATTCTAGAAGGTCTGAAGCATCAAGGTGAGGCATTATGCCAACAGACATCCATAATAACAGCCAACATTTATGTAGCTCTTAGTGTGCCAAGTCCTGTTTTAAGCATTTTATGTATTTACTCATTTAATCATCATGATAGCCCCATAACAGTATTTTTTATTAAAAACTTCATTTTACAGATGGAGGACCTGATGCAGAGAGATCCTGAAACTTCCCCAAAGTCACCCAGCTCCTCAGTGATAGCACCAGGATTTGCACACAGACATGTTGGCTGCACGGTCTCTGCTGTCTGTCACCATGCTGCAATGTCTACTGAGTAATTTTGGATGGTCATTATTGCAGTGACTCTTATATTTGAACACAGAATGATCTAAGCATGTTCTGGTCACAGCTGCTACCTGTCATCCACCTCCAGTCCAGCTTGGGCCCGTTCATTGCATAATTATGGAATACTGTTTAATTCTCCACAGAGTGAGGCCTGGGAGGACATCCAAATGTCTTCCATCATCCCTCTGCATTTATTATGTAAGAAGTCAGAGGCCTTGGTTCACATTTGCATTATGCATCATTTATATCAAATACACTCATTCACCCAACAGAGTTGTAGAAATAGCAAAGTAGTAGATGAAATGACCAGATTTTCTACCAATTTCCTGTGTGAGTGTGGGCAAGTGATTTATCTTCCCTCTGTCACCATTTGGGTTGCTTAGAGGAAACAAAGCAATATGATTTAGCTGTGTCCCTACCCAAATCTCATCTTGAATTGTAGCTCCCATAAGCCCTACGTGTCATGGAAGGAACTCAATGGGAGGTAACTGAATCACAGGGGCAGGTTTTTCCCATGCTGTTCTTGTGATAGTGAATAAGTCTCAGGAGATCTGATGGTTTTATAAAGGGCAGTTCCCCTGCATACTCTCTTGTGCCTGCTGCCATGTAAGACATACCTTTGCTCCTCCTTCACCTTCCACCATGATTGTGAGGCCTCCCCAGCCATGTGGAATCTATTAAACCTCTTTTCTTTATAAATTACCCAGTTTCAGGTATTTCTTCATGGCAGTATGAAATAGACTACCACGGTAAATTGGTACCAGTAGAGTGGGCTACTGCTATAAAGATACCTGGAAATGTAAAAGTGCCTTCAGAATTGGGTAACAGGCCTTTATAAAATACCCAGTCTTGGGTATACCCTGATAGCAGCATGAGACTGGACTAACACAAACTGTAACAAAGAGTAGAGTGTTCTATTTTACAATCCTTTGGGTGGATGGCTTTCCTTCATGGAAAATACTGAGCTCAGAAAATGCTCCTTTACCCTTGCAAAAAGCAAAACATTGGCTTCCACCTTCAAACATTAATGTGCAGGGGTAAACAAGAGATACACAGTGGATCTCTCTCTCTCTCTCTCTCTCTCTCTCTCTCTGAAGGAAGATTAAAGAGCAGAGAGGACTTGAAGAAAAGGAGAAGGAAGAAACATCCAAACACATGACTTGAGTTTATAACAACTTGGTTTGACTATGTACAGTATTCACAAAAGACTCTTCAGTAAGGAACCGGCTTCCCCAGAGTAACCACAAGGAAATAGTTGGTAGCAATTAATCACTACCAAATGGTCGATCCAAAGCAGGTTGGAGATGGATAACCAGGCCAGGACCTCTGATGGGGACCAAAAGGAGACTGATTTGTTCCTTATAGCCTGTGGCCCTGTAAGAGTTCCATCAGAGGAGAAAATACTAATTGACAAGTAAAGGGATCCCTTCCATGATTCCAAAAAAGGGAGCAAACGTGTTGCCTTAAAGTAGAGAATAAATTCCAGATACTCATATTCAGACTATGGCTTCCACAGAAAATATTTTACCCCAAAATGATTGTTTCGAACTCAACAAACACAGTTCAAAGTAATAATATTTAAGATCCATTAGTCTAATTGCTTCCTCATAACAATGATTAATTTTTCTCTCTTAACATTTCAGGCAATGAAAAGTCAAATGTGTGGAGTGTTACTGGCTGAAATGTGTCCCCACAAAATTCATGTGTTGAATTTCTAATCCCCAGTTGCTCAGAATGTGACTGTGTTTGGAGATAGGGTCTTTACAGAGGTATTTAAGGTTAAACGAAGTCATATGGGTGGGTCCTGGTCCAATCTGACTGGTGTCCTCACAAAAAGAGGAAATGAGGATGCAGGAACATGCAGAGGGGTGGGCCTATAAAGACACACAGAGAGAGGCTTCAGGAGAAACCAGCTCTGCTGACACCTTGATGTCAGAAATCCAGCTTCCAGATTTGTGAGAAAATAAATTTCTGTTGTTGAAGCCACCTAGGCTGAGGTACTTTGTTATGGGACCCTAGCAGACTAGTACTTGAATTGTTCATGTACACTAAATACAGTATAATGCTAGAATATTTCTGTGGCCATACTTCAGGCAATTGATTTAGTTAAATTCTACAAAATCAAAACAAGATGTTTAACATGTATCTCTTGAATTATTATTAGTGTGTTAAAAATAACTCAATAGTAACATTTTGTACTTTTTTTTTTTTTTTTTGAGATGGAGTCTCACTCTGTCTCCCAGGTTGGAGTGCAGTGGCACAATCTCGGCTGACTGAAACCTCTGCCTTCCGGGATCAAACAATTCTCCCACCTCAGCCTCCAGAGCAGCTGGGATTACAGGCAGGTGCCACCATGGCTGGCTAATTTTTGTATTTTTAGTAGAGATGGGGTTTCACCATGTTGTCCAGGCTGATCTCGAACTCCTGGCCTCAAGTGATCTGCCCACCTTGGCCTCCCAAAGTGCTGGGATTACAGGCATGAGCCACTGCGCCTGGCCCATTTTGTACATTTTTAATTTTACCCTGTGTTTACTTTCCAACATACAGAATAGCAGAACATCAGATTAGTAGATAGCATTAATTACTGCAATCACTCTTCCAATGTACATACAATTGACTCCCTGAACAATGTGGATTTGAAGTGCATGAGTCACTTAGACACAGATTTGTTTTCAAACAAATGCAGCTTGAAAATGCAGTATTTGAGGGATGGAAAACTGAAGTACACAACGTTTTTTATATGCAGGTTCTATAGGGCTGACTTCTGAACTTGAGTATGCCTGGATTTTGGTATAGTTGGGGGTCCTGAAACCAAGCCCCAACATATACAGAGAGATGCATGTACTAAGCTCACATTGTGAGCTAATTAACTTTTCTTTGCATTTCCATAGAAACCACCCTAACCCAGGCCATTATTGCTTCTCAACAGATCTCAGCTATGTCCTACTTACATTCTATAGCCAAACTGCACCAGGTTTCATTATTAAATGGTCAAGCTACTGCATCCTCTTCCCATTTTCCTCTACTTGAAATACCTTCTCTTCCAGTCCCGCCAGAAATTAAGCCCCTCTCCAAGCCCAACTCCAATGGTACCACATCCAGCAACTATTTTCTAACCAACTGACCAGAAGTGGCCTCTGCCTTTTTTTTTTTTTTTTTTTTTTTTTTTGAGATGGAGTCTCGCTCTGTCGCCCAGGCTGGAGGGCAGTGGCCAGGTCTCAGCTCACTGCAAGCTCCGCCTCCCCGGTTCACGCCATTCTCCTGCCTCAGCCTCCCGAGTAGCTGGGACTACAGACGCCCGCCACCTCGCCCAGCTAGTTTTTTGTATTTTTTAGTAGAGACGGGGTTTCACCGTGTTAGCCAGGATGGTCTCGATCTCCTGACCTCGTGATCCACCTGTCTCGGCCTCCCAAAGCGCTGGGATTACAGGCTTGAGCCACCGCGCCCGGCCACCTCTGTCTTTCTTAACTTCTGTTTTACTTTGAATCAGTAATGGGCTTTCATTTTAATTATTAGCCTAAGTATCTTAGTTTTCATCCTAAATCATAAACTTCTCACAGAAAGGAAGTGTGACTTGTGAGTTTTAAAATTACCTCCTGGTTGGGCACAGTGGCTCACGCCTGAAATCTCAGCACGTTGGGAGGCTGAGGCGGGAGGATCACTTGAGCACAGAAGTTTGAGACTAGCCTGGGCGGTGAAGTCCCATCTATACAAAGAATGCAAAAAACTAGCCAGGGCATGGTGGCATGCGCCTGTAGACTCAGCTACTCGGGAGGCTGACGTGGAAGGATCATTTGAGTACAGGAGGTCGAGGTTGCAGGAAGGCATGATCACAGCACTGCACTCCAGCCTGGTCCACAGAGTGAGACCCTGTCTCAAAAATAAATAAATAAAATATAAAACAAATAATAAAAACACTTTCTGCTTCATACATAGCTGGGATTCAGTCTGTACTTATTAAATAAATAATGTCTTATTAAGAATTGCTTCTCCATCATGCAAGTGACCTTCCACTTATTTTTGTATGGTAAATTTTAGTTGAGAATTCAGGTAGGTCACACTTTAACATGACTGCCCTGAGGCTGATCACATAGGGATTACATCCTCTACCTTCAGGAAACATAGGAGGGAAGTTCAGATTATGGAGCCATGTCCTGAACCGCCAAGGAGGTTGCTGGTGGTATTTATTGGTATTTTTCTTCACCCCTGAGACAAACAATGCAACCAAATTCTTTATAATGCTTTCTAGCATTATATTCTAGCAAATTCTTTGTAATGCTTCTAATTCTTTCCCTTCTCTCTTTATAATGCTAGAATATTTCTGTGGCCATATTTCAGGCAATTGATTTAGTTAAATTCTGCAAAATCAAAACAAGATGTTTAACATGTATCTCTTGAATTATTATTAGTGTTTTAAAAATAACTCAATAGTAACATTTTGTACCTTTTTTTTTTTTTTTTTTTTTTTTTGAGATGGAGTCTCACCCTGTCACCCAGGCTGGAGTGTAGTGGCACAATCTCGGCTAGCAAATATTCTAGCATTATAAAGAGAGAAGGGAAAAAAAAGAGAGAAGGGAGGCTGTAAAAGTGGACATTGGATAATGCCAATTCAATAGCAACATTCCAAAGAGTCAGACATTGCCGAGACTGTTACATAGCAACATTAGCAGGTTCCGGTTCTCATTCCGGAAAGGCAGTTTACCCTAAAGCCGGCACTGATTTTTACAATAGATGAGGTGTGGGCACTGCTGTTCAGTGTTGACCAGCACCAGCACATGGCACTGCAGCAATAACCTGCAGTAACACAGGCAGCAATGCCAAACCATGCACTTGGAAGTCAGAGGTGGGGAGAAATTGATGTGGAATGTATAGCTTTAAACCTACTACTATCTGCATGTGTGTGTGCACGCATGTGTGTGTGTGCATGTACATGTACGTGTGTGTCAGAAATAACAACAAATCACTAAAAGGCCTCAGTTCCACTTTTGGAGAAAAGTCATTCTTTAAAAGGACTTTAATTGGGAAAGTAATATCTGCCATGGGTGACACAGGAAAGGCATCTGTGGAGTCATGTGACACATAAAGACGAAAAGGCCCACACCTCTCAAAAATCGCTGCACCGAATCCCGAGCAACAGAGTGGACAGCACCAGTGTGGTGAAACTCTTGGAAGACACTTGTAACTTGTCACATGTGAAACTGCATTAAAATGTCTTTCATATGTCCATGAGCACTGCGTTGTTGAAGGCAAATGACTGTGATGCTTTAAGGATGCTCAATTTGAAGAATCCATTGCTTCCTAAAGAACTCTAGGAGCATATCTCACAGTAGCCTAAAAAATCTCATTCTTCTCTTTCTTCACATACAGACCTTTAAAAAATTGGAAAGGTCAAATTTGCTTCTGTATATAATCTAATAAGTATGCAATGTTTTTGGAGAAAAGAAAATATTTTAAAAGAAAAAAATTTTTTAAAGCAAATTTTTAAAGTAACTCATCTTTTATTATTTTATTTATATATACAAAACTATATATAATTTTTATGTATTGATAAGTATTTATTATTCATTTATTAGAGAATATACAAAAACATGTGATATGGTTCTGCTCTGTGTCCCCACCCAAATCTCACCTTGAATTGTAATAATCCCCATGTGTTATGGGAGAAACCCAGTGGGAGGTAACTGAAACATGGGGGCGGTTTCCCCTATACTGTTCTCATGGTGGTGAATAAGTCTCACAAGATCTGATGGCTTTATAAGGGGTTTCCCCTTTCGCTAGGCTCTGATTCTTTCTTGCCTGCTGCCATGTAAGACGTGCCTTTCAACTTCCACCAAGATTGTGAGGCCTCCCCAGCCACATGGAACTATTAGTCTATTAAACCTCTTTTTCCTTATAAATTACCCAGTCTCAGGTATGTCTTTATCAGCAGCGTGAAAACAGACTAATACAACATGCTTTGGATTAATATGTAGAAACAAATCAACATTTATTAGAATCACCTTTGCACAAATACATTTGTTATGGGCTGAATATCTGTGCCTCCCCAAAGTTCACTGTTGATATCCTAACCCCCAATGCGATATTATTCAGAGGTGGAGCCTTTGGGAGGTGATTAATTCATGGAAGCCCTCAGGAATGGGATTAGTACCCTGATAGAACAGACTCCAGAGAGTGCTCTTGTTTCCTTTCCACCATGAGAAAATACAGGGAGAGGATGACCATCTACGAACCAGGAAGCAGGCCCTAACCAGATGCGGAACCTTCTGGTGCTTTGGACTTTCAGCCTCCAGTACTGTGGTGGGGAAATGTTGGTTTTGAAAACCACACAGGACTTATATTCTGTTACAGTAGCCCAAATGAACTGAGACAACATTCATTCTAAACAAAGCCAAATCATGGCCTATTTTATTAATTTGATTTTCATATCCATTTAAAATATACCATTTAGCCTTCTAATTCATAAAGTCTACATGCACAGAAAGATAACTTTCAAGTCAACTAGACGATTCTGCACTAAAAGCTTTTTAGAACTAGAGACCAATACAAATAAAATGGAAATAAATTTAGATGTGAACAAAGCAATTTGCATTGAGCCACAAACATAAATTATTTTTGGTGAGATTCAAAGCTACGAACCTGTACCACACTGATGAACAAATCTGTGAGAAATCTCATTTGAGGACCTACTCAGTTGACTGTCTATCGTCCTTCAGGAGCTGTGATAACACTAATGAGAAAATATTCCCTTGTAGAGAGCTTCAGGGGCTGTAACAAAAGTTACTGAACCCATCCTTGCACCCTTCCTTGAGCTCACTGTGGAATTATTGTGATGGAAAACTGCCTTTGTGGTCCCACCATGGAACAGGTGCTCCTGAAGTTTCCTAAAATAAGGGCAAGAAGGCCTCGCTGACCAGTACACTTATCAGAAGAATAGTAGTACAGACTTTTAACAAAAAATAGAGAATACTGTCAATAAAGCATAAAAGTAAGGCTTTCATATGCTGCCTAAATCCTAATCTTGTACATATCTTTCAGTTACTACAGTATGGCTTCCCATCAACCTCTGGGATGTGGCAGGTAATGAGACTCCTAGGACGAAAAGACTCAGTGTCCTGTCCTTCATTCATTTATTCATTCAGTCAGTCATTAAATATGTATTGATCTGTCTATGCAATGCCAAGAAAAACCATGGGCATTGGGATATAGTGAGGAAACCAACACATGTGCCTCCTCAGAAAATTTACAGTCCAGAGGGGTAGAGATAGACCCACATAAAATGGTAGACTGCTAGTTTCTTTCCTTTCCACATATTCCTATCATCATCTTCCATTGAGATGGTATTTTGTCCCTAATGCTGATACGCAATTATCTCATCAAAAATAAATCATCTGGCCGGGCACGGTGGCTCATGCCTGTAATCCCAGCACTTTGGGAGGCCAAGGCAGGCGGATCACCTGAGGTTGGGAGTTCAAGACCAGCCTGACCAACATGCAGAAACCCCGTCTCTACTAAAAATACAAAATTAGCCAGGCGTGGTGGCTCATGCCTATAATCTCAGCTACTCGGGAGGCTGAGGCAGGAGAATTGCTTGAGCCCAGGAGGCAGAGGTTGTGATGAGCTGAGATCGTGCCATTGCACTCCAGCCTGGACAACAAGAGTGAAACTCCATCTCAAAAACAAAAAGAAATCATCCACATATAAACTTCAGGCATGCAGATACCATAGTCATGGGCTCCCAGTCCTTGCTACCTATAATGAGGTCCATGAACCAGGAGTATCAGCAGCACATGAGAGCTTTTTAGAAACAGTCTTGAGCCCACCTGGACCTAATCAATCAGAATCTTCAGTTTAACAAGACACCCAGGAGACGTGTAAGGACACTGAATTTTAAAAAGTAGTGCACTTACATGTTTTCTCAAAGGGTGCTGCAGGGGACATGGCATCTTCATGCTAAGTGAAAAAGCAAGACCTTCGGTCAAATAGAGTGAGAAACTGCTGGTTAAAGCAAGTCAGCGACTTCTTCACCATGGGATTCTTCAGAGTTTCTTATGTCTATTTTAAATACCCAAGAGAAAGAAACCAATACTAATTATAATAATGGTAGTAATCACTAATATTTGTAGTATAGTTACTACAGGCTACACACTAAAATTGCTTAAATATCAATATGGACATGGAATCCTATTTAATCATCAGACACCAAAATTAGGTGTTATTGTTCCTGTTTTTCATGTTACGAATCTGAAACTCAGAGAGACTGAATTACTCTCCCAAGATGACACAGTTTGCAAATTTGCCAACTGGAAACCCGGCCCTGCCTGATTCCAAAGCCCAAGGGCTCAATTTGAAACTTATGGCAATTTTCTAAATACATTGAATCACTGAACATGGACACAGCTTTTTTCTGTTTTGCAAAGATCACCTAGGACTAGTCCATGAAATACAGGCTGGGAGAGTATTTCACAAAAACACAAAATTTGCCACAATGGGTTAGGCCCCTACTCAGGGGCAGAAACACCCTCAAAAGTGATGTCAATCTTAAATGTGTGGCTTGCATACTGGCCACTCAGAAGAGCACAAAACAGTTTAAGGTTTTTTTCCAGACCTGAGATATCAGTTACATCTTGCCAAATGATGGGTCCCAATTGGCATGCCAGTATCAGATTTACCATAAAAATCACATGTGGCCTAGTCTAGACACACTGGACTTCTGTAATCTCTTATTGTCACTCAACAGCTGGTACAAATGAATCTACCACTTCCTCATATCAGGCCCCTGACTTAATGTCTCACACCATTTCTCAAGAAAAGATGCACCTCCCTCATAATGTCAAAACGCTTGGGTTATCTTGCATTGTTTACAGTAGAACAGTGGTTCATCTTAGCAGTCGTGATTTATTTATACTCACTTTTATTCATCCATTCCACTCATATATGTTGAGTTACTACTTTGTGCTAAGAAGCAGTTCGGTGTAATACCAGGCCCTTCACATTTACAATCATGAAGTCAATTAATTATAAGCTCAACCCATAATTAATATGCACTCAATAATGGCCACCATTGTAAGTACATTCTAATACAACATTCTATCCATGTATAAACTTAAGAGAGTATAAGGATCAGAATTCGAGGTCAGACCCGCAAAATATAGGGATAAAATGAGACTGTGACATAAATCTTCTCT
The DNA here is from genome assembly GCF_024542745.1 of Macaca thibetana thibetana. NCBI lineage: Eukaryota > Metazoa > Chordata > Mammalia > Primates > Cercopithecidae > Macaca > Macaca thibetana. Next base: position 156,256,126 of record NC_065580.1, on the reverse strand, counting down.
ACTCCTCCCCCAATTGTATACCGAGGAAATGAGTTTCAAATCATCATTAATAGCAAACTTGAAGTACTAAAAGAGACCACAGAGAAACAGACACTATGATAGATAAAGAGGATTGAAGGTATCTGCTGGGTGTCAAAGTTGGCCCCGGGTTAAGAATGTTTCTCTGACCTACAAAAAGCCTGGACAGTCTGTGGAACATCCAAGCAAATCAACATCGGAATAAAACATGCTGTCCACTTCCTTGCCCTCTTCCAAGAATTACTTCAATATTCCCAATAAACTAAATGCATTTAGTTCTGAAATGAATGCATGTTATTCAATAAGAAAACATTATGACTCAAGTAGATCTACACTTCTTTTCTGAAACTAGATATCTGTGTTCTGAATAAAAATGAACAATTCATCAGCACACATTTCTTTTTAATCTAAAAGTACATTATACAAATTCAGGCCATGGGGATGTGACCCTGTCTAATCTTATTTGTTTTGTTTGTAAGTAAATTTGGTTCCCCTTTGGGTTAAAGTGTAACTTTTTTTTTTTTAAGTGAGAAAAATAACTTTTGTTTTATAGCTTCACTAGAGGAAGCACTGTATCTCAGCAGTCCCCGTCACAATGGGAACATAAGCATGGCCTCCTCAGTAGAAACTCATGCATCTCTTATCCATGTAGGTCCCTTTCTTCCATCTGCTTTTGATTTGGAATCACTCATTCTTATCTCCAACTTCCCCGGCCTCAAGGTAGTAATGTTAGGTAACTTGCAGGGATAGCTATTTTTGACCACTTTCTCCAAGTTCCAGCATCCTGTAAATTCATCCATTTAGACCCACACAATATATCTACCTCCCTAGAGAATGTTCCATGTGAATTTCTTTTAAAATATCATAATCTCTTTTCTGTAAAAGCACATGGAAGGGATTCTGTGATTATTTAAAACTAAAGGCACAGTGCAACTTCTAACTTAAACCAGATTGTTGCAAGGACAGCAATAATCAATCACAAAGATTAATTTAACAATTGACCCTTTTTACACTGTTTTATGGATTTCAGCAACCACAATTTAAGAGGAAGCCTTTAAAAGAATTGTTTTCTACTTAGCAATCGGAATCTAATTTTAGAATTTCTACTAGAAATAAATATGCATTTTTTATCTCATTGCCTGGTACATAGTTGGTACTCATTATGCTTGGAAAAAAAGTATTACTAGGGGTCTGTGGAAAGCATTTTACTATAAATGCTTCATCTTATCCTCTGGGAGAATCAGAGAATATTGCACACTCACCTGTTGGAAGGGTGCTGATAGAGCAGAGTCTGATAACACCAAAAAGACAGAGAATGAAAACCAGAAGTTATCATCCTTTCATGGGCTTGAAATTTAAAGAACCCTTCAAGACGACAAGGAAAGATAGCTGATAGCCAGAAGAAGACAACCAAGATTAAAAATAAAATCACACTTTTAGAGAATAACTTAAATTTTAATCTTTTGGCTCCAAAGCAAAAGTGACAGCCACGGAATAATTTTCTGAGTTGGCCAGTAAATCAGGCTTAACACCTGCTCTAGAACCTAAGCATGCTAGATATGACAATGAGACATTTCAGTAGTTGAGTAACTTTGTAAATAATTGGGACAAAATTATATAATCATAGCAGCTGCTTCATTATGTCCTGATACACTGCCTAGGTAATTAAAATGTCACACATTACACAAGGAGTAGATTGATTTTTCTGCTGTATTTCTTAAAGTTAGATGTTCATTCTCAGCCTCTCAGGACAGAATTCTACCATTAGGAGTCATGAAGTCAGTGGTGGGAAGCCTGACCACACACAAACACACAGTCTATATGGCTCTGATTGGTGGCTTCACCAATTTAGCAGAAATAGGTCTTGTTTACATTTCCTAACTAGGGTTGAGTCTTCTTTTTTAAGGCTCAGTACAGAAATGGATGATTTCTTATCCTTTCTAATATCAGAGGTTTACAAGCCACTATCCGGAGCTCACAGGAGCTGAACACCTTTTGGCCCCTAGGATGCAAACATTTATCTTTCTTTCTTTTCGTTTTTGGGTTTTTTTTTTTTTTTTTTTTTTTTTTTTTTTTTTTTTTCCTGAGATGGAGTCTTGCCCTGTCTCCCAGGCTGGAGTGCAGTGGCACAATCTCAGCTCACTGCAACCTCTACCTCACAGGTTCAAACAATTCTACCTCAGCCTCCCGAGTAGCTGGGATTACAGGCGCACTCCATCACACCCAGTTAATTTTTGTATTTTTAGTGGAGATGGGGTTTCGCCATGTTGGCCAGGCAAACGTTTATCTTTCTCAAGCTTCTCACAGTTAGCTTTTCCTTATAGGCCCTGAGTAGAGTTTACTTTATCTTAACCTTAATAGAACCTATACTCATTCTAACAGCTTGTTTTGCCCTCTGCAAGGAAATTGCTTTGAGAAGTTATCATCCTTTCATGGGCTTGAAATTTAAAGAACCCTCTATGGGATGAAGTTGTATAAATGATTGGCTGATTGACTTTTGGAGGAAGTAATTGTGTGTATGAGGGTGTGTGTGTGCATGTGTATGTGTGAGTGTGCATGCAAGCGTGAGAATGTTGTCTCTAGTGTAACACAGCATCACAGATGTTTGGGATGCTATAGCATACAGCACAACAAATAAATAAGAATTTGTAACATGTTCTAGGAACCATATAACAAATAAATAATAAGTATTCCACTCAGTTTTGTTATCCCACCCAGAATGCACAGTTGATACTTCATGGAACAGGGAAAATGTCTTCATAGAAATACGCTCAATAGGCCGGGTGTGGTAGCTCACACTTATAATCCTAGCACTTTGGGAAACCGAGGCGGGTGGTTCACCTGAGGTCAGGAGTTCAAGACGAGCCTGGCCAACATGGTGAAACCCCATCTCTACTAAAAAAAAAAAAAAAAGAAAAAAAAAATTAGCCAGGCAAGGTGGCACCTGCCTGTAATCCCAGTTACTCAGAAGGCTGAAGCAGGAGAATCGCTTGAACCCGGGAGATGGAGGTACTCCAGCCTGGGAGACAGAGCAAGACTTCGTCTCAAAAAAAAAAAGAAAGAAAAGAAAAGGAAAATAAATACACTCGGTACTGACTGGCTGCTGAAGCGAAAACCTCTCCAAGCCCTCATGTGGACACAGCTGGATGGCAGGATGTGTTTACGTCTATCTTCCAAGAAGCTCTAATAAAGCATGCAACACTGATAATATTCACTTACATTGTCTTAGTATTGCTAGTTATATTGTAAATAGAATAATGGAATTTTAAAAGATGTCATTATAGTTCTTAGAGTCAAGATACCGTCAAATACTCTCTTGTCCTGTTCCTAAGAGGCTTCGTAATTGTTGGAACAATAAATCAAAGCGACTCTCCTCATTGTCTTCATCCCAATGTTGGGACCCAGGCCATGAATCACAGCATTGCAGTCTATTTCCCCGCAGCTCACTGACTGTAGATTGACTTAGGGAGTCCTGCTTCCTCACGATTTCAGGACTAGAGATGGGGTCTTAGTTGGTCTGGGCTGCCACAGCGAAAGACCACAGACTCCGGATCTTAGCAACAGAAATCTGCTTTCACAGTTCTGGAGGCTAGAAGTTAGAGATCATGTTGTTTGGAGGGTAGGTTTTTTCCTGAGATTTACATACGGTCATCTTCCTCCCCACATCTCCACATGGCTATCCCTCTTTGTATCCCAGGGTCCTAATCTCCTCTTCTTTTTTTTTTTTTTTTTTTTTTTTTTTTTTTTTGAGACAGAGTCTCGCTCCGTTGCCTGGGCTGGAGTGCAGTGGCACCATCTCGGCTCACTGCAACCTCAACTTCCCAGGTTCAAGCAATTCTCCTGCCTCAGCCTCCTGAGTAGGTGGGACTACAGGCATGCACCACCACACCTGGCTAACTTTTTGTATTTTTAGTAGAGATGGGGTTTCACCGTGTTGGCCAGGCTGATCTTGAACTCCTGAACCTCAGGTGATCCACCCGCCTCAGCCTCCCAAAGTGCTGGGATTACAGGCATGAGCCACCATGCCCAGCCATCTCCTCTTCTTAAATACCAGTCTTACATGGAATTAGGGGCCACCCCAATATCCCCGTTTTAACTTAGACACTTCTCTAAAGACCCTATCTCCAAATACAATCACGTTAGGAGTTTACAGCTTCAGCATATGAATTCTGGAGGAGCATGATTCAGTCTATAAAAGAGTGATGAACAGATATGTGACTGCAAATGAGGAAAGACAGAATTCAGTCATCAGGAATCACAAAGTCAGGGGTCTTCAGATGTCACTGGGATAAAGAGATTGGGGCAGTACAGAAGCCTATGATACCTGGAGAGGAGGGGACCCACATAGGGCCAGAATAAAGAAATAAAACTCCTTCTGGCCAAGCAAGACATCTGTGGGCTGAGACCATCCGTTTTCTACCCCTGCTGTAGAGTTTCTGACAGCTCTGAATGTTAATTGAAAGCTGCCTGGACTGGCATTTGTGGCCCAGCTGGTGTTTTCTTATTTTGTGTTTGCTTTTTGATGGATGATGAGTGTTCAATTTGTTATGGATTTGAGGTGGGGGAGGGGAGCTGATTCTCAGGCCACATTTAGTTCTTAGGTGTATATTTAGGTCCAAAAGGTAAAATGCACAGGCCACATAATTTCCTGAGACATTTGCTTTTTTTCTATACATAATAGAAAGAACTCATTTCTGCAGACTAAACTAAAACATAAGGTTATAGATGTTTGCATGTAGTTAAGAAATCAGGCAAATTGTTAATGTGCCAGATAAAATGTTATTGAACTCTTAGTCCTTCAGCTGCTGGGACAGATGGGCAGTAGGTTTCATACCACGTGCCAAGAAGTGGCTGGCTGGAGGCCTGTGATGGGAGGGATTCTGAGGTTTAGACTGGACATACAAAAGATCATGGTCTCATTAATTAGCCATATCTGCCAAGAATGGGGAGGGAGGGTTTTGCAGCATTAGAACATGATGGCATAGGAATCAAAGCAACTTTCCAGGATACTCTTGTCTTGGTTAAGGTCCATTGTGACTTCAGATACATAAATCCCTTGCTTTTTAGGTACAAAAAATATGAAATTGTTCTGGTATTTTTTTTTTTTTTTAATTTTTTGAGACAGACTCTCACTCTGTCCCCCAGGCTAGACTACAGTGGTGCGATCTCGGCTCACTGCAGCCTCTGCCTCCTGAGTTCCAGCGATTCTCCTGCCTCAGCCTCCCAGGTAGCTGGGATTACAGGCCTGTACCACCAGGCCTGGCTAATTTTTGTATTTTTAGTAGAGATGGGGTTCTACTATGTTGGCCAGGCTGGTCTCAATCTCTCGATCTCCTGACCTCAGGTGATTCACCCGCCTCAATCTCCCAAAGTGCTGGGATTACAGGCATAAGCCACCATGCCCAGCCTGTTCTGCTATTTTTTATGATGCCAACAAACTCAAAGAGAGAATGAAGCATTTCATTGGGCTTAGACAAAAATTAAAATCATGTGAAATAGAAGCACACAAACCTACTCCATGATTTTAATATGAAATCCAGAGAAACAAATGCTTATTAGTTTTGTTGTTTGTGGGGTTGGTGGTTAGTATTTTGCATTTTTGATTTTTTAAAAAATTATCTCTATAATAAGCCTATTGATTTTTCCTCTTAAAAAGCAATATTCTGTGGGAAAAGGCCAACCTTTCCTGGCACTGCCTTCTTTTTCTAGAGATTATTAATTTCTTTTTAATAGAGCTCATACTGCAAAATCAAATTTTTATATCACAAAGGGATTTACATTTATCTTGAGCTGCACACTCTTCGTCATCTATCAAATTGAGTTTAAGTTTCTAATTGAAACAATTTTTCAACTGTTAAGCAATAAAGAAGCAATAAGTGATATATTTAAATTATTTATTCATCTTATTTATAATTAATTCATTTTTTTTCCTTGCTGTACAGTGAGGCTAACCCGATGCATTTGATTTTTCAAATCTTTTCTATCATTTGGCAACAACAGAAGTGGCTGCTTTTTCCATCCCACTTGTGTTTCATTGGTCTTTGGAGACTCAGGTAACATCAGTTTAAATCACAGTTAAATTTAACACAGTAACTTTGTTTTGCAATATACTGCACCAAAAACAAGTGTGTCACACTGCTCCAAAAACAAGTGTGTTATGAGTAGAGCATGCCTGTTCTTAGTCAAATTGAAAAAAAAAAAATGTACCTCTTAATAAAGTGAACCATTGCATTAACAAAGATCTCAACCTTCAGCATTTAGTGACTACATATCCCTTGGTCTACATTCCTTTTACACAATAAGATTGATAGGCCTTTAACATGCACTGTGTCATGGATCATCAACCAGTTGACCTGGATAACTGGTCTGAAAATTATTTGAACCCCTTTTTCCAATATCTCTCTCTTGTTATACCATTCAAAACACAAACTCTTGGCCCCAGTGGAATGCATTACCTCCTCCCTCGCATAAACTCATTGCCTGTCCACAATTGCTTGGACTGATAATCTTCAGAGCTATGCAGCCACTGGTTATTTTCCTCTCACACATACATGCATATCCCATTCACTACACCATGCTCTGGCTCTATCATCTCACTCCACCAAGTGCCCAATGGCAGAGGCTCCAACAACTTACACATACTACCCACAATTTTTTTTTCCAAATCCAAGGTCATATTCCTGCACTATTCATAAGCTATAATGATTCCCTTCGGCTGACTAAATATGCTCAAGCTTCCCAGACTCCTATTAATTTAGGCTGGATTTCACCTTTGTACCCTCATCCAGCTCTGCCTGGCAATTAGATAACAGTGAATGAGGGCTTCTATGTAGAATGTACTCACGAATTTTCACTCAATAGTAACCACACTTTATGGGAATCTTTGCTCCTCACACGACAGCTGACTTTCACTGGATGCTCAGTACACATCTGTAGAATAAAGAACCCAAGAACAGGCCATAAAACAAATTCAGAGAATAATCAGGGGAAATCAAGTGATCTGAAACTCAAGTCAAAAACTCAGAAAATATGATGGCCAGGAAGAAGTCACTCAATGCCTAAAATTATTTGGAAATAACTCATCGTGTAGTAATCCAGTTTTCTTTAACTGCAGGTGCCTCAGGTGATCTGATTGTTTGGTATTTAGTGGGCCTCAGTATGTTTCATGTATCATGAAAGGCAGGGAGAAGGACTTTTCTCAACCTCAAAGGCACAGCAACTGTGCAGTGAGGACTAGGCTGAAGTATGAGAACAAAAACAAAAGCAATTATAATTACAGGCATTTATTGAGCTTCTCCTAAGTGTCATGTAGGTACAATGTACTATCCATTTTGGTTTATTCAAGCCTCAAAACAATCCTGTGAAAATAACAAGAATACATAGCTACTAAGCCACAATGGAAGTGTGTTCTTGTCCCAACTGTTCACTCCCTTTCCTGCAGGGGGCCGTGTGTCTATACACGCTGTGCGTGGAAGGAGTCTACTTCCCTGCCTCACTGACACAGGCTTGGCCATGTTCCTCACTCAGGCCAATAGCACGTGAGTGGACATGACATAGGCAGATCCGAGCAGAAGTTTTAGTCATTGTAGGTTCCTGACAGATGAGGGTAAAATGTCATGTTCCAGAGAAGGCTGTCTGTAAAGTGGTTCCCAGAATTTGCAGACTTGTGGACAACTGTCAGTCTAACATGTAATGTGAGCACAAAATAAATCTTTGTTGTCATTGATTGCAGAGACTATTGGGTTGACTGGCACTACACAAAGCTTAGCAAAAGTGAGGTAGAATTCACACCCAGAACCTGCACGTTTATCCATGTTACTCTCCTGCCTCACTAAGCACACATGCACTATTATGAGACAAGGTTCTAACCCTATGTAGGCAGGTTCTGCTGTCTCTATCCTACAAGTTGGAATCAGTCAGCTACTCAAAGTATGGTCCATGGACCAGAAACAGTATGAGCAACACTTGGCAGCTGGTTAGAAATGCAGACTCTCAGCTCCCACCCAAGAATCTGCATTTTAATAAAATTCCCAGGAATGAATGTCACAATAAAGTATGATAAGTGCTGATTTAACACATGGTCATGGACCCATATGCTTCATGAATAATCAAGATCAAAGAGCTATGAATTAGAAATGAAAAAAAAAGCATCCACTTCCAATTCTAATTTCCAGATTGGAAAGACAAGAGTATCCACTTATTTTCCTTGTCTCTTGGAGATCAGAGGGGTAGAAACGGTGTGTTGTAACTATGATGGTTTGCTGTAAAACATTCCAGGACTTGCTCTAGTCACTAAATATCGCCCTTTGATAGAGCAGCTTACACTTCATTGCTAGCCATGCTGACCTCTTGTTCACAATCCAATGGCTTGTTCATTGAACAAATAAACATTAGGGCCTATTAGTCCTCATTAAGGACTGTACGCATGTAGGGAAAAAATGACACATTGTGCTTATCTTGACTTCCCTGTTCCAAGATCCCATTATTGGCTTATCACCCTTTTGATGAGTGACATTGACCATTAACCATAACAGTAAACATCACAACTTCCTAAACACAAGTTATCATCATAATTAAGGGAAGAATATAGCACTTATGGATGCTGCTTAGCTGGTAACTCAATGTCATGGTCTCTTCTCCACACTGTCCTGAAACCCAGTAGCAGTGAACCAGAACATCCAAGAAGTAATGGAAATGAATAATGATATTTCAAGATGGTGGATGATGTAGGTAGAACAACCACTCATGCATTTGAGACACATTCTCCCCAGTGAACACTAAGGTTTTTGACAGGCTTGTTTATGAATAAATTCATGACATGAGACGTTTCCAAAATGTCTGTTAAGAGCTGCTTCAAAATGAAGTCATCAAAATTACTGCAAAATGTACATTTTAAATGCAAACAGCCAGGGGAAAGAGTGTAACTTGTTATGTAGAATTCATTATCAGTATTTCAGACTGCAGCCACTATAAACATTTGTTTGGGATTGCTTTTATGCAATTGTTTGGAACATAAGCAGAGAAAGAGCTGAATGGAGACATTCCAGAAGTCCAGAGCTTATTCAGCTTCTTTTTTCTCTACCTTGATAGAAAGAAATCTTTTTTTTTTTTTTTTTTTTTAGGTATTTAACTCACAATGTAAGTATGTGCATATTTACAGAATCACATAGTAATACTATCCTGATGTTTATAATTGAATTCAGCCTGGAGCTGCTTTAAGATGAATCAGACTATCAAGTTAGCCAGCAGATTGAGGGTCAAAAATACACTAAGTGGGAAAAAAATGTTCTTAATACAGAATAAACTAGGTGGTTAGTTAAGGACTAAAACCACCACTGCTCCACCACAAAGAAGGAAATATGCATTTGATCTAAAAGAAGAAAAGAGTTAAAATCCAGTATACCATCAAGATGAAAGAAAATCTATCTGTAAAAAAAAGAAGAATACAAATCATCACAGACATACCCAAAATGAAAATGCCAAGTAGTTCAGATTACATGAAATTGATTAATGCTTTTATATCAACAAAGCTCACCATAAACAAAATTAAAAGGCAAATAATGACCTTTGAAGATTATACATATCTTTAAAAAATTAATAAGCCAAGCATTTATAAAAGCTTGCAAACCTATTTTTTTTTTTTTTTTTTTTTTTTTTTTTTGAGACTGAGTCTGGCTCTGTCGCCCAGGCTGGAGTGCAGTGGCCGGATCTCAGCTCACTGCAAGCTCCGCCTCCCGGGTTTACGCCATTCTCCTGCCTCAGCCTCCGGAGTAGCTGGGACCACAGGCGCCCGCCACCTCGCCCGGCTAGTTTTTTGTATTTTTTAGTAGAGACGGGGTTTCACCGTGTTAGCCAGGATGGTCTCGATCTCCTGACCTTGTGATCCGCCCGTCTCAGCCTCCCAAAGTGCTGGGATTACAGGCTTGAGCCACCGTGCCCGGCTGCAAACCTATTTTTCAAATAACACACCAAGAAAGAAATGGGCAAAGCACATGAATAGGCAATAATAATATTTAAGGAATAACCTGAATCTACAGTAGAGGATCAGCTAATAGTAGCAGATACATATAAACTAGGATGTTGTCATTATAAGTGTAATAGGGAAGAAGATCTACTGATGTGAAGAAAATGTTTATGAAGCAGTAAAAAAAGAATAAAACAATTGCCTAATTGTAAATGTTTAATAAAAGACATACCAGACTTTTAATGGTATCTCTCTACCTTGTAGAACTACAAGAGTTGCTTTGTTGTGTGTTTCAAGTGTTTTACAAACTTTACTCATTCAGTATATATTGCTCTTCAATTAAAAATAAAATAAAGATCATACAAAATTAAAAATATATTAAAATTAGAGCAATTCAGATAAATAAATTTACCATAAAAACAGGAAAATTCCATCCCCAATACTATAACACTATAGCCTAAGCCATTAAAATGTTTTACTTCTAAAATAAAGCTATTGACTTTTGTAAAAATGTTATTATCCTACAAAGACATTTTTAGATATCAACAGTTACGTTTGTGGGCAAAGGACGGTGTTGAGGCATGTAAAGAGAGAGCTTGGACCAAAAAGAAAATTTTATTTTTTTAATTGAGAGCCTGTGTTTGTAAGTAACATCAGTGATTCTCTTACCAAAATACCTGGGAGTGAAATGAGTTAAAAGAACCAGATTGCTGGGGCTTTGGGGTAGATGATGCTTCCTCTCTAATTTGAATCTATATTGCCAATAGGTAAATTGAGAGCTAACACATTAAGTCAAATTTATTGCTCCCATTACCTTCCCTATGCAGGAAAAGCAATAATGAAAATACATTGGAAGAGCTGATTGGTGGAACTCAGAGAAAAAAAATCACAGCAAATTATTCTACAGTATTAGATTCTTATTGTCACTATAACAAATTACCCCAAGTCTGGTGGCTTTAAACAATGTAGATTTATTTTCTTACAATTCTGGAAGACAGAAGTTCAAGTTCAATTTCACAGAACTAAAGTCAAGATACAAACAGGGCTGCACTCCCTTTGAAGGAACATGGGGAATATCTGATTTTCCAGCTTGTAAAGTCTTTTTCGGCTTGTAAAGACCTCTTGAATTCCTTGGCTTATGAGAGACACATCATTCCAACCTCTTATTCCATCATCATATCTTTTACTATCCTTCTGATCTCCTGCCTTTCTCTTTTAAAGATACCTGTGATTACATTAGGCTTAATAGTTAATCCAAAATAATCTTCCAATCTCAAGAGCCTAAATTTAAATACACTTGCAAAATTCATTTTGCCATATCAGGTAGCATTTACAGATTTTGGAGATAGTACACTGCTTTGATTTGAATGTTTGTCCCCTCTGAAACTCATGTTGAAACTTAATCCCCAACGTGGCAATATTGAAATGTGGACTTTTAACAGGTAATCCATTTATTGATTAATAGATTAACAAGTCAATGGATTAATAAATTATCACAGGAGTGACATTAGTGGATTTATAAGAGGAAAAAGGGAGACTTGAACAATAACTCAGCTTCCTCACCATGTAATTCCCTGCACCACCTCAGGACTTCACAGAGTCCCCCATTAGCAAAAGGACCTCCCCAAAATGTGGCCTCTTGACCTTGGACTATGCAACCTCCATAACTGTAAGAAATAAATTATTTATCTTTATATATTATCCAGTTTCAGGCATTCTGTTATAAGTAATATGAACTAAGACAGAAAACTGGTACCAGTAGTGGGGTGTTGATGATAATGGACACCTAAAAATGTGGAAGTGGCTTTGGAACTGGGTAATGGGCAGAGTATAGGAGCCGAGGGAGGAGGCTAGAAAAAGCCTGGATTCTGGTGAGGGCTTAGAAGGCAGGAAAACTAAGGGAAGTTTGTAACTTCCTTAGGAATTGGTTAAATGGTGGTGACCAGAATGCTAATAGAGATATGGACAGTAAAGGCTGTTCTGATGAGATCTCAGATAGAACTGAAAAACAAGGTATTGAAACTTTGAGAAAAGGTCATTCTTCCTATAAATTGGCAAATAATTTCGTTGAAGCATGTCCCTGTCCAAGGGCTTTATGGAAGGCCAAACTTAAGAATGATGAACTAGGATATCTCACACAAGGCATGTCTTTTCTTTTTTCTTTTCTTTTCTTTCTTATTCCTTCCTTCCTTTCTTTCTTTTTTCTCTTCTTTTTTATTTTTCCCCAAGTCTTACTATGTTGCCTAGGCTGTAGAACAGTGGGGCACAATCTCGGCTCACTTCCACCTCCCAGGTTCAAGTGATTCTCCTGCCTTGCCTCCTGAGTAGCTGGGATTACAGGCACACACCACCACACCCAGCTAATTTTTGTATTTTTAGTAGAGACGGGGTTTCACCATGTTGGTCAGGCTGATCTTGAACTCCTCTTTCTTTCTTTCTTCTTCTTGTTTTTTGTTTGTTTGTTTTGTTTTTTAAGATGGAGTTTCTTTCGCCCAGGCTGGAGTGCAGTGGCATGATCTCGGCTCACTGCAACCTCTGCCTTCTGGTTTCAAGTGATGCTCCTGCCTCAGCCTCCTGAGTAGCTGGAATTATAGGTGCCCGCCACTATGCCTGGCTAATTTTCTGTATCTTTAGTAGAGACAGGGTTTCACCACGTTGGCCAGGCTGGTCTCAAACTCCTGACCTTGTGATCCCCATGCCTTGGTCTGACACAAGGCATTTCTAAGGAAAATACAAAAGGAGCCACGTGGTTACTTTTGGCTGCTTATGCTGATATTTGGGACCAAAGGAATAATTTAAAAACATAATTTATAATTAAAAGAGAAACAGACCAGAAAAATTTGAAAAGCTCTCATCCTGGCCAAGTGAAAAGTGATTAAGTGCGTTCAGGAGAGAAAAATCAAGGGTGTAGCTCAGAGACCATTTGCTAAACATATTAGTATGAATAGAAGGGAGCCAGGTACTTTTCCTCAAGATAGCAGAAAAAAGAGATCCTGAAGGCATTTTAAAGATCTTGAGGCTGCCTCTCTCATCATAGGCCCAGAAGCCTAAGAGGGCAGAATGCTTTCAGGAGATAGACCAAGGGCACCCTCCATAGGCTCGGTGCCCACGGCCACCACAGGACTCTGTTTCCTGCACCCCAGAACAGTGCTCCACAGCTGCCCTAGTTAGGTTTAAGAGGCCCTAGGTATGGCTTGTGGCACAGCTCTGGAAGGTATACACGTGTCAGTATACACGTAGCGCTAATTCTGCAGGCTCTTGGCAGCACACATGTGGTGCTAATTCTGCAACTTTGAAGAAAGCAAGAGTTGTAGAGGATTGGCAGCTTCCACCCAGATTTCCAAGGATGTCATCAAAAGCCTGGGGGCCCAGGGAGGGACCTGTCACAGCAGGGTTGCCACCACAAAGAGCTTCCACTAGAGCAATGCTGTGTGTAACTGTAGGGTCACAGCTGTTGCAGAGTCCTTACCAGGGTAATGTCTAATGGAACCATGGAGGCAGGACTTTCGCCAGGATCCCAAAACTGTGGAGTCACCAGTAGCACGCAACGCCCACCTTGGACAGCTTCAGGCACCAGACTCCAGCACATAGAAGTAGCTGCATGGGCTACACCAAGCAAAGCCACAGGGACAGGACTGCTTGAGGCCTTGGGGGCCCAACTTCCACCCCATTGTCTCGGAGGCTAAGGTGGAGTCAAAGGAGATCACTCTCAAGCTTTACAATTAATGTATGCCCTGCTAGGTTTCAGACTTGGTTGGGACTAGTGCCTTTCTTTTTGCCTATTTATCACTTTGAAAATAGAAACCTGCAAGTCTTTCTACGTACCTTGAAAGTAGATAACCCATTTTGATTTCACAGTCTCACAGATGAGACTCTGGACTTTAGACTTTTGAGTTGGTGTGGGAATAAGTTAAGACTTTGGGATTATGGGGATGGCTTGCATATATTTGTATGTGAGAAGGACATGCATTTTGGGGGCCACGGGCAAAAGTCTATGATATCAATGTTTACTCCCTCTGAAACTAATGTTGAAACTTAATCCCCAATGTGGCAGTATTGAGAGGTGGGGCCTTTAAAAGGTGATTTGGTCATGAGGGCATAGCCCTCACAATTGGACTAATCCATTCATGGATTCATGGGTTATCACAGCAGTGGCATTCGTGGCTTCATAAGAGGAGAAAGAGACAAACCTCAGCAGCACACTTAGCCTTTCACCATGCGATGGCCCGGGCCTGGGTCTCAGAGGACCCTCTGCAAAGGGTCCTCACCAGCAAGGAGACCTTCATCAGATGTGGCCCCTTGACTCTGGACTTGTTAGCCTCCATAACAGTAAGAACTATATTCCTTTTCTTTACCTTTCCTTTACCAATTACACATTTCTAGAATTCTGTTACAAGCAACAGAAAGCAGACTAAGACAGACATGGACATCCTGGGGAAGTGACAGCATTATGCAGCCGACCACACCTCACAACTAGACAGGCAAGGTACCACTGACAGAATTCCTTTCCTTACGGCAGCACTTTGGTCTGTTTTTGCTGATATTTTACAATGATGAAAATCTATTATTCTCTTTAGAAGTACTAAATTTAGGGTAAGTCAGAGAAGTCAGTTTCCAAGAGGAAAATAATACTCGTCCCTAAATTTCCTGCCCCTTAATTTCTTTCCTCAAGTCTCCAATAAGTGCTGCACAGCTGAAATCTCGTATGTTTTTCAAAATAATTATGGAACATCTGCCATATGGTAGATACAGATGTGATCACTGGCTTTTGCTTTACAAATGCAAATGATGCCTTTGATGTTCTCATTGCCTCCCTCTGCCAAGAAGGCAGTGAAATGATGAGAACTCCACTCTGCCGTGTGAGCACATATATGCCACCCCGTCACCCACCTCAAGTCTGAGAAAACACCTAGGGAAGGACCACTAAAACCACCTATGGGGTGACTCAAATTCTGTTAAAACAAAACAAAATGTTCATGAAAGTGAAAGAGCCATAATAGGTCTGATCAATCGTGTGATGTTTTAGCACTGCAAAACCCTCTAGTCATTGATCTCAGGCCCCCAGACTCCCTCTTCTCTTTCTCTTCTCAAGTTAATAATTTAGAAAGGTGACATATTTGTGATTCTATTACTGTTAAACCTCATAGTAGGTTGGTGAGTTAGGAATTACTAGACTCTACAGACTTTAGTATATATAGAATATACTGACACTTATGTATAGAATCTGTGGGTAATGAACTCCAATTTGGATAGATTAGAAAGGAAGGAAAAGAGGAAGGGAAGAACGGGAAAAAATACACCTTTATACCTGTATCTGGACTGTTGAGTTTTGTTGGGGAAAATCCCACAGCTGGGAAGATTTTCATCACAATAAATTTGCAGTCACCAGCCTAAATGGTCCTTCAATGTCTCTAAGGAGCATCCCCTCTCCTGCTCTACAAAATACCATTTCACCTTCTCTAACCTACTCAAGCCTCAGACTCTTTACTCTCAGGAGCCAATCTTCCCTTTTGCTTAATAAAGAAAGGGGGGAAATAGCTAAAACTCCTTTAAACCACCCCTCCATCACCACCAACTCTGTAAACACTCCAGGGTCCAATCCACTCTTCCCTCACTTAGGTTAGCATGCAGACAGTGACCTGTTCAGTATAAGGCCACTCCTCCAGTCCTGTCCACAGGGATAGGGGAGGCTTCCTGGAGCTCTGAATGTGGACATGGCCTTGCCGATGGACTGTGGTTTAGAATCAGGGGAGCCCAGAGTCCATGCACCTTCCTTTAAATTGAAGCACAGAAGGATGTTTTTCCAGAGGTTCATAGAAACCCAAAATGCATGCTCTGCAGGATGCTAGGCTTGGCTTCCGCATTCCAACCTGTTGATTACGCTGTTCCACCTGAACCCTTGTCCTCTCAATCACCATTGCCTCTCCACTGACTCTGGTCACCATTTAGATAGGCTCAAGTCCTCCCTTCCCAGCAGGGCTCTCTCGGCTCCTACCACCCTCTGCCTGCTGGCCTCTCTCCTGACTCCCCATTCCCAGCACACCTTCCTGGAGAAGATGAGAGCCCCTAGGTTTCCATTTTCTCATTTCTGAGCCACTTTGCAACTCACTCTAACCTGCCTCCCACCCTGCCCACTTGGTTTTCAACTATTTATCTGTTCCTTCTCAGTCTTCTTTACTCAGTCATCTGTCTCTGCACAATCCTGAAATGTTGGCATTTTTAGGGATTCCGTCCTAGGCCTTTGGTATCTTTTCATGCTATCTGTGCTCTTTAGAGACCTCTACCACATCCATTGCTCAAATTCCCATCTATAAGTCAACACTCCCCTCCATCCAGGACTATCTACTGAGCTCCAGACTTAACTTCCTGCTGCTACACAGTACCCACCCAACAGTATTCAGAGGCATTTAAACAGAGGCATTTATACTGACCATGATCACACCTGCATTTAAGCTTTCTCCTTCCCCACCCCCATAACTGGTCTAATGCTAATGTTTCCTAAATCAGTGGAAGGCACATCCACTCAGCCATCTGCACGAGACTCTTCTAATATTCTCGAATTGGCTCACTTTCCCCCAACTCCTAGGGAGCTGTCATGACCTCCCAAATGGCCTTCTAGAATCCACCCTTGCTCCTCTCAAATCCACCCTCCATTCTGCTACTTCTCTTCTTAATAATAATCTGATCATACTGATGACTGCCCAATGACTTCCAAGTAAACCTTAATCCTTAGTATGAGCCAAGTAGCTCTTAAAATCTGGCCACTGCCAACTTTCTTACCTCTCTCTTGTATGTCTGTCTCTCTTTCCCCCTCCCTCTCTCTCTTTGTAAGGGTCCTTCTGTTTGTTCATTCCCCCTCCACCCTGCCTTCTGGCCCATGCAGCTGAACAGTAATCACGACATCAGTGAGATTCCATGCCCTCTGACTTTTGGTGTGTTCAGGGCCACAGGGGTCCCGACAGGAGACTGGAGGGCAGTAGGAAAGTAAACTCGGTGATTCATTCCCTTGGCTCGCTCCCCAGTGAATCTACTTAGCTTGTTCCATCTGTCAACCAAAGTTTCCTTCCCCTTCCAGGTTCTGGGAATTATGCCATGATCCCTTGACCCCTCCAGGCCTAAGGATGGTGGCAAGTCCGTCATCACAGAGCTCAGCCCTATACCATCTAGCCTGTTGTCCTGACACTCAGCCCATACCATAGTAAATGGTCCCTTTATTAAACACAATGTTTTCTTTCTCTTTTTTTTTTCTTTTTTTTTTTTGAGACAGAGTCTTGCTCTGTTGCCCAGGCTGGAGTGCAGTGGTGCAATTTTGGCTCACTGCAAGCTCTGCCTCCCGGATTCACGCCATTCTCCTGCCTCAGCCTCCCAAGTAGCTGGGACTACAGGAGCCTGCCACCATTCCTGGCTAACTTTTTGTATTTTTAGTAGAGACGGGGTTTCACCATGTTAGCCAGGATGGTCTCGATCTCCTCACCTTGTGATCTGCCCGCCTCGGCCTCCCAAAGTGCTGGGATTACAGATGTGAGCCACCGAGCCCAGCCTAAACACAATGTTTTCTAAGATTAGCCTGCCATCTGTTTCCTGTTGGGGATTTACTGCGATACCCTTGCCCGCTACACCTCAGCCCTGCTGGACTCTTCTCAGATCCTTCAGCACATCATGATTTACTATCCCTGGAAGCCTTCTCACTATGATGCTAGCCCTTCTTTCCTGCCTGGCCCACAAGCTAGATTAAGTCCCCACTATGGCCTTCCAAAGTGCTTTCTACTTTGCTGTTGTGCATTCTACTTTGCTGTTGCATTCTACTATGCTGTAAAATGCTGCCATTATTGACGTGATTGCTTTACTATCAGCTCCACCAGAGGGGGAGCCAGGTCTGTGGTGCCCTGATTCTCCCAGCGCCTGTACCCCTGTAGATGCAAAACAAGGCATGTGTTGACCAATAAGCTCATTTATGTGAAGTTACCTGACAGAGATCTGATGATATTTTAAAGTTCCATTCTAGCTCTTACATTACAAATGTAGAGTTGCTACACAAGCATCTTTGAATGACCGTAGGTAAAAAGTGACATAATTTATTTCCAAATCCTAGAGGTACTCAAAATTCACCCTTCATTTTGACAGTTACGAGGTCTGAAAAAATTGTGAATGCTACAATATGTACAAATATATTCAATGGCTGTATTTCTATTAGTTTCATCACCCTAAGAAATCAGTGTCTCCGTATGTTTAATGAGGCACTGTTCACAATAGCAAAGACTTGGAACCCACCCATATGCCCATCAATGATAGACTGGATAAAGAAAATGTGGCACATATATACCATGGACTACTATGCAGCCATATAAAAGGATGAGTTCATGTCCTTTGCAGGGACATGGATGAAGCTGGAAACCATCATTCTCAGCAAACTAACACAAGAACAGGAAACCAAACACCACATGTTCTCACTCATAGGTGGCAGTTGAACAATGAGAACACACGGACATGGGAAGGGGAATATCACACACCGGGGTCTATCAGGGGGTGAGGGGCTAGGGGAGGTGTAACATTAGGAGAAATACCTAATGTAGACGATGGGTTGATGGGTGCAGCAAACCACCATGGCATGTGTATACCTATGTAGCAACCCTGCACGTTCTGCACATGTACCCTAGAACTTAAAGTAGAATGAATAAATAAATGAGTGTTTCATAGGAGAAAGGTAATATGAGGAAAAACATTATAAATATTTTATTAGGGGTTTATTGTTATTGAACTCTGTTGCTGGCTGACCACCTAACTATATGGTGTTCAAATTCTGTTTCTGTAAGGAAAACATCTATGTCCTTAAACTTGTGATCCACACATGGCTTCTCGCACACTGCATCCTTCCAGGTCAGCCTCTTGGGGCTTTGGATGGACACTAAGGAACCAGTTCCCATGCCTGGCCTTTTGATTGCCCCTTAACTGCCATCAGCCAAACTGCAGGTTCATGGTCCTCCTGCCTTCGCAGGAAGTGGGGCGGGATGGGGGTGGGGGGTGACGGGGAGGACAGGCTTCCTGTCCACTCCTCTTGGAAAGCTTCTATGCACTCCCTAGACCTGTTCCCTCCTGATCAGTGAGTGCAATACTCCTAGTTCTTCGCCAACACACTAAGAAGGAAAAAGCCTTTATTCATTTATAGCAACTGACAATATAAAGACCCAAAGGTCACAACAACATAAAAAGAAGCCATCTTTCAAGTGGGACAGAGAAGTAATAAAAGTGCAGTTAGAACCAGAGAGTGGTCAAGCTCTGACAGGAGACAAGAGAAGAGAGAAAAAGGGAAGAGGGTTGGGAAGTGGTGAAAAGGGACGAAAGCCTGAATTTCTATCCACCTTCTTCTCTTATCTATCCAAGGGGTATTTTTACATATTATAGCATATTATTGGGAGGTATATTATAGTTCATGAACCATAGTGCCTTTTGGCTCATTCACTGTGTGGCTTTTGTTGTCTATAGTAGAAACTGTGGTCTGCTGCCCAGATTCCTACTTTTGGGCCTAGGTACACATCTTCTCATTTGCTGAGTGTGTTGCTTGCAAAGAATTCAGAGCTGAGTCTTTCTATGACGTCAACCAAAGAAGCCTCCTCCCCAGAGACATCACTCATCCAATGACTGGTCAATGGGTGTTGCTGGAACCCAACTCAATTTGGGACAAGTCTGAATGACCATCCAGCTTCAATGTTCCTCAAAGAGCCAGCTAAGGCCCTGACAACAGCTTCCTCTCAGTGAAACTTCTCCTCTCTTCTAATTCTTATTGCTTCATTTCCTCACAAGCATTGTTTATGGGAGCATTCTCTCCCAAATGTTCTGCATGCAAATAATCTCAGCATTTGTCTCCCTGGAATTAACCTAAGACATTAATCCTCCCTATTAAAATTATTGAAGTAATGAGGGGACTCCACTGTCCTTGTATCAGTCAACATCTCTACTCACTGGAACTCAAGAAAACCAATAGGCCCAAAAATGCCCACTGAAGATTGCTGACAACATACAGACGCAAAGGTCACAAAAAAAAAATGAAAAGAAGCCATCTTGCAAGTAGAACAGAGAAGTAATAAAAGTGCAGAGTGGTCAAGCTCTGGCAGGAGATGAGGAGAGAGAGAAAGGTCCTTGAGATTCTAAGTAGGCCTCAGGTTAATACAACCATCCTTTTGTTTTGTTTTGTTTTGTTTTGTTTTTTGAGATATAGTCTCTCTCTGTGACCCGGGCTGCAGTGCAGTGGCATGATCACAGCACACTGCAGCCTCGATCTCCTGGGCTCAAGTGTTCCTCTTGCCTTAGCCTCCCCAGTTGCTGAGACTACAGGTGCACCACCACCATACCTACCTAATTTTTTTTACTTTTTGTAGAGACAGGATTTTACCATGTCACTCAGGCGGGTCTCGAACTCTGGGCTCAAGCAATCCTCCCACCTTGCCCTCCTAAAGTGCTGTGCTTACAGGCATGTGCCACCATGCCCAGGCCCATTCTCATAATGTTAAAGTTGAAGACGACTTTGGAGATCACACATGGACCTGCTATTCAGTGTGGGCTGGAATCATCCCAAAGGCAAATGCCATTTGGAGATGAGCTGACACTCTCTGCCTTGTAAGGTGACATAACCCTCCTGGACCATCAGTTACAGGCTCCTCAACCTGCGTCTAGCCTCTAACTTCTACCCCAGAGACTATCCTACATGCTCAGCACTGACCCATTCCCATGGTCAATCTGATTGTTCTTGAACAATCTTTGATGCCCCTCCTCATTGGATTAGACCCTCGTCCTGACTGTTAGGGCAGGACAAGGGTCTAATCCAATGAGATGAGACCAGAACATCCATCTGGCTCTGACCTGCTGGGATTGATAGCAGAATTTCCAGGGTTCCCCAGGGCAGCACAGCCACCACCACGATAAAGGCAAGACAGCAGCTGCTACCATGTCCCAGGACAGACTGGTAGCTCATAAGACTGGACAAGGGGCAATGTCTTGGTGTGAGTTCTCCAGAAGCAGATCCTAATTTGAGGAAAAGCCAGTCTATAAAGTAGAGAGAAACTGTTGACTGCGGCTGGGGCTTAAGAATAGGGATGCGAAGTGACTTCCAATAGGCATGAGAGATATTTTGGGGGTAGTTCTAACTCTGTGAACTTGTTAAGAATCAGAGAATCATACAGTTAAAGTAAGTGAATCCTATGCTATGTAAATTGTCACTCAATAAAGACGTTAAAAATATAAGAATGCATTTCAAAAGTAGGTAAGTGGCTAAGAAACTGAGCCTTGTAAACTGTCAGCGTAGACCTTGCCCTTCCTTGGACTGAAGTTGCTTCACTTGGATCTGGGTCCTCTAGGAGACGTCATGCTTCTGTCAACTGGCATTTTCATCTTTGTTATATTCACAGCAAGCCCCCTGCCTACGATGATCATTTAATAATTATTTGGTGAACTGAACTCCAGTGGGTAGGTGCATTTCCCAGGACATCAAAACAATGCTTTAAATAAAGGTTTAACAGAACCCTTCCTCCCAGATGGCCTTTGCACGTGACTCACTCACGAGCACTAAGAAAAGGGCGATGACATGGCTGTGAAAATGAGACAAGACATTTAGCTACAGACCCAGCAAGTGAGTCTTCAGGAGAAAAATATCAGCAGTGCATTGCCCCATTCCCTCCTGATTTCTGGCGAGATGACAGAGCCGCTGCAGAAGGAACAGCCATCCCCACCACCTGCTGCCCAGTAAGGCCAGAGGCAGCAGGCCCCTCTGCTGAAACTGTGAGATGACAGCCCACATGGCTGAACTTGCAGACAAAGAAGAGGGCTGGAGCTTCTTTTCTTTGTAGCCTAAATGTTACTGTGCATCTCCTTGTAGAACAACATTGTTCAAACATAGCCTTCGCCCTGATCCAAATCTGCTAGTCACCCTCTCAGAAGTTCCCGAGGAGCGAGAACGTTGCACCCTGAGGTCTGCACAGGAAGGAGCATGCAGTAATCTTCAGGGGAAAGAAAATTATCTTAGAAGAATGCAAATTGCTTCTACTCCAGAAATTTGCTGAAAAGGGGGAGACAAGTCATATAAAAAGAGATGAATTTATTAGAAGTTCTCCTTAACCCAGTAGGTTCCCAGTCTGTTCCTGATGGGTGGTTTGGTAAACCAGGAACATGAGAAGGTTGGGTAGAGCATTTAGGCTTTGGAGTCAGAGAGATCTGGGTTGGGATCCTGGCCCCATCAGTAATTAGCTGCCCCACCTCTAACCTCCCTGGATTTCAGTTTTCCCACTTGCACAGCTGAGATAATAATGAACATTTTCTTAGCTGGATGCAGTGGCACACACCTGTAGTGCCAGCTACCCAAGAGGCTAAGGCAGGAGGATTGCTTGAGCCTGAGAGTTAAAGAGCAGTCTGGGAAGCATAGCAAGATCCTATCTCTACAAAATAAAAATTTAAAAACTATCCAGGCATGGTGGTGTGTGCCTGTACTCCCAGCTACTTAGGAGGCTGAGGATGGAGGATTGTTTGAGCCTGGGAGTTCAAGGCTGCAATGAACCATGATAGTGCCACTGTACTCCAGCCTGGAGAACAGAGCAAGACCCTGTCTCTTTAAAAAAATATATTATAGTTATAAAAATAATTTTTTTCACTTGGGGTCATTGTAAGCTTGCAATGAGAGGCTATACCATGATGGGGACATTGTATAGGAGACACTCAGTGAAGTGCTATTGAAACCCCAGATAGGGATGTTTCATTCGGTTAAATTAATGGAGGCCCTGGCACAGACTGTCATCAAATAATATGGGAAGGCTCAGTGTGTCCCTAGTCAGGGATTCCCATGTCCTTTCCAGTGGGCTTCTACCAGAGAAGACAGAGAGTTCAATGTCATCACTTTCATGCTACAGCATGCAGAGTCAAGGAGGAAGAAACAGAGCCTCCATGTGATATTTAAATACAAACAGACTTTTGGAGGGTATTACATATTAGCCAGAACCCCCAAATTAGTATCTGTGGCTCTACATTTCAAACATTAATTCAAATGATTGCTTCCTTTTTAAGCTTTTACCTGTCGAGATTAAATCCTGACTTGACTCAGTCAAGTACTTGATAACCTACCAAATACTCGATGCTTGTTGAATTTTAATTGATTTAATAATTCTCACAAGTTCACCAACATGAATTCTTGAAAAGAAAGTGTCTTATAAAGAGTTTTAACGTTCACCCATCAATGGGCAGACGTGGAGTCAGATTCTTTCCACCGGAAATTGGGAAGGGGGCCCTGGCGCAGCAGAACCAGGTGGTCCATGCTGGAGAAGCAGATAAAGGCAGTCTGCAGAGAGAAAACAAAGGCTGATGCAGACAGAAAGGAGAAATCCTCATGGGTGACCTGGAGGCTGAGAGAACAGTTAGCTCAGCTTTGGGTCACTTTCCAGGCCTGGCCTTTCTTTCTCATTTTGGTTTTCTGAGAAATCTTTATCTCCCACAGAACCTCTCTGTAGGCTGAGCCAGGATGAGCAGATTGTGTTGAAGACCCGTGGGGTTCCATATGGGATAGGCACCTGGGACCACTGGAAGTCAACTTTAGTGTCTGTTCTGGCCTTTCTCACTTCTTGGTGTCTTTAGATTGTGATTCACTCTATATTCTCCAACTGAGGCATCCTTTCTTCAGCAAAAAGAGGATGTTTCTTCTTCATCTCCCATCTTCCTGGTATTGGAGAGTAGAAGAGTTTGCTTACAAGGAGATAAATAATAGATCAGGAAAAGGCTTTGAGATTTACAGGGAAAATACCACTGAGTAAGTGAAGAGTGAAGTATTCCTTAGATGTAAGGAAACAACCAAGCTGAAGAAGAGCAGGAATATAAAAGATATAACTAGAGAAACAGAATCGAATCAGAGACATACAGCAAATCAACTGAGAGACAGAAATCGTTACCATCTGACCTCACAAACTGCCACATCTCAAATACCCAGTCTTAGCAAAAATACATTCTCCCCTTCCATGCAGGTACTCAGGTCAATGACAGCACCATCACACCAGTGTCTGAAGGAAGTCTTCCCAGATAACCCAGCACTCGTATCTTCAGCTTGGGAGTCCATGAATTCTTCTGTCACACTGTGCCCGGCACGCAGACAATGACCTCTGAGCCACAGCTCTCACCAAGCAATCACATCGTGGCTCCCAAGACACCTAAATTCCCTTCCATTACCTGTGCTCTCTTTTTGGATACACGTGAACCATGACTACCCACACTCTCATGGTATGGCCATTTGTGGGCCACAGAGGGAGAAGATGGAACTTGGTTAGGATTATTAGCTTCAGAAGCAACTTTGAGAGTTCAAAGTGGGTATGTCCAGACAATTCAACATATAGGTCTGAAGTTCAAAGTAGAGTAGGAAACAGAAAGTTACAGGCATGCATTTATCATTCTAGAAGATGGTATAGAGTAAAGATGGAGGAGAGCCTTGGTTTGAACTTTAAGGAATTCACTTAAAAGTCATGCATGACCCAGTTGATACAGAGACTAGAAAAATAAAAGAAGGGAGGAAAAAGTGAGAAGTTGGAAGCCAAAGCACGAGATTGTTTCAACAAAGAGATTTTGGTCACCAGTGTTGGAAACTGCTGTGAGGATTGAAAATTGCCTGCTGAATTCAACAATACGGATGTCACTGGTGATCTTGGAGTAAACTGTTTTAGTGAAAGGAATGGCAGATTGAAATTCACCAGGTGTTGAGTGAGTATAGGCAGGGACATGAGTAAGTGGGTTTCGACATGTCCTCAGAGAACTCTGGCTTTGAAATATGAGGAGAAATACAAAATGCTTATGTGCATAAAAATGCAGCCTAATATATCCTAAAGACTATAATAGAGATGATGATTGAGAACAGCACAAATCAAACACCATTTCATTCCATAAAAGGCTAGGGAAGAGTTGACTGGATTTGAACCCACATCTCTTTGACCCAAAAACCATGGTTGGGCAAGAGAACCTATGAGACCACACATATGTTCATTAATCTAAATAACTGTGGTATACAAAGACAGGGGTATTATTTGGGTCTGATTTGTTCTTGTTTCTCTAGTTCCTTGAGGTCTGACCTTAGATTGCCTATTTGGCTCTTTCAGGCTTTGGGATGTCAGCATTTAATGCTGTGAACTTCCCTCTTCGCACCGCTTTTGCTCTATCTCAGTGGTTTTGGTAAGTTGTGTCACTATCATCATTCAGTTCAAAGAATTTTTAAATTTCCGTCTTGATTTCATTGTTAACCTAATGATTATTCAAGAGCAGATTATTTAATTTCCATATATTTGTATAGTTTTGAGGGTTTATTTATTTAGTTAGTTAGTTTTGGTTGAGATGGAGTCTCGCTCTGTCACCCAGGTTGGAGTGCAGTGGCACAATCTCGGCTCACTGCAACCTCCACCTCCCAAGTTCAAGCAATTCTCTGCCTCAGCCTCCTGAGTAGCAGGGATTACAGGTGCCCACCACCACACCCGGCTAATTTTTGTATTTTTAGTAGAGACGGAGTTTCACCATCTTGGCCAGGCTGGTCTTGAACTTCTGACCTAGTGATCCACCCGTCTCAACCTCTCAAAGTGCTGGGATTATAGGTGTGAGCCACTGTGCCCGGTCAGTTTTGAGGGTTTCTTTTGGAGTTAATTTCCAGCTTTAAGAGGGGTATGAGGCAAGCTTGATTCCCAGAATCTTTTGATCTCTTGCAGTTTTCCAGTGGTCATCAATGCAGCTGGAATTCACTGCTGCAGCCAAGCAACCACATAATAACCAAGAGGAAGCAGAAAGCAAAGGCATTAATATAAGCACACGTGACCAAAATGCAACTGGAGCATACTAAACAACAGCTTTATTTGTGGCCTCCAGCATGAGCTGGGATGTGCCAACTGTGTAATTCCCCTGTGCATGAAGAACTGCAGAACCATGCAGACTCTCTGGCTCTGCACAGGTCCAGTTGCACCTTTTGTAAACCTTTTAGTGATGTTTTTCAATATTTAATATCAAACTAACATTCTTAATTGCTTACTATTGTTGTCATTAAAAATGTAAGAACAATCTGTGTGGATGTCCCACACCTTAGCGTACTAGAGAAAGGACCAAAGTGAGAAGTGCAAAATCTCTCTTGAAAAGATGTCCTGTGACAAAAGAAATACTGCTTTGTCTAAGTTACATCTAATAGCTATTTTAAATGCTCACATAAACACATGGATTGATGAGGAAGGGAGCTGTCTGTCTCTATTGTGGCGATGCTAAAGCCTTAGCAGCAACACTGACAAATACATAGATCATTGATGTCAAGGGATTTTAGTTAATCATGAAGAAGAGCGGGAAAAGGATATAATGGAAAACGAAGATGAGAGGCTGACCTGCAGATGTGATTGACTTGGAACCATGCCCTGACAATTGTAGATGCAGAAATAAAAACACTAGGACCAACCACAAGAGGCAAGTAGGTAATCCAGTTAACAGGAGGTAGACCAGATAACCGAAATGTCAGGAGCTTTATGTACTGACCTTCGATTACCTCACGGTAAAGGAAAATATTGAGAAGGCTATTGATCTCGTATTCTTATTCACGAAAAACAGCAATTTGTGAGGTGACTGCAGTGTTTGAAAATGTGACGGCAATTTATAAGTTCAAAATAAAAACAAGTGGAGAAAAGAGCCTGAGAAGAGCCACACATCAAATCTTCTAGGCAGAATCCGATCTGCTTCAGAAAGAGATGCGGAAATGCTGCAGCCCAGTGAAGCAGGCAGTGACAGCTGACATTATAGGGGCTGAATGAGAGGTCATTCTCAACCTTCAGGTCACTGCCATTTTGTTATTTCCAGTTGCCAAAAAAAAAAAAGAAAAAAAAGTAACCCCAACCTAAACAGTGTTTGTACATGATGAAGGGCCTATCACTTGGTCATTTTCTCAAAACAAATAGGAAGGGACAGAGTGCCACAAGATAAGGCTATTTTCCCCCTAAACAAAGCTCATTTGTTTCTACCTGCAGCCTCCATCCCTAATTCCACAGCCTGGGCTGACACAGATAATGCCTCAAAGGCAGGCTGCCCCTCACATAGACACAAGAACCTAGCCAGCAAATATAAGCAAATGTAGGTCCCTTTATCTCCCAGGATAAAGCTGGCACCAACCCTCTGCTGGAAAAATTAAAAGACAAAATTTTCCACCACTAATCAAATCTCTTCCACCTAACGAGCACCACTTTCTTCTAAGGCAACTGTGATTATGCCCGTTTTCCAAATGACATCCTGAGAAAGTGATAATAATAGAAGTGTCACACACACCCAGGGTGTGTTTCCTTGTTTTCAAAGTATTTTCCCTAAGTTATGGCCATTTGCTTTGTTGTTTACGATAACTTCGTGAGGTAGACAGGATAGGAAATACGAGTTTAGGGACTTGGGTTATCATACTGTTCTTGAAGTCAGGTGATCTGTATCCAAACTGAACACACACCTCTAGTGACCTTCAGCAATGTTCTCAACCTTTCTGTGACTCAGTTCCCTCATCTGTAAAGGGTGAAAGGACTACAGTGAGAATGAAATGTGATGATGAAAGATCCTACACAGTGCCTGGCATTTAGAAAGTGCTCAATAAGTTTACAGCCATCATCATTCCACCTGTCACCATTGTGGCTGTCACCATAGATAAGGCAATGTGGCTGACATCCCTGAGATCCCAAAGTCAGAGATGCAACCACAGGCAGAATCCACAGTTCCTGATTCCAATCTATTGCCCTTTCCTGTCTGCTACAGAAACAATGTCAAAACAGCAAAAGGAGTTTCTAAAAAGTGCGGATAACATGTTAAATGTGTTTTTTAAATAAATGAAAGTCAGAGTGTTGCACAAAAGAGAAGAAGTGTGATTTGAAGCTTGAGCGAAGGCTCAGAAAGGGTCCTGATTTGTCCTTAGTTCTGTCCTGCACCATGTGATAATGAATTTGAGAGGTCGGGATGCTAGATGCCCTTCCTATCCCCAAATAAAAAGAGAGGGTGACCTTGGGAGGTCGAGGCAGGCTGATCACGAGGTCAGGAGTTCGAGACCACCCTGGCCAATACAGTGACACCCCGTCTCTACTAAAAATACAAAAATTAACCAGGTGTGGTGGCGTGCGCCTGTAGTCCCAGCTACTCAGGAGGCTGAAGCAGGAGAACTGCTTGAATCCTGGAGGTGGAGGTTGCAGTGAGCCGAGATCGCGCCACTGCACTCCAGCCTGGGTGACAAGAGCAAGACTCTGTCTCAATTAAAAAAATAAAATAAATAAAAAGGGGGTGGTTGATCCTCTGCATCAAAAGGTACAATAACAGGAGGAAGCAACAGTGCTGTGATCTGCAATAGAGATCGTTCACATCCTCCCAGGAACTAAAGTCCTCGCCTTAGGGGATACATTTTTTTCTTATTAAGCAAAACTGTTGGCTTGTCTTCAAAATGAATCTATTTTCTGTTGAGTCTTGAGACTATATGCCCATATTTATTTTTTAGAGACCCAAGTAATATTTCTAAGGGTCTCAATAGACTAAAATTTTCCCAAAATAAAACTGGAATACACCTAGGAGAAAAAAAAATAAAAAACATTCTACACATAGCTTCAAGCTCACTCTTTCTTGAAATTCTCTAGAGCTGATGCTGAACTTTGGAGGTGAATTTCATAGCCTTTAAAATCACGCCATTCACCTCTTCAATAGGTAAGGATTGAATTCTCATTCAACCAAATAATGGGTTATTCTTATTTAAAGATATGCAGTAAATTAGATTTTTTTTTTTTAGTGCCAACAATTAGGAATACATACTTCCTGTTTCTAAGCAATTTCAGGTTTAATTAGGATTCTCTAAGCCCCATTTGTCTTAACAATTTGACAGCTCCGGCTTCCCCTTCCACACCCACACTTTTCCTTTTTTTACACTCTCCCCGTTTGTAGTATTTTATTCCACAGAAATGCCAGGAGGGAAAGGGAAGCAAGCTTAAGTGCAAATCAGATCGCTTGTTTCTTCTCTGGAACACGCCACTTTCAAGGCACCTATGATAAAAGGTTATTTTCCCTTGACTGACAATTATCTCTAAGCTAATTATTAAAGTGTCTTATTAAAATGTGCATGTCTGGGGGACTTCCAAGGGAAGCAGCGATGAAATCCCCTGGAAGAAGAATATGACATCACAGGAGTAATGTGCAGGAGAGCGCCCTGTTTGTCCATTTAAATTAGTTTCATCATCCATAACAAGTGTTTAAAAAGCAGAAAAGCAAGCGTGATGCATAATGCATTGTGTCATGATGCATAGTAATTAGGCCTGCTCCCCACCGTCCCGTCTCCCAAGACTTAAAAATCTCTCCGAGTAAGCATTTTGTTCTAAAGGCTTTGACAAAAATGCCATTTAGGGACTTTCAAATTTACAGCTAGGCAATTTGTCATCATTTATATGAGAGAGTAGAAGGTAAAAGGAATATAACACTGCATGGTTCATCACTTCAAGAAGCTCCCGGTGATGAAAGCTCCTTGGGCCTCGATGTGGTAAAGGGACATTCACCTGTCCCTGCAACACTGGCTGGATGGAGGCACCCCCGCCATGGCCCCACGATGTGTTGTTTTCCTTTTTAAAAAAAAAAAAAGACAAAGCTGGCCAGGAATCCCAGCACTTTGGGAGGCCGAGGCAGACAGATCACGAGGTCAGGAGATTGAGACCACCCTGGCTAACACGGTGAAACCCCATCTCTACTAAAAATACAAAAAATTAGCCGGGCGTGGTGGCGGGCGCCTGTAGTCCCAGCTACTTGGGAGGCTGAGGCAGGAGAATGACGTGAACCCGGGAGGCGGAGCTTGCAGTGAGCGGAGATTGCGCCACTGCACTCCAGCCTGGGTGACACAGTGAGACTCCGTCTCAAAAAAAAAAAAAAAGGAACAAAACAAAAAAAAGACAAAGTCACATAAGATAGTTATCCCATGCTTAAACATTTGCTTTTGGGAAGCCAAAGTTAATTGAAGGTTTAGAAATCAATTTTCAGCTTCATGTATGTTGCTGCTTCTCCAAACCTCCGTGGACACTGAGGTTAAGAACAAGAGAACAATTAAAAATACTCTTTACTCTAAAATAGCATTTTTTGAAGATGTGATAAAATCTAAGAGAACGACTAAATTTAGATAATATCTAAAACACAGCTGAACCAAAAAAGGAAAGAGATGGTCTTTGGAATGAGACATTTTTACCTTAAAATAACCACATAATTATTTTATATAAAAAGAGCTTTTTCTGGATTTAAAATAAAATTTAGATCTGAAGTACAAATGTAGCATTTCCTGTTAAAGTATGACAAGAAACCAGGATTTGAGGTCTAATAAGCCCTACACGGAGCCCATTTACGCAACAGCCATCCACCCCTTTGCTCAACACTGAGCACCTAAGGCATGCTGGATTCTTCACTGGGGCCCAGGGCTATTTGCCCAAGAAAACCCAACTGAGGAATAACACGGAACAGAAAGCTGATTATTTTAGGACTGGTTAGAAGGGGTTAATTTAAATGATTTAATGATTGAATGATTAATGGAGTCCAAAAGGCAGACTCAAGTGACCAGAAAAATTCTCTTTCAGCTAATTTAACATTTTACCATAATTGAACACAGACTGCCTCAAACCACGGCACTGTGCTGGGCTGCACCCGGGCAGGGGAGCTTTTCGGCCCCATGTGAACCTTCCCCAGACAGTGGGGGCAGTCGGTGTCATCAAAACACATTATTGGATTTTCACCCTATAAGATGTTGAGTCTCAGACAAAACAACAAGGGCCAAACACATAATGGTTGTGTATACGCTCCCAATTGCATACTAGCATTCGTCGAGCCATAAATTTAGGAACATAGTGCTAATGCCATGTAATTACTAATCCTCACAAATTTCTAGTGTAAAAAAAGCCCATCTCAGTCAACCAACGAGATCATCATGGTCCAAGCTGTTGTGACAGATCATACAATCTAGCATGGATATATTGATCTGCATTGGCTTATATGTGAATTTCTCATTTCTTCCAACATTCTTCTCATTAATATGTTGGCCATGATGGAAACTATCTAGAGCTGAGAGATAGGCCGGCTTGGTTTGCATTCCAGCTCCATCCAACTCATATTGTGCCTCATTAAAGAAGTCAGTTTACATCTTTGATCCTCACTCCCCTCTTATCTTTCAAATAGAAGATTTTGACAGGTGATTAACAAAGGTCCTTCCATGTCTAACTGATGATGGTTCTAGGGCTCTGGGGCCTTAAGTCTCAAGAGCAGGATATCATCATCAGGAATGGGATAAGGCAGGAAGTTGACAATTTATGGAGAAAAATACTGTATGTAGGGATATATAAATAAAGGCCCCCTGCATGTGACAAGAACTATAAAAAGCTCTTGGGTAAAAAAATTAGGGTCAGGCCCAGCAATCCCATTACTGGGTATAGATCCAGAGGATTGTAAATAATTCTGCTATAAAGACACATGTACACATATGTTTATTACAGCACTATTCAAAATAGCAAAGACTCGGAAACAACCCAAATGCCCATCAATGATAGACTGGGTAAAGAAAATGTGGCACATATATACCACGGAATACTATGCAGCCGTAAAAAAAGAATGAGTTCATGTCCTTTGCAGGGACGTGGATGAAGCTGGAAACCATCATTCTCAGGAAACTAACCCAGGAACAGAAAACCAAACACTGCAAGTTCTCACTCATAAGTGGAAGTTGAACAACGAGAACACATGGACACAGGGAGGGGAACATCACACACCAGCACCTGTCAGGGGGTGGGGGCAAGGTGGGGAAGAGCATTAGGACAAAGACCTAATGCATATGAGACTTACAACCTAGATGATGGGTTGATAAGTGCAGCAAACCACCATGGCACATGTATACCTATGTAACAAACCTGCACATTCTGCACATGTATCCCAGAACTTAAAGTAAAATAAAATATTTTTTAATTAGGGTCATAAATATATATCACAGAAAAAAATTTCTTATGGTTGAATTCTATAGCCATGTAAAAATTCAAAGAAAAAAAAAACGAAAACAAAATCAAGAGTGAGTGAATTTGGATGAATCACCCAGCATGGCCCTGAGCCTAACTCCATTCAAGATTTATGCCCACTTAAACATCAGAACCTCACAGACTTGAATGTTAACCTTAATTTCCTCATTAAGCAATAACTTCTGTAGAGCACAACAATAGATTATAGTTTATTATGCTTTTAACTTAGTAAAGTGCCTTAAAATATATTATGAATAATCTACTACAGTAGGTTTTTTGTACCCAAACCAGACACCAGATATCCAGACATATATATATACATATATATATACACACACACACACATGAACTGTAGTTGGGGAGGGTTTCACAGATATACATATATATATATATCTCTTCACATATATATACACATCTCTCTTCATAGATATATATACACACACACTCTAATTTCTTGAATCATCTTCACTGCTTTGAGTTTGTCAAATTGTCTTTTTTGACTTTTCACAACTTAAGAGTCAGGACATTTTTCATTTTATCTTTTGGCTCTGTTGCACACAGCTTTGCTCTGAGAGTCCTTGAAAGCTTCTCACTGCAGCCTGGAGTTTGCTCTTCAGCCTCCTTCAGATCCATCCAATCTCTAGATTTATGTGCACGCACGCATAGGCACACACACACACCCCCCACAGCAGTGGTGTCAACACCTAGCCCATTTCTCAAACTGCTAGACAGCACTGATCCATGTTCCCTAGGATTCTGTGGCAACAGCTTCCCTTCCGTGAAGCCCTCCCCAACTACAGTTCACAAAGCTTCCTCCCTCCTCTGTGTTTATATTTAACATTTTTAGCTCCATCCATGTCCCTGAAAAGAATATGATCTTGTTCCTTTTTATGGTTGCATAGTATTCCACGGTATGTATGTACCACATTTTTCTTTATCTAGTCTATCACTGGTGGGCATTTAGGTTGTTTCCATGTCTTTGGAGCTGGAGACCATGATCCTTAGCAAACCAGTGCAGGAACAGAAAACCAAATACCTACTACATGTCATCACTTTCAAATGGGAGCTAAATGATGAGAACACATACACATAGAGAGGAACAACACACACTGGGGCCTATCGAAGGGTGGAAAGTGGGAGGAGGGAGAGGATCAGGAAAAATAACTAATGTATACTAGCTTAACACCTGGATGATGAAATAATCTGTACAACAAACCTCCATGACACAAATTTATCCGTGCAACAAATCTGCACATGTATCCCTGAACTTAAAATAAAAGTTAAAAAAAAAAAAAGACCAGGCACAGTGGCTCATGCCTGTAATCCCAGCACTTTGGGAGGCCGAGGAGGGCAGATCACTTGAGGTCAGGAGTTTGACACCAGCCTAGCCAACATGGTGAAACCCTGTCTCTATTAAAAATACAAAAATAAGCTGGTGGCACATACCTGTAGTCCCAGCTACTTGGGAGGCTGAGGTGGGAGAATCACTTGAACCCGCGAGGCAGGGGTTGCAGTGAGCCAAGATGTGCCACTGCACTCTAGCCTTGCTGACAGAGTGAGACCTTGTCTCAAGAAAAAACAAAAAAAGTATTTTTTGAATGACCAGCAGCTCATTTTATAATCTAACTAAATTGGATTACTCAGTTTTTCTCCTTGTTTTACTAGCTTATATTACCTCTGTTTTTTTTTTAAAGATTTTGTTACTTTGTACTTATCTATGTCATAATTTCCTAATGAAATGGCCAACTAAGAAACATATTTATACTGTTCTTATTTTATTCCATATTCCCAATGGACATAAAATAAGCACAATAAATATTTTCAGGTTTATTAATGCTCTCCTTCTAAGAAAGGCCATTGGTGAGTTTACACTGATTTCATGTTCGGTCATTAATAACATTAGTAGCATTCTATACCACGATTGGCCTGCTTAGATAGTGCCAATTCCTCACAATCTGTATCATGCTGAGATGGGTCTATACAATATGTAAACCCTACTTCTCTTTATTTTCAGTTTTTAACTACAACTTTTTCCATAAGTAGAAAAGCAAAGAATTTAAACATAAACTTCTTATAAGAAATAATACTTCGGCCTGGCTCAGTGGCTCACGCCTGCAATCTCAGCACTTTGGGAGGCCGATGCGGGCGGATCACTTGAGGTCGAGAGTTTGAGACCAGCTTGACCAACATGGCAAAACCCCATCTCTACTACAAATACAAAAATTAGCCGGGCTTGGTGGTTCATGCTTGTAATTCCAGCAACTTGGGAGGCTGAGACAGGAGAATCGCTTGAACCTGGGAGGCAGAGGTTGCAGTGAGCTGAAATTGCGCCATTGCACTCCAGCCAGGGTAACAGAGCGAGACACCAACATCCCCAGCACTACCCCCCAAAAAAGAAAGAATGCTTAATCTTAGCATACATACATTCAGTGTGTGTGTGTGTGTGTATAAGTGTGCAAGATGAAGAGAGAAGGGAAGAGAGACAAGGAGGTCGGAAAAAGATAAACCATAAAAGAAACCCAGTAAGTTGCTCAACCAAAAAGCAAGGCCACAGATGTGAAATATGAAATGAATTGTAAATTATTCTGAAGCTAAAGTTATACTAAGTTGAATCCTATAAATCTCAAGTCAACTTGTTCAAGACTTTCAAAACTCACAACATGGAACACATTTTTAAACTTAAAATTTTTCAGTGTATGAATGAGGGAAAATGGATATACGGGTGATACTAAGTTATACCACGTAACAAAAAATGTAAGTATTTATACCTGTCCTGAACCCTTCATTTTCTGGTTATTATAGAACCCAAATAGCTTTATACTAACAGGAACCAAAATTGAGCCCAATGATCTGTAAAATAATAGACGGTGACTGCCACAGTGAAACCTCACCCAAATTCACTCTGTCAAGATTACATTTTTGTGTACTTTAATTTCAAGAGAAATACAAAAGCAAGAAGCAATGAAACTTGTCAGTTATTAGTTCATTTAAGCTGATTTACCCCTTCAGGATGTGCCCTCTGATCCGCACGTATTGCAATGCAGTCATATTTCAGCATCTCTTGGGTTACTATGTGATAAAATTATAGAATAATTCTCATCAGGTGTTTTAAAATCCCTGTCAGTGACTCCATTCTGGCACATAGTTTGCAGACAGGCAAATTTCATAGAATCTCAAAAGAAAAAAAAAATCAACTAGGCAGTATTGGCAGTAAACACACAAGGCTATAAAACCTATCCACACCTTTAGTTTAACAGTAAACTCACATTGTGAGGCACTGCCATGGGGATAATCTAGACCTGACTTTATCAGCAGTCATGCTTGGATCATCCCCATTGGGCTCCCTCTCCCCCTGCAGCCTCCCACCTCGGTCAGTACCCAGCCAGTCCTAGGGGCAGATCATCTCACTCCAGCACTGTGGAAGTAGGCTTTGCTTGGCCACCCTTCCACCAATCATCTCTGCTCTCCAATGTCTCCTCTGTGCTGCAACCAAAATAATGCACTGATTGCTCAAATGGAGATGATCATTTTAACACACGAATCTTCAATTCAATTCCATCTAAATTTGAATTCAAATCCTTCCACAATCTGCTCCCTATCCCATTTTTATTATTGATTTTTATTATTATTATTTTTTTTTTTTTTTTTTTGAGACAGGACCTCGCTTCTGTCACCCAGGCTGGAGTGCAGTGGCACAAACATGGTCCTCTGCAACCTCAACCTCCCAGGTTCAAGCAGTTCTCCCACCTCAGCCTCCTCAGTAGCTGGGACCACAAAGGCATGCCACCATCCCCAGCTAACTTTTTTAAAAGTATTTTTGCAGAGATTGGGTCTGACCACATTGTCAAGGCTGGTCTCAATCTCCTGGGCTCAAGCAATCTTCCCGCCTTGGCCGCGTCAAAGTGCTGGGATTACAGGCGTGAAACACCTTGCCCAGCCCCTATCCCATTGTTAGATGTGTCTTCCACCATGACTTTGCAAAGAAACTTAATGGAATTCAGTGTCTCTCTCTCCACACCCAGGGACATCCATCCTTTTCCTCTTTTCTCCTGCCAATCTTTTCACTGCCCCCTTTCCCAGTCAAAAGCATAAACAACCTTAAAAGTGAAGTTCTGAAATCCCCTTCTTTTTGAAGCCCTTTTTAAATAGGCCAATCAGAAATTGTTTTCTGTTTCCATAAACACGGCAGTGCTTTCTCTGTATGTCCGACATGGTGGTCACGATTGTGTACAAGCTTTTTGAAGTTCTGAGCATGTCCTATTGTCCTGGAGACTTTGCCATGACCCAGAAAAGAGGAAGTTGTTTTGTTTCTTGCACAGTCCTTAACACAGTGTTTTTTTCTCATTTATT
Source organism: Macaca thibetana thibetana (assembly GCF_024542745.1). Lineage (NCBI taxonomy): Eukaryota > Metazoa > Chordata > Mammalia > Primates > Cercopithecidae > Macaca > Macaca thibetana. Next base: position 156,219,781 of record NC_065580.1, on the reverse strand, counting down.
TATTCAACAAATATGGAGGGAGCAACGTATGTGTCAGTCCTTGTTCTAAGAACTGAAGATACTACAATGGGCAAAACAAAATCCCTGCTTTCTTGGATATTACAGTTAAGTATACATAGCTGTTCAGTAAACATTCCCTCCTCTCCCCTCCCCTTTCCCCTCCGCTCCCTCCCCTCTCCTCCCCCCTCCCCCCCTTCTTTCTTTCTTTCTCTCTCTCTCTCTCTCTTTCTTTCTTTCGATGGAGTCTCGCTCTGTTGCCCAGGCTGGACTGCAATCACATAATCTCAGCTCACTGCAACCTCCGCTTCCCGGGTTCAAGTGATTCTCCTACCTCAGTTTCCTGAGCAGCTGGAATTACAGGCACCCGCCACCACGCCTGACTAATTTTTGTATTTTTAGTAGAGATGGGGTTTTACCATGCTGGCCAGGCCGGTCTCGAACTCTCCACCTCAGGCAATGCACCCACCTTGGCCTCCCAAAGTGCTGGGATTACAGGCATGAGAGACCGTGCCCGGCCTCCGTAAACATTTTCAGTAAATTTTGAACCAAACAACTTTGTTTTCCTCGAAGTATATACAACATACCAGAAACTACATTGGTAGTCAACAAAGTTTTTTTTTAAGGGGTTTTATTGTTATATCCTTATATGGGTGTGTGAGAGTTGAGAATTCTAGGGCATAATGTTTGAGGATCTTTTAATTAAAATACAAATGCAGATCTTTCAAATGCAGAAACTATTGTCACACAGAGATATGCTGTCATTCCATCAGAAAGACAAATAAAGTAGAATTGAAGAGACAGCAATGACATCAAGTCCTTAAGAGCTATACATTGGTTTAGACAACATTCATTGGTTTAATTATTCAATCAGTAACTACTTACTGGGCACCTGCAGCCTGTCAGTCACTCTTCTAGGTGAGCACAGTAGACAAATGTGGGCTTCCCCAGTTGGGAGAGATAGATAATAAACTTTTAAGTATATGATTTTAAGTACTCTGACTTCTACAAAGAAACCTGAAGCATGGCAAGGAGAAACTGAGCAATCAAGGAGGCCGCTTTGTTTTAGATCAGGTGATCAGGGAGGCCTCTCTTAGGTGGTGATATTTGGACAGAGAACTGATGGAAGTGAAGAAGTGGGGCAGGAAAAGGCCCAGGGTAGAGCATTCCAGGCAGAACACGCAGCCAGTGCAAGGCTGCTGAGGAGAGGACCAGCTCAGAAAGCTGGAGAAACGTCCAGGTGGCCAGCGTGGCTCTGTGGAGGGGGTGTGGTGGGCCAGCCCAAGCCAGGCCGTGGAAAGGCTTTTAGGTGTAGGCAATGCTGTATTTCTTTTAGGGATGAAGGGAGAGGCTTTGGAAGGAGGAGTGATGTGATCTGCTTTGTATTTTGAGGAGATCCCTTGGCTACTGGGTGGAAGTTCAGCTGTGAGTTGGCAGATTGTCGTAATAGTCCAGGCAAAAAGGAGAACACAGCATGAAGGGAAGTAAAGGTAGAAGAAATGGTCAGATTCTTAAAGTAGCATCACTAGGACATGCCGGTGGTTTGAATATAAGATGTGAAGGACAGAGAGGAATCAAGGATGACTCTGAGATTTCTGTTCTGTGCAGTGAGTGATGCTCAATTTGAATGACCAAAATGTGAGATAGAAGCGGGTACAGGGAGAAAAATCCAGAAGTTCTGCTTCAGAGAGTTTAAATGTTGAGATGCCTGTGATTTTGTAAAGGGATGTTGAGTAGGCAGCTGGATTTCAGGATCTGGATTTGAGCTCAGAGAAGAAATCGCGGATAGAGATATGAATATGAAAGTCATCAGCACATGGAGGGCATTTAATGCTTCGACCTAAATTAAATTATATAGAGAGGAAGTATAGAGAGGAAGGGAAGGGAAAGGAAGCAGAGAGGAAAGGAGAAGAGAGGGGTAAGAATTAATCCCTGGAATGGGCTGAAACATTTAGTCTGATTAGAGGGAAGAAGCTCGCCAAAGACACTGAGAAGGAGAAGCCAGTGAGGCAGAAGGAAACCCAGAGAGTGTGGTGTGCATGGTCCAGGTGACGGTGTTTCAGGAAGGGAAGTGTGATCTGTTGTGTCACAGCTGCTGAGAGAGTGAACATGAGGAAATCTAGAAACGTGGGCCATGTGTGGTGACTCATGCCTGCAATCTTAGCACTTTTGGAGGCCAAGGCAGGAAGATTGCTTTATTCAAGGAGTTTGAGACCAGCCTGGACAACATAAACAGACCCCCATCTCTGCAAAAATTAAAAAATTAGCTGGGCATGGTGGTGCAGCAACTGTAGTCCAGCTACTTGGGAGACTGAGGTAGGAGGATCACTTGAGCCCAGGAGTTTGAGGTCATGGTGAACTGTGATTGCACCACTGCATGCCAGCCTGGGTCACAGAGTCAGACCATGTCGAAAGAAAAGAAAAGAGAAGAGAAGAGAAGAGAAGAGAAGAGAAGAGAAGAGAAGAGAAGAGAAGAGAAGAGAAGAGAAGAGAAGAGAAGAGAGGGAGGGAGGGGAAGGGGAAGGAAGGGGAAGGAAGGGGAAGGAAGGGGAAGGAAGGAGAAGGAAGAAAGGAGAAGGGAAGGAGAAGGGAAGGGGAAGGGAAGGAGAAGGGAAGGGAAGGGAAGAAGGGAGGAGGGAGGAAGGAGGAAAGAAAGAAAGAAAGAAAGAAAGAAAGAAAGAAAGAAAGAAAGAAAGAAAGAAAGAAAGAAAGAAAGAAAGAAAGAAAGAGAAAAAGAAAAAGAAAAAGAAAGAAAGAAAGAAAGAAAGAAAGAAAGAAAAAGAAAGAAAGAAAGAAAGAAAGAAAGAAAGAAAGAAAGAAAGAAAGAAAGAAAGAAAGAAAGAGAAAGAGAGAGAGAGGGAAGGCGGGAGGGAGGGAGGGAGGAAGGGGAGGGAGGGAGGGAGGGAAGGAGGGAGGGAGGGAAAGAAAGACTAGAAATGTGGAAGTCATTGGCTTCATTGACAAAAGCAGATTCAACGGAGTGGTGAAGAAGACACTGACCAGTGTGTGACAACAGAGACTGAAAGATGAGGGTGTCAGGTGAGTTGAAACAGCTCTACTCGAAGTGTGCATGCACAGACCAGCTGCTTTTATCTCATCTGCAGTGAGACAAGCACAGAAACTGAGATATTGCTGCAACATTCAAGGGTGTGATCAGTGGGCTCCATTCTGAGGAAGGGAGGTACAGACAACTTTGCGTATTGTTGAACTCATGTGGTAAGAAGCATGCGCAATAAGCTGTGTTTGAGGCAAGTCCTGTAAGGACCTCACATCAATCTGCAACAGATTGGAAAATGAAAAACTGATCCTTCAGCACAGTTAGTTTGAGCAGCACTATTATACTCAACTCTTTCCAGTAGTTTTACTATTAAAAAGTATCAGGGGAATTGGATGGGAGAAGGGAGTGGTGACGAGATGGGAGGTGGTGGTTGTAAGAATGTTTTATAGCAGTAGAGGCAACAGAGAGATAACAGAGTGTTGTTTGCTGAGCTGGAAGAAGTGGAAGTTGAGGGTGAGATAAATGTAAGGGCAGGACTGATGCGGTGGCTCACACCTATAACTGCAGCACTTTGGGAGGCTGAGGCAGGAGGATTGCTTGAGCCCAGGAGTTCAAGACCAGCCTGGGCAACATAGTGAGACCCTGTTTCTATAAAAATAAATAAATAAAAATAAATGCACGGACAAAGTCTTTAAGCAGTTGGGAGATGTGGAATTCTGGACATGAATGGAGGTTTCAGCTTTCAACAGAAGCAAGGCCAGGGCTTCCATGGCTACAGGAGGGAAGGTCATGTATACGGCTCTGGTATGGGACCCGAAATTAAGGTTCCGTGAACTGGGTAAATTCAGAAGAGACTCAAAGGGCTTACCTGCTAGTTCTCCCCGACCCATGTGCTCTCAGGGATAAAGTCCCCTAGCCAAATGGCACTCCGCTCATAGGGACCAGGCACAGTGCCTGCTTATCCATGAGTAGTGGGCTTCAGTTTCCCATCAGCCTGTGGAATCAGCCAAATAAGCCAATCACATTCTCCCTCAGGAACCGGGGGACACCCCACCCTCTTTTTTTTTGAGACAGTCTCACTCTGTCACCCTGGCTGGGATGCAGTGGCACAATCTTGGCTCACTGCAACCTCTGCCTCCTGAGTTCAAGCGATTCTCCTGCCTCAGCCTCCCAAGTAGCTGGGACTACAGGCACGTGCTACCACGCCTAGCTAATTTTTGTATATTTTTAGTAGACACGGGGTTTCACCATGTTGGCCAGACTGGTCTCAAACTCCTGACCTCAGGTGATCCACCTGCCTCGGCCTCCCGAAGTGCTGGGATTACAGGTGTGAGCACCTAGCCACCACCCCTTCTTGTTACTACAAGGCCTGCTTCCCGCAGCCCCTGCTAGCTCACTCTGTATGGCCTGCCCTGTCCTCCTCCCCTGGGCTGTGGGAATACTTGAATGAAACACTGCTGTCAATTTTATCTGCCCAGGGTCATGTGTTCAACCACCGCTGTAACTGACTCCCCCCTCATCAGTGAGGTGAGAGGGAGGCAATAAAAACAGGAGTGGACACTGAGCGCATGAAAAACTGAGTGTGTGGGTGTGTGTTGGAGAGCAGGGACTGGTCCAAGTATTCACTTGATTCTTCTGATTTCTCAGTATGATTTTTTTCTGGTTTTGTCATATGATTTAATATGAAGTTATTGACTCAGAGTCTGGGAAAGGAAGGAGAGTTTGAGGTTTGGGGAGGTGAGAAAGGTGTGAAGTAGTCTTCCCACAGACACAGAAAGCACCTACGGCAGTGAAGTGAGATTGAGGGCAGAGCTAAGAGCCCACTCGAGGTTTGTGGTCATGCATAATGAGACCTATCAGAGCACAGTGTGTGCGGCGAGAGCCCCTTGGTCAGGTGCAGCTGCTCTGATGCAGTGGCAGACAGGCGGGGGCGGTGTAATCAGGTATATCACAATAGTCTCTGAGACACGGGAATTCAGAGTAGGTGTGAGCACCTGATGAAATAGGTCAGAGGAAAAGCCAGGTGGAGTTGCAGTCAGCTGTCAAGAGACAGAGCCACGATGGTATCGAGATCACTACAGACAGGTGGTGGTCACCTAGTGTTGTCCGCTGAAATTTGGAGGGTTTAATTTTTTATCCAAATACCATAGAAATGGGTATGAAAAGATGGGTAACACATGCTGCATGTTGGGAAGTGGAGGTGACCAGGTGCTCAGTTGCATGGGAGAGGCCACGAGTGCTTGGCAATGTTGGATGATGGAGATGATGAATGAGCAGAGATTCCGGAAATGCTGGGATGCAAACAAACCAACCCTGAGACTTCAAAATTATTCCCATATTGCCACATTTTTTCCTGCATCTTCCTTCAGAAAAACTTAAGAAAGCCAGGTTTGCTATCCGGCTCATCTTAACTCTCCACATAACTTACATTTCCAGTTTTCCAGATAAGCATGGCCATTTGTGTTAGGCTATAAAGAAATACCAGAGACAGGGTAATTTGTAAAGAAAGAGGCTTCATTGGCTCACAGTTCTATAGGCATTACAGGAAGCCTGGTGCTGGCATCTTCCCAGCTTCTACGGAAGCCTTAGGAAGCTTACACTCATGGGGGAAGGTGAGAGGGGAGCAGGCAGGTCACAGGGTGAAAGCAGGAACAAGACAGACAGGGAGTAGGTGGGGAAGGTGCCACACACTTTTAGATGATCAGATCTTCAGAGAACTCCCTACCATGAAGACAGCGCCAAGTCATGAAGGATCTGTCCTTAGGGATGGTGCAAAGCCATGATCCAAACACCTCCCACCAGGCCCCACCTCCAGCACTGGGAATACAATTGGACATGAGATTTGGGCAGGGAAAAATATCCAAACTATATCACCACTCTAAATACTACGTGCACTCAGAAACCAGCTGACCTATCTGGGGCTCATTCATCCAGGAAGACAGCCTGGAAGTCAAGTGCAGGAGTTGTGGAATTAGACTGCCCAGGTTCAAATCCTGCTTCCACCCCTGGCTGGATGTATGCCTTCTTTAGGAAAGGCATTCACCTTTGTAAGCCTTGAATTTCCGCAAGTGTAAAGTGGAAATAATACCAATAAGCACCTCAAAGACTTGTTTGTCAATTAAATGGGATGGTAAAATAAAGCACTTAGCACAGTTCCTGGCACACAATAAGAGCTCAATAAATATTAGCAATTATTATAAATAAGTTCATTCACCACTCAAAAAAAGGTGATTCTATGAGTATTGTCATAGTATGAAATTCAGGTCGCTTAGGCCACAGACAAGAAACCAAATATCTTTAAATTTCTCTGTAGTCAGACTCTCCATGGGATCCCTGGCCAAGGTTTGTGAGGTGGCTGATTGGACAGGATGAAGGCAATCGTCACGATAGGGGACCAACTGGTGGACCCTGGTGGTGGCTTCATTAGAGCAGTGTTCCAACCAGCACCATGCAGTGTATCCTGCAGAGGGGCCACCCAGGCAATAAACCGAGTTCCACCACCTTGCAGCCAGCAGCCGAGGGAAGCTCTGAGCTCTGAGAGAACTGGGCTATTTTCATCACATTTAGACAATGGACACACTCCACAGAAGGCAAATTTCCTTTCTCAGGGGACATATATCACATATGAGTAGCTGGTTTGAACCTTAACTCAGTGTGCAAGAGCAATATCACCATAGCATGGCACAGGTATGTACACACACACAGGCATACACAGGCATATCTTATTCTTATTTATCGCTCAGCTTTCAGTCAAGCTGAATATGTGAGAATGTCTAGGCAGTATTTTCTAAACTCTTTAAGACGCATGTCCCGTGGACACTTCCGGTAAAATGATTCAGCTTCAATAAGATTCAGACTCTTACTAACAAAACGAATTTGGATGTTTTTGCGGAAAAGCCCAAACTGATACAAAACTCACAATTTCAGCCTCTAATTGGCAATTTCAAAAATATTTTGATTCTGATATTTTGGCACTGAGAAAACTGGTAGTCAGTTCAGGACAAATGAAATACGATGTACTTAAAAACAGATGCATGATTTAAACTTGAGAGTTGGGGAAAGATCCTATCCTGTGATACGAATGTAATATAACTGTCATCTGGTCTCCAATTTTACTCTTCCCAACAGAATGCAATCTCATGAAATAGTTGCACCTCTGAAGTGGGTAAAAGTTAATTAACCTGTCTCTTACGTACCTAACTTAAGGAAGCGAATTGGCTGACATGGAAAAGTAAATGAATTTTCCATTTATACACCGATTTTTTAAAAACCGATCTTTCACTTTCCCAAAACAACTCTTTAAAGAAAATTTAACATAATCATTTTCAGCTTGAAAACTTCAAATGAAGGAATGGGGCTTTATTTGGGAGAAGATTTAAAGACTGTGACACCAGACAACCTGGGCTGAAAGTGCTGTTCTCAAATCACAGTTCCCACCTGACCAGGGCCTGACAGTCAACATTTCCAAACCCTGGTTTCACAGTCTGTAAAACTGAAATTAAAAATACCCATTTGACTGAGAATGAACAGAGGCGTAGGCCTCATTCTGTCATTCAACAAGTGTGTGACCATGAGCACACTAATCCTGCCTTCTTTACGATGGTGATAACAACAATACTCACATCTAGTAACAAATCATAAATTCAAGCTATTGTTTTTATGATCATTACTATTGTAGCTAATAAACATAATGAGTGCAAATCATATGGTTAACTCAAGCATCCACACACTTTAGATGCCCAGTACATACGTGTTTCCTTTGACCCTCATTCTTTTTTAGGGAAATAATTACAAGGAGAATTTCTTTCTTCAAAGAAAACCAAGAGATTTTAATTTCTATGAAGGAGATTACACAATATTTGAAGGGGTATGTGACAATCTATGCAGATATTTACTCTCTCTCTGAGTAATTCTTGTGGCCCAGGGGTTGGAATGGTGATATATGGTATCATCGTGTGGCCTGCTCTTGAACGCAAGAGGATATGAGTTCCAGCCAGATCAAAACACATGCAAATTTTGATTTAAAAAAACTATACATATTCTACATGCTCCTATTTCTTGTATCCAGACTACCCCGTTATGCTAATATAAAGGGAGAAAAAGTGATAGGGCGCAAGGAAAAATTCAATCACTGCTAAGCTCATCAAACTACACAATGAGCCATGGTAATCTGCAGCCTTAGAGGAGAAACCCATCGATGGCAACACTACCATCGATATTTTCTACTCACATTCTTTCCTACACAGTCCCAGTTTTATTACATTAGGAAGCATTTCGTCAACATTGTAAATTAACAAGCCTCAAAAAATCACCCAAAGTACACAGCATGCGAAAGCAAACCTAAGCTGTGTTATCAGAAAACAAAACCAAATGATGGCATGCCTTTTTAAGGAAATATAAACCTGAAATAAACAGAGAACAGCCCTCCCAGAGCCACCACATACACAAGAGGCAGAGACTCAGGCGACACTCAGGAGGGAAAGGAAGGCAAACAGCAAAAACTCTCTCAGAGAAAAAGACTTCATGGACTTTGGAGCCACTACAGCTGTCTGTGCACACAGACGCTCTCTACTCTTCAAGCGTTTCTCCACATCTAATATCTTCAGATCATTAGTGCTTTCTAACTAGGGTTTCAATATTTCCCAGAGGCCTCTCCAGTCCAGCCTTTGCCTGAGAGAACAGGTTACAAAAATATCCCCTCTCCCTTTTACCAGGCAACAAAGAGAATTTGCAGTGCTTTGAAAACAGAAATCCACATCCACGGGAAAAACAGGCCTCCGCCAGCCGCAGCAAAGGGTGCTTCGGGCACAGGGCAACCAAGCGAGAGAAAATGCATTCAGAGTGGTTAGCACACAGGATTAATCACATTATAATTTAATCATCTGATCAAACACTAATTAGCATAATTGCTTGAGGGAGAAATGGCTGGAGGAACCCAGGAACACTCTGAGCATCCATGTTCTTAATGACAAAAGAGGCAACACAGATTTGGCTTCCCTTTCTTCATTAAAAAAGGAAGAAAATAGCAAATAAAGTTAATCAATGACAAGCATCACCAGCTATGGTTTTAGCAGCCAAAGGAATTGCAACTGAGATTCACATTTTCCTTCCTCCTCTCTCTCCAGGACTGCTCTAAAATCCATGGAGAAAATGCAGTACTGATGTTACAGTAACTAGACTCTGAGCTATTTAAGTCAGGGTTCTCAACCTTGGCACAATTAATATGTTGAACTGGATCATTCTCTGTCGTGGGGAGCTGTCCTGTGCATTGCAGGGTGTTGAGCATCTTACAGTGAGTGTCCCCTCCAGATGCCAGTAGCAACCTGCAACCAGAGGTGTGACAACCAAAAATGTCTCCAGACATTGCTCACTGTCCTCTGTGGGTGCAAAATTGCCCTCCGTTAAGAACCACTGAAGAACACAATTTGTCCGGCACATACTTCTTGTAAAAGTAACCAAGTCATAAAAATAGGGGGAGGAGTCTTTTTATTTCCATCTGCCAAAAAACAATGAGCCTAAAATAATAGTTGCCCAGTTTGGGAGGCCGAGGTGGGCGGATCACGAGGTCAGGAGATCGAGACCATGCTGGCTAACACAGTGAAACCCGTCTCTACTAAAAATACAAAAAATTAGCCAGGCGTGGTGGCGGCGCCTGTAGTCCCAGCTACTGGGGAGGCTGAGGCAGGAGAATGGCGGGAACCCGGGAGGCGGAGCTTGCAGTGAGCCAAGATTGCGCCACTGCACTCCAGCCTGGGCGACAGAACGAGACTCCATCTCAAAGTAGTAGTAGTAGTAATAATAATAATAATAATAATAATAATAATAGTTGCCCAGTTCCATGGATTTACCTTATTTCTCATGGATCTATTTAAAGCTCTACAATAACCCTTAATGCCTATGCCTCTGCACTTCAGAAAACAATAATTAAATACCAGCCTCCTCCATCAAAGATCTTGAGAGAGACACTTCCAGGAGCACCTCTGAATGGGGAAACTCACAGGCTCAAAGAACTCTAACCCTTGGTTCCAGACTTCAATGTGCCCTGAGCAGGCGTGAGATCACAGCAGTGTCTTCCACCTACCCATGAGGGAGCAAACCACCAGTGACTTTGGAAACAAATAAATCCAGAGAAGGCCTCCAGACGCCCCAGGGAAATACAGCTTTCTCCCTCCACTCTCACTGAGCACATGGACGCTCCGATATTTGCTCCCAGTTTCTAAAGAGGGAGAGAGAAAGGTGAACAAGACAGAGAGAGGCGAAATGCAGACTGCTCCTCCATTTCTTGCAAATGGATCTCCACGATAATCAATTCATTGCACAACCTTAACCTGCCTTGGCCACCAGTCAGGCTGGACCTAATCATATTTATTCTTATCAAGAGATGCTAGAAACCCCAGGGAAAAATACTCAACACTTATTACTGTACGAAAGAAATATTTTCTATGGATTAAGGTGATTTGTTCTAATAATAACACTGAGTCACACTATCTCTCATTTTTACTTTTTTTAATAAAGAAAGTGTTTCACCACTTACAATTACTCATGAGTCTAATGCAGGTTATTAAATCTGATGATGGAAATATTTATGCCCTTTCTGTGGCAGAGAGATGGGAAAAGATTGACCTACTCTACTACAAAATTTAAAAGAGAACAGTCTGTGCTATACCATGTAGGTTGTGAAAACTCCAAATCAGAGAGGAATTGTGAGCTATTTTAAACTGAAATCTTCCTCTGCAATTCCCCTCTCAGAGCTTGTGACTTCTTAATATAATGCGCCCACCCCCTTTTAAAGGAACATGAGTATAGGAAACTATTATTGCAAAGAAACAGTCTACCCCAATTCCTGTAGTGATGAGTAAGCAGAATTCACATTTATTCAGCCTACAATGGCTTTTATACCATTTCCTTCTAAAGCTAAATTTCAAAACAGCCACTCTAAAAGGTAATTTCTATAGTGAAACACAATAAAATCGCCAAAGGATTATAACATCAAACTTGTTTAAGATGCCTAGAAGGGGAAGTTATTTTTAATATTATCTAAAATAAGATCTCAGGACACAAAAAGATATTTTTAAGGTTCTGAATTTAGGCCTCTCTCCAGCACACATTTGAGTCTATTTTAGTGCAAAAATCAAGGACACAATGTTTTGAAAAAATTAATCTGCCACCAATAACTGCCCTCAATTTTGTCATATATGTAACAAGGTCTAAAATGCACATATGCCCTTATATGCCAGTTTCTCTCTTTTTTCTGACAACTTAGCATAATGACATATGCTTTGTATGATAAATACAGTCAACTTGTGATTATTTACCTAAAAGAAAGCCAAGAAAATCCAACAGAGCAAATGACCCAGAGCCCTTTAGATCTGGCTCTGGAATGAGCTTGTGCCCTGGACAAAGGCATGTGCAGCATCCCAGGGCGGCATCAAAGCGAAACCTCTAGCTGCAAACAGATCCACTCTCCTGCCCTGTCTCACCTCATCCTAGCTCATCCCTTAAACTTGTTCAATAGAGTCACCCAAATGGTTTCCCACTATGGATCTCTTGCTTGGAGCCTCATGGTTACACGTAGGTTTCAAAGGGCTTCTCTGCTAGGACTCCAGCTGCTATTGAAGAAGGTACCAATGTGAGAAATACAATGGAATCAACACCATAAGCAAAGCACAAGCATTTATAAACCTGAATATCAAATACGCTAAAACTGGAAGAAAAAAATGATGGCACTAAGAGATAGATATTAATACACAGATGATTCGCAAGCTGCTAGCATCCACCTTGGGAGTGCCTCTGGCAGGATCACATACACCTCTACTCAAGAGTCTTTCTTGTTACTAACCCCCAGCACCGATTATCCTGAAACATGCCCAGATTCTTATGGTGGTCAGTGAAGCCCTAACCCTGTATACAGACATTTCCAATAAATTACCACGCAATACAGAGTTCTCCAACAGTTCCTCGAGATGTACTTGGAACTTTACTGGGTCAACGTCCTAGCTACTGTTTGGGTAGCTTCTTTGCAAGTGTGTGTTTTGCAAAGGTGAATTATGGTTCATGTGGATCAGAACAGGCAAAGGTATGTGTTCATAATGCAAATTCATAGGCCGTGCATACACCAAGGCTACAGAATCAAATTCTCTGGTATCAGAGCTGGAAGATGACATAACAAACATGTAAACTATAACTTGGGAGACCCTAGTGGTGGTGGGAAAAAGATGACAAAGTCACATGGGATTAGAAACACCTGAGGAGTTTCCAAACTACGGCCCATTCCCCAGAATGCTGGCATCAGAATTTCCAATAGGAGGCTAATGAGAGGAAATGCATTTCAGGAAACTTCCATATCATCTTTCTCCATTCTCCCAGACCCAGAACTCCAGGGTGTTGAGAACTGGTGTCCTCGATCCCTACCTGGGAAGGCCCAGATAGAGGGATACTAACTAATATTCAGCTTCAAGTGTCAGCAGACTGTGGTCTTCCTCTTATCCTGATGTAGGGATGGAGGGGATGTGTGGCTATGAGGCTGGCACAGCCTGTTCCTCCATATTCAATCTTCCTATAAACATTTGCCTCCACTGCCTCCAAGCATCTAATCCCACAGAAGCCTACAGCATATTCTTACCCTCCCATCCTCAGCAACAGGACGGTAGAGGTATAGGGGAGAATGTGGGGCCTCTCGTGCCTGTGAATAATAAAGGCTGATAATGTGAGATCCCCCAAGACACAGATAAACCACCCATGGATGAGAGTTCCTTACCCAAAACAAATACCTAGATCACCTCCAGGTCAAAATGGTTCTACCCAGATTTCTACACAAATATTCAATCAAGCCTATTCTAAAACAGTAGCCACCAAGGATTTAATAGCTATTGATTTGCGTGAGTCGTAATAGGTACACACACACATCTGGTAATTAATCATCCTACCCACATTCTGCTGTCATGTCAAGGCCCCAGATAGAGGTTGCTAACTTGGGCTGCCAACTCAAACAACTTGTGAAGGGAGGATTCTGTCCCTTAGACAGCATTCCACATTTCTTGTGCATTTCCTTTCCACTAGCCAACGAAATAGACAAATGACTAGCCTTTGCAGGAACTGACAAGAACTACAGCTGGCAGGAGTGATAAGTAGCCATGGTGCCTTCTCTATGGTGCCTGTGTTGCTGGTAGAGGTCATTGTTGTTATTGTTGGGTGTCTTCAGCTCATTCCTAAAATCTCACAAGTAATATTCCAAAGCATTGTTATTTCTACCCTGCTAGCCACGTATCAGTTATTAAAAATGCTCTACAGCCAAGATTAAAAAATAAACATGGCAATTAAGCAGATCAGGACTTGGATTTTCCGTATCTCTATGGAACCCAAGATCAAATCACACCATAGTGGGGCTACTGTGAAAATAATTGAATCTTGAGTTTCTCTCATGAGAAAGTGTATTTCCTAAAAGTAAGAAGTTTCCTTATTATATAGGAAATATAGCTCAGTCTTTTGTATTTAAAATAAGAAATAAAATCAAAATACAGGTAGAATTGCAGCAGTTCTAATTATCTTTCTACTTTGTCTTTCTCTTATGATACAATCATAGAAATGTTCCCATCGTCCAGCAGTTCATGCTCATGAGAAGAATCAATGCTTTACTCAATATGAGGATGAGTAATCAACGGTATGAGAGTCCACTGCAATCACCCACCTGAAGTGGCATGGATGGATCTTCAGTGCACAGCATGGGCTACCTCCCAACAGCTCCCCTCTGCCCCTGTGACCTACTCACACTGGTCCTAACACCAGCTTCAACCTGATCATTGTGGTGACTCCATGATAATGCTGAAGCCACTTTGGGACCCTAAGGTCATCAAGGTCATCACTGGGGGGGGTATCACCATACTGTTGTTTTGCAGAAGCATCCAATAATGAGAAAGGGTATTTAGAAAGAACTATACACTGGCTTTTACTGTATTATTTTCAGTGGGAAAAAAATGCAGATTTTGTGTAAAACCAGACTTAAAACTGTTTCCTGTTTCTTCCTTTTAATATTAAAGAGTCAAGACTTGTATGAATCAAAATCAGTAATTAAATAGTTCAAATTTCTTTCCATCACCTTATCAAAATGCCAATCTCATAGTCTGGAGAGACTAGCGACAAAATGATCCATTTTACAGATGGTTCTTTATAAGACAAAAGGCAAACACTTTCCACAGCATCATCTTCTAGGGCAGGTCAGGACCTGACTTTTGTCCAGATTTCCAACCTGCAAATCAGCAGTATTTGCATACAAATTCAACGATTCTACTATTAATAAAACCTAAAGCCCACTTGGAACCAGTAAACCCAGAATGCTATAAGGAACAAATACAGTCCTAGAAAGGAAGACTATTTCATTTCTTTTTTTTAATGTTAAATTGTATATACTTAAGGAAGCTGGGAGACATTAGCTAAGTGATATATGCCAGACACACACACAAAATTCATGATCTCACTTATATATGGAATCTTAAAAAGACTATTTCATTTCTCAGAGCATGTGGCATTCTTTTTCCCTTGTCCAATAACATTTGTGTCAATCACAATGCCTGGGGTGATATTGTCTGCCCCATACAGACTGACAAATAAGGACTTCATATCTTGCAATTTAAAACCCAAGAGTTTGAGAACAGGTTAACAAGAAGGGACTTGTGATAATCACAGGATCCTACATTTGAACTCTTCCCTCAGTAATTGCTTTACTCTAAACATGTATGCAGATTTCACCCTCCTACTATCCTGCTGTGAAACATCTTTAAGAAAGGCAAGACTTATTACAGAAGAAATATTTGTAGCAGTGCTGCAAGTTTGATGTCCTCCCTTCACCTCCAGTCTTTTGTTCAGATCTAAAGCTGTTTCCAGATAATATATATATTGCTTCCTCACCCCCAGCTTCCCAAGCCTAACATAGATTTAAAGACTGAGAGCATTTCTAGAATATTCTGCAGAGAGTCCAAACAGATTTCATAATATTTCTGCAAGGGTTGGTATGCTTTTTTTTTTTTTCTCTCCTACAAAATGCTGTACGGAGCTGGGACGTTAGGGGAAGCTAGCATTTAGTATGGAGGTGATCTCTTGCATTTTCAATTCTTTCTTTCACTGTCTTTGCGGCTGCACTTAAAAACAGCTTTCTATAAATAGGACTGCTTGCTCACTCTTAAATCTTACTCACTGTCTTCTCAGTAAAAAAAAAATAACTAGGGATACAGGCAAGATTCATTAATCCCTGTCATTCCATCTCTCTGTGTAGTAGCCTCTTTCCTTCTTCTTATCTTGACGTATATCTTCTCAATCCCATTCATCCCTCTCTGTTAAACCATAATATACATTTACATAATCCAGGGGGCTTAAAGACCAAAAATTAATCCAGTTGCATGATTTTTTAAAAATTCAGCGTTGATCACATAGAACAAATAGAGATCTCCAAAAATCAAAAGCTGATAAATACTGTAAGCTATAAGACACTTAATTTGATTTTTATATTTGGACAAAAATCAACCTTAACAATGATTAAAACCTATCCTTTCATGTTACTTTCATGAAGATACCAACTGTCATATTTGAATCTGCAAAATAAGAATAAAGATAATGACAAAAAACCATAAATCCATGAGATGCTTAAGAAAACAGCAGTATGACTTTTTAAAGATGATTAAGGCCTGAGAAACTAAGCTCGTTTTGATGTCCTGCGTGGCTCTTTGATGAAGAAATGAATTCCCAGGAGCTGAGGCGGGGGGAACCTAAATGTCGGTTCGATGTTTCTGGCTGGCTTTCAAAATGCGACAGGGCAATAAACATTGTATAGGAATTTTAAATCATGCCATTTAGCAGCATACACTTGAGAACAAGGGGTCCAGCACATGGATGAAATTATTGTCCGTGACACTTGACCCACTGCACGGCAGGAAGAGCACCTAAAGCAATTATATAGCTGTTGTGCAACAGTGATAAAGTCCCATCAAATACTCGAAACGTGAATCTGTTTTTGAAAAGAGAAGAAAATGCCCCAAGCCACAGGCATTTCTGGAAAGTAAACATTTTTCACCGTGATTGAGTCACTACGACAGTAAAAGGTGGGTAGCAAAAGAGTCCAATGGTTTAGCCATCAGATTTCAAGATGGGGACCAGAAGGGCAAGGCCAGCAAAGAAAACTAGGATGGGAAGCCAGTCAGCTAGAGGCAGAAGAGAGAGGTGGATGGGAGGGAGGCAGGTGAGTTAAGGAGGGGAGAAAGGCTCTGCCTGTCACTTCATCCTTTCATTCCATAAGGAACATCATCTATTTCCACCACTCCATACCATGTGCTGTGCTCTTTGCTAAGGACATGCTCAAGCTTCACACCCATCTCAGACTGTGGAGGCTCCTGTCTATCTAGTGAGAGAGGTAGTCACTAGTGAAATCAGCATTACCTAAATGCAGGGTTAACGATTACCATAGACACCATCAAGGCAACAGCCAAGATTTTAAGAAAAAGGATAATATCGAGGGAATGGATTTTTCAGGGGTAGATCTCTGAAACTCAACCCTTTTGAATGTCCTGGTCAGAAGCTATCTGACCTCCAAACCAAAATCCTGTCCCTGCTTCCCTCCTGCCACCTTGACAGACCTTGCGTCACCTGCAGAAAACATCCGTGTGCTCCACCCTTTGAATTCAGAACGACATAGTGGATACTCCGTGGGGCTGCTGGAATCTTCCACTCCCACTGCCTTATCTTAACCCATAGATTCGGTAAGGGAAATGCAACTTTGAATTTTCTTGCATTTTCACAACATTGAAGAAAAGAACATAAATATAGTTGGGGGGGAGGGGCGGGGAGAGAGAAGATGAGCATTTTTGTGCCCAGGTCTTTGGAACATGAAGCATTAACCCCCCGGTCCAGGGGAACAGGTGTTTTCCAGTGGGCCTGGGGGAGAGGGAAGGGGGCTCCCGGTCCCGGAGCCTTGCCTGCGGAGATTGATGGACTGCGGAGGAGCGGGCACGTCAGCATCACCCCTGTCACCATCAGCAGGAGAAGCGGCGGCTCCTGGAATGACATTGGAAGGTCAGCCAATCAGGCGCAGAGCTGCTCCCGGAGCTGCCACCTCCGAGGCGCGCGCCACGCCGGGGCTCCCTTGCGGCTTTGGAAAGCGGGTGCAAATGCACCCTTCTGCGGGCCCGCTACCCACTGCAACACCTCTGTTTCCTTTCTGGGCACCTTCCGGGTTTCTAGATATTGCTGTGAACATGTTCCTCCGCTGAAAACAAAGGCTGCCGGACTCCGCCTGGCCTGCGGTTGCCTTTCACAGTTCCTGTTAGACGAACTCTACGACACGCGAGTTTGGGCGCCCTGAACTTGAGACAGCGTGGGATGGCGTCTTCAGAAGAAAGCCCCTGACCATCTGCATGGAGCAGTCCTCCCTCGGCGGCTGCTGGGTTTGCTGGCTCTGCTGAAGGCTGGCTGCAAGAGTCTTGTGAGGTTTGCCGCCCACTAGTGTCCTATGGCGGGGACACAATCGGCATGCAGGTAGCACCACCTCCCTATCTCCCAGGCCGAGGGTGCGGGCACCAAGGCCCAGCGTGCACTTCAGTGCAGCAGCCAAGAAATGCCCAGACGTGCTCGTTTGTGTGGGCACACCCCTGGGTGCCTGCCCTGTTCTGGTGAGGTGGGCCACGCATGGAAACCAGGGAAATCGAAGTGCTCGTTTCTGAAATACTATGGAATGCAATGCCTAATGCAAAATACATTCTTTTTCACTACCTAGTAATTATTTATGAGTCACATTCATAATCTTGCCCGTAGAATTCAGCTAATTTTATGAAACCTGGATGCCACAGATTTTGTAAATGCACCCACTTGAGAAACCCATCATTTTCTTTTGCAAACATAAATTTCCAATCTAGTGTTCACAGGTCTTTCTTTATAAAGTGACCTCCTTCCTCTCTTTCTCTCTCTCTCTCAATCAAGTTTTAATACGCATTGAATTGAGTCTCTTGTCAAAATACTCCATGCCCCTTACCCCAGACACATCTAAGATAAAATACCTTGCCAGCTACCTGGAGGTCCAGGAATTGGGGATTAAAATTGGCAAATATTTTAGTCAAAATTAGTTCTCCTACCAAAATGCCTTATTGCATGGGTTCAGCCCCCATGACTCACTGATCCCCTGAGGCAGCAAACCATGGTCACACCAAAGTGACAAAGGAGAGAGTCAAAAAGTGGAAAAGGATCCATTGGCATTTATTAAAGGTCTGCGTGGCGTTTTGTTTTCCTACAGAGGGCATCTTGGAGGGGCATGCAGCTTAAGTTAAAAGGCCTAGGAATTTTAGGTAAACCCTGAGATTATGGATAGATTTTTAATCTGCTTAATAAAGATGGGGTAGAAAGGGAAGGGGAGGCAGCCCTGAAATTGTTCACCTGATAACATTTTTTCCTTACACACATTTATGTGAATTAAATAAAAATCACCTTCAAAGTCCTTAAGGTGCATTTGTATTTACAAAGGTCTGCTTCTAATTAAATAAAATAGCAAGTGTGTGCTCTGTAATTTCCTATCAAGTGAATGGATGAAGCTCAAAGGTGCTGCATACTCACCTTCTCTTTAATGAGCACCTTCTTACTCCCATCACCCCACCCTCTCTAATCTCCACGATGCTCAGGTCCCATGAAAGCGGATGCAGTAGAGCTCAAAATCCCACGGCTCAGGAAAAGATGATGTCAGGAATGCATGTGTGTGAGTCTGTGTGTGTGTGTGTGTGTGTGTGTGTAAAAACAGAGATGCCAGGATACTAGCAAAAATATATTATATATAATAAATCTGATTCTTTATCATTCTGCTTGTCTGAAGGCCCGGCTCTGCTTTTAGCAATAATTTTAAACTAGAATGTGCTCTGGGGTTAAAACCAGCAGAAATGGTGATGAAACACAATGCAGTAGGAAGCTTTGCTGAGAAGACACTGAGGGACGTGTGTGGGTGAGTGTCTGCACATACGTGTACCTTGGCGTCTTGCACTGTAACAGAAGCTCGCGTGTATTTCCAGAACATGGCAGAACAAATTGCTTTAAAACACGATTACTGCACCTTATCAGGTGAGGTCATTCATTTAAGGGTTTAACCCATTAAAGGCCTGGTCAATGACTTCTTCTTTTTTTTTTTTTTCCCCCAAAAATACTGTCTGCAGCCTGTCTAGCAATCATACTTTTACTAAGAAATAACTGTACTTCCGACACATCAATAAGAAAAATGTTGTCATCTACTGTTAAAATGCAAATGTATTGTGGGCTTTTTCTAACAGTCCCAAATATTAAACTGCATAATCTTTTACAAATGAAAAAAAAAAGTTATCATGTCAGGTATTTTGATGCCTGAGGCCTAGCAATAATCAGTTTAGGTATTAGAATTCATCAATCTTTAACCACACACATTCAGAAATTTTTCAAAATTGAGGTATAACAAAATATGACAGTTGTTGACAAAAATACTTCTCCATTTTTTAAAATTTAATTCAGATAGGTAGAAAGCATTCACTCTTATATTTTTGAAATATGGTCTTACGAACAGGCATAGTTCCAAACTGGACTCTTATTTCAACATGTCTATATATTTTATGATCCTTTCCCCAGTATGTAATGAACACCATGCCTTAGAAAACTGTTTAAAGCTGATTTCCCCTCCCCCTTCAAAGATCCTAAAGCTTTAGAGTCAGGCTTTTTATTTTTTCATGCTTGATCATATAAAGAGAGGGGCATTTTTATACAAGATAGTTCCATAGTGTTCTGCTAGATTGGATCAGAATACATAATACAGTAATGTAAAATATTCATTTGTGTTTGCTGTTTATGTCTAATAGTGTGGCATCTACCTATATTTATTACAGTAATAATAATGGTGATTATCAGTTGATTTTAAAAGTCTTGAAATAATACAGAACTCACTATATGAGCACATACATAATTTTTGCATGTATTTTTCATATTGAAGAATATTTGAGGTTTTCTATAATTGTATTACCATATACAATTATTTCTATGATTGTTTATTTTAGTTATGAAATGCTAATTCAGAAAAAAGTCACACACATATACAGCATCTGTGTATCAGAGGCTAACACTCTGTATCAGTATCATAAATTCTTCCATACCATTTTGTCATACAAAATGCTTACACTGTAAATAAATACTGGCTGATGACAACCAGCACAGCCTCTTTCGTCATCCTGAAACACACACTTCCCAGTGGGGTGCAAATTTTGTTTCACCTTATAACCCAGGCCTTTCCAAGGAGTTCAGAAAGGTCCTCCCTGACAGGTGAAACAGGCTGTCAAGGCTCTGTGTCTTTGGAACACCTCTGTAGGCATCTGTACATTTCTTAGCAGGTTGCATTAACGGAAGAGCAGAAAGGGCTGACTTCCCCAACACATCTCCACATGTTCCCTAAGCAGATCTGTCCCCGAAGGGAAATTCCCAGGAGGACACAGGACAGGTACAGTGCCCTCTGGGAAAGATGGGTGTCTTGTCAGAACTTGTTGCAATTCTTTCCTGCTAGGAAATCTCAAAATGAAAGTTTCAAACACTTTGCTTTAGGTTATATTGGAGAGAAAGTATCATCTTCATGTTCATTTTGATACCACCTTCTTTCAACTCCACCTTTTCGTAGTCACCATTTTTTAAAAAAAATTGACAATGTTCATGCATTTCTTCTGGCCTGTTGGTATGTTGATTCTTTAGGTACTGTCTAGGTAGGTAAAGAAAATGCACTGCCTTGCAGCCAACATGCAGAGCTTCCCTGTGTATCTTCCAGGAAAATCTCAGAGCCTCCCCTTTGCTTCTCGTATTTTCTCACAAGGGCCAGATTTCCTCTCTTCTCTTCCTTTACCTTCTCTTCTTCTTTTCCCTCCCTCTCTCTCTCCCTTCCTCCCTCCCTCCTCTCTCTCTCTCTCTCTCTCTCTCTCCTCTCTTCTGGCTAGGGGATTCTGCTTAATGGTTTAATTTCAACTGTCAGCAGGTTATACATTTTATGCAGATGTGTGTTTCAAAATTTGAAATGGGAATTTAAGCTGTAGCTACTCCCAGGCGATGTCAAATGATGACAATTTCCTCTGGTTCCCACAAGAGAGGAAGCCATTCATACATGTAAGTTCATATTTACGCGGTGACAGACAGCCTAAGGTGCAGTCACACTTACTAATTGGGTCTGACTCAGTCAAGAGCAATAGCTTTCTAAATACCCAGGAAGAAATCATTTCAAAATATAATATTGGCTGGGCACGAGGAAAGAAATGCTATTTACAATATTCACTGATTTCATTTTTACTACTATACAGGTGTTTTTTTTTTTTTTTTTTTTAATTTGTCAACATTTCAGATGATGTAATGCTTATCAGTGCATATTTTTACATAAACGACTGTGAGGAGCATGAAGCAGCACGGGGTGCACAGAAGGACAGATCTTTCTTAAAGCCCTCCTTGGTGCTGGAGATACATTGTACTAGCATGAAATTACGTGTTTGAAAAATCTCAAAAAGCACTGAATCTGAAGGGAGATGTTCCTCATTGACCCCTCCACCTGCGTGCACTTGGAATGTCATATCCCTTTCCCAGGTTGTAATATTCAAAGTGGCGATCTTCCTGTCTCTCCTTCTGTCACCAGACCTGGTTTATTCTGAATGAGGCAGCTCTCTAGTATTGGAGTTAGGCTCTGAGCTGTCACTTGGCTAGGTAAGCGCCTTCCAATGATTACAGAGCAATTTCTCCCCGGCCTCTCCATTGCCACCTCTCCTCCCCGAAAAAACAAATATAATATTTAAAAAATAAATAAAAGCACGAAAATTTAAACACAGATGAAGAGGAAAAAGAAAGAAGACTTTACCCATGCATCCAATGCCATCCCCCGCCCCCCGGGTCAATGATAAGGAATGAAATTCATCACAAACCGAAAGGCTCACCATTCGCGAAGCTCTGGAACAAGGAGAGAGCCAGTATCCACATGCCCCTGCCGCTCCCCGGCCTCCCGCGAGCGACGCGCCGGCCTTGCCCCCTGCGCTCCGCCCGGCCCGGCTCCGCTCGCCGCTCGGCACCTGCCCGGGGGCCGCCGCCCGCCCGCCGCCCGCCGCCTGCCGAGGACGCGCCGCCGGCGCCGCCGCCGCTGCCGCTGCCTAGCCGCCCGGGCACGCGGCGCGGCCGGGCTCCGGAGCGAGGGCTGCGCTCGCCGCGCGCTGCGCTCCTGCACACCTGCTCCCGGGCGCCGCGCCCCACGCTGCGGCCGGAGCCCAGGTGCGCCGTCAGCTCAGTGGGCCCCCGGCAGGTCGGCAGGTGGAGAGAGCCGCAGACGCGGGCGTGAGCTCATCCCGGGCACCCGGTGCCCAGAATGCGCAGCCAGCGGCCTCCCGTGCGCCAGCCCTCACCCTCCGCATCCAGGCAGCAGGCGGGCGGGCAGGCTCATCTTTGCCGTGCTCCGGCCTCAGTCACATGGATCCCTCTGCCAACCTTCCCTGCCTGCGAGCCGGGCGAGTGAAGCCGAGCGCGGAGGCGAGCAGGGACCCCTCCCCTGCCTCTGGCCGCTGGGGCGCTCTGCAGTCTTAAAGCAGCAGCAGAGACGTGCAGCCGAACTGAGACAGGACCGGGGAGAGCGCAGCCACCGCACAGTCACGCACAGTCATCAGGAGGAATTTCTTAGAGGCTTAAATAATCATTTCTACAGCTGCTTATTTTTAGTTATTTTCCTGCAGGTTGCTAATAAGAGATGGCCAGGGTGACTATTGCGGAAGGTGGCCAGCCACAGAGAGGTGAACATGAAATGCTCGTAGTTTTAATAAGATGTGCTGCTGGATTCCGATTCCGTATTTACTCTCAGAAAAGTCCAGTTCATTTGCCTAGTGGGAAATGTTCCTTCCAAATCCTTGCTGCTACTGTAAAGATCTCTATGATTTCACAGGCTAATTTTTAATTATCTTGAATACATTGTAGAATGCAAACACAAGCACTTCTAATTTTGCTCTCTGAATGGCGCATAAAAAAGCTGATTGAAATTGCTGATAATTTGAGTAATCCCAAACATATAACCCCTTTCACGTTTCTGTGAAAAGTCAATATGTTAACATTTCCTGAATGTCCTGTATGATTCCTGAAGTCATGATAATAAATTAAAGCTCTCAAAAGGGCGTACATCCATCCATCACTTTGCAATATAATGACCGACAGGGCTGGAATGCACCCCAGTGTAGAACCCAGGATGAAATGCTCAGAGGCAGGACAATCAGGACTGAGAAAAAGCATTCGGTGGGGGTCAAGGGAGATATTTTCAAGGGAAATTGAGTAGGCTTTTTCCTAGGCACCAGGTATCTTCTAACTGGGCTCCATGTCCCCCTCCAAATACAGAAGAACGATGCACATCTCACACAGCTCACAAAACAACACAGGAGAAGCAAATGGTGAGGCAGAAACAAAATGGTGCTTTACCAGGGTTGGGCACAAGATGGCCAGGCCCTGTGTACCGGGAAGGGTCAGCTGAGCCGGTGATGCTGCCTGGCTCACCACTGCTCTGCAGCTGCAGGTGATCACGTGCTGCCGCCCACTCAGGCTGCGCAGGCCCAGCCCCCAGTACCACGCACCAGAACCAGTGTCCTCCGGCTTTGCAAATGCTGGGTGCTCAGTCCCTGGTCCTTCCCAAATGCAGCCCAGGAAGGCAGAGGATGGGCCCGATTCTGTCCCTGCATCCAGCTGGTTGACCTATTCATTAATTCTTACTTGCACACTAGCCACCTGCAAGGGTGCCCAGGCACTGGGGTCAGGCAAACCCGGGGTCAAATTGCAGCTCCTCCACTACCCCGATGTGGGGCTTCTGCGTGTGACTTGAGCCTCACTTTCCTCATACACAGACTGGAAATTACCACAGTTCTTAACTCACAGGGCTGTGAAGATCTTTCCATCCGTTGACAGCACATGGTCACTATAGTTAGCGATGGCTGTGGTTAACTGTTACTGAGTTTTGGAGCAGGGCTGGAAACATGATTTGCAGGGTCCACTGCAAAATGAAAATTTTCTCAAAATGAAAAAAACGAAAAGGAAGCACCATGACAAGTATAAAACAGAACACTTTCTCCTTTCTTTCTTCCTGCCTCTCTCAACCAGTCATGGTGTCTTCTTCATGCTGCTCTTCCTCAGGCATGGGAATGCAGCCCTGCACAGACCCCACAGCGCTTCCAGGTGACTCGGTGCAGTACAAGAGGCTTGTACTTGCCAGTTGCTTCCCGGCGCTTGGCTGCACCCACATGCTGTGACCAGCCACAGTTAGAGGGTGGGGAAGCCACTGTCTCTCTCCCACAGCCCAGTGTCCCAATGTACAGTGGACATGAGATCCCTCAGGGATTGCAACCTCCCTGCTGGGAAGCTCTGGGTACCTGGACTGGAGGTGGGTGCGAGGCTCTGGAATGTGCCCTGGCACTGCCAGCCTGCTGAGGGGACGGTCACTGCCGGGCCTCACAGTGAACCCCTACACAGTGCTTGTCCTACACATATGCCCAGACACCCACCACAGATGGCAGGTGGTGGCAGAACACAGGCTTGCTGTTCCAAAATGATGCAGTTGCCACCCTATTGGGGGGCAGCAACAATTGCAGGGGCAGAGGCTGCTCAAGAGTTGGGGGAACATGAGGTTGGGAAGTGGACAGCTGAGAACCTCTCCCAAAGGAGAGGTGGCAGGTGGCAGGATGGTACAGGAGCCAAGGCTACAAGCCCCCGTCATACTCCACTGTCCCACTGGATTTAGAAAAGGTAAAACAGAGATGATATCATTAAACATTTCAAGATGGTGACTACAGAGAATTCAACCTCAAGTGCAGGCCCTTCTTTGCTTGGGACCAGATGGGACCCCATGTGAGTGCGACCCTATGTGGTTGTCTATTAACGCATCTGCCACAGGCTGAATGGGTGAAGGATCTTGAATGCGCCTAACACATGCACCAGAGTCTTTTCAAATGTATTTACATAATAGACTTCAGTAAGAAACACACTTATTTCTCACTAAACTGTGAGTTCCATGAGACCAGACACTCTTTCCTATTCAGGGCGGTATCCTCATGGCCTGGCCCAAGTACATGCTGGGTAAGTATTTGTGGGCTGGAATGGAGATCTCTAATGCAGGTAGAAGGTGGAACCTGTCCTCAGATACGCACACGTGTACACATAAAGTACCGTGGAAATTTAAGAGGGAAAGTGAGTACTGTACTTCATACAGAAGTCTCAGAGGAAATGGCAAGAAAGTTGAGCTTTCAAATTCAGTTAAGATGTCAATATGCAAAACTGAGTCAAGGACGGGGGCATTCTGCCCTGAGAGTAGAGACATCTGGAAAAGACAGCTTTATAAAATAGCTTAGGTTTACAGCGATTCCTCCTTTTGTATTGCTAATCAGTGTAGCCTCTGGAAGACCACTTTTGACCTGAAACAATTCCATCCAGACTTGTCCCTTCCCCGGTTCTGTCTTCCTACAGCTCTTGGTCAGCCATCCAAGTGGAAGAAAGGTGAAGTCAAAGAGGCCACCTTGGTGCCCACTTGACTGATGCTAAATAAGAAACAATGCACATTTGAGGAGTTACATCATCCAAGTTACATCATCCACGTATAGCATCTGTTACTCCTCTGTTTTCTGTTGGAGAACCGGGAGAGCATATACGAAGCTATGGCCTTTGAGCCTTGTGCTAAAGGAAGGGTTGGGGTTGAATGTTGCCAGGGATGAGCGAGGAGGGCATTTTAGGCAGGAAGGTCTCCACCGTGAAGCCTCACTCCTATTGGACCTGTGGGGTTCATTCTGATCAAGGCAATAAGGAGTTTCCCATGGGGGACCTGTATTAGTTGCCTAGGGCTGCTGAAACAAAGGTCTCCAAACTGGGTCACTTAAAACAACAGGAATGTATTGTCTTAGAATTTGGAATGCTAAAAGTCCAAAATCAAGGTGTTGGTAGGACCCTCCGCGTTCTGCAACCTGCAGGGAAGAGCTTCCCCTTTTCTCATCCAGCCTCTAGTGGTTGCTGCCATCCTTGGCACTCTTTGACTTGCAGCTGCACCCTTCTGATCTCAGCCTCTGTCTTCACATGGCCTTCTTTCTCTCTGTAAGTGTCTGGGCCTCTCTTCTCCTCTTCTTACAAGAATGGTGGTTATGTTAGAGACTCACCCTACTCCATGATCTCATTTCAACTTATTACCTTTGCAACCTTTGATGTCCCTACTCTCAAATAGGGTCCCACTCTGAGGTACTGTGGGTTAGGATTGCACCGTATGTTTTGGAGAGAAGGGAATGCAGTTAAACCCCAACAGGATCAAGATGCCTGAAGTCAAAAGGTAAGAGGCAGGGAAGGGTTTCCGTAGATTTGGGTGAGGACACCAGCATCTTGCTTTGTAACTCACTTGAGCCACGTGCATCAGGGGCCATCACAGTGCTCCCCTGTGCAGAGAAGGAGCTCGGACTTTACCTGGAGTCTCAGTTTCTTCTCGTGGAAAATTGAGTAATCATACCCACCCTTCCTATTTTAGAAGATTGTTGAGAGGATTCAATGAGATATGGGAGTTGGCTCTGAGAAGGTTACACAGATAACCACTACATGATGTCATCACAGCCTACAACTGGACCTACAGAAACATTTTGAGGAAACACATTACTTGGCAAAGCCTCAATCTGGCTGTAGGGTGTTTTGATTCATTGACGCCAGACACAGCCACACCTCTGGTCTCAGAACTGCAAAGGGCAGAGATGACCAAAAATGTCAGCAGCGACCCACCCATTTCTTCCTCCAGTGAACTGACTGAGTCCTTCAACAAATACATGGTGTAAGTCTGTTATCTAGAGGCTGTTATAACAGTCCCTGTGGGGTTAAAGATGGATGAGGATGAACTGGGATGGGCACCGGGGAGCCTGTGGACTGCTTGAAATGTTCTCCATATGCGTGTGGGTGAACACCACACAGGAGCATACACATGGAAAATTTGTCACGCTATATGCTTAAGCCTTATGTACTTTACATGCCTTACTGTGTGTAAAAAAATAAAGACCAAAACACAGTATCTACTAACCTCAATTAAGCAAGAAATTCAAATAATAGTGACAACAATTTGATAAGATAAATTATATAATCAGGAGTTGACACATCTAATTCAACTAGCTGGTGTGGTGTGTATGTGCCTGTGTGTGTGCTGTCCATGTGTGTCTTTCTGTGTGTGCTGTTTGTGTGGTATCTGTGTTTGTGTGTTTGTGAAAGTGTGTTGTGTGTCTATGTGTTTCTGTGGTGTGTGTTTTTATTTTAGTGTGTGTGTGTATTCTGTGTGCTTGCATATGTGGTGTGTGTTTATGTGCATTGTTTTATGTGTGTGTGCGTGTGTGTGTGTGTGTGTGTATGTGTGTGGTGGAAACAGGTGTGGCAGAGACAGTGAGCAGGAAAGGCTTCCCTGCAGATACCGGAGCTGAGTCCTGAACACTCTATTGGCTTCAGCCTTGTACACGAAGGAACAGTTGCTCCCCACCCCCACCCAGCAGAGAGAGCTGAATGTACAGAGACACAGACTGGAAGGACACAGCACAGTCATGGAAGGCCCCTTGCAAGGAGGAGCTGGGCTCCATCCTGAAGGCAAGAGGAAACCACTGATGTATGGTCAGTAAGGAAGTGACACAATGAGGGGTATGCCTTGGAAACATTCCCTTCTGGGGACACACTGGATAATGGCCTGAGGAATGTGAGAAAGATGCAGGGAGGACTTTCTAGGAAATGAGTAAGACCTGACCAACGCAGTAGGACTGGAATAAAGGCACTTGCTGCAGATAATAGTGAAAGACATTTAAAAGGTGAGATGATCAGGAGTTGAAAATACTTTAATAGTACTTTAAATAACAGTTGCATCATTCTCAATACATGAGGTCGTTAGCCTGTCACTGATACTCATTCAGCGCCTGTATGTTCAGTTTTAGGCCACATGCTGCCTGTGCTCACGAAATCAACTCTTTCCTGAGAGGCGAGCACTACTGCTCTCCTCCCTGTCCACCAGATGCAGAATCCTCGGCTCAGAGTGGTCCAGAACCTTGCACTCTATCACCAGTCAGTGAGGGGCAGAGCTTGGCCTGAACCCAAGCACAACACCCAGAGGTCCAGTAATGATCAGTCGAAGAGGGAAGAGATGGGGCATGTGGGGAGGGATGGGGAGGATGGCAAGGTGACTCCAAAAGATCCATGGTGGATACTTGTGTAGACAGAGCCGCCTCTGACCAAGAACAGGAACCCCATCTTCTCCCATGGGCTTTTATGTTTCTCCCCACTTCTATTCTCTCACACACAGCCTGGTCTCTGTAAAGCAGCCAGCTTGATCCTGCAATGCCCACACACACACACACACACACACACACACACACACACACACCTGGTCTCTGTAAAGCAGCCAGCTTGATCCTGCAATGCACACACACACACACACACACACACACACACACACACACACACACGATGATTGGAAGCCCTGGTCAAACTCTCCATTGCCTCCCTGTATCAGTGATTTCATACAAGGTGAAATCCGACGTCCTCACCAAGGCCATGAGCCCTGTGTTATCCAGCACCAGCTCCAGATCCCCTGCTCCTGCCACCTTCCTGCTCATACATTCAGCGCTGGCTTCCTGCATTTTGCTTAGGCACACTCAGCACAGGCGCACACTCTTCCCTCAGCCACCCCAGGGGCCGCCCTCCCACTGCCATCACTGCTAACGTAAACACCTCTTCGAGAGCCTTTCCCTGACAAACCCCCACACCAACAGCATTCTCTACCCTACCAGCGTGTATCCACTGAGCTTCATTTTCTCTGTATTGATGTATAAATGTATGCAATTATCTACAGGCTTATCCTTAGATGAAAGCTGAGATTGTGTCTTTCTGTTCACTTCTACACTCACCACATCTAGAATAATGCTCAGCATATAGTAAATGCTCAATGAATATCTGCTGAATTAAGAGACACTCGATTAAAAAAAAAAAAAAAAAAAGTGTTGCATGAGGCAACGCACAGAGACCCTTAGTGACATCTCCTGCATTTCACACCTTGGGAGACACAGAGTTGTGACAGAAAAAAAAAACCCAGATGGAAGGGAATTTAAAAAAAAATTCTTAGATGTCAAGTCAGCTTATCAACTTGCATAAACATTTCATCAAAATAAATATTTCTTTACTCTGCACTGGGCAGGTGGCTTGCTCACAGGCACTCTAACAAGGTGTTTTTTTAAATGAAGACAGGTAGTGAGTCTAGGGATTTGAATTATAAGAAAAGGTCAAGGCGGGGTTTGTATCAAATAGGTTTTAGAAGCAGAGAACACTTCAAAGCCAAACATAAGCCTGTGTGCAGAGCACTGATCATGGCGGCCCACTGGGATTCGGTTGAGGGGAAGGACGACGCTGAGGGAAGAGGCTGGGGGGAGAGCTGCAGATGGGGGTGCGAGCCTGGATCTGCCTGAGGGACCTGAGTTCCCACCAGCCCCGGGACTCCTGTGGAGGGGTGCAGCGGCCCCCTCTTGAAAGAACAGCGTTCACACAGAGTTCCTGGAGGCGCCAGGCGTGCCAGGCAGCTGTCCCGGGGGCCTCGTTATGCTAGGGGCCTCCAGATGAGATAACGCGGAGAAATCCTGGTTTCAGCACGGGGCTTTCAATGTCTGGGGAATGATCCAGCGTGGCCCCGAGGACAGCAGAATGAGGAAGCAGCTCAGGGATCCTCGTATGACCCCTGTAGCCCCAGTCACAGCTCAGCTCTGTGGCTTCGTGGGCAGCTTTTCAGACACCAGGGAAGACAGCCTTGATGAAATGCCCCAGGGTCTCTAAAGGAGTTCCGTCCTCACTGGGAAGGCGCTCAACACAGAGGGGCAGAGGTCCCAAAACACCACGTGGAGAAAGGCGAGGGGCCAGCCTTGTGTTCCCCGCAGGACTGATGTGGTTCTGGAGTCCAGTGGTTAAGACCCGGCTTGGGGTCAGACCCCGTCAGGGCTGCTGAGCCTGAGCCAGAGCGAGGTGACCCCTGCAGGTGGCTTTACCTCTGCCCTCCAAAGACTGGTCTGTTAACCCTACCTATGCCACAGAGCTGCTGTGACAATCAAATGACTTAAAACCTGCCAAGCGCCTAGAATAGTGCCCAGCATGCAGAGAGCAAAAGATCCTATAAATGTAAGTATTTACTATCGTTACTGCTGCTACAGCTTTGCTGTGTTTTTAGTGAGGTTCTATGCCTTGACGCAAGAGCAGAAGAAAGGGAACAGTGTCAAAGACAGGTCAAGAATGAGGAAAAGACAGGAAGGCAGGCAATGTAGAAAGCAGAAGTTGGAAAGAAAGAAGAAAACTATACAGGCATTTCCTTTTCATTGACATAAACCAAATTTTAGTGGCTCGAGAGAAGTGTAAGAAATTGGGGATAAGATGAAATTGGACTCTTCATTTCAGACACATTAAAAATGCTAATTAAAAATATACAGAAGAAAAATACTTGAATCATAAGCAAAATTTAAGACCAAGCAATTCAGATAGAAGAATATTCTGGAGACAGTATGTTCATGTATAACCCAGGGGCCAGGGATACATCTTTTTTTTTTTCAGATGGAGTCACACTCTGTCACCCAGGCTGGAGTGCGGTGGCACGATCTTGGCTCACTGCAACCTCTGCCTCCCACATTCAAGCGATTCTCCTGTCTCAGCCTCCTGAGTAGCTGGGACTACAGGCGCGTACCACCATGCCTGGCTAATTTTTTTGTATTTTAGTAGAGACAGGGTTTCACCATGTTGGCCCAGATGGTCTCGATCTCCTGACCTCATGATCTGCCCACCTCAGCCTCCCAGCGTGCTGGGATTACAGGTGTGAGCCACTGTGCCCGGCCAGGATACATCTTTAAACATTGACAGAAGCCCAGAAGCTTATAAAATAAAAGACAAATAACTGCAATATTCTTTTAATGACAAACTTCTGACCAAAACAAAGTCAGAAGACAAGTAATGGGTGGACTAAGGGGCACACTCACCACCTGCAAGATAGATAGAGGCCTAATGTCAATATGAGGTTGAACATTTAACAATTGACAACAAAAAGCAATTAATAGGCATGTGATCGTTTAGAGGAAAAGAAAACAAAACAGCCAATAAAGCTGAGCAGAAGCTGAACCACATTAATAGGCAGGGGACTGTACATTTAAATAACAATTGGACATTGCTTCTCATCCACCAAACGGAAAGGACCTAAATGACAAGGAAACTAATGTTGGTGGGACACAGGGGAAAAGGATACTTGTGGACATTGTTGGTGGCAATTTGATACTTTTGTAGCTGTCTTTAATTTTAATGGATTCTGGCAATATCTATTTACAAACAAAACAAAAATCACCTACCCTTCAACTTTGCAATTTTAGTCTTAGGCATCTGTTCCACTGAGATAAAACATCAGCAGAACTTAAAGCTGTATTGGCAATGAATGCTATCTGCTGCCGAACAGTTTGCTGAAACAAGGGAAAAAAGCGAGAGAGAGAAGAAAAAGAAAGGAAAGAGAGAAAGGGAGGAAGCCATCCAAATACCTATCCTTGAGGAATGTTGAATTAAATATAGTCTTAAAAAATCAGGGATGTGTAGACATTTCCACCACATTTAATTAAGTGAAAAAAGCAAGATACAGAAGAAGATATAAAAAAAAGCAAGATACAGAAGAAGATATAAAATATGTCACTTTTGTAAAACAGACAACACACATCTGTGTGTGTGTGAGAGACAGAGAGAAGAGAGATCTTGTAAGGGTGAAAACATGTTGCACAGCAAATATTAACATTGGTTACCTGATTTTATTGAGGTGAAGAGAAGAGGAGAAAGAAAAGAGAAAAACAAACAAAAAGGGGTTAATTTAGAAAATCAACACATATAACATGACCACACTTATGTAAAATATAACCGCTAAAATAAAATGGCAATGGTAGTTATCTAAGTAGTGGGATGCCAGTTCTTTCTCTGTCTATTATAATTTTCTGGGTTATCTGATTATTTTTATTTTCTTTAAAAAATCTAAAATTATGTTGAAAGGCAATAAAGAAACAAAATTAAGTATATTATGAAACCTAACAAGATTTGTGTAGCATAATACAGCAAACAGGTTCTTAGGCACACACTGGAACTAACTTTCTTGTCTCCTTTTCTTCTGATCTTTCTGGTCCTGCCTAGTTGAAACCCAGCAGCACCTTTAGGGAGGGGTGTGAACCCACTTTCCATCACAGTCATGCATCCACAGGCCCATTCTTCCCATATCACTTGTCACTTCCCCCTCTTGTCATCCATATCCTCCTGAGAGTTCATAAGGACCCTTGAAGGTATGTTTCATTCTGCAGCGTCCACTACACTGGACGTGTGTTGGATGAGAGGCCATTTTGACCTTTTCTCATTGTTAAAATCTCTAAACAAAGTAACTTGTTTATATTAGCCAGGGTTCTTAAGAGAAAACAGAGCAAATTGGATAAATATATTATAGACTACATTTGTGAAACTTGATGTGTGTGTGCATGTATATGTGTATATATGTATGTGTGTGTGTATATATATACACACACACACACATGCCTATACATATATGTGTGTGTAGACAGCATTTTACTGTAAGGTACTGGTTCACACGGCGATGGAGGCTGAGAAGTCCCATGCCTTGCCATTTGCAAGCATGATGCAGATGAGACCCGGGAAAGTCAGTGGTGTAGTTCAAAGGCCTGAGAGCTGCAGAGCCAGTGGTACACATTCCAGTCTGCGTCTGAAGGCCTGATAACCAGGAACTCTGGGGGAAGAAAACATGCCCCAGCTCAAGGGATCAGGCAGAGGATAAATTCAACCTTCCTTCTTCTTTTTGTTCTACTCAGGCTCTCAACAGATTGGATGAGGCCCACCCACAATGGAGAGGGCCATCTACTTCACTCAGTCCACCAATGCAAATGTGAGTCTCTTGCAGAAACACTCTCACAGACACATCCAGAAATAATGTTTCACCAGCTATCTGGGCACCCCATGGCCCAGTCAAGTTGACAAATACAATTAACCATCACAGTACCCCATCAGGTTCACTTCCTCATTCTCCTCCAGAAGGCCGGGCCACAGGGCAGGGAGAAGTCAGAAACAAAACTCCATGGAAACAGCAGTTGAGAGTAAAGGAAGTGACAGGGGAGACGGAACCCGTTTTCTGCACTTACACAGAGCAAGTCCTTGCAGAAGTGAACGTTTTTCGGGAATGGGAGGGACGGTGAGCGGTTTACAGAAAAAAAGACATGGAGTATTTATGGAGATCTGTGATTGGAGAGTAAGGAGGGGGCCAGATTCAAGTCCACTTGACCGCCTGGCTCACAGTGTCTAGCCTTTGCCTTGCAGAGGTATGGCATGTGCCAGGGTGGCTGAGGGCAGTGCCCTCTCCGCTGAGGAAGGCCCACTGAGAGCAACTAGAAGCAGCACCTGCAGTCCAGAGCATAGCCAATGACATCTGTCTGCCAATGCCTATATGATTTCATCACATTTTAAGAAAAGTCTTGAAAAGCAACTCTCAGTATCTGTAAGGTATTTTAACTTTTTCATAACTATTTCTCTAGGAATAGTAATGGATATTACTCCAAGGATGGGTGAGGAGCAACTGAAAACTAAATAATATGTGACTGTGAGAGATATTAATAGCTTTTGTTATTTAAGACAAATGTAACCTCTTCGGTCTCTGGCAGATCCTTTCCAAAGCAAGTGAAAGACTCAGAATGTGATCCACAACCAGGACATCGACCTATTCATTGAGCAAAGATTTATTGAGCCCCTGCTACTGGCTAGCATTGTGAACACATAGGATATACCAGTGGACAAAATAGACAGCAACTGTTTCTCACACGATGCTTACAGTCAACATTATGCTCACTGTATGAAAATTATACTCATGCTTGTTTGTTTCTGAGAGCATTTCAAGGACAAAAACTTATTAAATCCTGAATGACTTGCATCCTGGTGTTGTCTTTGAGATTTCTCTTCTCATGCAATTTACTGTCATTGAAAATACCAACCACACATGCATATGCAAAAATATAACTGGATGAATGGTCAGTTCTGTGATTATACCATAGCAACTGGATGGGGAAAAAAACAAACATCCACCATTAGAGACCAATTAAATAATCATCTAGATTATGGAATATTATGCAGCTATTAAAATGACAAGGCAGCTTTAGGGCTCATATAACAGATCTCCAGATATTTTGAAGCTAAAGAAGTAGTGAAATAAAATTAGTGGATACTGTATGTTTCCACTCCTGTAAAGAAATGTGTACTCATTTCTATGTTTATGCATGCATACAAAGCTCTTGGAGAGATCTATAAGAAGCTGTTATCCATAGCTGCATCTCAAAAGACAGACTGGAGTAGGACAGAGAAGGAATATATAATTTCATGAAATCACCTTCTTGATTAAATAGATGTTTTCTTACTAATTTTGTTTTATTTTAGCATGCACAAGTCTACTTCTTAATTATAAAAAGATACCAATGAACTTTAAGAGGTTATTATATACAGTTCTACAACTGTCAAATATGCCAGCTGCTAGCTACATGACTATTTCAATTTAAAGGTAAATTAATTGAAGTTAAAAAAAAAATGAGATCCTCAGCTGCACTCACCATATTTCAAGTGCTCAGTAGCCACATGGCGAGTGGCTGGCACATTAAACAGTGCTGACATATGGAACATTTCCATTATTGCAGACAGTTATATTGGACAGTGCTGCATACTCCATGAACCTAGAGCCAGTGAATTTTTTCATGAGATATCTAAGCCTTCGTTCTTCACACTAGAGTTGACTCAAAAGAAAATTACCCAGGAGAGCTGTATAGTATAGAAAAAGACAGAAGTTTCCTCAAAATTAACACACATCTCCCCTTCTATCTCCACTCATTAACAAGCAGCAAAGTTAGAAAGTCATTCCTTCAACCTTTTTACAGTGTCATGATCAAGACTTTAAGTTATTTTGCATGTATTTTAAGTGTTACAAGGTCTGGGAACTTTTCCCCTGCAGCAACACAGATTGATCACTATTTATTGGTGTTATTTATTAGCATAAAGTAATAAAAAATAAGTACAAACCAACCCTAATCTGATTTTTTAATTACTGTGTAAGTGCTGGTAATTCCTCACTTTTTTAGATTCCTCACATTCAAACGTGTTTAACCTTCTGAGGTCCCTTCCAACACTGAGAAGCCACAAGCATAATCCCAAGTGAGACTTGAGTTTGGATAACCGTGGATGACTAAAAGTTATCAGTGTATTTGGCTCAATAAGCTAAAAAGTACCAATGAATTATTTAGGGATTGCCCATTCATTTCTACTCTGAAAGTTTTACTTGTGTTTCTTAATGAGTCTAATATGAATTTAAATCTCCAGCCACCAAAACTACAGTCTTAGTCAAATGCCAACAAAGTAAACTTTTAGACTTAGAAGTCGTCTTCTTCCAATTAGGAAGAGATAAATGCAGAAGTACCTCTTACCCTTGCCCTTCAGAGTGAAAGTAACTGGTTTTAAAATTCTCTCCTTTTCACACCAAGCTAATAGAGTATTGGACCATTATCTGGCTGGAGAGCTGCCCTCCTGAGACGTCTCTGTGGCGGACACATGCATTTCATCTGTTAATAATAGTATCTTCAACAAAGAGCCCCGCACCAAGCCATCTGTTAGGTTGGGGGTTTTCATAATCAACCAACAGAGGAGGAAGTGTGTGCGAATACAAAACGCCCTTTCACTCTAGTTCTCTTTTTCCCTGTTTGGACTCCCTTGAAGAAACTGCAACAATCCATTTTAGAGGAGAGACCTTAGAACCTGCGGAGAAAGCACAAACTGCATATTTCCCTGCAAACAAATATTCAGAATGACCTTCTTGCTACCAGGAGAGGAATGTAAATCTCCCAGTGCTACAAGCTCTCCTTTTTCTTATTCACATACTTTTATGAGAATCAGCTTATAATAGCAACCTGATCTGAACCCACCATGCAGGAAAGTGAGGCAAAGATGGGGTCTGGACCAGCCCACAAAGAACATCCTGTCTTAGGCCAGACATTTTACCAAGAGAGCCTCAAAGCAGGCCAGAAAAGGGAAGATGAGGTAAAAGAGCACATTTCTGCTATTAACTGTTAATCAGATGGGAAAACCCAGCAAATATAACTCAGCAAACCACCTGCTTCTCTTCAGAAGGTGCAAAGGAGTAAAACACAATAGAATCACTTCTAGTTTTCTTTTTATCTACCAAAGTGGTCTGAATAAAAATTAAATAATTTTTGAAAATTTCACATTTGTCAACCATTACCCACATCATTCTTGTGTGCAATTTTTAAGTAAACACACCATTAACATGGTGTTGGTGGGTCACTGACACTGGTAGTGTCATTAACATGGCACTGGTAGGCAATGCCATCATAAATGAATTTTCACAAAAATAATTGTCTTTTATGGGAACAAAAGGAACTTGCTCAAAAAACACTTATATTACCAACTTTCAAGTTGGACAGATGAAGATCTGAGTTTGTCCCTCCCATTACTAGTAATGCGACCTTGAACAACTCACTGACTCTCTCTAGTCCTCAGTTTCCTCATCTGAAAAATGGGAATGTCAACAGAATATAACCTATAAGGTTCTTGTAAGGTTTAAATCAAACATCATCTCTGCTCAGAGCTGTGCCTGGGACATAGATAAGCTCAGTGTGGTAGTGTTAGCGATTTATCATTTTCCACCTTGTTAAGGAACGCACATGGAGCGTAACTAAAGTTTTCTTATTTACTGAAGCCCATCATTGTGAACATTACAGTGTAGGTCAGAGGCCCAGCTGTCACTCTACTTAGTGTTCCCATTGATTTGGCGGAACTCAATTGTTTGGTGTTTGGGACAGTTTCTGATACCTAGCCCCCATATTCATTTCTGGTTTTTAATCAGCTATGAACTAGGAATACAAGTGACCAAATAAATTACTACTGTACTCAAGATAGATGTAAATGGGCTCAAATTCAGCGATTCTCATATTAGAATCACCTAGAGAGCTTGAGCTGCTGTGAAGACAAGGCATCTGCATTTTATAAGCCCCAGGTGAGTCCCATGTCCCGGGGGAGGCCACAGCTGGAAATGTAGGTGAGTTCCCTCATTCCCTGACAGCAGCCAGGAAGGGCAGTAAGTGGGAAGCCTGCAGTAAGTACAGCTGGGGGCAGGCCTGGAGCTTCCTTTCCAGTAGGAGGGCCAAGGTCACAGATTACTTTATATGTCTAAAACTAATGCGACCCTCAAGGAGAGGGAGAGGGAAGAAATCAAAGAAAATTAAATCCTTCGACCAGTGCTAACCAAAGTCGCTATGTTCCAAGTCTTGTGCTACACGGTTGGAGTATGTTGGTAAATAAGACAGACATGACCCTAACCCCTACGTGCACAGAGGACTGACAAGAAGACTAATGGGGGCAAATAAACCAATAATTGCACAAGTAGCTACACATCTGAATAATTAAAGAAATTGCAATTACATAATTGTACTACGGAAAGTACTTGGATGAAAAAGTGTAAGGTGTGGGGAGATACGGCAAAGAGGTGCTAACCAAGGATGAGTGATCAGACAGCATCATGAGGAGGACCAGAGAGGGTGGTGACTTACTTTTCTGGGACTGCCATAACAAAGCGCCACATGCTAGGGTCGTTTCAAAACAGAAATACATTTTCTGATGATTCTGGAGGCCAGAAGTGCAAGATCCAGTTGTCAGCAGGGTTGGTTCCTTCTGAGGCTCTGAGAAAGGGATCTTTTCCAGGCCTACCCTCAGTGTCTAGTGATTTGCTGGCAATCTTGGGTGTGCCTCGGCTTCTGCTGCATGTCTGCATGGCGTTCTCTGCCTTGGGGTTCACACAGTGTTCTCCTAGTGCACCTGTCTGTGTCCAAGCTTCTCCTTTTTATAAGGACATCAGGCTTATTGGATTAGAAACCACTGTAATGAGTGCATCTTAACTTGATCATCTCTAATAAGGTCATATTCACAGGTACTGGGGGTTAGAACTTCAACATCTTTTAGAGAAACACATTTCAGCCATTAACAGGTAGCAAAGATTTAGACTGGGTGAAGGAGGATGGAAGAAGAAAGCATTGCTAGAGAAAAAAGCACATGCTGAGGCCCTCAGCAAAGAGGGCTGCTGCAGTGACCAGGAATGGCTGGGAGCTTGGTCTGCCGGAGTGTGGGAAGCAAGAGGAGAGTCAGGAGGCACGAGCAGCGGCTGATCCTGCAGAGCTCTGGGGGCTCTGTGTGGAATGTGGGAGCCAACATGGGAGATGATGAAACCAAGACAACTGAAGGTGAGATGTAGCAGAACCAGCAAGAGGGACAAAAGGGAACTGCCCCTCAGTCATCTGACTGAAGACCCAAGGTCTAATTCCAGAGAGGGATAAACAGTCTCTGGACTGAATGACAGCAGACAAAGCTGAAAATGAAATTCAATTTGAAAACAGGAGGTTAAAGAAATGTTCATATACTGAAGGTTGAGATTCCCCACCTTCTTTCTCTAGTAGGCTCTTAGGAGTCTGGCAGCCAGAGATGACGCTGTGATACCTGGTTAGTCCAAAAGAAGAGGCACAAAGATACTGCCATGCAGATCCCCTCATTGAAGCCACCGAAGCAGACCACCCTTAACTTTTCAGTACTTCTCCAACTGTAGCATGAATAACAATTATGGTGGGAGGGAGGCATTAAAATGCAGATTGCTGGGCCCCACTCTAGATTCTGATTCAGAAGGTCTGGGAGGAGCTCAAGAACATGCACGTCTAACAAGCACCTCGGGAAGGCTGAAACTGCTGCTCCATGGACCACACTTTGAGAACCACTGCTCTAGAGAGTCAATGAATACATGGGTGTCAATGAGCTTCCAACCAGCATTTTACAATTCTTAAGTGCAAGCACAGATTAAATATTCAAAGGAGCCAAGACATTTGAAAAAAAAAAAAAATCTATTCTAAAAGACAGTGACGAAGACAAACAAAAAGGAAAAAATAGTGACATAGAGGAAAAAGACTCTTTGGCAAGAAGACAATGTCATTAAATCAACCATTATTCTCAGAGAGAGAAGATAAAAAATATTCCATCTGTAATAATAGAATACATGTTATTTTTCCAAAAGGAACATTCAAAGATCAAAAGTAAAGTTCTTAGAAATTGAAAACATGGGCCGGGCGCGGTGGCTCAAGCCTGTAATCCCAGCACTTTGGAAGGCCGAGACGGGCGGATCACGAGGTCAGGAGATCGAGACCATCCTGGCTAACACGGTGAAACCCCGTCTCTACTAAAAAAAAATACAAAAAACTAGCCAGGCAAGGTGGCGGGCACCTAAAGAGAGAGCAGGAGGGGCTTGTCCAGGCTCACCAAGGAGTCTGGAATGGGTAATGTGTACTGAATACTTAGCGTACGCCGGGCTCCAGACTCCATGCCAGGATGCAGGAATGCACAAGGTCCTGCCATGGGAGAGTACTCAAGGAGCTCTTGAAAGATCTGTTGCCAGGATCAGTGACCTGGTGATGGAATGCTTAGAAGAGCGGGACAAGTACCTGAACCCCTTTGCTCCTCTTGTAGGCATTTGGATTCCTCATCATGCCTTTATGCAAGACTTGGCCTAGGTGTTTGGGGAACCTGTTGTTCTCACCAGTGCCAGCCTCAGCTCCCAGGCCAATTCTCTGAATGTCAAGGAGTCTCAAGACCTCTTGCTTCCATTGTCCTTGGTCATTGATGGGGGACACATCAGGGATGGCCAGAACCCTGAATGTTGCCTGGGCTCCACTGCAGTTGACTTATCTGTGCCTGGAAAGTTTGTTATCATCTGTCCAGGCTATACCATGAAGAGTACTACAGCCATCCTTCAATAGAAGTATGGCTACTCCCCTCACACACATCCTGCTTGTGTGTGCTGGATCCTATTTGTCTGTCCTCTGCTGACTGGCAAGCCCTCATTGGCAGAGGCCACCGGATCTACACACTAGCTTGACTCTAGGCAGTGTGTCTTTCTGAACACTGGAGGTCAAGTACCAGAAGCTGTTGCTTAGCTGTGCACCTGGAGGAAAAGTTGTATTTATTATGTGTAGTTTCATATATCCACCAAAAGCTGAATGGAGAGGTTAAGAACATTCCTAGGTGGCCTTATTCCAATAAGTTTCTTCTCTGTCTCTCCTTTTTTAAATTGAAAAGTAATTAAAATAACAGATTTAGAATCTAGTGAGAACCTTGTCTCTGATGGGTGGTGGTATTTAAGGTTCCAACCAGACAGAAGTATTGGTGCTGTTTAAGAAGTCTCAGGTGATCAGAGGCGTCTGTTAGGCTCTTGAAGCTGGAACAAGATTGCAGAGTCGCAGGCCAAATGCAGTATTTCCCTGATCCAGTGGGGCAGTGATGTTGTGTACTATAACTGCTGGGGGGTGAGAGTGAGTAGTCATTTTGAGTTAATAGTGGGAAGTCTGCTCAGTTGGCAGGGGGTAGAGGTGGGGAGAGGCAGTCCAGATAAATGAATTTTGGAAAATACATCTCTAATAATCCTTTGCAGCCAGTGACTTTTTTCTTACTTATTCAAAAAATAAGTTACAGTTAATTATACCTACAACACCTCTATTTAAATTCAGATTGGCTCAGCAGCCTTTTGTCTTTATTTGCATGCACACCAAGTGTTTAACATAATTATGGTTAGGCATTTGAACTTTGTTTTTCTTTAACATAAAGAAATGCTACTATTAAACAATTTTGTCAATAGAAAATAATTAAAGAAAGAAAATTAGAGATACAAGAAATTTTTTAAATTAGAGGACTAGCCCATGGAGTCTAATATCTGGCTTAAAGTAGCTCCAGAAGGAGGCGAGATCACATGGAGGGAAGAGTATCCTCAAAGAATCCAAGGAGCCTTCTCAGATTCAAAGGACATGATTTTCCAAACCGAAAGGGCCCATCAAATACCTAGCACAACAGAAGAATGTAGACCTACACCTCAGCACACGTATGTGACACTTTAGGATACAGCAGCAACCCATCCTGTAAACTCTTAGTGGAAAAAATAGTTACATTTAATACAAAGGATTGAGAATCAGTATAGCATTGGATTTCTTAAAAATGGTACTAGAAGTTAGAGAACAGATGACCAAGTCATTCAAAACCATAGGTAAAATTATTTCCAACCTAGAATTTAATGCCTAAGCAACCTATTAGTAAGTAGAATAAATACACTTTCATAAAACAAGGTCTGAAAAACTTTACCTCCCCGATGTGCTTTACCAGGGAGTTACTGAAGGATGGGCTCCACTAAAACAAAAGGAGAAACCAAAAAAGAAGACCTGAGGTACAGAAAACAGAAAGTCTAAAACAACACAGGGATGAAGGGACTGTCCAAGAGGATGGTGAGGGTCCTAAGATGCAGCTGTATCCAAAGCCCAGAGAGCAACAAACTCAGGCAGAATCTGGTCAGAAGCTCTCCGGAGATGTCTTTAAATGTCTGGGTCCTTGAACACAGTAAGAGGAAAATTACATAAATGACAGAGAGTTTGGAATTGGTAATAATGACATGGGAAACCAAGCAAATAAGAGAGCCCAACAAATATTAACTTTAGGAAAAAATAAATTTTTAAAAATGAGAAGAGGAAGAAAGCACTACTCTGTGTAGCTCAGCTATGAATATTGGACTACTCAGAAACACTGGATACTGAAAATATGAACATGTAGTATGGATCTAGATTAATTTGACAACTATCTTGAGAGATTCATGATGGAAGCAAATGTCAAAGATATGGTAGAGTGAAATAGAACTCAGTATTCATCTGCTATCATGGGAAGTTAATAAAACTGAAATTATTATTATTATTATTTTGAGATGGAGTCTTGCTCTGTCACCCAGGCTAGAGTACAGTGGCTCAATCTTAGCTCACTGAAACCTCCAATTCTTGGGTTCAAGAGATTCTTCTGCCTGCTGTATAGAAATGCTACTGATTTGCACATTGATTTTGTATCCTGGAACCTTGTAAAAAAAATTTTATCAGTTCTCATTGTCTTTTGGTGGAGTCTTTAGGGTTTTCTAGGTATGGGATCATATTGTTAGTGAAGAGAGATAGTTTGACTTCTTCCTTTCCTATTTGGATGCCTTTTATTTTTGTCTCTTGCCTGATAGTTCTGGTTAAGACTTCCACTGCTATGTTGATTAGAAGTGGTGACAGTGGGCATCTTTGTCCTGTTCTAGCTCTCAAGAGGAATGATTCCAGCTTGTGCTCATTCAGTATGAGGTTGGTGGTGGGTTTGCCATAGACGGCTCTTATTATTTTGAAAGCTACACACCTACAACTATCTGATCTTTGACAAGGCTGACTAAAACATGCAATGGGGAAAGAACTCCTTGTTCAATAAATGGTGCTGGGATAACTAGCTAGCCATAAGCCAAAGAATGAAATTATACTCTTGCCTTTCACCATATATAAAAATTAACTCAAGACAGATTAAAGATTTACATGTATGACCTCAAATTACAAAAATCTTAGAAGAAAACCTAGGAAATACCCTTCTTAACATGGGCCTTAGCAAATAATTTTTGGCTAAGTCTTCAAAAGCAATTACAAAAAAAATT
The DNA here is from genome assembly GCF_024542745.1 of Macaca thibetana thibetana. Taxonomy (NCBI): domain Eukaryota; kingdom Metazoa; phylum Chordata; class Mammalia; order Primates; family Cercopithecidae; genus Macaca; species Macaca thibetana. The sequence goes on along the minus strand of NC_065580.1, from coordinate 156,177,155 downwards.
AACAAGTGGGACCTAATTAAACTAAAGAATTTCTGCACAGCAAAAGAAACTATCATCAGAGTAAGCAGACAACCTATAGAATGGGAGAAAATTTTTGCAAACTGTACATCTGACAAAGGTCTAATATCCAGCATCTATAAGGAAATTAAACAAATTGACAAGAGAAAACAAACAACCCCATTAAAAAGTGGGCAAAAGACGTGAGGAGACACTTCTTAAGAGAAGACACACAAGCGACCAACAAACATGAAAAAATGCACAGCACAGTCATCAGAGAAATGCAAATCAAAAGCATAATAAGATACCATCTCACACCAGTCAGAATGGCTATCATCAAAACATAAAAAACAACAGACGCTGACAAAGATGCAGAGAAAAGAGAATGCCTATATAGTGTTGGTGGGAGTGTAAATTAGTTCAGCCACTGTGGAAAGCAGTTTGGAGATTTCTCAAAGAACTTAAAACAGAGCTACCATTCGGCCCAGCAATCCCATTACTGGGTATATACCCAAAGGGAAACAGTTATAACAAAAAGACACATGCATTCATAAGTTTATCACCACTCTACTCACAATAACAAAGACATGGAATCAACCTAGGTGCCCATCAATGGTGAACTGGATAAAGCAAATGTGGTATATATATATACCATGAATACTATGCAGCCATAAAAAAGAATGAAATCATGTCCTTTGTAGCAGCATGGATGGAGACGAAGGACATAATCCTAACTGAAATAACACAGAAACAGAAACCAAATACCACATGTTCTCACTTATGTGTGGGAGCTAAACATTGAGCACACGTGGACATTAACATAGGAACAACAGCCACTGCAGGCTACTTGAAGAGGGAGGGAGGGAGTGCACATGGGTTGAAAAACTTCCTATTAGATGCTATGTTCACTATGCATGGACAACGTACCCATGTAAGAAACCTACACATGTACCCCCTGTATCTAAAAGAGAAGTTGAAAGAGAATTGAAATCTCTTCCCAAGGGAGAGACAGGCTATGAAAAGAGAGAACTCTGTAGCTGTCCCTAACAGGACTGACTTTATTTGGAACAGAGCATAGGAAAGTCCAAGCCAAAGGGCATTGTCAAAAACAACGGAGACTGTGGTGGTAAACAATTAAGAGAAGGCTTATAGCTTCATGATATCAATAAGTGAAATAGGAGACAAGCTAGAACTTTAACAGAAAGAACCATGGGGAGAATCAGTTAAGATGAGTCATCTGGAGTCAGAGAAAGCCTCAAAAACTACCTCTGAAAAGGGGCCTGATTTTAATTGGATTAGAACGTGGAGCAATGTATGCCCCAGGGCAGTGCAAAAAACAATAGTGCAATCAGCTAGCAATAGGTAGAGGCTAATAGTTGAGTGTGATCTCAACACAGTGAAAACAGCCCAAAGCTTAATGGGGAAATCACACAAAGAGTTTGGTCACAGAAAGCCTGGCTAAAACTGTTGTCATGCATGTCCAAGTCTGTATCCTGTGAGAAGCAATATCAAAGTTGACACACTGCAGACGAAACAGACTTCACTAAACTGGTCCAGTCAAGTCACTAGTCATTAAACAGATAAAAAAACAAATAACACCAGCAAGCCTCGGGGGAGGGAGGTTAGTATCCAAAGTTGCTACAATATATTATCTAAAATGTCCATGTTTTAGTGAGAGAGACAGAGAGAGAAACAGAGATGGAGAGGGGGGGAAAGAGAGAGAGAGAGAAAGAGATCATTCAAAAACAAAAATAGGAAAGAATGACACATACAGAGGAAAAAAAAAAAAAAAAAAACAAACCAGGCAACAGAAAGCACCTTTAAGAGACTCAAATTTTGGACTTAGATGAAAACATCAAAGATTCTCTTACAAATATTTCCAAAGAGCTAAAGAAACTATGTTTAAAAAAGTAAAGGTCTATATGTTTACAATGTCTCATCACATAGAGAATACCAACAAAGAGATATAAATTATTAAAACAAACCAAATGAAATTTCTAGAGTTGAAAATTACACTAACCAAAATGAAAAATTTACTAGAGGGGCTCAAAAGTCAATACGAGCTAGTAGAAGAAAGAATTAGCAAACTTGAAGATAAGTAGATAGAGATTATGCAATTGGAGGAACAGAAAAAAAGAATAAAGAAAAATTCCCAGAGTCTCAGCAAATGTCGGGAACCATCACTTCAAGCAGTGAAGTGCGACGAGCGTATCAAAGAAGCAAAGAGAGAAAAGAGTATGAAAAATTTTTAAAGAAATAATGGCTAAAAACTGAGCAAATATAATAAAAATCTTTAATCTACAAATCCAAATCTCTCAATAAATTCTAAGTCAGGTAAATGTAAGAGATCCAAACCCAGACACATTATAGACAAAACATTGAGTGCCAAAGACAAAGAAAAATCTTACAAACAGCAAGACTAAAACAACTTGACTCATACAAGAAAACTGCAATAATTTCAACAGCTGACTTTTCATCAGAATTAATGGAGGCTAAAGCAGTGGATGACATTAAAAATGCTAAAAGAGAAAGAACCAAGAGTTTTATATTCAGCAAGACAATCTTTCTAATGTGAAAGCAAAAAAGGCAGAGAATTTATGGCACACAGACCTGCCTTATTAGCAATACTAAAGAAATATCTTCAAACTGAATGCAAGTGACAGCAGAGTAATTCAAATTTATGAAACAAAAAAGGTCCCAATAAAGTATATAGTTAATTGTAAAAGATAGAATAATTGAATATTTCTTCTTCTTTCTTCTCTCAATTGATTTAAAAGACAAGTGCATAAGATAATATGTATGGAATTATATTATTGGGCCCATAACTTACAAAATTGCAATATATTTGACAATAATAGCACAAAGGAGGCAGGTAGAAGCAAAATTATGTCAGAGAAAGAAAACGACACAAGTTGATAACTAAAATCTACAAGAAGAAATAAAGAGAAACAGAAATGTAAAATAGGAAATATTATTATAACATATAACAAACATTATAATTACATTAAAAAAAGAATGAAGGAATGGAGTTATATAAGAATAATGTTTCTATAATTCACTTGAATTAAGTTAGCCTAAATCTAAAGTAGAATCTGATACATTATATGTATATTGTAAATCCCAGAGAAACCAGTAAAAAGAAAACTGGAAAATATATAGTAAAAAATTGACTAAATAAATCAAAATGCTGCATTAGAAAATATTCACTTAATGCAAAATAAAGTAGTAAATGAGAAATAGAGAAACAGAAAATACATGTGACATATTTTTTAAAAAACCAAAAAGTAAAATAATAGACAAATCCAAACATATCAATAACAATATTAAATGTGGATGAATTAAGCTACCTGACCAAAGGCAAAGATTGTCAGATTGGACAAAGTAAAAACAAGATCCAACTATATGATATCTACAAAAGACACCCTTTAAATTCAAAGATATACATAGGTTTAAAGTAAGAGAATACAAAATTGTATATAGGAATAAAAGACTTGGAGTAGCTATATAAATATCAGATGACATGAACTTTAAAACAAAAATAATTATAAAGAGGGAAATTTTATAAAGACAAAAACAAATTTGTCAAGAATATATAGCAATTATAAACGTATATACAACAAACAACAGAGTCCCCAAAATAGGTAAAGCAAACCTGACAATGCAAAAATAATAGTTTCATATCTCACTTTCAATAATAAATACAAAAATTAGGCAAAGAGTCAACAAAGATAAAGACTTGAATAATGCCATAAATAACCAGACCTAACAGACATCTGTAGCAGCAATCCTCAACCTTTCTGGCACCAGGGACCACTTTAAGGGAAGATAATTTTTCCACAGTCGGGAGTGGAGGGTGGGCAGGGGCTGGTTTCAGGATGATTCGAGTACATTACAGTTATTGTACACTCTATTTCTATTATTATTACATTGTACTATATAATAGGATAATTATACAACTCATCATAATGTAGAATCAGTGGGAGTTCTGCGCTTGTTTTCCTGCAACTAGATGGTCTCATTTGAGGGTGACTGGAGACAGTGACAGAACATCAGGCATTAGGTTCTCATAAGGAGCACACAACCTCGATCCCTCACATACATAGTTCACAATAGGGTTCGTGCTCCTGTGAGAACATAACACTGCTGCTGATGTGACAGGAAACGGAGCTCAGGCAGTAATGTAAGTGATGGGGACTGGCTGTAAACACAGATAAAGCTTCGCTAGCTTGCCCGCTGCTAACCTCCTGCTGGTTCCTAATAGGCCATGGACTGGTATCAATCCATGGCCCAGGGTTTGGGATCTCTGATCTATAGAGCACTTCAACCAGTAAGAGCAAAATGCACAATCTTCTCAAGCACACATGGAACATTCTCTGCATAGACCATCAAAAAAAGCCCAAACAAATTTAAAAGAATTGAACTCATACTAACTGTGTTCACTCACCGTAGTGAAATAAATTAGAAATCAGTAACAATACAAAATTTGTGAAAGTTGTAAAATTTGGAAATTAAACAACATGCTCCTAAATAAGTAATATGTCAAAGAAGAAACCAAAGGAATATTAGAAAATATTTTGAGATGAATGTAAATGAAGACATAACACCAAAATGTATGTGATGCAGATTAAGCAGTGAGAGGGAATTTTTTAACTACAATTGACTTTATTAAAAAATAAGAAAGATCTAAAATTAGTAACCTACTATGTGAAGACACTAGGGAAGAAAAACAAAAAGCAAATTAAACCTAAAGCAAGTAGATAAAATAAAATAATAAATATTAGAGATGAAATTAAGGATAGAAAAACAATGGAAAATCAATAAAATTAAAAGTTGTTTCTTTGAAAAGATCAACAAAATTAAGAAATCTTTATTTAGCTTGACTAAGAAAAAGAAAGATTCAAATTACTGAAGTTAGGAAAGAATCAGGAAATATTATTGTTGATCTACTAAATTAGATTATAAGGAAGTACTATGAGCAATTATATGGAAATAAATTATATAATTTAGACGAAATGGACAAATTGCTAGAAAATCACAAATTTCTGGAACCAACTAAAAAAGAAGTAGAAAAATCTGACTAGGCATATAGTAAGTAAGAAGATTGGATTATTTATCAAGAAACTACCCACATACAGTGTGGCAATTCCTCAAGGATCTAAAACTAGAAATACCATTTGATTCAGCAATCCCACTACTGGGTATATACCCAAAGGATTATAAATCATGCTGCTATAAAGAAATGTGCACATGTATGCTTACTGCAGCACTACCTACAATAGCAAAGACTTAGAACCAGCCCAAATGCCCATCAATCATAGACTAGATAAAGAAAATGTGGCATATATATAGCATAGAATACTATGCAGCCATAAAAAAGAATAAGTTCGTTTCCTTTGCAGGGACATGGATGAAGCTGGAAACCATCATTCTCAGCAAACTAACACGGGAACAGAAAACCAAACACTGCATGTTCTCACTCATAAGTGGGAGCTGAACATTGAGAACACATGGACACAGGAGGGGAACATCACACACTGGGCACTATCTGCAGGGAAAGGGAAAAGGATAAAGGGAAGCGAGAGCATTAGGACAAATACCTAATGCATGTGGAGCTTAAAACCTAAATGATGGGTTGATAGGTGCAACAAACCACCATGGCACATGTGTATCTATGTGACAAACCTGCACCTTCAGCGCATGTATCCCAGAACTTAAAACAAAATAAAAAATAAAATAAATAAAAAATAATTACTTCCACTTCCATAGTAATCACACTAATTAGAATTTTCCAAGCAGAAAAAAAAGAAACTACCTATAAAAATTGCCCAGGCACTGACACTGATGGCCTTATTGGTTAATTCTACCAAACAGTTGAAAAACCAGTAAGGCCAATTCTTCATAAACTCTTCCAAAAATTAGAAGAGGAAGGATTGTTTCCCAAGTCATTCCACAGGCCAGTATTAACCCAATACCAAAACTAGACAAAGATATCACAAGAAAACTACAGACAGAATCTGTAGTGGATGAATTTCATAATATGCCTTATAAAAGTAGATTTAAAAATTCTCATCTAAATACTAGAAACCCAATTCAGCAATACACAAAAGAACTGTACATCATGACCAAATAGCATTTATCCTAGGAATGCAAGGTTGTTTAACATCTGAAAAATCAATGCTTATAACACATATTAATACAATAAAGAATACAATCTTTGAGATCATTTCAATAGATGCAGACAAAACATCTGACAAAGCCAATGCCCTTTTACGATAAGACTATTTAGCAAATGAAGAATAGAAAGGAATTTTCTCAATGTGATAAAGGAAATCTACAAAACCCCACAGCTAACATAATATTTAATAGTGAAAGACTGAATATTTTCCCCTCAAGATCAAGAACACAGTAAGGATGTCTGCTCTTATCACTTCTAGTCAATATTGTTTAAAAAAAAAAAAAAAAGTTATCCAGGTAATTGGGCAAGAAAAGAAATAAAAGACATTCAGATTGAAAAGGAAGAAGTAGAACTATTTATTGGCAAATGAAATGATCTTGTATATGGAAAACACTGAGGAACCCACTAAAAACTATTAAAACTAATAATTTGAGCAAGATTGCAGGATACAAGATCAATTTACAAATTTCAGCTATATTTCTATACCATTTCAATTAACAACCTAAAAATCAAATCTAGAAATCAATTCCATTTACAATAGCATTAAAAAATAAAATGTTTAGAAATATATTTAGAAATATATTTAACAAAAGAAACATAAAACATGTATTCAGAAAATGGAAACACAACCCACCAAACTGAAGAAAATATTTCCAAGTCATAAATCTGATAAGGGATTTGTATTCAAACTATAAAAAGAACTCTTACAACTCAGTGATTAAAAATAAATAAGCTAATTAAAAATGGGCAAAGGATGTGATTAGGCTTTTTCCCCCAAGGAACATGGGCAAATGACCACAACACATGGAAAGACACTCAATATCATTAGTTATCAAGGAAATACAAATCAAAACCACAATGAGATACCACTTCACCAAGGGTCAAAAGGAGAGACAGTAACAAATCTTTGCAAGGTTGTAAAGAAATGGAAACCCTCATTCATTGCTGCTGGAAATGAGATACGCACAGCTACTTTGGAAACCAGCTTGGCAGTTCCTTAAAAAGTTAAACATAGAGATACCACGTGACCCAGCAATTCAACTCCCAGGTATCAACTCAAGGGAAATGAGAACATATATCCACAAAATACCTCTACATGAATATTTTAGCAGCATTATTAATAATAGCTAAAAATTGAAACAACTCAAATGTCCATTAACTGATGAATAGGTAAATAAAATGTGGTATATCCATATAATGAAATATTATTGAGAAATAGAAAAGAATGAAGTAATTACTATAGTGTGGATGAACTTAAAAGCACTAAGTTAAGTGAAAGAAACCAGTCACTTTGGGAGGCCGAGACGGGCGGATCACGAGGTCAGGAGATTGAGACCATCCTGGCTAACACTGTGAAACCCCATCTCTACTAAAAATACAAAAAATTAGCCGGGCGCGGTGGCGGGCACCTGTAGTCCCAGCTACACGGGAGGCTGAGGCAGGAGAATGGCGTGAACCCAGGGGACGGAGCTTGCAGTGAGTGGAGATCGTGCCACTGCACTCCAGCCTGGGCAACAGAGCGAGACTCCGTGTCAAAAAAAAAAAAAAAAAAAAAAGAAAGAAAGAAAGAAGCCAGTCACAAAGGACCCCATGTGGCATAATTCCAAGTCTATGAAATGTCCAGACTAGGCAAATTTATAGAAATAGAAAATAGATTACTGGTTGTCTAGGGCTAGAGCAGGTGGAGTAGAAAGAGAACAGAAGAATGGGAAAAGGCGAATTGGAGTAGGTAAAGAGTTCTATGTTAGGCCATATTTGTGTTTCTATAAATAGCTGAGACTAGGCAATTAATAAAGAAAAGAAGTTTAATTGGCTTACGGTTCTGCAGGCTGTACAAACAGGGTACCAACATCTGCTCAGCTTCTGCCAAGAGTCTCAGGAAGCTGACAACCATGGTGGAAGGTGAAAAGGGAGCTGGCATGTCACATGGCTAGAGCAGGAACAAGAGACAGAGCAAGAGAGTGAGGGGGGAGGGCCACACATTTTCAGACAATCAGATTTCCCCTCCTGACCCAAACACCTCCCACCAGGCCTCACTTCCAACACTGGGGATTACATTTCAGTATGAGATTTGGACAGAACAACCAACCAAACTCTATCAGGTTCCATTTTGTGGTGACAATAAGGATCTACAGTCAGATTTGACCATGGTTGTATAACTCTGTAAATGCACTGAAAACCATTGAATTGCACTCGTTAAATGGGTAAATTATATGGTGTATGAAATACGTCTCCATATAGCTGTTTTAGAAACACATGAGCAAGAGACAGAAAGTTACAGACTACATTTGACAACATTTCTGAGTAAGCATGGAGACTGTTTACTAAATGTCTTTGTCACCTTAAAGCCATGCTATTCTTCATGTGAGATCCTGCTTCACAGCAATAGCTCATGAACTCTTTACAGGTATAGAAATACAATAAAAATGTAGATTCAACTAATTGTTGTTTATAACATTAACACTATAATAAGGATGTAGTTTTGCCTACTGTATCCCAGGTATTATGAGTACTGGCTGGTCTCTATACCCCTCCACCTTTCTCTGCTCTCTCTGTGCCCTAAGCAGCTGATTTCTGTGGACTGCATCAACTTGGCTCTCTCATTGCAAAGGTTTAAATGCTTGGGTCCTCTCATTAGGCTGTATTCCTAATGACCACAAGCCCTGTCTGCAACCCCCTCCCACAATTCTTCTGACCATAATGAGGGTCCTATAATACCCTTTGCTCCCCTTGCCCTTTCACTCTTAGGAGTGGAGAAGCTTTGTGCTGGGGCCTAATGTGATGCTATTAGGTGGTTTTGGAAGGTAATTAGGTCTTGAGGGTGGAACCCTGATGAATGGCATGACTGTCCTTGTCTAAGGACTCCGAGGAATTTTTTCACCCTCTTTCCACCTTGTGAAGATGCAGTGAGAAATCAGCAGTCTGCAATCTGAAAGAGGGCCCTCACCAGAACCCGAACGTCCTGGCACCCTGATCTTGGACTTTCAGCCTCCAGAACTATGAGAAATACATTTCTGTTATGTATAAGCCACGAATCTATGGTACTTTTATTATCACAAGTCAAATGAACTAAGACACTGATTCCACTGGGTTTGACCAACAGAAACATGGATAGGAACCCAGAGAGCAGAAAGAGAGCAGTCTAATTACATAGCCTTCCTCCCTCCCTCTCCTACTGGGGTTTTGTGGGTGGCTGTATTCCTAATGACCACAGGCCCTGTCTACAACCCGCTTCTACAGTTCTTCTGACCATGATGAGGGTCCTATAACTCCCTTCGCTCCCATCACCCTTTCACTCTTAGGAGTGGAGCAGCTTTGTGCTGGGGCCTAATGTGATGCTATCAGGAGGTCTTTGGAAGGTAATAGGTCATGAGGGTGGAACCTTCAGAGCAGTATTACTGTCCCTGTCCAAGAGACTCCAAGGAATTATTTCACCCTCTTTCCACCTTGTGAAGATGCAATGAGAAATCAGCAGTCTGCAATCTGCCCTCACCAGATTGCCCTGAAAGAGGGCCCTCACCAGAACCCGAACGTCCTGGCACCCTGATCTTGGACTTCCAGCCTCCAGAACTATGAGAAAAACATTTCTGTTATGTATAAGCCACTGATCTATGGTACTTTTATTACCACAGATCAAATGAATTAAGACACTGATTCCATTGGGTTTGGCCAACAGAGACCTGGACAGGAACCCAAAGCACAGAAAGAGAGAGGCTTGCTCCACAAGCCCTGTCTGCAACCTGCTTCTATGGTTCTTCTGACCATGATGAGGGTCCTATAACACCCTTCGCTCCCCTTGCTTGCCCCTTCACTCTAAGGAGTGCAGAAGCTTTGTGCTGGGGCCATTCCTGAGTCATGTCATCCTCTCTTACTTGGTGCCCACACCTCGGTTCACAGTCGCTCACTGCTCCTGCCATCTGTTTCCAGCTGGGAAGTTGGTAGAGACAGGGCAAGCACACCAATTCCTTACCTAACAGGAACCCTCTAGGGTCAAAGAGAAGAATTAGTTCCACTGTTCAGACTCATCACGTCATGTTCTGCCTACCTTGGCCTTGAAGACCCACATCTGCACCAAATGACATGTTATAACGATGCTCTATTGGGTGGCCTTTTGCTTTTAGTTTTCTGTGACACTAGAGATACTCTTGCAAGCAACAGAGTTTAACTTTAGAAGCTGAATCTTTAGCCTACAAAAATGAGCTTACCATAAATACGGTCAGTGTGCCTATTTTATAATGTATCAAATAGAATAGTAAGAATCAAAACAATCTTAAAAGTAAATTGTGTTACACAAATTTGATATCCAAATAATATTTTAAGCTTACTGGATATGCATTTTGAAGTGGAAACCTGAATTCCTGGCTTCCAGGCCCGGTTACTGCCTCCACCTGTGTCTCATCTGCCTTTGTCTGGGAAGCAGTTTTCAGACCCAGCTGAGCCTGACCCAGCGGAATCTTCGGTGCTTAGCACAGCCAGGCTGATAAGAGTTTGTCTTCCTTCAGAATGCAAAACAATTCATCCAGAACTAGCAAGTCCACACATAAGGGATATTTATGCTTATTGTGCCAGATCTCTGAATGGCTGATTTAAAAAATTACATAAAATAAAATCTTGTGTGTCTCTTGTGGGTTAAGAAGTGCATTGCACTATTTTTTTCATGGCTACTTTAACCATGGGTGGCCTACATTTCTTTCCTTCCTTCAGGTCATGTAACATCAGATCTTTTTATCAGTATGATAGCTGGAGATGTATTTATAAGCTTTTTTCTATAGCAACATACAAAACATTTACAGTATTTCATTTATCAAGAACCTCTCTCTTTGTGGCAGACACAAAACCTGACTTGAAGTCAGTTAAGGAGTGATGTGACTTGGGGAATCTTCAGAAAAAGCCTTTGACTGAGAATGTCACCTCTGCTGCCAGTCACCTTACTGTGATAGGGTTTTCCCTTTAAGCCAGGATTTCCCAAAGTGTGTGGAGAAAGACACAACCAAGGTATTACCTTTGGTTAGGTCAGGGGATGGGACTGGAAGGCAATTCGGTAGGAGAGAGACTATTAACATTTTATACATTTTATCATTTCACTCATTGCAACAAGTGTATATTCCTAAGGCAATTTGTTTACAGAAATCAGATACTAAGCATTTTAAGGTAAAAAGTAATAGAGTTAGGGGAATGGGAATACATTCTGGGAACTCTGCTTTAAAGTAGGTTCTCACTGATAAACAACCTCTATCCCATGCCACAGAGGGCCCTTCAAAGCCACATCCAAGACCTGGTACAGTGGCTTGCACCTGTAATTCCAACACTTCGCCATTACAAGGTGCCAGGATTGCTTGAGCCCAGGAGTTCAAGACCTGCTTCGGCAATATAGTGAGACTCTGTCTCTACAAAGAAATATTTTTTAAAACTTAGCGGCGTGTGGTGGCATGAACTTGTAATCCCAGCTACTCAGGAGGCTTAGGCAGGAGGATTGCTTGAGCCCAAGAGTGAGAGGCTGCAGTGAACCATGATCATACCACTGCACTCTAGCCTGGGTGATAGAGCAAGACTCTATCTCTAAAAAAAAAAAAAAAAAGGAAATAAAACACATCCCACCCTGAAAACTCACCTTCCCCCACGCCACCCAATGCACAGGCACCCTAAGTCCCAGAACCACTGAGAGGTGACAACGTGGTGCTAGCAGCCCTCACTCGCTCTCGGCGCCTCCTCGCCCTCGGCGTCCACTCTGGTCGAACTTGAGGAGCCCTTCAGCCCGCCGCTGCACTGCGGCGGCCTCTCCCTGGGCTGGCCTAGGCCGGAGTAGGCTCCCCATGCTTGTGGGGAGGTGTGGAGAGACAGGCGCGGGCGGCAACGCGGGCTGCACGCGGCGTTCGCGGGCCAGGGCGAGTTCCAGGTGGGCGCGGGCTCGACCGGCCCCGCGCTCGGAGTGGCCGGCCTGCGCCGCCACCTCTGGGCAGTGAGGGGGCTTAGCACCCAGGCCAGCAGCTACTGAGGGTGCGCCGGGTCCCCCAGCACTGCCGGCCCGCCCGCGCCGCGCTCGAATTCTCAGCTGGCCTCAGCTGCCTCCCCGCGGGACAGGGCTCGGGACCTGCAGCCCGCCTTGCCCGAGCCCCTCCCCCGTGGGCTCCCGCGCGGCCCGAGCCTCCCCGACAGGCGCCGCCCCCTGCTCCGCGGCGCCTGGTCCCATCACCGCCCAAGGGCTGAGGAGGGCGGGCGGCCGGGCGCACAGTGCGGGACTGGCGGGCAGCTCCCCCCGCTGCCCCGGCCAAGAAACGACTGGAAGCCAGCTGGCCTCCTGAGTTGGGTGGGGACTGGGAGAACTTTTATGTCTAACTAAAGGATTGTAAATGCACCAATCAGCACTCTGTGTCTAGCTCACGGTTTGTAAACGCACCAATCAGTGCTCTGTGTCTAGCTAATCTAGTGGGGACTTGGAGAACTTTTGTGTGTAGCACCAATCAGCACTCTGTCAAAACGGACCAATCAGCTATCTGCAAAATGGACCAATCAGCAGGATGTGGGTGGGGTCAGATAAGGGAATAAAAGCAGGCTGCCGGAGCCAGCAATGGCAACCCTCTGGAGTCTATCTGGAGGCCTGTTATTTTGTTTTGTAATTAAATCTTGCTGCTGTTCGTGGTTTGAGTCTGCATTGTGCTTATGAGCTGTAACAGTCACCGGGAAGGTCTGCAGCTTCACTCCTGAGGCGAGCGTAGGCCACGAACCCACCCAGAGGGATGAGCAACTCCAGACATGCTGCTTTAAGAGCTGTAATGCTCACTGCGAAGGTGTGCAGCTTCACTCTTGAAGCTAGCGAGACTGCGAACCAGCCAGAAGGAAGAAAGTCCAAACACGTCTGAACATCAGAAGGAACAAACTCTGGATGTACCATGTTTAAGAACTGTAACACTCACCGCGAGGGTCCGTGGCTTCGTTCTTGAAGTCAGTGAGACCTAGAACCCACCGATTCCGAACACACCACCAGATACCCACAGCTTCAAAACACACCAAATATGTCATGCCAGAAATTTGCTCCTTTCTCTTTGCCAGGGGAGAGCCCACCCCTTACCCATCTGGAGCCAGTTTTATATATCATCTCCTGTAACCCAGCCTGTGACCTAGCACCCTCTTTCGGGTTTCCCGCAATATTCCCCACAGGCTGTTTACGCACCTCACATTACGGGGGGCTATTGAGGGCTCGAGCATACGCTTGAATGGAGCTCAGTATCGGGGCTTCACTGAGAACTACTTGCTCCTCCCATGTGGACCTCTTTATAATCATTCACAGATCATCCTATGAGCCAGAGAGGATTATTTTCTATGTTTTGCTAACAAGGAACCTAAAATTTGGAAAAGTTGCAAAACTAGCCCAAAGTTGCATGTTTAGTGACTAATGTAGCCGTAATGCTGCTGCTGCCAGGCCTGCTCTGCCTGCCCACCCTCTCCCTGGGGGCTTTGACAATAAGTTAGCTCCTTGTGAGGCTGGCAGTGAGTCCACCTTCTTAACCCACAGGAGCTGGCAGGATGACCAATTGGTAGACATTTAATAAATGATTGTTGAGCAAATGAAGAAATGCTGGGGTGAATAAAAAAATTTGATTACTTTTAACTTCTCACTATTAAAACATAACTTCTGGGCAGGGTTCCATCTTAATCCCTTATCAGACTACCTGATGTAGCCTTTGTAATGAACACCTTAGCAGAGTTACCACATATAAACATTCCTGATAGAGTGCCTGAAACTCAATTGACTCAGCAAATGCTTGGCTCCTTGCCTTCTTTCCTCCAAGAGCCAGAAGGAGGAAGATCGGATGTGTGAGGTTTGGGAAAGGCACTACATGCTGAGAGGACATTAATTCAGGGACTGAGAGGACATCAAAGACAAATTTCTCACACTTGTATACAAAAGAACCCCAAGGTTCATACACTTGGCGAAGAGAGCTTAATCTCTTATGAAAGGGTTGCAGCCTCTGGCCACCCTGAAAGACTGGGAAGCATAGCCTTCGGCAGAGACTGAAAGCAGCTACTGCGAAGGAGGGTGGGTGAGACAGGAATTTATGCTGAATGGGTTGGCTAAATATATATATTTAAGAAGCTATAGGAGGGGCTGTGAATATTTATGAGGGGTGTATGTGCATGCATGGTAAGCAAACCTGCGTGTAATATGCATCCCAGGTTCAGTTTGGGGTGGAGACGTAATATTTAAATGCATTAAAGTTAGTCTCTGTACATAAAAAGATGAAGCAGAGGACAGGAAGATCCTCAATGTGCAGCCTCTGTGGACCTGCCAGACCACCAGTCTGTGGTTGCTGGTCTCTTATCAGGAGAAAGTTACTAACATTAGTCTGTTTTCCAATCAAAGCTGTAGTATGCTTTGTGGGATTGGGTGAGGTGAGGAGGTCAGTTAGTATCTGTCTATCGGTGAGCTCCAATTGTTTCAATATTGCTTATCGCCAGGCCAGTGCTCATTTACCTGGAGAAAAAGAAAAACCTTGTAGCAGAACATAGTGGACTCTTTAAGTGCAGAGGTGTATAACCTAACTCCTCCTCACATGGCCTTAAGTCTTGTTTATAATTTGGTGTCTTATTGCCACAAGGAGTCTGTTCTGTCAGTCTTAACGTTCTCTATTTTAACTCACTTCATCATCTTGATTAGCACCAGGCTGGTGCACTTTATTAAAAAATCAAGGAAACTGCCCAGTCTGACTCAATTCACTAAAACGTCCATTAGGCATGGCCATAAATACTCAACTCTAGAGGTAACAAACCGCCTTCATGGATGCTGTTTCACATAAAATTCTCAGCAACCCAGTTCTTGGATTATAGGTGAAATAATCAAAACTTCAGAGCGTCCAGTCAAGATGACTTTGCTATGTCACAATGGAGCTAAAGGTCGAATGCAGGGCTCGTGAATCGACTCCAATCCAAGCCTCCATCTCTCCGTGTGGCACCCCTCTCTGGATGTGGTTGTCATCTCCTCTCTTCTCTTCTTGTGGCCTCATCTCCAGAGTTGAATAAGTAATGGGTGGAATAGTCTGGCTTTGTTCTTTCCCTTTTCCAGCCCTCCAGCCGCCTACTTAGTCAGTTAAAGCACCAGGTAAAGAAATAAAAGAGGCCACACGATGGGCCTCCGAAAGAAAAGCATCATCCTTAGTCTTTCAAGAGGGTTTGCCACTGGGCGTGGCGGCTCACACCTGTAATCCCAGCACTTCGGGAGGCTGAGGCAGGTGGATCATGAGGTCGAGAGATCGAGACCATCCCGGCCAACATGGTGAAAACCTGTATCTAGTAATAATATAAAAATTAAGTGGGCATGGGGGCGGGTGCCTGTAGTCCCAGCTACTAGGGAGGCTGAGGCAGGAGAATCACTTGAACCTGAGAGATGGAGGTTGTAGTGAGCCAAGATCGTGCCACTGCACTCCAGCCTGGTGACAGAACGAGACTCCATCTCAAAAAAAAGAAAAAGAGGGAAAGAAGGAAAGAGAGAGAGAGAGAGAAAGAGAAAGAGAGGAAGAAAGGAAGGAAAGGAAAGGGAGGGGACGGGAGGGGAGGGGACAGGAGGGGAGGGGAGGGAAGGGAAGGGTAGGACAGGGCAGGGCAGGGTAGGGTAGGGTAGGATAGGGTTTGCCTCCTCAAAAAGGTGACATGTGCTTCCAGGCCTGTTTGCTCTCCAGGTTCTTAACTGGAGCAGGACAAGGGAGTTCCACGGGAAGTAATTGTATCCAGGAGGAAATGTTTACGTTTCCGTAAAATCTTTCTGTTCTGGAGGCATGACTACGTATAGAAGTTGAAAACTATAATTAGAGAAAGAATTTTAATTTTATAATCTCTGTATGTATGTGTCTCTCACTGGGCATGACGGTAGGGGAAGGAAGTTACTATTTTTGGGTTAAAATGGAGCAGTCAGTATGAGAAAGTGTCTTGAGACTTGGATTTTAGTGAATTGTATGATTAAGCACAAAATCCTTAACCACTCTAATGCTTGATACTAACTACCTATAAAATGTGAATAGGTAGGGAGCGCTGTCTCATGCCTGTAATCCCAGCACTTTGGGAGGCTGAGGTGGGCAAATCACCTGAGATCGGGAGT
This sequence comes from Macaca thibetana thibetana, assembly GCF_024542745.1. NCBI lineage: Eukaryota > Metazoa > Chordata > Mammalia > Primates > Cercopithecidae > Macaca > Macaca thibetana. The sequence goes on along the minus strand of NC_065580.1, from coordinate 156,160,893 downwards.
TTGAGACCAGCCAGACCAACGTGGAGAAACCTCATCTCTACTAAAAATACAAAATTAGCCAGATGTGGTGGCGCATGCCTGTAATCCTAGCTACCTCGGAGGCTGAGGCAGGAGAATTGCTTCAACCCGGGAGGCGAAAGTCGCGGTGAGCCAAGATCACGCCATTGCACTCCAGCCTGGGCAACAAGAGTGAAACTCCATCTCAAAAAATATATATATAAATAAATGTGAATAACATTGCTATTCTTCTCACACAGATATTGCTAAAGTTAAAAAAGAGTGCTTATGTTATTAAGAATATGTAAAAGCCTATAAAGTGTCAGATTATTGTTATTAATTCTTTGTTTTCATTACCATAAAATAAGAAATTGGAAGAAGAAACTATGCTTTTTATGTATTCCTATTTAAACTCTGAGGGGGGGTTAAAGTTTTTCCAGTAATGAAACAGTTGTTCATTCCACGTTGCTCTGGGAGCAATTATTTGTTTCCTCAGTGAATCAAATGAAAAAAGAACTGATGTGGGTTGATCCTCTATCATCTGTATTTGCTTGTGCAGATACCAATTACTATTTTCCATCAGAAGAGAATGGTTAAAATTTTTCAAAGCTCTATTCCTATGTGTCAATAATTCCACAAAAATAATAATAGCTCTGAGCATTCAAGTGGGTAAACTCTTCCTGCTCCCTCCGTAACCACCAAACTTTGACTGTGAGGACCAAGTTTTTTCTCTCTGCCTCTAACTTATATCCAATATACCCAAGTAATTATGACCTACAAAGCTAATGTTTTTAAAAAAATAATAGCATTGCTGAGAGAGAACTCATATCCCCTACAGCTGACCTATTTAAACTGTACAAGCCAGCCGGGTATGGTGGCTCAAGCCTGCAACCACAGCACTTTAGGAGGCCGAGGTGGGCAGGTAACCTGAGGTCAGGAGTTCGAGACCAGCCTAGCCAACATAGTGAAACCCCATCTCCACTAAAAATACAAAAAAATTAGCTGGGCGTGGTAGCAGGCGCCTGTAACCGCAGCTACTCAGGAGTCTGAGGCAGGAGAATCGCATGAACCCAGGAAGCAGAGTTTGCAGTGAGCCGAGACTGTGCCACTGCATTGCATCATGGGTGGCAGAGTGAGAGTCCATCTCAAAAACAAACAAACAGATAAATGAATAAATAAATAAATAAACTGTAAAAGCCGAAGACCATCACTAAGTCTAATTTTAGAATACTTCACCTCGCAAAGAAATCTTCTATCCATTAACAGTTTGTTCCCATTACCCCATCCAACCCTGACGCCCCAGGCAAGCACCGTTCTACTCTGTCTTCACAGATTTGCCTGTTCTGGACATTTTATACAAATGGAATCACACAATGTGTAGTCTTTTGTGATTGGCCTCTTTGACTTAACATGTTTTCAAGGCTCGCCATGTTGTGGCATGTGTTTGTACTTCATACTTTTATGGCTGAATAATATTCCATTGTATTGATATCCTACATTTTCTTTATCCATTTTTCAGTTTATGGGCATTTGAATTGTTTCCACTTTTTTGCTATTGTGAAGAGTGTCACAATGAATATTCAAGTGCAGGTTTTTGTGGACATTTCTTTTCATTTCTCTTGGGTATGTACCTAGGAGTGGAATTGCTGAGTCATGTGTTAGCTCTATTTTTAGCTTTTTGAGAAACTGGCAAACTGTTTTCCAAGGTGGTTACACACTTTTGCCTCCCTACCGCCAATGTGTGAAGTTCGGGACTTATTTTTGAAGATTGATTTCTAAGCCACCCTCTTAGATGACGGTGTTCAGATCCCACTGGTGGGTGACCCTGGGCACATTACCTACAAATAAGAGCAGCTGTACCTTGGGGAGAATGGCCTCGGCCTCTGTATTAGCTCATTCTTGCACTGCTATAAAGACATACTTGAAACTTTAGAATACTTCACCTCGCAAAGAAATCTTCTATCCATTTATAATTTATAAGGGTAATTTGTAAGGAAAAGATGTTTAATTGGCCACAGTTCCACAGGCTGTAAAGGAAGTATGGTGGCATCAGCTTCTGGGGAGGCCTCAGGAAACTTACAATCATGGCAGAAGGCAAAGCGGGAGCTGACACTTCACATGACCCCAAGCAGAAACAAGAGAGAGTAAGAAGGGAGGTGCTAAACACTTTTAAACAATTAGATCTCATGAGAACTCACTTACTATTATGAGAACAGCACCCAAAAGGGTGCTATTAAACCATTAGAAACTGCCCCCATGATCTAATCCCCTCCCACCAGGCCCGACCTCCAACATTGAGAATTATAGTTGAATATGAGATTTGCATAGGGACACAGATCCAAACCAAATCAACCTCTTAAGGTCCATGTGTGGATGGAGCGAATTGATATCCACAGGGTATACAGCAGGTACTCAAGCAGTGCTGGAGACCCACCTTGGCTGATGGTCAGCAGGAAAACAACAAGGGTGATAGAGACATACGGGTTACAAAACAATTTTTATTATCCAATTCCAAAAGTCTCAGTGAAGACAGGAACAAGTTTCCAGGTGAGGACAAACAGCTGCTTCTCTTATTTGCCCTAGGCTCACACAGGAAACAGGTTGAGTCACTCAGCAGGTTTGTACCTGCAAATTAGGAGAGAGAGCATTGGGAAGACTGTCCACATAGGTGACCAGGCCAGCCCAGCAGTGCAAATGACAGCCCAGGTTCACCGGCAGTGCGAAGGGTAGTGTTCTGCCAGAACTTGAAATAACTGGTTCATTTGGGTGTGCTTCCTTACATTGCCTTAAGACACAGAGGAGCTCAAACCTGTGCACATCCTGTGTTCCATAAAAGACTAACGTTAGGGGAAAATGATGAGAAAGAGTTCATTTTACTTTCTGTGCCTCCTGACCAGGAAAGACTGACTGCTGAAGCCAACTTCAAAAGCAAAACCAGGCCAGGCACAGTGGCTCACTCCTGCAATCCCAGCACTTTGGGAGACCAAGGAGGGAGGATCACTTGAGCTCAGGAGTTCAAGACCAGCCTGGGCAACATAGGGAGACCCTGTCTCTACAAAAATAATAAATAAATAAATAAATAAATAATATATGTGGTGGCACATGACTGTAATCTCAGCTACTTGGGAGGCTGAGATGAGAGAATCTCTTGAGCCTGGGAAGTGGAGGTTGCAGTGAGCTGTGATTGCACCACTGCACTCCAGCCTGGACAACAGAACAAGACTCTGTCTCTAATAATAATTATAATAGTAATAAATTAATAAGCAAAACCAAGCAAACAAAGCCAAAATGTAGGTTAAGGTGGCAACCAGGTAGGTGTCAGCTCTGATTTAAGACCAGTGCGGAGTGAAGACGTCACCCCATGGCTCCTTACCTGACTCTACCCCAAGCTTTGCCAACTGCACACATTTGAGTCTTCTGTTTAGCACAGTCCCAGGAATCTGTCACTCTTGAACCACCGCGAAGAGGAACCTGGTGGGTAACTGAGTCTTCTGAAATTTTTGGAGTAGAGCGTGGACAGGTGTAATAGAGGAATAGAGGGAGAGGACTATTGAGAATATATAAAGGCCATGTATGGAAAGTTACAGCAGGGCTGTGGCCTTGCCAGAGAATTGATTTTGAAAGGTGGCATAGTTATCCACTTGCAGCATAAAAATAGGGCAAATCACTGAAATCTTTCTTAGAGGGTTAATGTTCATTTTATGACACCCTTCAATGAGCAGAAACGTAAAAGCCACCATCACACCACCAGCAGCAGTGCCACTGCCATGCACGAAGCTCTGGGACAACCAGGGGTTATTCCTGAAAGGCTAAGGAATGAACAAGGCGAGCTTGCCTGTCCAGGGGGCGGGCACCCCCTGCTGGCCAGTGTCGCACAGGCTTTCCTTTGGGTAGGGATGGCTTGGGACATGTGGCTGCCTGGGATGCCCAGAAAAGTGTCAGCAATTCCTGGATTCCCCTGGTGACTGGGCACAATATGTTTGGTGGGATTGGATCTGAGGAAAGTGAACTGGGAGAAAACTGGCAACAGGAGGACTCACTCTTTGTCTTCCCACTTTTTGAAATGGGGTCTCCTGACATTTTCCTCCTCGTCTCAACTTTCTCTCCAAGTCTTTCCTCTCCCCTGGGCAGAGAATCAGAGCTGACCACCAATTATGTTATACCCAAATTTTATAGAATCACTTTTTATTGCTAGCATATCATGGGGGGATCCCTGTTTTATTTTATTTTAAACTATTCATAATACCTGTATTACTTCTAAAAATAATAAACCAGGAGATGAGACTCTCCTAAGCCAGGAGCAATGTCCAAATATCTGAGGAAAAGGAATTGCCAACCTAATTCAGCCTAACCACCAATCTTGCAGGGAAAGGGTAGAAAAAGAAATAAGATCTTCAAAGGGTCACTTTCCATCAACTCTTTCTTAATTTTCTTTGCTACTTTCTAGTAGTTTTTAGCTAAACTTCATGGGTTAAAAAAAAATGTTCATAATGTATTTCTTTAGGAGCCTGATGTCAATTGTGTGATTTTTTTTTTTTTTTTTTTTTTTTGCGATCAATTCACTGCCTAAAAAACTTTTCCTTATAGAAAAAAATTGTCCTTTAAATCTTCCTGGCTTATTGTTATTACAGTTTGCATTCATTCAATGAAATTCTAGAACAGGCATCATTTTCCTCTCGATAACCTGAAGGATGTTGTTAAAGTCACATCTTATCCCTCTGTTCTCCTCCAGTGTCTCGTTCCACAAGTTCTTTCCTCTGGGATCCTCTTGGGATTTTAGGCATTTGGGCCAGACTCTGAGGCTTTCCTTGCCCTCTTGGACTGCATATCCCAATGTGTTCTTGGAAGGATCTGCCTACTTTGGAAAAGGATGGCTTGTCATGCTCATGCCCTGGGCTCATGCGTGCTGGGGGCCTCCCTGGATGCAGTAACCAGCACCTATGCAGGTTCAGGTTTGTCCAGTGACTGCCTGGGCCCCTGTCTGCCACTCCAGGCCTTTACCCATGTTGCATCTTCAATACTAGTACTGTCAAGTTACAAAATAAAAAATTTAACCAAACAGAGTTTATGACAATGTTACTGAATTTAACTTTTTATTTTCTTTTCTTTTTAACATTTATTTTAAGTTTAGAGGTACAGTTCAGGTTTGTTAAACAGGTAAACTTGTGTCATGGGAGTTTGTTGTACAGAGCCTTTTATCACTCAGGTATTAAGCCTAATATCAACTAGTTTTTTTTCCTGATCTTCTCTCTTCTCCCACTGTCTACCCCTCCGAAAAGCCCCATGGAATTAACTTTTTCTTATTAGTCCAGTCAAATTATTTTGTATGGGTGAACACAGTAACCATATAGTTTTTTGTTTTATTATTGATGAAAATCAGTATTTTTGAAGTCAGGCTCTTTCCTGTGTTTGGGTTTTTTTCGGGTTTTTTTTGTTTGTTTGTTTTTCATTTCTTTTAAATACATCTATGTCACTTCTTCCACTTCTTTTGAAGACCTTATTTAGTTCTATTCAATTTGTAAAGTACTTCACACATTACAGTTTTTTGAAAGTCATATAATTTATACCTGAGAGAGATTTTGGGGAGTCTCTGGCTCAGCATGGTCACTGGAGGCCCAGGGAGGTCCTTGGTTTGCTGGAAATTGGAGCACAGTTAGTTCAAAGCCTGGCCGGAGCCCACTGCTCCTAATTTTCCATCCATTTCTCTCTCCAGCCCTGTGCAGCACTGCCTTTCCCAGGAAACGTGTGTGCGCCATCTTGTTCTCTGATGTCACCAGCACTGCACACCAGGATGCCAGGAGCCCAGGTGTGGGGTAAGGAGAGCTGGGCTTGAATCTCACTCTACCACTCATTAGCTATGTGGTAGACTTTGACCACCACATTCCTTAGCTTCTTAGTGTGTTAGTTTCCTCATCTACAGAATAGAGACAATAGTATAGTACTGACTGTTTGATTCAAACCACATGTCCCGGATTCAAGACCATATTCCTATGTCCCTCCAACAACTCTTCCAGCAGTTCCGTGGTGCCTGGAATTTCTTAATGAACATTTCAGTTCTGCAGCTTGAAGTTCACTGCTGGTAGATTGCCATCATCCCTGGAAAGGGTTGCACATTACACCTCCTTAAGCACGTGCACTGATTGATATAAAAGCAGGTCTCTACTTGGAAAGGAAAAAAGACTTTAAATTCTGAGGGAAACGAAAAGTAAAAATAAAATAGCAGCAACAGCAGCAGCAACAGCAGCAGCGGAGGAAAACACCATTCAGGGATAAACGTCCAGAGTGTTAGGCTAAGGATCTCAAAGTCAGACATGACCAGCCTCACCCTCCTTGTTCAGCTCCATGATTATTATTTTAAACATCAATTCTCGTAGTAGAAAGATCTAAAAAAAAAAATGCTAACAGTGGGCCAGGTGAGGTGCCTGTAATCCCAGCAGTTTGGGAGGCCGAGGTGGGCAGATCACCTGAGGTCAGGAGTTCGAGACCAGCCTGGCCAACATGCTAAAACCCCATGTCAACTAAAAATACAAAAATTAGCCAGGCATGGTGATGTGTGCCTGTAATCCCAGCTACTCCAGAAGCTGAGGCAGGAGAATCGCTTAAACCCAGGAGGCGGAGGTTGCAGTAAGTCAAGGATCACGCCACTGCACTCCAACCTGGGAGAAAGAGCAAGACTCCGTCTCAAAAAAATAAATAAATAAGCTAACAGTGAGTTATAGCCAGAAGAATCTTGAATGGTAGCCTTGTTGTGTTCAAAACACACGCACACTTTATAAAATCAGGGCTGAAGAGGTTGGTGTACTATAACACAGATTAACATCCTATCTAAATTATTTGAGGTGATGGATTCATTATTCATGATTTTCATACCCAAAAATATTTACTTCATAGTATTTATATTTGGACATGTCATTGAGATTATTCCATTGTATTTTAAATAATGCAACAAAATATTTTAGACATCTGATTTATATAATAGCAATACCAAGGAGTTGCACCCTGTTTCTACCTAAGTTGATTCTGAAAACCATCTTATAACTCATCCATTGCCAAGTAATTACGATCTTAACTGTATCTTGAAAACAGTAGGTTTCAGCTTTTTATTATCCCAGTTATTGCTCTGGAATCATTGTGGTGCACCTTCTTCATGACCCCATTCATTCAGGTCACCAGCTCACTCTATGTTTAAGAGGCCTGTCTCTGGAAGGAAGGAGAAGAGGGAATACGTGAAGAATTGAAAACAGTTTCTATTTGATTCAGTAGCACAGTGCACTAAAACCCATAAGCCACAACAATCAACAAAGTGTGGAATTCACACTGTTCTACTCAATTCCATCGCTTGTATTTTTTACAGCAATGTCTTTATTGTGCTGAAAGTTATCACGTGTATGCTGGAGTTTCTAACAAATCTTTATGTTTTACCTTTGAAAATGACTTCTAAGCTGCTATTTCTGCTTGGAATTTTATGTCAAATGTAAAGACAATTGAATCAGGCAGTCATCCGTGGGCACCACCTTCCACAGTCTTAACTCCCCAGAGCTCTGAAGAATCCAGGTCCAGGCAAACAAACACAGGAACAGAAAACCAAATACCACATGTTCTCCCTTATAAGTGGAAGCTAAATGATGAGAACACGTGGATACATAGAGGGGAGCAACATATACCAGGGCCTTTCAGAGGTTGGAGGGTGGGAGGAGGGGGAGGGACAGGGAAAGCAGCTATTGGATACTAGACTTAACAGTTGGGTGATGGAGTGGTCTGTACGAATGAGCCCCATGACACAAGTTTACTTGTGTAGCAAATCCGCCCTTGTACCCTTCAACACAAAATAAAAGTTAAAAAAGAGACATTCTCAGAAAATACACAGTGAAGTTAATAAACAGTTTTCTTTCAACAGTAACAACAAAATCAATGAAGTTGGTTGCCCGATGTAAGAATTAAATGTCCAATAAAAATTTTTAGGTAAATTTTGATTTCTGAGCTTATAACTGAGTTGCTGTAAAATTGCTGGGATTCTTACACAAAGAAGAAAACCTTTTTGATGAAAACTTTAAAAGAATTTTATTTCAATTATGGAAGTGTTAGTTGAAAATTATTAAGAAAAAATAAAAGAAATATTTTACAAAAAAAAAAAAAAAGAAACTTGACTCATACCTGGCTGCTGTGACACTAGTGTGTTATAAGCACACCTTGCTGTTGTAGGTTAGAGTCCTGGAAGATGCTCTTTTGATAATATCTTAAAACTTTTTTTAAGGCCTGAGGTATGAAATAATTAATCATTAGTACATTTTTATTTGATGCAGTGGGAATTTTTAATAATTTCACTCTACGTAGTTCCCTTCAAATACATGAGCTTTTATTTTATATCTTTTTAGTAGGCATAATTCAAGTATATAAGGTAGAGTTTTAAAAAGACATTGTATGGTATCTTAAAGTTAGCATTCAGTTTTCTACCGTACTATTTCACTAAATTTTTCAACACTTCATTTTTAGAGATTTTCAATCCCTGCTACCTTATATTATACTCTATTATGCTTTCTTATACATTTAATTTGAAGGCTTTTCAGAACTTTGGCATGGCTACTGGGCTTAGGGATTGTAGGCATTTTCCATGAGACAAAAATATGTGACTTCCAGCATTGTTTTAATTTGATTACAAAAAAGTACACAAATATTTGTGGAGGAAAAAGGACCTACAATATAGTGATGATGGTGGCGACAGTGGCGATGATGACAAGAATAATAACACAAGGTATGATTGTAAGGGCAAGTAAATACACAAATAGGCTTAATCCTGAACACAGTGAAAGAAAAATAAGGCATTTCAGGCATAAATATTTCAAAGCTAGGGGCAAACACTACAACTGGACCAGAACCAAATTGTCCTGACTGCTGGGGGTGGCTTTACCAGATCCAAGATGGTGCTAGAGTTAGTAAACCTTCAGCTGTGAGAAAGCTCATGCAGTGTTCTGGCTCCTAGTAATTGCAAGAACAGTGTTTGTTACAATCTCCTTTCTTCAACTCCGAGCACCAGAATGCCAGCTGCAGAGGATTCTGAGTTGGGCCACTATCCTGGGTCGAATTCAGTCTGGAACAATAGTTCTTTGACTTCTATCTTTTTCACAATTTCTCATTTCCCCAACTGATCATTAATCCACAAGGGATTATTGATCTCCTAGTCAGTCTATCCTCTCTCCTGCCAAGTAATAAAATACTACCTTTAATGCTAATCTATACAAATCAATGTCAGGTTCAAACATTAACAGTGCTGTAGACTTGGATTCTTTACCAAATATCACAATCAGTGGATGCTTCACTTGAATATTAATGATTCATTAACTACACACCAGTTTCTCATTAAGTGTTGATATAATCTCTCCATCAGAACTTATTACAGTACCATAGCCAAGTGTTCAACATCTAGACAGGAACAAACTCTCTAAGGAGAAATCATAAAACACATACAAAGTCTGGCAGTCTTCATCCAACGTAACCGTGTTAATTCAGTGAAGTGAGTGTGTCTGATTATTTTTGAGATTTATCACCTCAAATCAGGCAAATCAGTTAACTCTCTAAGCTTTAGTGTGCTCATTTATAAAATAGATACAGTGGCCTCACCTCAGACTACTTTGAGAAAATCAAGGATGATGATGTCTTTGTAACCAGCTTATGGAAGGGGCTGAACTTGGGAGGTAGTAATCAGGAAATAGTTTTCCTTTTAACCCACCACCATCTTCAAACCTACTTTTCAATTTTCTATTCTGCAGTGTTGGGTGATGTCTCAGGGAAGCTAGCTTTTCTAGTCAGTTTCAGGTATTTGTAAAGTCTCAATTTTGAATATAAAAATGCCGGTCTAGTCTAATTCCAAAATGTTAATATCTTTTGGATTTTCCTGCAGTTCAGCTGTGATTTAGGCTGGAAAATCTGCAAGGATAATGTCTGGGCGTCATTTCATCCTTCCTTGATCCGCTTCCTTGCTGCTTCCTTGCTGTAGTCTTCAGTATTGAATAGGAAGGAAGCATGAACCTGAAGATGCAAAAGTTTATCTTGACTTGGCAGGTGCTGTCTGCTCCTTCACCAAGGAAGATGCTCAAATGCCAGCTCCTTTTCTCCCAGGGCTCTTTTACGGATTTCTCAGGAGCCTACCTCACACCCTCCACCACTGCCACCAGCCAAGAGATTTCCATGATGAGCATATGCTGTGGCTCACTTTCAGGTGTCCCTTTGCTAATGGACACCCTTGCTTGACATCCCTGGCCTGGCCACCTTCTGTGGAGTAGCTCAGAGGGAAGAACAATGTGGTCAGCTCCCCCTTTTGCTGTTACAGAAGCTGCCACAGGTTCCACACCTCTGAGCATCCTTTCTTATCTGCACACAATGGGATAATGACAGTCTCAAGGATTAAAGGAGGTGGCCCAGCCTAAGCACACTTACCACAGCACCTGCCCATGCCACACCTAGCAGGAAGGTAGCATGATCAAAGTGGTTAGAACCATGAACTACAAAGCGGTTTGCCTGGGTTTGTATTTAAAATCCACCACTCAGTAATTGTAAGATCTTGGACACGTCAATGGTTAGTTGATGTCTCTACGCCATAATTTTCTTTCTGTATAATTGAAATAAGAGCAGTTTCTCTATGTCTCAGATGCTGTGTGTGGACATTCAGTGGGGTATCTGCCTTCAAAATGCTCCCCTAATCCACAAGGTAAGGCCTGGGGACTCATACCCCATCTTTCTGTACCAGTAAGTTCCAGGGAAATTCTGCCAAAGAGAGATTGTCATGGGCTCTCTGGAGCTGGCCTGGAGATCAGTGAAAGGTAGCTGTTTGAGCATCAGCACCAGACAGATGTGGAAATTTGCAGCAGTTTCCAAGCAACCTTCTGAGAATTGTGCACTTTGGAGCTCCAAGCATATGTGACCTCCCATCATCCTAAGCAACCCCCACTGAGCCCTAACTGATACCTGGCTTCATAGAGTGGCTGAGAAAATAAAGTAAGTTTGTACATAAAAAGTGCTCAGAACAGTTCCAACAACATTGTATGCATTCAATAAATGTCAGCTACTATGATCATTCAGTATTATTCCCAATACTATGAATTCATCTATGCATATCAGTTGACTAAAGCTTCAAAATTACAGAAAGATGGAAATGGCAAGAGAGCTCAGCACTTCCCCTACAGACCTTGTATTAGTCCATTTCCATGCTGCTGATTAAGACATATCCAAGAGTGGGCAATTTACAAAAGAAAGAGGTTTAATGGACTTGCAGTTCCACATGGCTGAGGAGGCATCACAATCATGGTGGAAGGCAAGGAAGAGCAAGTCACATCTTACATGGATGGCAGCAGGCAAAGAGAGAGCTTGTACGGGGAAACCCCCATTTTTGAAACCATCAGATCTCATGAGACTTATTCACTATCACGAGAACATCATGGGAAAGACCTATACCCATGTTTTAATTATCTCCTACAGGGTTCCTCCCACAACACATGGGAATTGTGGGAGTTACAATTTAAGATGAGGTTTGGGGAGGGACACAACCAAACCATTACAGACCTGAAAGAGGCTGTTGTACACACTGATTCATATAGTTTGGATGTGTGCCCTCTCTAAATCACATGTTGAATTGTAATCCCCAGCACTGGACATGGGGCCTGGTTCGAGGTGATTGGATCATGGGGGTGAATTTCTCATGCATGATTTAGTATCATCCTCTTGATGCTATTCTTGTGACAGTGAGTTCTCATGAGATCTGGCTGTTTAATAGTGTGTGGCACCTCCTCCCACTCTCTCTTGCTCTTGCTTTCACCATGTGATATGCTGGCTTCTTTTGTATCTTCCTCCATGATTACAAGCTCCCTGAAGACTCACAAGAAGCTGAGTAGATGGCCAGTATCATGCTTCCTGTACAACCTGCAAAACCATGAGTCAGCTAAACCTCTTTTCTTTATAAATTACTTAGTCTTAGGTATTCCTTTATAGCAATGCAAGAACTACATAACACAGAAAATTGTTATCAGGAGTGAGATATTACTGTAAAGATACATGAAAATGTAGAAGTGACTTTGGAACTGGATACAGGCAGAGGTTAGAAGATTTTGGAGGGCTCAGCGGAAGATAGGAAGATGAGGGAAAGTTTAGAACTTCTTAGAGACTTGTTAGATGATTGTGACCAAAATGCTGATAGTGATATGAACAGTGAAGTTCAGCCTGCTGAGGTCTCAGATGGAAATGAAGAATGTATTAGGAACTAGAGCAAAAGTCACCCATGTTATGCTTTAGCAAAGACATTGGTTGCATTGTATTCATGCCCTAGAGATCTGTGGAAATTTGAACTTAAGAGGAATGACTTAGGGTAACTGGTAGAAAAAAAGAAAAATTCTAAGCTACAAAGCATTTGAGATGTGGCTTGGCTGCTTCTAACAACCTACTCTCAGATATAGGAGGAAAGAAATGACTTAAACTTGAAAGTTATATTTAAAGGGGAAGCATATCAGAAACATTTGGAAAATTTGCACCCTGGCCATGTGGTAGAAAAGAAAAGCCCAATTTCAGAGGAAGAATATAAGTGAGCTACAGAACAACCATTTATTAGAGAGATTTGCATAACTAAAAGGGATCCAAGTGCTGATAGCCAAAACAAGGGGGAAAAAGGTCTCAAAGGCAGTTCAGAGATCTCTGAGGCAGCCCCTCCCATCACAGGCCATGGGGTCTAGGAGCAAATAATGTTTTGGGAGGCCAGGCCCAGGGCCACACACCCCTGCACAGTCATAGGACTTTGCTTCCCGCATTCCAGTCACTCCAGCTTCAGCTGGAGGGGCCAACTTACAGCTTAGGCCTCCACTCCAGAGGGTGAAAGCCATCATCCTCAGTGGCTTCCATATAGTGTTAAGTCTGTAGGTTCACAACGTATGAGAGCAGCTGTGCGGACTGAACCATGCAAAGCCTCAGAAGCAGAGCTGCCATGGCCTTGGGAGCCCAACCCTTGCACCTGTGAGCCCTGGATGCAGGACATGGAGTTGAAGGAGATTGCTTTGCAACTTGAAGATTTAATGACTGCCCTGCTTGGTTTTGCACTTGTGTGGGGGCTGCATGTAGCCCTTGTCTTTTTGGCTGATTTATCCCTTTTGGAATGGGAATGTTTACCCAATACCTGTACACCCATTGTATCTTAAAAGTAAATAATTTGTTCTGATTTTCCAGGCTCATAAGTGGTAGGCACTCATCTCCAGATGAGACTTTGGACTTGGGGCTTTGGACCTGTGAGTGATGCTAAATGAATTCAGACTTTTGGGAAACCATTGGCTGGGGATGATTATGTATACGATTATATTTCTCAGTGGAAGAAGAATATGAGATTTGAGAGGCCAGGAGTGGAATGATGTAGTTTAGATGTTGTTCCCTCTGAATCTCATGTTGAATTGAGTCCCCATTGTTGGAGGTGGGGCCTGGTGAAAGATGATGGGATCATGAAGGCAGATTTCAGATGAATGGTTTAATGCCAACCCCTTGGTGCTGTCCTTGATAGTGAACATGTTCTCACAAGATCTGGTTGTTTAAAAATCTGTGGCACCTACTCCTTCTCTCTTGCTCCCACTCTCACCATGTGATATGCTGGCTTCCCCTTGGCCTTCTACCATGACTGCAAGCTCCCTGAGGCCTCACCAGAAGCAGAGCAGATGCTGACGCCATACTTCCTATACAGCCTTCAGAAACATAAGCTAATTAAACTTCTTTTATTTATAAATTAACCAGTCTCAGATACTCCTTTATAGCAAAGCAAGAACAGCCTAACACACTGCCGCTCAAGAACAAGAAGATACTGTGAGAGTCCACCCAAGGGGAGCATGTTTAGAAGTATGGCAGGAATATAAATGATATCAACAGACAACATCCGCAGAAGAATTAACAGAAATGTACCTTGTTGATCACTCACTTCAGCTGCTCCAGAGGAGTTCATTTACCAAATGCAAAGGGCCAGCCTAAAAGATATCTCACTATTCAGTACAGAAATGGGGCACACACATGGAGGGCAAGGAGAAAAATCTGCATGTTGTCAAACCACTTTTTAGATTTAATTTGAAGTGACCTTATATGAACAAAAACAGATCAGGGAATTCTAAGCTATATCATAGGCAAAGTAGCATCATGCTATGAGAGCTGCTGTAAACATCAACTCCTCCGCGCTAAGTGGTTCAGCTGTATCAGCTTTGTAGTCAAGAGATGACTCCAGGGTGTTTGCAATCTGCATCCCTTGCAAAAAAAGGCTGTGTTAACTTCAGCTCTGCAGGGGGTTGTGATGGATGCATTTTGAGTATTGTGGTGAATATATTTTTGTTTGCACCTCTCACAGGACAAACACACAAAGGCCTAGAATATACGGGAGAGCAAACAATAAAACATAAAGCCACTTATGGCACTTGGATTCTTTTGCTTGCAGATGAAGAAATGGCTCTTTTCAGTCAAGCTTGGCTAGTATACGTCTTTGTCTAAGTCTGTTTGTGCTGCCATCACAAAATGCCTGAGAGTGGGTAATTTATAAACAATAGAGATTTATTTCTCACAGTTATGGAGCTGGAAAACCCAGGATGATGGTGCTGCCAGGTTTGGTGTCTGGTGGAGAGTCTAGTCTTTGCTCCCAAGATGGTGCCTGGAACGCTGCATCCTCCAGAGAATGGAATGCTGCCTCCCCACATAGTGGAAGGGATGGAAGGGCAAAAAGAAGCCAAAGTTCTCCATCAAGCCCTTTGACAATGACATATAAATCTATTTATGAGAATGGAGTCACCATGACGTAATTCCTCCCCAAAGGTGCACCTTCTGACACTGTTGCATTACAGATTACATTTCCAACACATGAATTTTGGGGGACACATGCCAACCGTAGCAACCCCCAAAACTCTTAGTCCCAAAGACCTATCACAGCTGTATTTTTAAACCCTATAAGCATATGTCATTTATGCCTAATCTTTCTAATGATTTCTATTGATTGTTATGGCTGCTTACCCCACTTCATCTCCAAAACCAGAATAAAAATAAAACTTTTTATTTTCCTGCAGTCTTATTATCCTTCAAATGATCTTTCTGTGTTAAAAAGGGTCAAATCATGACAGTCTTGGTTCTACTGAACCCTGAGGATGAAATGGGCTCATAGCGACTGAAGCTTTCATTCCTTTTCTAGAATTATCACTGTCAAAAACAATTGCTTCCTTGGTCATTTAAAACATGTGTACGAAGTGTCTCATATTTATCCCAAATTAAAACATTCAGGTAAAGAGGCATGGCAGGTTTTTGAGAGCAGTTCTACTTTGCCCCTCTCTTCATCTCTCTGGTTTTATATGACATTATAAAAAATGAACTTACTCTTTGGGATCCTATTTGAATGCTTAAGATAGTTAACATAAAATGCAAAATGTTGAAAAAATAGTGTTTCATATGAGGAAAAATAGTGTTTCACTTGTATTCATATGAATGCACACACATATGAACGCCAGGGGAAGAAAGATAATTAACGCTTGTAAGTTCGGAGTTGGAATGGACTTTTGTAACAAAAGACAGATTAATGAGAGAAAAACAAATGGAAGTTTATTAACGTGTATATTTCATAGATACGTGAAAGACGCTAAGGGAATGAGTAGTTCTCAAAGGGGTGGCTTTGAATTCTGGCTTGTATAGCATTTTTAACAAAGAACAGTACGTTGTTAAGGAAGTAACAAGACAAGGAAAAGGACTTGGATTCTCCAGGGCAGTAGCTTGCAGGAAGACACATAATGGCAAATAAAGGCGAGTTAGGGAAGCTTGCTCATGGAGATGCTTCTGGTATCATCTCCAGGGTCATCAGTGTCCAAGGTGGTCTTCCGTGGTTAATCTTTGTTCTCCCATAGGCGAAAAAGGCAGAGCAGGATTCCTTTTGTCCTTATAAACCTGTGTCCTACTTTTAGACAAATAAAGGGAGAGGAGAGCGCTTTCCTGTACCTACTTCTTCTTAATTGCCTTCAGCTCAACAGTCATTTATATTTTGGGGTGGTATATTCTGGTCCCCACAATATACATGTAGATGCACGCATACACACAGAGGAAGATATTATTTTCTTTTAAGAGGTGTATCTTGGCACAGGGATTTCCATTCCACTGTGCAGCCAAACTGCATTCAAAATGCAGGCGATGAAGGAGGCTACTTGGTACATCTCATTCTGGGAGAGAAAACCAAGCCTTGAGCAGACATAAAAGATTTAAATTTCAGACTTTCAAATTTGAGGGCTGGACCAGAAACAGGCTCCCACCATCCACCCCCCCCCGCAACACACACACACACAGGAGTGAAGACACTAAAATGATTTGTTTTCTAATTTACATGTTAATCTTGGTGAAGTAACAGATCCCTCCTGCATTCTTTCAGGGACATTGCAGTGCCTACCAGCTAACTAACAATTATTTCAACAAGTATGCATGCAGTCTCTGCTAGATCCTGGGAAGGCAACAGACAACTAGAGAAATGTGGTTACTGCCTTTATGGTTATTTCTTGATATTGGAGAAGAGACAGTTACATAAACAGATAAGTATTCAAAATGAATGTGTAATACAGCAACTGAGGAAGACTTCCGGCTTTCATGAGAATCTACAATTGTGAGGCCTAGCCAGTTCAAACCAGGTGAGAAACAGAAGGGTTGGGAGGGTTTGATATAAGACAGAATGATAGGGATAGTGGTAAACCACTGAAGCTATGAGCTGACAAAAAGTACAACAATTCAAAAACATCCACATTGTGTTGGCCAAAACTCCAAGAGTTCCAGCAACTTCACCTGCCAAGTATTTGCCTCTGATATTACTGATCAGTCCACTAGCATTTGGGAATCATTGTAACTCCATGGTTGCCCCACAAAATGTGCAGTCCATTGCACTGGACTGTCTATGAATGATGATAGGAAGCTTTTGGTTTTACTCAAATAGGTGTTTTTCCACAGTGCAGTTCATCATGAGATTGGAGGTAGTGTTTCCAGGGAGTGCTTGTGAAGATAGCAGAGGAAAGGTGCCAAGCTGGAACTGAGCCTGCACGTCGCCCTACTGGGACATGGCTTGTTTATCTCCTACTGCCAGTGGGTCCAGGGGAGAACCTTCCAAACCACGTGAGCATTGCCAAGATCGGTAGCAACAGACCATTCACTATTAACCAAATCTGAAAAACAAGAAGGCAAAGTCAACAACTCTCTTACTCACACATTGTACAAAAAATCATGACTTCTGGGTGGTTACTAGGAATACCTCAAATATGAGTTTTGAAAATTTGCCTGTTTTACCTGAATCACACAGTATTGTGTGATGTATATAGTGATTAAAATAGAAAATGTTTGATATAAACAAAAGACAACACAGTGTGGGATGGGGTGAGAAAAAATACTTCTGACCCATCCATACTTATGGCTACAGGCTTGGTGTTAGAATGTGCATGTCATCTTGATAGTTCTCCATCCACATGGCTTCTGCCTCATTTCTCACCATTTTCCTTCCGTTTCCTGGTGTTGTCTCCACTCCAGCCAACTGCTCGTGCTTTGGCGTCTGTGCTTGCTTTTGTGGCATGTTGGCAAAATGCCACCTTGACAGTGTTTGGTCTCCCAGCTTGGTCTTTGTGTTTTCCCTTTCTCTCTTCTACCTGAAAGGAAAACAGCCTTTGCTTTTCACTGATGAGTGACTGGCAGCACCCAGGGCTAGCTCAGTGCCACTGCTGGCAGGCATCTCACGCCTGTCAGCAGTCCAGTTACTAAAGGCAGCATTCAGAGACAGGGGATCTGGGAAGAGAGTCATCACCTCGGGGGGTCAGAGCTGATATCTCCAACCTTCCCACAACTCAACTTTTGTTAGAAACTCTCCCCACACTGGGTACAGTGGCTCACAACTGTAATCCTAGCACTTTGGGAGGCCAAGGCTGGAGCATTGTTTGAGCTCAGGAGTTTGAGACCAGCCTGGGAAACACAGTGAGATCCTGTCTCTACAAAAAGTTTAAAAATTAGCTGGGCATGATGTACTGGTTTGTTCTCACACTGCTATGAAGAAATACCCGAGACTAGGTAATTCATTTAAAAAAGAGATTTGATTGACTCAGATTTCTGCATAGCTGGGGAAGCCTCAGGAAACTTACAATCATGGCTGAAGGCACCACTTCACAGGGTAACAGGAGACAGAATGAGTGCCAAGTGAAGGGGGAAATGGCAGACGCTTATACAACTATCAGATCTCATGAGACGTACTCACTATCATGAAAACAGCATGGGGGAACCACCCCCATGATTCAATTACCTCCCACAGAGCCCCCCCACACACACACAACACGTGGGGATTACAGAGATTACAACTCAAGATCAGATTTGGGTGGAGACACAGTCAAACCATATCACATGTTGATGTGTGCCTATTGTCCCAGCTACTCTGGAGGCTGAGGTGGGAACACTTGAGCCCCAGATGTCAAGGCTTCAGTGAGCCATGTTTGTGCCACTCCACTCCAGCCTGGGTGACAGACTGAGACCCTGTTCTCTACTCCCAAAAAAAACCCCTCCCCATGAGGAATCAGTCCTAGTGGTCATGGCCCAGACACACCTGGACCATAGGCTCCATCTTCCATAGTGACAGCCTCGTCACTCCCATCTAATCCCTGGCCATCTTCCAGGCTCAGCCCTGTGCCAGCTCCTCCCAGTGCCTTTCCAATTCTCTCCAGCCTGACCATTGCTCCTCTCTCAGACCCAGAGCCCTTGTGGTCCAACCTGGCACAGTGACAGCCCTGATGCTGAGGAAGCCACACCGTGTTTCCTTGGCCAAGCTTGGCGGCCCTTAGAGCCAGCTCTGCACAAAACATGGTGTGTATCCCCCATAGACCTTAACCTAATGATGTCCATATGGTAGGGACTCCATTGGAAGCATGTTTAATAATCGCCGGCCATGTGGCAAGGACCAAGGAAGAAAGAAATGACGGGCATGCTCTTGCTTCTCAAGGAACTCTCTGTCCAGTAAAGAAACTCACAGCATCCCAGGCATTTGTAACCAGGCCTTAAGGAAACATGTTGGCTGTTTTGGGAGTCAAACCACACAATTACGCGACTTCGCTTCTGAAAGCCTCAAGTCTAAATTTCTGAGACAAACCAAATTAAACATGTCAACCCAGAGGCAGCAAAGAGGTTTTGCCACATGGTACATATGGATATTTTCCATTCTAAGAGCTTAGAATCATACATCATCTACAGATCATTGATTGAAACTGCCAGTAACATAAGGGGAAAAAAAAAGTCTGATAAGACAATATGATTTATCCGAAGTGTAACCAGAGCCCTTCCTTTTCTAGTACGACCTCAACCTCCTAAAAAGCTTTACTATATAAACCCCTACATCTCACTCCCAAAAGACGACTGTGACTCTACGGTCTTAGTTTCTGAATTTGCGAAGTGGGCATGGTTATAGTACGTCCCAGGACTGCTGGGAGGATTCAGTAAGACAGTGGAATTAGTAAACTTTATAATTCATAAAGCTCTGTTGGAGAATAATTTATTCTATTCCAGGAATTCTATGATGGGGGGATGGCCAAAGTCAGGTAAATGTCACTGAAGAAAGATCCATTATTACAAAACTTACAAAAAGGAAACCAGAAGGGCTACAAAATTTTAACAGTAACTTCTGGGAGCACAAACATGAGTAATAAAAAACTTTAAATTGTTCATGGTACAAATACAGGAAATACCTTATTATTAAGAAGTGTCTTTGTGGTTACCTGAAGCTTTGAGTTTTAATGCATGCTTTCTCAGAGCCAAAGCTGTAGGACTTAAGAGATGTTTTTAAACTTCACTAACTTCTTTGAGCTCACTAAAAATGTCTCTGGATTGTTTTATTTATACAGTAAATATGGACTTCATTCCTTTTTTTAATCTGAAATTACTTCTAAAGGGGAAATGGATTTAAGTGCCTGTTTGAATTAAGCAGCTATATTATTTTATTTGAGGAGAAAAATAAATTATTTAGAGAATGTACCTGCTGTATTTAGCTAAAATTGTCTTTTGAATAATTTCGAGGGGGAAGGTAGAAAGCAATTACTATGCCTCAGCTGTTGATATAGTTTTGTGAATTAGTTGCTGTTTATTGATTACTTGTACAACAATTTTATGAGCTAGCTATGGATAATACCCCATTTCAGAGATGAGAAGAGCAAGGCAGAAAGAAAGAAGATGGGCTAGGCCTTCTATAAAGAACACTAACAA
This sequence comes from Macaca thibetana thibetana, assembly GCF_024542745.1. Classification (NCBI taxonomy): domain Eukaryota; kingdom Metazoa; phylum Chordata; class Mammalia; order Primates; family Cercopithecidae; genus Macaca; species Macaca thibetana. The sequence continues at coordinate 156,140,658 of NC_065580.1, read as the reverse complement.
TTTTAGACCAAAGATAAGAACACTTTTTCCTTGGGACTTGCAACACTTACCTTGCTTTATTCCTCTCATAATTAAATGTTTAATTGAAGAGACGAAGTTGTGACACTCTGTGTTCAGAGGACACTGGACTACATGAAAGTCCACAGAGTGTGATTATACAGTGAAGAGCTTGTGTGTAAGGGGAAAAGAAGGGGCTCCCCTATAACGGGCCTTAGGAAAACACCATCTGCATCTTTCTGGGGCCAGAATGGTGGGGGTTTCCAGCCTAGGAGGTCTAAGGGAAGTCTCATTCATCTTAGTGAGAACATCTAATGCATTATTGGCTTACCAGTAATGCTAAAAATTGTATCCCAAGAAAAAACAAGGGGACATTTAATATAACTGCCAAGAAAGAGCTGGTTTGTTCTGGAGACACAGCACACAGAGAATACAGGGCTAGCAGCCTGGACTCTGGGGCCAGATAGCCTCACATGGCTGCAGGGCTTGGGAAGCTGCTTAACCTTTTCATACCCATCTTGCCTCTGAAACTGGAGGCAATAAACAGTACTTAGCTGAAAGGATTGTCACGAGGGTTAAAAGAACAACGTCTGGCAAGTGCTAGGTGGTGTTGAATAAACATTTCCTAAAGTAAATTTCCAGAAATCTTGGGACAAAGTGAATGTGGTCTCTTGATGACCATAATAGCAAGGAGAAGGAATTCAGGACAAATCAGACACACAAAGCTGGTTTAGAAAAGATGGATTTGAGCTTACTAGAAAATTCAGAAGGGATGCTATTGTAAAAGAACTGCGGGAGATGTGACACCTGGGAGGGCTCAGGGTCACTTAATTGTCTGGTAGGCAGCCCAAGGAGTACCAGGCAGTGCCAAGATGTGAAGGAGGTGATAGGTTGCCAAAGTGGAGGGCATGTGTGCCACCTGGGACCAGGGTATGGCATGGCCAGGCCAGGCAGTGAGCAGCCACCTAAGAGGTACCTCCTGCTTGCACTGCTGTCGCTCTCACTTTGCAGTATGAACAAGGAGGCACCCTGGCTAATCCTCCTGATGAAAACAACTGAACATGCTGGACACCTGTTGGCCTTGCAGATGCGTTCATGAGCAAAACACAGCAATTAAGAGCGAGCATGGGGTCACTAAGAGGATGTCCTGATAAAGTACCATTTTTCTCTTTCTGGCAAGAGTACTGATCTGTTAGATCGGGATGATCTGTTAGATCTCATCTCAAAGATTAAGACCCCAGGAGAAAGCTGGCTTGAGTTCAGGGAGTCCTTTGACAAAGACTTTCCTACATTCTGTGAATGCAATGGAGACTGATGAGGAAAACTTGGAATAATTAGAAGAACTGTAAGCCAGTTGGACAATTGCTTCCAGAGTGCTGACTAATGAGTTGTTATAGAGATCAATGGATTCTGTATTGGCATGTAGAAGGATTATAATCTTGACTTCTGGCATTCATATTTTATCAGCAATTGGATGGTGGCCATAGGGTTATCAGTTGTTCACGTGACACTAGCTAGCTGTAACAGGTAGACAATATACTGAGTGCTGAGTCAAGCTTCAAAAACCTTGATATAATGAGTACGGAGCTTCCATCTGGGAAAATGAAATAGTTTTGGAGACATTTGAACAAAAACGTGAATGTGCTTAATGCCACTGAACTGTTCACAAAAAAGACTGAAAATAGTAAATTTTTGGTTATGTATATTTTACCACAATGAAAAAAAAACATGAAAGAGAAAAGATTGTTACAGCTGAGAGAGACAGGCTTATAATATCTGAATTATTTTTTAGAGGAGGGGCTAAAAGTCAAAGTGTCTTGTGTGTCTTATCTCTTGTAACAAATTTTTGTTTTGGTTCACTCATGATGGGTTTGGAGCCAGGAATGCATTTAGAAACTATGTCAGAGATTCCATTTCATGCTTATGTGGGTTTTAGTATACACACCATTTGAAATTCAGCAATGGTAACTCATGAAAAGGGAACTTCAAACCATCACTTCAACGTAAATAACAATTTCAAATAAGAGCCCTGTATTAAAAACAGTTATGTTTAACTAATTTATCTATAAATAAAAATTTTAACAAATTACACTAAGAAAGCATACAGGTAAAGTCTGCTTGTGAGTTTAATCACATATATGGCATATTATGAATATATTTTATTTAATATTATATTTTCATTCTATTTAATTTGCTCCTCATAACTACTTTTAACCGAGTGTCTCTATGAGAAATGTAACCTCACTATTCATCGGCAATGTAATTGAACTAAGTCCAGCATATACTAGTTCCACTACAGTGAAAAATGAAGTCAAGACATTTGGACTATTAAACAAATATTAAGAATAGAATTGAAAAAGTCCAAATTAGATCAGTGACACAACGTTTTGTATGTTTTAATAACCTAAAACGGGAAAAAATATTTTATCATACCTCAATATTTGAAAATAATATCAATTTTAGCTATTGATCTATAGAAAATTCTGAAAAATTTTACTGAGGAAATCAAAGAAAAATCAGGAAATGAAATACTTATCAAGAAGAAAACATACATACGGTTGGATGTGAACTATAAAGTCAAAGACCTTGAGTTTAATCTCAGGTTCTAGCATGCATTAGCTGCATGGTTGTCTAATCTTTGTGCCTCAGTCTCCTCCTCTGTAAAATGGCCTCAGTACCCAATGGGATGGGAAGGAAATAAGGCAATACGTGTAATAGCTAAGTGTTTACTGCTTAGTACCTGGTCCATGGTACATAGATAGGATTAGCTCTTCTCCTTGGAAGTGTCCCTTCCATCACCAAGATTAAAAGGAGAAATGCCTTCATCCTCTTCTCATATACTTCTTGGAAGATGCTGCCTACATCACACACAGAATGAGGTACTGTGGTGCCATCAAAGACCTGGCAAGAATGAGAGAGCACCCACAAAGAGTTCAATGGAAGACCCATGTCTTCAAACACAGGCACAAGAAAGGAAGCACAGTACCCAGGGACCAAAGTGGGAAGCCATCTCTACCCCTGGACATAATTCCTCGCTCCCTTTCCCCCTCAAATCTCCCTCCCCTGCCTCTCATTGGGGAAGCTATGAGAGGCCAGAAAGTAAGGGGCCTCAGGATGTGTTCATCAGGGTCAGCCTCCAGGCTCAGCAGAGGCAGAGACACCCCCACCAGGGCTCATCTGCACATAACCAGCTCTGTGAGTACGTGGGGCTCTCTCTTTCTCCCCAGTGGGGCTCAAAGTGGCAAGTGCCACATCTGAGTATCCATTGTTCTTATTTCTTCATTAAATTGTCATGAAGCAAGGTATCACAGGGAACGCAACCTGCTTATCTTTCTTACAAATGAAATAGTTTCACTAGCTTGGAGGAAAACAGCATGAGTTTTTCAGCAATAACAGTAAACTCCACCCTTTGAGGATTCTTATAAAGTGGGAGCTCACTTCCCACCATGCTAAGTGTGGGGAATCCTCAGTGTCCTGGGCTCAGGGTTTCCACACCTAACGCATGCACTATTTCTCCTTATGCACAACCCCCCTGTTTGGGCTGACGCCTCCATCGTTGTAACCCCGAATCAATGAATCAGTGGGCACACTGGATTACATCTTTTGAAATAAAGTGATGGCTGAGATGCTGAGGAACTGCGGGCTGCAGGTGGGCTGGCCATCTGTGCTCGAATCCGCATGCTGCGTGGGAGAAGATACTTAGGGTTCATCTTGGAATTCACAATTTCGAGGTGTCTCACTTAATTTCCAGTTTCATTTCTCACCACCCCCACTTTAATGAACCATTCATTCTAATCAAGTAGGTCTGAGCCTAGTGCTCAAGTCTCCTGGAACCAATCCATGGTTCCATGCTGGTCCCTGCCCAGAGCACCTGCCTGGCTCCCCATCACTTTCCCATTTCCCCCTTCAGTGGGGCACACTCAACCCCAGTGCTCCTGGCAGACACCATCATAGTAATTAAATATTATTAGTGCATTTCTATTGCATGCAGACAGCCACAAGCTAAATGTGACATTGCCATAGACCTCTCTCTCTTTTCTCCATGGAATTTAATGTCACTGTCCCTCACTTAGCACCTATTTAGTGTCTATACTTGGTAAGAAATTTTTGTGTCTTTTCTCTTGAATCAGGCTGTCAGCAACTTGAGGATGAAAATCTTCTTAAATGTGTACACGTCACATCTGTTATCCATGACAGAGCCTTAGTGTAGAGGCGTTTCACCTGTGGCCCTTCTCATGATGAAACCCCTGTAATGTGACTTTGAGAAATGTGTATGCTATCAGAAGTCACTGTGATAAACAGCTTTACTTCTACCACATGGGAAAGATCGTATGCCATAATTAGGTGATGAAATTTGCCAAGGCACATTTCAGTTGTAGGACCATTCCAAAGTCAAACCACATAGCCATCATAGAAAGTGTTCAGTGGCCCATCAGGAAAACTGATATGTTCAAAACATTTCCAGACAATGGTAAATATGTTTTAAAGTGGAAATGTGTTTTGAATGTAAAAAGTAAACATTTTGAGCTAAAGAAACACACATTTTAGGTCATACACATATATATGTTTTAATCCTGATATATAGATATATATAAAATTTATGTTAAAATACAAATATATATATTTATCCCAGGGTATATATAAATACATATTAATTATCTACAGCAAATGACGGATAAACCTCTTGACTGAGCAAAGTGCTAAGCAGAGACGTCCACAGGTGAGGGTGGGCCAGGGTGTTTCATGAACCAGGGCAGAGTCAGATGCAAAGGTGGGAGGAAAAGGGTCAGATGGCACATAGGAAGGTCAATGCCAGGTTGAGCCTCACAGTAACAACCACAGACCCGGAGCAGATGAGGAAGCAGAGAGTCTCACTTACTCAGGAGATAAGAATGAGCCAAGAGAAGAGGAAAAGCCCTCAGAACACAAGTGTGGCAGGTTCACCTGCCTGGAGCTCCCACACCTTTTCTGGAAAGAAAGAGCGGCCACAATGGCTCTCAGCACGTATCTGCATCTTCTGAGCTAAAAGCTGCCACCATCGTGACAACCATCCTGCTCAGCTCAGGCCTGAGCTGGCCAACGGCTGAAGAGCAGCCACTGCATTAAACTAGTGGCCATGCCTAGCAGGCCAGCCATGGCCAACTTCAGAACAATTGCTCTTCTGTACGAGAAAATAAAAATTTACAAATGACTGAGGAGCAGGCACTGCCTAAACTCGTGGCCATTCCTAGCAGCCCAGCCACTGCCAGCTTCAGAACAATTGCTCCTCTGTACAAGAAAATATAAATTTACTCAGTGTCCACTGAAAAAGAAAACAAAAGGAATCTATGAGCTGTGTGTAGTGGCACATGTGGTGGTGGATTTCCACTTACGTGGTGCTACCCACCTGGGGCTTCGTGGTCCTTCTCCCCAGGTTTCTTTGGCCAACTCAGCTCTAGCTTCCATGTCAAAGGTCTCACCTTCCCTGGATCCCTCAGTGTTGCAGCTATAGTTTGTGTCTTCTTTCTTGGTAACTGTGGTATTGGAAAATGAAGTCAGGGCCATGTGTTTTCCTGCCTGGTACCCTCTTGATGACTCTACTTCTCCATCAGCTGTTTCCTCCTTCACACCATGGTGGCCCTCTTCTGATCTCGACCAGCATTCCTGGGAGAGGAATTCCTGTGCACAGCCAGGTCCAGGGGAATGAGGACAGTTCGGGATGAGCTGAGAAGGGAGAAGGGGACCACCCATGACAGTCCACCTTCCCCAGGGCCCCTCCACCTATGTGGGTGGACCTGCACCACGGGGCAGCTGTGGGTATGGGCATCTCAGCCCACCCTTTGAGAAAAGGCTGCAGCCAGGAGTGTACTTTGTGGACAGCACCCATCTGCCACACCTTCCAGATCTGCTGCAGTGTTTACGCTGAGGCCACTGTCTCCCCAGGCAGCTCTGATACAGTACAAGAGCCAGGCCGTTTCTGCCAACGCAGGCCACCTCTAAGGCAGTCTTGGGGTCCCTGTGAGCCTGCTCAAGACTCTCTGGGGACTGTACTTCAGAGTGAGGCTCTTTCTACCCAACCCTACCACCTCCTCCTTTCCTTGCATGTGTCAGACCCCATGATGCCCTGAAGCCCTCCCTGCCCACCTGCACTATGGACAGCCCCCCAGAAAGGCTCCTGCACATCGAATTCTGCTAGGTACAGCTTCCTGGAGGACCCCAAGACACATGCACAGTGTCAGAAATTTTGTGTACAGAGTGCCCAGCAGGTGGGATCCCCTCCTCACCTAAAATAAAGGGACCCCTTTTCTCTATTTATAACTGAGCTTCCAGAAGCCAGCCCTGTCCCCAAGCAATGTTTGGACTCAGGCCAAATGCTCTTCCTTTTTGGCTGCTGCCCTTCTCCAGGGCTAATAAATGCTCTTTCTTTAGAAATGTTAATAAAATCATTCAAGTCCCTGTTACCTTAAAAATTGCAGCAAATGTCTCTGTGTATCTGAAAAACAGTGATGAAAATGGCATCAAACCAAGTCCTGAGCCCATCCACAGGCACCGGTAGTTTTCTGGCCCCCACACAGTAGCTCTACAGGCCACAGGCTTGTCATTAGTGGGCTGAAACATCCCTCAGACGTAGAAAATACACCCATGTGCTAACAAACTTCGTTGTTCGTTGTTTTACACAGCATGGGTAAACATCTCTTTGCTAACTGTACTATTCACAAATGCTCATTGGTCATTATGGGCCAACATCAGATTAGAGGCTGCACCACAGCAGCGGTGGGTGCGGGGAGAGAGAAACCACTAAGAGCAGGTGCAATCTTAAGACCCCAGCAAAGGTCCCTGCTGCAGGAGTGGCCATCTGCCTGCTTGCCACTGGGGAACATGCAGGGAAGGATGAGAGCTGGGGAGGATCATCCTGGGTCCTGGAGAAAAGGAAGAGGCAGATTCACTTTGCAGAATCAGACGCCGGTTGCTTGTCTCACCACCTTCATTTATTCTGGACATTAACAAGCATTTGTTCAGGGTCTGATCATAGGTCAGAGCCCTGGGGATGCTGTGAACACCCCTGCTCCAGGGGAGCTGAATGTTAGCATCATTTCTATCAAAAATGTGTAACGTTTTCCAAGGTAATGGCTTCTGTTACTTGGAAAATGTGCTTCAGCAGCGTGTGTCTCTCAAAGATGCTCGCAGATCAGTGATACTGGCATGCTGAGATGGAAAGTCTGGGAACGGGGCAGTGGTAGAATAGAAGCTCTCTGTTTCCTGCAAAGGTTATTCCACAGCCTCATAAATCCGCTGCTTGGTGGGGACCATCAGGCGATTCACTCCCGGCATGGGGTGGGTGAGTCACACCTGTGTGTTCACTGCATATTAAGCAAATGAGGTTGTTCTTGACTGCAGTGTCATTGGATGATGATGGAAACCCATGCTTGGATTCAGATGTAAAAACATCACGAATATATAAATACAAGAAAGCCATTAGTGATGTCAGCCAAAGCCTCACTCTCCTAACCCAATCCCGGGGAACCACAGCAGCGAGGTTAGTGCGGCCACAGCTGAGCTGTCACCATAAGGCTTCACGGAAGCGGCCAGCAGATGGAAAGGATTCCTCATGGTGAAAACACAGAACAACCTCAGTGTTCAACAATCAGAGCAGGTCACATTCACGGTGAGACATCCATAGGATGAGATGCCGTGAAGCCACTAAAATCAAATTTTTTTTTGTCTTTTATTGAGATGGAATCTTGCTCTGTCGCCCAAGCTGGAGTGCAGTGGCATGATCTCGGCTCACTGTAAGCTTCATCTCCTGGGTTCACACTATTCTCCCACCTCAGCCTCCTGAGTAGCTGGGGCTACAGGTGCGCGCCACCATGACCTGCTAAGTTTGTTTTTGTATTTTTAGTAGAGACAGGGTTTCACCATGTTAGCCAGGATGTTCCCGATCTCCTGACGCCTGCCTCGGCCTCCCAAAGTGTTGGGATTACAGACGTGAGCCACTATGCCCGGCCTAATATCATGTCTTAAAAGCACTTAATGACATGAGAAAATGTAAGGTATGTAATATTTTATGAAGTACGTTACTTAAAAACAAAGCAGCAATCTATAATATGGCCCAGAATTTGCCTATAGACACACACACACACACATAGAGAGAGAGAGAGAGAGAGAGACAGAGACAGAGACAGAGAAAGAAAAAGGAAAACAAAATCTCACAAAGAAGAGAAAAATAGCCACTGGTTATCTCTAAATCACACATCTTATTTTTATTTTATTTTCACATAGTGTTTAAGAGCACAGACTCTGGAGGCAGATTCAGGTTTAAACCCCACCTCTTCTTCCCCTGAAAGCTGTGTGACCTCAGGCAAAATACTTAACCTTTGTGTCTCAGCTTCCTCATCTATAAAAGAAGATAATAATAGTACCTACCTGACAGAGTTGTTGTGAAGAGTGTCTAGCACTGGATAAGCATTCTACATGGGCATATCAAAATTAATCAATCAATAAAACTAAGTTTCTATAGTTTTCAAATTCTCTACCATATATATGCTGCCATAGTAAAAAAATAAAGTATTTTTTAAATAAATGCTTAGAGTTGAAGCCCAGATGAATTACAAAATTCTTCCTTTCTCATCTCATTCCCACTCCCACTTTGGGCAATGACTTGGAGTTCCTGATGTGGGGACGGAAATCTTATCTGACTGGGGCAAATGAGCCTGTGTCCATGCCATTCCCAAATCAAGAAGATAAATGCTGACCCCATGTGTGTTATGCCACCAAGGGACACTGTCTCTAAGAGGTACTGAGTTGTGGGGTGTGGCTGGGTGGAAGGAATTGAAGAAGGAAGGGGAGGAAAGAAAGCATTTTGTTTTCCGGAATGAAATGATTTTTCTTTCTTTTGTTAAAAAATGCAAGTTTTAAGAACTCTTATTTGTACATCAGAAGGGAAAAGGAGACTTTGGGAGTGAATTCATTTCTTCAATAAATATGCACTGAGTGCCTGCTATGTGCCGGGTCCTGTTTTAAATAAAGGGCCATGATAGTGAATGAAACAGGCACATGTCCATGGTAGTGAAAGAAACAGGAGGAGAAAAGCAATAAACAAGTAAAAAGGAAATGTGAAATATCATGGCAAATGATTATATTAGTCCATTCTCATGCTGCTAATAAGGACATACCCAAGACTGGGTAATTGATAAAGGAAAGAGGTTTAATTGGCTCACAGTTCAGCATGGCTAGGGAAGCCTCAGGAAACAATTATGGCAGGAGGAAAAGCAAACACGTCCTTCTTCACATGGTGGCAGGAATATGTGAGCACCAAGTGAAAAGGGAAGCCCCTTACAAAACCATCGGATCTTGTGAGAACTCACTCACTATCATAAGAAGAGCATAGTGGAAATGGTCCCCTGATTCAATAATCTCCATCTCTCTTCCACGACGTGTTGGGATTATGGGAACTGCAATTCAAGATGAGATTTGGGTGGGGACACAGCCAAACCATATCAACTAAGAAGGAAAATAAAGCAAGGTAAGAGGATAGAAAACGGCCAGCGTGTCCCTTTCCAGAGGGTGGTTTTCAGAGAGGTGTCCCAAGGATGATGAAATGTGGGCAGAGAATGAAAGAAGGCAGATGCTGGGCCATGCAAGTGTCAGAAGAATGTCCCTGATAGAAGAAACAGAGGAAGAATCTGAGACGGGTTTGTGTGTGTCCAAACTGAATAAGAAGAGTTGGAGGCCAGATGGGTCTGAAGAGCACGTTGCTCAGGAACTGCAGATTGAGTGGTCTGCAAAAAGATAAAAGATGAGGAAAGAACATGAGGCCAGGAAAGGGACATTGGACAGGAAGCATGGTGAGGAGGTGCCCAGCATGGCACACATTGATTCCAGTTGGCCTGGCCAAAAGGGTAGAGTCAGCTGCAGTGGAGCTGTGAGATGATTAATTTTAGGTGACCACTTGGCTGAGTTGAGGGATGCTTAGATGGCTGGTGAAGCATCGTTTCTGGGTGTGTCTGTGGGATGTTTCCAGAGGAGACTGGTGTGTGAGTCAGTGGATTGAGGAGGGAGATCCACCCTCCATGTGAGTTTGCAGCATCCAATTGGGTGAGGGCCTGACTGAAACAAAACGGGCAGAAGAAGCGGGATTGAGCACTGTCTCTGCTTTCTCTCTCCCTTGTGGAGCAGGATGCTTTTTCTCCTCCTGCCTTTGAACATCGGACACCAGGTTCTTCGGCTTTTGGCCTCTGAGACTTGCACCACAGCCTCCTGGGGCGTTTAGGCCTGATCGAGGGCTACCCTAGGGGATTCCCAGTTCTGAGGCTTTGGATTGGGACTGAGCCACATGAATGGCTTCTCTGCTTCTCCAGCCTGCAGTGGGTCTATCATGGGACTTTGCATCTGTGATCATGTGAGCCAATTCCCCCTAATAAATCCCCTTCCATACATCTCACTGATTCAATCAGTGAGATTCAATCAGTAATTCAATCTCTAATACAGATTTTGCCACCAAAAGTGATTCTAAAGAGACGGAATTTTAAGAATGAATTTTCTTAATTGGTTCTGGAGTTTCTCAACTTTGCTCTCTAATCTGATTAGACCTAAAAATACGAAAGATTGTACTAATAGTACAGACAGCACTGATAGTTCATGGCATGAACTGTTAATAGAGATACACAAAATAAATAATTTTAATATTCCTAATTCACCACTTTATGAAGCAAAGAACTCATTGACTCTGTAGATGACACTTTTGAGCATTTGTGGGAAACCACACAATATAATAACAACAGTTGGTTGCTCCTAACATCACTGGACAAAGTGATGAAAGAAGGATGAGCTCAGGGATTCCAACTCCCTGCTCCAGATGCACATCAATAGCCCAAAATCTTCTAAATGTGCCCTGAAGGAGAATCTCCTCTTCTGTAGCCACAGGGTTAACATTGCTGAAAAGCAAACACAAGCCCTCATCCTGAGACTGGCTGACTTACAATGAAAAAGGGAACTCCCAGTCTTGCCAGGGGTCTCCTATTAAAATCATGGCATTGATTGGGAAAGAATGGGACCCTGTGAGCTGGTATAGGGCCATGCGGGAAGACCCTGATAAAGCGCGGGACACTGATGTCCTAAATTCTGATGAATCTTGTTTTCCCAGAAAAGCGGCCTCTTCACCCTCAATGGCAGTGGCATCCTGGGTGATGTAGCCCTCTCCACCTGTTTGAGAGGCATAACCCTGCATTGCCCGAGGAAATGGTAATGGCCTCCCCTCAGGCAGTTGCCAGGCAAGACAATGCTGATTCTCCTCAGGACACAGCCCCACCATCCCTCTGCTTCCAGACCTGTAACTATGCTGAAGTTCCAGCTGGACGCTAATGGTCAGATACACAGGGTGAACCATGAGGAGGTGTGGTACAGTCAAAAACATGACTTGAGTTTTCTAATTTATACAAGCAGAAATCTGGAAAACCTGTGGGAATGCATATTAAGAATGTTAGAAAATGATGGAAGGAACATAAAGTTAGATCAGGAAAATTGTGTTAATAGGGGCTCACTAAGCAGGGATTCTGTGTTTAATGTTGCAGCTCAGGGAGTTTAAACAGGCAACAATTGTTTGGTTGGCTGGCTGAAACATGGACCAAAAGATGGTGTGCTATGAGTGAGTTGCAGACACCTGATCTCCCTTGGGCTAATATAGAGGCAGGGACTCAAAGGCTTAGGCAGACTGGAATGCTAATGTGAATTTATCACTTAAAAGCCACTCACCCACACTGGTGGATCCAGAAAACAGATGTTTCACCAACTCCTTGAGAAACAGGTTCGTATGGAAGCCCCAGCATCCCTGGAGATCTCTGTGATTGCTGTTCCTTATATGCCAGATCCTACAGTGGGAACCGTGATTACTCAATTGGAAAACTGAAATGCAATGGGGATAATTGGATCCTGGTGTGGCAGGAGTCAAGTGGCAGCATCAATCCCCAAAGACAAGGTGGGTGCAGTTACTATAATGGACAGCAGAGGCAATTCAGCAATCAGAAGTCTGACTCATGTTGGCCTGTGACATTGGAGTTAATCATGGTGTTCCTAGAAATGAAATAAATGGGAAGTCTACTACATTCTTACTTGGTCTGTATAAGGTCAGGTGAACAAAAGTCTAACTCAAATCATAAAAACCGAATCATGAGCCCTCAACCAATTTCTGGACATGAGCCAGTTTACAGATACAGCCCCTTGCATGAAAGGGAGACCAGGTCTCCCTGAGGAAGGACACTGGTACACTACTGAAAATGTATACTGTTAAACTTTCTCTGATGCTTTCCCAAAGGGACCTCTGGCATTTAGCCATAGTGACTGTGCATTGTGGGAAAGGAAATAACCAGATTTTTCAAGGACCTGCTAGACACTGCCTCTGAACCTAAAACATCACTGGGGCCATTCAATTAGGGTAGGGTTTATTGAGATCAAGTCATTAATGGAGTGTTGGCTCAGTTCTGACTTACAGTAGGCCCAGGAGGTTTCCAGACCCACGTGTGGTCATTTCCCCAGTGCTGGATGCATAATTAGAATAGACGCACACTTAGCAGATGGCAGAATCCCCTCATTGGTTACCTGACCTGTGAGATCAGGGTTGCTATGGCAGGAAAGGCCAAATGGAAGCTGTTAGAGTTGCCTCTACATAGGAAAATAGTAAATCAAAAACAATATTGCACCCCTGAAGGTGTTGTAGAGATTAGCGCCACCATTAAGGACTTGAAAGATGCAGAGGTGGTCATTTCCATCAAATCCCCATTCAACCCTTCTGCTTGGCCTGTGCAGAACACAGATTTTGGAGAATGACAGTGGATTTTCATAAGCTTAACCAGGTGGTGACTCCAATTGCAGCAGATGTACCAAATGTAGTTTCATTGCTTGAGAAAATTAACACATCTCCTGGTATCTGGTATGCAGCTATTGATCTGGCAAATGCCTTTGTTGCCATCCTGTCCATAAGGCTCACAGGAGGCAGTTTTCTTTCAGCTGGCAGGGCCAGCAATACACCTTCACTGTCCTACCTCAGGGGCCTATCATCTCGCTAGTCCTATCCACCTCTCTAGTCACAAGTTTGTTTGCAGGGAACTTGATCACCTTTCCTTCCACAAGATGTCATACTGGTGTGTTGCATTGATGACATATGCTGATTGGACCTAGTGAGCAAGAAGTAGCAATCACTCTGGAATTATTGGTAAGACATTTGCATGTCAGAGGGTGAGAGTGAAATCCATTTAAGATTCATGGGCCTTCTACCTTAGTGAAATTTTCAGGGATCCAGTGGTATGGGGCCTGTTGAAACATCCCTTCTAACGTGAAGGATAAGTTGCTGCAGCTGGCCCCTCCTACAACCAAAAGAGAAGGACGACACCTAGCGGGACCATTTGGATTTTGGCGGGAACACATTTGGTTGTTACTCCAGTTCATTTATCAAGTGATCCAAAAAGCTGTTAGTTTTGAGTGGGGAGCAGAAAAGAAGAACGCTCTGCAACAGGCCCAGGCTGCTGTTCAAACTGCCCTGCCACCTGGACAATATGACCCAGCAGTTCCAATGGTGCTGGAGGTGTCAGTGGCAGAGAGGAATGCAGTGTGGAGCTTTAGGAAGTTCCTATAGGTGAATCGCAGTGGAGACCTCTAGGATTTTGGAGGAAGGCTCTGCTATCCTCCACAAACAACCACTCTCCTTTTGAGACAGGCTCTTGGCCTGCAACTGGGCCTTGATAGAAACTAAACACTTTGCCATGGGCTACCAGGTTCCCATGTGACCTGAGGTCCCCATCATGGACTGGGTCATAAAGTTGGGCATGCACATGACCCACCACGCCATAAAGTTGGGCATGCACAGGAGCAGTCCATCATCAGACAGGAGTGGTCTGTACGTGACTGGACCCAAGCAGGCCCTGAAAACATGAGTAAGTTACACGAAGAAGTGACCCCAGTGGCCATGGTCCCCACTCCTGCTACACTGCCTTCTCTCTGCCAGCCTGCGCTGTGGCCTCATGGGAAGTTCCCTATGATCAGGTGACAGAGGAAGGGAAGACTTGAGCTTGGTTTACAGACGGTTCTGTACCATGTGTGGGCATCACCCAGAAGTGGACAGCTGCAGCACCCCAGCCCCTTGCTGGGACACCCCTGAAGGATAGTGGTGAAAGGAAATCTTCCCAGTGGGAAATTATTGTTACCAGAAGCTAGGAAAGGAGCGGGTGGGGAGAAGGGATGAAGAGAAGTTGGTTGAGGGGTACAAAAATACAGTTAGATAAAAGGAATAAGCTCTAAAGTTCAATAGCAATAGCAGAGTAGGATGGCTATAGCTAATAATATTTTATTGTGTACTTCAAAATACCTAGAAAAGAAGATTTGTAATGGTCCTAACACAAAAACAATATATGTTGGAGGTGATTGATATCCCTATTTCTGATATCAAAATATCACATGCACCTCCAAAATAGGCACATTTATATACCAACAAAAATAATTAATTAAAAATTAAATGAAAAAGGATATCAAAATGCATGTATGCTATGCTTGCAAATATGAAAAGAATTATACAAATATGGTAACAGTAAAAGGTGATGAGATTAAAATTGATTTTTAAACTTAAAAAAGACAAACTCAGGATTTGAGGTTTAATAAAATTAATTATTTCAGATTATTTCATCAAGAAGAATTCAATGACTCCTATTAAGTTTGAATCCACGGCCTTCATTTATCCTAAAGAACCAGCAGTTTTACTTACTGTGATGGTTAATTCTATGTCAGCTTGAGTACACAGTGGTGCTCAATTGTTTGATCAAATACTCATCTAGATATTTCTGCATGGGTACTTTTAAAATGAGATTAGGGCTGGACGTGGTGGCTCACGCCTGTAATCCCAGCACTTTGGAAGGTCAAGGTGAGTGAATCACCTGAGGTCAGGAGTTTGAGACCAGCCTGGCCAACATGGTGAAACCCCATCTCTACTAAAAATACAAAAAATTAGCCAGGCATGATGGTGGGTGCCTGTAATCACAGCTACTCCAAAGGCTGAGGCAGCAGTATCACTTGAACCCAGGAGGCAGAGGTTGCAGTGAGCCGAGGTCGTGCCATTGAACTCTAGCCTGGACAATAAGAGGGAAACTCCATCTCAAAAAAAAAAAAAAAAAAAAAAAAAAGGATGAGATTAACATTTAAATCCATAGATTTTAAGTAAAGCAGATTATTCTTCACAGTGTGGGTGGGTCTTATCCAATCAGTTGAAGGTCTTAAAAGAAAAAAACTAAACTCTCTGAAGGAAGAGGAAATTCAGTCTGCAGACCGCCTTTGGGATCCAGACTAAAACATCAACTTTTCCCTAAGTCTCTAACCTGACAGCATACCCTGCAGATTTCAGATTCGTTAATTCCCACAAGTGCATAGCTGATTCCTTAAAATATCTATCTATCTATCTATCTATCTATCTATCTATCTATCTATCTTGTATATATGTATTATCCCACTCTTCTCTCTCTCCATCCTATTGTTTCTCTCTGGAGGACTCTGACTGATACACTTAACATCACTTTTGCATTATCAGTGCAAATGTCTACACAGTGAAAAAAAAAAAAAAGGCAAATAGCACCATAGTATTACATTAAGAAAATCTTTTTGATTATATGATGTAAGTGCTTTTGACCTCATGGTCCACAGAAAGGGTCTCAGAGATTCCACAGCCCACACGTGGAGAACCTCTGCCCTAACCCTTTTTTCCTCCTGACATCTCTGCAATCTCAAACCTTCAAATAGACAAATAATTGGACTCTGTATCAAACCTGATTAAAGAGGAGCTTAGAGTCTCTGAGAAGAAGACAACAGGACCATCCCGGAGGGCCCTCCGAGTGCTTTGATTCCTGGGAAAAGCAATTCTCTGAGCCTTGCTGTGCTGCACAACCAAGATGGCCTTCCTGACATCATTTCCCCAAGTGCCCTTGATTCAAAAGGTTTTTGTTTTTGTTTTTGTTTTATGATTCTATTTGACACAAAATCCTAAGAGTTCCTGTTCCCGCGCTTCGAGTGTAGCCATCATGCATATTTTATTTCTATAAATTATGAGAAATTGAGCCGTCATGGGGTGGGAACAAAACAGGACATGTTCTTTATTTCCCCTTTTGTCCCCTCGAGGCACAGCATGGGCGGGTGGAACTGGGAAGAGGCGAGCAGGTACTCCTGTTGGCTGAGAGCTCAGGAAGTTTTGGACCAAAGCCAGACCACCTGAAGAAAAAGGAGAAAGGGAAAGAAAATTCCACAGTTGGTGGTAGAACTGTCTTCTTGCCTGGGGGAACTTTAGCATTCAAGTTATTAAATAAAGCAGCCCATCTGGCAGTTGGCTATGAGAAGCAATTCATACCATTGTAAATGGATTAGTGAAATGTAATTCCTTTCACATTTCAGTTTCAATTATTCCAAATGGGTGCATGATTCTTAATGTTCAGAAATTGTTTTGAATGTCTGCAGAAATGCAAAAAGTAAATGTGTTTCCTGTTTGGGGGCTCCAAAGAATGTTTCCCATTCTCGCTCTTGCCCTTTTTGCCTTAGTCCACCTTTTTAGTGCCAGGTCGATCAGCTGCCTCATTTAGGTATGAAGAAGGGAATTCATTTGTGTTCACTGAGAAGACGCGAAATGCCCCTGGGGAAGACCTGAGAACGGGCTATTGTGGTCCTTACCCAGTGCTCTCAAATGGTGATTCTGTCAGAGCCTGGAGTTGGCAGAGTGAGAGTTCTTACCCCTGGAACCTGGCTCTGCTGAATTCCTAGGAGAAGAAGAGTAATTAACATGGACTGCAGCAATGGCTTCTGAGGGTGTTTGCATCTACCTGAACTCTGCAATTACATGGCACAGCGTGGTGTGGAATCCAAAGAGCAGCCCTCGGGATGATCATGAATTTGGATGCTACCTCAAGTTGGGAGCAGCTGAGCCCTGCTCATCACTCAAGGGTGGAATCATCTCAGGGCAGCCCTGCACACACAATGGGCTGTTTTGCTGGTCAGTATAGATGCCCTTTATACAAGTGGTCCTGAGCTCAGTGAGCACTCAGGTGGCCAGCCCTTGTTGCCCCTTTATACCAGGAAGCTTTGAACGGCTGCAGAGAGACGGGCTATAAAAGTCAAATCCAAATACAGAAATTCTATGGATTGTAGCTGGGGGAAAAAAAAAAATCCCTTTCAAATGTGGTGCTAGGGCGTGGGGAGTGGGGGAGGAATGTTGTTTCCCCTGGGAAATCATGACTCCACGAATTTCATTCACAGAGGTGATAGGAAAATACAAAAGCTGGGCCAAGTGGAGAAAAAGGAAGGCAACAAGAAATACAGCCTGTTTGATCACAAAATCAAGGAGGAGTAGCTTCAGGCACGGGTTGGGTGGCATCCCGCTTGAAGCCAGGGAATGCAACATGGATCTCGTAGAGAAGGACCCAGGCAGAGGCAGGGGAAAGGACAGCTGTGGAGGAAGTGACCAGGCCCAAAGCAAGTGACAGTGCAGGACACATGCAAATTCCACAGCCACTGGCTGCTGGCACAAATAACTGCACGAAACACACTTCCCGCTGGGGTGTGAGTGCCTGACACCCACAAACGAACCTCTGTCCTGCCTGCATTTATGTATCCCTATTGCTTTTGAGTTGCTAGTACTCACCACCAAATACATCTACAATGCCCAATTTAAACCAATGTACTGGAAATGTCATTGAGTGCCAGGGGTTCCACAGAACTTGGAGCCTAAATCTCTCCGGGCTCCTTAAGGAAATATCTGGCTCCAAGCTTTCTTTTAATTACTGAAAATCCCAGATGCTCCACATATAAAGAGATTAACACATGCTCCGGGGGACAAGGTCTATGAACATGCAATTACCCTACAAATTCATAGTATTAGTTCTTGGTTTAGACAGATTTCCTTCTTCTCTCCAGTTGAAAAGAATCTCTGGAAGTCAGAAGTAGTAACTAGGTGTATTCCCTCCATTTCATCTCTGCCCCCTAAATAAAGAAAAAAAAGTCTCTCTGATTTATTTTCTAGCTCCAGGTCAAAGGACAAAATGGAAAGAATATTTTGAAGCTATATTTTCTCATTTAGAACCTTCTTACCCCTTCTTGAATGAGCATCACGTTGGATAATAAAAGGGTTTCCCTCACCTGCGTTCACAGGTAGGGCCGACCCTTTCTTTCCTGCACGTGGGGTCACGCAGAAGATTCTCAAGTGGGACTTCTTCTACTTGCATTTCAGGGCTGGACAGGGCTGGAAGAATGGTGATACATGCCTGACCAATTTTATTGTCATCTGTCAAAGAGCCCACTAGCCCTGTAAGAAGGACACAGGTGATGGGAATAAAGAAGCTGGAATTTCAGGGCTGCCATCGCAATCTGGGGTTTGATTGTAATATTCTGTGATTTTTATAAGAATGCAAATAATGGATACAAAGGAAGACAGAGAATGAGAGACCTGCAGAAGCAAGAGTAACTCATCTAAAGACAGAAAGAGGCCAAGGCCCAGACTATTTTATGATTTCTTATCAACTTTTATTTTTATATTCCAATCATAGCTGCCAGTGGGATTAATTTTGAGTGTATATTTAACTCCTAACAGAATGGAGCTTGCCACAGTCTCTACCATAATGAGATAATTATAAATTACTCATACAGGAATAAAAATGATGCAGTTAAATGATGTAGATTATCCATCTAAACTGTCCAAACTCACTTTCTTTCCCCCTTTGGTATACAGTGAGTCTTTGTGTGTGTGCACCAGTATGTGTGTGTGTGCACAAGCATGTATATTTTTGTGTTTTTGTGAGTGCTTCTCTGAGCAGTAATTCCACCCCAGGAGTCTGCACTGTGCTAAAACCAGTGGGTGCTTTAAAAAAGAGAGAGAAAGGTGTTTTAGGGATCACTGAAATTTTTTTCATGGTATTAAGAAATACAACTTTTCCTCAAAATTGAAAAAAAAATCTAGAATAAATCTATTATCTAATAGAGTAGGAGAGGGAATTTGTTGAGTCAAGCGTTGTGATTAAAGCTGAATCATCAGATTTACATCCTATACAAATTGTCAACTTCTAGAAAGGTCACATGAAGATGTTTCCAACAGAGCAAGTACATTGAAGCTCAGCTTCAATGTTGAACTTTGCACTAGATCTAAATTTTCCACAATGTTCTAGAGGAAAAAATATAAACTCCTGTTTGTTTCTTCCTGCCCTTACTGAACTCATGGTCTCAGCCCTACTTGGATCTGGGGGCCATTTAAACATCTGATAGAAACTATAGACTTTCTCCCCCAACAGACCCCATTTAGATGCAAATTTCAAGAGTTTATGTATCTCTTGAACAAGACATATTGACGATTTAGAAAGTTGGGAACTCTAGACTCATTCTTTAAATAAATATGTACCAAGCATCGACTATGTGCCAGTCCATTACTAGGTACCAAGTACGCAGAGATCTCAGAAAAAGTGGTCTCTGTTCTCAGGAAGGAGAACAAGGGCAATATGCAGATAAGAAAATAGTATATAATAATATAAGCAGCAGATAAACAAATAATAAATAAGATAGTTGCTAATCATAATGAGTGCTAGGAAGAAAGTAATCTGGAGTGGCTCTTACTGCCCCAGGAACATGATTACGAGATCACATTTGTCTAAAATTTATACATAATAGAGTTTTGTTGGTAGAAAGCAGCTCTTAAATACTAGAATTGACTACACAGTATCATATTATTATTCTGGATCAATAGACTCTTAGGATCCAGAGTCTCCTACAAGGGAAGGAATCTCTCATTTAGTTTCTCTCCATTACTCACAGATAATCCCACCATCTTGAACTCTTTCCGGAAAGAACCAACAGGATGCAACTCCACAGGGCACCCTGCTCCATTTGAACACTCCCAGTTGTTAGATGGGTATCTTTTACTTATAACGACTTGAAATCTGACTTTTTATAACTTCCAAACAAGTACATTATATTTATTCCTAAATTATCAAATAAACTGAGTCTCACCCATCCTTTTGTAGATCCTTCCATAGGCTTCTTTTTCCTAGGTTGGACATTCAGTTTCCATAGTAATTCCTGAATAATTGATTCACCATTCTTCTCATTCCAATCTTTTAAAGCCCTGGAGCTGAACTGAGTAATGCAGAATATTCTGTAGCCATAAAGCGTTGGCATAAAGCGTTTTATTTATATTAAGCCTCAGACTGCATTTATTTTCTTTCTTTCTTTTTTTTTTTTTAAGACGGATTCTTGCTCTGTCGCCCAGGCTGGAGTGCAGTGGCTGGATCTCGGCTCACTGCAAGCTCCGCCTCCCGGGTTCATGCCATTCTCCTGCCTCAGCCTCCCGAGTAGCTGGGACTACAGGCGCCCGCCACCTCGCCCGGCTAGTTTTTCTGTATTTTTTAGTAGAGACGGGGTTTCACCATGTTAGCCAGGATGGTCTTGATCTCCTGACCTCGTGATCTGCCTGTCTCGGCCTCCCACAGTGCTGGGACCACAGGCTTGAGCCACCGCGCCCGGCCTTTATTTTCTTAAGTCAGTACCCCATTGATGCTATTGAGCTTCTCAGTAATTAAAACCACCTCAGCCTTTCTGTTAACTATTCTTAATCCAAGTCGTCTCCTTTCTACTGTTTTTCAACCTAGCTTTTTGAATTGAACGCTTAACTAATTTACTTGTCTTCTTTAAATATTTAAGTACTTATTATGTAAGTCTATTATTTAGTAAGACTAAATATTAAATATAATTTTATTTGTTCAAATTAAATAAAACTATTTAAGGCTATAAATGTACCAGTAAGTGCTGCTTTAGCAGCATCCCACCAGATTCTTAAGCAGAGTTTCACTGTTGTTCTAACTACTTCTTAATTTGCATTGCAAATTTTCTGCTACCTAAAGAGCTATTTAGAAAAAAACATAATGTGCATTTGCTGTATTATCTGAGAATACTAAATTCTGCTATAAGACAAAGACAAAAACAGGATGGATGACACCCCATGTGTGTTAGTCTTCTCACGCTACTAATAAAGACATACCCAACACTGGGTAATTTATAAAGGAACGAGGTTTAATGGACTCACAGTTCCACATGGCTGGGGAGGCCTCACAATCATGGTGGAAGGCAAGGAGGAGCAATGTCATGTCTTACATGGTGGCAGGCGAGAGCATGTGTGCAGGGGAACTCCCCTTTATAAAACCATCATATCTCATGAGACTTATCTACTATTATGACAACAGCATGGGAAAGACCTGGTCCCATGATTCAATTCCCTCCCACTGGGTCCCTCCCATGACACATAGGAATTATGGGAGCTACAATTCAAGATGAGATTTGGGTAGGGAGACAGTCAAACCATGTCATTCTTTCCCTGGCGCATCCCAAATCTCATGTTTTCACGTTTCAAAACCAATCATGCCTTCCCAACAGTCTCCCAAAGTCTTAACTAATTCCAATATTAACTTGAAAGTCCACAGTCCAAAGTCTCATCTGAGACAAGGCAAGTCCAAAGTCTCATCTGAGACAAGGCAATTTCCTTGTGCCTATGAGCCTGTAAAATCAAAAGCAAGTTAGTTACTTCTTAGATACAATGGGGATACAGACATTGAATAAATACACCCATTCCAAATGGGAGAAATTGTCCAAAACAAAAGGGCTACAGGCCCCATGCAAGTCCAAAATTCAGCAGGGCAGTCAAATCTTAAAGTTCCAAAATGATCTCCTTTGACTCCATGTCTCACATCCAGGTCATGCTGATGCAAGAGGTGGGCTCCCAAGGTCTTGGGCAGCTCCATCCCTGTGGCTTTGCAGGGTACAGCACCCAGATGGCTGTTTCATGGGCTAGTATTGAGTGTCTGTGGCTTTTCTAGGTATATGGTACAAGCTGTCCATGGTCAGATCTACCATTCTGGGGTCTGGAGGATGGTGGCCATCTTCTCACAGCTCCATTAGGCAATGCCCTTGTAGGGACTCTGTGTGGGGGCTCTGATCCCACATTTCCCTTCTGCATTGCCCTAGCAGAGGTTCCCATAAGGGCTCCACCCCTGCAGCAAACTTTTGCCTGGACAACCAGGCATTCCCATACATTCTCTGAAATCTAGGTGGAGGTTCCCAAACCTCAATTCTTGGCTTCTGTGCACTGGCAGGCTCAGCACAACATGGAAGCTACTGAGGGTTGGAGCTTTCACCCTCCAAAACCACAGCCTAAGCTGTACCTTGGCCCCTTTTAGCCATGGCTGGGGCAGCTTGTATACAGGGCACCAAGACCCTAGACTGCACATAGCAGGGGCACCTGGGCCCTGCCAGGAAACCATTTTTCCCTCCTAGGCCTCCAGGACTGTGATGGAAGGGGCTGCCGTGAAGGTCTCTGACATGTCCTGGGGACATTTTCTTCCTTATCTTGGTGATTAACATTTGACTTCTTCTTTCTTATGCAAATTTCTATGACTGGTTTGAATTTCTCCCCAGAAAATGGGGTTTGCTTTTCTATCACATCATCAGGCTGAAAATTTTCCAAACCTTTATCCTCTGCTTCCTATTGAATTCTTTGACACTTAGAAAGTTCTTCCCCAGATACCCTAAATCATCTCTCTCAAATTCAAAGTTCCACAGATCTCTAGGGCAGAGGCAAAATGCCACCAGTCGGTTTGCAGAGCAAGCATGACTTTTACTCCAGTTTCCAACAAGTTCCTCCTCTCCATCTGAGACCACCTCAGACTAGACTTTATTGTCCATATCACTATCAGCAGTTTGGTCAAAGCTATTCAGCGAGTCTCTAGGAAGTTCCAAACTTTCCCACATCTTTCTACCTTCTGAGCCCTCAAGTCTCTAGGAAGTTCCAAATTTTCCACATTTTCCTGCCTTCTTCTGAGTCCTCCAAACTATTCCAATATCTGCCTGTTACTCAGTCCCAAAGTTGCTTCCACATTTTTGCATATCATTACAGAAGCACCCTACTCCTAGCACCAGTTTACTGTATTAGCCTGTTCTCAAGCTACTAATAAAGACATACCCAAGACCGGGTAATGTGTAAAGGAAAGAGGTTTAATGGCTGGGGAGGCCTCACAATCATGGTGGAAGGCAAGGAGGAGCAAAGTCAGGTCTTACACAGTAGCAGCCAAGAGCATGTGTGCAGGGAACCCTTTTATAAAACCATCGGATCTTGTGAAACTTATTTATTATCATGAGAACAGCATGGGAAAGACCCGGTCCCATGATGCAATTACCTCCTATTGGATCCCTTCCACAACACATGGGAATTATGGGAACTACACTTCAATATGACATTTGGGTGGGGACACAGCCAAACCATATCTTCATGGTAGAGATGGAAAGTCTGGGCTTAAACAAGTGGCTTCCCTGGGATCACAAAGCTGGTAAGCAGTTCAACAAGATTAGACTCTAAATCTCCTTTGACCTTTTCTCTTCACTATAATGGGAATGGAAAGTATCATCAGAAATGATAGAAAGTGTCTATAAAAGGAACACTGGCATGGGGCTTGGGACACTCACTGCCTGCGTCTGCTCATCCCTCACTGAGTTAAATCACCTTAAGTGAGTCATCTGATCTCTCTGAATCCACATGCTCTTACCTATAGAGGGCAAAGTAGTTGAACCTAGGTGATAGCTAAGGCCCTTTTCAGCATTGACATTTTTGATATCTCCCAAAATACAAATTGGCAAATTTCACTGGGATTTGCTTTTAGAAGTGGCTTCTGTTAGTCAATCCCCCCACAGATGGTCAAGTCCATGCTGCACTGCACAGGGCTTTGATGTAAAGGAGCACAAATTTCCTGTCATTTATGTAAAATATATCTTCTTGGCTTGGAAATCAAAGAGCTTTTTTAACTGCCAATTCTACCCTGTCCATTTGGGAACTGATGAGTATTTGACATGTTCCCCTCATTTAGGGAATTGCCTGGCCTCTCCTAGTGCTCAGTGTAGGGGACTATCTGCTGGCCCTGCATTCCTGCATCCTGAGGTGTCAAGAGAGGGGACACCTGGATTCTGTCCTAAGTGGAGAGAATTGGAGGATGGGGGGGTAGATAATTATAGAAAGATAATTTCAATATTCAGCTTTTCACTTGCTTTCTCTGTTTCATGCTTCATGCTTCATGCTTCCTTAGCATGAGACAAGTAAGCATTGGCTAGGTGAAGAGGTATGGAGGGAGTTTTTCTGTTGGATGAAAGCTTTGCGGGACAAGAAGCAGCATAGTTAGGGGTCAGAAATGTGTGTGGTACAGTACTTGAGATAGTGCATGTAAGGCAATATATATGTTGCATGATAGGAATAGAAACAAGCTGGGTCCAGCCCTGCAGGGCCAGGTCAGCAGCATGAGAAGCCAGTCTGTGCTGGAGGCAATTGGAGGCATGGAGAGGTTTCAAGCAGGAGAGCCATATGACTAGATTCCCATTCATGAAAGAGCTCTGTGGCTGCTATAAGCATTTTACAGTACCTAGACCGACAGCCTGGGAATCATTTAGGAGATGGTTACAGCAATTTTAGTGAAAGATAGTGCAATTATGCAGAGTTAGGGATATTGCAGGACTGAGAATAAGGTGTTGAGGTTGACTTTAGAGCTCTGGTTTGGGAGCTAGGGCAGTAGTAAGGCTATTCATCGCTCTCACAGAGGACTCAAAAATGGAGAAGTGAATAACTGGGTTTCGGAGAAGTTGAGTTGCAGATAGGGGTGTGGCAGCTAAGTGACACTATTTGGCAGAGTGAAGCATCTTCTGCAGGTAGAAGGAAAGATGGTGGCTGATAGCAGAGGGAGCAGATGAGAGTAATGGGAACAGAATGCAGATTTCAGTGAGTGGTGGAATAGATGCAAGGTATAGAGTGGGGACAGCAAGGGTAGACAAGTTGGTTTCTAAAAGGAAGAGAGTCAGAGGGATTCATGGGGTTGGGAAAGTTGCTGTTTTGTTTTTCTTTTTGTTAATAAAGGAGACTGGGGTTGGTTTAAATGCTCATGACAGTGTAACAGTAGAGGAGATGCTCCTCATGTCATTCCCCAGCTAACATAACAGCCTAGCACCAAACACATGTCTGAGCATGGCATTTGGGGCTCTTCATAAACCAGCCTATTATCAGAAGAATTATGACCCCAACAAACATATGTCCAAGTCCTAACCCCGGTACCTGCAAACATCACTTCTCATCTAACTGGAAATAGGGTCTTTGCAGATGTAATCAAGATGAGGTCAGACTCGATTTGGGTGGAGTCTGTCCTAAGGGGAGAGAATTGGAGGGTGGGTGAATAGATAATCATAGAAAGATAATTGCAGTACTCAGCTCTTCACTGTCTTTCTCTGCTTACTGCTTTTTTAGCATGAGACAAGTAAGCATTGGCTAGGTGAAGATGTAGGGAGGGAGTTTTTCTGTTGGACAGAGGTGTCCTAAATCCAAGGAGTCCTAAATCCAACAACTGGTGTTCTTACAAGAGGGAAATTTGGACACTAAGACACACACAGGAAACAGACCATGGACAACAGAGGCGGGGATTTGGGTGATGCTTCCACAAGCCAGGGACACCAAAGATAACTGGCCACCCCCAGAAACTGGAAGATTTTTCAGGGAGAGCATGGTCCTACAGCTCATGAATATGGGACTTCAATGACTTCCAGAGACTCCCAGCTTCTACAACTACAAAAGAGTGGATTTCTGTTGTTTTAAGCCAGCTGGTGTACATTAGTTTGTTCCAGTGGCCCTAGGACACTCTCTCTCTCTCACCCCTCCCGGGTGTGTGAACTTGGCCCCGCAGCCACACCTGGTACTCTTCATTCCCAAGGGCTCCCTGCAGGGTCCTGCCTCAGTGTCTACCGATTTCTTCTCTCCCCCTGAGATGTCCTTTCCCCACCTTTTTGCCTTGAAATTCTTTCTGTCCTTCCAAACCAGATGTTAGGCTTAACATCTCTCTGGAGAACCTGTCTGCAGCCCCCACGGCATCCTGCTGACGGGCACCTGTCACCCTTATCTCATTGTGTTTCGCACAACACTGCTCTGATGTGTCCTCAGCCACACTGTTAACCTCTGAGAGAAGAAGGCTAAGCCATTTTTATCTCTACCTCTCCACTGCTGCTGAAATGGCAGGAATGTCGGGGTCTAGCCAGGAAAACAAAATCCCCATCAGATAATTTAATAGGGAAATATAACTGGGAGAATTAAATGAAAAGGTGTTTAGAAGAATTGAAAGCACACACAGTAGAAAGGGAGGCAACTCAGAGATTAGCAGCACAAGGAGACTGGAGGAACAAATGGAGAGGACAAGGGGAGGAATGGAACCACCAGCAGGAGGGGAAACCACAGAGAACAAGCAGCTGGGGCTAGGAGCTCCACCCAGCACAGAGGGAAGCAGAGGAAAGTCCCAGCTTCTCCTTTCCCCTGACTTCCCCAACGCAACCCAAAACCAGCAGATGGGGGCTGCAGGCCTGGTTTGGGGGCCAGTCCCACTATGTTAAGGAAGAGAGCATAGGACAGCCCAGAAATAGATCCAAGGGCAAGCAAGTGGACCACACAGATGGCAAGGGCTGGGATTTCTCAGGCAAATGAGTGAATTTTTAGCAAATAGCTGAAAATGTTGTAACATGGTTGCTGTCATAGGAGCCAGACAGCACAGAGGATGCCGTAGACACACGGTGGAGCATTTGGTGAGGGCCTGTAGTTGGCAGAATAATCCACCCCATCAAATGCCCTCATCCCAATCCCCTGTGGATATGTCACGTCATACAGTGAAAAGGACTGGCTGATGTGACTACATTAAGGATCTGGTGTTGGTGAGATGTTACGCAGGGAAGCCTCATGTAATCACCAGGGTCTTTATAAAACAGATGCAAGAGGTCGGTAGGAGATGTGGCCAGAGAAGCAGAGCTCAGAGTGATGCAAAGGGGCCCCAAGCCCAGGAATGCAGGCAGTAGTCTCCAGAAGCTGAAAAAGGCAAGGTGGTGGGTTTCCCCAGAGCTCCGGAAGGGACCACCCCTGCCTACTCCTTGATCTCAGCCTCGTAAGATTCACTTTAGACTTCTGATCTCCAAAAACTATGAGAGAAGAAACTTGTGTTGTTTTAAGCCACAAAGTTTGTGGTGATTTGTGGCAGCAGCAACAAGAAACTAGTTAGTACACACCCTTCATGAGGAGTCAGACTTGAGGAGACAGGGGTTTCCAGGTTCAGTAGGAACCAAGGGCTTGTGGTCCTGGTGAAGGTGGTGGGTGCTCAGGTGAGAGAAGAAACGGAAAGGAAAAAGGAAGGAGAGGAAAGGGCCAGGAAGGAGACTTACCTGCTGGTGCATGGGCATCCCAGAGGTAGAAAGGATTGGGTGGGCAATTGTGAGGCTCGACTGGGGAGCCTTCAAACTCCTAGCTGAAGAATGTCTGTTCTACGTGGCTGTTAGAGAAGTGTTAAACTCTGAGACTGAACTGTGGTAGAAATCTGGCCTTGTGTGAAGATCCACCTGCGGCCGCCTGGAACAGAGTAATCGCCCAGCGATGCTGGTGTATGTTAATCTGAATTATTTGGGCAAAGGGATACTGTTTTTGTTTTGCAGATTTTTTGTTTTATTTCTTCCTGACCTGTATTGTTCAACACTTGCTTTGATTTGCCACTAGAAGACCTGACGCAAATTTGGATTTCTTTTATTTTCTTCTCTTTCTTTCTTTCTCTTTTTTTTTTACTAATATAAGGTAATTTCAGTCAAGAAACACTAAATGCCGATAAAAACTCTAGGTGAACTCTGTATCTTTTGATTCCTTTTAGCCTAATAGCCACTGATTACTGTGCTGAGCTAGGAAGCTGCTTATTGCTTTTGCCACCAGGCAGCCACCATGGAATTCCATTGCATTGGTGTGCTTTGTTTAACTTCTTAAAACTCCTCGTGCGAAGTCTCCTGAAACTAACCTTATTTTGTCTAAAATTACAGTTAAATCCATTTAATCCACATGGTTCTGTAAAACCATTGTCTGTAAGTTATTTTGATTTTCTTAAGTGCATTTGCTTCATTTTGAAAGCACAGGTCTAACCAAATATTTCTCTAAGAGTTCAATTTGGAATCAGGGCTAACAGAGCTGACTGGAGGATAATTTTCACATCACAACCTTCTGAGTTCTGGGAACACACAATGTCACCATTGTCAACATTGACTGGTGCATTTGTGATGGGCAACTGGTTGGTTCATTACTGCAAACAGGCCCCAATTAGTTTGCTAAATGTATTGTTATACCTGCATATGTTTTTTTAAAGTGTCTTTCTCCAACCACTCATTTCATCCTTTCAAAATGTAAAAGATTTTATAACAGGTTCCCAAGGTCATTGATGGACACAGTGCACCTAAGTTTCCTATCCCTCTTTTTAAATTTTTCTTGTCTCCTATAACCATTTATATTAGTGATTTAAAGTATGTTGGCATTGAAATTGGTTAGCAAGTTGATCTTTTAATATATTAAATCAGCTTGACATCTTATGATTATAGTAACTATTATTACTATTGCTTTAGAAACATATAAGTGAATTCAGATTTTAACAATACACTTTGTGATAAAGAGAAAACTAAATGAGACAATCTACTGAAACAGGCAAAGAGAACTAGAAAGTACTAAATTACAGAGTCCATGGCCAAAAGCATGAGATGGTATATTCTCCATCAACCAACCCAGTCGAACTTGGCACATAGTAAGAACTCAATAAATATTTGTGTAATGAATAAATTAATGAATGAAAATGAATTAAATAAAAATTAATTGCGATGTGGAAGGAATAATTTATCCATGATGTAAAATTGTAGCTCATATTCTTCTTGGCAATATTTGTGCTTATGGAGAAAAAAATAAAATAAAATAAGGAATCCTCAATAAATTGTGGAATGTTCCAGCTCCAGATATGACGTGTTGTGACCTTTCCATTGCTTTTAACTTGGGCACATCATCTGCGGTGCAGCTGAGGTGCTCTGAGATCAGCTTTCTCTTCTGCTAAGCGAGTCACAGTCAATGGTGACAGGCAGGAGCTCTCAGATCTGCCATGAACAAGATCAACGGAAGTACAGTTCCAAAAGAGAATTGGAGACCACCAAACATACATGTTTTTTAGAAGAAAGCAGAGAAGTGGGGGAAACCTTGGAAAACCTGTTTTTACATCTGAAGAGAAACTAACAGGAGTAGCATGACAAGGAGTGCTGAGATGGACAGAGGTAAATAATAGCATCAGGGCCTCATCATATTAGCTAAAGGTTTATGATCCAAATTCTCCAGGAATTGGGCTCCACTTTTTGACTCCTTTGGCTTTGTTTGTTTGGTTGGTTGGTTTTGGAGTTTGTTTGTTTGTTTTTTTGAGATGGAGTTTCGCTCTTGTTGCCCAGGCTGGAGTGCAATGGTGTGATCTCAGCTCACTGTAACCTCCACTTCCCAGGTTTAAGTGATTCTCCTGACTCAGCCTCCCAAGTAGCTGGGATTACAGGTGTGTGCCACCATGTCCAGCAAATTTTGTGTTTTTAGTAGAGATGGGGTTTCACGATGTTGGTCAGGCTGGTCTTGAACTCCTGATCTCAAGTGATCCACCTGCCTCGGCCTCCCAAAATGCTGGGATTACAAGTGTGAGCCACTGTGCCTGGCCCTTTTGACTCCTTTCAACTCTTGCTGGCCAGCAAGGAAAATACACATAAATTAGTGAAAGGTTTATTGAATACTTCCCTGCTTGGAGAAAAAGTTGTTCCAGGTTTGCTCCAAAAGCAATTGAATGTACCCCATGTAAAACCATATAAAATCTTCTTGCCTGAAGGACCATCTTTACATGGTTATAATGTCAAAGAATTGCCACTCACTCCCAGATAACTACTGAAATGCAATTTAAAAGACTTTAAGGAAGTCTTTTAAAACTGCCAAAGGGGGATTCCATTCATGAAACACAGTGTGCAATAAAGCTTCTTCGAAATTCCTCTTCTCTGAGTCTCTTTCTTTATCTTGCATCCCAAATCCCTCCTTTCTTTGCTCCAAACACCTCAAAACTCTGAAACCCAGCACAGCACGACTTTTCCTGCTCTCATTCCCACCCCTTCCAGATCTATCCTGTTCACTTCTCAGAGACAACCTCTGTCCTCCTAACTTTAATCAATCCTTTAATCAATTCCATCCTCCTAGACTCCTGCAGTTCTCATTTCATCCATTGCCAAAATTCTGAAAAAAAGACCCAAAACTGAGTGGTCCAAGCCAGAATAGTGCTTAATGAGGCAGAGGGGACAGAGCTGAGGCCACATGGGGCTGACACCCTTTGTTCTGTGGCTGCTTTCAGGGGAAGCCTTGCTGGTCCCCAACAGGACAGCATGGCCTCTGCCCATGTGCAGTCTCCATTCCCTTCCTCTCATGAGAACGGAACCTTGGTCATCACCACCACATGGTCCACGAATGCCCAGTTTCAGAGTGGTAAAGCAAAGAGTGATGTGTCCACCCTGAGTTCCCCGCTCTTCCAGGCCCTGACTCAAGGACCCACTTTGCATGTCCCCACACTCTGAGAGGCACTGCGCTGGCTCCTGCCAAGGTACTTCTTGTTCACCATGGGTGTTTTCCTGGGGCTCCATTGCACTGTAACCACCCAATAGGTTCATTGTACCCACTGTTCAAATAAAGCCAATTTATCATGACAGAGGAACTGCAGTAGAGAAAGAGTTTAATGTACACAGAGCCAGCTAAATGGGAGACCAGCGTTTTATTATTACTTAAATCAGCCTCCCTAAAAAGTCAGAAGCTGGAGTTTTTCAAGCATAGTTTGGCAGGCAGATGGCTAGAGAATGGGCGCTGCTGATTGGTTGGGGATATAACCATCGGGATGAGGAAAAGAGTTCCTATGTGCTGAGTCTGCTTCTGGGTGGGATCACAGGAGCAATTGAACCAAAAGTTGTGGGCCTGGGTGGGGATCTGGTTTTCAGAAACACCAAAGCCTGAAAGGGCATCTCAAAAAGCAAATCTCAGGTTCTGCCATAGTGATGTTATCTGCAGTAGTAACTGGGGAGATTCCAAATCTTGTGACCTCCAGAATAAAGACTGGTAATGGTTTATCCCTACATGTTAGCAGAATTCAGGCTCCTCTCATCCTCCTAACCTGATGGCCTTGCATTAGTTTTACAAAGGTGGTTTAGTTTTGGAGAAGGGCTCTTATCATTTAAACTCTAAATTAAATTTCTGCCAGAGTTAGCTTGGCACCAGCCCAGGAGCGACCAAGGGCAGTTTGGAGGTTAAAGGCAAGATGGGGATTGGTTAGATCGGATCTCTTTCATTGTCACTTTCTCACTATCATGACTTTTGCAAAGGACGTTTCACCACTGTCTCCTTGTAACCGTGTGGCAAGTTCCACTCTCAATGCCATCACCAAACACCTGTGCCCCTGCCCCTGCTAGCATTGGAGAAAGCTGGCTCAGTTCTGTCCCTTCTGATAGACTAGACACCCTGGAAACTTCTGGCTTGCAGGGGCTTTGTGGAGCCAACACCCTCACAACTCATTCGCTGGGGCCTGACTGACAGATTACACATCTGTACCTGATTTAGATGACAGGATTTGGTGTACTTAAAAAAACATTTTTTTGAGACAGGGTCTTACTGTGTTGCCCAGGCTGGAGTGTAGTGGCATGATCATGGCTCATTGCAGCATTAAACTAATTTTTCTATTTTTGTTGACCTGTTTTCAAGGGGTTCTCCTGCCTTGTCCTTCAAAGTTCTGGGGCTATGTACTTGAGCCACCACACCTGGCTTCTGATTTGGTATACTTTTGAACTGATGAGATTTTGATGAAATTTTGCACCCTGGGTTGATGCTGTAATTGGATGAGGTATGTTTTGAGGATGTTAGGAGGTATGAGAGATGGATCTGGATCACATAGATATGAGGGAAGACTGTGGGAGACAGAATATTGGCCCCCATCACTTTGACCACTGATGTTATGCCCAGGAATGTTACATTTCAGATGTAAT
Source organism: Macaca thibetana thibetana (assembly GCF_024542745.1). Classification (NCBI taxonomy): domain Eukaryota; kingdom Metazoa; phylum Chordata; class Mammalia; order Primates; family Cercopithecidae; genus Macaca; species Macaca thibetana. The sequence goes on along the minus strand of NC_065580.1, from coordinate 156,108,738 downwards.
TAAGTTACTAATAAATGACCTTAAGATGGCAGGATTATACTGGATTATCCTGGTGGCATCAATGTGTTCACCAGAGGCCTCAAAAGTAACAGAAGAGGAAAGCAAAAGAGAAAGTCAGATTTGAAGTGTGAGAAGTACCTGATGGCCACTGCTAACTTTGATGGCGGAGAGGGCATGAGTCAAAGAATGTAGAGGCTTCCAGAGAGCGAGAGTGAACCTGGCTAACGGTCAGAAGGAAAACAGGGACTTCCGTCCTATGGCCACATGGAACTATACTCTTCTAACACCTGAGTGAGCCTGGAGGGAAATTCTTCCCTACAGCCTCTAAATAAGAGCCCAGGCTGGACAGTACCTTGATTTTGGCCTTGTGAGGCCCTGAGCAGAGAATCCGGCCATGCCATGCTGGGCTTGGGAATCTACTGATACACAGAACTGGGAGATAATAAATGTTTGCAGTAAGTGATTAAGTCGGTGGTAACTTGTTACAGCAGCAATCGAAAACTAAAATACCGTCTCAGCCATTGTGAAGGAAAAGGCCCTTCTCACCGGCCAAGACAATTCCATTGCTGATCCACCGAGAGCAGGAAGAGTAGCTTATAAAGACTGGTTTGCACAAGTCGTAACCCTTTTAACACAGTCATCATGCAGTGCAAAGTATCTCCACCTCCTTTGTTTAAAATATATGCACTCTCAATGACATTTTAGTTCATGCTTGACATTTCCCCTCTAGCATTCACTGTTGGGTAACAAATTTTACTTGAAATAAGAATAAAGCTCCAGATTTTTATTCAAATTATTTTCTCAAGCAATCTATAAGCCTGAGGCTTTCACCCAGCCTGGGGTCTACGTGGCTCAGTGGAAACTGGGATGAGGAAAGAGGGAAATTGACGTCGGGTAGGGCTTGGGAGACCTAAGACCATGGTCAAGCAGGATGGAACAGCTGGGTTTAAGTTGACACTAGGAGGTAGAGCCAGAACCCAGTCCCTGGGGCAGTAATATGTGGCTGTACTGTTGTGCAATTTTTATGATTATTACAACTTTGTTACCCACCCTTGCTAGCCCCAATCCTTGCTCCATTTCATTTTGTGGCACTTATTAAATTTCTAATTCTCCAGAGTGTAAACGCCACAAAGACAGAGATTTCTGTGTGTTTTATGCATTGCTGTTTATAACCAGCCTCTAGAGTAGGATATACAGCCAGTCCTTCATAAAATATTCATTAAAAAGAAAAGATGAATGATCACATTTGAAGTTCAAAAAGACTGGAGGGAGGAAGATAGATTTGAGGGGCTACTTAGGGGTCTGGCATTTGGGAGATGGTCATAATTAGACTAAGTTAGAGGAGATAGGTATGGTTGAGAGGTATGCAGGATGTACGAACAACAGGTCTTGGTAATAAATAGAGTGGGCTGTGAGCAATGGTGTCATGGTAAAATTGTAAAAACCGACTATCAAAGACTAAAGATGTATGTGTGTGACATCTGTCTCCATATATTATACATACAGTTTATTGTGAACTTTACTCTTATAAATGACGGTAGCACACAATTTACAAATAATAATAATATAAGCAGTATTCTTTATTATAAATTTCACATATCAAACTGATTTTCACTATTCTAATGTTCTAATTCAGATTGGCAGAATTCATATCTATAGAGACTCCATGTTGCAACTAATGAAGTTTAGTTCTGACATGAATACTAGTTGATATTTTTGTTTGCTTTAAAAAGGGAGACAAAAGTGAAATCTGAAGACCCACATCAGAACTTCACTTATTGGTCAACGACAGGATCTATTTTCTTGCTGAATGGGTTAATAATTTTTGAATTATAGAAGTCCATTTCCTCAACTTTTTGTGCTATTCTCATCATAATGGCTAAAGGCATGACACACTTACAAGTTTAATCTACATTTTTAACGTTTTCTCCAATGCTTTCTTAAGTTGAGACAAGTAACAAAGCAATAAATAAAGCTCTGGTTGGTAACATTTGCCAATTTTCATGGTGAAAATACTTCCTCCATGGTAAATTTCAAGTTATCAATGCAAAGTCGCAGAGGGCAGAGTAGGGAAGAGACGCACAGCAGCACTGTTAACATCTCTACATATGAACACCATAGATATGAATAATCTCAAGCACATAGACTATAGGAAAATGTAGCAAAATAATTATGAAGTGATGTTTCTTCATATATATTATCTTTGCTTTAGTATAATTTACTTAATTGTAAGTTAATAACATTTAACTTTTATAATTAAATTCGTATAATTTGTTATTTAACAATAAGCTCACAAAATGCCAGAAGGTGTAACAATCGGCTATCATGAGCCAATACAAGCCAGCTCCAGCTCATGACTATCACAGAAAGGGAGGTTCTAAAACAGATGCCAGAAGCTTGGCTTGCATAACTGTAAAGAGGCTTCTGTCACTTTGAGAAGGAACAGAGGAGAGAACCACATCAGCATGGGGTTGGGGGTGGGGGAGGCATTTAGATCATGAATTTAGGATCAGACATGTCAAGTCTGACATGTCAACAAACTTCCAAGAGGAGAAGCCAAGTTCAAATTGGATATATGAGTCTGGAGCTCAGAGGAAAGACCATGGGTGGAGACACAGAGTAATGAGTCATCAGTTTACATGTGGTAAATGAAGCTGTGGGCATGGGAGACAGTCCCTGGGGAAAGAGAACACAGTAAAAGAAGAGAAGCTTGGTCCAGGTTTCACGTCCAATAAGTGAAGTTCTGATGTGGGTCTTCAGATTTCACTTTTGTCTCCCTTCTTAATGCAAACAAAAATATCAACTAGTATTCACGTCAGAACTAAACTTCATTAGTTGTAACATGGGGTCTCTATAGATATGAATTCTGTCAACCTGAATTAGAGCATTAGAATAGTGGCAATCAACTTTAGAAACTACAGTTAATGGCCAGCTAAGGACAAGACTACAAATGAAGTAGAGGTCAGTCCACCCAAGGCATAAGAGGAAACCCATGACCACTACAATGAGATCTACAAACCACTGCTCAAAGAAAGCAGAGATGATGCAAACAAAAGGAAAAACATTCCATGTTCATGGATAGGAAGAATCAATATCATGAAAATGGTCATACTTCTCAAAGTCAAAGCAATTTATAGATTCAATGCTATTCCCAATAAATTACCACTGAGACTCTTCACAAAACGAGAAAAAAAAAAAAAACTATTTTAAAATTCATATGAGGCCAAAAAGGAGCCCAAATGGCCAAGGCAATCCTAAGTAAAAAGAACAAAGCTTCAGGCATCACACTACCTGACTTCAAACTATACTACAAGGTTACAGTAACCAAAACAGCATGGTGCCAGTACAAGATCAGAGATATAGATTGATGGAACAAAATAGAGAGCCCAGAAATAAGACCACACACCTACAACTATCTGATCTTCAACAAACCTGACAAAAACAGACAATGGGGAAAAGATTCTATATTTAATAAATAGTGCTGGAATAACTGGCTTGCCATAGGCAGAAAATTGAAACTGGATCTCTTTCTTATACCATGTATAAAAATCAACTCAAGATAGATTAAATACTTAAATCTAAAACCCAAAACCATAAAGACCCTAGAAGAAAACTTAAGGAATTCAGGACATAGGCATAGGCAAAGATTTCATGATGTAGACACCAAAAGCAATTGCAACAAAAGCAAAAATTGACAATGGGATTTAATTAAACTACAGAGCTTCTGCACAGCAAAAGAAACTATCATCAGAATAAACAGACAACCTATAGAATGGGAGAAAATTTTTGCAAGCTGTTCATCTGTCAAAGGTCTAATATCCAGCATCTGTAAGGAACTTAAACAAACCGACAAGCAAAAAAAAAAAAAAACGATCCCATTAAAAATTGGGTAAAGGACATGAACAGACACTTCTCAAAAGAAGACATACATGCACCAATAATCATACAGGAAAAAGCTCAACATCACTGATCATCAGAGAAATGCAAATCAAAACGACAATGAGATATCATCTCATTCCAGTCAATGGTTATTATTAAAAAGTCAAAAAATAACATATGCTGGTGAGGTTGTGGAGAAAAAGAAACACACTGTTGGTGGGAGTGTAAATTAGGTCAACCATTGTGAAAAACAGTGTGGTGATTCCTCAAAAACCTAGAGGCAGAAATATCATTTGATCCAGCAATCCCATTACTGGGTATATACCTATAAGAATATCGATCATTGCATTATAAAGATACATGCATGCTCATGTTCTCGCAGCACTATTCACAATAGCAAAGACATGGAATCAGCCCATCAGTGATAGACTGGATAAAGAAAATGTGGTACATATACACCATGGAATACGAGGCAGCCATAAAAAAGAACAAGATCAGGACCTTTGCAGAGACATGGATGGAGCTGGAGACCATTATCCTTAGCAAACTAACACAGGAACAGAAAACCAAATACTACATATTCTGACTTATAAGTGGGAGGAAAATGATGAGAACACATAGACATATAGAGGGGAACAATGCACACTGGGGCCTGCCTGAGAGTGGAGTATGGGAGGAAGGAGAGGATGAGGAAAAATAACTAGTGGGTACTAGGCTTAATGAATGGGTAATGAAATAATTTGTACAACAAAACCCCATGACACAACTTTACTGGTGTAACAAACCTACACATTCTGCACGTGTACCCCTGAACTTAAAATGAAAGTTAACAATAACAAAAAAAGAGGAACGCTGAAATAATGTGGTGCTGCGAAGCCAAGAGCAGATGCTGCTATAAGAAGAAATCAACAGTATTGAACGATACCAAGAGATTTAAGTAGGATGGAAACTTGAGGTTATCGATGACATTAATAAGAACATTTCAGTGCGGTGTTGGGTTGAATCACAGAGAACTGATGACTTAACAGAAGTGAGAAAATACAGACAGAAGATATGATTTTATTTTCTTTCCCAGAGGTGAACTATAAAGGGTGAAAGATACAGACTCAGGTGTGGAGTAATATAGGGTTGAGGGAAGGTGTTTCTTTTATGGGAAATAAAAATTCCATTCAAGTCCAAAAGCCAAGGGGTAATAAAGGAGCTAAAAAGAAATTTTGTAGGCAGTTTAAGGGTAAATGAGTTCTTGGTGAAATTTCCTTTTAATAATTTCTTTTTCAACGAGAAGCATCCTGAAAAAATCAAGCTGCAAGGAAAGATAAGCAACCTGGAAGCTTGCATAGATGAATGTTGGCAGCTGTGCCAATGTTAAAGGGATACTTGGAAGTCAGGTAGGTGTATTCAACATGGAAGTTTCCTCTTGCCTTTTCTTTGTCGCCAAGTATGCAGGTAACATGGCACCAGCTAGGTAAAGACTCCATTTGCGTAATAAAAGATTAGGGTGGGTTGGCCAGCCTCTTTACACACTATGTAAATGGCACACCTGGTCCAACCACTCCTCTAGATCCTATGTAAATCAGACACTGCTTCCCCAAGCTCATCTATAAAACCAACTGCATCTCGCCCCAAACCCCGAAACCTGCTCAGGCTCCCTTCGTCTGCACAAGGAAGCTCTCTCTTCTTTCTTTTGCCTATTAAACTTCCACGTTTTTTCTTTTTCTTTTCTTTTTTTTTTTTTTTTTTTTTTTTGAGACAGAGTCTCACTTTATCACCTAGGCTGGAGTGCAGTGGCACGATCTTGGCTCACTGCAACCTCCATATCCTGGGCTCAAGTGATTCTCCTGCCTCAGCCTCCTGAGTAGCTGGGATTATAGGTGCCCACCAGTTCACCTGTCTAATGTTTTGTATTTTTAGTAGAGATGGGGTTTCGCCATGTTGGGCAGGCTGGTCTTGAACTCCTGACCTCAGGTGATCCACCCATCTCGACCTCCCAAAGTGCTGGGATTACAGACATGAGCTATAATGCCTGGCCTAAACTTCTGCTCTTAAATCCACTCCTTGTGTGTCCACATCTTCAATTTCCTTAGCATGAGACAATGAACGTCAAGTATTTCTCTAGACAAACAACACCACTTCAGTAGGACCAATTGTAAGACACAAGATCCACTGGAGAATGAAAATAAGTGATGGTGTCACGAGAACCTGGGAGGAATTTGGGAGCCAACACACAGGGAAGCACTTGGCCTTAAATTAGAGGAAGGGACTTACTGTAACTCAGAAGCTGACAAGAAGGGATGTAGATAGGTTTGTATGTGTAATTTCACAAATAAAATAGAATATCTATTTGAGGATTTTTCCTATAAAATAGGAGTTAGATCATCTTCTGAGAGTGTATAGGGAGATTTTTGAGACACTTGAAGAGGGTGGAGATCACCTTAAATTATTTTGTTATTAATTAGATTTGGCTACTTAGTAATAGAACCAATATTTTCTTCCTTTGAAAATTGTGTTAACCAGCATCACATTTTAACCAAGAATAGTTTATTTAAGAAATGCAAAGTTGGTTTCCAAAATTAGAAAATCAGTAAATATAATTCACGACATTAATTAATCAAAAAATTTAAAAAGAATAATTATCTTCACATATGTTGCAAAAACATTAATAACAATGAACATCTCTTCTTTAAGAAAACAATCTCCAATAACACAGGATTAGGTAGCTACTTTGTTAATGTGATAAAATGTATCCTTCTTAACACATAAACCAAGCATTCTAATCAAAAGTCAAGAACAATGTATCTACATTTTGAACTTACAGTTCCACTTCTGGGGATTTATCCTACAGGCTTGCATGACAATATGCTCTATTTTATCAATCTTTAAGATGTGGCTTAGATATTGGGATGAGTAATCAATGTGACATGATTTAATTGGTGGCATTTTTTTTTCTTTTTTTTTAGTGACCCATAAAATAAAAGCGTGTGTTATTATTAAGGCATCTTAGATTATATAATATCAGTTTGTAGAAGATTTTTTATTATGGTAAATTTCAGATAAGACTGGAAGCAAAGCATGAATCAGTGTGTATAGTTGTTATCATTCACGCAAAACATAATCAATGTCAGTAGTCCATATTAGATACCTACATTATATCTATGTTAATGAATGGATATATTATGTGTCTGTACTGATATCCACCCACACATATACCTGTTTGCTAATATATGTGTATATTAGCTCTGCCAGGATTCTGGTAACTTTGGTTGCCTCCAAAGAAGATTCTGGTAACTTTGGTTGCCTCTAAAGAAGGGAGGTGATGGCTGGAAGAGAGAACTGGAGGAAAATTTTACATTCCCTTTTGTATTTGTATAAACATTGTGCTTTGTGAATATATCATCTAAAAGAAAATACAATTGAAAACCAAAAAGAAAAAAAAAGAAAAAATCAACTATAGACATTGTAAATCTCTGCTTTGTGTAGGCTTCACAATTATGCTCACCTTTTGATAGAATATATACAAATTTTAGCCCCTGGGCCTGGGGAATAAGAAGAAAAGGAAGTATCTTGATTCTGAGTCTAGATATGCCAGGAAATCTTCCATTCAATGACTGAATGTTTTCTCCATAGTATCTGTGATATATTTAATATCATAAAAACTCTTTAAAAGTATGATTTAGGGTGACTGGACTAACATTCCTTAGAAATGAATGCCATTCTTCAAACTCTCGAAAAGGCTTTATTTTCTGATTACAAAAGCAATTCTTTTTCAGGAAAAACAAAGAAACATTATAGAAGAAATTGCTATAATAAAAAAATGGAAATACATTTTAGCCAAAGTGGGAGTTAGGGATGTATTCAGGTTCAGGTATGCCTGTTCCAAGCAGCTTTTGGTATAAATAGAAGAACTGTTAAATAAAAAGAATAGGATTTTACATGTTTATAAAGTCATCTTGACCTAGCTAATATCAAATGGTGGCATCAAAATTTGTGTCAAAATGTCTCACAAATCAAAAACCTGCATTAAACTATCCTGTCTCCCATGCATATGACGTGCCATGACTGGTTTCACACAAGACGGCCAGGTCTCTGCAATTCCTTGAGGCCATCCCTATATTCTCATCACTGAGCTCAGTGCCCGGCACAGGGTCATGATCAGGAAGTGCTTATTGAATGTATGAAGAGGTGGCACGGAGTGGTGGAAATCCTACCAGCCTAGTCGTCAGGTACCCCTCAGTCCCAAAGCTCAAAGCCTACAAGCCGTAGTCCTGAGTAAGTCGCCGAATGCCTCTGAGTCTTGGTCTGTTATCCACAATGGGGATATAATGACACTCTTCTTGCTGTTAAAAAAAAAAAAATTTTTTTTTTAATCTACAGAAAAGGGATAGCACAGCTCTAGGAAGAAAATTGGGCACACTGAGTGTTTGTAATGATGATGACTACTCTAGGGAAAGAACGTAGGCTGATGGATAGAGTCAGTGTGCACAGTTGCACTGGGGCTGGTGGGGGTGATAATGGTTGTTTTATTAGGAAATGGGGGCCATTGGGCAAGGCTCTACTCAGCCTCCTCTGCAAATATGCTCAGTCTGCTGCAAAGAGAGACACTGTTAAATAAAAATATGTATTCTTTGAGTATTTGTTTAAAACTAGGAGGACATTCATATACTTTGTCTGCCAAAGGCCACTGGAGAAACCATATCTGAAGGACTGGTATGACAACAAGCTCTCAGATGCCAGTTTCACCCAACCCTTCAACCTGCAGTCCTGTGATCCTCCTGCAGGCTCCTGGTCAAAGGCGCTTCTCATCTCCACAACATCTTATCTCTCTTGCATCATCTTCCCCCAGGTTCTCAGGAAACAACCTCACCTTTTATTTCACAAAGAAATCAGAAATAGCCTTATGGAGATAAAATCCACATACCATATGATTCATCCATTGCAAGCATATAATTCAGTAGTTTTAGAGATTCACAGAATTGTGCAACTATCACTTCATTTTTAGAACATTTTCATCACCCTAAAAATGAACTCTTATGAACTAACTATTTGCAGCCCTCCAAAATTCATATGTTGAAGCCCTAAGCTCCAAGGAGATGGTATTATGAGGTAGGGCCTTTGAGGGGTAATTAGGGTTAATGAGGTCGGGGAGTGGGGCCTTCATGATGGGATTAGTGCCTCTCTAAGAAGAGACACCAGAGAGTTTTCTCTCCCTTGTTCTCTCTCTCTGCATGGGGGACACAGTAAGAAGGCAACCATCCACAAGCCAGGAAAAGAGCCCTCACCAGGAAACAAATTGACTAAAACTTTGGCCTGGGCATTGGACTTCCAATTCTCCAAAACTGGTAGGAATAAATTTATGTTGTTTTAGCCACCCAGTCTATGGTATTTTGTTATAGAAGCACAAGAAACTAAGACAGACCCGATTAAGAACTCACTCCCCATTCTCCCCTTACCTCCATTCCCAGCCCCAGGTAGCCACTAATATACTCTATGTCTCTATAGATTTGCCTGTTCTGGACACTTCACATAAATTAAATCACACAATATGAAAACACTCTGCTGACAGTTACAAAGGACTGAACACATATTGTCTGATTTCATATATGGATGTATGATTTTATTTTTCTTGGGCATACACCTAGGAGTGGAATTGTGTTATAACAGTATGTTTAGCCATATGCTAAATGCACCACTTTACCTTCCCAACATCAGTGTATATGTGTTCCAATTTCTTCGCATCCCCACCAACACTTGTTACTGTTTATCTTTTGGGTTTTGCCATGCTAGTTGGAGTGAGGTGTTAGCTTGTGGTTCTGTTCTATATGGCTTGCCCTCTGAACACACTTATCTCCTGATTTATAATTCTACTGTCTTACTGTCTACCAGGTCCTTCTGTTATCAAGCAAAGAGGATGCTTTGGTTAGAAACACTCTACTCAGGTAAGAATGGCATGCAAAAAGCTGTACATATTTAATGTATACCATTTGGTGAGTTTGGAGATAAGTATGACCTGCAAACCATCACCACAATGTAAATGATAAACCTATTCATCAACTCTAAAATTTTTCTTCTACTTGTTTTATTTATTTTTATAAGCATACCTTGTTTTATTGCACTTCGCTTTACTGCACTTTTCAGATATTGAGTTTTTTACAAATTAAAGATTTTTGGCAAGCTTGCACCCAGCAAGTCTACTGATGTTACTTTTCCAACAGCGTGCACTCACATCATGTCTGTGCCATATTTTAGCAAGTCTCACAATATTTCAAACTTTTTCGTTATTATTATATCTGTTAAGATGATCTGTGATCAGTGATCTTTGATGTTACTACTTTTGTTTTGGGGAGTCACAAATCACATCTATACAAAAAATGGTGAATTTAAGCCATAAATGTGGTGTGCCTTCTGACTGCTCCCCTGACTGGTTGCCTGTCTCTCTTCCTCTCCCCAGGCTTTCCTGTCTCCTGGGACACAATAATATTGAAATTGGGCAAATTAATAAACACTCACGCTGCCTATCTGTAAAAATAACTCCTCATCTGGTAAGTGGCTTCTTGAGATGGGATCTACTGGTGAGACGCTATGAACACTGCTGAAATGACAACAAAGGAGTATTGTATAAACTTAGTTGATATAGCTGTGGCAGGGTTTAAGAGAGTTGACTCCAAATTTGGAAGAAGTTCTACTGTGGGTCCAATGCTAGCAAACAGCATTGCACACTACAGAGAAATCTTTCATGAAAGGAAGGGTCCATTGATGTGGCAAACTTCACTGTTGTCTTACTGCCACAGCAATCCCAGCCTTCAACAATCATCACCCTAACTTGTCAGCAGCCATCAGCATCAAAGCAAGACCTTCCACCAGCAGAAAAAAAACAAACAAAATAAATGACTTGTTCTATTAGTCCATTTTCACACTGCTGTAAAAATACTACCCTGAGACTGGGTAATTTATAAACAAAAGAGGTTTAATTGACTCAGTTTCGCATGGCTGGGAGGCCTCAGGAAACTCATGGTGGAAGGAGAAGCAGGCACCTTCTTCACAAGGTGGCAGGAGAGAGAAGTGCAGGGGAAACTGATACTTATAAAACCATCACATCTCAAGAGAACACACTTACTATTATGAGAACAGCATGGGGAAGAACCATTCCCACGATCCAATCACCTCCCTTGACATATGGGGATTACAGTCTGAGATGAGATTTGGGTGGGGACACAGAAAGAAACCATATCATGTGCTGAAGGCTCAGATGATCACTAGTATGTTTTAGCAATAAAATACTTTTAGTTAAGGTTTCTACATTATTTTTTAGACATAATGCTATTGCTCACTCAAGAGGCTACAGTGTGGGATGAACATAACTTTTGTATACACTGGGAAACCAAAACATTTGTATGACTTGCTTTGTTGCAATATTCGCTTTATTGTGGTGGTCTGAACTGAACCTACAATATCTCCATGATATGCCTGTATTTTGTGGTAAGAGCACTTAGCATGAGACTTTGAACAATGTGCATCTTTGATTCCTAAATCTCATCCCTCACATGCCCTCTAGGACTTCCTTTCCATCACTCTTGATCCTTCTCATCTGTATCATCTTCCATGGAAATATTCCTTTTTACTGGTCCTTCCTCCACAGACATATCCAATGTAGCAGAGATTCTGAGGCAAACGCTGGAAGAATTCTAGTCCTGCTTCTCTACTTTTGAGTTGCAGGCCTTGTGCTTTGTTTTTCTATTATCCGTATTAATTATCCCTACCTTGTAACACTGTTGTGGGGATGATACAAATTGATGCATCTAATGCCTGGCATATAATAAGTGCTGAGTGTTTGCTATTAGGTCATTATCTTTCAAATTGCATTCATAATTTGAATAAGTAATATGTGCAAATGGTACAGAAATTTAGATAAAAGTGTTCTGCAGTTGAATGTAAGTTTCTCTCCAATCACCTTTTCACAACTTTACCTGAGATGTGAACACTGTTACCCACTGCTTGAGGATTCCCCCAGAAATGGATATTCTATAGTTACATGAGAAAACCATGGAAGTGAAAATTTCTACACATGGTAGCCTCCTGAGCACAGCACCCTTTCTCTTGATTTTTTTCACTGAATATCTGTTTTGGAGATGTTTCAATTTTAGTGCCAAAGACTTATCTCATCCCTCTTAACACCTGCTACTAACTGAATGTGTCATAATGGATTTAAACATTTCCTAATATAGGCACTTAAATTTTTTTCTACTAGTTTTTTTTAATCCTGCAAGGCCTTGTCCAGACATAAATTTTACATGTGTGAATACACCTGTACATTAATGACTAGAAGAGAAATTTCCAACTAAAAGGAAAGTTGCACTTTAATTTTGTAATGGTTATAAATATGATGTAAACATATTGTAGATAAATAATATTATTGATATAGTCTTGAACATTATAACCATATAACTATAAATACAAGTACATATAATTTAAATAAGTATAATTAAAATTTATAATAAATATTAGCAAATGTATCCTTAAAAGTATACCAATTGGCCATTCCCATGTTTTAATTTTTATTGTTATCATTCCTTTCTAATTTGGACTTAAGGTCTTTCTGTCCAGAGGGGGCCATGAGCCAAGATAGCCACTCTTCAGGAAAGCCCTGCCAGTTGGGGTAGGGGAGTTAGGTTTGGGTGTGTCAGTCAGGTAAGACACAGGGGGAAGGTGAAACCAAAATGCATGCAACAGAAGAAATGTATTACTTACAGGTCCCAGAGAGATTAAGAAGCCTGGAGTGGAGGAATGGGGTGGTGGGAGGGCAACAGGAAGTTCAACCAGCAAGTGCAGAGGGACAGGGGCACTAGTGGGACGATGTTTTTAATGAGGTCCATGGTCGTGCTTCCTTAGGCCTTCCCAAGGGGCCTGTGGGTTGCCTAATTTAAAGCAAAAAAAAAAAAAAAGAGGAATCTCATTTGCATAATGGCATAATGCAGGAATTGACCATGAGGTTTTATCATGGTCAGCAGCTGTGAGATGAGCTGGGTTTGGGGTCAGTGGGGTGACAAATATGCGAGTTCATCACAAACCACCACATGGGAAGGGGAAGTTTTAATCAGGCCAAAGGCGATTGTACACTAAGACTGGATTTCAAACAACTAACGCCAGGCCTAAAAATGAACACCAAGGCATCATCTGTATTAAAACAATATATGCTATCTCAGCCACACTACAAGGGTGTCTCCATCCCTATATCTTCTCCAGCAAGCTGTGTTATCTTTGAATCGTGCCAATCTGACACATGAACAACAGTATTCTGACATGGTCTAAATCTGCAGAAATCTTAATTTGAGAGAGAAGGAATATTTCTCATGTATCTAGGAGCCCTTTGTGTTTGGAGGAATGGCAGACACTATGTGTGTATGTGTATGTGTGCATATATATATACACACATGACATATATATATACACACACACTATATATATATATATATATATCTCCTTTCCTTGTTTTCCATTTTATTATAAATCTTTTCTCATTGCTTTGTTAGCAAAATTAACCCATTGGTCATGATAAAAAGTGCAACTTTTTTTGCAAGATTGTCATTTGTCTTTTGAATTTGTGAAGGTTTTCCCACCTCAGAGCTTTATCTAGTCAATTTTATCAGTGTAGGTCTTGTGGAACACTTAAAAAAGAATTTGCCATTCTTTTGTTTTCTTTTTAATATATTGAGCTATTGAATATTTGTTTTCTATCATTAATTTTTTCAAAACAATCAGGTTATCTTCATATCCCTTAATAAATAATTACTGTTTTCTTTGCTAATTTAAAATAGCATCTTTAAATATTTAGATCTGATTGAATCTATTTATGGACCTCTTCTATTTATGTCTTAGCTAAGGCCAACATCACTGATTTAATTATTGTATTTTTATGTAAGAATTTTTTTTCCAGATGAGATTGGTCATGTTCAGGGAGGCAAAAATAAATAAATAAATAAATAAATAAACAAACAAACAAAAAACCACATGAAATCATATCCTTTGCAGTAACATGGATGCATCTGTAAACCAGTCTCCTAAGCGAACTAACACAGAAACAGAAAACCCACGGGCTGCATGTCCTCACTTATAGGTGGGAGCTAAATGTTGGGTACACAGGGTCAAAAAAATGAGAACTAGAGACCTGGGGGAATACACAAGGAGGAAGACAGTGAGGAAGGGATGAAAGAAACTATGTACTGGGTACTGTACTCACTACCTGGGTGACGGATTCATCTGTACTCAAACCCTCAGCATCATGCAATCTATTTTTGTAACAACCCTGCACATGTACCCCCTGATTCCAAAATAAAAGTTGAAAAAAAATAGTATTTTTGTTTCCAGAAAACTTCTTTACTCCTCTCTTCAAAAAGCTATGAGAATGCAAAGGCATAAGAATGATATCATGGACTTTGGGGACTTGAGATGGGGGGGGTGGGAGATAAAAGACTACACATTGGGTACAGTGTACACTGCTCGGGTGACAGGTACACCAAAATCTCAGAAGTCACCACTAAAGAACTTATCCATGTAACAGAAAACCACCTGTTCCTCAAAAACTATTGAAATAAAATTTTAAAAAGTAAAATAAAATTTGCAGGGCATCATTGAAAAATGATAATTAGATCTTTGTTGACATAGTAGCAAATGTATAGATTAATGAAGGGAGACTTGCCAATTCTATAAAGCTGTCTTTTCTTGTCCAGGCAGAGTATGTTTTTCATTCACCAAGTCTACGTGTTATAATACTTCATAGTGCTTTAATGTTTTCTTCATCATGGTCTTCAACATTCCTGACTAAGTTTACCCCAAGTTATGTCATGTTTTTGTTGATATTACAAGTGTGCCTTTTCTTTGGAATGTCCCACTGCTTGTGTATAAGACATCAATTGATCTCTGTGTATTTAATACTCCTATCCTGACATTTTCTGGATTCTTTTATTATAATGGTTTTTCAAGTAGTTCCTTTTAGTTTTTCATGTTTTTCCATAATGAAAATGTTGTTTTATCCTTTTGTGTCTTTGTCCCTTCTGACTGCATTGACTATTAGCTCCAGATTAAGATAAATAAGAGTGGAAATATTTTGTATTATTTTGTCTTGCTGTTGATTTATGGGCAAGCTTCCAGGGCTTTTCTAAGAAGCATTAAAGTGACTTTGGGATGAAGATGCACATTTTAAAAATATTTTAATATGAACATTTTAAAACATACAAAAATAATATATATACACAGACATATGTATAAATGTGTTGAATTATTAAAAAATTTACAGAAATCGTGAATCTCCAAAAAATAAGAATATTATTCTATGTATACACAAAATGACGATCATACATACAAAAATTAATAATGATTCTATTATAACATGCAGCTCATCTTAATGTGTATTCAACTAATTCAAAACATGGCTTTTATAGCTGATTTTTTTCAAATCAGGAAGCAATTGGTTCACAGATTGCATGCACTTGATATATGTTACATTGGATATATTTCATATTGATGAGAAACTGTGTACTTATTTTCTTCTTATTAATAGTTGTTAAATTGATCAACTTTTTCAACATTTAAGGAGAAGGTTATAAACTTTTTCTTTTTTTCTCGATAATGTGTATTATCTTATTGTGAAAAAGATGTCCAAGTGTTGAAGGAACTTTGCCCTCTGGGAATAAAGCTCTTGATGTTACTTTGTCAATGTGTTGCTGGATATTGTTTACCAAGTGAGATTTGCCTGTGCTTTTTGCTTTTCATGCTTTTTTTTAACCTTTGATAGCAAAACTGTGTTTATGTCATTTTTAGAAAAGTAAGTTCATCTCCTTTTTCTAGTAGGCCCTGAACTAGTTTAAATAGCACTGCAGCCAGGTCAGCTCCCAGGATGGTGGTGTACCACCCCCACAAGTCTACCCCTCTGCTAATGCCCATAAACACGAGGGGAATGCATGTTTTGTTTTCTCTCCATTCTGTACGGGAAGTCCTCCCTTAATGTCATCAATTGGTTCTTAGCAACTGCAATTTTGAGCAAAATGACGTATAGAGAAAATACTTTTTTTCTCATCAACATTATAACAAAATGGCATTATTATTATTATTTTTTTAATTTTACTTTAAGTTCTGGGATACATGTGCAGAATGTGTAGATTTGTTACATAGGTATACATATGCCATGGTGGTTTGCTGCACTGATCAACCCATCATCTAGGTTTTAAGCCCCTCAGGCATTAGGTATCTGTCCTAATGTTCTCCCTTCCCTTGTCCCCCACCCCCTGACAGACCCCAGTGTGTGATGTTTCCCTCCCTGTGTCCATGTGTTCTCATGGTTCAATTCTCACTTATAAGTGAGAACACATGGTGGTTTTCTGTTCTTGTACTACTTTGCTAAGAATGATGGCTTCCAGCTTCATCCATGTGCCTGCAAGAGACATAACCACATTCTTTTTTTATGGTTGCATCATATTCCATGGTTTATACGTTCCACATTTTCTTAATCTGGTCTATGATTGATGGGCATTTGGGTTGGTTTCAAGTCTTTGCTATTGTGAACAGTACTGCAATAAACATATGTATGCATGTGTCTTTACAGTGGAATGATTTATAATCCTTTGGGTATATATCCAGTAATGGAATTGCTGGGTCAAATGGTATTTCTGGTTCTAGATCCTTGAGGAATTGCAAGATGCCATTATTTAAGGACCTGGTCATTTTGCTTAAAGTCACAGTTTCCAAGAACCTATCAATGCCATTGAGGACTTACTGTATTACTTTCAGTTTCTGCTACACTCTCTCTTCCCTGAGCTTCTGTATGCCTATTTTTTTTTTATTTTGCTTTTCGTTGTGATAATTAAGATTTCATACATTTTCTGAAGATATTTTTAGCCTCAGTTTCCATGAGTTTCATGGAATCTTTCTTCTTGTGAGTGTTCTTGACCTGCCATTTTCTCTTACTTATTCTTGAAATACCTTTTGACAGATCTTATGGTGTTTATTTTTTATTAATCCTCTTGAATAAGGTGAATCCTTTCTGGACCACCTATTAGTAGGAGTTTCCTGTAGAGAGGGGTCCAGACTGTGTTTCAGGCCAGGAAGGATTTTTCTTCCTATGTAGGGTTATGAAAGTGGATTAATTATTTTAACTATTGTTTTTCCGCAGCCAGTGGTGATCAGAAGCTACAGACTGATCAAAGGAAAGAGATATTTCTTCTTTCTGGTACCTTTTTTCCCTGTCCCTTCAGCTGCTTGCAATTCTCCCACCTTTGACCCTCTCAGGGACTCCTACTAAGTAGGTTTCTGAATGTACCAACTATGGGATTTGGAATAAGTCACCTACTTGGGCCTAGAATGAAGTTCCAACCCTCACATGTTGCATTTGTTCCCTGAAGAAAGGAGAAAAAACACAGAAAACAATATTTATTAAGCCCCTGACCCCATGTGTGCCAGGCACTCTGATAGGCTCTTTGTGTATATTAACACATGGAATTCTGGAAACAATTGGAAAACGCTTCATGAATAATCATTATCGTACCAATTTTTCAGATGGACAACTTGAAGCAAAGCAGAGTAAGTTCCTCAGCCATGATTGTAGGGCCAGTGAGTGCTGCAGTGGGATTCTGATGACTGCAAAGTCCAAGCTCTTGATGCTATCTCCTGGGTTTCTTCATTGCTTCCCAAGTCTAAGCTGCTGTCATTTAGACAAAGATTCTGTTATTACAATGGCAGTCACAAAGAGATTCCTGTTGTCCCACCTCCAACAGTGGCCCATGTCCCTCTGTTGCTCTTTGCCTCTCTTCCCCATTTGCCAGTCCCAAAACTGCTATCAGTTTGCTCAGTGGAATTGGCTGTCTGCATTGGTCCTTTTCTGATTAGAGCATTGCTCAGTGCTCCTCCTAGGAGCCTGTGCCCAGATTTGCCACTGGCTTTTTTTTTTTTTAATTCAAGCCTTCTTTGCCATGAGCCCAAATGTGCCTTCTAGCTGCAGTTTGAGAATCAAGTAGAAATGAGCCATATGATCTGACAGCTTTTGCTGCCTGGCTTCCCATCACTTTGCTCCACTGACCTGGAGCCCTGGCACACATTATTGCCCAACTATAATAAAGATTATTCTGTTTGTTGGGAGCAAAATCTCCAGAACAGGAGAAGTGGGCCAGGCTTGTGATGTAAGCTCAGGCCTTGAATTCAGAGAGCCCTGTTCAGTTATCCTTCTCGATAGGCAAATAATTGTCAGCACGTCCTCCTTGATTAAGCTATTTCCTCGTAAACAGGGCTGAAACATTTGTCTTCCTGCCCATGAGGTTGTTGTGAGTCTCAAACAGAAAATTAAGATGGGAAAACATTCTGCAAATGATAAGATACTTACTAAATGCCCTCTGTTACTAATAGACTTATTGAAACTGATATTAATCGGATAAGTGGGTAGTGAAGGAGTGCTGCATGAGTTATGTCAAACAATAGCTTCCAAGAGAGGACGTCTTGCTTGCTATTCAGCAGCACAGGGTAGTTGTGTGGGTGGCGTCTGCAGTCAGAGCCTTAGTTTGACTACAAATATTAACACCCCTTCTTATCTATGTGAGCTTCAATTTCTTTAGCTTTAGAATTTGCACTAGTCCATTGGGAAATTGAGGTAAGGACCAAGATGGACAAACATTCTATGATACTCATCATGATGCCTGATCAATGAATATTAGCTGTTATCATTATGCTGTTATGTTTAACTGAACTGAGTCAATAAATTAATAGAATTAGAATGGCCCTTAGACTCCTCTCCCTTCTTTGTAAGATGAGGGCTCAAGCCACACAGGTCCAGAAACCTAACCTTAATGGACCCATTCTCACTAATTAAACTGACGGGAGATCAATGCAAAACCAGGATGTAAAATTCTTAAGCAGCACTGGGGACTGAGACCTGTTAACACGTGGCAATGCTTAGTAACCCTATTTGGAGGCTGCCTTGAGGCACACAGGAAGGCAGAGTGATTAAATGGCTGGGAAAAGCTTCAGGGCTGAGAAGAGAGGGAGATTCCTTTGAGCTCTCCCTTTATCTCTCTAGGTATGCAAATGGCCCCACAAGTAAGGACTTAAAGGACTGAATTTCCAAATCACAAGTCCTTGGCTAGCATTTCCCATAAGACACAGATCAATCTTCACAGTACAGCTGTATCAGAGGCTCATGCCTCTGTCCAAAGCTACTTCCAATTTCATGCCCAGGTTTTCTTCGTTTCATTCAGACTCTTGGTCATTCACAGAGACTTGTTTTGGAACCATTTTGCAGAAGCCTCTGAGAACAATGCAATTTCTAGTGTCTTGGTGCTAGACAGGGTCCCTTACATCCACCCTGATTATAGCAGGAAAAAGAGACCCTTGATTTTTGACACTCTTTTGTTCTTTCTCTGATTCTTGAACACATGGGCAATTTACCCCCATTCTTTTTTCTAAGAGCATTTTTCAGTATAAATCGTGGCATGGAAAATGGTATGTTTCCTCTGGTTCCAGATAAGGAAAGCTGTAAATAATTTAAAGTTCCTGCTGTGCAAAATTACCCAAACAGAAAGTACATTTTTTTAATGCTTGGCACTGAGGATGGTAAAATAAGAAATTGTGCCAATTTTCCTACAGGTGAAATTTTAGCTTCTTTATACCATAAGCACTTTGACTCTGAAAAAAGTAACATAATGAGATTTTGTGCAAGGTGTGCCAGAATTAATATAGGGCTATAGAAATAATAGCCCAAATTTACCTTTCATACACACACAAAGACACAAAATTACTGAAAGTTTGTGCTGGGAGCATTAAGCCACTCCCCAGGGCTCAAAGATTGTGCCCCATAATAGTATTTATGTTACCACAAATGTCAGTGTCAACACTTCAATCTTATATGAAAACTATTGTTTCGTGGCACAAAATTCTGATGTATATGTTATTTGAATCACTATAAGCCACTATAATTTGAAGCATCAGTGTGACCTACTTTTCCCCTCTTAATTAACAGGTCATCATAAAATGGGGTTGTGTCTATTTTCACCTGGCCCACTGTGTGTTGTGAGTGCCACCAGAGCTATCCTGCTGCCCCTCCACAGATCGTAGGATTTTCTTCCTTTATGTTGAATTTAGCACTGAAACTGGCAAAGCTTCGTTCTCAAGAACGAAAAGGTCACAGAGAAAGAGGAGGAGAGAAGCCACTTTACTACTTTCCTCCTTGGGACACTTGTGCTGAAGGCATGTGATGGAAAGAGAAATGGACTTCTGGTCTCCAGTTTGGGTCCCATATCCAGTGAGGGCTGCTTCTCTGGGCACTGGAACAGTGACTTCTGCACACGCTCAGCCATCCCAGAGCTTGTCCCTAACGATCCAGGAAGGGATGGGGCATCGGGCTCTACGAAGACAAAGCACAAGCACTAGTAGGCAAGAGCCAAATATACCTAAGAATAGTAATAAAATGTGTCTATGAACAGCTACTAAATATAATAAAAATTTAATGTATGACTGGAGTTTGTTTCTGGTGATGGTGATCAAGTCCTCTTGCCAGAGGACTGGCTTCATCTTCAGGTGTCAAATGTTCTCTTACTTCTCCAACTCTAGTCCTTTGCCAGGTTTCTAGTTGCTGCACAGTTCTGAGCAAATGTCAAAAGGTCAGAAGGATGAGTCTTCACAGGGATTAATGAGTTTAGATGATGGCTTTCGGAAAGAAACAGAGAAAAAGAAAAAGGAAGGAAAGAAAGAAGGAAGGAATAATGGAAGGAAGGAAGGAAGGAAGGAAGGAAGGAGAAAAGATAGGAAGGAGAGCATGAGGGAGGGAACAAATGGAAGGAATTAGAGAGAAAGGAAGGAGGGAGGGAGGGAGGGAGGAAGGAAGGAAGGAAGGAGGGAAGGAAGGAGGAAAGAAAGGAAGGAAGGAAAGAAGGAAGGAAGGAAAGAAGGAAGAGAGGGAGGGAGGAAGGGAGCGAGGGAGGAAGGGAGGGAGGGAGGAAGGAAGGAAGGAAACAGGGAGGGAGAGAGAAAGAAAGAAAATTTTAAAACACTGCATCCTATAAAATGGTCTCCACAGTTGTGTGGGAGGGGTGTCACAGGCTTCCCTGACTGTTGGAGACAAAAGAATAAATCTTCAGTATTTTGCCTGCAAAGATCCCCCTTTGCTCAAGGCCCTCTTGTCTGCCAAGTGTGTTGGCCAGCAACTGGCATCCAGGCATCTGCTTGATGGATTTGTCTCACCTTCACATGTCTGTTCTGACAGTGCATCTTCAGGGGGCCTATCCATGGATGTTGAAAGCCCTAGGTCTTTCCCCTATGATCTCATTACATTTTGTTGTTGTCACCTTCTTTCAATTCTTCCTTCTTTATTAAACTATAAATTCTGTGGGGAAAGGGTTTCTATATGTCACGTTCACAGTTGCATGCCCTGAGCCTACTGGTCAACCCTCAGCAATACTTGTTGAATAAATGAGCCCAAGATATCTCATTTTACATCTTTAGGCTCATCTACATGCAGGTTCTATAGTCTGTGATGAAAGAGGATATCATATTCATTTCCTAGATTCTTCCTGGGTTGGCTGTATACCCAGTGCTATAGTTTGGATGTTTGTCCCCTTCAAACCTCAAGTTGAAATTTGATCTCCAATGTTGGTGGTGTCTAACGGGAGGACTTTGGGTTATGGGGTGGACCTCTAATGAGTAAGTAAATGCCCCTTCTGGGACAGGTTGGGGGTGGGAGGAAGGGGAGAGTGATTTCTAGCTCTATTTGTTCCCATGAGAGCTGGTTGTTACAAAGAGCCTCTCATCTCCCTGCTTCTCCTGATTCCTCTCTCACTGTGTGATCTCTGCATACACCAGCTGCCCTTTGCCTTCTGCCATGAGTGAAAGCAGGCGAGACCCTCACCAGAAGCTAAGCAGATGCTGGCGCTATGCTCCTTGCATAGCCTGCAGAACTATGAGCCAAATAAACTCTTTTCTTGATAAATTATCTAGCCTTAGGTATTCCGTTATAGCAACATAAATGGACTAAGACACTCAGCTATCACAAATATTACTTGGCTTGGGCACTCAGGATCTTGAGAAAAGGCTGTTGATCAAGTCATAGAGAGACTTCCTCAGTTCTCTGCCCCTGACGACTTCCTTAGCCTTGGGTCCCAAGTGCTGTAAGTTTATCGTAGGTGGAATGGAGAGTCTTGAAACTATGTCACCTAACAATGATTTCAGGCAGGACCATGTCCGCTGCCCTTGGAAAAATGGAACCTTGAGTCTAAACTTTCCCATAGAACACACTTCACCTTCCAACCTAAAACAATGGAAGTTTTCCAGTTGAAAATTATCCCAGAGGCAGATGTACAGACCTCCATTTCAGTAGCTTTTCTGCCACTAACGGATTAGAAGGTCCCAGGACTTGGATTGTCTTAACTTGTATAGTTATGGAGCAGCTACAAGTGTGATAAATACCTTGTGATGATAACGGATATATGATCTTCCCCGAGCTTCAGATCAAATTGGGTAAACTTTGAAAACATCTACTTATTACTTAAAAAAAAATCCAGGATGAGTTTCTTGTTACATGACAGAATCACAGAATAGACTGCTTGATAGCCAGTCTTCACAATTTATTGTAATTGTCTCTGTCAGTCTCTGGAGAAAAGGGGACATGGCACCCTGGCTGAGTCTGAAAGTCTGTTTTGTTACCAAATTCCTGACAAATGGACTTGGAGTGAATGCCCCCTCTCATTGGGATGTTTTGCATGGACGACAGGATTCAAGCTTGGCGTCTGGTATCTTGTCATCTGTTTCTCCCCAGCGAACACTTAATCCTTCAAGACAGAGAGTAAGTAATAATATTTAATATGTCTCACCTTCAAGCTTTATTTCATGAATTATAAACACCTGCTTTTTAGTGACTGCTACTTAGTCTCTTTTATTGTACCAATTGTTTTTTCCATCATAAATAATTCAGGACACATTTATCCCAAAACAGTGCAATTTGATGGAGTCATAGAATGGCTTTCCCTTAATTTTTAGCATTCTTGTAAATAAGTCCCCAATGCCAAGAGTGTGCTATGACTGTCCTTGCCTGACTCTGCAGATAGAGCTGCTGACTGGTAGTCTATACGTGGCCGTGGCAGAAAGAATCCAGTCCACACAGATGTCCTTCCTTTCTATACTACAGACAGGCTGCCACAATGAGGACACAGAGCTGTCATGCACAATGAGTGTATGCACTCATGCACACATGACAACCCCCTGGAGACTGATTTTGGGGGACCTGGGATGTAGATCCACCCCTGGTTTGCCTCAGGGTCTAATTCCTACCCTAGCATAGCCTCTTAGTGGGGATATTGACTCTACAAAGTAGAATGGTGGGAGAAGTACCTTAATCAATAACTCTACCAACTCAGGAGAATTTCTTGATTACATTTGTGGGCATAGTCCTAATGGGATATGACACAGGAATGCTTCCTGCTTTCTGGACAAGCAGCAGTGCTGGTCTTCTATATGACAGGAGAATCCACCTCACATGGAGTAGTCATAGAAGGAGAAGAAAAGGTAGTCAAGATCCTTTAAGTCATCCTTAAGGACCTGGACCCTTGGAAACTGTTGGATGTAGGAACATATTTTTGTGTTTCTGAAGTTGAGGCTTTCTGAATATATTTGTCTGCAAATTCAGGAACCTGGGGTCGCAGAAAGCCTTGCAAAGTTAATTTACAGCTGCATAAAGAGTGAAAGAACTCCAGAGAGATCTACCTTTCTCTGGGGGCATATGTTTACATTTCACTGGAAAAGGAGCCCTGTGAACTTGAAGGCACCTCTAGATTATAAAATTGGACATGAGGGCCTACCTGGCCTTAGAGAAGATGTATTTACATTCCAAAAGGTTAGAGAATCCAGAATCCTTTCTCTTGAATCTCCAAGGAACAAAGGGTTTTGTTTTCATCCTCCTTTTGGGAGATTTGAGAAGGTGGCTACCTCTTCCTCCTCTAGATAAGGAGATAAAACCTGTTCCTAAACTATGATGTAGACTTTGACATTTGCATATGTAGGACGTTTGTCTCAGCTTTTACCATTCTTAATCCCAGGGTTAAGAATCAAGGTGTGGGGATCCATGTGGTCGTTATTTGCTTTTTAAAGAAATAATGATCATCTGTCTCTAATCCAGAATACCAAATGTTCACAATCAGGATAAAATTATACAGATGAATATTAAAAACCCAACAGAAATTCAAAGGGAAAAAATTAGCCTACATTTGTTTCTATTTCAGCTTTGCTTGTGGTCAGTCAAGAAGGAGGGTTTGAAGAGAGGTAATAGGGTAAAGGGTGGGTGGGTGGGTGGGGATTTGCATTTAATTTATTTTTGCTGTTGGTGCTAGATTTTGCCAAATAAACGGGGTTGAATTGGAGTCTGTTAAATCAGGGTTTCTCAGCCTCAACACTACTGACAATGTGGGTGATAGCTCTTTATTGTGGGGGTTGTCTTGTGCATAGCAGGAGGTTCAGCAGCAACCCTGACCTCAACCCACTCAATGCCAATACAATCACACCACCCATTTTGGGAACAACCAAAAATGTATCCAGACATTGCCAAATGCTCAATAGGGGGCAAAATCATCCCTGTTGAGAACTGCTGTCTTAAAAGCACATGTGACACCATTATTTCTAAGCATTTGACATAGTACTAGTCATGGGTGAGATCAGGGGAGCTGGTCTTCTGCACGGGCAAATTAGATTATTGTCTAATTGCCTAAAGAGGTCTTTCTAGAAACTTCCATTCAGAAAGAAAGCTCCTTCCATGTGTTCACTCTATTTAAATGGTGACCAAACCCTTTAATCCACAGTGTTAAAGCTTACTCTGTGAATACCTGGGAAAGGTATCATAGTCATATAGATCCACTTGAAAGAGAGTGTCAAAGTAGATGATCAAGGCAGCAGATGCTTTTGTTGTGATCAGCATTTGATAGGGAGAAGGCATCAGATCACAGTGGGAAAAGGATGCAGAAAGCAAAGACGAGAGGTACCAAGGATCAGATTCACTTAATAAAACATTTTGCAAAGAATGAACACCATTGAGCATTGAAATATGTAAAAACAGAATGCATAGCATTTGAGAATGCTGTAAAACTCACAGTGCTAACGTGGAAAATAGCCCTATTTGTGACTTCTTTTTAAATTGTAAGGGAGTGAGCAGAGAGGTCAGCTTGGGTTAGGATAGGTCAGGCAGACTCCTTGACAGCTGAAGGCATGGAAGGGCAGGAAGTTTGGAGATTGGGGCTGACATAGGGAAGAAGATGCTCCAGGAAGAATGAATGCAAGAGCACCTTGCCTGGTTTGAATTTCCCTTAGAAATATCTCATTGCCTGGACCTGAGATGTGGCTTATATTGAAGTTATTTATCTAAATTCTCCTCTCCTCCACTGGATTCTAGATTTTTATGGAAAGTTCCTGGTCTTGAACATTAATATTTCTGCTGATGTGCTTAGCCCAGGATCTGTCACAATAGGAGAATGGTAAAATAAGTGAATCCATGCCAAAGGAAACCTGATATTCATTAGGCCTTGTGTGGTATTTTGGCTGTGCCTCAAGAAGGTCATCCCATTAGGGACAGCCATTCACACCTGCCTCTTTAGATAGCCTGTAGGAGGGAAAGAGCTGGGCACTATCATGCCAAGGCCTTGAAGACTCTCCACATAAAGGAGCTAAAATTCCCAAATATAATAGAATATGACTTATAAAGGTATATTAATATTCTGTGCTGCATAACAAATAACAACAAGTTTAGAGACTTTAAACAACATCCATTCATTTTCTCAGTTGCTGTGGTTCAGTAGTCCAAACCTGGCTTAGCTGGGTCCTCCGATTAGAGTCACACAAGACTGCAATCAAGCATCGACTGGGCTGTGTTCTCACTGGAAAGCTGGACTGGGGAAGGATCCACTTCCAAACTCACACAGGTGGTTGGCAGAATTCACCTCCTTGTGGTTGTAGGAATGAGGGCTCCAGTTCCTTGCTAACTCTTGGCTGGAGATTTCCACAGCTCCTAGAGTCACCCATAGTTCTCTACCATGTGGTCCTCTCTATAGGCAGATTGATTCCACAACATGGCGTATTGCTTCTTCAAGGCCCACAGGAGAGTAAGAGTGAGTCTGTGGAATTTTATATAACACAGTGCAGTCACAAAAGAGATATCCCAGCACCTTTGCCACATTCTATTGACTAGATGCAAGTCCCACCCAAACTCAGTGGGAGGGAATTGCACAAAGGCATGGACAGCAGGAAACAGGAATAATTGGGGTTTATCTTAGAATCTGTCTACCATGTGAGAAAATAAAATTTAAAATAAAATTCAGCAATTCTTCCTTGTGTAGCTTCTCTGAAGCTGTTCAGAAGAGATTTACCAAACACCACTTTGCAACAATTCTGATTTCCCCACTGGATGGCAAAGTCAAAGGGAAAAGAATGTCCTACAGTATAAATTTTCCCCTTTTTCATGCAATGATAGCCTTGCAATAGTTCTGTAGGCCAGAGAGCATTAGAAACCAATCTCATTAAACACTTTGACCTACTGCCTAAACACAGTGTCTTAATTAATGAAAGGGTGTGAGGAAGGGGGATGAAAGTCGTCACTTCAGAAACCCTGGACTGAAATTCTAGAGTGTGTATTCCCAACCTTCTGATACCCCTGGGCAGGACCAAATGCTTTTACCTTGACATTTGGGCATAGCTTACATCTTCTTTTATAATGAAGGGTAACACACAGAAACTTCCGCTCCTGGAAACCTGGTATGCCTTTCCTCATCCATTCTGACCAATTTCTTTTGGATTTTCCTTGAAATTTTGTTCTGATCTCATGAGAAGTAGATTTGTTCTGTTTTGGTGGTGCATGCCCAGACCTTATCCTTATCTTCTGTTTGACTAAGCACAAAATGTTTTCTTTATCAGGTAAATTTAATTAAGAGGTCAGTCACTCAGCAAACTCCATCATTATTGTCTGAACGCTAAAAATAGAGGAAGAAAAAAGTCCCACAAGCCCTAAAATAGAGGAAGAAAAAAATTCTACAAGGGAGCAAAAGTGAATCACATTCTAAACCTCTCTGTACAGTGACCCTTTAGTGAAGGAGGAAGGAGCCACTATTTCTACCTATTTAGCAGCAAGAGATTCTAAGTTAGCCCCATTTCCTCCTTGAACTCCATCCCCACAAAAGGGTTATTTGAGTTTGGGGTACAGGTTAGAATTACTCCTCCCCATCTCCCACACTCAATTGCCCTCTGTCCCTCAGCAGTGCCACAAATGAAGATGTGTGTCTGGCTTACAGCCCACCATAACGCCTGCATTCTTTTCTTCTTATTCTCAGTAGTCACTTGCAATTGTCTTTCCTCCTATTGCATATCAGTTGTATGGTTCTTTTCTTACTTTGATCGTTATTCTAAAAAATAATCACGTATTTCCTCAATTTTGACAGCATGGACTTTAAGTCTTGTAAAGGTCTTTGAAGATCTTAACCCCCTCATCTTACAGTTAAGAGTAGTGGTGATGAAGCTATTGAATCATTCATCAAGAGTCATAGTGACCTTTACCAGGAGTGAAAGAGATCGCACATGAATTTTTAAATTGATTATACACTACACTGGCTTCATGGGAGGGCACAATAGAGACCTGGTCACAAAGTAGGATCCCTGGATTGTCAGATTTGTTGTGACTGCATTGTAAGGAGACACTGTCATGTCTCGGAAAAAACCTGGAAGATGCTATAGTCAGCGAGACCCCTCTGGAACCCAATCACTGTCCCCCACACCTGCATCAGAGTCCCCTCAACCTACATCCTGTACATATCACCATCTTTTTTCTTTTCCTAGAAACCAGGCTTTCTTGCAATACCAGTGCCAGTCTCCTCCATCTACTAACTCTGCTCCCCAGTCTCTGATATCCTAGTGAGTTCATTAGGTCCACATTCTACCACTGCCCCTCTTTCTCAACTTGAAACACCACCCTTTAGTCATGCCTCTACCATCGGCCACCTGATTATTCCTGTTCCCTATACACCACATGACTATCAGATCTATCATTTATGGAATGCCTACCAGGTGCCCAGCATTGAGCTCGGTATTCATCATCACTAATTTATTTATTACTAATTTAATTGCCACCAAAACCTTATGAAAATGGATATTAACCCCACTCTAGACATGAGGAGACCAAAACTCAGAAAGATTAATGACTTGTTCACATTCATCCATTTGTTGTGGTGCCACCAGGATTTGAATCCAAGTCTGACTCTGGAATCCATGTTCTCTCTACTGCCCCAACACAGCATCCCAGTATGCCTTGAATTTTCTGGAACATTACTGATTTCAAACACTTATCCCTTAGGACTCCTAAGTGTACATATGCATATGTCAGATTATTTATTCTCAATTCTGTTTAGAAAAGAGAGTGCCTGGCAGGGCACAGTGGCTCATGCCTGTGATCTCAGCACTTTGGGAGGCTGAGGTGGGCAGATCACCTGAGGTCAGGAGTTCAAGACCAGTCTGGCCAAAATGGCAAGTCCCCGTCTCTACTAAAAATACAGAAATTAGCCGAGCATGGAAATGTGTGCCTGTAATTCCAGCCACTCGGGAGGCTGAGGCAGGAGAACCTCTTGAACCCAGAAGGCAAAGGTTGTGGCGAGCTGAGATCACGCTACTGCACTTCAGTGTGGGAAACAGAGAGACCTGGTCTCAGAAAAGAAAAAAGAAAAGAGAGTGGCCATATTTATGTATAAAACTAGTGACACACAATTATTCTGCCTTTGCTTTAGTGCACACATCCACACACTCAGAAATACGCATATGTGTAATACATTTCATATTTTGAACAAGCAGATATTTCAGCCCTAAGGAATCCTAAAAATAAATAAAGATCTGTTTGCAAAGACTCATATCATTACTCTCATTTGTCTACCTTGCACTACAACCAATTTGAAGTCACACTGATTATTTGTTTCACAATTTTCTCAAATATTTAACAACTCACATCCTCGCAGGGGATTTAAGGAATTAGAGTGGTGTTTTCTGATTTTGTTTTTTTTTTAATTTTTTATTTTTATTTTTATTTCAGTACATTGGTCTAATTGGCATTATATCACGTTGAAACATTTTGAGATTTTTTTGAAGTTAACTTTTATTTTTTTCCTTTCATTTCTGAGTTTCACTCCCTTGTTTATCATTTCCAGCATAATTTTTTTTTTGGTGTACCTCTAAGTAGTCCTTTGTGAATCTACACTGGATGTTTCCTGTTCTTTGTGTTGTTTCTAAAGAAACTGTAATTTTCTGGGGTCTAATTAAAGTGCCCCACAGGACACTTCAGATTTCTTCTGCTTCATGTAATATTGCACAATTTTTTTATTGTGCTTTCTGCTCCTCTTTATGGATCCTGAATTCTCTTCTACTGTGTTCCCATAAATGCCCATAAGAACCATAAATGTATGTACGTTTATTATGCCTTTCAAAGTTTGAAATATAAATGTTGGATTTCTACTCTTTTGACATCCAACACTAAACATGTAGTGATGATTGCATATTCCCAGCTAATGTGATGAGTCAATAAAGGAGGATTAGACAGTTCTGCTGATATCTACTACTAGAAATGGTGCATATAGGCAAAGGCCAAAATGAAAGAATTCTGATTTGTCTTATAGAAAAGTAATAATGTCTTCTGCTTCCAGGTGGATGTATTAGGGCATGTCAGACCAGTAACACCACTGCAACAATTTTTTTTAGGCTGGATAAACTACACAATCCATTTTTTTAAAGGATTGGAAAGCTATAGTGCTATGGTTTGAATATGTCTCTTAGAATTCATTTGTTGAAAACTTAATCCCCAATGTGATTAATGCCACTATAAAAAGTGCTCATGTGAGTGAGTTCCCACTATTGCTCTCTTGCCTTTCCACTTCTGCCAGGTGAGGACACAGCAAGAGGGCCCTTCCCAGATGCTGGCATCTTGATCTTAGACCATCCTCCAGAATTGTGGGAAATTACATTTCTGTTTTTATTAAATGATCCAGTCTCAGGTATTCTGCTATAGCAGCACAAATGAAATAAGACAAATGGAAAAGGCAAAGATTTTTTTTTTTTTTTTTGAGACGGAGTCTCACTCTGTCGCCCAGGCTGGAGTGCAGTGGCGGGATCTCAGCTCACTGCAAGCTCTGCCTCCCAGGTTCACGCCATTCTCCTGCCTCAGCCTCCCCAGTAGCTGGGACTGCAGGTGCCCACCACCACGCCTGGCTAATTTTTTTGTATTTTTAGTAGAGATGGGGTTTCACCATGTTAGCCAGGATGGTCTCGATCTCCTGACCTCGTGATCCACCTGCCTTGGCCTCCCAAAGTGCTGGGATTACAGGCGTGAGCCACTGCTCCCGGCCTTGGAAAAGGCAAAGATTAGAAGAACTAAAGCCCCAGAGACAGAAGGGTTCCTTCTAGTGAGATAGTCATTGCTGGCTGTTTTCTTCTTTTGGCATTATTTGCCATTTCTGGACATCAGTTAAAGATTAGGCTTATCTCAAACTAAGGGATGCTCTTGGTAGGCCTTGGGAAGTCACTTGTGGGTAGAATGATGGCTTAGAAACTATTGTCATCTCCAAACAAGTTCCCCATGAGACTTCTGAGTTCTCTGACAGTGCCGGGAATGGAAAAACCTAGACACAAACACAGATTAAAATTTTCTGTAGTAATCTAGTGATTAAAAGACTAAGTTCCATTACAGGGAGAAGCCCTGCAGCAGACACAAAGTTGGCCTCCCTTTCAAGCTGCCAGCCATATTTGAGCCTGTGTGCAGGAAAAATTCAGAGACTCTGAAGGGCAAAACATTTGAGCTGAGAAAACGGAGATTTATCAATCAAACATCTGGGAAAGTCATGCCCAATAAAAGCAGAGAAAAATGTCCCACAGAGGGAGGGGGCCTACATAAAAACACATGACAGGTCTCTCAAGACATTTGCCAGATTTGATTTCTGAACTTGTACAAGGTGAAAGGCTAAGGAGCTAAGCACAAAATCTCTAAAGGGCAGAATATTCTGGGCTAAGGAGGTAAACCAAAAACCTAGAAGCATCATACACAAGAAACAGGGACTTGCTAGACGTGAAACAAATCCTAAAATTTCAATCCAGCCTTAACCAAAAGTAATTTTAATTGGATTGAGGTGACCAGTCTTTCATCATGTAAGTCCACAAGAGGAAATTGAACCCTCAGCAGTGGAAGATATTATTTAGAGCACCTGTGATTTATTTATATGCAATTACTTGAAATATAATTTTAACAATTATTAGTCAGACAGTGGTATCAATAAGTAAGAACATGTTAAAAAAAATAGAGGCTTCTGGTTTCATCTCTAACATGTAAAGAGCCTAGAAGTTCTCATCCTATACTTAAGAGAAAGCTGGAAAAATATAAGTCAGTGACTTTCCTTGAACTCAACAGAAAATGGAGATCACAGGGAAAAAGTAACATCAAAATATTGAGAAACAAACAAATACAGAGCATCATAGTCAAGATCTGCTTATCTGGAACAGAAGCCACTGGACTCACAAACTGGTGGGGACATTTATGTGGCAATTTTGATGAGTTGTTAGAGGCTTAAGTATAGGGTAGCATGAAAGTGAGAAAGTCCTGGGATCCACAGTCTTAGGGGGTCCTCCGCACATTGTGGGCTTCACTTCCTGGAAACACACTGGGTTCTCATGTTGAAGCTTTGAGAAGGATGCCCTGGCTCTGGCAGAGGAAGGGCAATCATTATGAAATATAATAAGTCGTCACAACAAAAGAACTACTCCCTAGTGGAAAAGAACTTGCTAGAACCTTATCGTAGCTGTGGGAAAGACATTTCCCCCGATCAAGCTCCATCTGGCCTCCCTAAGGCCAAAGAGGAAAAAGCATAATCATAAAGGGTCACAGCTTCAAGGAAATAGATTGGGAATACTGCAGTCAAGAAAGACATAAGAAGGAAGTGGAAAAAGAAAGCCAAGTTATTAGAAAAAAACACTATGAAGGCCATAACCTAGAGATACAACCCCACTAACACACTGAGATTTAATTATGAGATCACAGAATGCTTTCTTTTCTCCCTACCTTATCACCACAGTAACAAGTTTCTAGTATAAAAAAACAATGGATTACAGCTGAAAGAGCTGTAAAATGCAGACTTTATATAAGAAGGAATACCTAGGGAAGCTTAAAGTCAATGCGGGAGAAAAAACAATGACATGGAAGGAATCTGAAGCCTCTAGTACCTACAACTGTAGCAAACGTCAAACACAGCCGGACTCCTAACCAGATTAATGTAAAACAGCACCACAGTCCAATTTACCTCCAGTCCTACTATCACGTACATTATGTTCAGCTTTCAACAAAAAATTAAAGGCATACAGAAAGGCTAGAAAAAACATAGTCTGAAAAGACAGAGAAAGATAAGAACCAGATTGATATTATACAGATGTTGAAATTATCAGACTAGGAATTTAAAATAACCATGAGTATTATGTTAAGGTCACTAACAGTAAGAAGTAACAACATACAATAATATATAGGTAATATAAACAAAGAGTTGGAAACTCTAAGAAAAGATAAAAAAGAAAAATATTAGAAAAAATACTGTAAGATAAATTAAGCCTACTTGATGGGGTCATCAGTTAATATGATATGGCCAATGTATTAGTAAACTTTAGTATAGGTCAATTAAAAACTTCCTAAGCTGAAATATAGAAAGGAAAAAAAAATAGAAAAAACATAACACAGAAACAGAATATCCAGAATCTGTGGGACTATAATATTTAATGAAAATAAACTCAGTTTCTCCTGTTTTACTCTCAAAACACAAAGTACTTCACCGCTAGGCACCAACATGTGTGAAAAATTTTCCCCACTAACAACGAATTCTGCACATTGCACAGCAGAGTTTCTGGTCAACACCAGCTGAATGTCCTCTAATTTAATGAATTTGATCTACCTGGAGGTAGTATCAGATCTCACAGGATGAGGAATCAGTCCCACAAGATAGCCCTTACTTGAGCTGCCAATCACAAGCACAGACTGTGGCCTGTGCTTCTGACCAAGAGGCAATAAATCAGGCTTCCCATAATTTATATTTTGTGTTTGATTACTATTCTAGAGTGCCTCAACAGAACTCAGGGAAACATTTATGTTTGTCAGTTTATTATAAAGAATTTTAAAAGGATATAGATAAAAAGCCAGGTGGAAGAGATGCACAGGGATGTAAGGAGAAAAGGGCAAGAAACTTTCATGCCTTCTCTGGGCACATCACCCTCCAGGAAACTTCATGTGTTCAGCTATCCAAAAGTCCCCCAAACCCAAGCTCTTTGGGGTTTTATGAAAACTTCTTTATATAGGCATGATTGATTAAGTCATTTGTTATTGTTGATCAGCTTAACTTTCAGCCCCTCTTTCCTCCTCAGAGATTAGTGGGTGGGACTGAATGTCTTTAATCATGTATTAATATTGGTCTTTCCCAGTAGCCAGCCCCTATCCTGAAGCCACCTAGGGGCTGCCAGCCACCAGTCATCTTGTTAGCTTACAAATGATGCCCTATTACTCCAGATTTCAAGACTGTTAGGAGCTGTACATCAGTAAACTAGGAGAAAGACCAAATATATATTTCACAATATCACAGGGACAATTTCAAAAGTGTAACATATGTGCAATTGTTATCCCATAAAAAGAAATAGAGAACTTAGCAAAATAACTATTTAAAATAATAATGGCCAACAATTTTCTATAATTAATGGCATACATTAAACTACAGATCAAGGAAACCCAGAGAACACCAAGCAGGATAAATCATCCTCATCCCCCAACCAACCCCACGAAAAGGGTATCTAGGCATACCAAATGCAAGCTGCAGAAAACTAGAGACAAAGAAATAGATCTTGAAAAAATCCAGAAGAAAAACAATGATCTTACCTATAGAGGAATGAAAATAAGAATTGCAGCAGGCTACTCATCAGAAACAATCCAAGCAAGAACAGAATAGAGTGAAATATTAAAAAATGGAAAGATAAAAAGAACCAACTTAGAATTCTACACAAGTGAAGTAGCTTTTAAATGTTAAGGAGAATGAAGACTTTCTTAGACAAAGACTGAATGAATTCAAGGCCAGCAGATCTGCCCTACAAGAAATGTTAAAACGTAAGTTCTTCAGGAAGAAGGCAAATGATATAGGCCAGAAACTGAAATCTACATAAACAAAGAAAAAATGTTGGGAAAGGAATAAATAAAGGCATAATAAACTTATGCATTTTTATTTTTCTTAATGTATCTAAAAATTAATGTTTACCTATAGCAATAATAGAACAAGTTATTGAGTATAGCATATGGATAAGTCAAATGAAGTCAATAATGGTGTAAAAGATGGGAGAGAGATATTGGAGGATGCTGCTCTGAGGTACCAATATGGCATATAATTTGGCATAGCATTATTTGAAAATAGACTTAAATTACTTAAAGTAGTTAACAAATGTGTTTTGTAAACCCTTGACCAACCACTAAAAAAATTATTAAAGTATCATTGATATGTTAAGAGAGAAATAAAATAAAATACTTGCTTAAAACCAGAAAAAAATAGAAAAAAGAAGAGAGGAAAGGAGCAAAATATTACAATAAATAGAAAACACTTACAAACGTGGTAGCTATTAAACCGCCATGCCAATTTTAACTTCAAATGTGAATAATGGAAATAATTTTATTAAAAGACAGAATGTCAAATTGGATTTTAAAAAGATTCAACTCTATGTTCTTTGCAAGAAATCACTTTAAATATCAGCAATCAGATAGATAAAAAGTAAAAGGATGGAGAAAGATATACTATTACACAATTAATTTATTAAAAGGAAGCTGGAGTAGCTGTATTATCTTTAAACTTGGAAGTCTGCTCTTGAAAGAAGGAATATTATCAGG
Source organism: Macaca thibetana thibetana (assembly GCF_024542745.1). Taxonomy (NCBI): domain Eukaryota; kingdom Metazoa; phylum Chordata; class Mammalia; order Primates; family Cercopithecidae; genus Macaca; species Macaca thibetana. The sequence goes on along the minus strand of NC_065580.1, from coordinate 156,073,940 downwards.
GATTAGTAGGACGCTTATGCTATGATAAAAGGTCAACTCTCTAACAATACAATAATCCTAATATGTGTGTACCTAATATAGGCTATCAAAATATGTGAGACAAGGAGAAAATGATAAAAATGAAAAGACAAATAAACAAATCCATTATTATGGTTCGTGAATTCAACACCCCTCCATCAGTAATTAATATATCTAGCAGACAGAGAAATTAGTGGGGATATAGATAATTAAAGCAGCACTATAAATCAACTCTACCTAGTTAACATTTATAGAATACTTTTCCTAAAAACATTAGAATCCACATTATTCTTAACCTTACTGAATACAAAGTGAAATTAATAAAAGTTGTCAAAACTCATGGGACACAGTGAAAGCAGTGTGTTGAGGTAAATTTATACCATCAAGTGCACATACTAGAAAAGAAAAAAAATCCAAAATCAATACGCTAAGATTCAATCTTAAGAAACAAGACAAAACAGGAACAATTTAAATATAAAGCAATCAGAAGAAAAAATTACAATATTTTGTATGTCTTAAGTAACAAACATTTATGAAACATGGATGAAAGACTGCATACTGAGGTTCTAGGACAGTGAAACTATTCTGTCTGAAACTGTAATGATGGATGCATGATGCTACACATTTGTCAAAATCCACTGAACTTTATAGCACAAAGAGCAAATGTACACAAATTTTAAAATCATTTAGGAGTTCAGGGGGCCCAGCAAAGAATGGAGAATGTAACAAAAATATCAAACTGCATTATAAATGTGTAAAACAATGTCACTACAGGGAGTGGGGGAAACATTAACCTAAGTAACCTTGGAAATGAGTGGACTCTCCAAAGCTAGAAGTAAAAATAATGATACATAGCACCGTATGCTTGATAAGGTTGTTTCCCACAGGAGTATAGGTTAACACATCTAAATTATTATATGTGTATACTAGACTTGAACAATTAAGTAAAAGTGGCAGATGGTGGGAGCCAGGTGTCTCACTGTTGGAGTGGAAGATTACAGAGAAGCAAGGGAGGAAGCAAAAATGATTCATGTAGTAATAGATTAGCGTTAGAGTCATCAGTGTAAACTTACCTTTAGTTTAATATAATACAGATAGTTACATATGGAAAAAAGTATTAATATGTGTAGAGATCAGCACACATAGCCCCTCATCTTGGTTTCTAATACCAATCTCTAACAAAAGAAATCAGAATTCTTTGGATAAATATTTAATTCTAGGAGTGGAACAGAAAACACCCAAGATGAGCCTGCAATTATTGTGTTACCAGAATGTAAAGAAATGCTCAAAGAAACAATGATGGGGTCGGGCATGGTGTCACACGTCTGTAGTCCCAGCTACTAGGAAGGTTGAGGCAGGAGGAGCCCTTGAATTTGAGGCTGCAGTGAGCTATGATAGCACCACTGCACTCCAGCCTGGGTGGCCCCAGCAGATATCTTGTCACTTAAAAAAAAAAAATAAAGAAGAAAAGAAAAGAAGAGAACACAGAAGTCAACCGAACTAATTCCCAATGGTCAAAGCCAAAGTAATTTGAGCAAAAAATAAAGTAATATTGGATGATGACTTACATATTCACTAGTCCATACTGATATAAATAAATGATTGAACAACTAAATAAATGAAGAAGAGACAAATCTCCCATGCAGAAGTGTAAATAATGTATGTAGATACTCCATCTTTACTCCATCTAAATCTCCCACGCAGAAGTGTAAATAATGTATGTAGATACTCCATCTTTACTCCATCTTTAAGGAAGATAAACATAACTCCCCACTTCTTTTTTTTTTTTTTTTTTTGAGACAGAGTCTCGCTGTGTCCCCCAGGCTGGAATCCAATGGCACGATCTTGCTCACTGCAAGCTCTGCCTCCCGGGTTCACATCATTCTCCTGTCTCAGCCTCCCGAGTAGCTGGGACTACAGGCGCCCGCCACCACGCCTGGCTAATTTTTTGTATTTTTAGTAGAGATGGAGTTTCACCGTGTTAGCCAAGATGGTCTCAATCTCCTGACCTCATGATCCGTCCACCTCGGCCTCCCAAAGTGCTGGGATTACAGGCGTGAGCCACCGTGCCCAGCCACTGTGGCTATGTTAATAGAAGAAAACCAACCTTTAAGGCAAGAGCTATTACTAGAGACTAAGGGAGATCTATCAGAATGATAAAAGGATCAACTGAACCAGAAGACGTAATAATTTTAAATTTGTATGCACTTAACAACAGCTACAAAAAAACTACAGCTAAAGAAAACATTCGCAGAACTGAAAGGAGAAATAAACAAATCTACTATAAATTTGGAGAGTTCATTAAACTTACCTTGGTAACATAAAATATAGAACAGGCAGAAAAAAATAGAAAGCCTGTAGAATAATTAAATTATATGATTAATTAAATTGACTTAGAATGCTAACCTTGGCATACAAAATACATATATTTTCAAGTTCACATGGAACCTTTACCAAAATAGACAGTATGGCGGGCCAGAATAGGTCTCAGGGCCAGGCATGGTGGCTCACGCCTGTAATCCCAGCACTTTGGGAGGTCAAGGCGGGTGGATGACCTGAGGTCAGGAGTTTGAGATCAGCCTGGCAAATGTGGTGAAACCCCATCTCTAGTAAAAAATAAAAAAAATCAGCCAGACGTGGTGGTGCACACCTGTAATCCCAACTACAAGGGAGGCTGAGGCAGGAGAATTGCTTGAACCAGAAGGCAGAGGTTGCAATGAGCTGAGATCATGCCACTGTACTCCAGTCTGGGCAACAGAGCGAGATTCTGTCAAACAAATAAACAAAAAAAAAAAGGTCTCAGAAAATTTCAAAGAAGTGAAATTACACTGAATAAATTATTGGCCCATGAATTAAACTGGATATCAACAAGAGAAAAACAACTACAGTATTCTCAAGGACTTGGAAGTTAAACAACATACTTCTAAATAACCCTGACTCAAATAAAAAAATCATGATGGAAATAACAAAATAAACTGAATAATTATAAAGATTTAACATTTCTAATCTCATAGCTTATGCAGCACTTAGGAGAAATTTTATAGCTTTGAATAAATATGTTTTAAAAGAAGGATGTTTGATAATTATCAAAACTTTCATCTGAACAAGTTAGAGAAAGAAAAAGAAATTAAACCCAACAAAGTCAAAAGATAGAAATAGTAATGTTAAGAGCAGAAATCAATTTAATAGAAGCAAATACTTATAGAGAATATCAACAAAGCTAAAAGCAGATGCTTTACACTGATGATATTTATAAACCACTTGCAGAGTACTTCAGAAAAATGAAAGGATCTAAAAATTAAAAATATCAACATATTTTTAAAAACAGTAAGAATCCTGTAATTGTTGAAGGAATGAGGGTATTATTTAATATTTTATGATGATTACTTAAAAAATTAAATAAGATGTGAAAAACACACATTACTACAACTGACAAAAAAAATTGGAAAACCTGAAGATTTTTAATATTTTCTAATCAAGTTGATTCTATTAAAATTGTTTCCACCAAAAATTCCAGACCAAGATGGCTTCACTGGTGACTTCTTCAGAATATTTAAGAAATAAATAACAGCAATCTTTATGAAAAGTTTCAGAAAATAGAAGATCAGGAAACATTTCCAAATTTATAGTTTTGATTTTAGAAAAACTGTCATGGGCATTTGAGGAAAGGAAAATTTGGTGGTGTCATCTCTCTTTGATTTTTCATGTTTCTTGCCTTATGTTGATGGCAGTCTGTGGATTTGAAGAAGTGGAGACTTACTCTAGTCTTTTCAGATGGGTTTTGTCTGGGAAAGCCTTTCGCCAGTCAGACCATCCAGAAATTTGGGCAGGCTATCTGCCATGATCAGTGGGCAGACTTGCTGCTGGAGTCTTCAGACAGGCAGGCCACGTGCCTGGGTCAGCAGTTAGGGAGGCCTGGTCCCTGGGTCTCTGGAGTCACGCCTGGAACCTAGATCTGCTGTGGCAGACCAGTTCATTGAATCCAGGGGTATGGGCCTGGAGCTGTTGTTTGCAGGGACCAGTCTGGAGCCTGGGTCCACTGGGCTGAGCTGGTTCTAGGGTAGACCTTCAACCTCAGTCTGCAGAGGCCAGCTAGGCACTGAGCTGAACCTGGTGCCTGGAGACACAGGGGCAGTCCTGGAGCCTGAGTCCATGAGGGCTAGTCCAGCGCTGGGCTCTACTGGGTCAGACTTGGATCCTGGGTCTGCTGGAGCACAGGCCTGAGAGACTGACCTGGCACTTGGCAGGCCTGGAACTGATGTTTGCAGATGGTGGCCTGGTGCCTGAGTCCAGGAGTGCTGACCTGGTGCTGGAGAGGTCCTGAAGCCTGGGGCTGTGGGGCCAACCTGGTTCTGGGCAGGCTTGGCTTTGAGGCAGGCTTAGAGGCTCAGTCTGTGCGTATCTGCTTGGAGTGTGGGGCCAAGGGGGCCATCCGGTGCTGGGTTTTACTAAGGCAGGCCCAGGGCCAGGGCAAAGTCCAGTGCTCATTTCCTTCTCCCTCCCCCGAGCAGTGAGCATTTCTCTCCATGTTGTGCTGCCTGGGGGTTAGATTACCCTTGGGTGAGCGTAACCTGAAACTTTCTTACCCTTTTCTTTTTTTTTTCTTTTTCCTTTTTGTGGAGAACGGGGTCTTGCTATATTACCCAGGCAGGTCTCGAACTCCTGGGCTCAAGCTATCCTCCCGCCTCTGCCTCCCTGAGAGCTGGGATTACAGGCGTGAGCCACCGCGCCCGGCTTTCTTACCCTTTTCAATGGTCTGTTATTATTTCTGTGCTACCCGCACGTGCTGTGATGTCTCACCTGGTTTCGTGAGCTCTTGTCAAGGTAGTTTTGCATGAGGATAGATGTTCAAATCGAGGTTTCTGCAGGGGGACAAGCACAGAAAAGTCCTGTTCTGCCAACCTGCTGCCATCCTGCCTGTCTATATGCTATCAACAGAGGATGAGGACATGAACGAACTTAAATGTTATGTTATTTCACATAGCATTTTAAAACATCAAATACTTGAGAATAAATGATCAAAGACGTACAATAACTCGACACTGAAAACTAGAGACTGCAAACGATTTAAATAAATGAGCATATGTCTCTATTGAGATACTCAATATTGTTAAGTTCCACCAAATTTTCTATAGCATCAATAAAATTCCAATCAAATTCTCAGCAGATATATTTGAGGAAATTAACAAGCTAAATGTAATACTTATATGGAAATTCAAAGGACCATCAATATTCATGAATCTTTGTGATCTTGTGATAAGCAAAAAAAAAAAGTTAAACATGACTCGGAAAGCACTGATTATAAAAAAAAATTTAATCTATTGGACTCATAAACACTTAGCTGTGTCAATCAAAACATACTAACCATTAAGAGAGTTAAAGAGAAAACCCAGAGTGGGACAAGATATTTGCAATACTTGCATCAGACAAATGACTCCAGAATATTTAAAGAGATTCTGGAAATCAATAAAAAAGAGATAAACAACCTATTTTTTATGGGCAAAACAATCAAATGGGAATTTCTCAAAAGAGGATATCCAAGACTATTATTCATATTGAAAGGTGCTTAATATAATTGTTAATCAGGGAAATACAAGTTAAAGAACATGATATCAGTGCACGCCCACCAGAAAGGAATAAATCTGTAGAATTTCTAAATGAATCTTATCCCTTAGCTCAACTTGTTGCAGCATCCCAGGCAAATCTTAAGGAGGGCTCCATTAATCCTCATGTTGCAAAATGATTTTTTTTATTTTGGAATTTAATTATATAAACAGAAAAATATAAATATTAGAACTTTTCTTAAACTCAAAACCGTATTTCCCTCAAGTGATACAGGAGTGACATCTCCTACATTTTAAAGTAGCAACACTGCATTTTCTGGTAGTACTAACATGGGATAAAACTTGATTTCTTTTTTCATTATTATACTTTAAGTTCTAGGGTACATGTGCACAATGTGCAGGTTTGTTACGTATGTATACATGTGCCATGTTGGTGTGCTAAACCCATTAACTCATCATTTACATTAGGTATATCTCCTAATGCTATCCCTCCCCCCTCCCCCCACTCCACGACAGGCCTGGTGTGTGATGTTCCCCTTCCTGTGTCCAAGTGATCTCATTGTTCAATTCCCACCTATGAGTGAGAACATGTGGTGTTTGGTTTTCTGTCCTTGTGATAGTTTGCTCAGAACGATGGTTTCCAGATGCATCCATGTCCCTATAAAGGACACAAACTCATCCTTTTTTATGGCTGCATAGTGTACCATGGTTTATATGTGCCACATTTTCTTAATCCAGTCTATCATTGATGGACATTTGGGTTGGTTCCAAGTCTTTGCTATTGTGAATAGTGCCACAATAAACATATGTGTGCATGTGTCTTTATAGCAGCAAGATTTATAATCCTTTGGGGATACGCCCAGTAATGGGATGGTTGGATCAAATGATATTTCTAGTTCTAGATCCTTGAGGAATTGCCACACTGACTTCCATAATGGTTGAACTAGTTTACAGTCCCACCAACAGTGTAAAAGTGTTCTTATTTCTCCACATCCTCTCCAGCACCTGTTGTTTCCTGACTTTTTAATGATTGCCATTCGAACTGGTGTGGTTTTGATTTGCATTTCTCTGATGGCCAGTGATGATGAGCATTTTTTCATGTGTCTGTTGCCTGCATAAATGTCTTCTTTTGAGAAGTGTCTGTTCTCATCCTTTGCCCACTTTTTGATGGGGTTGATTTTTCTTGTAAATTTGTTTAAGTTCTTTGTAGATTCTCGATATCAGCCCTTTGTCAGATGGGTAGATTGTAAAAATTTTCTCCCATTCTGTAGGTTGCCTGTTCACTTTGATGGTAGTTTCTTTTGCTGTGCAGAAGCTCCTTAGTTTAATTAGATCCCATTTGTCAATTTTGGCTTTTGTTACCATTGCTTTTGGTGTTTTAGTCATGAAATCCTTGCCCATGCCTATGGCCTGAATGATATTGCCTAGGTTTTCTTCTAGGGTTTTTATGGTTTTAGGTCTAACATTTAAGTCTTTAATCCATCTTGAATTAATTTCTGTATAAGGTGTAAGGAAGGGATCCAGTTTCAGCTTTCTACATATGGCTAGCCAGTTTTCCCAGCACCATTTATTAAACAGGGAATCCTTTCCCCATTTCTTGTTTTTGTCGAGTTTTAACCATCTGATCTTTGGGATAAAACTTGATTCCTAGATCTCAAATTACAGCTTTAAAATTCTCTTTCTAATGCATGCTGATCTTTCTTTTCTGAGATTTTCTTTCCCACAATCTTTCTCATTGTATTTTTTTTTCCCTCAAATCAAGCCCAGTGCTGGTAAATTAGTGAGATGTGTGTCTCTTGGTGCTGAGCAAACTGGGGAGAGGCTTGTCTTTATCTTCCTTCTCCAGGTCACCATTTCAGAATCTCATTGTCTTCTAAACTCGATGCTGAAATTAACTTCTTTAATTTATTGCTTTTATTAGGTAGAGATTGTATATTTTCTTACTTAAAATTTTTAAAAGATTAGAAGATTTTACATACTTTCCTAACAGATAAAGTTGCTTTTCATTTATATGACCTTTAATTAAATTGCTGTGCATCAGTGTTACTTGGCAGAAAACTTTTTCTATCTTTGATTAAAAGACAAACTAAATGATCATCCTTAGTTCTGGAGCAACAGGAAGAAATATCCTGGACATTATTTGGGGAGGGGGATGCAGACTAAGTTCCCCCAGGCCCCTCACTGCACTCGGCTCAGTTCTCCATATCTGTAAGCTGCTCTCTCAACATCGTCTGTCCTCACCTTAGGAAAGGGAAAGTACTACCTCCACATACACACATACACACAAACACACACCACACACACCATGCAAACACATACTATATACCATACACACCACACACACAAACACCACATACCACACACACACCACAAAAACACATACCACATACCACATACACACAAGCACATACACACACCACATAACACACACACCACACAAACACACACACACACACCACATACCACACACACACCACACAAACGCACACCACACATGCACACAAACATCACATACCATACACAGACATACACATACAAAGACACACACTCACCACCACATACTCCCCCCACACTAAATACCACACACACCACACACACCACACAAATGCACATACAAATACCACATACCACACACACACCACAAAAACACATATCACATACACACAAGCACACACACCACATAACACACACACCACACAAACACATACCACACATGCACACAAACATCACATACCACACACACAGACATACACACACGAAGACACACACACACCACCACATACCCCCCCACACTACATACCACATACACCACACAAACACACATACAAATACCACATACCACACACACACCACAAAAACACATATCACATACACACAAGCACACATACACACCACGTAACACACACCACACAGACACCACATACCACACACACACCACAGAAACACACACCACACACACAAACACCACATACCACACATACACACACAAAGACACACACACACCACCACATGACCCCCATACATTACATACCACACACACACCACATGCCATACACACACACCACACATACCCCTCAAACACAAACACACACTACATACCACTACATACCACACACATCACACAGCACACCATACAAACACATACTACACTACATACCATATAAATCTCACACACACACACCCCACACACAAACACACACCATATACCACACACACATACAAACACACACACATACACATACACACAAACTCACAGCATATATTATACACACACACAAACTCACACCATATATTATACACACCACACATGCACTGTACAAACACACACACCACAAACACACACACCATACACACACCACACATAACACATACAAACACACACCATAGAAACACATACACCACACACATAAACACACACTACGTACCACACTACATACACATCACACACACACTCCCACACAGAAACGCACACACCACACACCATATACCACACACACACACCACATACCACATACACCATACACACACCACACAAATGCACACACCCTACACACATCACTCATACACCAGACACACACCACATACCACACATACATCACACACACACACCACTGCCCACACACAAACACACACACAAGACTTACCACATACCACACATACTCACACCACATACCCACAAGCACACACATCAAACCCACACAAAAACCTACACCACATGCACCATATATCACACACACCATACAAATACACACACTACACACAAACCTACACTCACACTGCACACACACATGCATACATGCATGCACACACTGCACACACACACATTCATTAGAATGAAAAGAGAAAAGTTATCCCATTACCTTGGTGCTTCCCCTCAAGCATCTTTATTTTCCTGTTCCCTTTACAATTTGAAGACGACCCTAACACAGGCTGAGGGGGTGATCCTGAGGTGACAGGATCCCGCAGAAGGTCATCAGTCCTGCAGCAGCATCTCCAGAAGTGTGGGGGTACTGTTGGCCCAATTGACAATACAGTGGCAGAGGCAAGCTTGAAAGATCCCTTCCTGAGAAGGGTGGAACAGAAACCACTGCTCCACAGCCCTGAAGAAAAGCTGGGGCAGGTGCCGAGTGAACAAGGGCTACCGGCTTTGGATTCACCACTTGGGAGTTGGAGCCACTTTCCAGCAACGGATCCTCTCCAAGTCTCCATTTCTTCCTCAGTAAAATGACACATGGGTTAAATGAGAGAGAAGGTGGGGACGTGGACTGTAGGCTATAAATCCATACAAAGGACTGTCTGCCGTTTGTATCAGCGACCACACCAAGAATGAGAGATGAGAGGAGGGGATTTTCTAATATATAATAGTGAACAGGAAGCTACGGAGCTGGAGAAGAGCTGGCGCTGGAGGGACGAAAGCTTGAGGTGACTTCTGAGGAGCTTTCCAGAACTCTAACAAGACAGTGGCTTGAAGCCCTCAAGTTGCTCTAAACCTTGCTTGGCCCTTTGAATGCCAGAATGCTCCTGAGGATGAAGCATCCATAGGTCAGGAAACTGGCTTCTGCTTTCTGTCTCCAAGGACCCAGGTGGGGTCTGGCCAGCCAAGGCTGGAGGCCACAGGATTGCTGTCGCGGAACAGCAGGAAACACCTCGACAGGCAGGACTGGGTTTCTTTGAAGCCTCCGTTGCTTTTTTAGGAAGAACTTAAGTTATTCCATCCCAGCTCTGTCAGGGTCTCAAGGGTCTCCTTTTCTAGGTAAAAGCATGTTTCCCTGCTTGTTAGAGACCATCCATCCTGGCAACATCCCCTAAATATTCATGTAGTACATCCCCTAGGGGCAGTTTTATGGGAAAAGTATGTGTTAGCAAAAAAAAAAAAAATCTAAAAGAGTTTCAAATTATGGAACATTGTACAAAATGCATGTGCTTATCAGGAGATGCAGCCTTTCCAGGTATCCCTGAAGAAACTAATTTTTTTCTGAAAAGAGCTCGATTGGGAAAATCCTCCAATTTCTGCTTTCCTGGAGGAACTGACCAAGGGTGTGACGATGCTTTGTCTTCTCTGCCTTCAGGCCTTCATCAGCAGAAAGAGTCTGCCCATGGAAACGCACATTAAGTAGAAACATTTACTTTGTATTTCATATTGATGTTATTTTACACAGATGTATCAGGACCCAGATTGCAATGGTTGAAGGAAAAAACTCATATATTTTGTGAATGTGGTAGAACAGTGGGTGATATTTTTATCTATTTTTCCAAATTCTGTAACATATTGTCTTTACAGTTCAAAAGAAATATTATGATCACGCATGTTTAGTTTAGAGAATCTGAACGTGCAATGCATTCAGTTCAGAGGACTGATCGTCTAGCTTGTCACACTTTCTCTGCATTATTTTGGGAACTGCGGTCCTGGCAGCCTCTTCTAGCTGATGCTGTAGCAGTCTAGGGGACAGAACAATATCATCACAAATAGGAAAACATGGGGTTTGATTTGAAGAGGCTTCCCATGAATATGACTAAGACTTACATTGCTGAGCAGGAAATCATACAAGGTTAAGTTTCTTATAGAATTGATGTCAAAACTCACAGTGAGCCAAACACCTAAACATAGTTGACCATTGAGCAACACGGCAGTTAGGGGCGGCAACTCACCATGCAGTCAAAAATCTGTGTATAACTTTTGATTCCCCAAAACTTAACTACTCATAGCATACTATTGGCCAGGAACCTTGCTGATAATACACACAGTTGGTTAACAAATATTTTGTATGTTAAATGTATTATATACTCTGTTCTTACAATAAAAAAAAGTTACTAAGAAAATCATAAGGAAGATAAATATATTTGCTATTCACGAAGTGGAGGTGGATAATCATTAATATCTTGGTTCTCATCATCTTCACGTTGAGTAGGCTGAGGAGAAGGAGGAAGAGGACGGGTTGGCCTTGCTGTCTCAGAGGTGACAGAGATGAAGGAGGTGGAGGAGGTGGAAGAGGGGGACAGAGGAGGCAGGCACACTTCGTGTAAACTTCATTGAAAAAAATCTCCGTCTGGGCACAGTAGCTCACTCTGGTAATCCCAGCACTTTGGGAGGCCGAGGTGGGCGGATCACAAGGTCAGGAGATCAAGACCATCCTGGCCAACATGGTGAAACCCCATCTCTACTAAAATACAAAAATTTAGCCAGGCGTGGTGGTGTGTGCTTGTTGTCTCAGCTACTCAGAAGGCTAAGGCAGGGGAATCGCTTGAACCCAGGAAGCAGAGGTTGCAGTGAGCTGAGATCCTGCCACTGTACTCAATGCTGGTGACAGAGCAAGACTCCACCTCAACGAAAAAAAAAAAAAGGAAAAAGAAAAGAAAAAATCTGCATATAAGTGGACTTAACATAGTTCAAATCCTTGTTGTTCAAGGGTCAACTGTACAGCATTTTGCACTTTTAAAGGCAGAAACTAAGATCTACTGATAATCTACTCTGTCAGACACATGTTTTATTGTCTTTTTAAATATTCACAACAACTCTCCATCACCCTTACATGACTTATAAGGCTCAAAACAGGGAGGTGACTAATAAGTGGTAGGATGCAGAGTATAGAAACTGCGTATCTGTGATATTACACCTGCTATTTGAAGAATACTAAGAAATTATTTCCAAAACTCTTCTTGCCATTTGTATATCTTCTTTGGTGAGGTGTCTCTTCAGATCTTCTGCTCTTTTTTTTTTTTTTTCTTTCTTTTTTTGAGACAAAGTCTCACTCTTGTCCCCCAGGCTGCAGTGCAGTGGCACGATCTCAACTCACTGCAAACACTGCCTCCCGGGATCAAGCGATGCTCTTGCCTGAGCCTCCTGAGTAGCTACGATTACAGACGCCTGCCACCACGTCTAGCTAATTTTTGTATTTTTTAGTAGAGATGGGGTTTCACCATACTGGCCAGGCTGGTCTCGAACTTCTGATCTCAGATGATCCACCCGCCTCAGCCTCCCAAAGTGCTGGGATTACAGGCGTGAGCCACTGCGCCTGGCCTGTGTCTTCTTTCATTCTATTGCTAGTGTTTATAGATCAAGGTGGGAAGAATTAACATTTTAAGAATATTAAGCCTTCCAGTGCAAGGACATGCAATCCAGTTCACTTTATTTGATCTTTTCATAAAAGATTGTCTCTTTCCACATATAGATCTTGTAATACTTTGTTAAGTTTATGCCACAGAATTCCAATTTTTTCTTTTATATCTTTCTTTCTTGCTCTTCTATTTTTTTCCTTTTGTGTGTGTGTGCTATTCTGTGCTAGTTTCCTAGGGCTGCTCTAACAAGGTACCACAAACTTGGTGGCTTAACAGAAATTTATTGTCTTACAGTCCTGGGGGCCAGAGACCCAAAATCCAGGTGCTAGCAGGGTTTTCTTCTGAGGGCTGTGAGAGAAGGCTCTGTCTCATGCCTGTTTTACAGTAGCTGGCAGCTGCAGGTGTTCCCTGCCTTGTAGATTGCCTTCTCCTTGTGTTTTCACATCTTCTCTCTGTGCCTGCCTCTGTCTCTACACACGCTGTTCTTTCTAATAGGACACCAGTCACATTGGATTAAGGGCCTACCTTGTCATGTATAACCTCATTTTAGCTAATCATATCTGTAATGACCCTATTTCCAAACAAGGTCATATTATGAAGTACTGGGGGATTAGAACATCAATATACTTTTTTGGAAGCGGGGAAACACAATTCAATATATAATGTAAATGACATTTTTCGTATTGTAAATATCAAGTGTTCATTGCTGATATAGACACAAGCAACTGAATGTTATATGTTTCCTTTGTGTCCTATGGTTTACAGTATTATTAGCTCCAGGACTTTTTTGTCAATTCTTTGGGATTTTCTACATAGACAATCATGTCATCTATAAATAAAGACAGTGTTATTTCTCCTTCCCCAATGTATAACTTCTATTTCCTTTTTCTAGCACTAGCTACAACTTCTAGTACAATGAAGAAGTGGTGAGGAAGGACTTTATTGCCATGTTCCTGATATTAGGGGTTAAGGGTTCAGTTTCTTATTATTAACTGAGATGTCAGTTTCTTATTATTAACTGAGATGTTAGCTGTAGGGTTTTTTTTTTTTTTTTAATGTTTTATTATCAAGTTAAGGAAGCCTCTCCTGTTTCTCCTTGTGTAGGTTTTAGTAAATTGTGTCTTTCAAAAAATTGGTCCGTTTCTTCTAAGTGATCAAATGTAGGGGCTAGAGTTGTTCATAGTATTCCTTTTAATGTCCATAGATCAATAGTAATGATCCTTCTTTTATTTCTGGTATTGGTATTTTTTGTCTTTTCTTGGTTTTCGTGGCTAGAGGTTTATCAATTTATTGATCTTTTCAAAGAAATAGCTTTTAATTTTATTGATTTTTCTCTACCATTTTTGCATTCAAAACATCCTTGATTTTTGCTCTAACATTTTTTCTTCTGCTTGTTTTAGGATTAAATTACCCTTCTTTCTCTAGTTTTCTAAGATGAAAACCTAGGTTATTGATTCTAGATCTTTATGCCTTTCTTACATATATATTTAATGCTATGAATTTCTCTCAAAGCACTGCTTTTGCTGCATTCAACTAATTTTGATTAATAGTATTTTATTTTCATTTAGATCAAAATATTTAATTTCTATGAGACTTTTTCTTTGACCAATGTACAATTTTGGCTTTTGTTGCTCAATTTCCAAATATTTAGGGATTTTCCAGCTCTCTTTCTGTTATTGATTTCTAGTTTCATTCCAATGTAGTTTGAAAACATACTCCAAAAGTTTTCTATTCTTTTAAAATTTAAGAAGAGTTTTATGGCCCTGAGTGTAGTCTGCCGTAGTAAAGATGAATTTAGGAAGAATATGTACTCTGCTTTTTTGGGGTGGAGTATTCTATACATGTCAAATAAATAAAGCTAATTATAAAGCTGTTCAGATCATCTATATCCTCACATATCTTCTCTGCCTGCTTAATCTACCAAGTACTGACAAAGGAATATTGAAGCCTCCAACTACATAATCAATGTGTCTTTTTCTCCTTTCAATTCTATCAGTTTTGGCTACACATCCTTTGATGCTCTGTTGCGAGATTTATAGATATGAAGGATTTTCATGTTTTCGGGTTTTATTTGCAGAATTAACCCATTTATCATTAAGTGATACTCCTCCTTATCTCTGATAATTTTCCATATTTTGAAATTTACTTTGCCTGAAACTAATATATCTACTTTAGCTTTCTTTTGGTTAATGTTAGAATAATATATCTTGTTTCAGCTCTTTTGCTTAAATTTAGAGACTTGTGTTTTTTTTTTTTTTTTTTTTTTTTTTTTTTGAGACGGAGTCTCGCTCTGTCGCCCAGGCTGGAGTGCAGTGGCCGGATCTCAGCTCACTGCAAGCTCCGCCTCCCAGGTTTACGCCATTCTCCTGCCTCAGCCTCCCGAGTAGCTGGGACTACAGGCGCCCGCCACCATGCCCGGCTAGGTTTTTGGATTTTTTTTAGTAGAGACAGTGTTTCACCGTGTTAGCCCCTGACAATCTCTGTCCTTTAATTATATGTAGACTATTCATATTAAAGTGACTATCGATATGGTTGGATTAATATCTACCATGTTTGTAGCTGTTTTCTACTTGTTGCACTTTTTGTGTCTATCTCATCTCCTTTTCTGCCTACATTAGTTTTAGTTGACCATTTTATGTAAATTACTTTTTCTCCTCTCTTAGCATATCAATTATCCTTATTTATTTATTTATTTATTTAGAGACAGAGTCTCACTCTTTCGCCTAGGCTGGAGTGCAATTGTGCGATCTTGGCCCACTGTAGCCTCTGCCTCCGAGCCCCCAGATTGGGATAAGGCTCTGACTAAGCATTTCCCCTTGCTGGTGGAGCCTTAGTTATGGAAAATACCCTGGATATATCTCAGAATGGTTACATTTCCCCTCCCTTTGCCAAAGACAACAAGGAGATTTTCCTTGGCTCTTCGATGTGAGAACCTGGTAGCATTCCTAGAGGAAAAGCCTACAAAAATATGGAGCCCCCTAAGACTGCAGTCCTAGGAATTTCCCACCCTCACCCCAGTCCATACTCAGCTTCCAGCAATCCAACAACATTACCAGTTACATGCTCCTACTTCACGGCGCCAGTGACGTCTGGTCCAGATAAGCAGATCTGGGTGGCTGCAACCTTCTAGCGCTCTGATGGATTGAAAAGAGGTTTTTGAGTTTTAGCTTTTTTAGCTCTTTTCTTGTTGGAAGGATGGGAGTAATGACTTTCAAACTCTTTACATTTTGAAGCTGAAACTAGAAATCCTGGATATATTTTTTAAGGTTAAAAAAAACAGGCTTCCAGTCATGCTGGATGTGGAGGTGAGAAAAAAGAAATTGATTGGAAGTTTTTAGTTATAATGATCAAAAGTTGCATTCACTGTACACAATGTTTGTGGCCTATGAGCATTACCAGGTGTTGGAAAAACAGTCCATTACATGTTATGCCTCAGCTTGCTTCTGAATTCAGAGGCCCTGAGCAGTTAAGCTGGTATTATTTCCATTATGAGGTGGCACAGCAAACACTGTGTGCTTCTGGGTTCAGAATTACTTTGCCCTTCAGAGTTACCCAAGGGAAATCTTGAGAAAAATACCTTCTAAATGGGTAATTTTAACAGTGCTGTGTTATAAATATATCCTTGGCTCCAAGTCAGGCACTCTGCAGCTTTTAGCAGCTACTGGGTCTGAGATGCTCTCTCTGCTGTGTGAAGCTTACTGTCTCCGTGTTATGGACAACAGCCTGCAGCCCCAGGGATGCCAAGGTCCTGGCAAACTTTGGGAGTGAACATTTAGTGGAGGAGGCTTACACCCAGCCCTATTAGGAGCTGCTTGCCCACTTATGGGGCAACGACACAAACAGGTCTGGATTTTAATCCAGGCTCTGGACTAAGATATAACTCCTTCGCCTGTGTTTTGGATCTGTAACGGGGGCATAGTCATAATTGTGTCTTTTGTGTGTGTGAGACAGGGTCTCACTGTTGCCCAGGTTGGAGTGCAACCTCTGCTTCCCAGGCTCAGCCTCCTGAGTAGCTGGGACTACAGGCACGTGCCACCAATGCCCTGTTAATTTTTGTGTTTTTTGTAGAGAGGGGGTTTCGTCATGTTGCCCAGGCTGGTCTCAAACTCCTGAGCTCAAAGCAATCTGCCTGCCTCAGTCTCCCAACGTGCTGGGATTACAGGCGTGAGCCACCACATCTGGCCATAATTGTGTCTTAATGATCACGAAATTTAACCCTGATGCATGTAATATAAGTGCCCAATCAATACACACTTGTCATTTGGGTTGCTCACTGCTGCCAGCTTCATGGTTTTATAAAAGTTCTTTTATGGTGCTCCTGAGAGGGCGTGGGCTGGGAAAGGTAGGAGAGGTGACGGTGTGAAGCTGCTCCCTGGGGACTTCTGGGTCCACCCACAAGTGGATGCCCTGCAGAAACTGAGAAGGGGATGGGTGAGAGGACAAGTGGCCTCACAGAATCCAGGGTCCCTGTAGCACCGTTAACACCAAATGAACAATGAAGGCCCAAGCGGGAGATGCTGGCTGGCACCCTGACCGCGTCCTTCTGGCGCGCCCATTAGGAGAGAGGAGAGCAGAGGATCGTGCAAAGATACCTTTTTATCCCTGGGGGAACCATGCATTCACTGAGAAACGAGAGTTGTTCTTCCAGAATTCTGTCCTTCTGACAGGTAACGTAACTGTCATGTGAGTGACAGATTTCATTTTTGCAGATGTAACACCACATAGGAGCCCACATGGTGTTATAGTGCAGATACCTATCATGTGCATATCGGGAGTTTGTGAAGCATATACACTGGGCATGGCTGAAATCCAGAGTTCAGTGAAAGAAAATAAAAAGGGAGAGGGCAGGAAGTTAATGGAAAATGTATAATGTGAATATTGACCCAACAGACCTCTAAAAATATAAGCTCCATTTCTTACCAAGAATTCTCTTTGCTCTTTGGAGATGGCATGGCAACGACATCTCATGCTCACATGAGCGGCCCCACTGTTCTGTGAGCTTTGGTGTTGTAATTCCTTACTGCCTGCACCACCGCTATGAAGAGGCCCTTTACTGTCCACATTCTGTATAAAAGGAAACAGATCCCGAGAGGTCAGGGTCACCCACAAGCAAGTACAGAGAAAAGATTCCGCCGTCTGGCCTCTGGATGGGAGCTCTTCACCTCCACACTACAGGCCGCCATGTGGTCTGGCATTGGCCTGGGTGTCAGGCAGCGCCCTGTGCAATCTCTGGCCCTGCCAGAGCCAGTTATGTAAATTCTTAGAGACTCAGTTTGCTCATCTGTCACATGTGGAAAGAGGTAGCATTCATCTCCTAGGATTGCTGTGAGAGTCAAAACTGAAATATTCAGCAGAGCTGGCCCTTAGGAAATGGCTAACAAGTGGTACTTCTTCTTGCAAGAAGTGAGAGCCTGAATTGTATGTTCAAAACTGTCATCACTCTTGCTCTTCGTGAGTGCAGCCAGGACAAACACAGCCAGGGCATCAGTGGTGCACGTGGAGCCTATTAGAAATCAACAAGAGGCATAAAACTGGTAACAGAGGCACTTCTTTCTGCCTGAGCGGGGCAGGTCTTCATGGTTCTCATCAACCCAAGGCTCTGGCTCCCCACCTTTCAGAGCTGTCACCCAAGTTTACGAAGCTCTTTTTATTTTCACCTGTGCCATCAATGAATCATCCCCAGCTTTTCTCAAGAAATCTGCCACTGGGTGCGATGTTGCTATGAGATCAGGTAGACACACAAATGGGGCCACCAAGCTGAGTGGCAGGCTTGGGATGATTAAAACCACTGTCTCCCTGAGTGTTTTAAAAAGAGCAAATTGTAAAAACTCACCCCCTTCCTCACACCAAGCCTGGAAATTACATCAAGAGCTGATCAGGGGATAGATTCTCAGGACCTACAGGAAAATTTAGAAAATCTCAAGGAAAAAGCTCATCATGCTGGGCTAAAAACATAGAAAATAGCCCCATTAAAGTTTTTTTTTGAGAGCATGACAAGGAATTAATGAGTCAACCAAGGGTGTCTTGCAGATGTGTTCAAAACACAAGCCAGTACCAGGAAATACTAGGTGGGAGCCATGTAGCCTGAGACTCTTCAGATCACGTAAGAGAAGTGCTAGCTTATTGCCAGTTGATCTCTGATGACAGCCAAGCCCTGCATGATAAGTCACAGATATCCCCATGAGAGACGCAAAAGCTTTTTAAAAAAATCTTTAATTTAAAAAATGTAATCCATATATCCCTTATTATAAGAAAAATAAGGTTTTTTTAAAAAAAAAATATGAGCGTCCTAAGTTTTTAATGAGTTCCAAGGGTTTTGTTTGGTTGGTTGGTTGGTTTTTGTTTCTGTTTTTTCCTAAGAGCCAGTAAGACCAGGGTGTGATTAGAACTGGCAGGTGTGCAGCTCTTCCAAGACGTGGCTTCTGCTGGAAAGCCGGTACTGCTCCGGATGGCAGAGCCAGGAACAGGAAGAAAGTGGACAGTGTGATGAAGGCATCCCCCAAATCTTTAAAGACACAGCACAAAAGTCTGCCCCATAATTATTTCTGCCTGCTTCCAGGGTATAGGAAAATCATGTCTCAATATCTGGAAGACAGCTGGCCTAAACGCTATTTTATAAATAAATACATATATTTAAAATTATATGTATGTGCGCACACATATGTGCATGTACGTGTATGTGCATGCATGTACGTGGATGGATGGATGGATGGATGGATGGATGGATGGATGGATGGATGGATAGATGGATTCATGGATAGATGGTTAGATATAAACCATAAAGCTGGCATTTTTAGAAGCTGGGAATACAAGAGCCAGGTATGCTGGATCTAAAGGCAAAAACCACGAGAGAAAACTTAGATTTAATCAAAGCCAAGGTTCACAGAGGATCTGGTAAAGAATGGTCCCAGAAACCTGAGAAGCACCCTTATACAGCCGACTCAAAACAGGGGTGTGGCCCCAGAGCTACAGAGAACACCGGAGAAGCCAGATTCTGGGGTCTCAAACTCAAATGCCTGCAGGGTCGGGGCGGACTCTGAACTGGAAGGGAGACGCCTCACAGCTCCGGGATGGCCATTGCTCCATCCAGAGGACAGATCTTCCCATCTTTAAAGAAAAGAAAGGAAGGTAGCTTTTACAAACTATTCATTTTTAAATGTTGGCTGAATTTGTAAAAGGGAAGGGGACACACAAAACTCTTACGCAATTCATACCCATTTCCACAGCAGGTATTAACTGCGCTCCTCATGGTGTCGCTGGAACCCGGCAGGCACCTGAAGGTGACCGCAGAGCCCCTGGTCTGGTGGAGGTAAAGAAAGTCGTTGCTTCCATAACATGTGGGTGCTGGCCAGGCGTGCAGGGTGGGGACCCCGGCAGGGATGAAGGCAGGCAGGCCTCCCCAAAGACATGCGGGGGCCAGCAGGGCAGGGCTGGGAGAACTGAGGCCACCCCGTGGCCACTGAGGAGGATCTGGGGGCTTGGGAACTGAGGGAGCCTCTGAGCTGAGATGGGATCCTTTCCCACCCCAAATCACGCCTCCCTAAACTTCTTAGACACAGGCAGTCCTGCTTCCGGGGAGATCCCCAGGTCCTTTTGTTCACATGCTGGACCCATCTGTCTCTCTTTTCACTTGTCATTTTTGTAAGACATCAGAGCTTTATTTGTCCTTTTCATTCAAACACATTTTCCAAAACTATCACTTATTTTTAAATTTTGTTCCTGGCTTCTTTCTGCAATGAATGTTCATATAGACTGTGATGTGCGTTTCTATCACCCCATAACTTTTCAGTTTTCTTTGTTAACAATGTCTCCTCACCCTTAAAATTGCTTTTACAATTTTTAGTGATTTTTTAAGCATATGTCCTTAATCCAACTGCAATTTATTTTTGGATTCGGTCTGACATAGTGGTCCAACGTTATATTTTTCCAGATGGACAACCAGGAAGTTGTGCCAGCATCACTTTTCAGACAAGCCAACTTTTCTAAATAAAATGTCGATTCTACTTTTATCATGAATTTAATTTTCTTATGTATTAGAACCTATTTCTGGATCCTCTATTCTATTAATTAATTCATATGTTCCTATACTAAAACAATATTGGTTTGATTACTTTCAGTGTGTAGTGTAAATTTTCTTCACTAATGTTTGCATTGTTTTCCAGGAAATTTTCAGGCTTCCTCCCTCCCCCTGCAATATGATCATTTAATTCTACTCCAAAAGAAATCCTGTTGGGATTGCAATTTTGACACACGTGATCTTTTTACGACATCATGCGTTCCTGCCCAAGAACACACTTGCTCATTCCATCTACTCAAGGCTCATTCACCAGAGTCCTGACAGTGCTGAGGCCTGCACCTGCAGAGCCCCGGAGCCCTCCACCCCCGGGAGGGAACCGAGTCCCAGTGGGGAGCGAGGAGAGCCGGTGCAGCCCTTCCTTTCACAACCCCTGCAGCTTGCCTGGCCTGAGAGGGGGTCATCGGAATCACTGTGCTAATTGCTCACCAGGTCCAGGCGCCAGATCCCGTGGATGACTGCGAAGAGAGGCACGGAGCACCTCCGAAGCCCAGGAGCATCCCAGTCCACCAGCTCACCATGACCACCACCCTCACGCTCACACACACTCACAGCCTCACACAGTCAGTTACACACTCTCACACACACATTCTCACTCACATGCCCTCACACAAACACACACAGCCTCACACACATATGCTCACACATTTACTCATATACATACACTCACACACATACTTTCATACACACTCTCAGACCCAATACACTCACACACCCACACACATTCACTCACACTCACACAATACCCTCAAACACATACTCTCACACGCTCACACACATACCCTTTTACACACACACACTTGCAGACACAATACACTCACAAACTCACACACACCCATACACATATTCACTCACACACATCCTGACACACACACACCTACACTCTCACACACACACACACTTGCAGACCCAATACACTCAGATTCACACATGCCCACACACAAATTCACTCACACACACCTTCACACACTCTTACACACTCACAAATACACACTCTCAAGCACTCACACTCTCACACACATACGCTCACACACACTCTCATATACATACCCACACACATTCACATTCACACACATGCACTCACACACATACCCAACACTAACACACACTCACAAATACACATTCACATCCCCCACCCCCACTCAAACACAAATATACACACATACTCACACGCACTACACACACATTCTCCCACTCCCACTCAAACACAAATATAAACATACACAAGTGCACACTTACACACACCTGCACACTCTCACACACCCACTACACACACATACACACACATTCCCCACTCACACTCAAACATAAATACACACAGATACACACTCACACACACTCCCATACACTCATATGCTTGTACACACAGACACACAGTCCCCACATTCACACAAAGACATTCACACATACCATATACACAATCACACCCCCACACACACTCAGGCACATGCACACATACACATTCACATAGCTCCACACTCACGCACATAAACACACACTCGCACTCACACGCATACATACACACTGACTGAATCTTGGAATTCAAAACTCAGACACCAGTCCCTTTTCCTTAAAGCCATTATCCCTAGAGAAATGAAAGGTTCTCAGAATGAATAGCATTTCCCAGCACATTGTAAATTCCCTCAATGTGAGTGACTTCATCAGGCCCCATTGTGAGAGGAGCTTGCTAGAGAGATAGAAAGGGTCATGGGAAGTGGAGGCAGGACCTGGAGTCCCTGTGGGAAGTTCTGAAAGCGGATGTCTAGGCAAAAAGAAATGAGGAGATGAAGGTCTGTGGCATCGAGAACAAATCGAGTCAATCTCCTGATTTGGTGGCCTCTACCCTGTCCGCTGGACGCTTGCCCACATTTACTGTAATCGTTCTTTCATAACAGAAGGCAACGTGCTTTTCCTTAAAAGGCCAGATAAGTAGATATCTTAGGCTCTCAGGGCCAAGAGGGAATATGGAGGACTGTGCATAGTTACATATACAACCATTGCAAATTTCACCAAAGGCAAAAACCATTCTCAGCTTGTGGGCTGCAAGAAAACAGGCAGCTGGCCAAACTTGGCCCATGGCCTGTAGTTTGATGATCCTTGCTCTGGAACCTCCCCCAAATATTGTTTATGGAATTCCAGAAACCAGTGCTGCCGTCCCACTAAAATGTTGATAAGCATCTGTGCACATAAAAACTTGATATCTGTAAACAGTTCCATACACACTACACATCGGCATTATACATTGAAAAAGACAGCCTGAACCCGATCATATTGACCCAGAATGGCCAAGTCATATAGTCCAGTAAAATTACTAGACTTAAAAAATATATTTGGACATCGACACAAACAAGCAAGTGCTTTATAGCTTTGTAAGGGGAAATATAGTATTAGTATCAGGCTTTTTGACAGCAATGGTTTAGCCATAAGAAAATGGAGTAGCATTTAAAATATGAAAGAAAATGTGAGCCTAAGGTTTAGAGCCAACAAACTGACTTCCATACATAAATGGCACAGAAAAACTGTTACCAGCATGTGTGAGCCCTTCCTGAAACTTGCTAAGGAATTAACTTCAGAAAAACAAAATGCCTAGTGAGGCACCAATAAAGGTACTGGTTGCAAGCTTTAAATAGTTACTTGAATAACTAAGTCCAATAATGTGGATTAAAAGAGAGAGAGCATGGTATGTATTGCTCTGTGCTCTGGCAAAATAGATACAATGTTACCGAAAATGGGACCAAAATGGGTACAACATCCGCAAAACAATTTAATGCTTTCATTAATGATAGAGGCAGTGATAGCATTTGTATTGTTATTCTGAGACTTTTGTGTGTAAGGTGGAATGAACAAACAAGCAATTATGGGATATTTTATCATTCCCGTGTCATTGAGAACCAGGGTTCTTAATCCAAAGAAAGAAGATTTAAATGTAGCCTGGGAGAAGCTTGGTAAACACCCTCGAGTTTAAGTTCTATTTTGAATCCAATGGGTCAGCATGCACACAGAACATTTTGCACAGGGACAGAACTCCCTGCATTGTGCTTCACCTTTACTGCACTTCTCAGACACCGCCCTTTCACAAACAGAAGGTTTGTGACAACTATATACTCTCGAGGGATTCATACGAGAGGATAAAACTGTAAAGCAATACAAGAAAATTTTTACTATAAAATTCAGGGGAGGCCAGAAGTGGTGGCTCATACCTATAATCCCAGCATTTGGGATGTCAACACAGAGAGATTACTTGAGGCCAGGAGTTTGAGACCAGCCTTGGCAACATAGCAAGACCCCATCTCTACAAAAATATCAAAATTAAAAAATCAACTGGGAGTGGTGGTATGTGCCTATAGTACCAGCTACTCAGGAGGCTGAAGCAGGAGGATCACTTGAGCCAAAGAGGTCGAGGCTGCAGTGACCTATGATCATGCTACTGCACTCCAGCCAGGGCAAAAGAATGTGACTTTGTCTTTAAAATAAATAAATAAGAAGGAAAGCCAGAGGAGTGGCTACTTCAGGGAGATTTGGTATGATTGTATGGAGAAACTCTATGAAGGCTAGGAAAGCACCGTTTTTGACCTGGGTGTTGGTTTTAAGTGCGCTCACATTATAAGTAAGTGATCTAGGCATGTGTTTCGTGCTGTTTTGGTAGAGCTCCTATATTTTACAATAAAAGTTTTTAACAGGAAAAAATTAAAACAAACCCAGTAAATTTCAAAGTTACCTTCCCCTTCAAAGAGGAAATTTGTTTTTATGTACAAATTAGGGCTAAGACTTCAGAAGAAAAAAAGAGGATAAAAAGTCAGGATATGGCTTTGGAGGAAGAATGTAAAGCAAAAATAATTAGCACTATTTATATCAAGCCATGTGAAGATAATATCTTACTGAATCAATGTCATGATATTGAGGGTTAAGATGCATATATGGTTAATGTGAGGTGCTTACAGTCAAAGTAGTTAGTTAACTTAAGCAAAAAGAATAGTGTGAGATTTGAAGTTTCTAACTACATAGAGTGATACATTTCAAATATCAGACCCAACCACATTTTAAAAGTCAGAGTAGTCTGGGCATGGTGGCTCACATCTCTAATCCCAGCACTTCGGGAGGCCAAGGCAGGAGGATTGCATGAGGCCAGAAGTTCAAGACCAGCCTGGCCAACATGGAAAACCCCACCTCTACTAGAAACACAAAAATTATCCAGGTGTGGTGGTGTGCACCTGTAGTCCTAGCTACTTGGGAGGCTGAAGCACGAGAATCCTTGAACCCAGGAGGTGGAGGTTGCAGTGAGCCAAGATCATGCCACTGCATTCCAGCCTGGGTAACAAAGTAAGACTTTGTCATAAAATAAAATAAAATAAAAGTAAGACGATATATTCCAGAAATTTGAACCTTCTACTATAGTTGCTGATAGACTTGCAAATCCTATGATTTGCAAATTGGCTTACAAGTTGGCTTCATAGTGATTAGTCCAACAGGATAACTGAATTAGGCCTGCCTATTCTTAGGCATGACTGAAACTCATTTAATTTTCAACACTGTCAGTCTTAGCAATCAATATTTTGTCTTATACATTTTATTTGAAATATTTATATGAAAAGGAATATGTAATAACTTTTTATACTGAAGGTTCATACTCACAGTTAAATACATTTCTAGTTAGTTGAGCAGGTGTTCTACTCATAGCTAAGGCTGAAGGGTTTGCTTGAGCCATATGCCTTTTGAGAGAAACAGGCCAGTAGGACCAAAGTGTGCTTGAGCTACCAGCAATCCAATTTACCCTATTGTCTCCTTGGATTAAGCGTTGGCTCTGCTAGCCCAGGCACACAGTTGAATTGAATTAACAAGGTTATTCAAAGCCTGGAATCACTATGATAGAGGAATGTTGTTTATCAGGTAACCTTATTCCTTATTTTAAATTAGATTTTTTTTTCCAAGGTAAATTAAAATGCTTTATTAAAATAAATAAAACATTCTTAAGAGACTCTCAGATTACAAACACAACACACATACAAGAGACCTGTATTTCCTGGCTTTCTGTCCAAGGGCCAAACCGACACTTTGGGACATGGATTTCTAGGGCCCCTACTACAAAGAACAGTCTTGTTGCCTCTGAGAGTCCAGATTAGCTTCACCCAGTAGGATCTGAAGGTGGAAGCAAGGACTCAGAAATAGAAGAGGAAAGTGTGGAAACAAGCCAGGTGGAATTAGATCATATAGTGGAGAGGAAAATAGTAGGGCAACTTTAAATAAACCCTTTGTAAACTCTGGGGAGAAAATGTGCAATGAAGGTGCACTTGCAGGGGTTAGCTTTTTATATTTTTTAGGTCTGACCATGAATAAAGCTTCTGAAGAGCAGAAGTGGAGCAAGAAAACTCAAGGTGAAGGCCCTCAGAAGCAGGAAGAATCTCAGTGGTCACCCAGTCCAGCCTGGCCCAGCCCACAACTCATGCAGCAGACGTTAATTATTTGCGTAGCCTCTCAGGCAAGCTGTCAGCCAGTTGCTGAGGAAGGAATACAGGGACCTAGGAGACTAAAAGACAAACAGCTCCCGATCAGGCATGGGAAAAATTGATAAATGAAGTCAATCTTCATGGTTTCCAAGTTCCCTCCTTTCTGCCCTGTCTCCTCTGCAGAACAACTGCTACACTTTTTCACTGGCCCAGTACTCACTTATAGCCTGACTGGGGGACTTTGTAATTAATTAGAGTTTCATAATGTGATGTGCTGCCTTGTGTGATAACAAGCTTCCTGTCATGGAAAGCAACCAAGCCAAAGCTGCATGACCATGAACCAGGAACACTTCAGAAGTGTGTGGAATGGGAAAGCAGAACTGAGGCCCTCCACTCACAAATAGTAGGAGGCTCTTATAGCACCAATTGCAGACATTGATATCAATTCAGCAAATCTTTATTGATCTTTTACAACAAGCCAGGCACTGTGCTGCCATCACCAGGAAACTGCAAGCTCAATAAGCACCAAGACCATGCATTCTTTATTCAGCATTCTAGACTGAACCTGTTGTCTGGAACAAAGCAAGTATTCAATATTTGTGAAGTGAGTGAACGAATGAATCATTGGTACAATGCTGAATAATTGTTAACAAGGTGATATAATCAATTTTCTTACCCTTTAGTACCTAAGATTTACTAAATGTAAAGTGGGATTAATAATACTAACCTTTTAAGGTTATTACAAGAATTAAATTTTAAAATATAGATGCCTGCATTTGTTCATGAAAGAGCAATTGATAAAATACTTGCACTCTTACCATTAAAAATAACTAGAAAAACTGGAAAAATATATGAAATAAATGTTTTCAGACATTGGACAATACCTACTACAGGACTATGATCTCTGATTAAAGGTGGAAACAAACAAAGTGAATGCTTAAGGCTTTCTGCCTGAAGACAATTTCCAGACCACCCACTAGAGAGAGAAAATGCAAACAGATCCCAGCAGCCTGCTCAACTGTGGAAAAAATATATATATAGTTCAGGAAACTGGAGGTAGCTAGAACTTGTACAGCAGAATTCCGGAGGGAAGGAGGCTACACACACACACACACACACACACACACACACACACACAAGAGCTACAACAATCTGCATCAGGAGCCCTTGAATATGAATCTACACATGTCTAGGGTGAAATTCCATGAGACTAGGAGAAAGAACAGCTGCAGTAAAGGAAAATTATTTGTGGTAATAATAAGCTGAAAAATTCCCAGAGCTCACATATGACTGGGAAGTTTTCAAGTTCCCACCAAGCAGCGATTATTCATTAAGTACACGGGATATTCATTAGAGACACAGGAAGGGATATGCCCTAGTAGAAGGAATAAACTAGGCCTAGAAGAAAAGGTTACTCTTGACCCGAGTCCATAATTAAAAAAAAAAGAAAACTTGAAAGGATCAAGCAGGTCTACAAATAACTTAACTGCCTGCTAGAACAAAGTACAACACCCTTTAAGGAATGAGACAAAATCCAGTACTCAATAGCATAAAATACAATGTGTAACTCCAGTAAGAAAAAAAATTATTAGATATGTAAACAAGTGGCGAAATGTGACCAAGAACCAAAATAAAGAATCTATCAGTGACAACAATGACAGAAATAATGTAATTAGCTGAAAAGACATCAAAGCAGTTATTACTAATATTACAAATTTGTTCAAAGAGTTAAAGAAAAACATAAATGCTATGAGTGAGATGAAAGATATTGTCAAAATGAACTGGTAGAGATAAAAAATACAGCATTTAAAATTAAAAATTCACTGAATGAATGGAAGTAACAAGCAATTAGACACTGCAGTAAACTTGAAAATATAGAAATAGAACCTATCTAAGATAAAATGTACAGATAAAAGAGGGGTGAAAAAAAAATGAAAGAAATGTCAGTGAGCTGTGTGATCCTATCAGTCACTCTAATACACAGATAATTGGAGTCCTAGAAACATAAAACAGAGTAAAAAAAAAAAAAAAGAAAAGAAAAAATAATGACTACAATTTTTTTACAAAATTCAAAGAAAACAAAAAAACTCAAAGATCTAAGATCTAAAAACCCAAATTAGGCTGGGCATGGTGGTTCACACTTGTAATCCCAGCACTCTGGGAGGCTGAAGTGGGAGGGTCACTTGAGCCCAGGAGTTTGAGACCAGCCTGGACAATATTGCAAGACCCCATCTCCAAAAAAAAAAAAAAGCTGAGCACAGTGGCACATATCTGTAGTCCTAGCTACTTGGGATGCTGAGGCAGGAGGAGTGCCCAGGAGGTAAAGGATGCAATGAGCCATGATCACCCCCACTGCACTCCAGCTTGGGTGAGAGTGAGACAATCTCTAAAAATTTTTTAAAACCCACATTAGGATAAACATGAAAAAAAGCCACACCAAGGTATATCATAAGCGAATTGCTAAAAACTGACAATAATGAGAAAATCTGAAAAGCAGCCAAAGAAACAAAGAGTATATTATTAAGAAACAAAGGTAAGAAAAAGCACCTGATGTATTGACAGAAACCACATAAGCCAGAGGACAACAAATCAACATCATTAAAGTGCAAATAAAAACAAAAGTGACATCTCAGAAATTATACTCAGCACAGACGTTTTCCAATAGTAAGGAAAAATAAAAGTGTTTCAGTACAAAAAAAAGAAAAACAAAACAAGACATTTCACCTCTAGCAGACTACAAAAGAAGACATGGTAGAATAAAAACAGGACCACATGGAAATCTCTACACAAAGAAATGAACAGCACCAGAAATTATCGATATGTGGGTGAATATAAAATAGATGTCTTATATTTTAATTTCTTTAAAAAATAACTGTTTAAAACAAAAGCAGTGACAACGTATTCTAGAGTTTATCACACTTAGAAGTAATATATATAAGAACAATAGCACAAACGATGAGAGAGAGAAAATGTACATGTTGCTATGAGTTTCTCAAATTATGGCATAATATCTTTTAAAAATAGACTAGGATGAGTTGAAGATGAATATTTCAAATGCTAGAGCAAACAAGAAAATATTTTAAAAGCAAAACTAAAAAATATCTAGGAAGCCAGGAGAATGGCTAAAGCAAAAAAGACAGACAGTAACAAATATTGGCAAGAATGTGGAATATTTGCAGGTCTCATACATTGCTGATGAGAAAGTAACATTGTTCTAACACTTTTGAAAAAAGTTTAGCAGTTTCTTACAAAGTTAAACATATACTTAACATATGACCCCCAATTCCACTCCTAATAATTTACCCAAAAGAAATAAAAATGTATGCCTCCATGAAGACTCGTGCATGGATGTTCATGGCATCTTTATTTACAATAGCCAGGCACTGAAACAAACCAAATGTACAAAAATGGAGAACGGATAAACCAATAATGACACATACAGTGGAAATATAACTCAGTTTAAAAGGAAAGAAAGATGGAAAGAAGGAAAGAAGGAAGGAAGGAAGGAAAGAAGGAAGGAAGGAAGGAAGGAAAGAAGGAAGGAAGGAAGGAAGGAAGGAAGGAAGGAAGGAAGGAAGGAAGGAAGGAAGGAAGGGATGAGAAGGGACGGGAAGGGAAAGGAAGGGAAGGGAAGGAAGGGGAGGGAAGGGGAGGGAAGGGGAGGGGAGGGAAGGGAAGGGGAGGGGAGAGGAAGGAAAGGAAGGGAAGGAAGGAAAGGAAGGAAGGAAGGGAGAGAGAGAAAGAAAAGAAAGAAGAAAGAAAAGACAGAAAAGGAAAGGAAGGAAGGAGAAGGGAGGGAAAGGGAAAAGAAGGGAAGGGAAAGGGAAGGAAAGGAAAGGAAGGGAAGGAAGGAAAGAAGAAGAAAGGGTATGAACTGTTGATACAAGCAACAGCTTAAATGAATCTTATAAGCACTTGCTAAGCAAACATTTCAGGCTCAAAGAACACATATTGGATGATTCCATACTTACGAAGTTCCAACAAAGACAAAAGTAATGCATGATGGCAGAAGATACAGACCTCTGCCCAGACCTGGAGCTACGAAACCTACGGACAACAAGAACTTAAGTCCTCCCTGAGTGAAGATAGCCGGAATGAGCGCCTCCTGCACATTTGTTACAAACTGACTGTTAGCTGAGATCAGTCTCACCTGTCCTCCCAGAGAAGACTGGTGCATCTCCACCTCTCAGGCCTGCTGAGCCCTGGTGCTGATAGCTCTGGGTAGGATACTCAAAATGAAATGTTTTCTCTCTCCCTCAGTATCTTTTTTTTAAGAAATGGGGTCCTACTCTGACACCCCAGCTGGAATACAGTGGCACAGTTATAGCTAACTGCAGCCTTAATCTTCTGGGCTCAAGCAATCCTCTGCCTCTGCCTCTGCCTCCCAAGTAGCAAGGATGACAGGCATGCACCACCATGCTCGACTCTCAGTGTCTTTTAAAGAGATGAATTGTGTTCACTGAGAGTTGCTTGAAATTGTGTTATGCACATGAAAGAGTTTTCTCTTGCCTAGATGGGCTCGTTCAGGGAGCCTTTGATTTCAGTTATTAAGTACAGAGGGGCTTCAAGAGACCCTCCCCCCCCAAAGAAATACACACTTATCCTTCTCACTGGAGGGAATTTGTGAAGGGCCAGACTTGGCACTCAGGGTTTCCAATTAAGCCCTAATTGCATGCCTAAGCCAGCTACTTCCAAAGGTAATCAAACCTCTCTCACTGTTTTGTTGAAAGTGACTTAAGCGGAAAGGAAACAGCAGACAAGAGCACAAAGTCAGCAGGTGCATCTCTCAGCTTTGACCGGTTCACTGAACTTCCAGAGAAGACCTCCTAATATCAGAGAAGGAATTCTGGGGGGTGGGGACAGAAAAACAAGCATTGCTTGGCTCACATCAGGACAAACGCAGCTTCCTTTGCAGCAGGAGAGACAGCTGCTGATGCAAATATCACGTGGACTGTAATTTGGGAAAACTTGCCTGTTTGAAGAGGCTGTTGTGAGAGTGTTGATAATGTTTATAAAGATCTAGATGTCTTAATTCCTGGAGGGCCATTGCTAGTATTGGGGATGGAAATGATTTACTTTTTAATTACAGACTTGATTGTCTTTATTCTCTTTAAAAAATATACAAGGTTTTTGTTACTCTTTTCTTCAAGGTGACCATAGGTCATTCAATTCATGGCAAGGTGACCATAGGTTATTCAATTTACTCAGTAGCTCAGCCACTAATAGCCCAGAATAGGCAACATATCTGCCAGGTTTCCCAGCCCCACCAGGATCAGGCCGCAGGAAACAAGTCCTGATCCTCAATGTGGTGAGCAAAATCACACCTCCCTAAAGATGCCCACATTCTCATCCCTGGAACCTGTGAATATGTTACCACGTTAGGCAAAAGGGAATCTGCCAATGTCATTAAGGATCTTGAGATGGGGAAATTATCTTGGCTCACGTGAGTTGGACCAATATAATCACAATGACCATTGTAAGAGGGAGGCAGGAGAGTCAGAGACACAGAGAGGAGATGTGACAATGAAGCAGAGGTCAGAGTCACAGAGAGAGAGAGATTGGAGGATGCTACCCTACTGGCTTTAAAGATGGAGGAAGAGGCCAAAGCCAAGGAATGCAGATGGCTTCTAGAAGCTGGAAAAGTCAGAAAAACAGATTCTCCCCTGGAGACATCAGAAGGAACGCAGTTCTGCTGACACACTGTGATTTTAGGACTACTGACTTCCAAAACCAAGACAGTAACTAAAACTAAAACTAAAACTAAGACGGTAAATGCATGTGTGTGTGTGTGTGTGTGTGTGTGTGTGTGTGTAGACAGAGAGAGAGAGAGAGAGAGAGATGGAGTCTCACTCTGTCTCCCAGGCTGGAGTGCAATGGCATGATCTGGGCTCACTGCAGCCTCCACCTCTTGGGTTAAAGCGATTCTCCTGCCTCAGGCTCCCTAGTAGCTAGGATTATAGGCATGCACCACCACACCTGGCTAATTTTTGTATTTTTAGTAGAGACAGGGTCTCATCATGTTGGCCAGGCTGGTCTCGAACTCCTGAGCTCAAATGATCTGCCCTCCTAGACCTCCCAAAGCGCTAAGATTACAGGTATGAGCCACTGAGCCCAGCCATAATTAGTATTTTTTAAGCCACTGTGTTTGTGGAGATTTGTCACAACAGCAATAGGAAACTGACACACTTGAGGACACAAAGGAAAGGTACAAGGGCCCTGCCCACCCTCAGTGGCATCAGAGGCCTCCTTCATGTGGGCAGACAGTCACTGACATTTAGAAATACAAGAAATGGCCTTTCCCCACCCACCAGCAAGGTTGGCTACCTCTTCTCAGCCTTTCAGTAGCTCATTCCAAACAATATATTTTTGAAATAGGAATACCATTTGTCAGGCCCATGCTCCATTTTTGGCAAAGGTATAAAAAAAAAAGAAACTAAATTTGAGGATAACATTTAAGCTTCTAACAGACCATGTTCTGGAAGTCACACATTAAGTCTAATGGGGGGAAACACGTGGCCCTATTTTCCAAATATCAATGCAAATCAGAAGTGGACCTTGAAGCGTGAACAAACTATTACCACAAGGCTGTGAATTTTCTCTAACTGGAGGCTGCTAAAGCAAGAGGAGATGTTTTCCCCCCAGGAAACAAGTTCTAGAACATACTCTCTTAAGGTAAGACTTGAGGGAGTGATCAAGATGGCTAGCAATAGGAAAAATCCACCTGCTCCCACTCAAAATGTGAGTAGACATGAGTTATAGAGACACATAGTGTTTCTCTCACATCATCTGATGGGTCAATATGCCCCAGGACATAGATGGTGCAAGAATGTCTTGTAAGAGAAGAGTATTTACAGTGGTATAGAAACAAGAACTCCTCACATGTAAGCAGACCGTGAAGTTGCTCAAGTGGTATATGCTATTTCTATCCCCGGCCTCCCTCCTGTCTGGTGTTTCACAATTGGGTTGAAGGAAGTTAGCAGGCAGCTCGCTCACCATCACCAGCTTCTCTTCTGCACAATGGCAGACATCACCAGTTGATCACAGTGCCCCACTGGCCCAACCTGACCCCAGTCCCATAATTCTCCACACACTCACCAGCAATCAAGACTAGACCTGGATTCTCCAGGTAACCTATGTGCCAGGCCTGAGGGGAAGTATCCTATCTGTGGAGATCGCTTGGTCCAACAGAAAAATTGTCAAGGAAAATATTTGCCCTCCAAGTCTTTCACACAGTTGTACTTCCAGTTCAGCACCATCAATCCGTAAAAAGGTTGCAAAGTAGCAGGGCAAAGACAGCTAAGGAGGCGTGGACAGGCTTGCTCCATGGGCTGTGTCCAGGTCCAGGTGCCAAGTGGGGATTCCTGAGCAGCCCAAGCAGGGCAGGATTTAGAAAGGAAAAGGAGAGAGAACAGAAGAGTGGCAGGAAGGCTTGGAAGACAAGCTTCACAACCTCACGGTTTCACCCAGTTCTGGCCTCCCTTCTAATACAGAAAGTGCCAGGAGTCTGTCCTCCCCCTTCTCCACGTGAATCCTCCTCTTCCCCACATGAACCTCACATGACCCCCGGTCCCCAGGGCTTGCCATCACTTCTGTTGCTATGGAAACCTCTGGCCTCATCCAGCAATAGCATCACAGTTTTAGTGAGTGAAGCCGTGTAACTGCTGCCCATCGGTTATAAAGGCTCAACAGCAGCCCGGGGATTACAGGATCTGCTGAGGTCATGATTTTTCATTAAGGCTTGTTTGCTCCGTTACTAGGGAGAAATGGCATGCAGATCCCGGCGGAGGGGCACAGAGTTCATTTAATAGCACCTCATTTAGAGGAAAGCCCAATTGCTGAGCTTCTGGAGTGGGAATAGCACAATACAGCCTGGTAGGCACCTCCCTCTGGCCCCACCTCCAGGTCCCAGAGAACAACAGGCTGCCTGAGAACTGACAGTTAGATCTGGAGATAGAGGAAAGGGTGAATAAAATGCTTTTCTAAGAAAGCTCACTCTTCCTCACCACAGGCACGCACATTCACACTAGACTGCTGTTTTTCCCTCCTTTCTCATCTGGATATTTGATGTCAAAGGCGAATTTGGGGGCTGGATCATTCATTACATTTCTGTAATATTATCTAAATCATTTCTCACATTGGAAAACTAAATATGGGTAAATAATAGCACAGTAGGGAATGGATTAAAAATAATAATGAATGTCAAATGATTGCAGATATTGACAATATATAGAACAACATGCACATGAAAAGGTGAACAAGCAGCTTATTTGTTATATGTTATTTTATATAATATTTTATATATATTATATATTATATATATAAATTTTGAGAATTATACATCTAAGTTTGCCTAAGGATGAGGGAGGGTAACGAGTGTGATTATTTTGTCTTTATTTTTTAGTTTTTTCTATTAAAAAGATGAATTGCTTTTGTAAAAAGAAAAAAATTAAGTTCTTTAATGTTCAAAAGTTTTGCTAAATCTAATAAGCCTGTTTACAATAATTAGCCTCTTATTATTGTGTAATAATAGGCAGAAGAAAAGTGACTAAACATGTTATTGGGTACTGCTAGAAGAGAGAAAAATGTGTCCATAGCAAACTTAGAAGAGTGTGTGGGCCTTAACACAGTTCTTTGGATTCCAGTTGAGTAACTGCCATCACTGTCACCCACCATCATCATCATATCATCATATCACCATCACCATCACCATCATTACCATCATCAGCACCATCAGCACCGTCATCCTCATCACCATCACTGTCACCATCATCATCTCATCACCATCACCATTATCATTAGCACCATCACCATCAGCACCATCACCACCATCACCATCATCATCACCATCATCCTCATCACCATCACCATCACCATCATCATCATCACCATCACCATCATCAGTGCAATCACCATCATCATTAGCAGCAGCAGCAGCACCATCACCATCAGCACCATCATCACCATCATCATCCTGACCATCACCATCATCGTCACCATCACCATTATCATCATCACCATCAAAACCATCACCATCACCATCACCATTTGTTTGTGTCATTTATGATTTCTTTCAACAGTGTTTTGCAGTTTTCCCTGTTTCACCTCCTTGGTTAGGTATATTCTTAAGTATTTTATTTTTTTGCAGCTATTGTAAAAGGGAGTGAGTTCTTGATTTGATTCTCAGTTTGATTTGTGTACATTAATTTTGTATATTGAAACTTTGCTGAATTTATCAGTTCTAGGAGCTTTTTGGAGGAGTCTTTAGGGTTTTCTGTATATATAATCACCTCATCAGCAAACAGTGACAGTTTGACTTCCTCATTACTGATTTGGATGCCCTTTATTTCTTTCTCTTATCTGGTTGCTCTGGCTAGGACTTCCAGTACTATGTTGAATAAAAGTGGTGAAAGTGGACATCCTTGTCTTGTTCCAGTTCTCAGGATAAATGCTTTCAACTTTTCCCCATTCAGTAGTATGTTGGCTGTGGGTTTGTCATAGATGGTTTTTATTACATTAAGTTATATCCCTTCTATGCCAGTTTTGCTGAGGGTTTTAATCATAAAGGAATGCTGGATTATCAAATGCTTTTTCTGTGTCTATTTAGATGATCATGTGATTTTTGTTTTTAATTCTGAGCTCATACACTATTTACAGTAAGGTAATCAGATGTCTCCTTGGGCACAGCCCTGGATACTCTCAGTCTTGGTGAATTGTCAGGATGCCCACCAAAGCCCAAGAGCAATAGAACACAATGCTGAAGAACCAAGCAGGTTGCTGGCAAAAGATGCAACCTTAAAGCTTGCATGAAAGAGAACACTCGGAAACAGCTATCTTCAGATTTAGCCATTGTGTCAATGGCAAGAATGCTGCAGGAAAAAAAAAAAGAGATGGAGAGAGAAGGTTTCAGAACATGAGAAAAATGTCTAGGAGGTATACACAGAACTATTAAGAATATTTGCTTTGTGCATGGCATTTGAATGTACTGCTGAAGTATTCTACATTTTACATTGAACATGCATATTTTCAAAATTAATCAAAATGTTTAATCAAACATTTAAAATTCCAGCATTTTAAATGTTGGAAGCTGATGTGCTAATAGTACCCGCTGCCTTCCCATCTAATAGAGGTCACACCCAAGCCCCCTCCCTTCTTTATCTCCTGTCCTGCATACACCCCTTGGTCTCTTCCACATGTTCATGTGGACATCACACACTGAGGCCAGAAAGGGAGAAGAAAGAGCACCCTGCTCCAGGTTCTGAGACCCCTCCTGCCTATTTGTGGAGTGAGCAGTAGATGGACCCAGTTCTACCTTTGGCTCTTAGAGGAAGGGGTGATTTCTGCATCCATGAGGAGAAGACCACCTTTTCTCTGAAGGTCAGTGGAAGCATCTTCTAACTCTCAATGGTCTCTGGCCCTTCATGCTTCCCATGGCTAGGAGCGTGCCATGTAGTGGGAAGTTGACGAATCTGAGCCAAATATGCACCACGTAGTCTGGATAGATGTGTTGGGAGATGTCTACTTTTACTTCATGTGGAAAACAGAAATTATGGGCACGATATTTTATGCTATTTGCTTACGTAATTGTTTAGCTTAGCAAAAGCCAATCTCAAATACCAAGAGAAATCATTTTAAAATGCATACAAACAAAATATGGAGGCAATAAAACCAATAACCTCCACCACACTCCATTACTCCACTAAGGGAATACAGTTGCATTCATCAGTCAATACACTGGGATAATCACCTCCTTTGGGTGCCATGTTGAATGTGACATTTCTCGAAGAGAAGACTTGGCCAACATGGCTAATTATGCATTGCCCCAGTGATGCTCTGGATGCTAAAGCCAAATGTAGGGGTTAGGTGCCTGC
Source organism: Macaca thibetana thibetana (assembly GCF_024542745.1). NCBI lineage: Eukaryota > Metazoa > Chordata > Mammalia > Primates > Cercopithecidae > Macaca > Macaca thibetana. Next base: position 156,036,916 of record NC_065580.1, on the reverse strand, counting down.
TTCAGTCTACGGCCTCCTTTCCACATGTGGAAATAGCTCTGCACTGTGAAATATAGGCCCATCATCATATAGGTATTCAGACAGTGCGGCCTGATCGAAAATAAAGCCACAAGCAAGAAGGCTGCAAAAGTCCAAAACAGTTGAAAGAAAGGAGGCAGACAAAACCAGAGAAACAGTCACTTCAGACTCAATATGAGGATAACAGGGAGGGAAATATCCCAGATGAAGTCAGTGCCCAACCAGAACCACAGCGGTTAGGAAGACATAGGGGCATGTCTGTAGAGCTTTGTAATGGCAGGTGTATATGCCTTGTTATATAACATCCTTTGGTGTACAATGAGAACATCCAAAAAAAATGCAGCAGTCAAAACATACTTATCTCCTTACTCTGGAATAGGAAGAGCTAACTAGAAAATAGAAGATGTATTTTAAATCCAGGTTTTACTTTTACCCTTTTCCAGATAGTTAAACTGATCGAGGTTATTTTCATTTTAGCGGATCTGTTTTCAGGGTTGGAGTTGTATAGGGAATTTCTTGGTTATTTTACAGAAATATATGACTAGGTGATATGGTTTGGATGTCAGTCTTTTCAAGTATGATCCCCAATGTTGGAGAAGGGGCTTGGTGGGAAGTTCACTCATGAATGGCTTGGTTCTCTCCCCAAGTAATGAGTGCATTATCGCTGTGTTAGATCACGCAGAGCTGGTTGTTTTAAAAGAAACTGACACTTCTCTTTCTTCCTCTCTCACCATGTAATGCCTTTGCCTTCCACGTTGAATGTAAGTTTTCTGAGGCCCTCACCAGAAGCAGATGCTGGAGCTATGCTTCTAGTACAGCCTGCAGAACCATGAGCCAAGTATACCTCTTTTCCTTATCAGTTACCCAGCCTCAGGTATTCCTATACAGGAATGTGAAACAAATATATTATGTTTTAAGAAAACTTAAGGGAAGAGGGCTTGAGGCCGTGCATTCCAGATACATAGAGCTGTCCTGAATACTAAGATTCACAGTGAGAGGTAGGTGAAGATGCACTTAAGAGGCAAAGGAAGAGAAGGAATATAAAAGGAAGTAAGAGGCCAATGAAATTCTACATGGAAGATAAGTTGTCAACATAACCTATTCTTTTCCCTGAACTTTTATCTAGGAAGCAATAGAGTGGATGTTATTTCTTTATTTTTTTCTAATTATGCTTATGAAAGAATATTTTAAAACCACAGCAATGTATATAGAAGTTGATGTCATTGCAAGCATATTTTTAGTATCCTTGTCTCTTTGGGGGAAAAAAAAGAAACAAGGAAGAAAGTCAGTGTAGCAGTTAGCTCCTGCTGTGTAACAAATTACCCAAGGATGCAGTGGCTTAAAACAATATTCAGTTATTTCGCTCATGATGAGGTGGGGCTGGGCTCAGCTGGGCAATACATCTGATCTCAGCTGGGCTCACTTGTGCACCTGCATGTCAGCCTCTGGTTTGGTTGGGGACTGGCTCATATTACATGGCCTTACCTGGAATGAGTCACCTCTGCTCCACGTGGTCTCTCATCCTGTAGCAGGCTGGCCTGTAGCATGAAAGCTACAGGGCTCCAGGAGAACCACTGGAGATAAGCAAGTTCTCTTGAGGCTTATGCTTGATTCTCAAGTACTATGATGGTGGCTGCCACATTCTATGGGTCAAAGCAAGTCACAAGGCCCACACAGATTCAAGATATGGGGAAACAGACTCCTCCTCTTATTGAGAGAAGCTACAAAGTCACACCAAAAAGTATGTGCATAACAGAGAATGAAGGATTTGGCCCATTTGTTGTGCAAGTTACTCCAGAGAAAAAGTCAGAAAACCATTTTTGCTTTGAGTAATTCAGTTTAACTAGGAAAGTGGATTGAGTGATTCACTGCATGGGAACATACTCAGCTCTCTGCCTCCCCTTGACTACTAGATGTAGCCACAGGTTTCCTCAATGCACTCAACTGGGCTACCTTAGAAGTGTCTAAGAGGCTGTGCATGCACTTAAAAGTTTTTTAATTGAATCTTGCACAGAATTCTCTTAAATATAAAGTTCTAAACAGAAAAGTCTTATTCTAGGCTGGGAGCCTAGCTGTCCTTTGAGAGATGTTGTATTAATCCATTCTCACACTGCTCTAAGGAACTTCCCAAGGTTGGATAATTTATAAAGGAAAGAGGTTTAATTGATTCACAATTTTGTATGAGTGTGGAGGCCTCAGGAAACTTATAATCATGGCAGAGGCAAAGGGCGGGAAGGTACCTTCTTCACAATGCGGCAGGAGAGATAAGTGCTTAGTGAAGAGGGAAGAGCCCCTTATAAAACCATCAGATCCCATGAGAACTCATTCACTATCATGAGAACAGCATGGGGGAAACTGCCCCCATGATTCAATGACTTCCACCTGATCTATCCTTTGACACGGGGGAATTACGGGGATTACAATTCAAGATGAGATTTGGGTGGCAACACAAAGCCTAATCATATCAGATATAGTATTCACTCTTTTGGAAAAAATCAAAGGCTTTAACTTCTGCTAAAAGTTCCAAACTTGGAAGAGATGCACATAACTAAAAGCAAAGGAGGACCACTTTTGGTGAGAATTTAACTTTTTTCCCAGAGTAATAAATGCACGTGGATAAAATGTCAAATAGTATAAATATATCTATAGTAAAAAGCAAGAGTATCTACTCAACTCCTTCTTATCTCTAAACCTACTTACAAAAAAAATTAGCCTAACTTTTAAAAATCTGCCCATATTTAGTTCTTTACAGAGTTATTTCTAAATAACAACCTCAATTTTGTATGTCTTTAATTATCAAATTTAGGCATTATTGCCTGCAATAAGAGATGAGGACTAAGTTGACAAAAGCATTTTAAATTATTTTTCTTCTTTCCTCCCCATATAGTTATATCATGGATGTTTGTTCCTTTACAGTTTTTATAATTTATCCACTTGATCAATTATGGACAGTATCTCATGATTTCTTCTTCTTAAAATGAGTATATGAATGCCCCTCTCTTTCCTTCATGTCTCCTTTCATCTCCTTTCATACTTTCATTTTTTTCACGGCTAACATTTGCAGTACATGCATTTTGTTCTGTAAACACAATTTTGCTTTGTCCTTAGGTTCAGATGAAAATAAATACATCAAAAATCAAGCAATAATTAATTTCATCTTTCATACATTTTGTTTTTCTTGGAGTATTTAATTATCTCTCTGTCTATATCTACCTTATAATCTCTGCCTTTGTCACATCCTTACCATCATCTAATATTTAAGGACATTTTCAAATACATGAAATTGGTTTTTTTTCCTTTTCCCATCTTTATGGAGTCCTTTTGCTCTAGCCTGATCCCTCTCTAATTCTGTTTCAGAGGTGTCCATCTGCATACAATCTACTCTTATTACAGGAAAGGGGTCCTGATCCAGACCCCCAGAGAAGGTTCTTTGATCTCATGCAAGAAGGAATTCAGGGTGAGTCCCTAGAGTAAAGTGAAAGCAAGTTTATTAAGAAAGTAAAGGAATAAAGAATGGCTACTCCATAGACAGAGCAGCCCCAAGGGCTGCCCATTTTTATGGTTATTTCTTGGTTATATGCTAAACAAGAGGGAGATTATTCATGCCCCCTTTTTAGACCATATAGGGTAACTTTCTTACATTGCCATGGCATTTGTAAATTGCCATGGTGCTGGTGGGAGTGTAGCAGTGAGGACAACCAGAGGTCATTCTCATGGCCATCTTGGTTTTGGTGGGTTTTAGTCAGCTTCTTTACTGCAATCTGTTTTATCAGCAAGATCTTTATGACCTGTATCTTGTGCCCACCTCTTTTTCATCCTGTGACATGGAATGCTTTAACCATCTGGGAATGTAGCCCAGTAGGTCTCAGCCTTATTTTACCCAGCCCTTACTCAAGATGGAGCTGCTCTGGTTCAAAAACCTCTGATACTCTTACTGGACCTTAAGTCCTCCTCTCTTGGTTCACTCCCTTGTTTTGCTGGAGCATGTCTATAAATAGCTTTGTCACAAAGGTTGCCAAGGAAATAAAACCTCTGGGTTCTTGCATAATCTGTCTTCACAGCTAATTGGTAATTTTGTTGCATATACAATTCTAAGCTGAAAATCATTTGCCTCAGAACTTGGAAGACATCCCTCTCAGTCATGTAACATTAAGTATCACTGGTTAGAATTCTTCAGCCAGCCTGACTCTTATCCTTTGTAAAAGAACAGTTCTTACTCTACAGAGGCTTTCTGAGTCTTTTATTAGTTGAAGTATCCTGAACCTTTGTAACAATGTGTCTCAATGTGGTCTTTCTCATGCATGATGCCAGGATCAAAGGGCCATTTCAGTTTAAGGACATGTTCCCTATTCAGCCCTAGAAAATATCCTTCTAATATTCCTTCAAAAACTCTTTCCCTTGTGTTTGCTTTGGTCTCACTTTCTGGAATTTCTGTTAATTGTATGTTGGCCTTCTAAATAGACTTTTATTGTCTCTCAGTTTCTTACATATGTTTCTATTCCTTTTTGTTTGATTTTGTTGTCCCGCTTGATAAGAAATTACCCCAGCTTTCATTGTTAAACCTTCTGTTGAATTTTGTAGCTTGCATATCTCTTTTTTCTTTCCAAGATATCTTTCCTGTTCTCTGATAGTCTTTTTTAACATCTTGTTTGTGTATTATAAATTTTATGTCTTCTCAAATCTCTCTGAGGATATCAATTGGATTTTTTAAAGTACATTTTTATTCCCTGAATTATTTGCTTCCTCCTGGGTCATTTTCTTCTGCTTGTTTACCTTGGTCTTTTTTCTTTACATTGCAGACTCTCCTCAAATGCCTGTTACCCAATTGTCCATTTCTATTTTAAAATACAGCAATTGCAAGGCTGTGAGCTTTGTGTCTGTAAATGAGGCACTTTCTGGAAGGTTTCACTCCAGCATGAACAGGATAGAAACCAGTTGAACCCGTAGGGCCCTAGAATTCAGAGCCTGGGGACACCAGTACTCATTTGCTACTCTACCATTCCACAGACAACTTGATTTGTTTAGTGGAGAAACCTTTGCTTTTGTGCCTAAGGGTAAACATCTGCTTATTGGCTGTACTGTGCTCATAGGGTAGGAAATATTTTGTCATGGCTCAACCCTTTTTTCTCTTTCCAACTTGTAGGTTCAAGGGGCACATGGCACAGATTTGTTACATGACTCAATTGCTTGTTGCAGGGATTTGGTGGCCAGATAATTTTGTCACCCAGGTAATCAACACAGTACCCAACAGTTTTTCAATTCTTACTTTTTTCCTCACCCTGCACCCTCAAATAAGCCCCAGTGTCTATTGTTCCCTTCTTTGTGTCCATGTATATTCAATATTTAGCTCCCACTTATAAATAAGAACATGCAGCATTTGGTTTACTGTTCCTGTGTTAATTCACTTAGGTGTATGGCCTCCAGCTCCATTCATGTTGCAACAGAGGACATGATCTCATTTTTTTTTATAGCTGTGTAGTATTCAGTCGTATATAGGTACCACATTTTCTTTATTCAGTCCACCACTGATGGGCATCTAGATTGATGTATGTCTTTGCTCTTGTAAATAGTGCTTTTATAAACATATGGATTCATGTGTCCTTGTGGTAAAACAATTTATATTCCCTTGGGTATGTATCCAATAATGGAATTGCTGTGTTGAATGGTGGTTCTGTTTTAAGTTCTTTGAGAAATCTCCAGACAGTTTTCCACAGAGGCTGAACTAATTTACATTCCCACTAGCAATGTATAAGTCCCTTTACTCTGCAACCTTGCAGCATCTGTTTTTGTTTTTTTTTTTTTAAATGAGAGCCATTCTGACTGGTGTGAGATGGCTCTTATTGTGGTTTTTATTTGCATCTCCCTAGTGATTAGTGATACTGAGCATTTTTCATATGATTCTTGCTCACGTGTTTTGTGTCTTCTTTTGAGAAGTGTCTGTTCATTTTAAAAATGGGATTGTTTGTTTTCTGCTTGTTGACACGTTTGAGTTCCTTATAGATTCTGGATATTGGACTTTTGTTGGATGCATAGTTTGGAAATATTTTCTCCCATTTTATAGATTGTCTGTTTACTCTGAGGGCTCAACTCCTGGTTAATCCTCCTACATCACATGCCTACCTCCAAAAGTGTTCTGAATTCAGAGCCCCCATGGGATTCTACAGAGCACATAGGCAGCTGCAGAGTTGAGGGTCTTCCTTTCCATGATTCATCATTCACCATCACTCTACACAATTTTGTCTTTAGAAAATGCATAGGAAGCTGTCATTCATTGGCAGGTCTCCTCTGATTTTCTTTCTGGTTGAAAGAGAATATATTTTTTATTCCCTTACTTTCCTTATAATAGCATCTTGAGAGGAAGAGATAAAAACACATATGTTCCACCTCTCATTCTAAACTGGAAGCCACTTTCTGAAGGAATCGACTGCCCAAAGAAGAATTTCATTTAGTTAATTATTCAAAAGATTCAACTAAAATAAGAAAATTCCATTCAATGACATTTTCTTGGGTATCACTTTGTTCAAAGTACAGTGCCTGACTAACTCAGGAATTTATAAGACAGTAGGATTTGGTGCTTGTCCCCAGAGAATTTATGTTCCGATAGAAATAGCAGACATTTATTAACATGTTGTAACTGTACTTTTGACTGTATACTGATATTAAGAGATGAGTAAATATACCTGAATGCCCCCAAGAATGGCTTTTAGTGCAACATTTCAATTTGGCTGCAAATATCACAACCACAACTAATGGTAGCCTTGGACCCAAGAGTATTGCATATTTGTTACACAATACTGGATATTTTGCATTTCAAGGAAAAGTCTCACCCTCCCTCCATATGGAGCAGTCTTTTTCTTAATTTTCATATGTTTACAGAAATGAGAACTTTGGATATTGTGAAATAAATACTGGCTAATGCCAGAGCTTCCTGCATCTCTCTCAAGACCCAGCATGATACAAACACCTCTGTCAGATTTCCCTTGACTAATTTAAAAGCTGTGAATTCCTTCTGCTTGCCCAGATTTTAAGCCTTCTATCCCTGGAATGCCACCTCCTCTTCTTTTCTGTCCTTGTGCCATTCTGTTTTTTCCAGCAATGCATACCTATTTTTCCAGACTCAGCTAAACCAGCATGTGTCCTGCTAACTTGTCACTTTTCTTACCTTCTCTATCTCCTCAAGCAGAGATGGGTAATTCCTCCTATAATGAGACATTTGCCAATCACTGACTACTCACCTGCACCTCCACACTTTCCAATCCCTTCCCATTAAGTAGGGACACCTGGCTACTTCTGGCCATTCAGTTAGGAGCAGAAGTGATGTGAGTAACTGCCAGGCCAACACAATTAACTGCTAGTGCAAGACTTTCCAGCTGTTTCTTCCCTGAACCCACTGACTTGAAAGCCATGTGTTTTCATTAGAGTAACCATAATATGCAAGTAGCTTAGATCCCCAAGTCTCCGTGTAGAAGGGAGCTACCACGGGGAGCTCTTGGGCCTGCAGCAGAACTTACAAGCAAGAAAATACATTTGCCAATTAATAAGAAAAAAGACAGCCAAGTTAACAGAAAAATAGGCAGGAGAGGTCATTCACAATAGAGGGTACAAGTGGCCAAAAAGAAAATGAGATTTTCAACTTTATTACTCATCAGAGAAATGCAAGCGAAAAGCACAATGAGATATTACATGAATAACTGAAATGAAAAAAAAATGACATTCCTAAATGTTGAGAAGGCCATGGAACAACTGGAACTCTAACAACCTCCTGGATAGAATTTGAACTGGTAAAACCCCCTTGTGTAACTGGCAATTTCTAATAAAGCTAAACATATGCTTACCCCTAATCTAGAAACTTCACATCTAAGATTGTTATACCAGAACTATGTGTAATAGTCAAAACAATAAAAAACTCAATTGTCCATCAGCAGAATGTAACTGTCCTGGGGTGTATCCATGCAATGAAATATTACACAGCAGTAAAAAGAAACAAACTACTTCTATCACAACACAGATGAATCTCACAAACAAGGGTGGGCAGAAGAAGCCATTTTTATGGGTATTTCATTGCAATCCTCTTTTGTAACAGGTATGCTTTTATTTATAAAGGTCAAATACTTTTTAAAAATAGTGTATAGTACTGCTTGTGGGATTAATGGTTGGGAGAGGGCACAAATTAGGGTTTTGGGAGTGTGAAATATTTTATTTACATCTGGGTGCTGTTTACAGAAGTATGTTTAGTTTAGGATTTGTAGGGTTTGTGATGTACATTTCAATAATACGTGTATTTAAAAAAAAAAAAAAGGAAGAAAAGATAGTTCAAATATTCTTCCCTTGAGGATATGTTCAACAGGGAAGGTCTAGAGTACAGACCATTAATTCCTTGGAAACAGGGGCTGTTACCTGTTGTGTTTCCAGCACCCAGTACAATGTCTGGCTCATAGTAGGTACTCAATACATGTTTGTGGGGGAAGAGAGAAAATGAGAAGGAATAAAAGAGAGAAGGAATAGAAGGAAGGAAGGAAGGAAGGAAGGAAGGAAGGAAGGAAGGAAGGAAGGAAGGAAGGAAGGAAGGAAGGAAGGAAGGAAGGAAGGAAGGAAGCTTTATGTTCAAAGCCACTGAGGACTGGGGGTTTTTTGTTACCACAGAATAGCCTAACAACCTAACTAATAAAACTCCTCTGTGCTTCCACAGTACCATGCAAACACATCCATTATAGCATCCATCACTACAGGAATACCTTGGACATATTTGAGATTTCATTTCAGACCACCACAATAAAGTGAACACCTTAATAAAGGAAGGCACACAATTTTTTTCTGCTGTCCCAGTGCATATAAGTTATGTTCACACTATACTGTAGTCTCTTAGGTGTGCAATAGCCTTATGGTGAAAAGAATAATGTGCATAGCTTAATTTTAAAATGTTTTATTAAAATGCTAAAAAATGCAAACAATCATCTGACTCTTCCACGAGTCCTAATATTTTTCCTGGGGGAGGGTCCTGTCTCGACGTGGACGGCTTCTGACTGATCAGGTTGGTGATTGCTGAAGGTTGGAGTAGAGGTGACAATTTCTTAAAGTAAGAAAACAATAAAGTTTGCCTAAACGATTGACTCTTCCTTCCACAAAATATTTCTCTGATCCATGTGATGCTGTCTGATAACATTTGACCCACAATAGAACTTCTTTCAAATTTGGAGTCCATTCTTTCAAATCCTGCCACTGCTTTGTCAACTAAGCTTATGTCATATTAGAAATCTTTTGTTGTCATTTCAAACATAGTCACAGCATCTTTACCAGGTGTAGATTCCATTTCAAGAAACCACTTTCTTTGCTCATCCATTAAAAGCAACTGCTTCAAGTTTAATCATCAGAGTGCAGAAATTAAGTCTTATCTTTAGGCTTCACTTCTAATTCTAATTTTCTTTCTATTTCTACCATGTCTTTAGTTATCTCCTTCACTCAAGTCTAGAACCCCTCAAGATCATCTATAAGGGTTGGAATCAACTTCTTCCAAACACCTGTTAATATTGATATTTTGATCTCCTTCCATGAATCACAGATGTTCTTAATGGTACCTAGAAAGTTGAATAATTTTCAGAAGATTTTCAACTGCTTTGCCCAGATTCATCAGACAAATCACTTTTACAACTATTGCCTTATAAGAGATATTTGTTAAATAATAAGACTTGAAAGTCAAAATTACTCCTTGATCCATGGGCTCCAGAAAGGATGTTGTCTTAGCAGACATGAAAACAACACTTATAGGCCGGGTGCGGTGGCTCACACCTGTAATCCCAGCACTTTGGGAGGCCAAGGCGGGTGGATCACGAGGTCAGGAGACTGAGACTATCCTGGCCAACATGGTGAAACCCTGTCTCTACTAAAAATACAAAAATTAGCTGGGCGTGGTGGCACACACCTGTAGTCCCAGCTATTCAGGAGGCTGAGGCAGGAGAATTGCTTGAACATGGGAGGTGGAGGTTGCAGTGAACCAAGATCATGCCATTGCACTCCAGCCTGGGTGACGGAGTGAGACTTTGTCTAAAAAAAATAAAAATAAAAAAGAAAACAACATTTATCTTCTTGTACATCTCCATCTGAGATTTTGGATGACCAGATGCATTGTCAGTGAGCAGTAATAGAAAGGAATATTTTATTCTAAGCATTAGATCTTGACAGTGAGCATAAAATATTCAGTAAATCATGCTATAAACACAAGTGCTATAATCCAGGCTTTGTGGTTCCATTTTTTAGAGGACAGGCAGAGTCCACTTCATACAATTCTTAAGGGCCTTAGGATTTTCAGAATGGTCAATGAGCATCGACTTCCATTTAAAGTCACCAGCTGTCTCTCTTGCTAACCTGTAACAGAAGAGTCAGCCTGTCCTTTGAAGCTTCAAAACCAGCCACAGACTTTTCCTCTCTAGCTATGAAAATCCTAGATGGCCTCTTCTCCCAATAAAAGTCCATTTCATCTACATTGAAAAATCTATTGTTTAGTTTAGCCACCTTCATCAATGATCTTAAATCTTCTGTATAACTTGATGCAGCTTGTCCATCGGTACTTGCTGCTTCACTTTGCACTTTCATGTTATAGACATAGCTTGTTTCCTTAAACCTCATGAACTGACCCCTGCTAGAAAAGCTTCTAGCTTTTCTTCTGCAGCTTCCTCACCTCTCTCGGCTTTCATAAAACTGAAGAAGTTAGGGCCTTGCTCTGTATTAGGCTTTGGCTTAAGGGAATCTTGTGGTTAGTTTGATCTTCTATCTAAACCACTAACAATTTCTCCATATCATCAATGATGCTGTTTTGCTTTCTTATCACTTGTATGTTTACTGGAGTAGCACTTTTAATTTCCTTCAAGAACGTTTCCTTTACATTCACCATTTAGCTATTTGGTGCAAGAGACCTAGCTTTCAGCCTGTCTTGGCTTTTGACGTGCCTTCCTCTCTAAGCTTACTCATGTCTAGCTTTTTATTTAAAATGAGAGACCTGGCCGGGCAAGGTGTAATCTCAGCACTTTGAGAGGTCGAGGCAGGTGGATCACAAAGTCAGGAGATCGAGACCACCCTGGCTAACATGGTGAAACCTCATTTCTAGTGAAAACACACACAAAAAATTAGCCGGGCATGGTGGCGGGCGAGGAGGCGGGCACCTGTAGTCCCAGTTACTCGAGAGGCTGAGGCAGGAGAATGGCGTGAACCCAGGAGGTGGAGTTTGTGGTGAACCGAGACCGCACCACTGCACTCCAGCCTGGGCGACAAAGCAAGACTCCGTCTCAAAAAATAAAATAAAAAATAAAATAAAATGAGAGACCTGAGATGCTTTCACTTAAACACTTAGAGGCGATTGTAGGGTTATTAATTGGCTTAATTTCAATATCACTGTGTCACGAGGAATAGGGAAGCCCAAGAGGAAGGGGACAGGGGAATGGCTTGTAGGTGGAGCAGTCAGAACACACTCCACATGTATAGATTAAGTTTGCCATCTTCTGTGGGTGCAGTTGATGGTGCCCCAAAACAATGGCAATTGTAGCATTAAAGATCACAGATCACAGATCACCATAACATATATTATAATAATAACATTTGATATATTACCAAAAAATACCAAAATATGATGCAGAGAAAAAAAGTGAGCCGATAGACTTGCTGTATACCAGGTTGCGACAAACCTTCAATTTATAAAAAGCATATCTGCAAAGTGCAATAAAACGCAGCACAGTTAAATGAGGTGTGCCTGTATTCTGTCTCCCTCTGTCTCTCATCATGGGAACTCCTTACTGGTAGGAGCTATTTCTTCACAACTAAAGCTGGCTCATAACAAGCATGCATTACATATATGTTAAATGAAGTAATTTCTCACCTGGATGTTCCAGTCACAGTGATTGATTGATTACTGCAGGAAGTGACTTCCAAGAGATCATAAATGGGAGAGGTAAATATCAGCGGATTTTCTTGGAAATATGCTGAAATCCCACTAAAGACGTCAGCTAACCTGCTATGCTTGCAATATGCATGAGGAAAAATCTCCTTCCAGAAACACCCCAATAGCTTGTCTCCATTTCTCACCTTCCAGCCCACCCTTGCAGCAAATGCTACCTTGCAAAAATGCAGCCTCTGAGGTAAGAACATTGAGCTGGGTAAGACTCCGTCAGTTCAAGATGATGAGTTTTCCTTAATGTGTCCCGAAAGAAATATGAATTCCACTCCTCCTGGGCTTGCTGGATCATAGCAACCTGTCTGGGCTGCCACACGCTTTGCTCAGAAAGGCTGGGGTGCCAGGTTGCCCGCCTTTCTGCCCGTTCACAGAGAAACGAAGAAGGTTACTCAGAGAATGAGCAGCTGTAATGTTTCCCTGAGGGGGTAGCATCCTTGGGCCTGCAGAGAATTTTGCAGCTTTTCTTTATGCATTTTTAATCAATTCTAAGCTACTTACAAATATGTGCAATTACTTTCTGCACTTCGCTTTGTAATAAGATTTAATGACTCTGCTACAATCCTCTGAGTGAACATTGATGATCTAACTCTGTGATTTAAAATTTAGCTTTACCAAGGAGGAGGATATAAACTGAGAGAAAGGTTTTTTGAATTCTTTTCTTTATTTTTTTTTAAAGAAAGTCAGAAGTTGGAAATATTTTAGCCTGCAAAATATCTCTAATACGAATGAACAGACCATCTCATTTATTTGCCACTGCAACTGATTAAACTATAGGGGGAAAAAAGCCCTGGGCAACATGAGCTCTCTTTTTCTTTAAAACATTTTACTGATTGTAATAAACAGAGAGGCCTAGAGGCACCCAAAGAGATCATCTAGTTTATTTGCAAGCATTTAAATATGGAACATCCTCCAAGTGCCCTTCACAAAGAGAATTTCTCCCAACTCAATCCTTTGGAGGACTGCCTGTTTCCACCATTCTGTTATATGCTGACCAAGTTGTTCTATTACAAATCATCAGACACACAGCTAATATTTACCAAATGCTTGCTCTGTGCCAACCACTAATCAAAGTGCGATACATCCATAAAAAACCCCATGAACGACAGACGTTGTCCTCCCCATCACAGATGAAGAAATGGAGGCCCAAGTAAGGTTGCATGTTCTCTTTGGGAGCATCAGAGAGCTATGATGCCCTCATTTGTTGAGAAATGGCCTGTGGACAGACAGGACACTGTGAATGTTGCTGCAAACCCTTCAGCTTAACTTTCTACAGACACCTGCTTCCCTGCTACCAGACTACAGAGTCTGGCTCAACTCTCTTCCTGCTTTTCCATGCAAGGACTGGGGCACCAAAGGCACTCAGGAGACTTGGCCATCCTGACCCATCCTCTGGAGTGACTTACCTCTGTCCGGGACTCTAGGAGGTCCTATAGTCTACCTGGAAAAGGGGGAAAAGGACAGAGAGTCCCAAGGCCCAGTTGTCATCATCAAGTTGTTCTGCAGTCAGGTAATCAATTTAAGGGCTTGCGTTCTTTATCTAGAAGCTAAGGGGATAAGATAGATTTCCTTAAAGATCCCCTTTCAGCTCTACCATATGTGCATTTATTTCACATTTACTGAGCATCAACAATGTATTGGGAATTAAAGATAGCTAAGGCCTTTTCCAGGCACAAAGAAATAGAAAAGTTTCTGAGTGCAATGGTAACCCTGTGACAAAAGGTTCAGGCTCAGAGCTCTTTCTTAGAGGCGCTCTGGAATAAAGCAGTTTCTTGCTTCTCTGTTATACAATAAAACATTCTACTGCCAGAGGCTCCTTCCTCCCCTTCCCACAAGTATTCCCAATTTAGGAGGAAAACTTGGAGTTATTTCTCAATGAGGGACCAGATTAGTTATGGGATCCAAAGTAACTGAAACAAGTAAAATCTGATTGGGGTTTATGAGCTGCTGGGCACACAAAAGATTGGCCCTTGCTCAACGGTGCTGTGTGTTGTTGAGCCATTGCATGTGATTTACAGCCCATCTGTAGCTATTTCAATTATCAGGAATGACTCATAAAGCATGGTGAGAACTACCTTTAGTTTCCCAAATGGAAATGCCAGGGAAATCCCCCTTTCACCCGAGCAGCCAGCATCACAAGGAATCCTGCCTATTAGAACAGAAAAGGAAACGGGACCGAATTCAGCTGATACCTGCCCCTGGAGGGAGCATTTAAACCAGCCCTAGGCAGAGGGGAATCTCCAATCTTAGCAGCCCCAGACTGACTTCCTGCAGACCTCACCATCGACGGCTGAAGTGCCCTGTGTCTCCAAGTAAACTTGAATGGCGATCTAGGCCACCAGGACTACAACTCTTAGGTGAGTCCCAGTGCTGAACTAGGCCCAGAGACAGTGGACTAGGGCAGGGGCACACAACCTACTGAGATTCCAGCTGGGGGATCCAAGGGAGTGCTGGCATCAACACTCCCCTAACCCCAGGCTATATGGCTCACGGCTCCAAAAGAGATCCCTTCCTTCCACTTGAGAAGAGGAGAGGGAAGTGTGGGGAGGACTTTGTCTTGCATCTTGGATACCAGCTCAACCACAGCAGAATAGGGCGTGGGTCAGAGCCATGAGGCCCTTGTTCCAGGCCCTAACCCCTAGATGACATTTCTAGACACACCCTGGGCCAGAAGGGAACCTGCTGCCTTGAAGGAAAGGATGCCATCCTGGCAGCATTTATCACCTGTAACTGAAAAGCCCTGGGGCCCTGGATAACCAACCGGGATACCCAGGTATCACATCCAGGGCCTTGGGTGAGCCTCTGAGATTTGCTGGCTTCAGGTAAGCCTCAGCACATTACCAGCTGTGGTGGCAATGGGGCAAAACTCCTTCTTCTTGAGAAAAGCAGAGGGAAAAGTAAAGAGCACTTTGTCTAGCACATTCAGTGCCAGCAAGGCCACAGTTGGGTAGAACACCAAGTGGGCTCTTGGGGTCCCTGATTCTAGGACTTGACTCTTAGACAGCATTTCTAGACCTTCCCTTGGCTAGAGGGGAGCCCATTGCTCTGAAGGGTGAGTTCTAGGCCAGGCAGAATTCACCACAAAATGACTTAAGAGCCCTTAGATCTTAAGGGAACATTGGCAATAGTGTGGCAGTACTCCTTGTGGCCTAGAATTGGCAGTGGCTATGGGCTGAAGCTCCTCTGCCTTTAGAAAAAGGAAGGAAGAGTGGGAAGGACTGTGTCTTGTCATTTGAATGCCAGCTCAGCCAGGTACAGTAGAAAAACCAGTAGACTTCTGAGGTTTTTGGCTCTAGCCTCTGACTGCTGGATGGCACATCTGGACCCACCTGGGACCTGGAGGATCTCACTGCCCTGAAAAGAAGAACACAGACCTGGCTGACTTTGCCACCAAATCTAAGTGTTATTGGCCTTAAAGAGGAGTTAGAGAAAAAGATATGGGTAGAAAGTTTATTCAAAGGAATAATGACGAGAACTTCCCAAACCTAGAAACATCGGACTTAATCTGTACTACAGACCAAAGTAGTGTAATAGATATTTACAGAATATTTTATACAATGGGGGCAAAATAAACGTTTTTTTCCCTCAGCACATGGATTATTCTCAAGGATAGACCATATGTTAGGTCACAAATCAAGTCTTAAAACATTTTTAAAAATTGAAATAATATCAAGTATCTTCTCTGACTAAAATTGAATAAAATTAGAAAGTAATAACAAGGCAATTTGAAAACTATACAAACATATGGAAATTTAACAATATGCTCCTGAATGACCAGTGCGTCAAATATGAAATAAATAAGAACAATTTTTTTAAAATTATTGAAACAAATGATAATGAAAATACAACATACCAAAACCTACAGGAAACAGTGGAAAGAATAGTAAAGGGAAACTTTATAAGTGCCTATGTCAAAAAAGAAGAAAAACTTCAAATAAGCAATGTAACAATGCATCATAAAGAACTAGAAAAGCAAGAGAAAACCAAACCCAAAATTAGTTGAAGAAAAGAAATAATGAAGATCATAGCAGATATAAATGAAATTGAAATGAATAAAACAATACAAAAGATCAATAAAAAAGTAGATTTTTTGAAAAGCTAAACAAAATTGATAAATCTTTAGCCAGACTAGGTAAAAAAGAGAGAAGATCCAAATAAATAAAATCAGAAATAAAAAAGGAAACATTAAAACTGATACTGCAGAAATTCAAAGGATCATCAGTGGTTAGTATGAGCAACTATATGTCAATTAAATTGGAAAATCTACAAGAAATGGACAAATTCCTAGACACATACAACCTACCAAGATTGAACGAGGAATAAGTCCAGAGCCTGAACAGACCAATAACAAGTAATAAGGTCAAAGCCATAACAAAAAGTCTCCCAGTGAAGAAAAGCCCAGGAGATGGCTTCACTGCTGAATCTACCAAACATTTAAGAAGAACTAATACCAAATCTGCTCAAACTATTCTGAAAAATAGGGAAGGAGGGAATACTTTCAAACTTATTCTATAAGGTCAGTACTACCCTGATACCAAAACCAGAAAATGATACATAAAAAAGAAAGAAAAGAAAGAAGAAAAAGAAAATTACAGGCCAATATCTCTGATGTATATTGATGCAAAAATCCTCAACAAAATACCAGCAAACTGAACTCAACAATGCATTAGAAAGATCATTCATCATGACCAAGTGGGATTTATCCCTGGGATTCAAGGATGGTTCAACGTATGCAAATCAATCAATGTGACACATCACATCAACAGAATATAGGATAAAAATCATATGATCATTTCAACTGATGCTGAAAAAGCATTTGAGAAAATTAAACATCTTTTCATGATAAAAGCCCTCAAAAAACTGGGAGTAGAAGGAACATACCTCAATACAAAAAAGCTATATATGACAGACCCATAGCTAGTATTATATTGAATGGGGAAAAACTGCAATTCTTTTCTCTAAGATTTGTAGCATAACAAGGATAGCTACTGTCACCACTGCTATTCAACATAGTACTGGAAGTCCTAGCTAGAGAAGTCAGACATAATGGGCATCCAAATTGGAAAGAAATAAGCCAAATTATCTTTGTTTGCAGATAATATGACCTTATATTTGGAAAAACCTAAAGACTCCACAAGAAAACTATTAAAACTGACAAATAAATTCAATAAAGTTTCAGGATACAAAATCAACATACAAAAATTGGTAGCATTTTTATATGCCAACAGTGAACAATCTGAAAAAGAAATTTAAAAAGTAATCTCATTTATCATAGCCACACACAAAATTAAATGTTTAGAAATTAACCAAATAAGTGAAAAATCCCTATGATGAAAACTATAAAACACCCATGAAAGAAATTAAAGAGGACACAAAAAATGAAAAAAAAAATCCATGTTCATGGATTGGAAAAATCAATATTGTTAAAATGTCCAGGCCAGGCATAGTGGCTCATGCCTGTAATCTCAGCACTTTGGGAGGCCAAGATGGGCAGATCACCTGAGGTCAAGAGTTCGAGACAAGCCTGGCCAACATGGCAAACCCTGTCTCTACTAAAAGTACAAAAAATCGCCAGGTGTGGTGACAGACACCTGTAATCCCAGCCACTCAGGAGGCTGAGGCAAGAGAATCGCTAGAACCCGAGAGGCGGAGGTTGCAGTGAGCCAAGATCACACTACTGCACTTCAGCCTAGGTGACAAGAGTGAGACTCTGTCTCACAAAAAAAAAAAAAAGAAAGAAAAAAAAAAGTCCATACTACCCAAAGCAATCTATAGATTCAGTGCAATCCCTATCAAAGTACCAATGACATTCTTCAAAGAAATAGGAAAAAAAACTAACAATTAAATGAAACTACAAAAAACTCAAAATAGTCAAAGCTATCCTAAGCAGAAAGAACAAAACTGGAGAAAGGATGTTACCTGACTTCAAATTATAGTACAGAACTATAGTAATCAAAACAGAATGGTACTGGCATAAAGAGAGACACATAGACCAAAGGAACAGAATAGAGAACCCAGAAACAAATCCACACATCTACAGTGAACTCATTTTTGACAAAGGTGCCAAAAGCATGCACTGAGGAAAAGACAGTCTCTTCAATAAATGGTGCCGGGAAAACTAGATATCCATATGCAGAAGAATGAAACTAGACCCCTATTTCTCACTATATACAAAAATCGAATCAAAATAGATTAAAACTTAAATCTAATACTTCAAACCATGTAACTACTACAAGAAAACGTTAGAGAAAATCTCCAGTACATTTGTCTGGGCAAAAATTTCTTGAACAATACCTCATAAGCACAGGCAACCAAAGCAAAAATTGACAAACGGGATCACATCAAATTAAAAAGTATCTGCACAGCAAAGCATACAATCAACAAAGTGAAGCGATAACCCACAGAATGGGAGAAAATATTTGCAAACTACTCATCTGACAAGGGGTTAATAACTAGAATACATAAGGAGCTCAAACAACTCTATAGGAAAAATTTAAATAATCTAATTTTAAATTGGGCAAAAGATTTGAATAAACAGTTCTCGAAAGAAGACATACAAATGGCAAAAAGGCATACAAAAAGGTGCTCAACATCATTGATCATCAAATAAATTCAAATCGAAACTACATTTAGATATTATCTCACCCCAGTTAAAATGACTTATATCCAAAAAATAAGCAATAACAAATGCTGGTGAGGATGTGAAGAAAAGGGAACACTTGTACACTGTCAGTGGGAATATAAATTAGTACAACCACAATAGAGAACCGTTCGGGGGTTTCTCAATGAAAATTGAGCTATCATATGATCCAGCAATTCCACTGCTCGGTATACACCTAAAATGAAGGAAATCAGTATATTGAAGAGATATCTGCACTTCTGTTTGTTGCAGTACTATTTACAATAGCTAAGATTTGGAAGCAGCCTAAGTGTTCATCAACAGATGAATGGATAAAGAAAATGTGGTACACATACACACTGGAGTACTATTCAGCCGTAAAAACAAATGAGATCCAGTCATTTGCAACAACATAGACGGAACTGGAGATCATGATGTTACATGAAATAAGCCAGGCACAGAAAGACAAATATCACATGTTCTCACTTATTTGTGGGATCCAAAAGTCGAAACAACTGAACTCATAAATATATATAGAGTAGAAGAATTGTTATCAGAGGCTGGGAAGTGTAGTAGAGGGCTGAGGAGTAGTTGGAGACGATTAGTAGGCACAGAAAAATAGAATGTATAAGACCTATTATTTGATAGCAAAACAGGGTGACTATAGTCAATAATAACTTAATACATTTTAAAATAACTTAAACAGTATAAATGGATTGTTTGTAACTCAAAAAATAAATGTTTGAAGGGATGATTACCCCATTCTCCGTGATGTTCTTATTTCACTTCCATGCCTGCATCTAAACATCTCCTGTACCCCATAAATATACGTATACCTACTATGTACACACAAAAAATTAAAAATTAAGAGTAAAGAAATAATAGAACTTCTAAATTATTTTTCTAGAAGCGAGGCACAATTTAATGTAATTGGCCATTGTGTTCTGAGTTGTTGAACTTCAAACTGGAAGGGTACATTTTTCCCCCATTTTGATATGGAACACTGGTATTGAGATATAGAAAGGTGCTCAGAAAAAGGTGCCCATGAAAGTTTGAATGAAGTGGGTGTGGCAAGATTCTCACTCTTCATGCAGTGGCTGGAGAGGCAGGAGATAGTGTGGGGAAACTCGAAGGCCCGGAGGAGAGAAGAGAATGTGAGTGAAGCAAAATGCATGTGCCCCCCTGGGCAGGGCAGGCCCCCTTATGCCTGCTGTGGAGAGGGCAGAGGGGACACGAATGTTTGTGGGAGAGGATGTCTTCAGATGCTAGGCAGGTCTGAGTATGGATGGAGAAGGATATTTCTGGACAAGGGAAAGATAGGTCTTAGTATGTCATTCCTTCAATGGCTTGAGAATCCTGTGTGGAACACTGGGCATTTAAAGCTCAGTGGGCATGGCAGGGAAGAGGTAAGGGGGAAGCAAGCGCTGTGCTAGATCGGCACATGGTGGTGGTAGATTGGTTGGTGAAGTGGCCAGCTGAGCTGACAAATGTATTTGTAGGAAGTTTGTTTTCCATTATAAATAACTCACCAGAATACCCAGCATCTCAGACAATTTCTCTCTGCTCTGTGAGCAATTATCCGCTAAATGCACACTTTCCAGTAAACCCTTGAGGGGGTTGAAGTTTCAGTTACTATGATCAAAAGGAAACCATCTACTTAGAAACGTAATTCATGCAGAACATTTCCTCAGTACATTTTGGCACTAAGTATGTCCTAAATGGTGGAGATGAGGCAGAATGCCTTTCCAAAAGGCCACTATTGGGCTTCTATAAGAGCATCCTTGCTACGAATTGAAAAAAAAAAAAAATGAAATAAAGAAAACCACTCTATTGTTCCAAAAATTTGAACACTTCAGCCAATAGCATATACTCATTCAAGCATTTTGCAGGGCTGCTCCCTCTTTAAGTTTGACAAATTCAGTCTCTTGCAGAAAGAATACGGGTTTTACAAGGAACTGTGGAGAAAGGAAGAAATATTTATTTGAAGTTTTCTTGGACCTTGGACTTCAGACTAGCCTACAACTTAGGTACGGTATTACGTCAGCAGGACACGAACTGCTGATCCCATCTGTCTGGCCCTGCTGTCTTAGTTGATCCTCTCCATTATACTGTTACACAGTGACATGGTTTGTCTCTGTGTTCCCACCCAAACCTCATGTCAAATTGTAATCACTACGTGCTGAAGGAGGGGCCTGGTGGGAGGTGATTGGATCATGGGGGGTGGTTTCTAATGATTTAACACCTTCCCCCTAGTCTCATGATGGAATTTTCACAAGATCTGGTTGTTCAAAAGTGTGTAGCGCTCCCTGTTTGCTTTGTCTCTCTCCTGCCACCACGTAAGATGTGCCTTGCTTCCCTTTCACCTTCCGCCATGATTGTAAGTTTCCTGAGGTTTCCCCAGCCATGTGGAACTGTGAGTTAATTAAACTTCTTTTCTTTATAAATTACCCAGTTTCAAGTAGTTCTTTATAGCAGTGTGAAAATGGACTAATACACACAACAACTGTTGTAACTCCATTTGACATGTGAGGACACTGAAGCAGGTACAGGAGAGTGTCCAGAGGTACAGAACTAGTAAATGGGAGAATCTGAACTCAAGCCTAGGCTTCTAAAGCAATAAATAATTTAAAAATGAATCTGTAACAATACTATTTACGATAGCAGCAAAACACATCAAATACTCATAAATAAACCTACCAAAATCTATACAAGACCACTAGAGGGAAAGTTAAAATAGACTGTTAAGAAATTAAAGTTGACTTAAATAAATGGCAAGACATACCATGATCATAAATGGGAAAGATCAATATTTTTAAGATATCTATTCTGGCCATATGGATCTGCAGATTCAATGCAATCCCAGTAAAATTCCCAAAAGATTTGTGTGTGTCTGTGTGTAAATTGGCAAGGTGATTCAAAGATGTATACAGAGGCATCTTTACTATTCTAGACAATAATAATCAAGACCCTCTGAAAGAAAAACGAAATTGGAGGACTTACATTACCTGATTTTAAGTCTTACTATTACAAAAATTCATTAGTTAAGACATTTGGAATTGGCTCAAAGAGGGACAGATAGACAAATAGAATAGAATAGAGATTCAGAAACTGATCCACATATAATCAGTCTCCTGATTTATAAAACAGATGCACATACAATTTGGTGAAGAAAAAAAATGATATTGGAGTGATTAGATATCAGTGTGAAGGATAAATGAACCTTCACTTCCTACATCAATAAAATTAAGAATTTCTATTCATCAAAACCCTTCATTTAAAGTATGAAAAAAACAAGCCACAGAGTAGGAAACAATAGTCACAAAGCATGTAACTGACAATGGGTATATGTCAAGGATATTTGAAGACAAATACATGTCAACTAAGACAAACTATTCAATAAAAAATGGATAAGTGCCTTTAACAGAGCTTTCCCAAAAGAGATATAATATTGGCAATATGCACATGAAAATGTGCTGAATGTCATTACCTCCCAAGGATATAAAACTACAAAGAGCTACCACTACACCCTGGCCAGAAAGGCTAACATCAAGAATGAAACTGTGAAGCTAAGTGTTGGCAAGGACTTTGCTGATGGAGTAGAAAATGCACAGCCACTTTACAAAACAGCTTGGCATTGTCTGTAGTAGGTAAACGTACCCTGGGTTTGTAACAACCCAGTCATTCTACTCCTGGGCTTATACTAAGAGAAATGAGTACATATGTCCACATAAAGACCTGAACACAAATGGACATAGCAGCTTTATTCAGAATAGCCCAAAATTGGAAACAGCCCAAATGACCACCAGCAGGGAAATGGAGTAAACAGATATTGGTATATTGATAAGAAAGAGCCAACTGACTTATATACAAAACAGCATGGATAAATCCCATGGACATTATATTAAATAAAAAAAGTCCTAATTAAAAGAGTGATCACCATATGATTCCATTGATTCTTTAAGTTCACAAACAGGCAAAACTAATCGACAATGTTTGAATTGAGGGGTGATTATATCTTTGAAGAGTATTAACCAGGAAGAATTATTCTGGAGTCTTCTGGAATGATGGATGTATTCTTTATCTCAACCTGGATGACCTGGATGACATTTTAAGTGAATAATGGATAAAATGCTGTATAGCTGTAAACCATGTATCATTTAACCATGGAAACATTTGACATATGTCATTATTTGTTTGTTTTGTCTTGTTTTGTTTTTGAGACAGGGTCTCACTCTGTTGCCCAGGCTGGAGTGCACTGGCACAAACACAGCTCACACCAGCCTCAGCCTCCTGGGCTCGAGTGATCCTCCCACCCTGGCCTCCCAAAGTATTGGGATTACGGGCATGAGCCACTGCACCCAGCCATTTGTATTTTTTAACCTCAATGATAAAAACCAGTGGTTTCCAGGGTCTGGGAGAAATGGGGAGTTATCATTTAATAGGTACAGAATTTCTGTTATGCAAGTTCAAAAAGGTGCTGTTCAACAGAGGGTTGGTGGCTGCGCAACACTGTAAATGAACTTAGTGCCACTGAACTATAGACTTAAAAATGCTTAAGATGGTATATTTTATGTTATGCACATTTTACTAAAATTTAAAAAAATAATTATAAAAAACAGTAGGACTGTGAGATGAGAGGTTATATGGGGCATGGGAAAAGAAAGAGACCTCAGGTAGAACTTAAAATGAGACTTCCCCTCCCCACCCTCCAACCATGCGAAGTGCTGGGCAAAAATATATACCCCAGGAAGTACTTATTACCCCTTTTCTTTTAGATCGCTTGTCCCAGGTTTACTTTTCACCCCTTGCCCACACATTTGTTTTACATGTATCCCTATTCTTTGTCCAGCGCCACTGGTATAAAACAATGGCTAAGAGAGAACATCTGTCCTCCTGAGATGGGCAAGGTTGTGCTGGACACAGACATGACTACAACTAAACACAGCACACAGTCAACAGTGGCACCTTCGGATACTGAGGAATTAAGGGAACAGTTATGGAAGAAGCAGTTTTAGTCTTCAGATATTCATTTTTCCAAGTTTGTATAATTTACCATCAAATTTACTAAGGAAGTTCAGCATGACTAGTGAAAAGCAAACCCCCACCTGAGAGGCATGGTTTTGTGACTAGCGCTGTTTTCACCTTCTTTCGGATGAGATGAAGGAGTTCCTGGCTCACATGCAACTACCAGATCTTATGAGACTCACCTCTCTCTCCTGTCATGCCCAGTACAGAGAAGAGCAGGCAATTTTTTTTTTTTTTTTTTTTTTTTTTTTTTTTTTGAGACAGAGTCTCCCTCTGTCACCCAGGCTGGAGTGCAGTGGCAAAGTCTCGGCTCACTGCAACTTCTGCCTCTGGTGTTCAAGCAATTCTCCTGCCTCAGCCTCCTGAGTAGCTGGGATTACAGGTGCACTCAACCATGCCCAGCTAATTTTTGTATTTTTAGTAGAGATGGGGTTTCATCATATTGGTCAGGTTGGTCTTGAACTCCTGACCTCAGGTGATCCACCTGCCTCAGCCTCCCAAAGTGCTGGGGTTACAGGTGTGAGCCACCACGTCCAGCCGGCACCTTTTAAATACTTGTTAAATTATTAAATAAATTACACTGTTTTTCTTCTGGCTGCAACAACAAATCTTGAACCAGGGGATATCTTGATTTACATCTGATCCCTATGCTGCTCAGCAGGAACACCTCCCTGGAACCTAATCCTGTGCAGAATGGGCCATTTATTCTTTCATGTATCTATTCATGATTTCATTCCACAGCCTTTTATTAAGGACTCACTACGTGCAATAATTATATTAGAGGCCAGCATGACTGCAATGCCTCATAGGTTTAAATACACTTTGAAATTCCTTGCATTACACAGTTTGATCCTTGTGATGACCCTCTTAGATGGGTAATATCCTCCCATTCCTTATTTTGCAGATAAGGCAGTCGAATCTTGGAGAGACGTGATTTGTTCAAACTCGCATTGCTAGTCAATCTCAGGGCAGGGGAGTAAACTAGTGAGTGGTGTTCCCAGGGAACCCTGCTCACACCCCTGAAGCTCCACAGGAAATCTAAGGGAGCAGCCCTTTTTAGTTCTTTTTATTCCCCCGTAAAAGCCTGCATGCCTGTGGCCACCCTACATCCTCAAATCACTTTTGTCTATGCTTCTGACTGGTCGTCACTAATTTTTATACCTAGGGATAAAACGTAGGAAAAAAAATCAAGAAAAAGTTCCAACTACAGCAGAGTTATGTGATCCCTGGCCAGCTTGGGACTAAAACATCTGATCTAACATGAGTCAGTGTGAGTGTGTTGGACTCAAACCATTGCAAAGTCTCAGAACTTGGTTTGAAGCAAAAAGACACTATTACTCTAGTGTTCCCAAACATCCTCCATGACATGCTGGTCACAGGTAGAAATAAAACTTCCCAAGCGCAGAAACACCATGACTTCCAAGGTGATCCTTTAAAATGCACATGCTACAAAGAAGCCCTGAAACATCCTCATTCTGTTCCAAGAGGTACTAACCATCTACCAAAACTCCTCAGGTAGGTTGATGCTCAATGAACCGTGCAACAAAGAATCATTCTAAACATCCGATAACCACCTATTTGCATACTTTATCAAAGATTTAAGAATGACTTGACAAAAACAAGAAGTAGTATTGACAAGTTAAATAATGAATCCAAGCTGTGAAGAAGAAAATATCCTTTTCATGAAACTATAGAAATTCATTTAATAAAATAGAGCAATTTTTTCTATTTTGGTAAAGCATAGAAAAGCAAGATTATACTCATAAGAACTAACCTTTATTCACAAGGTAATGCTTTAAACATGTATCCTGCTTTATTTCTCTTAATATGTTGTACCAGAGATGAACTGATATATTCTTATCTCCAAATTGGGAAATCTGAGAAGAAAGATTGGTAACCTCATCCATTTATCCGCAGCACTTGCCATCAACATAGTAGGATTCCATGGATGCTACTGAAGGAAGCTTGTGGAGTTTCCAAGCCCAATTCCATTATGAGCCCATATTTGAATAATTAAAAGCTTTTTAATCATTTATTTTCAGGCAATAAATTTTTAAAATCTGGTACTATCCTAAATGAAATACCAAATAAATCCAGGTAACTTAATCACCCAAGATTACTTATACCTTTGTATATATTTGTACCAAAGAGGTGAAATTCATATTCATTCTTTTCATGGCATTTTATTATTTTTCCAGAATATGATTGTGTACTACAGCTAATAAGTGATATAAAAATGTCCCAAGCACAGCTTTAAAAAAGGCCTATCAGACACATCATATCTAGTTAGATTGAGTTAACACAGAAGGATGAAGTCCAAGTTAAAACAGATCTAATCAATTACAAACTGAACACAAACATTGTTCTTTGGTGCACAAGCTATTAGGAAAATTATTACATGCTATTTTGGAGAATTTTACTCAACTACTAAATGTTCTTCTTTTGAACAGCCCCAGATCTGACAGTAAAGCAGTTTAAAAATTAATGACTGTGCAGGGAAGAATTTTGGTATCACGCATGGAAGAGGTTATTTCATTAATAACTACACCCAACGAAAACTGTGAAATAAAGATTAAAATAATAGTGAGCGACCTCAGCAAGATGAAGAAATAGGGAAACTCTACTCACATCCACCTACAATAACAATAATTTGTCAGCCATCCAAGGACAAAAGTGCCTTTGCAGGAGTTGTGGGATCCAGGTAGGAGGTTTTGAAACCCCAGCAGAGCCCCAGACCTAGGAGGTCCATTTTCAGAAGGTGGGTGCATGCCCAGGAGGAAAGCCTGATGACAGTGGCTCCTGCTACTGAGCCAGAAACAGCCTGTCACCCTGTGGAGTCAGCTACAGTTGCATTTGGCCTTTGTCCTACCGGAAGCACTATCTGTCAAGAAAGCTGGGAGGAGCCACACCTATTTACCCATGCCTTGCGTAACGGACCTGCCAACCTTGGTCCTGGCTGTGGACACAGAAGCAGCCTATTCCCTGGTTTCAGCACCTCTCAACCTCAGTCCAGAATTAATCTTGTCTACCTAGGGACGTGGTGGGAGACATACTCTTTTGTGCTCCTGAAGGCAGGCCTGCCAACCTTGGTCTGGCTGTAGATCCTGAAGCAGCTCTGTAACTCAACTCCAGCCCTGATCAGCCATGGTCCAGCGGCAGTCTGCCTTCCCCAAAACCTGGCAGAAGACATGCCAATTCATACCCCCAAATGTAGGCCTGCAGACCTCAGTCCCAGCTGTGGACCCTGAACTAGCCCCATGACTTGCTTTTAGCTCCTCTCAGTCACAGTCAAAGGCCACTCCTGCCCATGCAGGGACCTGCCCAGTGACTTGGAAAGGAGGTCCCCCAGTGACCCAATGGGAGCCAAACACATCAGTGAACCTGGTAACATGCCTATCACCTGTGGATCCAACTGCATATCATGGTGTGGATTCCTACTAAGCAAGGTCTTGGGGGCATTCCTGTCCACCTAGGGAGTATGCAGAATCCATACCCACCCAAGTCCCTGGTAACAGGCCCCGCCAAGTACAGATTCCACTGCAGGCCCAGTAGCAGCCATGAACTGGCCCAACTTCCATTTGACTATAATCCTAATGGCAATCTCATCAGCCCTGGGACCAGATAGGAGGTTTTTCCCTGCAAAAAACAGTCTATAAAGACAAGAAGAGGAGTTTGCTCTTCAAATGCAGACACATCATTGCAAGGCTATAGAGATCATGAAGAATCAGGCAACCATAACATCACACCAATCATCAAAGGGAAAAATAAAGCTCTAGTAACTGGCCCCAAGCAAATGAAGAGCTATGAATTGCCTGAAAAAGAATTGAAAATAATCATCTTAAAGAAACTCAATGAGATGCAAAAAAACACAGAAAACTATACATAAATTAGGAAAACAATGCATAAACAAAGTAAGAAAATAGAAATCTTTCAAAAAGAACTAAACTGAAGCACAGGAGCTGAAATCACAATGAGATCCCTGAAAAAAATCAATGGAGAGCCACAACAGCAGACTTAATCATACTGAAGAAGGAATTAGCAAACTTGAATAGAGGTAATTTAAAGTTAGCTAATTAGAGAAACACAAAGAAAAAGCAATAAAAAATAGCAAAAACGGATGTAGGATCAATAGGATACCATGAACGAAACAAATATATACATTATGAAATTCATAGAAGGAGAAAAGAGGGAAAGGAGAAGAAAACTTATTCAAAGAAAAATGATTGAACGTTTCCTAAATCTTGGAAAAGGTGTAGACATTCCGATTCATAAAGCTGAAAGACTCTTGAGCAAGATCAATTCAAAGAAGGTTATTCCAAAATATATTACAAGCAAGTCAAAAGTCAAAGACAAAAAAAAAATTTTTTTTGAAAGAAGCAGGAGAAAAGCAACTCATTATGTACAATGAACTATCAAAAGACTATCAGCAGATTTCTCTTCAGAAAGCTAGCAGACCCTGAGGGAGTGGAATTAAATAATCAAAGTGCAGAAAGAAACGGAACAACCAGCAAAGAATATTATACCCAGCAAAGCTCTCCTTCTGAAATGAAGGAAAAATAAAGATATTCTCTAAAAAACAAACGCTGAGGAAGTTCATCACCACTATGTCTGTTTTACAAGAAATGCTAAAGAGAGTTCCTCAAGTAGAAACAAAAAGACACTAGGTAAAACATGAAATTACATAATCATTTAAAACTCACTGGTAGGTAAATATATACTTACATTCAGAATACTCTCATACTGTAATGGTGGTATGTAAATAAATTTCAACTCTACTATAAAAGTTAAAAGGTAAAAATTTTGAAGATAATGATATCTACCATAATCTGTTAATGGACACATAATATGAAAAGATGTAAAGTGTAACATTGGTAGCATAATTTTTTGGAGTGGTGAAGAAGTGTAGAGGACCTTTTTTTTTTTTTCTTTTGAGACAGAGTCTCCCTCTGTCACCCAGGCTGGAGTGCAGTGGCATGATCTCAGCTCACTGCAATCTCTGCCTCCCAGGTTCACGCCATTCTCCTGCCTCAGCCTCCCAAGTAGCTGGGACTACAGGTGCCTGCCACCACGCCAGGCTAATTTTTTTTTTTGTATTTTTAGTAGAAATGGGGTTTTACAGTTTTAGCCAGAATGGTCTCGATCTCCTGACCTTGTGATCTGCCTGCCTCAGCCTCCCAAAGTGCTGGGATTACAGGCGTGAGCCACTGCACCGCCCAGCCTGAAGAAGTGTAGAGGACTTTTAAATGAAATTGAAGGTAAATTGTTTTCAACATGAAATAAATTGCTATAAGATGTTTTGTGCAAGCTTCATGGGAACCACTAACTTTAAAAACTATAGTAGATATGCAACAGATAAAGAGAAAAGAATCAAAATATTCTACTACAAAAAAATCAACAAATCACCAAGGAAGACAATAAAAGAAGAAAAGAGTAAAGAAACCACAAAACAGCCAGAAAACTTTTGACAAAGTGGAAATAATAAGTCCTAACCTATCAATGGCTACTTTAATTGAATTAAATTATCCAATGAAAAAATACACAGTGGTTGAATAAATAAAAACATAAGATTCAACAATATGCTGCCTTCAAGAGATCCACTTTATCTTAGGGACATGCATAGGCTGAAAGCGAAGGGATGAAAAAGATAACACATGCAAATGGCAATCAAACGAGAGCAGGAGTCATCATACTTACATCAAACAAAGTGGACTTAGTCAAAATCTGTCACAGGAAACAAAAAAGATCATTATACTATGATAAAGGGTCAATTCATCAAAAGCATGTAACCTTTATAAATACATATGCACCCAACATTGGAGCACTTAAATATATAGAGCTAATATTAATAAAGCTGAAGGGAAAATGAAGAGCAATACAATACAGTAGGGACATTTAATACCCTACTTTCAACAATAGATAGGTCTACACAGAAAATTAATACGGAAACAGTGGACTTGAATAACACTATACACCAAGTGAACCTAAGACACGTGTACAGAATGTCCCATCTAGTAGTAGAAGAATGCATATTCTTCTCAAGTCTACATGGAATATTCTCCAGGAAGACCATATGTTAGGCCAAAAAAAGGTCTTAACAAATTTAATAAGACTGAAATCATATCGAGTATGTTTTCCAACAATGGCATGAAATTAGAAATCAATAACAAAAAGACAATTGAAAAACTCACAAACAAGTGGAAATTAAACAACACTCCTGAACAAAGAAAAAATTGAAACCAAAATTAAGTATTTTTAGACAGATGAAAACAGAAACACAATATACCAATACTTATCAGATGCTGCAAAAGCAGACCTAAGAGGGAAGTTTATAACAATAAATGCCTACATTAAGAAAAAAATTAAAATCTCTAATAAACAACCTAACATTATACCTGAGGTAACTAGAAAAACAACAAACTAAGCCCAAAGTTAACAGAAAGAAGAAAATAATAAAGATTAGTGCAGAAATGAATGAAATAGAGACTAGAAAGACTATTGAAAAGATGACTTTCTTTTAAAGATAAATAAGCTTGACAAACACGTAGCTCAACAAATCAAGAAAACAGGAGTTTTAATTAAACAAAAAGATAAATGAAAGAGACAACATTATAACTATGCAGCAGGAATACAAAGAATCATAAATTACTATGAATAATTATATGCCAGGCAATAGGGTAACCTAGAAGAAATAGACAAACTCCTAGAAACAACCAACCAACCAAGACAGAATCATGAGGAAACAGAAAATTTGAACACACCAGTAATGAGTAAGGAGATTAAAACAGTAATCAAAAACCTTCTGACAAAGGAAAACTCTGGACCAGATAGCTTTACAGATCTGGGATGGGCGCTGGAGGCCACTGGGACCTCCACTCCTTGTCACCAGAGACAGGGTAGCCTCTGGTACCTCTGGCAGGGCCTCCATCACGCAGCTAAGACCCTCCGCCTGCCCAGGGAGAGGCAGGCAGAAGGTGGTCAGTACGGGTGACACTACAGAGGCCGTGGAGAAGGCTCATGGGATTAGCAGCTGGCCTGAGCTCCACCTCAGCCCCACTCACTGCCGGGCTGCTCCCCGAGAGCTGGGTCGGGTCTGTTTAGTGACTCCCTGGCCCCAGCCTCCATCCCAGTGAAACAGAGGAGGCTGTGTCCAAAACCCAGAGCAGCCCGCTGGGGGCCAGGGCCGGAGTCTCGGCCTTCCTGGTGGTGCAAACAGGAAGGATGCGACTGGTTTTGGCTTTAATACTCAAAATGGAAAAAATACACAAGAAAGTTATACAGTATTTTTCCTGTAAAGGTTATTATTCTACATAGAACAAGGAAAAAAGCAGGCGTGGTGAGAGTGCAGACTTGCCTCAGCCCGGACCTGAGGTTGGAGGACTAGTCCCGTTTCTCCTGAGGAATTTGGTCCCTTGTTTTTCATAGAGGCCTTAACAGTTTGAGGCTGTCTGTCTTCACACCAGCACTAATGGAAGCTGCGTGATTCCAACTCTGAACTTGAATTTTGCAGAGACAAGAAAAAAGGACTATTACTGTTGATCCAATTTTGTAGTTAATTTAACATTTGAGTTGTTTTCTATTGGTGATATGTGTGGCTTTCTAGGGCTTTTATTCTGCAGTTTGTTTTATTACTTTGTTTGGGATGCTTCTTTGCTGGTGCAGTCTACCCAGATTTGTTTCCCTTTTCAAAACATCCCCCTTCCTGGAGATGATGAGGTATGGAAGTCCAGGCCAGGGCCTTACCTGACAGGCACCCACTTGGCCAGTGGCTCCGAGGTCCCCCGGGTTGAGATCTCCAGTGAAGGCAGGCTATCTCAGCCCACACCTGCCCACCTTCCCTACTCCAGGCCACCAGCTGGTGTCAGATTGGGCTGCAAGGACAGAACAGATCCATCAGAGGATAGAAGGGTTGGGGTGGAGGCTGTCACCCAGAAGCCCCCTCTCCAAAGGTCTCCAAGGGAAACCTGGCCCAACTTGGGGGCAGTGGTTTAGTTTCCCTTTTTTCTTTCCTTCTTTTGTCCTCTTGGCTGCCCACAGCCAGAAAGCCAGGACCACCTGAACTGGACAGGGCATAGGGAGGAAGGAGTGATCAGACGCGTGTACTTGATTCAACAGGAAATCAATTGTTTTCTAAAAACAGCCCCTACCAGAGCCTCCTGAACTCTCTGTGCACCACATGCTGCTGTGAGCATCTGCCCAGACTGTGACCCACCACAGGTCCCAGGCATCTGTGGAAGGAGTTTTGTAAAGGAAAACACACACACACACACACACACACACACACACACACATATGTTTTTCAATGTAGCAAAATCAAACTAAGAAAAAAAAGAAGAAGATGCTGACACCGCAAAGCCTAGCCTTTTGTAACCTTCATATGGCACACTAGGACTATAAGCCATTGTGAATTTTAACGTGTAATTTTTGTTTTATTTTCTTTCTGTGGGGAAAACAATGCTTGATTCACCAATGCTCTTTTTAATGTTTTATAACTATGTTTGTGTATATATATATAAATATAAAATGATATGTATGCACATGTGAGTGTATATGTATATACATATAGAGATATATAGAGAGGTTTTGAGACCAAAAAAAATTGCAGAACCTGAAAACCAAACTGAACAGCGTGTGCTCTGATTACTTGAATCTGGTCTCCTTGGCACCTGGTTATTAAGAACTGAAAATTTTTCCACTTGAATTTAGTGCTATTAGAAATCTAATATATGTGTTTTATTTATCTGATTTTTTTTTGCATGACTGATGCCAGGTTTGACATTTTCACTCAAAAACTGGCAAAAAAAAAAAAAAAGAAAGAAGAATTAATGCCAATTCCTCTCAAATTCTGCCAAAAACTTAAGGAGGAAGGAACATTTTCAAATTCATTTTACAAGACCAGCATTTTTACCACTCTAAGCCAAATAAGGGCACTACAAGAAAATTAAATTATAGTCCAACATACCTAATGAACGTAGATGCAAAAATCCTCAACCACAGACTAGCAAATCAAGTTCAATAGTACATTAAAAGGGTCATACAACATGATCAAGCACATTAAAAGGATCATACACCATGATCAAGTGGAATTTATCCCTGGTATGCAAAGTTGTTTCAAAATATACAAATCAATAATTGTGACACACCACATTAACAGAATGAAGGATAAAAATCATATGATCATTCTCAATAAATGCAGGAAAAGCTTTTTATAATTCAATATCTTTTCAAGATTAAGACTGTCAACAGATTACATGTAGAAGCATGGAGGTAACACCATACTCAGTGGGGAAACACTTTCACTGTTGTTGAAAGCTAAGATCAGAAACAATACAAAGATGCCCACTCTTACCACATCTATTCAGTATAGTTCTGGCAATCCTTGCCAGAGCATTTAGGCAACAAAAAGAAATAAAAGGCATCTAAATTGGAAAGAAAAAAATTAAATTATCTCTGCTGAGGACATGGTGTTATATGTAGAAGACCCTACACATTCCACTAAACCTCTGTTAGAACAAATAAACAAATTTTGTGAAGTTGAAGTTGCAGGATGCAAAATCAACATATATAAAAATCAGTTCTATTTCTATACACTAACAATGAACTATCCAAAAAGAAAATTAAGAAAATGATCTCATTTATAGCAGAATCAGAAAGAATAAAATACTTGAAATAAATTTAACCAAAGAGGTGAGAGATCTGTAACCTGACTCTATGAGACACTGATGTAAGAAACTGAAGAAGACAAAAGTAAATGTGAAGATATCCTTTATTCACATATTGAAAGAATTAATATTGTTAAAATGTTCATAATACCTAAAGCAATTTATAGATTCAACATAATTCCTATTGAAATTCCAACATTACCTTCACAGAAATAGAAAAAAACTCTAAACTTCATATGGAATCCAAAAAGACCCCAGAAACCCAAAGCGATCTTGAGTAAGAACAAATCTAGAAGCATCACAAGTTTTGATTTTAAACTATATTACAAAGCTATAGTAACCAAAACAGTATGGTACTGGCATAAAAACAGACACACAAACAAATGGAGCAGAACAGGGAGCCCAGAAGTGTACCCACAAATATACAGTCAACTAGTCTTTGGCAAGGGCACCAAAAATACACAATGGAGAAAGAATAATTTCTTCAATAAATGGTGTTGGAAAAACTGAATATCCACATGCACAAGAATAAAAGTAGACATTTATCTTATACCATACACAGAAATTAAGTTGAAATAAATTAAAAACTTAATAGTAACACCACAAACTATAAAACTTGAAGAAAACAGGGGAAAAACTCCTTAACACTAGTCTTTGCTGTAATTTTTGTGTGTGTGTGTATGACACCAAATGTATAGGCAACAAAATCAAAAATAAACAAGTGGGACTGCATGAAACCAAAAAGTTTCTGCACAACAAAGGAAACAATCAACAAAGTGAAAAGGTAATCTATGGAATGGGAGAAAATATTTGTAAATCATATATCTGATAAGGACTTAATATACAAAATATATAAGGAACTCATACAACTCAATAGCAAAAAAAGAACAATTAAAAAAATGTAAAGGACCTAAATAGACACTTTTTCCAAAGAAGTCATGCAAAGATATATGAAAAGGTGCTCAACATCATTAATCATCAGGGAAATGCAAATTAAAAACACAAGCTGGCAAACACCAGCTGGGAAAAGGCAAGGGCCATCCTCAGGAGCCCTGCACATGTTTGTAATTCATAAGAACCAAGGGTGCTGGTTGCTTAATAACCCTCCCAAAACTTAATGTTTTGGAATAATAACCATTTTATTTGCTCTCAATTCTGTGGGTTGGCGAGGTGGGCTGGGATCCGATGGGCGGTTCTTCTATCTCTCATCAGGTCACTCACACTGCTGCAGTCATCTGACAGCTCAGCTGGGGTGATGATCAACGCTGGCCTCTCTCCTGTGTTAGGCAGTGGAAGCTCCAGCTGTCTAGCCCGAGCTTCTTCACCTGGCGGCACATTTCATATGAGAGCAGCAGCTGCAAAGCCTCTCGAGGCCCAGACACAGAACTCTTATAATGTCCCTTCTGCAGCATTCTGTGCTCAAAATGAGTCGCAAGGCCAGCCCAGGTTCATGGGGAGGGGGAATAGACTCACCTTGGAAGGAGAGAAACTGCAAAGAATTTGTGGACATTTAAAATCTATGTTCACAATTCACTTGCAAGACATAGAGCAGATTGAAGTTGAGCAAAAGACTGGTGGCATTATGTACCTGGACTCTTTGTGTGCTGATAAATTTCTGTGGTGGGTCCTTTTGGCACTTTTTTGAAGAGTCATGCTGACCACTCCTATTCACTTGTAGCCACCATTCAGCACAGTGTCTATAATTCAAATGTTGTATATTTGAGACGATCTAAAAACACTTCTACTTTAATTATTCATTCTATAGTTTGTACTTTCCCCTAGAGTTGAAAAGACAATAATTATGAAGTTTAAAAAAAAAAAAATCACAGGCCAGGTGCCTGTAATTACAGGCCTGTAATCCCAGCACTTTAGGAGGCATAAGTGGGAGGATTGTTTGAGCCCAGGAATTCAAGACCAGCCTGGACAACATAGGGAGACACCATCTTTGCAAAAAAAATTTTTTTTAAAGCAGCTGGGCATGGTGGTGCATGCCTGTAGTCCCAGCTCCTCAGGAGGCTGAAGTGGGAGGATCCCTAGAACCTAGGAGGTCAAGGCTGCAGTGAGCCATGATCACACCACTGCACTCTAACCTGGCATTGACATAGTGAAACCCTGGGTGACAGTGAGACCCTGTCTCAAAAAATAAAAGTACATCACATTGCCTCTTTCTCCTCCTCCTTCTCTCCCTCTCTCTCCTTCTTCATCTCTTTCTTTTCTCCTCCTTCTTCCTTTTCTCCTCCTTCTTCCTTCTTATTTTTCTTCTTCATTTCCTTCTTCTCTACCAGCAGCAGCCTCAGCATAGCTAACATACAATGAGCCTTTCCTGTATGCCAGGCACTGTGTGCAAAGCTTTACACATATTAACTTATTTAATCTTCATAACCACCCGTTTAATGAGTGGGAAGCCTAAGGCATATGAAAGAACTCTCCTGCAAACTATACTGGCCATTGCACTGTGTTTGTGTATTTACTAATTGATTGGTACTTAAGGCTGTGTCAATAACTATGTCAATGTAAAGGGAGGGGGAATTATAACAAATTACAGTTTGCAGAGAGGTTCCTGATGGGGGATAAACATGGAAGAGCCATTCAAACAGGCCATGCTCCTGGTCCCAAGTGCACCACCAGGGGTCAGGATGTACACTTTAGGC
The DNA here is from genome assembly GCF_024542745.1 of Macaca thibetana thibetana. NCBI lineage: Eukaryota > Metazoa > Chordata > Mammalia > Primates > Cercopithecidae > Macaca > Macaca thibetana. Next base: position 156,001,006 of record NC_065580.1, on the reverse strand, counting down.
CTAAAAGGGAAAGCTATGTGCTGATCCTTGCTGTTTCCAGTGAACCCATTTTGATTATGGGAAGTACAGTATATTAGTCCATTATTGCACTGTTATAAAGACCTGAGGTTGGGTAATTTATAAAGATAAGAAGTTTAATTGGCTTACGGTTCTGCAGGCTGTACAGGAAGCATAGCAGCTTCTGGGGAGGCCTCAGGAAACTTACAGTCATGGTGGAAGGTGAAGGGAAGCAGGCACATCTTACATGGCTGGAGCAGGAGGAAGGTGGTGGGGGAGGCATCATACACTTTTAAACAATCAGATCTTGAGAACTCACTCACTATGCAGTACCAAAAGGTGCCAAACCATTCATGAGACCTCCACCCCCATAATCCAGTCACCTCTCACTGGACCTGACCTCTACCACTGAGGATTACAGTTCGACTTGAGATTTGGGCGGGGACGCAGACCCAAACCATAGCATATGGACAAGGTATACAAAGCAGCAAGTCATGCCAATTGCAGCTGGAATGGACATCCTCCTGTTTGCTCCATCCAGACAGTACCCCGGGGCCCCAGGCCTGTCCTTTCTCTTGGTGGGTCAGCATATTTCTCCAAGCATACCCCGCTTGCCACCAGTTCAGCAGTAACATCCTTGAGGGTCTAGGCCATAGTACCCATGGCCCCTGATACAACGATGATCACACAGGACCCCGTGGAAAGAGAAACGACTGAGAATCCAAGCAGCAGAGCCTGGATGCTGATGAGCACCAAAGAAGGTGATACCCTCAGGCAGCTCTGCTGAGCCCGCCCCCGCCACTGCAAAAGAGGTGACCGGTCTGCACTGCATCATTTCTAAGGCACTTTCATGTTCTGCCAGCTGAGCTCCTTGTTTATTACTTGTAAGTATCTGCATCTATTTTCTTTGGGCCACTTTCTTTTCTCTCATGTGTCTGTGAAATTTCTGTTCGTTCTCTCTCTCTCTCTCTCTCTCTCCGTGTAAAATCATTCCGCCTCTCTTCTGTGAAACTTCTGTGAGGCACATAGTTCATTGACCCAAGGAGCTGCATCTTCTCAGAGAGGGAGGCATGAATGTTTCTAATAGATAAATGTCCTAATAGAGAAAGTTGGCCATTACATCTGCCCTATAGGGGTAGAAAAAAGCTTCATGCAGGTAGTGACTTTTGCTGTGAACCTTCAAGTAGGAAATAGGAAAATACCTGGAGTAGGGAGGAAAACGTGGACAGTAAAAACAGAAAAGGAAGCTAAACAGAACACAAGGGGAGAGGTCTGAGTGAAGACAAATACAGCATCTGGAACTTCACAATCAGGTGTGCAAGGCCCAGGAAATCAAATGGAGAAGGTACAAGACAAACTACCTGACTCCATCCATCTCTACCCCATTTGTAAGGGCAACAGATGAGAAAATAGACGGAAATGTTCCATCTGTGTGTTTCCAAAAATTACGTGTGGTGGAAGCAGTAAATAATCATACCCACAAAATATGTGGGCTTGTGACCAACTGGAAAGTTCTTCACATCTCACCAGTCCTCTATTTAATAGAGTCAAAAATCCCTTAAATCTCTACAATGAGACTCCACATAAAGGAAAATGGTGGTGAAGTTGAACTTCACACAAAATTAAAAAAAAAAAAAAATTCCGCCCCTATAGTGAGGCCATTGAACAATTCTAATTGTGCAAGCTTTAGCTCCAGGTTTGCTTTCAAAGATGTGAGGAGAGGGAGGGGCAGCTGGAAGGAGCCAGAGGGGGAGGGAGGAAGGAAAAATCAGGTCTCAGTGTGAGCATGGGAATGCAATGCGCCTCTCAGAAATAATTCCTAAATCATCTCATGATCCTGGAAAGGAATAAACAACTACTTTTAATCACGTGTTTCTAAAAGAGAAATACCAGCATTTACAAAATTCAAAAAACTCTGAGGATGCAACACTGTGGCCAATTATGCTGCAGCACAGAGTGAGTGTCAATGACCAGCCGCCTTGAAAAGGGATGTTGTAATTGAGCCACTGACAGGGCCCTAACTGGGGCAGCACCGCTGGGTGCCTCTAGAACACGGTGCATTTTAATTGCTGATGCTGGCATCTATTTGATGTCTTTGGTCTGGTTCAGAGTCCTTTTATAACAATCCTATTTAACCACAAATCAAGTACAAATAAAAAAGTCAGCCACAATGTCCTCCCTCCCAAAGGCAGCTGTATTATTTTACAGGTATTCAATATTTAAATGTTAATGAAGGTGGGACTAGGATGGAATATGGACAGAAGGGTGGTGAGAAGAACTGAACTTGTTTTGAAATAAGCAGGTGGACTGGAAGGAGGGGAGGCTCAGGGAGACAGGAAGAGGACAGGGGAGACCTGCATGTGGATGAATGGACGCTTCTCTGTTAGCCTTGGCCGTGGGCCAGCAGGCAGGACAAAATGGCTTCAGGGGCATAGCAAGCAGGGTGCAAGCCTGGGTGTCGAGTTCCTGCCTGAAATCACCACGCTGTGCTTACCGACTGCAGTCTCTTACTGCATCCTAAAGTAGCCTGTTCAGCTCTCTGTGGAGGCCGCGAGCTTTGCTATGTCGTGTATGCCGTTCCCCGTGGCATATGTGGGGAGGGAGCCACACTTCTCTCCCACCTGCTGGCGGTTTCCTGAAATGCAGGGCATACCCGGCCATTCAGAGGGCTTTGCTGATCCCCCAGATTCCATTTTCCCACCTGTCATTTGGAAACCAAAGTGTGGTTCAGAACAACTCCAAGTTTGGCTAATCAGTTCCTATCAGTCACTTCTTTGTTAAACTGTATCTATCTGTATCTCTACTTGTAGTTCTAGGTCGTATGTAAGAACAGAATGTGATGGAATGGATGGATGGTAAATATTTCCTGACGACTCTGCAAGGATTTTGAATAAGATCTTTCACCAAGTCCAGAAATAACTACGCTTTCTCATGAAGTGCAACAGAATGAGGCCAACTACTCTTTGGACAGGCGAAGTGTTTTGGTGTGTGTACAAAAATCTCACTGTTTTCAAACGCTGAGAGTGTTCTTTTCACTTGAGGGAAGTTAGGCAAAGACACAACACTGACCGTTCAGGTTAGCAGCTGTAGCTTCTAGAATACCTGTGAGACAGGAGGGTTGAGAGGATGTGGAAAGGAGACAAGAACGGGCCACCTGTACCTTCTCAGACTGACCACTGGACTGCAGACCAGACAAATTAAGCTTTGAGTCCTATCTGACCAAACGATTAACTTGACCAATCTTGTTTCCTGTACCTTGACTAATACGTAGAGGGAATTAGCTGTTCTGAGGGGGATGAATGCCTCTGGGATGCCAGACAGGGGCGAGAGGAGAGGGTTCACTGGCTTTGGTCCATCAGCCAACAACACCTTCAATCTAGAGTACTTAAAGAGGCAAATAAAATTGACAGAATAGGAAATTATAAGACAATAACCACCATCATCATTATACTGTAACAAAAGAGAAAAATAGATTGTCTACACAGATCCAGGAGAGGAAGAGTTGGGTAAGAAACAAGCATGTTCAATAAATGCAGAGGCTCTTTGTAAATCAGCAGCTGTCAGCCCTCATCAGAGGCAGTAAAATGTCGGTGTCCTAAGGAAATAGTAGCATTAGAGATGCAGGATGTCAAACATTCCCCTCTGTGGAAAACCCTGAGACCCACAATGGCCTGGGGTGTGGTGTCCACAGTGGTTCTCAAAGTGTGGCCACTGGACCAGCAGCAGTGACCTCACCTGGAAATTTGTTTAAAAAGGAGAATCTCAGGCATGCGCAGCCCCACTGAATGAGAAGCTCTGGGGCAGGGCAGCCACCTGTGCCATAGCAAGACCTACAGGTGATCCGTATGCACACACGAGTCCAGGTGTTAAACCTCTGCTCCTAGCTGCCGGGTTAACCAGCCTGTCCCAGACGAAGGCTTGGGACTCACAAGACAAAGACAGCATTTTTGCAGTCCGTTTTCTCTGAGGGCAGGTGTCTGCATTGCACAGAGGGTGGGGTTCTTGTATGCACATCTGGGCTGGCAGGGCTGGAACCCCTGGACCACACCTTTGTCACCGGCTACAAGTCATCAGTACTAACTCCCATGGAACAGGTGTGCACCAGCTGCTTCCACGTGCTCCACATGCCGTCCCTCATTTTATTCTTGCCACAGCCCAGTGAAGGAGGCTGTTACTGTTACCTCCATGTTATCAGTGGGGACACTGACATGCTATTGTCACACAGCTACTTATCCCTGAGAGAAGGAATCCAATCCGGGCATGGCACTGCCCAGCCTCCCAAGATGAGTCTGTTGTTGGTTCATGTGATCCACACATGGGCAAGAACTGTTTCTTGCCTGTCTTTTGTTTGTTTGTTTTGTTTTGTTTTGGGCCCAGAACATCACTGGCAGCCAGCAAAAGGCTAATGAATAAATGAATGAGAACTTATGTATCATGAGTTTATTGTTTTTCAACCTATGGGTAGATGAAACCCTATTGTGAGTGGTCTTGGGTCCATATTGTTGCATAACCTAAAAAAGAATTCTTCATGTGTTTATACGATTTTTAAAAAGATATATAAGAATCATTGTGATGAGTTTTAAGAGGTTGCTGAGTTCACAGCTGTTTTCTGTGTCATTTCTATGTTTACTGCCTCAGATCCTGAAAGAAAACTATCAGGTGAGGCACCATGACATTTTGTCACATTAAAAAAGATTCATAATGTTGGATCATGAATCAGGAGAAGGACAAGAAGAGAGGAAAAGCTGGAGAGGCAGAAGGGATTTGAGAAAGAGAGTACAGAGAACCAACCTTTGAATCAAAAGTCATAATGAGAACTTTGCTCCTGCCCCTAACATGATATCTCACTTCCTATGTTTCACCCCAGCAGAGAACATAAGAGAATTTTAATTTGAGTCATTTAAGGACGGCTATCCTGATTAGTCAAAGCAGAATTTGAACTTGAATTATACTAGAAATGTTTGAGAATGACATTCCATGTTTAAAATGATCAGACTTTACTTGAGCCTTTTTTGGACATAATTAATGAATCAGCAAGAATGGAAGCCAGCGTAAGCTACCACAGAGAAACCAGGCAGAAGCAGGAATGCAATTTGCTTCCTGCATTACCAGCAATAAACAATCCTTTATATCATAATGTAAGATCTAAAAATAGTTCACTTTAAATTTTGAGCCCTTGTACATAATGAAAGGAGGCTGTGCATAAAAGCCAGTTATTCATTTGTTCTCTACATTAGAGGCTTCAACAGTAAGAGCCCAATTAACAAAAAAGACCAGTGGGAAATTATGCATAATACTTTTTGTTTATTACAGAGAGACTTAATGTTCATATCTCACTGCAAGGAAATTATGTGTGCGACTTGTATAACTCACACATGGCAGTATTCCCTCTGAATTTAGAGTTCTCAAAAATGACCATGCAGAAAGAATTGAAGTGGAAAAATGGTGATTTTAGAAAGATAGTGCCACAGTGTCATTAGCAGTGTGAACAGCATTTCCCGTGGCTGTGGCCACTGGTCAAGCCCATAGGCTTGGACAGAGGGGCTACTGTCAGAGCTGTGCCTTTAAAGAAGCTCCAGCATCAGGACTCAGGAATTCTGAGTGTTAGTCCTGCTTTAGAAAAGACCGTTTATCCATAGACTGTCTCATCCATTCTGGGCGTATGACACAATGACCGCCAATCTTCTTCCCCCACGACATCGCACAGGTGAAGAAACAGGAGATGACTGGATTGTGGAGCTAGAGTGCTTGCACTGATTTGTAATGACAGCCTTGAGGCCCAAAGTCCTCTTCTGCTGAATGAGATGGGATAACAAGATTATCTTTAAGGTACCTGAAGCCTTGCTACTGTGTGACCACTTCTTCTCAAGGGAACTGGAGACATTCCCAGGATGTCGAGTAACTAAGAAGAAACAACAGGGGTCACATTTGCTCCTCATTCAAGATTCTAGTTTAATTGTTCTGCCCAATTTCCCATGGCCATGACATAGGATGATTTGTGATGTTGCTGAGACCTGTTCGGATGCCAGGTAGGAAGCTGGCATGTTGGAGCAAATCATTTGGCTGAGAATAAGCCTGCTGACCAACCTGTATCCCCATTCATGAAAGCCCAGCTGATTCTCTTCTCCACACCACTTATGAGCAGCTCTTGTGAACTGATTAAACACTTCCTCTTCCTAGAGTAATGAATGTCCCAAAAAGTGAGTCACTGGCTAGGGTTGGGGCCTGAGCTAAAAAGAAAGAGAGACAGCTTCGGGAAGCAATCATTTTTAAAAAATAATTTTTATTTCAATAGCTTTTGGGGTACAAGTAGTTTTTTGCTACATGGATGAATTTTATAGTGGTGAATTCTAAGCTTTTAGTGCACCCATCACCCAAGTCGTGTACATTGTACCTAATGTGTAGTTTGTTATCCCTGGATCCCCCTCCCACCCTAACCTTTCTGAGCCTCTAAAGTCCATGATATCATTCTGCATGCCTTTGCGTACGCATGGCTTAGCTCCCACTTCTAAGTGAGAACTTACAGTTTTTGGTTTTCCACTCCTGCGTCACTTCACTTGGAATAATGGCTTCCAGCTCCATTCAAGTTGCTATAAGAGGCATTATTTTCTTCCTTTTAATGACTGAGTAATATTCCATGGTATATTACATTTTCTTCATCCACTCATTAGTCAGTGGATACTTGGATTGGTTCCACAGCTTTGCAATTGTGAATTGTGCTGTGACGAACATATGTGTGCAAGAGTCTTTTTCATATCATCACTTATTTTCCTTTGAGTAGACACCCAGTAGTGGGATTGCTGGATTGAAGGGTAGGTTTACTTTCAGTTTTTTAAGGAATCTTCATACTGTTCGATAAAGGTTGTACTAATTTACATTCTCAGCAGTGTACGAGCAACCCCTTTTCCCAGAATCAATGCCAACATCTATTTTTTTTTTTTACTTTTTAATAATGGCCATACTTGCGAAGTAAGGTGGTGGTATTTCGCTGTCATTTTAATTTGTATTTCCCTGGTGATTAGTAACACTGCACATTTTTTTCATAGTATTTTTTCCCTGGGCGTAAGTACAGTATGTACTGAAGAGCAAGGTAGGGGCAGGTACGGTGCCTCATCCCTGTAGTCCCAGCACTTTGGAGGCTGAGGCGGGAGGATTGCTTGAGCCCAGGAGTTCAAGGCTGCAGTGAGCTATGATCGAATCACTACACGTGAGCCTGGGCAACAGAATGAGACCTTCTCTGTCAAAAATATAAAAAAGTGAGGTGGCAATTCAGCAGGGCTTGGTCCTCTGACCAGTCCACCATATACTTTTCCATGGATAAAACCATGTATAATTGCACAAGAAAATGTCGATATTTATTAAAATCTCAAGACATATCCTTTAAGAATATCAAAAGTCTTTCATATCTACTCAAGTCAAGAGCCATTGATAGAAAGTCCTTTGGGTCAAATACAAAAGAGCATCTTCTATTTGAACTGGATAGGAAACCATTGCTGTGGGGTACTGCAAACCTATAATCCCAACAGATGTAGTAGACCTCCAAGCCTATGCTAGCAAAAGGCACTGTAGGCCTCTTCCCCTTGGTGTGGTTACAGATAGAGGTGTACAGATGCTGCACCCCTTGGGCAGAGCATGTATCTACCCTCCCACCTTTCTTATGCCTAAATTTGCCAGAAGAATGTTATTTTTAAAAATAAATATCCAGATCATGAAGGTGTGATAAGATTGGAGTGTTCACACAGAGCATAAGGCTCATTGAGGTCATCTTCACAATTATGTAATGTTTGCAGTTGGTTCTTTTAATATCAAGAATGACTACACAGTCCTCTCCAAGTTCTGGCAAGGCTAGGATACGATGACAAATTTCACAGTACACACACATGGGATGGTCACAGGAACAGATGAAAATTCAAGAAGGAAGAGATAAATCTTTGGTACCACTGCAGTGGGACATTTAGTGCCTCATGGGGGTCTCGAGTATCTCACAGAGTTGGCTAAGCAGGTCCAGTCTCCCATAGGTCCTCAAGTGACTCCGTTCCCAGACTGCTCATCTTCCCAGGCATCAGTCTCTAGGAAGAGGCACACACTAGGGAGGCACAGAGGGAAGCACACTGTTTCAGATCAGCGATTCCCAACACAACATCCTAGGGATAAGAAATTAATCCAAACGTGGGAAATAAATATGACAAGTTTTATTTACTATCATTTTTACCCATCATATACATATATAACATATTTGGTACATATGAGTCATATTTCTGACACTTTTTATAGTTACATGTATAAAACTATAGAAATATGTGAAAATCAAAAATATTTTCACATATTCAAAAATATGTGAAAATCAAAAAAATTTTGAACACGTGTCCTGATATAACCATCAGGATTTCAAAACTTTTTCCAAGAATGCCCTAGATTACCTCCCTTGACCAGGACACTGTATTTTCATCAATTAATTTTAAGATTTTACTGGCAAGACTTTCCCCACATTCAATTTGCAGGCAGCTAAAAAACCATGATATCCTTCACTTAAACTTACTTTGAACCAGGCCTCCCTAAATTTGTGTTTGTAAAAATGCTTAATTGAACAAAATGTTAGAATTTCCATTCATCCTTATTTGAATTTATTTTGTTGATTTCGGCCCACTATCTTTGCCTGTCAGGATTAATACATTTGTTCACTCTCAAATATGTTTAAAAATAAAAAAGCATGTAGAAAAAAAGACTGGAGAAAAATCGGCAAAATGTTGACAGAGGTTGTCCCAAAGTTACCAGTTGAAGGTGATTTATTTTACTTTCTCATACTATTTTTACTTTTGAAATTTTCTATAATAAGCATGCATTTCTATCACAATAGAAAGATAAACATTTGTAAGGCATATGCTTAAATTCTATCATCTTGCCTCTTCACTGCCTCTCCAGACCCTATGTCAATGGTAAATGCTCTAAGTTCATATATCTAAAGCACGAAGTAGGATTTCATCTTGGTATTAATGGTTTATTTCCATTAACATTTTACAATTTCAAAAAACAATAACATTTAACTATAAAATGACATTTAACCAAAAATGACATGCATTGAGGAAAATGGAGGAGACTGCATGATTTGCATGCTCTGGGACGTACCAGGCTAACCTGTAAGGAGAATTTCTAGTCCCCCTATCCTGGTTTGTGCAGGGAGAATCCTGAATGCTCCTGAGGATGAACACTTCTTTTGCAAGATATTTGCAAACCACGCCATATCCACCTTTTATTTAAGTTCTTGATTTACTGATAAATGGCTAATTAGCTTCAGAAAGAATATTTAGCTAAGCCCAGATCTTTACCTGTTTCCTGCTGATGGCAACCAGATCAAAGCTGATATCAAAATTTTATCCTAATAAACATTTCACATCAACTTTGAATAGAAAAAAATAGTTAACCACAGTTGTAACTTTTTAAATGTTGAAATAATCGACTCAGTATGTGACTGGTAAGCTAAGCCAGTGCTAACAGGGCAAACCAGCTGCGTCACTGTCCATGAACCAACTGTCCATCCATGGTCCCCACTGCACCCCTGGATGGGGCAAGGATGCTGATGGACTTGCAGAGAGCAATCGGTGAGGCTGCATCAGCAGGACGACCACTGGGTGCCCTCGCCATGTGAGCAGAGCTGTCACCTCCCCAGAGCCGAGGAAAAGCAGAAGGCATCCTACAAAAACCTTCACAAAGGTAAGTACTAACCAACAGAAAGGTGAGTGTTTTTAATTCCAAGAATTGGAATGTACTAGATGAAAGGAGAGACATTTGGGCATGTTTCCTAAATGCAATAAATGTTGAATGAGGGCGAATGAGCATTGATGGAATCTGAGGAGCTGGGAGGAGGAGGCACAGGACAAGTCCCATGGGGACATGCTGGATAAACCAGACGGTGTTTTGACGATGCTAACAGCCACAGCAGCACGAAGAAATCAGCAGTTAAGAAGAAAGTAAGATCATGAGGGGACTCAAAATTGGTATGAGAAATATGTTATTGTGTTTCTAAAGATGAAAACATTCACAGCATGGATTATAAATATGCAGCTATTATCAATGATTCTGTACAAAATGTGTTATTATCTAGATTATTAAACTAGCAGCTTAGATACAACCATTATGAAATGATTGTAGAGAAGGAATATAGGAGAATTGGGGCCTAATTAGACAGGGTATAGGAAGCCTGATGGGAAGTCAAAGCTTACAAATGAATCTAGGGTAGGGGCTTGAATTCAGAGTGAGGGCTCAGTTTTGACCCTGTTCTTGATCCTAAGAGTGTGTAATGAAGACCATATTTTGAAACTCACATACAATGCACATCTATCACTCTGTATAATTATCGTAGGTATATTTCATATATTTCTGAAAAATTGTGTGCTAATACTTCTTTTTGGAAAGTCAAATTATGCTTTAAATGCACCAGGGGAGATAATGCATAGACAATTGCTTTGAAAAATTTTAAAGCACAAAAGTATCAGTTGTTAATGATAACATCTGCGCCATAATCTGTGACCGTAACTCTAACTTGGTGTTAAAAACTCAATATGTAAAATTACAATGACAGTCAAATAAATAATGATTATCTCTTTTTAAAACATGAAGAACTCTCATGTAAAATAAAAGCGTTTCCTCACATTTTGTGTTTTTTATGTTTATGCTGTAGAAAATGAATTCAGCTGCTGCATCCTGGATGAGCTGGCTCAGAAGCCAGTTTGTTCCAGCAGCCCAGACCTGACTTAGCTTAATGAGCCTGTGGGGAGCAGGAACAAACGCACAGATGCACAATAAAGAAAGTGAAAACAAAGATACAATTTGGTGGCTAATTGTACGCAGAAGAAAAAGACCTCGGGCATCAGGAACCAACCAAAGAGCAGCCTGGGTGACGCAGAGATGTTACGGTGTTCGCCAAAAAACGGGGTACTTCTGGAGTGAAGCCGCTGGGGTACATGGCCAGGAGGAAGGTGGAACATCATGGATTCGGTTTCCTTGGACGAGCTTGGGTGTTCAAATCACTGAAAATCAGCATCTCAGCCTGAGAGCTTACACTTTCATCTTGTGCAGGTTTAACCAGTGTGAGTAGGTTTCCAAGAACCTGGTCATCCCCACAGGCTCCGATGAAAATGAGTTCCTGGATCCACAAAGCAGGAAGCAGGGCTGGAGGCCACAGCCAGACTGATTCTCAGCCAGGTGCAATATAGGGGGACCAGCTTTACCGCAAGTTAGGGCCTCCAACCTGAGTCCAAACAGCTGTCCACAGGGAGCTGAGCCACCCCTCTTTAGACGTCAGCAGTGGGTCAGGGTCGGCCAAAGCTCCTCACGGCATGCTAACGCACTCTGTAATACCCTATTTTGCTGCCAGAAATGACTAGAGAGGAGAAAAGGAGCCAGAATGAATCACTGTATTAATAGCTCTCCAATTCAAAATAAAATATTTTCTGAAAGTTTACTCTTTGAAGAAAATTAGCAAATCATGATTGCAAATTCAGAGTAAAGGTGATTGTCGTGTTAGACCCTGACATGCACACAGCTACAGGAGACACGTCACAGTTGGTCATTGAAGGACAGTGGACACTCCTGCGAATTCTAGTAGAAAATAGAAAATCTGCATTAGCAAAAAAATATTTTAAATCCATATTGGAACATTTAAAGATATGTGAAAAGAAATTGCATTTGAACTACTGTTTTGACAGATAGGAGTATTCTCTGCCATTGACATTATATACTCAAAAGAATCAGTGTTGGGCCTGAAAGTGTTTCTAAGAGACAGAAAAACCACATGTTCACATGACCATTCTCAATGTGGATTCTCCATCGTTGCTTCCAAACCCTTCTATACATTAATGCCTAAAATTCCTCTAAGAACACGAACGTTTGAAAGCTTGGAGCCTCAGTGAGAAGCCAACAATGCGGCCGATGGCCGTGCCACCTCTTCCTGTAGACACGTCACACGTGTGTAGCTGTCACCACGGCATTAGTCATGTATTTTTGAGAGGAATGACACACACCAGAAGTACTAGATCACTTACATGTTAATTGCAATTACACAGCAAAACATAATATGCTGCCAAAATATTCACAGGATAATTGCCCTGCGATGACAAGATAATTCTTCCTATTCTTCCAAAACAGAAGGTAGTTGCCCCGTCTAATTACTTTACAATCTTCCAGGCAAGAAATTTTCACTCGGCCCCAGCCGAGCTGGTACCTCTCCGCTCACGGCCTCTCTCTGAGCAGCCTTCATCAGCTCAGGGGATGTGTGCGGGTATGCCAGGATCCCATCTGGGCTGCTTGACCTCAGTACCACTGACTTACAGGGCCAGATGCCTCTGTTTGTGTGTGTGTGTGTGTGTGTGTGTGTGTGTGTGTGTGTTTATGGGGGTGGGGGATCAGCAGGGGTGGGCACCAGCCTGTATATTTTTTGTAGAATGTTTAGCAGCACCCCCGGTCTCCACCCACTAGATGATAATAGCACCCACCACACTCTGTTGTGACAACCAAAAATGCTTCCCTGACACTGCCAAATGTGCCCTCGGGGCCTACCATTGGGAACCACAGGATTCTATGCATTTGCCCAGTTGGTGAGGAAGTAGGTCCTGTGCATAGTGGTTGATCCAGGGGCACAGCTCAGAAGTAGGGAACCCGGGTAATGGACACCCTCTTCTCAGTCCTCCTCTTCCCACCTCTCCAGGCACCCAGCCAAGCTGCCCTCTCCTCACCTAATGTCTCAACTCTAAAAAGCCACGCAGGTCTTCCTCCCTCCAAAGAGCTCCAGCTGCTAAACAACCGTGCTGCCTTCCCTGCTTTCCACAATGCCCCTCCCAGCACCAGACCAGGCGCAGAGGCCTTCTCAAGGCTGTTTCACCAGCGCTGCCCATCTCAGGTCAGAACGAGGGGAGAAAGCACTTTGATTGAAAAATAAGGCATACATCAATGATATCCTTAATTCTCACAGGGGTGTTTGATGGGATTTCAGGTAGTGTGCACCAATGAACAAGGAAATAGTGTGGGGTCAGAAAGCCATTTTCAGTATTCCCTGCATAAGGCTGGCCCTCCTGAGCCCTTCCCAGACCCCGGGGACCGGGCAATGCTTCAGAGTCCAGGACAGTCCAGTCCTGAATAAAAGGAGCAGATGGTAGATCCTGAATTGACTTGATTTAACCTGTCTCTGATTATTTCAAATAATAAATTAGGAAACTTCCAGAAGATTCTCAATACAGCATTATAATGTGCTTAAGATACAATCACCAAGTGGTGATACAATTGTTTTAGAATGGGGGTTGGCAAACATTGTGTGTAAAGGGCCAAAGACTTATTATTTTAGGCATTGTGGATCACATAATAACTATTTTATTCTGCCATTTTACATGCCATAGACAATATGTAAATTAATGAATGCAGTTGTATTCCAATAAAACTTTATTGGCAAAAGCAGGCTGGGGGGCCGGATTTAATTAGGGCCATAGTTTGCCTATCCCTGTCTAGGAGGATTTCCACTTGCTTTTGCATCCAACGATTACTGAGCTTGAATTAGGAGCCAGGCGTTGGGAAGCACACCAGGGATATCGGATGAGTAACACACTGACCTACCTCCTAAGAAGCTTGTAGCCTAGTGGGGTTGATGTGTAAATAGTAGATCCAGAAGAATAGTTACAGCAGAAACCCAGAGGCATAATCAACCCCCTGCCACCCCCAGGTGAGGGGTCCCTTGGCCTCGTGCTCACCAACTCCCAACTTATTTATCTGCTCCTATTTATAGCAAAACTCCCCAAAATAGTGGTCTATGTTGCTATTTCTGCCTCCTCAGCTCCCTCTACCCCCAGTCTATTGAGCCTACTCCATGTGGGTTTCTGGTCCCCAGCAGTCCTCTGGAATGTTGCCAGGAATGACAGTGACTCTAAATAAAGCCTTCACCAGAGGCTCCAGGTGCCCTGAAGTTGCCCATCCACTGACAGAGGCTTCATTTCTGCAGAAGCTACCCCTACACTTGAGATAGCCCATTCTGTATCCCTGGCAGCTGGGGCTTCCCACCATGGCCATGGCCCAGAGGGCATCCTCTTTCTTCTGAGGCTCCTGTGCTCATAGTAAAAAAAAAAAAAAAAAAAAAAAAAGAAGACAGAGAGAGAGACTACAGTTCTGAAATGCCCCATCTCCAATAAATTTTACCCTACACTCCTATCTCTGCCCCTGCCCGAGGCCTGCCAAAGTGAAGGGCAGGGATTTAGCTGGCCACTGTCCACTCCCTGCCCACTTTGTGGCTCAACTCAGAGGCATCCTTCAAGATCCACCATATCATATTCATGTACTGTCTTCTTTGCTGTAATTTATGGACACAATTGAAGCACTTCCGAGCTCCAATTAAGATGGTGAATGTATCTCGTTTTATAATATTTAGCAAGACTTCACCACTAGCTGACCTTCCAAATGCAAAGATTGGGCTACATTTTAATTCTCGCTTTGTGGTGATAGCTTTGTGTCTGAGTTATGAGTGAGACAATATAAGATGCTATTGTTTTCCTCTTTTCTAACCACAAAGGGCAATTGCATTGGAAGTGGAAAGTTCATAGAAAGGAAAATGAAGACACCCACTCCTGGAGCATTATGGGAAATAGTTCACTGACTCCGCAGTTCGGATGCTGTCTTTGATCATTACAACGTGTACCTCCGATTTTTAAAATTCCACCCTTCACAACATCATCCAAGGGTGCACATGAAGAAAATTAACACATTAATTTTAGTAGCAAAAACATTAGGGAGGGACAGCAATTCACAGCTTAAACTGGTTCAAGATCAACAGCAATGACATTAAGCCACCTAGTGACAGGCTTCTTGGAGAAGCCCCAAATTTACAAATAGAGAAAAATGCTATAAAATGAAATTAGAGGAAGTTGAAGACCTTTGACCTATCCTACTCTGAGGCCTGAGTCGGCTGCACAGATCCTGCAGGCCTTCCCTTTGTGGAAAGAGAGAGATGGGGATCTGTGCCTTGGCCACTGGGGCAAAGAGTAGAGTGCAAAGCTCAGACCATAACCAACCTCTGTCACGGTCACCATGCTGTTGAAATGACTGGCTTGACTAGCAGCATTGCCAAATCAGAAGTCATGGCTTGGGTTTATGTAGCTATGCCTGGGGCATGCACGCATCAGAGGCCTAGTCTCTGATACGGCAGAGGCTGAAAGCACCATCTGTCCACCATCCCTCTCTCACCAGCCTGCCCTATCTCCAAAAGAGGAGTAGCCTTTGGAAGTGTCAGTGCTTTCACAGAGGTCAGTGCACCCTATGAGCAGGATGGGACTCAGAACCATGGCTCTCATACTCCGTAAATTCTCATAAAGATGTATTAGTTTCCTGTTGCTGCTGTAACAAGTGATCGCAAATGCAGTGGGTAACAATACACTCTCCTAGTGCTGCAGCAGCCGGAAGTCTGAAATGAAGCTTGCAAGACTAAATCAAGGTGTAAACAGGGCTGTGTTCCTTCTGGACTCTATGGGGAGTGTTTCCTCGCCTTTTCCAGATTCTAGAGTCCACCCAAGTTCCTTGGCTGGCAGCTCCTCCCTCCAATTTCAAAGTGTGTCACTCCATCTCTGTTTCCAACACTTGCCACATCTTCTTTTCTGACTCTAACCTCCTCCTTTCTTCCTATAAGGACCTTTGTGATTACTATAAGCCCACCCAGATGATCCAAGACCACCCTCCCCTCTCAAAATCCTTAACTTGGTCACACCTACAAAGTCCTTTTTGCTGTGTAACATAGCATATTTACAGGTTCTGAGGATTAAAACATGGATATCTTGGGGGGGAGGAATGATCATTATCCTTCCTACCACAAACACATGAAAAAGCAAAATCCAGAATGAAATACTGCCTATCAAAGGCAGAGGACAGAGCACTTAGAAATGAATGCTAATTCAAAGGCCTGCTGGCTGGAAGATGTAAAGGAAGAGGTAAGAAAAAGGAGAAGAAAGGTAGAGATCGCCAAATTCAGAGACAGAGAGCACTTGAAACCGCAGCACTGACTTGGAGTGAGCAGCCCTGGGGTGCAAGCTGGCCTGGTGCCACCCTTTTCTATGACTCTATGCATGACCCATGGCTTTCGGAGCTTTCTTCTGCTCTCCTCCTCACCCTTCGCTGCCTCCCCCTCTGGCTCTGCACCCACAAACGTGGCCTTCCTTCCTGGTCAAGCTGCTCCTGTCGACCCCTCTTTGGGACTCTGTGTCCCTCCTCTCACCTGAGCCTCACAAGTCATCTTCTCACTCTTCTCCTCTGTCCTTCTTCTCCAAGGAATCCCTCCTTTAACCACAACCATGCTGGAATCTCCCTTCTCAGAAAAAAATCTCCCTTGGCCTTGTGCTCACCTCTGCCCAGCTTATTTCTCTGCTTCTATTTATAGTAAAACTCTCCAAAATAGTGGTCTATGTTGCTGTCTCCGCCTCCTCAGCTCCCCTGACCCCCGGTCTATTGAATCTACTCTGTGTGGGTTTCTAGTCCCAAACATTCCTCTGGAATATTGTCAGGAATTATAGTTACCGCTTTGCCTAGCCTGGGGGCAGTCCTCTCACCTTCACCTTCTTGGACATCTCAGCGCCTTGGACGTGGCAGATCACCCCTCCCTTTTCAGCATTTCCTTCCTTGCCTCGCTTGACATCAGGTCCCCCAGTCTTCTCCCTGCCTCCCTGTTTGCATTTTCTCGGCCTCCTTTGCCAATCCCCGCTCCTCCTTCCTTTGCCAGCTTGTCAACATGGGGCATAGCTGGCTCAGTCCTCAGACCTCTCCTCTTCCTACTCCTGTTCTCTTGGTGAGTTTACACAGTCTCACCACCTTCAATGCCTCCTGCATGATAAAAGTGACCTCATCTCTCTTATGAGCTGCATTAGTCTGTTCTCATGCTGCTACTAAAGACATGTCTGAGACTGGGTAATTAATAAAGAAAAGGAGGTTTAATGGACTCACAGTTTCACATGACTGGGGAGGCCTTACAATCATGGTGGAAGGAAAAGGAGGGGCAAAGGCACATCTTACACGGTGGCAGGTGAGAGAGAGTGTGCAGGGTGAACTGCCCTTTATAAAACCATCAGATCTCATGATTTATTCACTATCACAAGAACAACATGGGTAAAACCCACTCCATGATTCAACCACCTCCCACCAGGTCCTTCCCATGACACATGGGGTTTATGAGAGCTACAGTTCGAGATGAGATTTCGGTGGGGACACAGCCAGATCATATCAGCACCTCAAGCACCCTTCCCATCTCAAGACTCCTGTATCCACCTCCTACCCAGTATCTCTATGTGGATACCAGCCACACATCTCAGACACAGCAGGTCCAAAGATGAGCCTTGGTTCATCACCTCCAGCCCTGCTACTCCCAAGGTCACCCCTACTTCAGCAAATCCGTTCTTCTGGCTGCCCAAGCCTAAATCCTAGGGGCCAACATTGCCTCCTCACCCTCTGCTCCTGTACCCACAGCTCAGTGGTGGAGCCCGTTGGTTCGATATTCAAAGCCTATTCAGAGGTTACTTTGCACTTTGTGCAGCTTCCACCAAAAATCCCTAAGCCTAAGCCACCGTCATCCTTCACCTCAAATGCTCGAGACAAGTGGTCCCCCTTATCTGCAGTTTTACTTTTCGTAGTTTCAGTTACCCACAGTCGACTGTGGTCTGAAAATATTAAATGGAAAAATTTCAGAGATAAACAGTCCATTAAGTTTTAAATTATGCATCATTCTGGGTAGTCTGATGAAATCTCTCCCCATCTCGCTCTATCCTGCCTGGGATGTGAACCCCCCCTTTGTCCAGCGTCCCCACACTGTCTGCACTATCAGCCCATTAGTCACTTAGTAGCGATCTCAGTCATCAGATGGACTGGTGTGGTATCACTGTCCTTATGTCCAAACTACCCTGATTTTACTTTTCTTACAGTATATTGCTACAGGTGTTTTATTTTATTATTAGTTATTGTTAATCTCTTACTGTGCCAAATTTTTAAGTTAAGCTTTATCACAGGTATCTATAGGACAAGACAGTCTATATAGGGTTCAGTACTATCCGTGGCATCAGACATCCACCGGGAGTCTTGCAAGCCCTCCCCTGGGATAAGAGGGGCTGCTGTAGACTGTTCACCACCTTCTCTTCTTGCCCCATCAATGTTCTATCTTCGACACAACAGCCAAACAGCAGTACTTTCCTTCTAAAAAACAAAATCAGATCTTGTCTTTCCCTCACCCAAAATCTCCCCACGACTTCCTACCTCATGCAGAAAAAACAAACAACACTACACCCACCAGTTCCCTGTGATGCTCCTGCGGCTGCAGTTCAGCCTCTCTGGCCTCATTCCCAGAGGCTCCCATCCAGCCTCACTATTCCTGGAACAGCAGCCTCTGCGCTGTGCACTTGCCGAGCCCACTGCGGAGACCCTGATTTCTTCAGACCTTCCCAAGGTTCACACCCTGACTTTATGGTGTCTCTGCTCAAACGGCTCTTTCTTGACAGGCCTTCCCTGGCCACCACATCCAACACCGCTCCTTGTTTCCCGAACCCTTTTCCCTGTCCTTTTGCAGAATGTGGAACACATCATCTCAAGCAATCAGTGTGCACGGGCACCTGTGGATTTCCTGTGTTCCTACTGAAATGTAAGCACCGTAAGGACTGGAGTTTCACGGGCCTCTCTCTGTTGCATTTCCATGATCTAGAATAGCACCCAGTGCATAGGAGATGCTCTGTTTGTAGAATGTAGAGTGTTTGTAGAATGTGAGTGTGTTCTCACAGCATGACTGTTCACACCACCAGGGTGCTCTCTTGCTATATTCTAATTGTCGGTCACTCCACTTGCCTCCCACGCAGGGCTGTAAGATCTTCAGGGATGGGGCCGTTGTCTCCTTTGCCCCAGTGCTAGGTATTCGTATGTCTTGGATGTTTGGAAAGATGAATGGAGAAATGAATTGATGAGATTAGATGAGTCAGAATTATGCCTGAGGTTGGCCTTGGGCCCACCGTTAGACAGGTAAATGGTTTGCTTTTAATTCATCAGTCATTTCAATGGGCCGTATAAATGCCATCCCAGCTGGTTATACAGGCAGGAACAATTGAAATGATATTAAAAAAAAAAAAAAATCTGGCTAGGCGCAGTGGCTCATGCCTGTAATCCCAGCACTTTGGGAGGCTGAGGCTGGCGGATCATGAGGTCAGGAGATCGAGACCATCCTGGCTAACACGGTGAAACCCCGTCTCTACTAAAAATACAAAAAATTAGCTGGGCGTGGTGGCAGGCGCCTGTAGTCCCAGCTACTCAGGAGGCTGAGGCAGGAAAATGGTGTGAACCTGGGAGGCGGAGCTTGCAGTGAGCCGAGATTGGGCCACTGCACTCCAGCCTGGGCAACAGAGTGAGACTCCATCTCAAAAAAAAAAACAAAAAAATCTGGCCGTGTGCGATGACTCACACCTGTAATCCCAGCACTTTGGGAGGCTGAGGTGCGTGGATTACGAGGTCAAGAGATTGAGACCATCCTCGCCAACATGGTGAAACCCGTCTCTACTAAAAATATGAAAATTAGCTGGACGTGGTGGTGCATGCCTTAATCCCAGCTATTCAGGAGGCTGAGGCAGGAGAATCGCTTGAACCCAGGAGGCAAAGTTTGCAGTGAGCCGAGATCACGCCACTGCACTCCAGCCTGGCAACAGATCAAGACTCCATCTCAAGAAAAAAAAAATCTATGGTCTGACACTTTCCACTTTCCTCTAGGTTGTAATTAGTGATGGGGTAGCTTCCACTTTTCAAAGCCTTTTATTGCAATCTAGCCTCATCTGCCCCACCTGTGCCTTAAACAATGAGAGGGAATGTCCCCTGGACACTCTCCAAATGCCACCCTCACCTTCCCAACAGAAATGGCAAGTCCAGCAAATTGCCTCCTAAAGCTAATTCTGACATAATGAAAAGTAAATACAAGTGTGTCCATTTTCTTCTGGCTTCTCTTCTTGATTTCTATCAGACCTCGAGGGATTCTTTAAAGACCCTGGCCAGCATTCACTAGTGCGGATCATTTAACTACTGTTCTATTTCACTGTCATTGTCCCAAAAGATAACTTGGTAATTTGGGGCTGCCCAATAAAATTTTAACAATCTTACTTTTCTTTGCTCAAAAAAAAAAAAAAAAAAAAAAAAAAAAAAAAAAAAAACAGCGAAAAAAGAAAAACTAAACTAGATTTGTTATTTGAAGAAAGGGAAGGGAAAAAAAATGAAGAAATCACTTAAAATATAGATATTTTAAAGTATGGTTGGGAAAACTAGCATCCAAACCATTTCTATTAGAATCATAGTATTTTTCACTGAAAGAAGTGAGACAAGTTAATTGCATAGTTGCCATGAAATAAACTACATGGTAATTACACAGAAACTCCTTTAGAAACCGTAGTAATTACACTGAACTAAAGCCTTCTAAAATAGACCAAGAGTTACCAAGTTCACACACAACGGAAAGATGTTTAACCTGTATGCTGACTACTTGATGTGAACGGAGCATGGCCAGTGACTTTTGATGTCCACTTTCGGAGATAATGACTTTTAAATACAGATGTCTTTCTAGAAATGGTCCCTAGCACAATATTTCCTTTCAACAAATGGGAGAAAAAGCTCAGTTACCCACTACCAGGCAGCAGGACAGTTGACAGGAATTTCCCGTCTGAGGGAGGCGACAGTCCTAAAAGGAAAATATTAACAGTCTCGATTTTAGAAAGGAGTTTTTGGTTGTGGCTCACATTTCCATACTGTATGTTGAGTCTGAAAGGAAGCTATGTTTGAATAGAAATGGCTCTGCTGAGAAGTGAATAGTACAGTATATTTTGTATAGAACAAGCAATTTTCTTGGGAATTAAAAGGCCTGTTATGCAGTCCGTGCCCAAAAGGCTCAAAACAATCACTTTTTGTCATTCTGTTTTACACAAGCCAAATTATTCAGCTGGCAAACTAAAAGGGGAGGGGGATAAAATGCATGGGTGAGGGAGATTGTCATCCCCTAAGAAACCTGGTAGAACACAAAGGTCTGGGAAATAGGCTGTAGGAATCCTGGGCTCTTAGCGTGCGGCGTTGTTTGGAGGCGACTTGCTAACTGTTAGGAGTGATTTTATCCAAAAGGTGGAAGTCTGTCTCCCAGTGTCCTAAGTCATGGGGATTAAGGTTCTGGAAGAAGCAAGTCCAGGGTTTCTAATGTTCTCCAGAGTTTCTTGGCACAGAGCTCAGCCTCCTGCTGCCCTCCCCAAGGCGAGACGGGGCTCATGAGGCCTGTCTACCAATGGCCTTGCCGCTGCTGCTCTGCTTCTTGCTGGGCCTCCACATTGGCCGCAGCCCAGGATCCAGATGACATCAGGACTAGATTCCAAATCAGCCGCCAAGGCTGTTGTGAATTTAATTTCACAGACGTTGTCCTGCTAAGTCAATGCCAGGACAGATGATGGGCATGAGAGCAAGAAATGAGATTAGCGATGAGCAAAACCAGACGCAGGGGAAAAGAGAAATTTCTAATTGCACGTGATTTAAACCTCATTTGCGTTCCACTCTGACGCAGCCAGGCCAACTCCAAACCCACAGAGACGTGTTTAGTGCAGACATACTTCTGCTAAACCCTGACCCAAGTCCCCGCTCTCTGTTACACACAAACGCAAAGTGTCGCTGTGTCTAGAGGGCTGTGGGCATCTCTGCTAAGAGGTGCAGTCACTAAAGGCAGAGGACCATCTCCCACTTCATTTTTCCTAGTTCTATAAACATTTCTTGACTGAATAAATGAGTGCCTGGGTCTGAGCAGAGATCTACTAGAAGTCACCACAGAATGTCACAGCCTGGAGCTGAAAGACTACATGATCTCAACTCCACCTGGTGGCTCACGCCTGTAATCCCAGCAGTTTGGGAGGCTGAGGTGGGCGGATCACTTGAGGTCAGGAGTTCAAGACCAGCCTGGCCAACATGGTGAAACCCTGTCTCTACTAAAAATACAAAAATAAGCTGGGCGTTGTGGCGTGCGTAGTCCCAGCTACTCAGGAGGCTCAGCCAGGAGGATTGCTTGAGCCTGGGAGGCGAAAGTTGCAGTGAGCTGAAATTGCACCACTGCATGCCAGCCTGGGTGACAGAGTGAGACCGTCTCGAAAAAGAAAAAAAAAAAAAAAAAAAAAGGAAGACTTTGTGATCTATTAAGGGAAGGACAGTTGCAAAGTTGTCTTGTTTCTAAATGTGTGAGGATCAAAAAAACCAGAATTGTTACAATTAGTTACAATCTTGAGATAAGGAGCATTTTAGAGTTGTTGTAATCATGCAAAGTCATGCAGTGACTGGCAGCCATGAGAATTCAGCATTTCAGATGTTTCTTTCAAAACTTCTCTCCACCACACTGCTCAGGGCTTCATCCACAATGGCTCCATTTCAACACGCCACGTGTCTAAAGTCTATGCAGTCATCATCCCTCAGAAAGACTCATGGTTCTGCATATGTCTAGGATAGACTGACACTAACTTGACTTGCCTATTGTTGTTCTAGAGTGGTTGCTGGTTAAAATGATTGCCATGAAACTTCTCAAAGTAGACTGCCAGGGAAACATATTATATCAACCATGTTCTTGAGTAAGAATGTAAATGAATACATTCCCTATTCCAGAGACATATGTGCTAGACCTTAGCCCTAACACAGCAGGGGTTTTGCACCAGGAAAGCCACAGAGGAGAGAGACGATCTTGGAGTTCCTCCCAGCATCACCTCTGACTTTGTCTGGGCTGTGCTTGTTTTAGTCTCTCTGCCACGAACCTGTAAACCTCAGCCTCTCACGTCCACACAGGTCATGTCTCTGCCCAGACAGCAGGAGGCAACCCATTGACAGAGGCCTGGACCAGATGGTCACTGTGTCTCCGCAGGACCTGTTATCCCCTGTGCGTCCAAACAGATCCCATAAGAAGGCAACCTTCTCACCCAGACCTAGATTGGACCAGGCGAGTGGACTCTACTTGTTGCATTGAAATGTTCAATGTATTTTAAGCAACTAATTTCAATATACTATTTAATTCCCAAGAACCTCTTTGGTGAAATTGATTTTGTAAGCCTCGCACAGCCCTGGGGAGTGCCCCGCCACCCCATTTAGAAGGAACAAGGTGGCTGGTGGGTGATGCAGGGGTCTTGGCCACGCCTGTGTCTTTGTCTTTTCATTGAAAAAATGGAGATGATGGCAGAGCTTCCCTCTCAGGCTCAGTACAAGGACTAATGAAAGAAAATATGCATCCGGTGAAGAAATAAGTGCCCAATCAATGTTGCCTCTCATCACTATGAACTGCAGCTGAGGAATCTAAGTTCAGGGGAAGGGGCCAAACACGCAGCAGGTGGATCACGGGGCTGAGAAGAAGATTCCTACCTTCCAAATCTCAGGGTTGTGGGGAAGTGCTAGCAGTTAACAAAGCAACTCAGGGCCCTGCTCAGAAGCGAGTTTTTTCCTTTTCCCCCTGGAGGAATAAGCAGATTTTAGGTGATATAACTCATCTTTACAAAGACAATCACATTTTAGAAAGCAAACCCTGGGACATTACGCAAATATGCACACACATACATACACACATACAACACACACACGACACACACATATAACACATACACGTATACATAGGTACATTTTACACGTTTATATTTTCTAATGTAAAGGCAATATCAACTGTAGAAAATCTGAAAAATATTGAAATGTATGACAATAATTAGAAGCTACTCATAATCGCATAATCTTAACATCAGGAAAATTCACAGTCGACATTCTGGGAGTTTTCCCCTGAACACATGGATATTTTGGGACAATAGCCCTATCCATACACCTTTGTATAATGTCCTTCTTTTGTTGACGTGCCACTTCAAGAATTTACTAGGTTTTACAAGACAAAATTTTAAAGACAGAGAAAATCTTCCCATGCTACAATGTGTATTTTTTCCTCCTTAGGGGTTTTGCATTCTGAAACACAAAAGTCACCATTCAGAACCCTGAGTGCATGGGGTCAGTCCCTCTCAGCCACGTTGAGATTTTAACACCAGAGACATGGATAGGTGATACCTCCTCCCCGGGACCAAGTTCTGAGTGATCTTGAGGGTGAAGAGGTGACTGAATTCTTCAAATGGGCATTGCATACAATCAGGTCTATAGGGATTCAGGATGGGCAGGCATCCCATCTGTTCCCGGTCTGGGGCTAGTGGAGCCAAGCTGGCTACCTGAAAGCATCAGCCTAGATGGCAGGAGGCTCAGTGTCCCCACAGAGCCACAGTCCCTGGTTCAGGCTCTCCAGGAGGCAGGCTCCATCTTTCCCGTGTCTGCCCAGAACTCTCTGCTCCTGTGTTGCCTGACATTCTGTTGCTTGGTAACCAGAGCACCTAATTATTCTACTAGGAGGTCAAAGAAATGCCAGCAACCCCATTACATAGACCCAAGAAAGTCAGACACAAGGCATTCATTTGCATAAGAGAACTTTATTTTTCAGCTAGAGATAGGAAAGAAAGAGACTCCAAAGTTCAATGTATTTTTGCTAATATCAAAGCAAGATGACCTCGAAAATAAAGTGCAGTACAAAAAAAAAGTGACAAAAAGCAAGTTAGAGGAGGGTTTTGGTGTTTGTTTTTTGGTTTTTGTTTTTAATTCCTGAAATTGTTCATAGACAAGGAGTAGTGAATGGTCAAGTAGAGAAAGTACTTTTTCATCACTGAGAAGAGAAAATGCTTTTTAAAAATCTGTTAGACAATGAGTTGTTTTCTAGTAGAGACTTCTTATAGATCATGGGTGTTTTTTTTGTTTGTTTGAATTTGTTTTTGTTTTTGTTTTTTTGTTTTGTTGTTTTGTTTTGTTTTGTTTTTTGAGACGGAGTCTTGCTCTGTCGCCCAGGCTGGAGTGCAGTGGCAGGATCTCGGCTCACTGCAAGCTCTGCCTCCCGGGTTCACGCCATTCTCCTGCCTCAGCCTCCCGAGTAGCTGGGACTACAGGCGCCGCCACCACACCGGCTAATTTTTTTGTATTTTTTTAGTAGAGACGGGGTTTCACTGTGTTAGCCAGGATGGTCTCAATCTCCTGACCTCGTGATCTGCCCGCCTCGGTCTCCCAAAGTGCTGGGATTACAGGCATGAGCCACCTAGCCCGGCCACTTTTGTTTTTAAGTGGAGTTTTATTTTTAACTAATTCTAGGTTTAAAAATAATGGAGTTGTTTTTTACTTTCTTTGTTGACAATATCTGTGTGTTTTTCTCTGACTCTCTGTGGCTATAATTGCCAGAGTTTCATTTCCTAAAGGATTCTTCCTTTTACTCTTGGTTGTTTGCTGAAAATATCCTAGCTACCTGTGGACAATGGGCATGGCTGCCTCCTAGCCAGCCCCCTGCCAGTGGAGTGTTCTGCTGTTGATAGCTAGGTCCAGTTCAGACACGTGAAGACTGGAGGCCCTGATTTCTGTCTTCCCTAAGTAATGCCATGAGTGACTGCAGGGGCGATGGAGAAACATTTCGCGTTCCCAGCCATACCCATCTCTAGGTAGATACGACTCGCTCCACACCATTCCAGAGTCAAGAAATGCTCTCTCATTTCCTGATTGTCTCCCAACCAAATTTCACACCAACGTTGGCAGCACACCATGGGCCTCTGCCTGCCTTGAGTGGCACTGGATGCCCTAGAACCGCCCATCCCGTTTAACATACCCCAAAAATGCTGCTAACTGCCCCCTGGAACCAGAAGAGCTCGGAAGCAAAGAACAAGGCGGGCTGGGAGAGAGGGGAGAAGGATTTGTTCCTTGAGGATTCCGTTCACCGATGAAAATTGGCGAAAAAATTAAACAGCTCCCATGTTGCTGGGCTCCGGGGTTCTTTACGTCACCCGGCGCTCTTGCTTGGTGCGAGCGGACTTGCTCTCCGCACCTGCTCTGGATCAGCGCTCCTCCCGGGTCAGCACATCCGCGGGGAGTGGGAGGCAGCGGCGCGGCAAGGGTCGGTCCGTTCGCGCCCTCTGCTGGCACTGAGGAGTCACGACCTAGTCCAACCGGCCACTTGGACCTGAGTTGCTTTGTTGCCAGCAGGGCCATATCACCCAAACCTCCTGTTTATTTTGAAGGCTTATCATAGCCCAGAAATACCCCGCATGGCTGAAAGAATGCAGGAAATAATTAATTGGAAAGCACATGTGAAAAATAACATACACAGGATGGTGGGGCTGCACCATCAATGTGAATGCACTTAATGCCACTAAACCGTACACTTGAAAATGGTTAAAAAGGTAAATTGTAGGGCCTAGCATGGTGACTCACGCCTGTAATCCCAACACTTTGGGACGCTGAGGCGGACGGATTACTTAAGGTCAGGAGTTTGAGACCAGCCTGATGAACAGGGTGACACCCCATCTCTACTAAAAATACAAAAATTAGCTGGGCGTGGTCGCGGGTGCCTGTAATCCTAGCCACAAGGGAGGTTGAGGCAAGAGAATCACTTGAACCCAGGAGGCAGAGGTTGCAGTGAGCTGAGATCATGCCACTGCACTCCAGCCTGGGTGACAGAGTGAGACTTCGTCTCCCAAAAAAAAAAAAGTTAATTGTATGTTGTGTACATTTTAGCACAATTATATATATACACATATGATGCCAATGAGGGCATGTGAAATGACGAGCAGTTGTGCTGACACATCTCATGTGCTGCTCCCAAACCACTAGAAGCCTTCTTCTTTCCCCTGGCCACGGAGAAGTCACAGTCGGTGCCCAGGGCTGGTTCCCGGGTGGGGAGGGTGAGGAGGTACAGAAAAGGTAGCCAAGGCCCTCGGAGGGGGCTGGACATACTGTGATGGTCACACAGCAAAAACTGCCTCCTCTCTCCCATATTATTCTCTACCTCCCGGCTCACTGTCCCCAGAGTGTATGAGAGAGACTCGTGGCGACCCCAAAAATGGAGCCATAAAGGGCTTTAAAGAACCATATATTTGTTAAGTATGGGGGCTCATGCCTGTAATCCCAGCCCTTTGGGAGGCCATGGTGGGAGGATCGCTTGAGGCCAGGAGTTTGAAACCAGCCTGGGTAACATAGTGAGGCTCTGTCTCTACAAAAAATTAAAAAAAAAAAAAAATAGCCAGCCTTGTGGTGCACCTGTAATTCCAGCTGCTTGAGAGGTCAACGCGGGGGAATTGCTTGAGCCTGGGAGTTTAAGGATGCAGTGAGCCATGATCGATGGCATCACTACACTCCAGCCGGGATGACAGAGCCAGATTCTGTCTCAAAAAAAAAAAAAAAAAAAAAAAAAAAAAAACACATGTATGTTTAATCCTTTATTCCCCTCCTTCTCAAAGTTCAGTGTGGTGAGGAACATTAGAAAGTAGAGAGGCGCCCTGGGCAAGCTGAGAGAAGGGGCACAGGGGAAGCCATTACCCCACATGCAGAGTCACCCAAAGACATTCACTCCAACAGGAAAACTCCAAAACTTGAGTCCAAAATCCAAAACAGAAAATAAAATGGACCGTGCTGTATAAACAACAAAAGACAAGGTTCTCTCTCTCTCCCCTCTATCTGTGTCAAGCCCTCTGGAGGAAATGGACACTCCCTGAGAGGAAAAGAAAGATGGAGGGAGAGGTAGGAAGAGACAGTATGATGAGGGAGAGAGTAGAAGAGGACTGGGCAGCCTGCCCGCCTGAAACCCACAGTCCAGCTTCCCACCTCAGACACGTGCCTGTACCTCAAGGGATGGTCGGGGCTAAGAGCCCGCTCTGCCCGGGTTCGGGCAGAAGGTGGACCAGTGCATTCCAGACCCAGCAGGCAGGCCCATCAGGGAGTGTGGTGTGTGCACTGTGCAAGCCATTGGGGTTTTTAACATGTGCTATATATCAAAGGGAAAAACATAAACCACCAAACCATCTCTCAGTTTATTCCTTTACTGCAGTCTATATTTGAAACTCTAAATGCAAACATGTAGCCTCCAAATATGGTATTATTCTTTTTAAAAAATAAAAGAGAAATTTGGCAAGAGCCTAGGAAATTGACATCTTGCACAGGAACTCGTACTTGTTGTGTGTCAACACCACGGTCTGGAGCATTCATTAAAGTTAAACTAAAGACCTTAACGGGAATCTCTGGGCCATGTGCAAAGGCGCACTCAGCAAGTGCTTCCAGAACGCCCAGCAGAGGGCTGCAGGCTTGCAAACTGGGTCTCCAGCACCCTACAGAGACAGCAGGGCACCCCTGAGTGGTGGCACACGTCCACAGTGGTAATACAGCCAGTCACGTTTGCTAAGACAGACCCCACCTCAAACAAGCGTGCTCTCCACGTTCCACTTAATCCTGCCTCCCTCTTCAGCCACAGACCTTTCGCAGACTTTATGGAATAGCAAAGCATCTCCTATAACAGCATGTTTATGATCATATTTTCTGTTTTTGGAAGAGTTTATGCCTTATAAATGAGCCTCACATTTAATTGATGAAACCCATGTTTCCGAAGCACATTGAAGAGCTATATTTTTATGGAGATGTTTTGATTCAGGAAACATCTATTGAGAAAGTGTCAGGCCCAGGCGCGGATCAGTCATCTGTGCAAAGCTGCTAGAGCTGTTAGTCCAAACCTGTCCTGAGAAAGAAAGATTTGTTTCCTTACTTTGTGATCCAGCTCCCTTTCAGTCCTCATTCCAGACTTGGAGGGTAGTTAACGTCGATTGGCAGCTTCCTCCAGGTAACAAGGAAGCTGATTCCTGAGGGGCGCCTCACAGAGCTTAACAAAATTTCACCAGCTAAATCCAATCTATAGAGAGAGGTATACAAGAGAGCATCGATGTAAAGCTCTTATTACACTTTAATTTTTTAAATTAAGTTTTTAAAATTACTTTTAAATATATTTATATATAAATATTGATTTTAAAAATTATTTTAAATAATTTGTTTATAAATATTTATTTTAAAAATTACTAAAGCTTTTTAATAATTCCTCAGATGTATTTTGACATTCCATTTCAGTCTTTCATTCATTCAACAAACCTTTTCTGAACATCTCCGTGGCAGGTACTTTTCAGGGAAAGAACAAGATAGAGCCCCTGACCTCACTGGGGACAGGCAAGGAAATGTATAGTGCAGTCATAAAATTTTGAGGAAAAATTAAAGGGGAAAGCATTCTGGGTGAGGGAGCACACTAGTTTGACTTTTTAAACAGCATTTCCAGAAAATCCTCCTTTTAAGGTGACATTTGTACAAAGACTTGAAGGAGTGTCTCTTTTGGTTCAGGAACACTTTGTAGATATACATAATTTGTCAGCACATCTTGAGTGAGAGATATGGGAACACAATGATTAGGGGTGTAGAGGCCTGCCCCATGGAGCTCGCAGTGCCACCGGGACGAGGAATAGACAGTAGGCAATTGCAGCCCAGCTTGAGTGTATGAGGACTGCGTTCCAGGTCTGGCTGAACCCACAGGTAGGCATCTAACCCAGAACAGGTGGGTTCTAGATGCTGGGAATGCTACAGTGATGAAAATAGACAAAAATCCCTTGTTTTCAAAGAGGTCACATTCTACTGAATAGGAAATATCTGTCACTATATCTCTATCAATATGCACATGTCTTTAATCTTTATCAATCTGTGTATCTGTCACCTATATCCATGTGTATCTGTATCTATCCTTATCTATCACTACTTTATTTATATCTCTATCTAGCTAGCTATATAGCTACACCCCTTTATCGATCTATACTTATTTTTCTATCTATTTGTTTCCATATATTTATGTTTGTTTGTTTGTTTGTTTGTTTGTTTGTTTTGAGATGGAGTCTCACTCTGTGGCCCAGGCTGGAGTACAGTGGTGCAATCTCAGCTCACTACAACCTCCACCTCCCAGGTTCAAGCCATTCTCTTCCCTCAGCCTCCTGAGTAGCTGGTATTACAGGCACCTGCCACCACCACGCTCAGCTAATTGTTTTATTTTTAGTAGAAATGACATTGCGCCATGTCGGCCAGGCTGGTCGTCTTGAACTCCTGACCTCGGGTGATTCACCCACCTCAGCCTCTTAATGTGCTAGGATTACAGATGTGAACCACCACACCCGACCTATATTTTTATCTATTTGTGCACATCTATATGTCTACACTTCTACATCTGTATCTATGACAGCCAGTCTTCAAATTATAATTTATCAAGGGGAATGGGAACATATCTATACTGGAAGTTGTCCATACAGGCATGTGCCTATCATTCAAAGCAGAATTATGGACCCTCAAAAGAAAAATAAAAGTGCAATAAGCTTCCTAGAGGTGAATATGGTTCAGCCTGTGTGACCAAATGGCCCCCGGGCCTTTGAACATGCTGCTTCCTCATTCTGAAGTGCCCTCCTCTCCCAGCTGGTAAACAGTGACAAAAATAATCACAGTTGCTTGCCACTTGGAATATTATTATCTGAACAGTTGGTGGATATGAACTGTTTTTAAAACAGGCTATCAAAACAAACCCGGGGAGAACATCTGTGGGGCCACGAGCCTGCGAGCCAGCTGAGGAAGGAAGCCATAACCCAGCAGCCTCTCCACCAAGTGTCCTTGCAGGGCAGGCGAGGGGGCGTCCCAAAGATCACCAGGGTGGGGTGGGATGGCCCAGGGTGGGAGGAGGCAAAAACAGGAAAGCAAGGGTCCAGCATGCAAACCAATTCTGAGCAATATACAGAAATGCAACTTCTAGAAACAATGAGGCGTAGGTAACACGGGACCTCGAGCAGCGATGGGAGGACAGGGTAGCTGCAGGTTCCACTGAAATCGCTTTAGGGCCTGGGGACATCTGCAGTGAAAACATCGCATGTTATTTATAGCCGTAAGTTGAATTCCATGTTATTTAGTATGTTGATAAAAAATAAATGGTAAAAAAAAAAAAAAAAAAAAAAAAAAAAAAAAAAAAGCAATAAGCTTCCAAAGGAAAGAAAGCATGTACTCAATAAAGACCTCAGGAAACACCTGGCAACACGTAGCCAGCAGAGATGGAATGAAGAACACAGGAAATGTAAGGCTGTACTTGGAAAAGGCGAGACTCCCAGGTGGCCTCACACATCAGCTGTTGAGCTGGGACGTCCTCACTTTCCTTGTACTAGAACTAGTTCCTTGTACTGGAACACAGAAGATCTGGAGTCAGATGCCAGCATGGATCACAGTGGTGCTGAGTAACCCTGGGCCCCTCTGTCCCACCCTAGGCCCCAAACACAAAGCTAACGACAAATATTTATAAAAGACAACGTGACTGTGGCGGCTACTCCCAGACCCAGATACATATTTGCTTAATGCTCTGAATAAAAACTAAAAGACCAGGGTACCCTCAATAGAAATAAAAATTCCTGCAAAAGAATAAAAAATTATATTGTTCTCATGTAAAAAAAAAAAAAAAGGACAAAATGTTACTATTTTGTGATTTAATGTCAACTTAAAATATCATTTAATTGAAAATTATGGAATTTATTTTATCCAGAATCAGACCCCTTATCAAATCAGTATTTGACTTGTCAAAATTGGTTTAATTGTAAATATAATGGGTAAAAATTACTAAGATTATATAAAATATATATAAAATATATATTCCCAAATTATATAAAACCCCATCTCTTCTTAAAATAGCGCTGGGAGATTTTCTGCATCTCAGTCAGAGTTTAGCTGAGTGGGCCTCTAAGAAATGTTTGTTGAAAATGCAATGATTCAATTAGAAATTTCATCGCAATCTTTGAGACAAGTGTAAAGAGGCTGAGAAATTTTGAAGAAAGCAGGAAAATATAGAAACCATCTGGAAATCTTAAATAGACGACAGTAATTATTCAGCTGTTTAGAAACAAGTCCTAACAAGAAAACTTGAAGCTGGTCTCTCATTTTCTGCTAAAATAATTGCTTGTTTTGAAATCTTACAGTTTGGAGTTTTATAATATCACTAACAGCCAACGTCCCCGCTCCCTGTGACAGATCCCATATGGCAAGTCACGGGTTCACATTTAGAGAACTTCAGGATCCTTGTCCTAAACATTCGACTCACCCCCAAACACTGCTGCTGAGCCCCTCTTTGTAATGGCTTGATTGCTGTTCATTCCCTCACTCTTCATTGCTTCACTTGACTTCCAGAGGCTGAAGTTTCTTCCCCTGCCTGTAGGCCAAGTCTCATCCCAAGTCCCAGAACCATCCTGGTTCCAGTACAAGAGAAGTGAGAAAGTCCCAGCTCAACAGCTGATGGACCTGGACTCCAGGTCAGTTTCTCTAGCACCCTCTCCAGTGCCTGAACCAAGGCGAGCCCTCCTGAGTGTTGCTGACTCAACATAAATGCACAAGTAAAGGTCCTCCCTTGTTGGGTTCCTAGAACCAAGTCCCGCCTCAACCCAATTTCCTCAGAATTGCAGCTCCCTGGACACTCCAGGTGAGTCTGTGAATTGCAACACCATGGATCTTTCCCTGGGGGTAGGTCCCCCATGACCTGTATCCAAACTTTCCTTGCATTCATGCTTTGCTCATGCTGGAAAACATATCTTCTGCTAAACTTCCCTACACCAACAGCACCCCTTCCCCAGGCCTGTTGGGTCGAATGGCCTCTCTGGCCTCAACTCTGTTCTTCCCTAGCCCCTTCCCTGGGGATTGATGTCTTGACCCCTACATAACAATTCTTCTCATTTGCATGGTAACCCTAATACTGATAGCGGGGTAGGAGGCAAATTCCTATGCAGAAAGGGTGGGTCCCCCTTGAAACCCAAACTTCAAGCCAAAAACAGCGTAAAGCCTGAAAACAGGGCTGCCAGTTCCGGGTGAAGTCCATGACCCAGAGTGAGAACTTCCTTGATGCCTTTTAGCCGGTCAAATGGTGCTTTTTCGGGGCCTGACCATGGACCAGTCAGCATGCACTCCTGCATTCTGAATCCATAAAAACCCGGGACTCAGAACTACCTGCCGCCTTCAGGCTGGGGCTACCCACTTCGGGTCCTCTCTCCACTGAGAGCTATTCTGTCGCTCAAAAAAACTCTTCTCCGCCTTGCTCACTCTCTGGTGGTCTGTGTAACCTCATTCTTCTTGGACGCAGGAACCCAGGACCCGCTGAATGGTGGGTGCAAAAGGGGCAGTAGCACTGTAGCCCTCCCACCCTCCACCGGTACTGGGCGGCTGACCCCTGTGATGGGAAGCAGCGGTGGCCAGGCCAGCCCAGGAGCTGCGGGCTGCAGCAGGGTGGCAGGACCCAACGAGCTGGGACATGCACCCATTTGTGAAGCATGCAGATGGCGGGAATGAATGAACTGTAACACAAACATTGTTATTTTATTCAGAATCAGACACCTCGAAGAAGCTGCCACCCTTCTAGGGCCCAGACCTCAGGACTCCCTGAGCCAGAGCCGTGACTCACTGTATCACCCTCTTGGGGCTCCACAGTGGCTGGCGTCTCTGAGTTCTTAAGCACCACCATGCTCCCCTCATCTAGATGCAGGGGTCCAAGGCGGAAGCCCCTTGTGGTATGCCTGGTCCAGCCACAGCCTCACACGGAGCCAGAGCTGTGCCAGCACCTGGAGCTGTCTGCCCCACCGCAGCAGCTTGTGTGCCTGACTCTCCCTCTGCGGGTGTGAAATCTGGGCCGGAGGCACGAGCCGAATGCAGCCTGCCGGGACAGTGGGAGGAACAAGTGCAGCGGTGAGACCGGAGCCCAGCAAAGACTGGGCAGGAGCACAACCAGCTATGGAAATTTCCAGCTGAAGAAGTGGCACCCAAAGGACCCTGTGTCGGCATCATGATCTGGCGTGCCCCATGCCCCCTCTTTCCTCAGGATTCTCTGGAAGGTCACCTCTTCGCCCCCGAGTGGAATTCCTGTTTCCTGTGAACCACCAGTGCACCCTGGACTAAGCTCACTCCTCAGCTCTCCCCTCTTCCTTCCTCTGGCCCACGCTGACCTCTTTCTGGTCTTTATTGCCCAGAAAGAAACCAATAGGCAGGGCGCGGTGACTCACTCCTGTAATTCCAGCACTTTGGGAGGCCAAGGCA
This sequence comes from Macaca thibetana thibetana, assembly GCF_024542745.1. Taxonomy (NCBI): domain Eukaryota; kingdom Metazoa; phylum Chordata; class Mammalia; order Primates; family Cercopithecidae; genus Macaca; species Macaca thibetana. Next base: position 155,967,028 of record NC_065580.1, on the reverse strand, counting down.
GGCGGATCACCTGAGATCTGGAGTTTGACACCAGCCTAGCCAACGTGGTGAAACCCCGTCTCTACTAAAACTGCAAAAATTAGCCGGGTGTGGTGGCGGGCGTCTGTAATCTCAGCTACTCAGGAGGCTGAGGCAGGAGAATCTTAGGAACCTGGGAGGTGGAGGTTGTAGTGAGCCAAGATCATGCCACTGCACTCCAGCCTGGGCAATAGAGCGAGACTCCGACTCAAAGAAAAAAAAAAAAAAGGAAACCAATAATTTGTGGAAGGGTCAAAGAAGGATGGAGGACTACAAGGTCCTCTAGAGAGATCCTTTAAAAATAACTTTTTTGTTTGTTTGGTTTTTCGAGAGGGAGTCTCACTCTGTCACCCAGGCTGTAGTGCAGTGGTGCAATCTAGGCTCACTGCAACCTCCACCTCTCGGGTTCAAGTGATTCTCCTGTCTCAGCCTCCTGAGTAGCTGGGTTTACAGGTGCCAGCCACCACACTGGCTAATTTTTGTATTTTAGTAGAGATGGGGTTTCACTATGTTGGTCAAGTTGGTCTCAAAGACCTATCCTCAAATGATCTGCCCACCTCAGCCTCCCAAAGAAAAATATCCTTTTAACAATAGAAACTACAGCTCCATCCCTGTATTGTTCTGCTTCGGCTGCTGTAACAAACGACCATGGAGCAGGGGGGCTTACACAGCAGACACAGACTGTCTCAGCATTCTGCAGGCTGGAGGTCCAAAATCAAGGGATCAGCAGGTCACTTCTCCTGAGCCCCCCTCCTTGGCTTTTCAATGGCCATCTTCTCCCTGCATCTTCACAGGGTCATTCCTCTGTGTCCTGATCTCTTCTTATAAGGATTCCAGTCACATTGGGTTAAGACCCACTCTAATGGTCTCAGTTTTTACTCAATTACCTCTTAAAAGACTATACCTCCAAATATAGTCACATCTGAGGTACTGGAGGTCAGGACTTCAACATATGAATTTTGGGACTAGGGAGAGGCGAGGACAATTCAGCCCCCAACAATCCCCAAGCAAAATGTAAAAAAAAATAAAAAATAGGCTGGGCGCGGTGGCTCATGCCTGTAATCCCAGCACTTTGGGTGGCCAAGGCAGGTGGATCACAAGGTCAGGAGATCGAGACCATCCTGGCTAATAGGATGAAACCACGTCTCCACTAAAAATACAAAAAAGTCAACCAGGCATGGTGGCACACACCTGTAGTCCCAGCTACTCAGGGGGCTGAGGCAGCAGAATCACTTGAACCCAGAAGGCGGAGATTGCAGTGAGCCGAGATCATGTCATTGCATTCCAGCCTGGTGACACAGCGAGACTCTGTCTCAAAAAAAAAAAAAAGTGTGTGTGTATATATATATATATGTGTGTGTGTGTATATATATGTATGTATATACATGTGTGTGTGTATATATATGTATGTGTATATGTTTGTGTGTGTGTGTGTGTGTGTGTATATGTAAATAGTGAATTGTCTTCAGAGAGGCCCCTGGGCAGTGTGCCTGAGTTATGCACAGCTGTAGGTTGAATGTAGCACAACCTTCTAGAGAGTCCATTTTACCTCCCAACATGTTATGCCTAGGGAAAAAAAAATTGTAAAGAGCATGTTTTGGAAAATTCAAACTTTTAATAAAATTTTACTGTTAAAACACAAGACTTCAGAAGAAAATTCTTACTGGCCTCAGGCTGTCCTAAGCTGGGTTCTTAGTGGCCTAAGTTCTTTGGCAAAACTACACAAGAGAAAAATTAGTTTTGCAAACACTGTGTTGGTGGAGGAGTTCAGAGAGCCCTGAGTCTTTCCCCAAAGAGTACTCATTTTCAGTGTCCCCGTTTCTTAATGTGTGTTATTTCCATAAGCAAAACAAAGGTCCCAGAGCTCCCTGGGGTGTAAATGATGTTGAAGGATTGCTGGGGTTGAAATAGGCTAAAATTTTTCTACTCAGGCAGAGTTCATGTCTTAAATCATTTCCGCAGGGTGCAGTTAATTTATTTTAATTGATGGGAGCTTTTTACGTTTTCGGAAGAACTCCATCTGAGAATGAGGTTGATGATGGAGGCCGAACCAGCCAACTCTGACCGAGAGGGACACATTTCTACAGGCATTTGTGATGGAATCTGACAGAAAGCCTCTCAGAAGAATGCATCCCCAATTAAATTTTGTTACGACTAAAACACATGTTTTTAAAAAAAATTAGCCTAAGAGGGCATGCATGATACTTTTATGGAAATGTTTAAGTAATTAGTAGATATTAGTAATATGAGTAAATGGAAATTTATGCCATGATCCTTGTGTAAATTACCATAATATAGTATACCTAATATAGTAGATACAGCAATTAACCAGCTTAATATCATAGATATACCAATTATCTCTAAATTAATCTGTATATTTAATGCAATCTTAATATTTCAGGTGATTTTTAAATGAATTCAACCCAATAATTCTAAAATTACATATAAAAAGCCCACAAGTGACTAAAGTGATTTTAAAAATGAAGACTAAAGATAAGGATCAGGGTGAACTTAACTTGATAAAACTATTGTAATAAGAGCAATATGGTTCTGCACAGATTTGGACAAATAGATCAATGAGACCTCTGAAGGAGCTCAGGGACAGTCTTGCACCAACTTTGTGTATAATGAAGGCAGCACCATAGTGCATGCAATGCAGAGAGAAGAGATTGTTTAGTAGATGATTTGCAAGAAATTGAATCACTATGGAGAAAAATAAAGATTTATTCCCAGCTGACATCATCAAAACATTTAAACTCCAGACAGCTTAAAAACCTAAAAGCTGAAAGTAATTGCAAAGATGTAGGAAAACCCAAAATTAGCACAAGATTGTTTAAATAAGTACCAAAAAGAACAAGCCATGAAGTTATTTATTAATGGATCCATTCAATGCAGCAAAATTAAGGCTTTTGGTTTAGTGACGAATGCTAAAAACTAAGTTACCAGATAGATGACAGACTAGGAGATTTGCCTCATCAAAAATCAATAGTAGCGTATTAATATTTAGAATATACACTCTTATAAATCAGCAAAAAGAAAACTCTATAGAAAGTTGAAATTCTATAGAAAATATAAACATGAATAAGACCCTACAGAAGGGTATATGTAAGCGGGTATAGAAATCGGTGGTGATCAAAGTAACACAAATAAAATCTACTTTGGTTCATTGTGATGCTATAACAAAACACCTGAGATTGGATAATTTATGAAGAACAGAAATTTCTTTCTCACAGTTCTGGAGGCTAAAAGTCTAAGATCCAGACACCAGTAATTTCAGCATCTGATGGGATCCCCGTCTCTGCCCCCAAGATGGCCCTTTTGTTGCTGTGCCCTCTGCGGGAAAGGAAGGCTGTGTCCTCACACAGCAGAAGAGATAGAAGGAGGAAAATTAGCCACCTCAAGCCCTGTTATGAGGCACTAATCTCATTTCATTAAGGGAGAGCCCTCATAGCCTGATGACCTCCTGAAGACGCCACCTCCTAATACTGTTGTTTGGGCAGTTTAGTTTGAACATGACTTTTGGAGAGACCCAATCATCCAAACTAGAGAAAATTACAATGGTAGACCACTTTATATACGTCATGAATAATATCAAGAATTGGAAAAGATGGGAGGAGGTAGAAATCCACCCTGTGATGCTCCTTCTAAAAGGCACATGAATACTTCAGAACACATAATAAACACGTTGGAGAGAGCAGCTATGAGAGGTGTAGAAGGAGAGGCAGAGCTGGTATAGGGGGAAGGGCAAATAAAGAGGAGCCCTGCATACCCCAGTGATGCCAGTGAGCCATGATCTTAGGGCTATGAGGACCCAACTCTGCCCTAAAGATCAAAAGAACAAGTGGAGGAATTGTATACATGATTGATAGTCATCAAAGACATAAACATCTCCTTAATTACAAGTGTCACAGACTGCCAGATCCACCCAAATCCCTCTATGTCTTCCTAGGTATATGAGAAATCTCTACACTTCCTACCTACCTTCCTTTGCAGTTTGGTTGGGACCATCTGACTGGGGTCTTGTCAATGAATGTGTCAGAGGTATTTAACCCAGAGTGACTCCATCTTGAAAAGGGACTGGGTAAAATAAGGCCGAGACTTGCTGGGCTGCATTCCCAGGAGGTTAGGCAGGATGAGATAGGAGGTCGGCACAAGACACAGGTCATAAAGACCTTGCTGATAAAACAGTTTGGCCACAACCCACCAAAACCAAGAAGGCAGGGAAAGTGACCTCTGGTCATCCTCACTGCTCATGCATTAGCATGCTAAAAGACACTCCCACCAGCACCATGACAGTTTAAAAATGCCATGGCAATGTCCAAAAGTTACCCCATATGGTCTAAAAAGGGAGGAACCCTCAGTTCCGGGAACTGCCCACCCCTTTCCTGGAAAATTCATGAATAATCCATTGCTTGTTTAGCATATAATCAAGAAATCACCATAAAAATGGGCAACAAGCAGCCCTTGGGGCTGCTCTGCCTATGGAGTAGCCATTTTTTATTCCTTTACTTTCTTAGTAAACTTGTTTTCACTTGACACCATGGATTCACCCGAAATTCTTTCTTGAATGAGACCCAAGATCCCTCTCTTGGGGTCTGCATCAGGACCCCTTTCTGGTAACAACTGTGGGTGAAATACCACTTCCACCTGGCTCTGAAGCATCTCATGTTATCTTCCATGCTCCATCTCTCCCAATCATGAGGCTAAATATGAAGAACTCTAAGATGGCAGAACCACTTGAAGAAGATGTAAATGAAAACATATCTTGAACAGGTCTCAATTGGGAAGTTTGTTTTGTCAAGGTTAAGGATGTGCCTGTGACACAGCCTCAGGAGATCCTGATGACATTTACCCAAGGTGGTCAGAACACAGCTTGGTTTTATAAAGTTTATGGAGACATAAGACACCAATCAATATATGTAAGATATGCATCAGCTTGATCCAGAAAGACAAGGGCAACAGGAAGCAAGGTCTTTCAGGCTGTAGGTGGATTCAAAGATTTTCTGGTTGGCAATTGAGTAAAAGAGTTATTATCAATAGAAAGGAATGTCAGGTTTATGATAACAGTCGTGGAGACCAAGGTTTTATTATACAGATGAAGCTTCCAGGTAGCAGGCTTCAAAGAGAATAGATTGCAAATGTTTCTTATCAGACTTAAAGAGTCTGTTCTATCAGTAATTACAAAAGGGAGTAGGGGATAATGAGGCATGTTCAGCTCCCACTTCCCATCATGGCCTGAACTCATGTTTCAGGTTAACTTTGGAATGCCTTTGCCAAGACAAGGGGTCTATTCAAATGGTTAGGGGGTTAGATTTTTAATTTTGGTTAAGAAAAGGAACATGGATTCTTCAATTAGCACGTGTAGGAGAACCACCCAAGAAAGCCACCTAACCTCATTAGACTCACGTGAGTAAGAAATAAACTGACTCTGAGCCACTGGGATTTAGGAGTTGTTTGTTTTCACACTTAGTCTCTCTAGACTAGAATAGTATTCTATCAAATATAGTTTCAGCCTCATCATTGGAAATAAGTAAATAAGGCCTATCTGCATACCTAGCAGCAGGTGAGTTTGGAATCATGAGAGACTAAGGTTGGAGGAAATGAAGTTAAAGAGAAAGTATGATGATTCAATACTTAGGAAGCAAATTAGAAGGAGCCTTCCTTCACACCATGGCAAATGGTGTGACTCCAGCATGCAGTCCTCATTAAAAGAGCATGGGCTTCTGAGGCTGAACAGAGCAGAAAGGCATTTGCTAACCCAGTCTTCTTCAAGAATTCCTCTCATAATCCAAAACATTCTCCAGTGAAGGAGAACTCCTAAAGAAACATCAGAAGTAGCAGAAACTTGAAATCTACTTTGACTTTTTTTTTTTTTTTTTTTTTTTTTGGTGGTGGGGTTGTTTTGTTTTAGATTAAGGGGGTATGTGTATTGCATAATGCTGAAGTTTGAGCTTCCAGTGAACCCCTCACTCAAATAGTGAGCATATCACCCAATAGACAGTATTTCAACCCTCACCTCCCAGTCACTCACCCCTCTTTTGGAGTTCTCAGTGTCTATTATTTCCATCATTATGTCTATGTGTACCCATTGCTTTTCTCCCACTTACAAGTGAGAACATGCAGTATTTGGCTTTCTGTTTTTGAGGTATTTCACTTAGGGCAATGGCCCCCAGCTCCATCCATGTTGTTGAAAAGGACCTGATTCCATTCCTTTTTATGGCTGCATAGTATTCCATATACATATATGTACACATTTTCTTTATCCAGTCAACCACTGATGGACACTTGTTGATTTCATGACTTTGCTATTGTGAAGTGTGCTGCAATAAACATATGATTGCAGGTGTCTTTTTGATAAAATGATTTATTTTCCTTTGGGTATGTACTGGTAGTAGGATTTCTGGGTCAAATGATAGTTCTATTTTTAGTTCTTTGAGAAATCTCCATACTGTTTTCCACAGGAGTTGAACTAATTTACAGTCCCACCAACAGTGTATAAGCATTTCCTTTTCTCTACATCCTTGCCAACATCTATTGTTGTTGTTTGTTTTTTGTTTTTTTTTTTACTTTTTAATGATAATTATTCTGACTGGTGTTAGATGGCATTTCATTATGGTTTTGATTTGCATTTCTCTAATGACTAGCAATTTGGAACATTTTTTCATTTGTTGGCTGCCTGTATGTTTTCTTTTGAGAAATGTCTGCTCATATCATTTGTCGTTGTTTTAATGGGGTATTCGTTTTTTCCTTGTTGATTTGTGGAAGTTCCTTACAGGTTCTGGATATTAGTTCTTTGTGGAATGCATAGTTTATGAATATTTTCTCCCATTCTGAGGTTATGTTTACTCTGTTGATTGTTTCTTTTGCTGTGCAGAAGCTCTTGTTTAATAAAGTCCTATTTGTCTATTTTGGGGTTTGTTGAATTTTGCTTTTGAGGTCTTAGTCATAATATCTTTGCCTGGAACAGTGTCCAGAAGTGTTTTTTCCTAAGTTTTCTTCTAGAATTTGTATAGTTTGAGGTTTTACACTTAAGTCTTTAATCCACTTGAGTTAAGTTTTGTATATGGTGAGAGGTAGAAGGTCCAGTTTCATTCTGCATATGGCTATGCAGTTTTCCCAGCACCATTTATTGAATAGAATGTCATTTCCCCTTTGTTTATTTTTGTCGACATTGTCAAAGATCAGTTGGTTGTAGGTATGCGGCCTCATTTCTGGGTTCTCTATTCTGTTCCATTGATCTAGGTGTCTATTTTTGTTCCACTACCATATTACATTGGTTATTACAGCCTTGTGGAATAGTTTGAAGCTGGGTAATGTGATGCCTCTGGCTTGTTCTTTTCACATAGAATTGCTTTGGCTATTTGGGTTCTTGTTTGGTTCCATATGAATTTTAAAATCCTATGGAAAATGTTGTTGGTAATTTGATAGGAATTGCATTGGATCTTTAGATTGCTTTGGTCAGTACGGCCATTTTAACAACATTGACTCTTCCTATCCATGAGCCTGGGATGTTTTTCCACTGGTTTATGTCATCTGTGATTTCTTTCATCAGTATTTCACAGTTCTTCTTGTAGAGGACTTTCACTTCCCTGGTCAGCTGTATTCCCAGGTTATTTTATTTGTTTTGTGGCTATTGTGAATGAGATTGAGTTCTTGATTTGGTTCTTAGCTTGACTATTACTGCTATATAAGAAATCAACTGATTTAGTGCATTAATTTTGTATCTTGAAGCTTTACTGAAGTCATTTATCAGGTCTAGGAATCTTCTGGGGGAATCTAGGGTTTTTTAGCCATAAGATCATGTCACCAGTGAACAGAGATAATTTGACTTACTCTTCTTCAATTTGGATGTGAAATTTACTTTTTTATGCTAAAAATACATTCTTGTTAACTCAGTATGACATTCCTTTCTAAAATGAAATTCATGAAGAAATAAAGATAGACATATTTCCTAGTACTTTACAGTACTTAGAGATTCAGATTTTGGATTGGTTCATGTTAATCCCACTTCTTCCTCTTTAGGTTTCCACAAATAAGTGTACTTTCATTAAACTTTAAAAAGCAGTGTGGAACTTCCAGGATATTTTTCTAAAGAGACTGGTGAACTATAGTGAACTCTATAGTGAACTCTTTGACATTCCACGTCTTTTTTTCCTTTTCATCTCATTAGCCAGGGATTCTCCTTCCCATTGTTCCCCTAAGCAATCAGCATCCAGTCCCAGCAGACCTCACCACTCTTCCCACAAGGCATAGCAGCTCCTGCTCACATCGATCCTGGATAACAGATGAGTCAAGGAACTACAGATTCGCCTTCCATCCTGAGGCTTACATCCAAACATTCACCCACAAAAGCAGGTCTCTCTCTCTAGAGAAAGCCTTATGAACCACCCCTCAAGCAATTAACTACGTTCAGATGAACTTCAATTCTCAAGGAATCAAAGACTTATTGTTTAAAAACCACTATAAACAAAATAAGGCAAACATGAGTTCTCCAAATGATCTTGGACATCCCAGCCTGCAAAACTGGCAGCAATAAATCTCTATTGTTTATACATTATCCAGTCTGTGGTTTTGCTTTTTGTTGTTGTTGTTGTTGTTGTTGTTTTGTTGCTTTTGTTGTTGTTGTTGTTGTTGAGACAGAGTCTTGCTCTGTTGCCCAGGCTGGAGTCCAGTGACACAATCTCGGCTCATTGCAACATTCACCTCCCGGGTTCCAGCGATTCTCCTGCCTCAGCCTCACGAGTAGCTGGGATTACAGGCATGTGCCATGATGCCTGGCTAATTTTTGTATTTTTTGGTAGAGATGGGGTTTTGCCATGTTGGCCAGGGTGGTCTCGAACTCCTGACCTCAGGTGATCCACCTGCTTCGGCCTTCCAAAGTGCTGAGATTACAGGCATGAGTTACCGCGCCTGGCCTGTGGTATTTTTTAACGGCAACCTGAACAGAGTAAGACAGACAGGAAACAAAGATATGATTAGCATCCGTGTAACTTTAATAATAATAAAGAAGGAAAAACTGAAGAGACACAACATATGAGAGAAGTTTTCTGAAATGGAACCTAACCTTCAAGAAGGAATTAAATGTTCATTAACATTTTAAAATGTATGTTCAATAATATTAAGATACTGCCAGCCCAAACTGACACAGACAGCTGCTTATCAAATCTTGACACATAACAACATTTTGTGCCTCGTAGTTTGTGTCTCACCACAGCTTTTATCTTGGCAGGAGCATCGTGAAACAAGGTAACTCCAATGTCCTCAGCCTAAGAAAACAGGGCTTGTATCTGGCCCTGAAAACCTTCTAACCCCCATCAACCCACTTAATGTCCATTGGGACATACATGAAGGAGGTGTGGACAGGACATGGTTACATATGATGTGGCACTCACTCTCATGAAGGCGGAACCATTGTCCATTCCAGTGCAACTGGATCATGATCATGCTGATTAGATTAATAATTTATGGACAGGAATATACAAGGAATCAGGAGTAGGGTAAATAGGAACCGTTTGAATACTGAAGGGCCATAGGTCATATGTTTCTAAACTGTAAAGCCTTGAAATGTAGACTGCCTGTGTGTTTGCCAGGAGGTTCCAGCCATGCTCGGAGGGAGACAACCTCCACAGAGGCAGGGTCTCAGGAGCAGCTGGGAGATGCTTCCTGTGTGTGGGTGTGGGGAAGAGAGAAGAGAGGTTAAATGGGAACATATGGCGGAAGATTAAACAACATCCCTCTAATCCCCAATTGTCTGACTGCCCCTGCTGTAATTACATGCCATCAGATTCAAAGGCCACCAGATGTTCCAGGCCTAAGCCAGGAATTACCCACTTGGCCACTATCTTGTGAATGAGGGCTTTGACTGGAAGGGCAAAGCTGCATTGAAATTGAACAAGATGGGAGCATTTTTAGATTTGTTCACAGTAAGTGAGAGAAGGGTGGGAAACCGGAGCATTAACCATTTCCTTTCCAACAGAGAACTACAGGCTGATGAGCATAAACTTAATTCCAGTGAAGGTATCTGTTCGGATCGTTCCCTGGTAAATTCTCACTGCTCTGCCGAGCTCATAGAATTCTCACTTCAACTGTTAACTTGAAGGGCAAAGTTTATCTCATCAGCTATTGTTTTCCTTGATGCACCAGTAAATAAGGCTTTCCTTCATTAAAAAATTTAAAAAGCAAAAGCCGCTCCCTCTTTCCTTTAAATAGAAGCATAAAATAAGATGCAGTCCATAAGAAGGGGCCCTCTTATCTGTGCTTCATTGATTTCCTAATTATTTCCAGGAGTTGATTTAAGCCAAATGCTGGGAGACGGGATATCTCCCAACACTAAGAGTGACAGCTGAGATAGATCCATCTGTACTCCTCTGGATTTTAAAGTGTCATGTATTCATGAAACTAAGTTAAGTACCCGGTGTCAAAGGTCTGATTTGCATTAATTTGGTGTGAAATTCTACTAAGCAAACAGTCTTTCCCACAGACACAGCCTAGGTCCTCAACTCTGGCTGCTCTGGACACAGGCTTATCTTGGGTTTACTTCTGAGTGTACCAAAGAATTTGCGATCGAAGCGTGACGAGGGAGGACTAGCGCTGTCAAATGTTAAAACACCTGACCTTCAAATAATTAGGAACGTTTCGTACTGGATGTACTAGTTTCCTAATGCATTGCCAATAATTACCACCAACTTGGTGGCTTCACATAACAGAACTGTCTTCCCTCACGGCTCTAGAGCACAGAAGTACAAAGTGAAGGTGTCAGCAGGGCCACACTCCCTCTGAAACCCGCAGGGCAGAATCCTTCCTGCCTTTTCCAGTTTCTGGTGGCTGCCAGCATTCCTGGGCTATGGCTGCATGGCTCCAGTCTCTGTGTCCTTTTTCCCCTGGCTTCTTTCCTGTGTCCCTCCCTGTCTCTTCTCCTTTTCCGTCTCTCATGAAAACACCTGTCATTGAATGTAGGGCCTACCCTGATCGAAAATGATCTCTTTCCAGAGTCATCTGCCAAGTCTCTTATTCTAAGTGAAGTCATATTCTGAGGCTTTGAAAGGGCATCTCTTTTGGAGGCCACTAGCCACCCCATTACACTGGAAAAACCATACATAAATAAAACAAAATTAGGACTCTATAAATAAAAACAACTTCCTCTTGAAATTTGGTTCATAAAGTGACATTTCAAATAAATGGGAAACAGAGGAGTTATAAATAAAAGATAATATAAAAATTGGCTGTTTGGAAAATAAAACTGGGTTTCCACCTCTTTTCTTATTCCAAAACTAAATTGCAGATGAATAAAACATTTTTATAGGAAAAAAATCATAAACATTCTAAAAGAAAAGACGGACACATGAATTGGTCATCTAGGCATAATCCAAAGGCCAGAGGTCATGAAGTAAAGATGGACACACAGAAATGTAACATTCTATTTTTTTAAAAGTCACTGAAAAACTGTTTAAAAGCTACTCAGGAGGCTGAGGCAGGAGAATGGCGTGAACCCAGGAGGCGGAGCTTGCAGTGAACCGAGATCGCGCCACTGCACTCCAGCCTGGGTGACAGAGCAAGACTCCATCTCAAAAAAAAAAAAAAAAGAAAAGAAAAGAAAAGTACATGACTGAAAAAGACTTAATTTTCTTTATTTATAGAACTTACACAAATTAGTAAGCAAAGTCTAAAAGCCCAATTTTTAAATGATTAAATGTGAATAAAAATTTCATAAAGAAATATATACACATGGCCAATAAACACATGAAATGAGGAAGTCAAATAATGGAATATCATTATTCTTCCATAATGTAGGAAAAAATAACTGCTGCTCAGTGCTGGCAAGACTGTGAGGAAATGGGTGTTCCAATACTCTATCAATGAGAGTACAAACTGGTGCAAACTTTCTGAAGTGAAATTTAATAGTAACTTTCAAAATTTTTTAATGTATAAGCTACTTGAAATTTATACCAGTAATGTTGTCCTAAACCTTGATCAAACTATATTTACAAGACTAGTCATTGCAATGAAGCTTATAATACCTATAAAAATAAAAACTGTAGACAACCAATATGTTCACCAATGAGGAATTGGTTAAATAAATCATTTTACCTACAGAGTGAAATAGAAAAAAGAATAAAGGAAACCTGTATTTTCTGAAATTGATAAATCTACAAGATCTTTTATTAAGTGAAAATAATCTAGACACCAAGCAAAATCTGTGAATTACGGTCCTTTCTGTGTAATAAATAGATGGATGCCAGCATATCTGGAAAGAATTACAAGAAACTTTTTAACAATGGAAGCTTCGAGAAGGGTAGAGAGAGGGAGACACTCATGTCATTGAGTTTGTGTATCTAGGAGCTAGAGGCAGGTTCAACACTGCCCTCCCAGACATTCCTTCCCTCCACAGGTGTTTCAGACCTGCCATTCTCCCCGAGGCTCTATTTGAAATCAAATTTTCTCACATGGCAGCAAAGTTGCTGGGTTCCACCTCCTCATTGAACTCCCACCTCCCCCAGCCACCTCCCCCCAGCTCCACACCTCCTGCTGCCTTCAGTGGGACATCCCACTCCAGTGTCAGATACTAGTTCAGTGCCTGACCAGCTAAGCTGTGCAGTCCCAATGCTCCCAGGATGGAGGGTGGAATTCTAAAAAGGCTAACAAAAAAGACTAACATAGAATTCAAGATGTCTTCTTAGGAGCCTCCAGCTGATTGGAGGCAGATCCTCGGATTACTCAAAAATCCAAAAATTATAAAAGTTCAGACCTCAGACCCAGGGTTGAGTGTTTTCTTCCTGGAAGGAGAGAAGCCATCATTTGTGACCTGGAGGGTCGCTTAATGCTTTTGGCCCACACGTTGCTCTTATGATTGGAAAACCCTTGTTCTTGCATTATGATGATGCATCACAACTAGTCATGGACGTGTGTCTACCCCATCTTTCCCCATACACAAATCTGACAGCCTCAGTGTGGAGTTCCCAGAGAACTCTCCCTAAAAGACTTCTTTCCAGAGTGAGAACTCTCCAAAATAATTTTCTTCTAAGGTCCTGTCCTTTGTCCATACCTACACTCTAATGTCAGGACAAATGGGTAAGAAAACTTATATTTGATGAGTTCCAGTTACTCCTTATCAGGCAGGTAAGAGAAAGAGTCTATGGACTGTAATATTCAATCTATTGCCTCATTTTACACACACACACACACACACACACACACACACACCCGAACCTAACCTTCGAGTGTCATCCTACCATCCAGCTTCCATAGACATCCACAGTTCTGTTACAGCATCCACTTTCCATGTCAAACCTGACTTTGTTCCCTTTAAGTATCTCAGGGCCATTCACTCATGCATTCATCCTTGAAACAGACATGAATTTCCTTCTCTGTGTGAATTACCATGATGGGGGCTCATAGGGTAGAAATGCCTACAAAAGCCTCTGTCTTGAGGTAGAGAAAGTCAAGTAGCCGATAACTCTGAGAGGAATCAGCCCAGATGCTTCAGGAGAATATATGAGGTAACCTAACTCACACTAGGCTGGGGGTGGAGGTATAGGGGTGGGGGCAGCCAAAGAAGACAGCTCCCAGAACATCTGTATGAGTTGAAATTCAGATCAGTAGAAGCTGGCCAAATTACCAAGGTCGGGAAGTGGTTTCCGGCAGAGACAGTACAACCTGTGTGAGGCAGGAAAACATGAGGATGCACAAGAGGTCTAAAAAGGGTAGTAGGTAGACCAGGAGGCTGGAGCCCAGAGCACAGCCCCAATTCCCTCGTGAACCACAGGAAACCTTAGCCAGGGACTCCAAGAGTTGTTAGTGAGCGCCCAGGCAATAATTCAGCTCAGAGGAAACCTGGTTTTGCTCAAGAGCTCTCAGTCATCACTTCAACTGCAGCTGTCTGCCCTCAGCCTCGGCCCTCCATGAAGGAGGCTGTCCTTCTGATCCTTCCTACACTAAGCTCTGCAGCTGAATTGCACGCAGCATCTGGGCCCCTTCAACTGGCCCCCACGTTAACACACCACATATAATTCCATGGGGACCCAAGGAAGGAAGGAAGGGCAGCAAGAAACCATTGACTATGAATGGAAGGTGAGAATCTGGAAGGAGGGAAGAAAGAAAGGAAGGAAGGAAGGGAAGAAGGGAGGAAGGGAGGGAGGGGAGGGAGGGAAGGAGGAAGGGAGGGAAGGGAGGGAGGAAAGGAAGGAAGGAAGGAAGGAAGGAAGGAAGGAAGGAAGGAAGGAAGGAAGGAAGGAAGGAAGGAGGGAGGGAGGGAGGGAGGGAGGGAGGGAGGGAAGGAACTTCCCTTTAAGTTGACTAAGAGTGTCAGAGGTGTGTCTTGCTATCTTCTTTCTTCTCTATTATGTTCAAGTATTTTGTATTCACCTGTAACTTTCTGGAACTTTCTGTAACTTTGCTGCATAACAGCAAAAATCATGATCTGAAACAACTCAAGTATACGCCTTTTTACATAATAATATGCTTGTCAGCAGCTGGACCTGTCACTAGATAACTGGCTACATTATTTTCATTTCATGGAGATGCCAAATTCTTTCCAGCCAGAGCCAGAGAGTATCATCAGCCAGCCAGCATTTTGCTTTGGGTATGTAACATACATCCAACACAAACTCTCTGGAACAACCAGAAAATGTAATCTTGCAAATTTCTGAAAACAAGCCAGATAAATGTATGGGTGATAACTTACAAATGGGCCTCTGAAGCCAGAGAGCTGAAGGCTAGAAACTCCCCTTCCATGCGTCTGGCTTTTCTGCTGCAAACCAGCAAAGAAGCAGAAATCAGTCTTGTTTGGTTTTGATTTTTCCCAGGAATGTTCAGGGCTGTCACAAGTCCTCACGATCTCTCGATGTCTTTCTGCCGAAAACCCACATGGCTTCTGGCACTCAAGGAGGAGGGACAAGGCAGGGATCCTGTCAAGACCACACTTTAAAGAGCCACAGGGAGGGCTGCCCACAGATGTGAGACTCCTCAGTCCGGCCAACCTAGAGAGAGAAAGACTGGCACCACCCATCACGCCGGACCTCCTCAAAGGGCGAGAGGAGATTTTAATCAGGAGGCTACTCTCCAAGAGAAAACTGTGGTGCTTTATGTATCCATTATGATCACGACACAGTTGCTACAAATTCACCTTGGTTTACAGGATTGGGACTCACTGCTTTCTATAGAATCGCTGTTTTTACAATAAGGTCTTGCAACGCAAGTTAAAAACCATCAGGAATCCATTAGCCCTGTGCATATGGATGCCGCGAATATGGTGAATAATAGATAATGTAATTCATGCAATGACTATAGCATACAACCCACCAAGTCTTACTAAAATTCTGGATCACAGGGTAACATAACCAAGCCAATATTCCTGCAAGGTCTGCAGATGTGAATAAACACACCAATTACTAGAGTAATTGCAGGAAAACAATACTTCATAAAAGCAGGAAAACACGCAGCCAAGTTTGTAATTCTGAGATCAACATAAAAATGATGGTTTTTGGAAATAAGTGGACATAAGATTTTTGAACTTCATTCTTTCCCCCCAAGAAAGCAAATTTTTTAAATAAAGTATTTTTCTGCAAATACTGAAATAGCTTTTTTGTTGGCTGTCAATTTAGGCTTATTGCTAGACAATAAATACAATGATACTAAAATCCTCTGCATATAATAAAAAATTGTTAAACATATTATTTTTTAAAAACAAACCTAAAGAGGTAAGGCTTAGTGTTATTTAACACTTCAGATGTGGCTAGTCCAAATTAAGATAGCTGTAAGTGTAAATTCCAAAGTGGATTTCAAAGGCTTAGTGCAAAAACAGACTATAAAATATCTCATGCATTTCTAAACATTGGTTACATGTTAAAAAGATAATTTTGTCAGATTAAATAAACTATATGATTGTCTTTAAAAAATCCTCTGCATCTAAACATTCCACTGATTTCGATGATACGCATTCATTAAGGAAGATTAGCTGAGAATGGAGGCAATCCCTTCCTCCACCCAGCCTGCAGGGACTTTTAGAATAGCGTGCACCTGGGGGCAGCGGCGCACCCTGGAATCTCAGCACTTTGGAAAGCCGAGGTGGGAGGATTGGTTGAGTCCAAGGGTTCCAGACCAGCCCTGTCAACATAACAAGACCCATCTCCGTAAAAATGAAATAGAATAAATAAAAATCAAAATAAGAAAATAGAATGACATGTAAGGCATTCTTTCTTTCATGTGTGTCTACAGATTCTCTCTCTCCACATACACACACACAATGTAATTATATACTTATATATATATGTGTGTGTGTGTGTGTGTGCGCGCGTGTATATATACATATATAAATCTGGGCAGAGAATAGCCCCGATAAAATAAAATGAAAGGACTTTATTATTATACTTAGAAATTCTCAGAGAATCAAACTAAGCCACACAGAAGGATGTGAAGGCCAGGGAGCAGGCAGGAGTGCAGAGGCCCCAACTTCATTCCTAGACACGCTTCCCATTCATTCCCAAAGCAGTGTCACCCTGCTGATTGTGGCCTGGGTCCCCAACTCATAATACTCGACTCTTTTTTTTTTTTTTTTTTGAGATGGAGTCTCATTCTGTCACCCAGACTGGAGTGGAGAAGTGCAATCTTGGTTCACTGCAACCCCTGCCTCCCAGGTTCAAGTGATTCTCCTGCCTCAGCCTCCTGAGTAGCTGTGATAAAAGGGTGCATTTAGGCTGAGTTCTAGAGAACGGGCAGAATTTGGGTATGGAAAATAACTTGCTAATAGTCTCAGCAAGAATTTGTCAGGGCCAGAATGGGGCAGGCCAGTGACTTGGGTGCCATGGGCATTGAGAAGCCAGAGCCACTGGGCCTTGGAACCTCTTCCTGGATACAGGAGAGACGGGCAGGTGTAACTGATCCCAGGTGTGGTCCCAAGAGGACTGGAGAGTGGTGGCGCCAGTAAAAACCCAGAGAAAAGGAGCGGCCTGAGCTCACTGCCAAAGAGGTGAGAAGAAAAGGCTCAGAAGAGATGAAGAGGTTGGGATGATGCAACCACAGATTAGCCCTGCTTGAGTGTAAGTGGCTTGAAGCAGGACAAAAACTAGCAGGACCCCTGCCCAGAAGCCTCTCAGATGAACACAGCTCGAAAGAGCCATATCTGGAAGGTAAAGGACATGTCCAAAACCAGTATGGTGCTTCAAGAAAACTCCACAACTGCAGCACGCTCCTGCAAAAGTTACAACTGAAAGACAAGCACAGAAGGAACCAAGGCTGTGCAAAGCGCCGAGGATGACTACTATTTTTTTTTTTCTCATAGCCATGGTGGGTGAGGAAGAAAATCCAGGAATTGCAGGCCAGGCTGGTGCTGGCATATAGAGAGCACTTGATAAATACATGAGGAGCACATAAACAGATGACGAATACATGGATGATAAGAGATGACAGGGCAAAAATACAGAATTCATCAATACCAGCTTGCTTTGGGGCTGGCTTTTGATATTTGCAATCCAGGAAGGTCATGAATGGACAACCCTGGTTTGGATCTGCACTCTGCTGCTTACTGTGACCTAAGATAAGCCACTTACTAGATTTAAATCTCATTTTCCTCCTCGTTACACTGACGCCAATAGCAGTGTCCATGTCATAGTGTTTGGTGATGATTTTATTAATATGTTATCCAATCTTGTGCCCTCAGCACACTGTCTGCATCTAACAGGTGCCCACCAAAGTTAGCCATGGCCATTGCCAAACTGGAAATGGCACAAAAATGTGTCCAGAAGGGCTGAACACCCAGAATAGGTGAGGGTTTGATAAAAGAAGCTGAACTTCTGAACTAAGTTTACATCTTAAGGCTGATCAAGCAGCTGCCCAGAACCCCCAAATTGGGGCTGAAGTCACACGGCTTCTGTATTTGTTTGCTATGGCTGCCATAACCAAATACCACAGGCAGGTTACTTAAACAGGAGGCCAGAAGTCTGAGATTAAGGTGTCTGAAGAGTTGGTTTTTCCTGACACCTCTCGCCTTGACTTGCAGATGGCGACTTCTCCCTGTGTCCTCACGGGGTTGTCCTTCTGTGTGCGTCTGTGCCCTGTTCTCCTCTTTTTGTAAGGACAGCAATCAAAGTGAATTAGGGCCCACCCTAACGACCCCATTTTAACTTAGTTGCCTCTTTAAAAACTCTATTTCCAAATACTGTGACATTTTGAGGGACTGGGGCTTTGGGCCTCAACATATGGATTTGGGGGTGGACAACTGCCTTGGGTTACTGAGCGGCCCCAGTGAGTGTACATCAGGAGATTGACCGTGGCCTGGTTTTCACAAGAGCAGATTATGGAGACTACAAAGCAGCGAGGTTGACTCTGATCCCCAGAAAAATTATGGGATGCGTTCTTAGACACTGACTTTGAGGCACTTTGAAAAAGAAGTTGTGATCCCCGGAAACAACACACCTTCACAGGATCATCCGAAAGCTCCCTCATTACCTTCTTTTTCAATCAAATTATCAAGTTAGTAGGCATTGGCTGAGCACGTACTATGTACCAAAGATTATGCTCCGTCACAAGTCCCATTCTCTTAAGGAAATCAGGCAGCTGAGCCAATAAGAGAGCCCACAGTGTCAAAACTACAAAAAAGAAGGAAGCGCATGTCACTGAGATTACACTGAGTATGAATAATTAATTGTATCTGACAGATTGCAGGGGAGGGGCTGGTCAATGGGAGCTTCCTAAAGAAGATAGCTGGCCTGGGATTTGAAGGAAAACAAACAAACAAACTATTTTCCAAGAGAAGAAAGGGCCTGGAGCTCCCCAGCAGCTGGCAGGGGTGGTGTGCAGGAAGGGGCCCCATCGGCCGGGGAGGAAGTATTTCCAAATGTGCAGATACGTTCAGAAAACAATCACATGCTTGTTTTTCTTCCTGGAATATAAAGTATAAGGAGGTGGTGTGGAAGGACAAGAGAGCAAAGGGGAAGTCAGAGGTCTTTGCCATGCCAACAAGCCTGAACTTTCTCCCCTGGTCATGGGGAATGAGAGGAGTTCAGAAATGAAGAAAAGCCCAAAGCACAACTTAAGCCATGGTAGGGAAATGGTGACCGTATCCACTCATACAGAAAGCAGGAATAAGAACACACAGAGATACTAGGACCTGGGAGTCCATGCGTGACAATTGCTCTGAGCTCTCTGGCCTCTGTTTCTCCCTGTGTGTTGGTTCCAATTTGTTTCCTTACCATCTCCCACCCGCTTGATCCCATTCCGTGGACTCCCATCACAAGCCCCGTCACTCAACAAGAAGCTGCCCACTCATCCACATAAATACCACAAGTGCCAGGGAACTACCCTCACTATCCCAGTGGGTTACAGGCCATCCACATGGCCAGAGGAGGGGGCGACTCATCACCTCCATTGGAACCAGGAATAGCAGTGGACAGGAAGGAGCAGCTGCAAGGCATGGATGGAGGATCCTGGCACAGACCAACTGATGGACACTCACCCAGCAGCCACGTGTCTACAGCAGTTCTCTAGACAATAAATTACAGAGACATCAATAAGGCAGTGGCAATGAGAAAGGAGGTCAAAACGGACAGATATTTAAGAGCGAGATGAGCCATTCTTGGGAGCCGATTTTTTTAAATGCATGTAAGAGGAAATAGAGGTAGAACTCTGAGGTTCTGACTTGGGAGCTTCTGTGAGTGGAGACATCATTAATTAAGGAATCGAGGATAAAGGAAGAGCAGGCTTGAGGGTAAGATAAAGAGTGCAGGTTTGGCATCTTAAATGTGAAGTTCATCCTCCAGTCTCCAGGTGGAGATTCACAGGTCATGTAGGTCAGAAAGAGAGATTGGACCAAAGCTAGCAGTGAGAGTCATAAGCCTGGTGGGGGTGACTGCAAGCCAGGAGGAAACAAGGTGGTAAAGGGTGGGGAGCAGAGCAAAGGCGTCTTGGGGAATGAGGACTTCCATTCACCTTATTAATCCAGGTGTTTTCATTAGGCACACATTTGGCTATAGTCTTGGGAACAGGTTAGGACAACACCTCGGAAAGCCATGATAGGAAAGTTTGCAGAAAACACCATTCATGAAATGATAAAACATCAGCAAGATGCACCAGAAGCCCCAATCCTGGAGTGTGCATTTGGGGAGACTAAAGTCCACAGCCACCCGCTGTCTTCTGGATCCTAACCTAATAGTCATTATCAAAATCACACGATCGTCTATTCTCCAGAGCCAAAATCAAAGAATTCTTGCTTATTTTCTAGGAGACATTGAAAACTCTTGGACCAGAGCATGTGTTGTGGACAGAGGAGAAGCTGGACAAAAATACAAATATTTCAAGAGTTTGAGATCAACGGTCCAGCCACTTCCTTTTTGATATTGAGTATTGTTTTCTAAGGTGGGAACCAAGGCCTGGCTACACAGTGTTGTTTATTCCGAAATTCAGTTGGCTTTGAGGTGTCCCACCCATTTCCACTACTACACTGTACTTTGTGCAGAGTGAATTTTGAACTCTTTGCCTGGGATTTACCACATCCCATAATATAGCAGCACACAGCCTCATTTTTCACCATAACAATTCTGTCCCAACCTTGTCTATTTGTAGATAACAATGCACAATACATTTCCCCCATCTCGACATCCCCAAATGTCTCAATGCATTACAAAAGCAGCTCAAAGTCTAAAATTTTATCTAAATCTCATTCCCTCAAAAGTCTTACATTTTATCATCTAAATCAGATGTGGGTGAGGCTCTGGGTAAAATCTGTCCAGGGGCAAAATTCCTCTCCATCTGTAGGTCTGTTCAAGTAGAAAATAGGGCATCTGCTCCCAAAATACAATGGGGGTACAAACGTAGGATACCAGTTATATACATTCAGTTCAAAAAAGGAGAAAATAGAAAAAAAATGAGTCACACATACCAAGCAATTTTAAGGTCCATCTGTGCAAACTGCATTAGGTATTAATGCCTGAGGATAATTCTTTCTGGCTCTTAACTCCACCCCCTGAGCTTGAGGCTAGGCCCTCAGGAATCAAGGCTCCATCCTCTGGGCTTGTAGCTCTGCCCTCTGAGTTTTTCACAAAAAGAAGCATATGCTTGCAGCTAGTGTGCTCCTTGCCAGGAGACTGCTGCAGAACCAACAACCCTCTTTTGTTTCATACCGTCTCTCCCTTGTAATCCAAACTGTCAGCGTTTCTGCTGTATAAAATTCTCAGGAAGCTTATAGGTCTCCTGTGTATGTCACGGGGATTCATTCCATCAGACAAGAGCTCCTCCATAGGTTTATTCCAGGTATTCCTGTCTCTAATTTTAGCATTTGCAGAGATGGCTGTGGTGCAATGCTCCCAAGCTTCCTAGGTATTCTCTGGTTTGACTTAGGGAATCCGTGAGCCACACCCTTAATCTCTTCCACGAGATGGTTGTGTAACTGAATACTCTAACTTTTGATTTTTTTCAGAGCTATTAGGAAAAGGGTGTACAACCATGCCCTCAGCTTTTTCTCTACAGCAGGCTTTCCTGACAGTGGATCTCTTAATTTTAGCATTTTTTTGCAATATGGATAGGTTATTTTTAAAATCAAGTCTTGTTTATTTAATTTAACATTTATTCCCTCAGTATATCTTATTCCTCTTGCATTTTACTATAAGCAGCTAGAAGAAACTAGGCTGCACCTTCTCAAAACTTTGCTTATAAATTTCCTCTGCTCAATATCCAGTTTGTTCCTTACAAGTCTGCTTTCCACACAACTTCAGGACACAATTCCACCAAGCTTTCGCCCACAATATAACAAGGGTCTGCTTTCCTCCAGGTTCCAATAACAAGTTCCTCATTTCTTTCTAAGCCCTCACCTGCAGCACCTATAACATCCATATTTCTATCAAGTCTATTCATGATGATTTGGGCGTTCTCTAAGGCAATTTATGTTTTTTCCTGTCGTGTTCTTACTCTTTTCTGAGCCCTCATGGGCAGAGTCTTTTACAACCAGATTTACATGAGCAGTCTGTCATGCTCCTCAAAGTTCTTTCAACCTCTGCCCATTGCCAATTTCTTTTTTCTTCTTTTTTTTTTTTTTTTTTTTTTTTTTTTTTTTGAGATAGAGTTTCACTCTTGTTACCCAGGCTGGAGTGCAGTGGTGAGATCTCAGGTCACCGCAACCTCCACCTCCCAGGTTCAAGCAATTCTCCTGCCTTAGCCTCCCAAGTAGCTGGGATTAGAGGCATGTGCCACCACGCCCAGCAAATTTTGTATTTTTAGTAGAGACAGGGTTTCTCCATGTTGGTCAGGCTGGTCTCAAACTCCCGACCTCAGATGATTCACCCGCCTCGGCCTCCCTAAGCGCTGAGATTACAGGCGTGAGCCACCACGCCCGGCCTCCATTGCCAATTTCAAAGCCCTTTATAGTTTTTTACATCTACACTTCATTCCTGGCGTCAAATTCTGTCTTAGTTTTACATGGCTTCTGTAACAAATGACCACAAATTGAATGGCTTAAAATGACACATTTATTATCTTACAGTTCCTAGAGACGAAGAGTTTGAAATCAGTTTTCATGAACTAAAATCAGGGTGTCAGCAGGGCTGGTTCCTTCTGGAGGCTCTATGGGAAAATGATTCCTGCCTTTTCCAGCTTCTAGAAGTCACCTGTATTCCTTGGATGGTGACCCCTTCCTCCGTCTTCAAAGGCAGCAATCGCCATCACTCTGGCCTTGTGCCAGTTATCACATCTCCTTCCCTGACTCTGACTCTCTCTTTTTCACTCTAAAGCCCCTTATAATTGCACTTGACTCACCCAAGTAGTCCAGGCTACTCTCCCTATTTCAAGGTCGGCTGATTAGCAAACTTAATTCTATCTGCAACCTAAATTTTCCTTTACCATGCAAGATAACATTTTCCTGCTGTCTGGGGATTAGGATAGATACATGTTTGGAGAGCCATCATCTGTGATACGGTTTGGATCTGTGTCCCCACCAAAGCTCATGTTGAATTGTGATCCCCAATGCTGGAGGTGGGGCCTGGTGAGAGGTGATTTTATCATGGAGGTTGATCCTTCATGAATAGTTTTGCACCATCCCCACATTGTACTATCCTTGTGATAGTAAGTTCTCACGAGATCTGGTCCTTTAAAAGTGTGTGGCACCTCCTCTTCACTCTCCCTTCCTCTTGCTCTGACCATATGAAGTGCTGGCTCCCACTTCACCTTCTACCATGATTGTAAGTTTCCTGAGGCCTCACCAGAAGCCAGCAGATGCCAGCATCATGCTTCCTGTACAGCCTGCAGAACCATGCATCAATTAAACCTCTTTTCTTTATAAATTACCCAGTCTTGGGTATTTTTTATAGCAATGTGTGAACAGACTAATACCTCCTGCCTACCTCAACCTCAAAGGTGAGTTTGAGCTGCCACTCTGGATTCTGGATAACTGGTTGGACAGAAGGGAGGATCACATCCAAAACCAACAGTTTTCATCTCCAAGTTTTAGTGTTCATTTTTTTAGAACTTGAGATAGTAGGTAGGTTCATAGAAAACAATTACTTGTTTAGAATTCCCTCTTCTGGCCCTTGGGAATCAGAGAGTTTAGAAGAATGAGAACTGTTTGGCATACTGGGGAGACATGTCTTTGAGTCCTCAAACATTGATATTTCTATTTAAATACTATGTGACCATCCTGTGACTATGTAATTTTAGCAATCTACATACTCAATCTTTGACAGTCACCTAGCCAAGCCTTCCTGCTATGCTAGTTCTTGCAGGTGAGCTGGAGCTCCTTGTCTGCCCTGTGGACTTTATAGGAAAATAAAATTCAAGGGATCTGGGCAAAAGTAAAGTTAGAAATTGAAGTATAAATATTCAAATTTGAAAACATTGATATATTCATAACTTTTACTTAACTTATATAATTTTCAAACAATGTCTAATTTTCTTTTTTTAACCACAGAAAATACAGCCAGCCTTCACAGTGAGGGAACCTACACTCTAGTGATAACAATATCTGCACCAAAACACTTAGCATTTGTTGAACACATGCAGCCTCTGGGCTAAGCTACCTGCATGCATTCTTTCATCTAGGGGAGATCAGAGATGTCTCTAAATGATAATGTCAAGTAAGGAAGAAGAATGCCCTATGAGGGACAGAAATGAGCATACTGGGTGCCTTGTGCCTTATGTGTTATCTTATTTAATACTTTCAACAGCACTTAAAATAATAACATTTTGTAGACGAATATATAAGGTGAATGAAGGAAAGTAACTTTTCTAAGTTCCCACAGCAAGATAGTGGTGGAAAACCAGGTTATTAAACATGGCTATTTTAGAGTCAGCTGATTATCAACTTTAATACTTTTTAAATTTAATTTTTTCTTTTTTTGAGACGAGTTTTGAAGATCCCAACATCTTTTCTCTACACGCTGCTGTCTGCTAAGAAGTACAAGGCAAGTCCTTTGGAAAACCTGGGAGCAAGATACCACTGCATGGCATAACTGGAGAGAGATTTATAGAGGAAAGGATATAAGTGGTAGGGAGAGAGTCAGAGAAAGGACATTCATGCCAAGCTAACAGAGGAGTGAGGACAACAGCATGGCTGGAGACAGCTTGAGACATGTCAGGGAAAACAAGGAGTTTGTTCAGTTGGACACAGACACAGGGAGAAAGTAATGGAACAGCAGCCTGGATTTGTCATTGGGTTCCAATCTAGAGGACCCTGAGTGGAAGCCTGTGAAATGTGGCCATTTTTAATAGGCAAGGGAGAGCCGCTAAAAATACATGAACAAGGAGTTGATATCATCAGGGCTGCACTACAGAAAGATTCTCCTTATTGCAGGGCATAGCACACAGGAGAGGGAGACACTGGGGGTGTGGGATCAATGCAAAGGAGACTGCTTGGGTCTCTGTGCACGGAGATGAGGGTCTGAATTATAGGGAAGGGGATGAGAAGGGAAAAGAGCAGCCAGATGCCCAGCAGGTGAGGGGCTGCAGACTGCAGTACAAGGCTTGGCAAGCTGTGACAGCTGCTTGAAGGTAGGAAATGTGGGGAGGGAGTGGCCGAGAATGTCTGACCAAGAGGAGGTTGGGGGAGGGCGGTGTCGGGGCTCTCCTGGGGAAGCAGGACGAAGCTAGTGCCACACCACAGGAACCAAGAGGCCCCAGAGGAAAAGGGAAGTAAGGCCCTGGATCTGAGGGAAATATCAGGCCTATAGACACCAACTCATGCATCCTGCATAAACGCAGAGCTGAGCACAATGGAGAGGGGACGCGGGTGAGAGGATGGGGAGGATCTGACAGACTCTTTGATGAAGGCTGGGTTCGGAGGACTGGAGGGACAGCAGAGCCCATAAGAGGCAGAAGGAGCCATGGGGCAGGAGGGGAGGGAAGCTAGTGCCTGGATGTTGTGCTCAGTCCCAAGCAGGGTGCTGAGTGTACCCACACTCTCCATGCTACAGACTCCAGTATCCACCCTATGACAGACAGGTCCCTGCACGTGGGAAAACAGAGGCTCAAGGCCCTCGTGAGGTCCCATGGCCCATGCATATGGATCCCACAGTATGGATGCATATGTCAGTGGCCCAGGCTGGCCCCACTCTCCTGGCTCCTATTATGCCATGCCCCTCTCTCTGTCTGCACCCCACTTAATCGTTTTTTTTTAATTGTGGTAGAACATGCAACACGAGATCTACCCCTCTTAATAAATTTTTAAGTGTACAATATAGTATTGTTATCTATAGACACAATGTTTACAGCAGGTCTCTAGAACTTATTTGTCTGGCTTAACTGAATTTTTTTTTTTTTTTTTTTTTTTTTTTGAGACAGAGTCTCTCTCTGTTGCCCAGGCTGGAGTGCAGTGGCGCCATCTTGGCTCACTGCAAGCTCCACCTCCCAGGTTCACACCATTCTCTTGCCTCAGCCTCCCGAGTAGCTGGGACCACAGGTGCCTGCCACCACGTCGGACTAATTTTTTGTAGTTTTAGTAGAGATGGGGTTTCACCGTGTTAGCTAGGATGGTCTCGATCTCCTGACCTCATGATCTGCCCACCTCGGCCTCCTAAAGTGCTGGGATTACAGGTGTGAGTCACCACGCCTGGCCTTTTTTTGTTTGTTTGTTTGTTTGTTTGCTTGTTTGTTTGAGACGGAGCTTCACTCTTGTTGCCCAGGCTGGAGTGCAGTGGCGCCATCTCAGTTCACTGCAACCTCCACCTTCCGGTTTCAAGTGGTTCTCCTGCCTCAGCCTCCCGAGTAGCAAACTGAAATTTTACACTCATGGATTAGCAACTCCCCTCTTCCCCCTCCCCCAGGGTCCAGCAACCACTATTCTTTTCTTCTAGGAGTTTGACTATTTTCAATAACTTATAGAAGTGAGATTGTGCTGTGTTTGTCGTTCTGTGCCTGGCTTATTTCACTTAGCATAATGTCCTTCAGGTTCGTTCATCATTCACGTTGTCACATAAGGGAAGAGTTTCCTTCTTTTTTAAGGCTGAATAATATTCCCGGGTGTGTGTGTGTGTGTGTGTGTGTGCAGAGTGCTAATATCTTTTCAAGACAATTCCAGTTCTTTTCAGTAAATGCCCAGAAGTGAGATTGCTGGATTTGCTGGTGGTTCTATCTGTAATTTTTTAAAGAACCTCCATTCTATCTTCTGTAGCAGCTCCACCATTTTGCATTCCCACCAACAGGTTACAAGAGCTCCAATATTCTTCACATCTTCACCAACACTCATTTTCTTCTTTTTTTTTTTTTTTCAAATAAAATCATCTTAGTAGGTATGCGATGGCATCTTATTGTGACTGATTTGTGTTTTCTTGATGATTAGTGATGGTGAGCATTGTGTATACCCATTGATTAGTGATGGTGAGCATTGTGTATACCCATAGGGCATTTGTATGTCTTCTTTGGAGAAATGTCTATTTAAGTCCTTAGTTCATTTTAAAAAGCGGGTTGTTAGTTTGCTTTCAAGTCATAGGAGTTCCTTACAAATTTTGGAAATTAACCTCTTATCAGATATGTGGGGTTTGCAAATATTTTCTACCATTCTGTAGGTTGCCTTTCACTCTATTCATTGTTTATTTTGCTGTGCAGAAGCTTTGTAATTTGATGTGGTCACACTTAGCTGTGCTTGCTTTTGTTGAGCACAGTTTTGGTGTCATATTTGTGAAATTATCACCAAAGACAATGTCATGAAGCTTTCCCCCATATTTTCTTCTATGAGTTTTACAGTTTTAAGTCTTACGTATGCTGAGATTTACTCTTGTCTGTATAATGCTGCAGAGCCTTGGAGCCCTAAATAAGGGCACCATTAGCTCTTGTGTTACAGGTACAGTATCACAGCAGTTACAGAGACTCCTAGTGGAGCACACGCAATGCTTGGAAGATGTGTTTGTGTTGAATGAATGCTTATTTCCCTCCTCATTAGCTTTCCTGCTATGACAAGGCAGGGAATACAGTGGGCTAAGTTTCTCTTTCCCAGTGACACATGCCTGGGAAAAGCAGGCACCAGCACCTCATGTAGCAGTAATCTATGGCATTAACAGTGTCCAGCACTAAGACAAACTGAAATGAGCTGGGAACACATAGCTCAGAATGAAGTGAGTGAAGTGAAGGAGCTGAGTCCTCTGTTCTCCCTCACTTACTGCAATGGCACTGATGCCAGAGCTGTGGGGGACATTTTCTTATCTGTTGATATGGTTGGCTGTGTCCCAACCCAAATCTCATCTTGAATTCCCACATAAGTCTCACGAGATCTCACGATTTTATAAAGAGGAGTTCCCTTGCACAAGTTCTCTCTCTTTGCCTTCCGCCATCCATGCAAGATGTGACTTGCTCCTCCTTGCCTTCCACCATGATTGTGAGGCATTCCCAACCATGTGGAACTGTCAGTCTATTAAACTTCTTTCTTTTGTAAATTGCCCAGTCTCGAGTGTATCTTCATCAGCAGCATGAAAACAGACTTATACATCAATGTTGTCTCTCTCCATGTTTGTGAAATCCCACCAGGAGGTGAAGCTCAGATACACTCGTCTCTTCCAGGTTTCCAACTCTTCCTTCATACACTATTCCCTTTCTGAGTCTACCTTCTGTTCCTTTCTCCATCATTTTCCCCTTAATGTCAAAAATAAAAGCTGTCTACCAAGAAAAGCTCAATATTTTCCAAATAGTAGAAATTTTCCAGAAGGATGATTTCTGATCATGATGCCAAAACACTAAAAATTAAGACCTCCAAAGACTATAGCCAACTGGAAATCTTAAAAGCAGTATGCTAAATAGGTCCTGCGTTAAAGAGGAAATTTCATGTGAACACTACATAGCAACACCTATGAGGTATGGCAACTTAATAATTCAAGGAATAGTTATGGCTTTATTGAAAAACTATAGAGATTGAAAATTAATGAACTAAGCATTCAACTCAAGAAGCCTAAAGTTCTTAGGCAAGGTAGCATGAGGAAAAAATAAAAAATAAAAAAAGAAGTCTACAGAAGTCAGCCACTAAAGTAATCCTAAAGAAAATATTAGAAAAGAATGAAGATAATTGGAAAAAAGTTAAAAAAATAGAAACACCTCAAAAGTTAGCAGATTCATAAATAAAATCAAGAGCCAGTTCTTTGCAAACAACGGTAAAATAGATGAACGTCTAACAAGTATGATACATATATACATAGCATTAAGAATGATAAAGGCACAATCCTTTCTGGCAATATGGAGGACTGTGGTGTAGTTCCACTATATGCTATACAAAAATAAAAAAGAAAGAAAGGGAAATACTGGATAAAAGAGAACAAAAATTATTTCTTTTCTGTTTTAAATACATAGCAACCTCAAAATAAGGAGAAATCACCAGATGGTAGAAATGAAGAGGGAATTCTATGCTGATACTACAATAGCCAATGAGAGCATTGGACACGGGTCCCAGTTCGGAACTGAAGCACAGGAACTAAACCTGAGCTGGGACAAGAGGTGCACCCAGTGACAGTGCAGGGCAGGGAACTGGAATTGAGATTCCTATGCAGCACTGGAACCCTCGAGAGCCACTCTGCCAGGGAAAATGGGATGAGAAGTTCTCTGTCCACTGCTCCTGAAGAGCAGTGAGGAAGTGGCATTGAGCCAGTGCTCTCTGGTCCTCAGAGAAATCAAAACTCATGCCTGTGTATCGTATGGTTGTGGGATCCAAATGTACACGATCTGCATGACACAGAAACATAGGATAAACATAGCGAAATTCAGGAGGAGATTTTAATTTTAATTGACATTAAATAAAATTTAAAAATCCAATCCCCCAGGGGCACTGGCCACATTTCAGGTTCTCAGAAGCCACATTTGGCTGGTGTGTCACATGTTGGACATTAGAGGTGCAGAATTTCATGAAAGCAGAAATTCCCAAGGTCTACATCAATGCCATAAAACAGGGGGATGAATAAAATATTTAAATATTGAAACAAAAGAAGGAAAAGTATAGTTGTTTCCATATAAAAGCTACCTAAAGAATCCAAGTCAATCCACTTAATAAGTATAAGAAATGAATGGCGGAGTTCAGTGCAGGAGGATGATACAGTTGATATACAAAGATAAAGATATATATTTAAGGAATTACTACTTGGAGAAGGTGACTAACTGAAGTGGCCACACACAACAGCAATCACATGTGTAAAGTACATAAAGAACAACCTGTGACTGTCCTAAAAGAGAGAGAAAGGGAAAAACTTGCTAAACCATAGTATATGGTGTCAATGCTCAGAAAAGATAACCGACTAATTTTTTACAGGTTCTGAATTAATTAAAGATACTTTTAATACCCAAGATCTCACACATTAAAAAAAAAAGAAGAACGTGGATGATAATATGCAAGGCATGTGAAGGAAACCACAGGCTCTCTTGGGAGACATAAAAGAAGTTCTCAAGAATTGGTGAGAAATATATTCCTCCTTGGGAAGACTTCAGAACCACAGTGATAGGAAGAGATAATCCCAGCACTTTGGGAGGCCAAGGTAGGTGGATCACAAGGTCAGGAGTCCAAGACCAGCCTGGCCAACATGGTAAAACCCCATCTCTACTAAAAATACAAAAATTAACTGGATGCGGTGGCATGTACCTGTAATCTCAGCTACTCGGGAGGCTGAGGCAGGAGAATTACTTGAACCTGGGAGGCAGAGGTTGCAGTGAGCCGAGATCACACCACTGCACTTCAGCCTGGGCAACAGAGCAAGACTCCACCTCAAAAAAAAAAAAAGAAGAAGAAGAGATGCCCTTTACCTGAGAACTTAAGGGAAGGCATCTTTTAATGAGAACCTACTGTGTAGTAGGTGTTTTCCATGAATCAGCTCATTTAATTCCCAGTCCTCTATGAACTAGGTCCAGTAACAACCCCCAATCCACAGATGCAAAGACCAAGGCCCAAGATGAGACAGCTAAGCAATGAGAGAATTGCATAGTGAGAGGCAGGGCTGCGTGTGAACCAAAGCTGCAAGGCACATCATCAGAGAAAGTGCAGGCTATTCACTGAGTGGTGTTGGGATAACGGCCACTCCTGCAGGGAAGGTACAGTCAATCCTCTACCTCACTTCACAGACAAGATACTACCTGCACTAAAGATTCACAGATTTTCACAAATTATGAATGTTGAGAAAGGCAGCCCTGAGCATGCAGTATCTCAGCCCCGCTTGGTGGCCTCAGAATGGGCCTTGCGCCTGGAATGCTTCCTTATCCCAAGGTAAAGGCTCCTGGAAGGCTGGGCTGGACTTGCCACCTTGTGTGGGACTATCTTTCCCTGTTTTGAGCACCAGGCGTGCGGCTTTGTTCTGCATGAGTGTGTGTGTCACTGCACTACCTAAACAACACTCCCTACTCCGTATATTTAGTCTGTGCCCTGCAAGGAGGGGAGAGAGGAGTACTGCCCCTGAGACACAGAGAGGTGCATTCACTGCCTCAGCTTCCAGGAGGGACTCCTGGCCTGGGGGAACCACCACTGAAGCCGACCTCCCCGATCCCTTCTCCAAGTGAGCGAGGCACTGCTCCAGCTCGCGCCTGCCGGCATGTGCTTTCCTTGGCTACTTCAGTATCAAGATGCAGGGGACAGGGTGCTTGGACTTCTGCTCCTGATAACAGGCAACAGATGTCACTTGCTTGACAATGAAAGTACTAGAAAAAATAGGAAGATACCTTGTTTTCGCAATCTTAGAGCCCAGAAGGTCTTCTGAAGCCAGACACATGCCAGAAGTCATAAGGAAAGTGGAAAAACCGAGCACTTAAAAATGCAAAATTCAGCCAGGCACGGTGGCTCACGCCTGCAATCCCAGCCCTTTGGGAGGCTGAGGTGGACGAATCACCTGAGGTCAGGAGTTCGAGACCAGCCTGGCCAACATGACGAAACCCCATCCTACCAAAAATACGAAAAAAATTAGCTGGGCATGGTGGCAGGTGCCTATAATCCCAGCTACTCAGGAGGCTGAGGCAGGAGAATTGCTGGGACCCTGGGGGTGGAGGTTGCAGTAAACCGAGATCGCGCCACTGCACTCCAGTTGGACAATAGAGTAAGACTCCGTCTCAAAAAAAAAAAAAAGAAAGAAAGAAAAGAAAAGAAAGAAAGAAAAAGAAAAAACAAACAAAAGCAAAATTCGACTTGCGGAAGACCTACGAACAGACTTGGAAGATGGGTTTAGGCAGAGCTGCTCGTGTGTGTTTGGGGATCAGGAATTTATTGTGGGATTTAGCTGGAGGGAAGCTGGGTAGGGGGCAGAGGAGGGAGAGGAGAGAGGTGGAGGGTCAGGGGAGCCCCTACCAACCCGTCTGAGCAGCCATGCACCCCCAGCACCGCCGGGCTGCCACAGGAAGTCTCAGAGCAGGGCTGTGTTGCTCGGCCAGGCCAGAGCTGGGGATGCCGGACAAGGCGAGGAGAAGAGTGAGGCCCCACAGCGATCGCACCACGTGTGCCCTCCCGTCTCAGAGACACGGTCTTCAGAGAGCAGCGACTGCTGCTTCCTGCCACCTCCCACATCTCAGGCCAGCGCCTCTTTGCCTCATTCATATCATACGAGGATGGCTTTGGGGAAATAGAATTCCAACTTAACCAAGCTGACAAATGGCAGGCTGGAGGCAAAATATTTGCATGGCTTAAAAAGCAAAGAAATACATGATTAAAGCAGTAACAAAGATGGCATTTTTGCCCGCAAGATTGACATAAAATTTAAAGATTGAGAACATTTGTGTTGCTGATGCTGTGAGGAAATTGTCATTTTCGCAGGCTCTTGGTGGAAGCGTAAACAGACACCAACATTTGAGGGGGGGAAAAGTGTGTCAGTTCCACCACGTTGCACGTGCACACTCTTTGTCAGAGCAACGGCGTTTCTGTCCTGGAAAGGGCAGCACACGTGCACACAGACAGGATGGCAGGACGGGCGAGGCAATGCATGTCAGCTATGACTGTAACGGCTGACAGCAACACTAACAATGGCAATAGCCTGCCTTTGTGCCATGAACCACAATGCAATGGTATCAAAAGGATGTGGATGAAATGACGTAGGGAGAGGCTTGTGACTATGACTAAATTAACAAAAGGAATTGTCAAGACAGATACATAGGTGGATAGGAGGGAGGAGGAAGAGGAGAGAGAGAGACAAGGGGCTATGGCAGTGGGGAAGTGAAGGCCCCTGAGGAAAGCTGGAGCTCAGAGAAAAAATGATTTAGAATTTGATGGGAGAAAGGTCACATTTGGCTTAAATGTGAATCGGCTTGAATTTGTGAGAACAATTATGTATTTAACGTTATTTATCTGAATTTAATTTTTAAATTATGTATCTAATAACTTAAATGACTTCAAAATAACTTTCAAAATAATTTAAAATTTGTTTATATTAGAGTGAAAGAATGAAGCAAAATGAACATAAAAACAAATAAAAGAAGGTAGGAGGGGCTAAAAGGAAAAAGGGAGAGTGAGCAAAGACGAGGGGAGGAAAATATTTCTCTAAAACCAGGATACAAATGATGGCTTTCAAGTAACAACCGAAACAACCTTTTCATCTTTGGAGCATCCTTCTGAGATGACCCTCAACTTCCCCCACTTTACAAATGAGGAAAGTGAAAGGGAGAAAGTGTAAGAAATCTAAGACCAAAAAGAGTGCTATCTATACCTCAACCAAAGAGAATTGTGGGGCATCTTTAAACAAGATCCTAAAAATGCTTTGATGTGTTTTATAGTTCCCCAAAGTGAATTTCAACCTTCATCCTCCTCGTTCTCTGGAGCTATATGGCCACAACTGCCCCACCTCCCACAGGCCACAGCATCAACTCAAGGTGAAAACATAGGTCATTCCCTGGGCCCAGGATGCATCTTCTCTGAAGACGGTAGCCCCTCCCAGCACGTATGTCTCCCTGAGCAGGGCCTGGTGCACGCTTTGATCTAAAGCAACGTGACATTTCCCATGAGGGACAGGAAACTTCATTCAGCTACAACTTGAACTATTTCTTTAGGGCAACTGAGCTATTGATGTCCCCAACTATCTTTTCTAAGAGCAGCGGAACTCTCAGACACTTTGGAACTGTCCTGCCAGCCAGCAACCTTCCTGTACCCCCTGGATGCAGTAGCCCGGGAGGTGCTGACCTTATGCTGTGGGCTGAGCATCCTTGCTGTTAATAGTAACGATCTCATCTATCTGTTTTGAATGAGCCAGCTATGGGCCATGTGCAATATCTCATTTAACTCTTACAAACTCCCATTTGTTTATTCACTGAATAAATACTTACTGAACACCTGTGATGTTCTAGTTACCTGGATTAGAGCAGTGAAGAAAACAGGGCTGTGCCCTCCAGGAGCTAACAGATTAGAGGGCAGTCCGACAAATCACAAGGCATTGGCCAGGCAGCGTTCACGTGTTCCAAGGAAGGAAGTAGGGAGCTGATTATGTGTGGGGTTAGGGGCCACTTCCTAGGAGGAAGTCTGTCCAGACAGATGGATGATCAGAGTCAGTTTGTCAACAAAGGATAAGGGCAGAGGGAGAGCTGGGTTTCCAGACATGGAAAAATCTAAGAACATCGGCTTAGCTTTGCAGTAAGAGACAACAAGGGGAGGGAGAGAAGGAGAATGAGAACAGGGTGGAGCACCACACCCATAAACTGCATTCAAGCAGTCTGCCAGGACAGGGCTGAGTTCGAGGCAAGAGTGGCACCAGAAAGGAAGGTCCCAGGGTACCCTATGAAGACGGAATGAGAGCGTGGGGAACTTTTGGAGGGTTTAAGCAAAGGGAGGCAGGATCACATTTGCATTTTGGAAGGCTGCTCTGGCTGCAGTGCAGAGGGTGCATTGGGAAGTTTCCTGTCTGGAGCACCATCTGAGAGCAGTGACCCAGGCCCATCACAGTAGGAGAGGGTTGCTGTGGGAATGTAGAGACCTGGACGCCTGCAAGAGACACTTCTAGAAACAGCACAACAAGGTGAAAGCCTGGATGTGCAATGTGGGGAAAACCGAGAAGTCGAGTAAAACACCCAGGTTTCTGGTTTAGGAAACTTGGTTGACGTTGCCCTATTCCCCGAGACAGAAATTCTAGGAGGAAAGACATGTTGAGGGAGCAGAGAACTGATTTTCATTTTGAACACATTTGAGTCAGAAATCCATGGGACAACCAAATGTAGTCGTCTCATGGACAAGGGTGGCTCATTTGACCCATAGTTCAAGAGAAAGATCTAGGGTATAAACATAGTTTGGGAGGTTATCAGAACAGGTTATAATTGAAATGGCAGATGTGCCTTAGATGGTTCAAGAGTGTGTGCAAGTTGCAAAGAAGTCCTTGGACCGCACCCAAGGAGCTCTGAGGGTCAGCATCCAGGGGCAGGATGATGAAGTGACAGACGCGTGGAGTGGGAGCAGCAGAGGTGTAGCAGGAGCACTGAGCAGGTGTGAGCACCGAGCCCCTGGGACAAGCCCATCTTAGGGGGAGTGTGGTGCGTGACGGGAAAGGCTCTAGGGAAAGTAAGGGCCAACAGGGATGCACCAGAGTTAGCAGCTGTTTCATGGCAGGGCAAAGTGGAATCCCAAGGACAGACAGCGGAGGAAGAGTGGGTGGAGAAGTGGAAGCCATGGGTGGAAACAATGATCCCCAAGACTGGATGTAAAACATGGGGAATCGATGGTTCTGGGGAAGAACAAGCTCTGAGAGTGAAAAATTAAAGGGGAATGAGAAGAAAATCATTTGGGAAGGAGTAGGTTAGAAAATAGGGCATTTGCCAGGCATGGTGGCTCATGCCTGCGATCCCAGCATTTTGGGAGGTTGAGGCAGGCAGACCACCTGAGGTCAGGAGTTCAAGACCAGGCTGGCCAACATGGCAAAACTACATCTCTACTAAAAATACAAAAAAATGGCTGGGTGAGGTGGTGCATGCCTGTAGTCCCAGCTACTCAGGAGGCTGAGGCACAAGAATCACTTGAACCTGGGAGGCAGAGGTTGCGGTGAGCCTAGATTATGCCTGGGTGCACTCCAGCCTGGGTGACAGAGTGAGATTCTGAAAAAAAGAAAGAAAAGAAAAGAAAAGAAAAGAAAAGAAAAGAAAAGAAAAGAAAAGAAAAGAAAAGAAAAAAGGAAGGGAAGGGAAGGGAAGGGAAGGGAAGGGAAGGGAAGGGAAGGGAAGGGAAGGGAAGGGAAGGGAAGGGAAGAAAGAAAGAAAGAAAGAAAGAAAGAAAGAAAGAAAGAAAGAAAGAAAGAAAGAAAGAAAGAAAGAAAGAAAGGAAGGAAGGAAGGAAGGAAGGAAGGAAGGAAGGAAGGAAGGAAGGAAGGAAGGAAGGAAGGAAGGAAGGGGAGCAAGAAAAAAGAAAGAAAGAGAAAGAAAGAAAGAAGAAAAATGGGGCATTAATTGAGGGCCATTGGGTGCCAAGCTTGGGGGTACAGAGGGAAACCATGCACTAGGTGCCAAGGATTTCCATGATGAGGGGTATGACCAGGTAAAACGTGGAGGACAACCAGGAGAGGCAATGAAAGATACAAAGCAGGAAAGCATGCACCTCCTACAAATCGAGGAATGAGAGAATGGGTTGCTAGTGAGAACAGGCATGGTGGGACCTTGCCTCAGTGCCCTGTGGTCCAAGAATGCAGAACAAAGCACCTCCTGAGAAGCACTTTGTGAGAAGGCTGCAGGAAGCTTGGCCTCACAGTGGAAGCAGGTTTCAGTTAAGAGTCAAGCAGAGAGACTGAAGATGGGGTGTGCTTGTTTGCACATCAGGAACTTGGCTCCTGAGAGGTTGGTGGACAGGTGTGTGTGGGGAGGGCATCGTGAGGCTGTGGGAAGCCCAGAGCAATGAGCCCTAGGGAGCATTCTGAATCCCCTTTTTGGGGGGCACAGGGATTTCCACAATGCTGTGGAGAAACCTCCATAGCTAGAGAATAAAACAATTACTTCCGATCCTCAACGCAAATGCCTTAAGTACAAATTTGCTTTGAGGAGTTAGACTGTGTCATAAAATCACGTGGGAATTCCGCATCCTGCTTGCATTAGGTTCCTGTGGCTGCTGTAGAAAAAGGAAAAATCCCACAAACTGGGGGCCTTAAGACAACGGAACTGGATTCTCTCGCAGTTCAGGAGGCAGCAGTCTGAGACCAAGGCGTCAGCAGGGTGAGTTCCTTCTGGTGGCTCTAGGGAAGAATCCACCCCCAGCTCTTGGTGGCTGCCGGCAGTGCTTGGCGTTTCTGTCAGACCCAGATAAGATCCACTCTGTCTAATGCAGGAGTTGGTCACAGCACTGGCATTGTAATGGCTGGGGGCACAGCAAGCAGGGAGCCCTCCATGTGAACTTGCAAGACTGGCCTAGTCAGGGGGTTGATTCAGGGTGAGCTGCCAGGAGAAAGACACTCCTTGTATAGACACCACGTGATTTCCAAGCCGTTCGCCAGAGACAGCACTTTTGCATTTCTTGGCCAGTTTCATTATTACCCCGAGATGTGTCCTCCCCGGAGCACTGTGCTTTTTGGATGCAATTTTCTCGTTGGTGAAATGGGAAAGTAGCATCTCACACTAACTTTGGGCCTCACTGTCAAGGATGTTTGTGCTTTCAACACTGGAATTTGAGTCATCACAAGGAGGCTTCAAACAAAGGCTTTGTGTCCTGAGAGATGGCAGACACTGGCATGTAGGAGGTAGCCCAGCTCACGCTGTTGAGAGCAGACATTTACACAGCAGGTGACATTGTGGAAGCAGCTACCAAACCTGTGGGGGTGACCCAAGGGCCTCTGCAGAGAGCGAGCGAAAGTGGGCTACTGGCTGGGACACCGCCTTCTTGTTTGACCAGCAATGCCACTGTTGCTTGTTGGCAACAGAATAAAACAAGACCCCCAAGTCTCCTAATTACCAGTAAGGGTAGTGTGGCTCCCCAGGCTGTCCCCCCATCACCCTAACTACTGTCATAGCTTCCACTTCCTCCTCACCAATTCATCCTGCATGCAGATGTCTGATTAATTATCTAAAAATATACCTTTAGGCCAGGCGTGGTGGCTCACGCCTATAATTCCAGTACTTTGGGAGGCCGAGGGGGGGGTAGATCATGAGGTCAAGAGATCGAGACCATCCTGGCCAACATGGTGAAACCCTGTCTCTACTAAAAATACAAAAATTAGCCGGGTGTGGTGGCATGCACCTGTAGTCCCAGCTACTCGGGAGGCTGAGGCAGGAGAATCGCTTGAACCCAGAAGGCGGAGGTTGCAGTGAGCTGAGATCGCGCCACTGCACTCCAGCCTGGGCAACAGAGCTGAGACGGCACAACTGCACTCCAGCCTGGGCGACAGAGTGAGACTTGGTTAAAAAAAAAAAAAAAAAAAAAAAAAAAAAAAAAAAAAAAAGAAGAAGAAGAAAGAAAAAAGAAAATGAAATGAACTTCTGCTCTATCTGTAATATTTTATTCACTCTATTAGAAATCCAAAACATGCCAGGTGCAGTGGCTCACGCCTGTAATCCCAACACTTTGGGAGAGCAAGGCCAGTGGATCATTTGAGGTCAGGAGTTTGAGACCAGCCCGGCCAACATGGTGAAACCCCATCTGTACTAAATATTCAAAAATTAGCTGGGTGTAGCGGCGCACGCCTGTTATTCCAGCTACTCAGGAGGCTGAGGCAGGATAATTGCTTCAACCCGGGAAACGGAGGTTGCAGTGAGCCAAGATCTCACCACTGCACTCTAGCCTAGGCAAAAAGAGTGAGACTCCATCTCAAAAAAAAAAAAAAAAGAAAAACAACAACAACAAAAAAAAAACAAATAGTATAGATATTAAATATAATAAATTTTGTTTAATTCTAGGTAAGAAGGTATAGAGGAATTTCCTGTATTACACTTTTCCTCTGTAAATTAAAACATATCCCAAAACAACAAAACAATAAGCAATATGATAATAACTAAAGCATAGAACAAGGAAGGCACAAGACATGCTTGAGGGTGGTGGGAGGAGAGTGGATAGTGAATACTTGCCAGTGGGTGCTTTGCACAGTCTACCACATGTGAACTCTAATTCCACATGTGTAGCGTGAAACCTCACAGCCATACTGGGCAGCCCGGCATTGGTTCACGCTGTTCTCCTGCTTCAGCCTTCTGAGTAGCGGGGACTACCAGTGCCTGCCAGCATGCCTGGCTAATTTTTTTTTTTTTTCTTTTTTGTATTTTTAGTAGAGACAGGGTTTCACTGTGTCAGCCAGGATGGTGAAGTCCATTTCTTACCCATCTTTAACTCCTTTCTTTTGCTCTCTCCTCCTCCAGAGCTGCCTCTGTTGTGAATTTGGCATGCATTTTCCCAGTCAACTTTTTAATATCTCTCAAATATATACCTCATGCACAAAATTGGATCAGTTAGGAATCATTTGCACACAGCAGAAAACTCTTGGCTAGTTTAAGCAGAAGAATAAATGCATTAGGGCATTATGTCGTTCCCACTAGACTAGAGAAACATGCTGGGAGGGCATTCAGCCAGGAACAAGACCCCACATCACACCACCAGCTGCTCTGGTGAAAGAGCGAGGTTCCAGCTGGGTGCAGTGGATCACTCTTGTGGTCCCAGCACTTTAGGAGGCTGAGGCAGGCGGATCACTTGAGGCCAGGAGTTCAAGACCAGCCTGGCCAACATGGCAAAACTTAGTCTCTACTAAAAATACAAAAATTGACCAGGCGTGGTGGCACATGCCTGTAATCCCAGCCACTCGGGAGGCTGAGGTAGGAGGGTCACTGGAACCCAGGAGGTGGAGGTTGCAGTGAGCGAGATCCTGCCACTGCACTCCAGCCTAGGCCACAGAGCAAGACTTTGTCTCAAAAAAAGGTAGTGGGGGGAGGCTCCACTGCAGCCACAACTAAACCCTGCCACTGGCTAGACCCTCTGAATGCTGCCCCAGAACCTGGACCCAAGTGCAGGCACCCTCCGCAGCCAGCAGCATGATGCAGGCTGGCATCCCTGAGTCATCAGCCACTGATGAAGCCTCTGTGGCAGGTGCACCCAACAGTCTAACTGACCAAACCAAGGGCTGGCTCCAAGCCTGACAAGAATGCACTGGAAGGAAGAGCTATGGTTTCAGGATTGTTTCATTTTATAAATTCTATTAAAACAAAGAAGAGCAGGTAGAAAGAATGCGTGATGCCCTATAGGCAAATTATAGTAACACAGTTGCTCATTCCAAGTACATATGCTCTCAAATCAGAGTGAATTATAACTAATGAAATGCACTAGTTTGGCGCCTGATTTTCTAAAGTGCACACACAGCATGTTGAGGTGTATGCAACTGTTATTTTTAATGTGAGGCCAGAGTTATTCTTGACATTTTTACCTTTGTTGGACTTCTTCAAACACCAGAGCATCATGCCAACCAACATTAAGAATTTTTTACTTCTGGCTCCTCCTCCTTCCAGACGTTCTAGGATTCCAAATCTTGGTTACTTTCCACCCTCTAGGAGCACACAGATTTCTGAATAAACAAATGTCTGTATAGAATGAATATGAAATTAATCTATCATACCAGATATAATGGTAATCAATGACCTAATGAAACCTAATCTTTGAAATGGTGTCAATCAATCAGACACTTGAGAGGTGGCCACTCGTTTATAGCTTGCTAATTGGTAAATATGTGTTTTGTACATGTCAGAGAGGGAAGCAATCACAGGGAATAGCCCTCTCCTTACCTACATTCTGGAGAATGATGGAAAGCCAGGGGAGGCTTTTGAGGGAAGGCGTGTTGCAATGTGCTCAGGACTTAGCCAAATCTGAGTAGGGAGTCACATTCAGTGAGAACTCCAACCTGTCAGAAGCTGCCATCTATGCTTGCAAAAGGTTCTTCAGATGTTCGAATAAAGAGGGAAGTACCCTGTGCATGCTCCACTCACTGGGGTGGGGTTTGTTCTCAACAACAATAAACCACGTGACCAGTGTGAGGCTCCTGTGGCATTTGTCTCCTGCCTGTAGTTCCTTCCCTTTCCAATGCCTAGCTCCTCAGCTCTGCAAAACTTCTGGCTGGGAGGACTTTCAAAGCCACAGCCTTTTCCCAGCAGAGAAGGTACTCCATGCTCAGACCACGTCAGGAAACAAAACAGCACTGGCCAGAAGTCACCCTGATAGAAATGGTGCCCCCAGAGAGCCTTGAGGTCACACTAATGGAGTGTCAGCCTTAGGGGATATATACACATGTTCCTCCTGCCTTCTTCTTTCTAATGAAACTGGCATCCAGACCTCAAAGCCTCAGGACACGTCCTTCCTATCTGATCTTTAAGGTTGTAAAATATATATAACATAAAATTTACCATCTTAACCATTTTTAAGTGCACAGTTCAGTAGCATTGAGTCCATTCACTTTGTTATATCAACCATCATCATCTTTCACCTCCAGAACTTTGCACCTTCCCAAACTGAACGCTGTCCTCATTAAACACTAACTCTTCACGTTCCTCCTCCGCAGCCTCTGGAAGCCACCATTCTACTTTTTGTCTTTATAAATCAGACTGCTCTAGGGACCTCATAGAAGTGGACTCATTTAGCATTCGTCCTTTCCCTTCTGGCACATTTCACAGAGCATACTGTCTTCAAGGTTCATCCATGTTATGCCCTGTGTCAAGACATCTCCCTTTTCATGGCTGAGTAATATTCCATTGTGTAGAATACATTTGTTTATCCATTTATCCATTCCCATTTATGTTTGTGTCAACAAGAAAGTCCAAAGAAAGCAAAAAAATGAATTAAATGAGATAAGTGGATCACACACACACAAGGAGAAGAAAATGGGATTGTTCTGCCCTATTTCACACCATCCTTGAGCACTCATGGAAGAGTAAGTCCCAGGCACTGACTCACACGTCTCCATTCCATCTACCTGTGGCTAATGCCAAGAGCATCACAGTAAAAACAAACAAGCAAAAATTACCCTTTGTTTCCTGATACTCTGGGAATTAAGTAACACATGAAAGTCTATTCTCCACTAATAGGTGGAGAGTGCAGAACAGCCCATCAGCTCCAGCTTTCCCCGTGACGGCTGTCTGAGAAGTGGTAATTGATTAGAGACTTGACAGGGAAGAAAAGACAGAGCTTTAAATCACAGGGCTTTTCTCAGGACAAAAGTACCTTAATAGAGACTTTTGGCAGTGGAGCAAAAGGCACATGGGTTACCTCCAGGACTGAGGTCTCCACAGGAAGGCAGAAAATGAAGGTGATAGAGAAACTCAATGAAGGGCTGGGCGCAGTGGCTCACTCCTGTAATCTCAGCACTTTGGGAGGCCAAGGCGGGAGGATCACTTAAGTCCAGGAGTTCCAAACCAACCTGGGCAACATGGCGAAACCCCGTCTCTACTAAAAAATATAAAAATTAGTTGGGCATGGTGGTGCATGCCTGTGGTCCCAGCTACTCGGGAGGCTGAGGTGAGAGAATCACCTGAGCCCAGGAAGTTGAGGCTGCAGTGAGCTATGATCACACCACTGCACTCCAGTCTGGGCGACAGGGTGAGACCCTATCTCAAAAAAGGAAAAAAAAAAAAAAAAAAGAAATTAAATGATGGGTAAGCATTTATCTGTGAGGAGCACGGGGGTAGAAAGGATGTGGACTAAAGCGTGTACTCCACTTCTTGCTCTGGAATTTTGATAGATGAGCAGGCCTGGCACTTGAGGCACAAATGAATTTTCACCTGGAAAAATCTAAGAATCCCTAAGGAAATAGAGCACCACAGTTCATGCAGTTTAAAAAAAATGCATATCATAATAAAATATAAATATATTGGATGCATTTATAATGGATTCAATCATCAACTCATACATATAATTTTCTTATCTATAAGGTAGGAAGAGTTGATAGATTTAAAATGTTTGGAATTGTAGGGATGCATTTTAGAATTTCAGGCCAAGCTCCTGCTCTTGCAAAGTCCCTTCTCCAGGTCTTCACACAGCCAGTCCCGTCCTGACGCTCAGCTTCAGGTTCAAGGTCGTCCCTCAGAGGGCACCTCACAGCCAGCCCAGGCTCTCTACCCCCCTCCTCCCCCTTCCCCGCCCCGCATTCTGTTATATGCAGTACAGTGTCCTGATCATTTCCCGATATTTTTGTATATTTGATTATTTATCTAACTTCTGCTCCCAGAATATGAGCCTCATGAGCTCAAGTTACCTGCCCATCTTTATCACTCACCCCCCAGCACATGGAACAATGCACGTAGTAGGTGCTCAGTGAATATTGGTCAGGTAATTTTCCCAAAGGGCCATGTATCCAAAGCAGATGGATGATTTCTTGAATTTT
The DNA here is from genome assembly GCF_024542745.1 of Macaca thibetana thibetana. Taxonomy (NCBI): domain Eukaryota; kingdom Metazoa; phylum Chordata; class Mammalia; order Primates; family Cercopithecidae; genus Macaca; species Macaca thibetana. Next base: position 155,924,363 of record NC_065580.1, on the reverse strand, counting down.
TTTTTCTTTTTTTTTGAGACAGAGTCTCACTCTGTCCCCAGGCTGGAGTGCAGTGGTACAATCTCACCTCACAGCAACCTCATGGGTTCAAGCGATTCTCCTGCCTCAGCCTCCCAAGTAGCTAGGATCACAGGCATGCGCCACCATCCCCAGCTAATTTTTGTATTTTTAGTAGAGAAGGGGTTTCACCATGTTGGCCAGGATGGTCTCGATCTCTTGACCTCGTGATTCGCCGGCCTCGGCCTCCCAAAGTGCTAGGATTGCAGGAGTGAGCCACCGCACCAGGCCCAGATGGGTGATTTCTTCAGTGACTTCCTTGGCAATACTTTCTGTAACGAGACGGAGTGTGCAGTGGACTTGAGTGTCAGTCTCCATGTACTGTCTTTCGACAATGCCCGCATCCTTCTGAACATGCTCTGTGATCAGCCACGGAATTGCTCTCAGTATTTCTCTCCTTCAAAGTAAGTGCGAGGCAAAGCTTTCCCAGTAGAGGGCGCTGGAGGGACACGCAGGAGAACAAGGCCTTCTGTCATTTCCAGCTGGACATAGGTGTGAGGACCACAGTGGCTCTCATATCTCAGCCTGGTGACAACCTGGCCTCAGCGCTCTCGACAGGGAAACCAAGCACCTGCGCAGCCCCCTGTACTCTAACCCCAACACCGCAGGGCCTGTGCTCACGAAGGTGTCCCAGTGGCTCCAGACTAGCCCTGTCCTGGCCAAGCCAGGACACCTCCTGCCTCCCCTGACTGACCACACTCTTTCCAGAAGGTCTGGAGCCATTCTGAGCCCCTCCTTCCTTGTGCATCTCCCTGAGCCCTAGGGCAGTGGTCCCCAGCCTTTTTGGCACCAAAGACCAGTTTTGTGGAAGGCAGTTTTTCCACGGACCCAGAGTTGGGGAGATGGTTTCAGGATGGTTCAAGCACCTTACATTTATTGTGCACTTTATTTTTATTAAATAAAAATACATTGTAATATATGACAAAATATTTATTGTAATTGTGACGTACATTGTAATATAAAACGAAATAGTCACACAACTCACCATCATGTAGAACCAGTGGGAGCCCTGAGCTTGTTTTCCTGCAAGGAGATGGTCCCATCTGGGGGTGATGGGAGACTGTAACAGATCATCAGGCCTTAGATTCTCGTAAGGAGCCTGCAACCCAGATCCCTCTCATGAGCAGTTCACAATAGGGTTCACACTCCTATGAGACTCTAAGGCCGCTGATCTGACAGGAAGCAGAGCTCTGGCAGTAATGCAAATGATAGACAGCAGCTGTAAATACAGATGAGGCTTCGCTTGCTCACCTGCAACTCACCTCCCCTGTGCAGCCCAGCTCCTAACAGGCCACAGACTGGTGCTGGTCCATGCCCGGGGGGTTGGGGACCCCAGCCCCAGGGTACCCTATTGCATTTCCTTATGTCTTGTAGTTATTATTTTATTGTGGTTAGTAGTTCTTAATATGAAACTTCCTCTGTTTTACTGACCTTTCAACCTCTCTCTCCTTACTGAGCTCTAACTGCGGCGACATGACCACTGTCTCCTTCTAACCACTGTGGCCCTTCCCTGAAGCATGTCAGCTGGAGAGAGAGAATTAGGGGACTGGTTTTCAGGACAAACATTAATCAGCTAAACTCGCCAGTGTCTCTTTCTCTAAAATATGGTGGGGAAGGTGAAGATAACCTGCATGTAAAGATGAACCAACAGTACTTGTTGCCAACCCTTATGGAGGGATGACCACCTACCAGACCCTCTTCTAAGCACCTCACCATATTAACTAATTTAATCCATGAAACAATTAAGCCACGTAGGTTACTAGTCTCAGCTCCATCTTACAGATGATGAAACAGAGATGCAGAGAGATTGTGTCGTAAGGCCAAGGCCACCCAGACTACAGCAGAACTCGGACTGGAACCCAAGCTGGGCTGAGTCAAGAACCCAAGCTCTTTATCCTTCACATAACAATGTGAACAAGTGCACAGAAAACTGGAGATGCCTTCTTTTAAAATTACCTTAAAATTAAGAGATATGCATTAAATATATCAACCTGATTGCCACTGGAAAAGAGGGGAATAGGAGTGGGAGATGGGGGTGAAAAGAAATGACACATTAATGAATGAATAAACAAAAGTAAGAGTGGGGGCTTGAAAACGCATGCAGAGCTGTGATGCAGGCAGGGACGACTGCAGCTAAGCCAGCCTCTGTGTGGGGCAGGTGGACAGGTGCATGGGGCTCCTAATGGCAGTGACAATGACAGTGTCCTCTGCATCAGAAGGACATAGGGACACAAAACCCAGATCAGATGTGGCAGGAAGAATTCTGGCCCTGATGAAGTGTCACTGAACCTGCCTGAGAACAACTGTCCGCTGGCTCTGTAGATTTACAAAAACAGAACTGCAAGAAGGTAAGCTCTATAAGGGCAGGGCATGTTGTTCAGTGTCTAGAACACAGCCTCAGATGCTCAATTTTTGCTGAATAAATGTGCAAATGGATGGACTAGGGGTCAATGTCTCCCTGGGAGGTCACAGGCTACATGGAAAAGCTGAGAGCTTGCAGCCAGGAGCATTCTCTCAACGCAGAGTGTAGGTGGATGTTGAAATGGATAAAGGCAAAATACAATTCGGCCAACCACCTACAGCAAGTCTCTTGCTTTTTTTCCGATTTAGAATATAAAACTTTTAAAGAGTACATGTATTATCAATCATATTTTTACATTAAGTCCGGGGACAAGCCCCCATTGGGTGTCCAAATAAGCTGTTTCCCACTTATTTTTTTGCCCCTTGGAGGGGGCAGGGTACCTGATATTTATCACTAAATTAAAGCAAGGAACCGATTTTAAATGTTAACAAGAAATGAGCATAAATCAAGCAAAGATGTTATCTTAGAAATAGTTCTGTTTGTTTTTCACTCTAGTCAGAAATAGGCCTTAGAACCTGCCCGGCATCTGGTTGCTAGAGCAAGCACTAAATTGATATGTGCCCCCACAAGGATGCCCTTAATAAAATCTTTAGAGAGACATTTAAAAGTTGAGCACACAGGAGTACTAAAATTGCCATCCACAATCCAAGCACATGACACGTTTTCTAAAGCTAGTGCCTCTTCTAGCACTAATTTTGTCTGTGTGACTTAACCAAGAAAAACTCCACACTCTCCCTTCTTTCTCTCCTATTTTCAGTTACGCCAGAAAAGATCAACTTTCAGCATGCCAGAAGGTCTTCCCTAGCTTTTCCAAGCAGCAGTTTGAATCTTATATAGAACATTCCATAACCACGGAACATTTGGTTCGCGATGCCAATTTCTTGAGGATGAGGAGAAACACAACTGCCTCCGCCAAGGTACCAGCCTCTAGAGTCAGTAAGCCAATACTTACCACTTCATTTAAAACCCATGCAGTGCCCACAGATGTGATTATATAATTACGATCAAATGGCAACCCGTGTGTGAGTCCTGAATCATTTGTCCTGGAATGGATAGAGCTATTTATAATCACAGCAAGGCTGGGGAACACAGTAACTGTGGACAAAGGCAACTAATTTCTAGCCCAGAGGCTGAGGCTGAAAGGAAGCCTCATGATGGGGCAGCCGCCAGTTGTGAGCAGAACAGTTCACACCAGCCAATGGCCACCGGTGAGTGACCTCGCAGAGCTGCAGTCTCGGAGCAATGGACAAGCCTTCCCAGGGAATTGTGAGGGAGTGGCTCTTAGCAATAAACCACCAGCTAGCCTTGGCACAGAGAGGTGAGGCTGAAGAGAGTCCTGAGGCATCTTTTCTTGTATTCACTTGCTGGGTTGAGTATTTTGGCTCCTTATAAAAGCACAGATGCCAAACGAGGAGTTTTGGAGGGGGCAGAGGCTCAGTGATAGGAATAAAATAGTTATTTTCATATTCACAGAGCTGAGTTTTATTTCCAAGGAGGGAAAATTGGGAACTAAAGTAGGCAAGTAGTTTATTCCCCAGAAGGATTACTGCAAGGACTTACCTGCATTCAGTGGCCAGTTAGGCAAGCAGGCCAAGATGGGCTAGAGCAGAGCAACATCGGCAGGAGGCGCCTATCATATAGAGTGCATTGGACAATGGTTTCCATTACTACTAACAGAGTTCATTACTCTAGAATTTTTGCTTTAAAGATCTCTGACTTTCTGACTCCATGGAATGGAGCTAACATTTGAAAGACAGATGTTGGAGAAGAATTATCTTAGCAGACATGAGGAAAGGTCTGACTCTCCTGTGAACGTAATGAGCTCATAAATGTCTCCATCCCTTCGCCATGTGTCAAGAGAATGAGAAGGCTCCTTCCAGACCCTTTCCCCAGGTAATATTGACATTCCAGACCCCTTCCTCACCTTTCTTTTTTTTTTTTTGGTTATGAGATTCAGCTTCTTTTTTTAACCTTTTGTTTTTTTAATTGACGAATAATAATTGTACATGTTCATGGGGGCACATAGTGATGTTTCCTTTTTTTTTTTTGAGACAGTCTTGCTCTGTAGCCCAGGCTAGAGTGCAGAGGTGCGATCTCGGCTCACTGCAATCTCTGCCTCCCAGGTTCAAGTGATTCTCCTGCCTCAGCCTCCTGAGTAGCTGAGATTACAGGTGCCCACCACCATGCCCGGCTAATTTTTGAATTTTTAGTAAAGATGGGGTTTCACCAAGTTGGCCAGGCTGGTCTTGAACTCCTGACCTCAAGTGATCTGCCCGCCTCGGCCTCCCAAAGTGCTTGGATTACAGGCCTGAGCCACCGTGCCCAGCCTGATGTTTCAATTTGTAAAATGTACAGAGATCAGATCAGGGTAATTAGCATAACCATCATCTCGAACATGTATCATGTATTTGTGTTGGGAACATTCAATATCCTCCTTCTAGCTATTTGAAACTGTATTATCGTTAACTAGAGTCATCCTACAGTCCTGTAGAGTACTGGAAAGTCTTCCTCTCCTTTAGCTGTAATTTTGTAGCCTTCCACAAATCTCTCCCTACCCCTCCCTTCCCCCTGCCCTTCTCAGCCTCTAGCATCCTCTGTCCTACTTTTTACTTCTATGAGATCAACTGCTTTTTTGCTGAAAGGGTTTTCATTTCATTCCATATATAACTAGCCAAAAATCATTTGAAAGAATTGTTAGCTAATTATCACTAGGGCATTAATATTGAGCAACCCCGATTTCCTTGGGATTTATAAGGCACTATAAATTAGTTTCTTGTGGCTGCTGTAACAAATTGCCACAAACTTAGTGGCTTCAAATAACAGAATGTGTCCTCTTACAGTACGGAAAGCCAGAAGTGTAAAATCAAGGTGTTGGCAAGTCCATACTGTTTCTGGAGGCTTTACTGAGGAATCCATTCCTCGTCTTTCTGGGGCCTGGGGCCTCTGCATTCCTTGGCTCCTGGCCCCTTCCTGCATCTTCCAAGTGCATCCCTGCAACCTCTGGTTCCATCCTTACAGCTCCTTTTACTGCTGGTGTCACTATTGTCTGCCATTTCTAAGGAGGTTGTGATCACACTGAGCCAACCCAAATCATCCAGAATCATCTCCCCCATCTCAAGAGCCTTAATCGATCATATCTGCAACGTCCCCTTTGCCTTAGAAGGTAACATCCCCACAGGTTCTGGGGACTGAAATGTTGGCATCTTGGGGGACCCATTCTTGAAACTACCACAGGCATCTATTGTGAACCTGTGTCTACTGTGGAGAGCTGGGGATGCACAGACTAAAAGCCCACCTTCCGTCTCCCGTGTTCTCCTCTCAACATCCAGAGGAACCAACTGGAGTAACTGGTGCCAGACCAGCCCTCTCACCACCCACAATGGAAAATGGCAATATTCTGTGAAACAACAGTTTGAAGATGTAGACATCAGACGTGGCAGTATTGTGAGCTCTTGCAGAGAAAAATGAGACAAACCCTATGATTTACCCAGTTTTCTGACTTAAAGTGCTTTGCATATCATAGCATAGGGAAGGCAAGCTCATGCCTGTTTTCATTTTGCCTGGGATGTCCCCATCCCCCACCCCTCCTTCCCTGGGTCCTCCCTCTTCTGCTCCTCCCTCCAGGGTTGGAGTGTGCCACTTTCTTTCCCTGTAAAAGACTTTCATGACCAGGCGCGGTGGCTCACGCCTGTAATCCCAGTACTTTGGGAGGCCGAGGTGGGCGGATCCGGAGGTCAGGAGTTCGAGACCCGCCTGGCCAACATGGCGAAACCCAGTCTCTACTAAAAATACAAAAAATTAGCCAGGCATGGTGGTGTGCACCTGTAATCCCAGCTACTCAAGAGGCTGAGGCAGGAGAATCACTAGAACCCAGGAGGCAGAGGTTGCAGTGAGCAGAGATCGTGGCACTGTGCTCCAGCCTGGGCGACAGAGCAAGAGTTCCTTCTCAAAAAAAAAAAAAAAAAGACTTTCTTCATCCACTGCCTAGCAGTGCACAGTAGTGCATAGTAATCCTGCTGCCGGAGAAGACAAAGATCAGTGTTTGGTTGCTAAGACTATGGGAGTGGGTGGCACAGAGTACATACAGCATGGTCGGAGGAGCTTCACGGAGGAGCTGCAGAAACTTATACAGGGGTCTCCTTGAGTCTCTGGATGAAAAGTAAGTTGGGGATATATAGGATGAGATTTCACAAGGCCAGGCAAAGCTTTTAGCAATAAACCACCAGCTATCCTTGGCACAGGGAGGTGAGGCTGAGAAGAGCTACGCAGAGATTCCAGAACTTGCAAAGAGCCAAGTGACACAGGAGTACCAACTCACCAGAATTCACAGGGCTCACGAATACCCTAGGAACTCAATTGAGGCCTCAGAAATGCCATGTCTCAGAAACTGTGGTTCTCTAGCCTCAGAGTAAAAGCTACCTTATACTCACCCTAACATGCTTGAAAATAAGACTAAGAATCATGCTGAACTACATACAAGGAAATTAGCTACTTGCCATAACAAAACTCAGGCCAGGTGTGGTGGCTCATGCCTGTAATCCCAACACTTTGGGATGCTGAGACAGGTGGATTTCTTGAGTTCAGGAGTTCAGGATTTCAAGGCCAGCCTGGGCAACATGGCAAGACCCCAACTCTATAAAAATATATAAAAATTAGCCAGGTGTGGTAGCATGTGCCTATAGTGCCAGCCACTTGGGAGGCTGAGGCAGGAGGATCATTTGAGCTGGGGTGTTCAAGGCTTCAGTGAGCTGTGATCAAATCACTGCACTCCAGCCTGGGTGACAGAATGAGACCCTATCTCAAAACAAAACAAAACAAAAAACCAAACACACAAAAAAACACAAAACAACAATGAATTCTCAATGCTCTTCAAGGAAGACAATATAATCCAGACACTTTACAAGTTAGCATTCACAATGTCCAGCATAAAATAAAAACTTACTACACATGCAAACAAACAGGATAATTGACCTGATACCTGGAGAAAAATGTCATTAGAAAAAGACCCAGACACAATAAGAAGTATAAAATTAGCACACCAGAATCTTGAAGCAGCTATTAGAAACATGATCATAGACTTACAGGAAAACACAAGCATGATGATGAAATACAGGGGATCTCAATCAAGATACAGGATCTATAAAGAAGAGTGGAAATTCTAGAATAGAAAAACACAGCATCTGAAATAAAATATTCACTGGTTGGGTCTAACAACAACATTTACGCTGTAGAAGAAAAGATCATTGAACTTGAAGACTGGGAAACAGAAACTATCCAAACTTAAAAACAGAGAGGAAAACAGGGATAAAAATGAATAGGGCCTCAGCAACTGTGAGACAAAATAGAGTGGTCCAGTAGACAAGCAAATGGAGTCTCAGAAGAAGAGGAAAGAGAGACTACAGCAAAAAAAAAAAAAAAAAAAAAAAAAAAAAAAAAAAAAAAAATTTAAATAATGGCCAAAATATTTTCAGATTTGACAAAAGATAGAAGCGCACTATCTCAGTTCATTTGGGCTGCTATAACAAAATATCATCAACTGACTGGCTTAAATGCAACAGAAATTTACTTTGCACAACTCTGGAAGCAGAGAAAGTCAAGATCAAGGCATCAGTGTCTGGGATTATAAGGACACTAATCCCATTCATGGGGGCTCTGCCCTCAAGATCTAACCACTCCCCTGATGTACCACCTAATACCATCATACTGGTAATTAAGTTTTCAACATAATAATTTTGGGGAGGACACAAACATTAGCACCCACAAACCCTCAGGCAGAATATCACCAAAAAACCCACACTGAGATGTATCATAATCACACTTCTGAGAACTAGTGATGAAGGTCATCTTAAAAGCATCCAGAAAAAAAGAGACATTACACACTGGAGAACAGTGATAAGAACATTCCTTTTATCCTAATCAAACCAAAAAGAAGGTCATATGTCAGTGTAATGAAACATCTTTAAAGAACAGAAAGAATAAAACAAATTGACAACTTAAAATTTTATATTCAGCAAAAAAAAAAAAATTTATATTCTTTCAAAAATAGATATGCAAAAGGGGCATTTTCAGACCCCCTCTTCCCCCCAAAAAAGTCTACAGAACATTTCATAAGCACACCTGAACAGCCAGAGATATTAAAGGAAGTTTTACACACAGAATAAAATGATACTGGTTAGAAACTCAGAAAGGTATAGAGGAATAAAGAATTCCAGAAATGGCAAAAAGGAGTTCAAAATGAGGGTAGGTATAAAAAAAATTCTTTTTTTATGATGTCTTTAAAAGTTAATGGGCTGTTAAAAGCAAAAATAACAATTGTGGGGTTTATAACATTTTGTAGAAGTAAAATGCATGCCATAAATAGCAGAAGGGACAGTGGAGGGATGGAATTATACTGCCATATGGTTATTACATTATACACATACATTATACACAAAATTATATAATATACTTGAAGGCAGAATAGAAGTTTAGAGTGTCTACAGTCATCCCTCAATATCCATAGGGGAATGGATCCAAGACCCTCTGCAGATACTGAAATCTAAGGATGCTCAAATCCCTTATATAATGTGGCGTAGTTTGCATGTGAGGTTTGCATATAGCTTCACACATCCTCCTGTATGCATTACATCATCTCTAGATGACTTATGATACTCAATACAATGTAAAGGATATGTAAATCATCATTATACTGAATTTTAAACTGTGTATTATATTGGATTAATGTTTTAACTGTATGATCTGTGGTTGGTTGCATCTGTGAATGTGGAACCTGGGGATATGGGGGGCCGACTGCATTGTAAACCCTGAGCCACCACCACAAGGGAAAGTGAAACAGTCTGGAGGGAAAGAGAGAGGAGGAAATCAACAACTACAGCAACTGTTACTCTCAAGGTCAACAGCACAGAGAGGCCCAGGGCGTGGGGAACACAGTGAGGTCAGCCACCTTTTGCAGACCTTGGTGTTAAGGAAGTATTTCCAGAGAAGGTACCAGACCCAGGGAATGGGACCTGGAGGAGAATGCCTTAGGGGGCAGCTCCAAGAAGAAGGAAAAGCATGTGTGACAGAACCAGGCTGTGAGGGAGCCAGCCTTCTACAGGAAGAAGACCCCTCTGAGCCTACTGTGAAATCACCAGACCACCAGCGGGAGCAAAGAGGGTAGGGAAAAAATACCCAAGCAAAAGTATTTGCATATTTCAACAGAGAATGTATGTGTACGTGTGTATGTGTTGACGTGTGCATGTGTACATGTGTGCACGCATGTGTGTGTACGTGTGTATGTGTGTGTACGTGTGTATGTGTGTGTACGTGTGTGTATGTGTGTGTTTGCACAAGTTCATTTCACTTCTTGGTCAAGACATGCCACTTCATGGAGTTAAATCTCTTATCGTCACTCTTTCCAATCCCAGGCCCCCAGAATTACTGATTCTTAATTACAAAGAGAAACTGACAGTCCTTACATTAAAGAGGGCTTGCTGTAGAAACACACCCCTAGGCCTAGGAAGGTTCAGTAATCTACCCCAAACAGGTGGTGGGAGATGGAACTGAGATTAGGACTCAGCTGGTCTCCAGGGTCTGCATTGTCAGACACTATGCTCTCCTTCCCAGTCGTAAACACGCAAGAGACTTCTGCTCCTCCTTCCAAGCTTGGAGTGTGCCCCTTTCCCTGGAAGAGACTTTCTTCCTCCACGGCTTTGTCCCCGTAAGTTGGCTGCCTTTGTCACAGCATTGGCAACAAAGTGTCTTCCAGGGAAAGGGGTACACTCCAAGCCTGGAAGGAGGAGCAGAAGTCAGAGGACCCAGGGAAGGAGGGGTTTGGGGAAAGGGGATATCCCAGGCAAAATGAACAACAGTTGCACAGACACAGTGGTGGGAACGCACTGGCTCCCTCAGGATGATATATAGGGGAATGGATACTTGATGCCAGGAGAGAGAGGATGTTGGATGGAATGAAAAATGAACAAGGAAAACTGTTCTGAGAGGTCACAGATTAAAATAAACCTAGAATGTGTTGGCCACCTCTTCTCAGAAGCGGATAATGAGCAAAACTCTTCTTCAATCTGTTAGGCCAAAGGCAAAAGCCTGGGACACGCAAACTCCCCTTCTTTTATGCAGCTAATTATACCCGGAGTCCAGGTGAGACTCGACGAGTTAATAAAGATCCATTCAAAGTCTATCATGGTCCAGAAACAGAGCTAGGCCCAGACGTGGCCCCTGTCCTCACTAAGCTTGTAGGCTAAAGGAACACAGACACAGCAAGCAAGCAAGTATAATGCAGGCTGGTAAGTGCCAAATCGGGATGGTTCCCAGTTAATTTGGGACGTGAGCCAAGAAACACTCTTGGAGGAGCAGGGAAATGAGATAGAGAAAGGAAGGAACCCATGCACAGTGCACAGCGGGCACCAGGGCCCAACCCCACTGGGGACGTCTAGGAGGCTGTGTACATGGTACATGCCCCCAGGCTGTACTGGCAAGCAGGGAGGAGCTGGGTGTTTAGCCACCACCTCCCATACATCACTGAGGAAGGGCTGCTCTGGACACACAAATTTGCTGACATTCAGTGAGCCCCTGTTCTAGCACGCAATCCTGTGGCAGGAGAAGGTGGCCCTGGGGAAGAAAAGCAGGGTCAAAGGTCAATGCAGCCCTCAGGCAATGTGGGGGTTCAGGAGGCTTCCTGGACGTGCTGGTGCTTAAGCTAAGAGCCAGTTACAAAGCTGGAGTTGGTTGGACAAGGAGAATGAAGGAGTAGCATATCCCTGGGAGGAACGGCACTAAGCATATTCACCAGAACTGCCTATGTGTGTATTTTGTTCCCCGCAGGGAGTAAATTCCTATGAGGGCAATGATTAGGTCTTATTCATCTTTTTATAAACCTTTCTCAAGCGTTTGTTCCCTTTGGGCTGGGCTAGAAAAATCTAAGATAAAGAAGTGTGGGGCTAGGTACAGTGGCTCAAGCCTGTAATCCCAGCACTTTGGGAGGCCAAGGCAGGTGAATCACCTGAAGTCAGAAGTTCGAGACCAGCCTGATCAAGAACATAGTGAAACCCCATCTCTACTAAAAAAAAATACAAAAATTAACCAGGCGTGATGGTGGATGCCTGTAATCCCAGCTACTCAAGAGGCTGAAGCAGGAGAATTGCAGTGAGCCAAGATCTCACCACTGCACTCCAGCCTGGACAGAGCTAGATTCTGTCTCATCAAAAAAAAAAAAAAAAAAAAGTGTGGGACAAGATGTAAAGGCAACAACTGGTCTACCACCTTTCTAGCTTCAGGAAGAGATGGCCACCAAAAAAGAATGATCAAGATGAAACTCTTACCACCAAAAAGAAAGTGTAAAAATTGCTGGGGGTGGTTACATAACTTTGAGTGGAAGAGGCCATGCAATTTGTTTTGAAAAAAAATTTATTTTTTTACAAAACAAAATATATTTTTAATTAAAATGTATAGAATGTATAACACTCTATAAGTGGAATCACATTATACATGCCAAATTTTAAAAAATATATTCACAATGTGCTGTGGGAACTATTGATACCCATAAACATAGCTCTAGAATGTTCTAGAATATCATATTGTATCAGATTTCTATGCATTCTTTTTAGCCTATCTATACCTTATGGTCTTTAAAGAAGGCTAATGCAAGTAAATACCTGCTTTCTTTTTTCTTCACTTCCTTGAATGTTTCTTGCGTTTTCTTTGAAATAAGAAGCCATTTTCCTTGAGCACTTATTCGCACCATAGCCTAAGCAAGAATGCAAGACATCATGGTTTTGTGGGTCCAGGCCACTCCTTTATTTTGGGGGCCTTTGATGTCCAAGAGCAAGTTCTGACCAGAGCTGACCTCATTGTTTGGACACAGGATCCTGCTAGACCTACCTTATACTGACATCTGCTGGTCATCTCCGGGTCATCTTCAGTAATAGTTAATCAAAATGGAGAAAGACTTTTGAGTTGTTTCCCAGAGTATGCTGAACTTAATTTTTCCTCAGCTTTCAAGGCTTTCACCAAGATATGCACCAATTATTCTGGGCAGCTATGTCTGTAATAGAATACCTATCTGTTGGGTCTTGTTTTCTCCTCTATGTCATCTATTGCTGCTACTTGCAATTGGTTAGACCAGCTATTGTCACTCTACACTACCCCAGGAGCATTTGTGATGGAAACAAAAAAAAAAATGGGAAGCTTACACAAACTGTTCCCCATTTTTTTGTTTGTTTTCACAAATTATCCTCAGAGCCTGAGCTTAGGTCTTCCACAGAATGAATATAAGGGGGATGGGAGGACAGAGAACATGGCGAAGCGACTTTGAGAAGAGCTTGCGTCCAATGCCAGCTCTTCACTCTCCATCACACTGTGTCACAGGGGCTCCAGCCACTGATAAGAGTCAGTTCCATCACAGGAATTTCAGTGGCAGAAAACTAAAATGGTTATCCATCATTCTGGAAAATAGCTTAAATTTGAAAGGTAACCTTCCAGAACCTGAGTTCCTACAAAAAGAAACTCCTGCTAGAGAGTGAGCTTCTACTCCCCTTCCATCCGTGCCTGCCACTCGCCACTGGTGCACTCTAGCCCTTGCCCCTAACATGACGCTGTGGTCCCAGAAAGCAATTAGACTCCCTGGTCCCATGGAACTGGGTTCAAATCCCCTCTCCAACCCTCATTTGTGTGAACATGAGTTAATAATAAAACTTTCCTAAGACTCTCTTTCCTCAACTGTAAAATACATAAATTACGATAACAACATGGAATGGAAATGTGGTCGTGAGGACTGAGATGGAATCACTTTCCCCCTCATCCTCGCAGCAGATGTCCAGCCTCTGCTCTCTCTCCCTTTTTTGGCTTAGTTTCCAAGTTTTATTCAAGAACTCATACAAAATATTCCAGATAAATGATGTCTAATCCTCATCTTCCTCCTCTTCTTTTTTCTAGTTAATTTGGAAGTAACATAATTTGTAAGTCTCTGTGCTGTCAGTAATGAGACACAATCAAACACAGAAATGGTTGCTCAAATATTTTTTTGGTGAGATATTGCAAATACCACTTGAAACAAAAGCACCTCCTCCTTCCTGCCTCGTTGGCCTGCTCCCTGTGAGAGCCTGGATCTTAAGAGCAATCTCCACCTTCTCCCACACCTGCAATCAAGATGTTCCCCACTATGGCACTGAAGCCACTCACAGCAAGCCCATCTGTGACCTATTGTTGATTTTTTCATCCTCATCTGGTTTGCCTTCTGAGGATTTCATCGCACCCACTTCCCTAATTTTCCTTCTGCTCCACTCCATGCCAGACCCCTTCACTAGATCTTCCCCCTCAACCCCTTTCAGAAGGGGCAGCTCAGAGGTCACCCTTAGATGCTCAACTTTGACTTTCCCCTAGTTGAGGTCCCACAGCTGTATTACCTCTCTGCCGATGACTCCTATACCAGTAGCTCAGCCCTACCTCTCCCTGAGCTCCAGGCTCATATATCCAACTATTTCCAGGACATCTCTTTTGGATGCTGTGCAGGACATTTTTACGCACCATCTCACGTCCTCTCAGCCCACCCGTTTGCTCCAGCTGTTGCTATGGTAACCAGCTGCACACGGAGCGGCTGATTCCACCTCTGGCCTGGGGCCACGCACACCTCTTGGTTCTCCCCCAGGACAGCCTGGCTGCTGTAACTGTGGCACCTGCAGGAGCCCACTCACTCAGTCACACAGGGAGCCATCATACACCTGGAAGAGTAAGAGAGTTGACACGCCCAGGCAGCCTTTGGTGGGGGGTGGCAACTGGTGGTGATCCTGTGCCCTCCCGCTTCCCAGCAAGACCCAGCCCAGATGTCCACAGCAGGGATCAGCTCCAGAACATACTCGGGGTTTGGGCTTCCCTCCTGGGTCTCACTTCTTCCCAGGCCCTGAGATCACTTTCCCACACAAATGATATGCAGCTCTGCTCTTTTCAGAGGATCTGCTTTGTGGGGGGAATCCAAACTAAGTCCCCTCAAACATAACAGAAAATGTTACTCTCCCAGCTTCGTTTCTCCCCTGCCCCATCTTCACATCTCAGCAAATGGAACTACTGGCAGCAGTAGCCTGTCTGGAGTGGCCACTGGGAAGACGGCTGCAGTGGTGGAGATACAGCCAGGGTTGCACACTCTGCAGGGCTGGTGGGAGCCGGGAACAGGTGGGAGCCCAGCCACAGCTCCAGACCCAAGCATCCCTGTGCTCTTGGAGGCCTGGGAAGCTCCTACCCCTGCAGGCTCAGAAGTGCCTGCTCCTGCTGTCTGGCCTTTCGCCTCTACGGTTGCCTGTTCCAGTGAGGAGCAAAGTTGTGGCAGAGCCTGGGAGCTGTCACAACCCAGCTGGGTGTGTGCGTGCTCGGGGCGGTGCTGGGTGTGTGCGTGCTCTGGGCGGTGCTGGGTGTGTGCGTGCTCGGGGTGGTGCTGGGTGTGTGCATGCTTGGGGTGGTGCTGACCTGACAGCCCCGTGCAGCCTCATCCCTTTAGGAACTTTGAGCATCAACAAGCTTTGGAGGGAGGCGAGGCGGGGATGAGGGCGCCTTGGCGTGGGCCTGCAGGCACCCCTCGGCACAAACAGCCCGGGGGCCCTGGATGCTATGTTGATGGCAGAAAGCAGACAGGTTCCTGGGCAGAATGGGGTGGCCCCCGGTAAAACCCCACCTTCAAGCCAGGGACAGCCTAAAGCCTGGGGGCTGGGCTGCCAGTTCTGGGTGGAGTCCGCAGCTCTGAGTGAGAAGTGACGGTGTTTTTTTCCAGGCCTGCCCATGGCCACTCAAGGACCGATCAGCACGCACTTCCTCCCTTCTGAGCCCATAAAAACCCCCGGACTTACCCAGACTCACGTAGATGTCCGGACTACCAGCTGCCGAAAGGAGCGACCCACTTTGGGTCTCCTCGACTCATTTGAATGACCTTCCTGTGAAAAGGAGCTATCCACTTTGGGTCTCCTGAAAGCTTGTTCTGTCACTCAATGAAGCTCCTCTCCACCTTGCTCACCCTCCAGTTGTCTGCATGCCTCATTCTTTCTGCACACCGGACAAGAACTCGGGACCCGCTGAATGGCAGGACAGAAAGAGCCATAATACAAACAGGGCTGAAACACCTGCCCCCGCTCACCACTGTGGGTGATGAAAAGGAGAAAAGAGCTGTGGCCCTTCGGGGAGCCCAGACCTACTGTAGCAGGACAAGCCGCAGACAAAACTCCTCAGACACCAGATTAAAGAAGGAAGAGGTTTTTATTCGGCCGGCAGTGCCTGCAGACTCACATCTTAAGAGCCGAGCTCCCCGAAGACAGAGTTCCTGGCCCTTTTAAGGGCTTACAACTCTAAGAGGTTCCACGTGAAAGGGTCGTGATAGATTGGGAGCACATGTGGTTAGAGGGGGGGGTTAATCTTTTAACCCCAGGCCTGGTCATCAGTAGCACCAGCTTGTCTTGCCACTGACTTCATTCCTGTTTTTCAACTTTTACTTCCTCCTCCTCTGAGACAGGAGACAGAGAAATGGCTTCTCTCCTCACTAGGAGCTCTCCAAGCTCGGGCTGTGACACCCTTTTTGGGGCTCTGCAGTTCCTGGTGTCTCCAAGCTTCCAGGTGCCACTGTGTTGCCCTCATCCAGGTGTGGGTGCCCGCAGTGGAAGCCACATGCAGTACATCTGGTCCAGCTGCAGCTTAGCACAGAGCTGGCACCTGTGCTGGCACCTGGAGCTGCCTGCCCAGCCGCAGCAGCTGGCATGCCTGGCCATGCACAGTGGCTGGATGCCCCCACCATATACCCCTTACTGCTCCATGCCTGGCTCACCCATGTTAGATGTGGGATCTGGGCTGATAGCGTGAGCCAAGCACAGGCTGCCGGGCCGAGTGGGTGGGACAAGTCCAGTGGGTGCAAGCAATACTCAGACAGAAGGTGTCACTGACCACAGAGGTTTCCAGCTGGCGAGGTGACACCCCAAGGATCCCGTGACAGAACCACATCTGCCCCATGTCTCATGTCAATCTTAACTCCTCATACTTTACCTTGTCCTGCAGGGTCCATCTATCAGCAAGATCTACCAGCTCTGGCTTCAAAATAGTCCCCAGATCTGTCCACCTTTCTCCGTTCTCTTTTCTCCATCAGGATAACATAGTCCAAGCCATGACCATCGCAACAGACTCCTAATTTGTGCCCCTTTCTTCCATTCTCAGCCCCAATAATCCTTCCTCCACCAGGCAGCCAGAGTGGCCTCTTGGAGAGGTAAACAGTAGCATATCTGTGCCCCACTCAATGCCTTCCAATGGTGAGCCATCGAAAGCCTGCTCAGCTCTGAGACTGTTGCACCCTCTCATGGAAAGTTCAACAAGAATGGACGCAGGTTGGACATGTCAAGCTTACTGTTTATGACATACTTCCAAAACCCTCTTAAAGAGAATATCCTGAACATATTCTGCTGCAGAAAACACGCAGCTCCATCACCTGCCTTTACTCACTTTTTTACAGTGTTTTCTGTTTCTGCTATATTATTACTTTCTGGTCTTTTTATCAATAATCACTTATACAGAATACAGACTGGGAGGATTTCTCAAAGGGAGGTCCTGACCATCTGCAGGGCTGCTGTAGTTTGATGTGTGTTCCTCTAAATCTCATGCTGATTGTAATCTCCAGTGTTGGAGGTGTTTTGGTCATGGGGGCAGATCCCTCATGGCTTGGTGATGTCCCTGTGACAGCGAATGAGTACTCATGAGATCTGGTTGTGAGATCTTGTTTGCTGTCTCTCTCATACCACGTGACATGCCTGCTCCCACTTCACCTTCTTCCATGAGTAAAAGCTCCCTGAGGCCCTGCCAGAAGCTGAGCAGATGCCGGCACCAAGTCTGTACAGTCTGCAGAATTACGAGCCAATTAAACCTCTTTTCTTTATAAATTGCCCAGTCTCAAGCATTCCTTTATAGCAATGCAAGAACAGCCTAACACAGGGGCCAATGCTGCCCCCTACACCATATCCTTCCCGAGTCCCCTACTACCTCCACTGCCCCTGTGAGGGTTGCACGGCTGCATTTGGCATCTGCACATGGGATCCACTGCATAAGAAGGAGCTGCCATTCATCTGAACACCACAAACAGGCCATGGCAGGATTCCTCACATCCTCTGCACCTTCACACTGCATTACTGGCAGTGATTCTCCAAGGCACCCACTCACAGAAAGGGGTCCTGTGTGATCCTCAAGCACCCGGAGTCACCTAGTCCTTTTTCCTCAGTTTATGGGTACACCAGCCTGTCTGAAGCCCAGACAGTCCACAGGCATCCAGGGCTTAACAGGTCACTGCTCAAACTCGTCATGATGATGCCCATTCTGTAAATGAGAAAATGGAGGGAGAGGATAAAGAGCTGGCTTAAGGTCTCAACCGCTGTTCACTGTTGAGTGCAAGACTGCACACCATAGCCCTTGACACCACAGCTGCTTTCTCCCGCTCTGTGCTAGGAAGCCACAGCTGTCCATCCCCCAGGATACTGACCTACACCAGTGCATGTGACTGCTCCCACATGAGACACTGCCTCCCTCAGGAGTCACTGTGCTTCAAAGGACACGTACACTTGCACACACCACACAAGCTCACACATGCATTCACAACACACACAACACGCATGCACACACAACACATGCATTCACAACACACACAGCATGCATGCGCACACAACACATGTATTCACAACACACACAGCATGCATGCGCACACATGCATTCACAACACACACAGCATGCATGCACACACAACACATGCATTCATAACACACACAACACGCATGCGCACACAACACATGCATTCACAACACACACAACACACGTGCACACACAACACATGCATTCACAACACACAACATGCATGCACACACAACACATGCATTCACAACACACAACATGCATGCACACACAACACATGCATTCACACCACACACAACACACATGCACACACAACGCATGCATTCACAACACATACAACATGTATGCACACACAACACATGCATTCACAACACACATACACACACAACACATGCATTCACAACACACACAACACGCATGCACACACAACACATGCATTCATAACACACACAACACGCATGCACACACAACACATGCACAGCATACATGCATGCTTGTACACACACCACACATCATACATGCACATGCACAACACAAGCATGACCCCAATACACAGCACATATGCACACATGCGCATACATGCATGCCCTCAGCACACGCACACACACACACACACACACCCCCCACAGAGGTTTTGTGCTTATGCTTATGACCCAGGGACTATTCAAGTGCATGCGGGGTCAGTGGAATTTCTCCTGGCCACCTGCCCTCCTTCCAGCTCCCACGGCTTCCTCTCTACTCTCTGGAAAGCAGCTGTGGCGTCAAGGGCTATGGCGTGCAGTCCTGCACTCAACAATGAACAATGGCGAGACCTTAGGCCAGTTCTTTATCCTCTCCCTCCATTTCTCATTTACAAAATGGGCATCTTCATGACGAGTCTGCAGTAAAAAATTCGCGCGATGTTGGTAAGACCCTCAGTGCACTTCAACACGGGCGTGCTTGCTCCTTCAGCGATGGACGCTGGTGGAGCGTGTCAGATCCCACTTCACAGGGCAGGTCTCAGGGAATGGGTGCTGCGGGCACCCCGGGTTGGAGCCAGATTCCCAAGGCAGAGTGCTCCTGGGCTATTGCTTTACTGATGAGCGCAAACCCCGGGACAGGAGGGAGGGACAGGGGTGGAGGGAGGCTGCTGAGAGGCCGATCGTCAGTGTGGACTCTGCAACAGCCTGTGTGATCCCAGGAAGCCTTATAAACCTCTCGGGAGCATCCCTTGGAGAGTACACGCTCCCACCCCACCCAGTCCTCAAAGAAGGTCACACTGTGTGGGAGTGGCTCTAAGGAGGAGCCTGTGTGGTACACCCTTATTTCCAAATCAAATCATCATCCCTGTGGAGCCCTCTGGCTCTCTGTCCTTTGTTTTCCTTCTTCTCTTGACTCCTGTTACCTCCACATTTTTCAACTCTTATGGGGAAAGTTTGGGCTTTTGAGGATACTGTTAGCCTAAAAAGCATCCTTTCATTCTGCCAGATAAATTGACCACACTCAGCATGCCGGGTTCCATCTGCAGAGCCACTCACGCTCCCGGCCGGGTTCCACGCCCAGCAATGTCACTGCTGCTGCCATGTATTCTGTTGCTATCGTTCCCGTGGTTGTCAGCACCGTGTTGTGTTGCTGTTTGTGGTGGTGGTGATGGTGGTGATGAGGTTTCAGTCCTGGGATCACTGAAAAACCCAGAATTCTTCAGATCCAGAGCGTGCTAGAATTTGGAACAACTGAGTCTGCCATATCCCCTTGTTCCCCACAGTACCTAGCATATGCCTGACACACCGTGAATGAGGATTCATTGAGCAATGCCCCCTGAGGGATAAATATCATTAAATTGGAAGCAAATAAAAAACGGTAGCAGACATCCAACTCACCTATTTATGGGTAACTCCCAGGCATGGGACTGGAAAGTCCCCAATTCCCGTGACATGCAGAGTCTGCACCATGAGGAACTGGACAGAGCAGGGAATTTAATGCGTCGGATGCTGCCCAGCAGGCTGCATCCTGCTTGGTGTGGGTGAGTGACATTTGCCACTGGGACTTTTCTTGACCCGGAAGTCTTCAAACATTCCACGGTGGGGATGGCTGCTTTTGATTTCCCTTATGGCTTCAGCCTGGATTAAACCCGGGTGGGGGTTGTTATCTGCACAGGGAGCCAAGAGTGTGGGGCCACAGTCAGAGACTGCGCAAGGAATTGGAAGTTCCCTGGCCATCGACTGTGGGTTGTGGCTTGCATGGATGGGCTGGCCTGGATGTGGCCCTCCCTTGTGCCACAGCTCCCCAACCTCTGCCGAAGGAAGTCAGATTCACAGGGGCATTTTTTTTTTGGTCTTGTCTCATTTATTGCTGAATTCCTGCGCCCTAGACCAGTGTCTGGCTAGCGCATGTTGCATAAGTCATTCAATCAATCAGTCAGTCAACTGGAGACTTAGATGAGATAAGAATTAAGCAGATCCAAATGCTTGGCTGCCTACTTAATATTGCAGAATTAATCCAAACTGGGTTTTACTGTATTCATTTTGGACATCTCTATGTAGTCTCTCTTTCTCTCTCTACCCTCTGCCACCCCTCTCAGAAAAACAAAAACGCTACCCATTCACTTCTTGAATTATAGAAGGATATGGGCATTGGGGGGAAAAATTCCCCAAAGCTTATAAATTTCTTCCTGTTCCAGTACCGCCATCTCCAAACCTCTCACTGGGCGCAAAAAACCAAAATTTAAACTTGTGTCTGCATATGAAACCTCTCAAAACCAAAAAGAGAAAACAAGGATTTTTCCCTCTCTATATTTTGAAATTGGCTCAGAAAGGAGTTTGAGAAAATCTTGTCCATCTGCTGCCCAGCCTTCACTCTGCTGGGCATAGCTCAGTCAGGGTTTCATGAAGCTGAAGAAATAATGGAAAGGCACAGAAAACCTCATCCCAACCCACACCGCTAAGCATTTTCCAAAACAGCACTCTTGCCAAATGGGCTTTTGGCTTTATCCACTCGAACAACTTTCTTGCTCACTGCTCAGAGGAGGCGTTTTGGCAGGGAAAGGAATGCATGGTGCGAGTCTGACATTCCATTCCAGTGGAGACACAGGGTAAGACACAGGTGACGCTACCTAGTGTCCTCTGTGCAGATTGTTCCTCCTGCCACACACTCATCCTCCTGTCAGCCGGTTCCGCCAGGCAGCTGCCTCTCTGCCCCACACCGCCAGCTGCTTACTGATGGATTCATTTCACAGATGTGTGTGTTTAGGGCGTGCGGTCTGCCAGGCACTGGGGTAAGTGCTTGATGTATATGAACTCTACACAACCTACAAAGTCGGTATTACTGTTCTGCCTATTTTACAGATGAGGAAGCTGAGGTCCAAGTCAGGGACCTTGCCCAAGACCACACGGCTGGGAGATGTCAGAGCCAGGATCCCTCCCAGGGCCTTTTGGCTGCAGCTGTGGGCTTCACCCACACATGGTGCTCTTCCTCCTGTGGCCCACACCTGCCTGTATCTCGCCCTTCCAGAGCCCAGGTGGCCACAGAGCTGACCTGACCAACCCTCCTCCTGAAAAGGAGTTGGAAGACGGTCTCCAGAACCCACCCCAGCCCACCTGGGGCCTTCCAGAACCCATTCCCTTCCATTTGTCATTTCAACTGGAGGGCAAGGGCTCTCAGAGATGCTTCTGGCTACTGGAGACCAATACACATGTGTCAAAGAGCCAGTATGTGCCAGGTTCCACCACAGCAAGTGTTCTTGGCATGCTAGAAAATCTTGGATAACTCCCTCCCTGTCCCTTGCTTCAGTCCGAGGACTGTTGAAAGACGAAGCTGGGGGTGGGAACCACCGAGGATTTTCTGAGCACACTGGAAAACCTGAAGGTCGGCCTGGGGTCTCGTGGGGGACATTCAAGAAGGTGCAGGGTCCCGTGTCCCCAGTTTTACTGCTGTTGGTCACCACTAACATTTGCTTTGTGGGCCATTTCAATATTTGTTTGGTTATAAATGCCCACATAAGTAGCTCTCGGCCCCAGGGCATCATGACCTTGGAAGCACTTGGTGCTCAGTGTTGGAAAGCAAACCAGAGAAGATGGCCAGTGACATCTTCATGTGGAGAAAAGAGAAGGGGAGGATGCATCTGGGGCATTTCTGGAAAGAAAGCAGCATGGGAAAAAGAGAGCTCCACTTCCCGATTATAAGCAGGGACTTGAGACTCGGCAGCATGACCTCTGCAGGTGACCTCACCTGGGAAAGAAAGGACGTGGCTTGAATCAGTTGTTTGCAACCTTGTCTCTCCCCCATAAAACTTCTCCATCCAAAGAAATCTTACTCAGAAAACTGTCTCAGACCTGCCTATGGGAGGATTCCCTCGCTGGCCAGAAAGTATAGGACCAATGCCCGCTGGAGATTGTACCATTTGTTTCTCCCTCTCACCCATGCCCAGATACCCATAGGGTGCCCAACCTCTGCCCTATGGGGATCCTTGCAGTCCCAGCAGCCCAGAAACCCCCATCCAGGTGCCAGGGTCAGAGGTGCAGGAATGTGTCACAGACACCTGGTGACGTGGCCGAGACAATGGCCAGGTTGCCTCTGCTATGAGGCAGTGTGGGCTCTTACATCATTATGCGTTCCCCAGGACAGAAATGAGGGGCTGGGGCTGACCCCCAGATACAATTGTCGTGTTTACTTCCTGGGTCAGCCATAACAAAGTACCACAAGCTGGGGGTGCTTAAATGACAGGAAGGTACTCTCCCAGCTGGGGGTCCAGCATCTAGGTATGGGCAGGGCTGTCCCTCCTGAGGCTTCCAGGGAGAATCAGCTCCCGGCCCTCCAAGCTTCTGGTGGTTGCTGGTGATCAAAAAGCCTCATTGGGGTCCCTCAGGGGTGGAAGGTGCTGCTCAACAGATAGCAGGACCTGCCTCCCATGGTTCCCCTACTCTCCCCAGGAGGAAGAGGGGTCATGAAAGTGGGCTCCCATGAGTGGCCCCCCAAGTGCCAAGCCTTGGGCGCCATGCTTGTGCAGGACAGTGCATTTCCTCTTGTTGATCTATGAGGGAGGGATGACACGCCCAATTTACAAACTGAGGTCCCAAGAAGCCAAGAAATTTTACTCAAAGTCCCACAGTTAGGCAGAATTGCTCTAAGCTTATTTGACTTCCAAGTCCTTGTTCTTCCTGCAAGAATGTACTCTCTCAGCTGGAGGTCCAGCATCAAGGTGTGGGCAGGGCTGGTCCCTCCTGAGGCTTGGAGGGAGCACCAGCTCCTGGCCCCCCCAGCTTCTGGTGGTTGCTGGCAATCTCTGGTGTCCGTTGTCTTGTAGAGGCATCCTTCTGGCTCTGCCATCATCTTCACACGGTTTTCTCCGTATGTGTGCATGTGTGTACGTCTGTGTCTATATCCAGATTTCTTCTTTTTCCTAAGGACACCAGTCATAATTGATTAGGGGCCTACTCTACTGAGCATGATCTCATCTTAATTAACTATATCTGCAATTACCCTATCCTTAAATCAGGTCACATATGGAGATTCTAGGAATTAGGACTTTAACATGGATTTGGGGGGACACGATTCAATCCGTAACGATTCTTTTGTGTGTGTGCGTGTGCGTGTGTGTGTGTGTGAGACAGAGTCTCACTCTAGGCTGGAGTGCAGTGGTGTGATCTCGGCTCACTGCAACCTCCGCCTCCTGGGTTCAAGCAATTCTCCTGCCTCAGCCTCCCTAGTAGCTGGGATTACCGGCATGTGCCACCATGCCCAGCTAATTTTGGTATTTTTAGTAGAGATGGGGTTTCACTATGTCGGCCAGGATGGTCTCCATCTCTAGACCTTGTAATCCACCCGCCTAAGCCTCCCAAAGTGCTGGGATTACAGGCGTGAGCCACTTCGCCCAGCCCACAACAATTCTTAATCAACAGGTAAGGCACGTGTAAGTGAGGCATGAGTCCCAACTTCGTTATCTCATTCGAGGAACGAAGGAGCTGGGCTGCTGCTTCTCTTCTTTCATATGTGTTGCAAAGCAAGAAGCTTCATTTCCAACTAAAGCAGGACTCCCACCATCTCTCCTGGCTGGGAATGGAGCATCCAGACTTTTGCTGCAGCTGATCTGAGAATAAAAGTGATACTCCTGGACTATGAACTCCACCCCTTTCCCAGGAGAAAGCAAAATGGTGTGTTGAGTGGAGTGTCAGGGGCTCTTCAAGCCTTCAGGGGAATTTGGCCATGCCTTTCTCTTTAGAAGCCCAATGTTGGAAACTGGTAGAAGGGGTGTTCCCTGGGGGAAAGGAGTGAGCACCTGAGCACCGCACTGGGCCGTAGCCCTGCGCCTCCCTCACTGTGCCTTGTAAACCTCTGCAGGCTCCTGGAGCACACAAGGTGCCATTGCCTCCAAGAGCACGTGCATGCCTTGGGGAAAGCACTTCTAAGCACCCATCACATAGAATACGGCCACCTGCCCCTGGAAGCTCAAAGGGCCTCACTGGGTTCCCTCAGGGGTAGAAGGTGATGCTCAACAGATAGCAGCACCTGCCTCCCAGGGCTCCCCCACACCCCCCAGTAGGAAGAGGGGTCATGAAAGTGGGCTCCCATGGATGGCCCCCCAAGTGCCAAGCCCTGGGTGCCATGCCTATGCGGGACAGTGTATTTCCTCTTGTTTATCTGTGAGGGAAGGATGACATGCCCAGTTTACAGAAGAGGAAACTGAGGTCCCAAGAAGCCAAGAAATTTTGCTCAAAGTCCGAAAGCCAGACAGGATTGCTCTAAGCCTTATTTGACTTCCAAGTCCTTGTTCTTCCTATAGCGCCAACCTACCATGTATCATATGATGCTGAATGCATTTCCTCCTCCAGAGGTTGATCAAAACTAAATCAGGAAATCAGTGGTGCCTACAGAAACCGGTGTTTACGATTCACATCTTTCAAGGCAAGAATGGGAAGCAAATGCTTCTGGGGGATCGTGATGACATGGAGGTGAATTCCTCCAGCAACTGTGATTGTGGAGTTACTGCATGGTGAGATAAGTAAGGGAGGGCATCTGAGTTAAAAATAAACATTAAAAAATGCTCCCGAACACAGTTTGGAGATTGAAGGCATACAGGAAACTGGGACGCTGATCAAGCCCCAGTGGGACAGACTATTCCGAAGGAAGTCCCGAGGAGAAGCATGACTCCACCTGCCCCCTTCTGCCGGAGGAGGAGAGGCACCCTGGCAGCTTCACTCGTCCAGGCTGGATGGAGACATAAATGTTTCCTGCACCAAAGCATTCAGAGCTAGGTTAGCAAAGTACAGACAAGAAGAAAGGACAGCAGTCACAAAACTGATCTTTCTAGCTCTTCCTTAGATCTCAAAGTGAGCTCAGTAGCAACTGGGGTAAAGTACGCACTCCTACTTCAGCAAGGACGAATCATAAGATGACCCCATCCCATCACCGAGTCCCCTCATTTTCCGCTTTTCTCTCACTGGCTCCCCAATCCCAAGTGTACCTCTGCTTCAACATCCACCCCTCCTCGCTTCTGCCTTTAGCTCCTACCTGAGTGGATCCTGTCGGGCCTGTGAACCCCTCAGCCACAGGTGCTGTTTCTCCAGGGCCCTTCATGGGTTCCTGGGCTTTCCAGGGCTCCTCATGCCCTAAGCCTACTGAGGACAAGCCTCCAGGAGCTAACTGCAGACAGTGCTCCAGGCACTCCGGGTAGACAAGGTATTGTGGTCTCTGTCCAGTACCACAGGTCATGAGGCTGAGACAGTTTCACCAAGTTCAAGGACAGGCACTGATGATTTGCTTCGGTTACCCTGTGAGATTTAAATGACAGGTTCATGTGGCTACTCTCATTTTTTCCCTTCCCCTTCCCCTTCCCCTTTCCTTTCCTTTCCTTTCCAAGACAGGGGTTTGCTCTGTCACCCAGGCTGGAGTGCAGCAGTGCCATCTTGACTCATTGAAGCCCCTATCTCCTAGGCTCAGGTGATCCTCCCACCACAGCCTCCCAAGTAGCTGGGATTATAGGTGTGTACCACCAAGCCTGGCTACTTTTTTGTATTTTTCATAGAGCCAGGGTCTCACTATGTTGTCCAGGCTGGTCTCGAACTCCTGAACTCAAGCAATCCACCCACCTCAGGCTCACAAATTGCTGAGATTACAGGCATGAGCCACAGCTGAGTTTTTTTGTTTTCTTTTCTTTCTTTTTTTTTTTTGAGTCTCACTGTGTTGCTCAGGCTGAGTGCATTGGTGTAATCATGGCTCACTGTAGCCTTGACCTCCGGGGCTCAGGTGACCCTCCTGCCTCAGCCTTCTGAGTAGATGGGATTACAGGCATGTGCCACCATGCCTGGCTTTATTATTATTATTATTATTTATATAGATCTTGAACTCCTGGACTCAAGCAAACTACCCACCTCAGCCTCCCAAAGTGCTGGTATTACAGGTGCGAACCACCGTGCCCAGCTCCCATCCTCATTTATTCTGCAAATATGAGAAATTGTCCAGGAAGCCCTCCCTGCCTACTCATGAGGTGAGGCCAGATTCTGCCACCTGCAAGACCCACTCAGCTCTGTGCACAGTGCCACACCAGGCACACTGGAGCTGCCCAAGACTGTTGTCAGCCTATCTGCTTCCATGGAAGCAACCGGAGAGAAGAGTGAGAAATGAAAGTCAAAAAGTTGTGTGGTGAGGTGGGGTGGGGGATCCTTTCCTGCAGGACATGAGAAAACTGGATGGTGAATGGCAGCGTTTGAGGAGGACCATATGTAGGCACTTGTCTTTTTGTATCTATGTCAAAAAAAAAACGTAATTTTAAGAAAGAAATTGAGGTGTATCATTTTAAAAGTCAGAAACTTTCATCAAACTCTACCTCTGCTATCTACCAGGTATTTGCAACTCTGAACAAATTATTTCACTTATATAAACCTTTATTTCCTCCACCCATAAACTTGAGATAATAAGTCTTGTTTCCCTCACCTCAAAAGATTGCTGGATGAGCCTATTATATTGGGAATTAAATGTAGGTTTGGTTTTTTCTGGTGAAGTATAAAGCACTATAAAAATGCAGGGTATTTATTCTTGCCCTATGGTAAAGAGAAAATTAGAGTAATTAGTGCTATTATACTCATATTCTACTCCTAGCTTTTGTGAAAGATTTAGTGTAGATTATATAAACTCTTAAAAAGCTTTATTGTATATTGATCAACAAAATGTCTGTTTAAAATATGTGATTCCTGAGAAAGTAATATGTTTATTAAAACCAAATAAATGCATCCATTTATAAATGTAAAATACATTTTTACATAAATGTATAAAAGCATCCAAAGTCTACCATTTTCAAGGGACTATTGCAAGGATCCAAGGGCATCGTGAGGCTGGAAGCCTCCTTGAACTCTGAAAAGCAATTCACGTATTAGCTGTGGCTGCTATTATGATTAGTGCAAGCTGCAGGCAGCAGCATGGCCAGCCCTGAGTCCACCAGAGGGAGATGAATCACACCACCAGAGGCTCAGGGGAGAGATAGGCTGTGAAGGGACAGCGGGACAATTGCCGTGAAAGGGAGGACGATGGCAGAGAAGGGAGCAGATGGGCATGGGGTTGGGGGAGCCACAGGGACAGACAGCATGGAGGGACCCCAGCAGAGAGTGGCAGAGTGGCACTCAGAGAGACCCTCGCTGCCCGTAGTGGATACCGTTTCCCTCCCTCAAAAGACAAGGAGCACCCGAGCAGGGAAGGCGAGCCCCCAGGAGCACCCAGCCAAGCACTAGTCGGGAACTGGAACTAGCTGCTGAGGCTCCCGCTCTAGGGGCACTGACAAGCCATGAGGCTGTACATCCTAGGTATTTACCCACCTCACTTCCTGGTCTTCAAGACTGCAGCTGCCAAAACCTTGTCATCGTGCTATGAGTGTTTTCAAGGGATTCAGCTCTACTAGTTTAATGCAAAGACAGTGTCACATTTATATCCTGGAACCCATCCAGATGCTCCGGAGGCCAGAACACCCCGCCAGGAGAGGATAATGAAGCAGGTGACACCTACGAGGGTTGCAGGCCCAGCTGACAACCCCCAACCCCCAGCCTGAGTTGGCAATTTTTGGACATATTCCTCAGCTTGGGGGCAGAAGAGGCCGCTAGGGGCCCCCTGAGGTGCTGTTGTCTTCTGAAAGCTCCCTCGTTCTGGTTGTGCTGAGCAGGGAGGTCAAAGCCTCTTACTCCAAAAAGTCAGCAGATCATTAGTCTAATTAGCATAATAAAGCTGGCATTTTCACATGGCTCTGAGCCCAGAGTTAAAGTAGCCTACAGTTGTGCAGGGTGTGGACTGCACAATCCAAGGGTTCTCATTCCCATGGACTTGCTAGACATGGTACCCCCCACGGGCTGTTTAGTGTCCAACTTATTTAACCCCGAGCAGGGTCTGGAAGTTAGGGACCTACAGGCTCTGGTGGTGTAGGGAGGAAAATGGGCACACCTGCTGGTGAAGACTGCGGGAGGTCAGTGTTTAGGGAGGAAAGAAAATCAACAGGAACCGTTGAATACGGGTTTATTCCACTTTGTTCTCCAGGATTTTCATTCCTTGGCCACTTGCTTCCGGGAATTTATTCCCTTGTCTGAAAACACCATATCTCCGTTGTTCCTTGAAAACAAAGAACAGAAACATAAGAGAAATCCTTTCATTACCTGGTACAGGGCTACCCATGGACACAACAAGGGGCTTGTAGGAGCAAACAATGGGGGATTCATAGACCCCACTGAAAGAAATGTGCACAAGCAGGCGAACCAACCCACATCTTTTTCTGTTTGTTTGTTTGTTTTGCTTTTGCAATATTCTAGCCAGGAAAAAAGCAAGTTTGATTCACAGGAGGAAAAAGCAGTTGGAGACTTAACTTATGCAAACTGATGTGATATTTGCACCAATATTCTAAAAAGGAGCCCCGTGCATGCTGACCCCTGCCCACACAAGAAAGGAGGCCTAGAAAAAGTGACCATTCGCCATGAAACGGGCAAGGAGAGTTTCTAAGATGATACCTGGTTACAAACCAGCCCAAGCTTCACCTCAATGTTCTTTTCAACTGTTTCCACCGTTCTGAAGGTGGATGGCAGACAAAACCCTGGCCAGTCTCTGCAGCCATGTAGACAAAAACTACAGGCTCAAGCAAAAGGGCTGGTGCTCAGTGAGAACTGCCCAACTCTCCCCAGCTCTCCCAAACCCCCTTTGTCCATTAAGCAATTGGGAAGTGGAGAAAAATATTTGCAGACACAATGTGGTCTGAGGTTGATACATTCTTATCTAGGGTAGATTCATCTTGGATAAACAGACACTGTTCATTTTCCTCAGACACAAGGCATTTCATGCAGCTTCAATGACAGAGCTGCTGCTGCTCCAAATGGGGGTACGTGGAGAGGGACATGCAGAACAGTCACGTCCCCCCTTCTGCAAGCTAACTGGTGCTGCTTCTCAGAAAGGTTACCATCCCTGGGAGACACTGCAGCGTCCCCTGTGAAAAGCAACCTCACTCTCCCAACATGACTCCAAATGCTCAAAGACCGTGTGGGTGGATCAGGGCAGCCCCTCCCTGCCGCTGCTGCAGAGCGGAACGAGCTTCTCCTTCATTCTAAGATTCAACAACTACTCATTGAGCATTTAACCAGTTTCTGCCAGTAGCCAGTTGTGCCTCAGTTTCCTCATCTGTAAGGGGTGACAGTTGTTAGATCTGCCTTGCATGATGTTGCAAAGATTCAATGAGCTGATACTGTAGCTGCTTAGAGGAAGCCCAGTCAACATGGGGCTGTCACGGAGATTCAGTGAGCTGATACTGTAGCTGCTTAGAGGAAGCCCCACTCAACATGGGGCTGTGGTGAAGATTCAATGAACTGATACTCTAACTGCTTAGAAGAAGCCAGGTAAAGGTGGGGCTGTCATAGAGATTCAATGAGCTGATACTGTAGCTGCTTAGAAGAAGCCTGGTCAACATGGGGCTGTCATGGAGATTCAATGAGCTGATACTGTAGCTGCTTAGAGGAAGTCTGGCTCAACATGGGGCGCATGCACTGTCAGCCTCTATGACCACCTGCGGCGTCCAAAGGCCCTTGTGCCACAAGGTCAGAGCATGGGATGTCATGGGACAGAATTCCAAGGATTAATCTCCATTGCCCTCCATATGCTTTCCTTCATGGCATCCCAGTGGCTCCTCTTAGGAGGAAATGAGAAGCAAAGGCTACAGGTGCTCACATCGAGTGTTCTTGGAAAAGCTGTCGGCCTGAGCGCCAGGGAGATAATTCCAGATGTGGGCACCACTGGGATTGGTTTTCTCCTCCCTCCTGGTGGAGATGGAGAGCAGAGGATGCAGGTGGGGTGGTGGGGTGAGGACCAGGAGGACAGGGAGTGTTTGAGAAAAACCTGCCAGGGTTGATGAGCCCTCCCTCAGTCAAGTAGTCTTGGGGAAACTGAGTCAGTGTCCAGGGGTTCTGCTTCTGGCTGACTTCACGGGACCACCAGCCAAAAGCAGCCAGCCATAGTCTGTGTCTCAGAAAATGTCCAATGGCACTGGACGGTCACCCGCCCTCTAGAGCACAGGTCGGGGCTGGGGAACTTGACGAGCAGACTGGGACAGCTGGCGACCAGTCATACGCCTCAGGGGTAGCAGCGTGACACAGCACCTGTCCTGGAGGTGCTTGGGGCAGGACCAAGTGAAAGCCTGCGGGAGCACAGTGGGGCTGGTGTGAGAGCAGATGCAATGCGGTTTATGGCTAACGAGCCATCAAGAGATACTGATGTGTATGGGTGTGCTGTATATGTGTCTGTATGTGATAGTATGTGATGTGTTTGTGTGATATGTAGTGTGTATTGTGTGTGTAGCATTGCATGTGCAATGTGTGTGCCATGTGTGGTGTGCAAAGTGTGTGCCATATGTGTGGTGTGTGTGATGTGTGTGTGGTGTGTGGCATGTGTGTCCTGTGTGCTGTTTGCATGTGTGATGTGTGGTATGTAGTGTTGCGTGGTGAGGGAGTATATATGATGTGTGTGTGGTGTGCGATGTGAGTGTGTGATGTGTGGTGTGTAGTGTGGTGTGGTGGAGTGTATATGGTGTGTGTGGTGTGCGATGTGTGTGTCTGGATGTGTGATGTGTGGTGTGTAGTGTTGTGTGGTGAGGGAGTGTACATGGTGTGTGTGATGTGCAATGTGTGTGTGTGTGTTTCTGGGTGTATGATGTGTGGTGTGTAGTGTGTGGTGAGGGAGTATATGTGTGTGTGGTGTGCGATGTGTGCGTCTGAGTGTGTGATGTATGGTGTTTAGTGTGGTGTGGTGAGGGAGTGTATATAATGTGTGTGTAGTGTGCGATGTGTATCTGAGTGTGTGATGTGTGGTGTGTAGTGTGGTGTGGTGAGGGAGTCTATACGATATGTGTGTGGTGTGCAATGTGTGTGTCTGGGTATGTGACGTGTGGTGTGTAGTGTGGTATGGTGGAGTGTATATGGTGTGTGTGGTGTGTGATGTATGTATCTGGGTGTGTGATGTGTGGTATGTAGTGTCGCGTGGTGAGGGAGTATATATGATGTGTGTGTGGTGTGCAATGTGTGTGTCTGAGTGTGTGATGTGTGGTGTGTAGTGTTGTGTGGTGAGGGAGTATACATGATGTGTGTGTGGTGTGCAATGTGTGTGTGTGTTTCTGGGTGTGTGATGTGTGGTATGTAGTGGTGTGTGGTGAGGGAGTATATGTGTGTGTGGTGTGCGATGTGTGTGTCTGAGAGTGTGATGTGTGGTGTTTAGTGTGGTGTGGTGAGGGAGTGTATATGATGTGTGTGGTGTGCGATGTGTGTGTCTGAGAGTGTGATGTGTGGTGTGTAGTGTTGTGTGGTAAGGGAGTGTATATGATGTGTGTGTCTGAGCGTATGATGTGTGCTGTGTGGTATGGTATGGTGAGGGAGTGTATATGATGTGTGTGTCTGGGTGTGTGATGTGTGGTGTTTAGTGTGGTGTGGTGAGGGAGTGTATATGATGTGTGTGTCTGGGTGTGTGATGTGTGGTGTTTAGTGTGGTATGGTGAGGGAGTGTATATGATGTGTGTGTCTGAGTGTGTGATGTGTGATGTATGGTGTTTAGTGTGGTATGGTGAGGGAGTGTATATGATGTGTGTGTCTGAGTGTGTGATGTGTGGTGTTTAGTGTGGTGTGGTGAGGGAGTGTATATGATGTGTGTGTGGTGTGCGATGTGTGTGTCTGAGTGTGTGATGTGTGGTGTGTGGTGTGGTATGGTGAGGGAGTGTATATGATGTGTGTGTGGTGTGTGATGTGTGTGTCTGAGTGTGTGATGTGTGGTGTGTGGTGTGTGGTGTGGTATGGTGAGGGAGTGTATATGATGTGTGTGTCTGGGTGTGTGATGTGTGGTGTGCGATGTGTGTGTCTGAGAGTGTGATGTGTGGTGTGTAGTGTTGTGTGGTGAGGGAGTGTATATGATGTGTGTGTGATGTGTGCTTGTGTGTGTGGAGGTTGAATGTGTCTGCGTGTGTGTGTGTGATGGGGGAGAATGGGGTCTCTGGGCCTGGGGTGGTCAGGGAAGCCCTCCTGTGTGCACCAGGACCTGGTGAGGCTTCTCCAGCAGGAGGAGAAATGGAACCTGATATGAGCAGCTGCTGGGAAAAAAGCCCAAGACGACTTACAATGCATCTGTGGAGCACAAGTCAGGGCCTGGAAGAATGGAGGATGCCATTGCATGAGTAACTGAGCCTGAGAGCCCGTTTCCTCATTTGTCGGGTGGTCACAATGAAGATAGCTTTGGGCTGTTGTGGGTTAGGAGAACCTGACTGCTGTAGCTGTCACATCTGCTACCCAGAAGAGCTCCGAAGAGTTGCTGTTGAAGCCCCTGATGATACTGTTCATCCATCGTACCCTGCAATATCATTATTTTAATATTGTAAGCTATGAATGCAGTAAAATATTTTATTCAAGTATTGAAATCATCTAAGCTTCCTATTCCCTAGAGATGCACGAATAACAGAGCTCTGATGCTTAAGTTTGTATAGGATTTTACATTTTGCAAAATACTCTCAAATACAAAATCATCTCATGTCAGTTACTTTCCCCTGCCACTGCCAGTTAGTCTCTGGCTAGTGATGTAACCCTTTTGTACCCCAGATTCTTTATCTGTTAAAATGAGGTTGATAGGAGGGTTAGATGACTTAGTAAAGGTAAGGCGTTGGCATTTGTGTACAGTAAGTGCTCAATAAATGTTAGTCAGCAACAATAAATGTTGCTCTCTCTGGGTAAGTTCTCTGCTTTGCCTGAGATGCTTGGTCCTGGGGTT
The DNA here is from genome assembly GCF_024542745.1 of Macaca thibetana thibetana. Classification (NCBI taxonomy): domain Eukaryota; kingdom Metazoa; phylum Chordata; class Mammalia; order Primates; family Cercopithecidae; genus Macaca; species Macaca thibetana. The sequence goes on along the minus strand of NC_065580.1, from coordinate 155,891,083 downwards.
CCAGAGTCAGTCATCCTCATTGATAGAAGACAGACGTGAAAGTGGGCCTGAGAACATGCAAAGGACATAAAAAGGAAGAAAGGGGAGAGAAAGGGAGGGAGAGAAGGAGAGAAAGAAGGGAAGAGAGAAGGGAGAGAGAGAGATTGAGATTGAAGGCTAGCGAGGCCATGTGCAGAAAAGATAGCCAAGATCACCAAACCAGGCATGGCCCCATATACATGCAATTTCCATTTTCCTTTTCTGTTTTCTTTTCTGGCAGAATGTACAAGCATATGGAAGTCAAGACCTAAGCCCAGCATCTTCCTGTGTTCTCTCTGGCTGGAGTGACGATTGAAGATCATTTAACCTGAATGTCCACATTGAGATCTGCTCATACTAACAGCACTTTCAGAATTGTGTATATTAATAACCCAATTTTTTATAGATATGGTAGCACAAAATACTAAATATGAAAAGTAGGTGTATTAGTCTGTTCTCATGCTGCTGTAAGGACATATCCGAGACTGAGTAATTTATAAAGGAAGGAGGCTTAATTGACTCACAGTTATGCAGGACTAGGGAGGCCTCAGGAAACTTAGAAGGGGAAGCAAACACTTCCTTCTTCACATGGCGCAGCAAGGAGAAGAATGGGTGCTCAGAGAAGGGGAAGTCCCTGATAAAACCATCAGCTCTCGTGAGAACTCACTCATGAGAGTGAGAACAGGATGGGGGAAACTGCCCCCATGATTCAGTTTTCTCTACCTGGTCCTTCCCATGACACGTGGGGATTATGGGAACTATAATTCCAGATGAGATTTGGGTGGGGACACAGCCAGACCATATCGGTCGTGGGGATTATGGGAACTATAATTCCAGATGAGATTTGGGTGGGGACACAGCCAGACCATATCAGTAGGCATAGGAAGAAATAAGTGGACTTAAAAGAATTATGCCTTAGAAAAACAAAATACCCCGTGAATCAACTGGGTTTACATGAACAAATAAAAGAGGAGCTACACAAAATCCTATGTATTTAGTGACAAAAAGACAATGAAAAAAATTGTATTTTCAGTCTTCTGTCCCACATCAGAAGTTTTAGTGCCTGTTCATTTGAAAATGACTTTTTAAAACCCATGAAGTTATTTTTAATGGGAGTCTTATTTATTAAAGATGCTTCTTGCTATCTGCAGATCCCAAACAAGATTCTTCGGTGTCCTCAGCTTGTTCGTCTCCCTTTCCTTGGTAGACTTTTCTCTTGGTCTGTACTTGAAGTGCCTCCTGCCAAGTAGGAAATGAAGAGTCAGTCCATGTGCCGGGCTCAGGCCCTGCCGTTTTAGTGGCTTAATGGATGGCTTGGCACAACTAGGGAGCAATGGTATCTCCCACCCCTGAGATGGACACTGTTGCACTCAGAGTGACCAGCAGGGTGTGGGTTGACCCTAGTAGCACATTAAGCTCAGTTCAGAGTGGCAGGAACTTCAGCCACCAGGAGAATGTGCAAGGGCCACCCAAACTGTAGGACAAGCTAGGAATCCAGTAAAGAAGAGGTCCCTGGCAGTCCCTTTGGAATCCCTGTGACTCCTTCTTTCATTCATTCCTTCATTCATTCAACAAATAGGTGTTGAGCAATTGTGACATGCCAACTTCTGTTTTGGGCATTCAAGATACATCAGTAAACAAAACAGGCAAAGATTGATTGCTGCCTTCATGGAGCTTATGTGCTGGGGAGGGAGGTATGCAGGGAGACAGGGCACAGTGAGATCGTGAACGTCCACAGCAAACACAGTGAGTCATCCATTTGTGTGGTTTGTTATAAAATGATTACAGCTGTGGAAGGAAGGAAGAAGGGAAAGAGGAAGAGAGGGAGGGAGAGAGAAATAGAGAGAAAGAAGGGATGAAGGAGGGAAGAAAGGAAAGAGAAAGAAAGGAAGGAAGGAAGGAAGGAAAAAAAGAAAGAAAGAAAGAGAGGAAGGAAGGAAGGAGAAAAGAAAAGGAAAGGAAAGAAAGAAAAGAGGGAGGGGGAAAGGAAGAGAAGAAAGGGAAAGAAAGGAAAGGAAAAAAGGAAGGCAGGCAGGCAAACAGGCAGGTAGAAAGAAGGAAGGGAAAAAGGAAAGAAGAAAATCAAAACTACAGGGGACAGTAAGAGTCAGGGAGTGCCTGGGCCAAGGTAGGGGGAAGGGGCCTGGCTGTGACTGGAAACGGGAAGTGCCCTCTGGGCAAGGACTTGAGGAAGTGTGAGAGTGTTCCTCCTGGAGCTGTCTAGCGTGTAAGCTTCCAGGTAGAAGCAACTGACTGCAAGGAGGCCTTAAGGGTAGAGGCATGTGAGCATTCCCCAGAGTCACAGTGAGGCTGGAGGCCTGAGGGGCTGGAGCAGAACAGGTTGCAGTGGGAGAGCAAGGGGGCTTGTGGACCACAGAGGGCCTCAAGGACCACTGTAAGATGCAGTCCCATGAGAACCATTGCAGGCTTTTAAACAAAGGAGCGACACTCTGTGCCATATTTTAACAAGATCACTGGAGCCGCTGGGCAGAGAACAGACCATGAGGACAAGGGCAGAGGCCAGAGAACTGCTGGAGGTTGCAGCAGGTGAGGGAGGATGGGAGCTGGGGCCAGGTGGCCATGGAAAGGTGAGGAACGGTTGGTCAGTTTCTGGTAAAGGTTGAAGGTAGATCCAGCATGACTCCTGATGGCTGGATGTGTGGTGTGAGAAAAAGAGTCAAGGGTGTCTCCAAACTGTGGTCTGAACAGCAAGAGGGACAGATGGGCTATGTGGCTGAGGTGAGGAGGATGGCAGGTAGGAATGAGAGGGGATGACAGAGCAGGAATTCCATGTGGATGCTGTAGAATCTGAGATGGATGTGAGGAAACCCAGTGGACTATCAAACAGGCAGAGGGTAAAGAGTGGTGGGCATTCAGGAGAGGTCCGAGCTGGAACTAACACAGATGAGATACTTTGAGTCATGATTGAAATGTGGGTGAGATCCCCAGAGATCCCCAGAGATCAACAATGACGGGGCGCAGGAGAGAACCAGGGACTGCACCCTGGCATCTCCAGCACTAACAGGTGGAGGAGAAGAGGAGGAACCCATGAAAGAACCTGAGAAGGAGGGATTCAGAGGAAAGAGAAAAACCAAGAGAAAGACATTGCAGAAATCAAGAGAATGGAGTTTTGAGTGGTCAGCACTGCATCAAATATTGCCAAGGGTTCAGGTCAGATGGGGACTAGGGTTTGAAGATTATTCCAAGTTTTATTCAAGAACTAACATAAAATATTCCATTCTGGAGTTTGCAGCCAACTTTTTTTTTTTTTTTTTTTTTTGAGACAGTCTTGCTCTGTCGCCCAGGCTGGAGTGCAGTGGTGCGATCTCGGCTCACTACAACCTCTGCCTCCTGGGTTCAAACGATTCTCCTGCCTCAGCCTCCCGAGTAGCTGGGACTAGAGGTGCGCGGCACCATGCCCAGCTAATTTTTGTGTTTATAGTAGAGACAGGGTTTCACCATGTTGGCCAGGATGGTCTCGATATCTTGACCTCGTGATGCGCCTGCCTCGGCCTCTCAAAGTGCTGGGACTATAGGTGTGAGCCACCGCGCCCATCCCAAAGTCCTTCCTTGGGTTATGGAAGCTTATTCCCATCTTGGTTTCCATCAAGTTCGATGTCCAATGTGGTGGCAGCTGAGACTTGAGGATATGACCTTATGTGTTTACCTCTGAGCTTTGCGTACAAAATACCCCAGCTGAAGGTCCCTCACAGAGTTTGGAAAATGAAGACACTATGACCATCACATTCCCAAGCAGAAGGAAAGGCAAGTTCATGAGTCAAATCACCACATTCATAAACAGAAAGCCACCAGGCTTCAAGAAGAAATAAGGCAGGGTTGTTCCCATTTCATGGGACATTGTTACTGTTCTACTGTTCATCTCTATAAAGTACAGATACATTCAAGTATTTTTTTCAACGCAAATAAAAGTTCTTTTCTTAAATGAAAATAATCTAAAAATAGCGATAAAGCATAAAAGAAACGTGCTGCCCTCAAATTCTTCCTGATGTTATACCATGGATCTGTTTCTCCAGGGCTGGAATCCAGTGTTTCCACCCAGCAGGGGCAAATTCCTTCACTTCCCTGGGTGTCGACGGTCTCACTTGTAGGTTGGGGATAACACCCACAGTCCTTAAGAATTTTGAGATTAAGTGGTTTGTGGCTGGTAAACAGTAATGAGGATAACAGTGATTACCTGGCTTTAAACAAACTTCCGCAGGAGGGAAGTTTCTACCAAGGTTCCTTCCCTTGTCAGAAAGCTCCAAAGGCTGAATGGTGGGCGTCCCAGCTCCCAATTCCCCACCCTGAAAAAACCCTGGCGTGCCCACCCCGACTCTCCCAAGTGACTCCAAAGAGAATGTTACCCACAGGAAAGCAACTGGCTCCCAGATCTGTAGAAGGAGACCTTTCGACCTTTTCTCATCATCACGCAAGGGATTGAGGCTCTTTGCAGGATATGGATGACTCAAGGGAACTAATAGGAACAGTGTCGTTGTGTGGTTCCAGTCCCATGTCTGCAGTTCAAAAACGAATGGCTGCAATCGCATTGTGTACACAGGCCTACATCCTCTTCTCTGCTCTGGGGAGAATAATAAAGGCTTGTCAAGTGCTTTCTTCTCTACCCTGGAATCAGCCTCCACCCACCTGAAAGGGAGGGAAGAGGAGGAGCCCTAACCTTCCAGAAGAAAAAGCAAACAAATTCCACCCTCCAAACCCAACCCAACCCAGCCCTGGGAAGACAGGTTCCATTTGTGTGGCTCAGCACAGAGGGACACCACCCCAGCCTCCTCCGGTTTAAGTTTATGTAAAAAGAGTTTAAAAATATGTCTGAACCTATATTACATCACCATCAGGAATAGTAATTAGCATTAATTAAAATAATACCTAGTGACTAGGGCTTAAAACGTGCCAGCTTTATATAAGGTGATTGACATGTATTCCCACTTAATTTCACAAGTATCTGATGAACTGGGCTCTATCTCCCATTTAACAGAGGAAGAAGCCAAGGTGTGAAGAGTGGATATGGCGTGCTGGGGAGCACACAGCTGGCGAATCCTGAGTGACAATGCAATCCTTGGGGTGACCTCCCTTCCCCCTCCCTGTTAAGCCCTCTCCCACTCCCCACCCCCCACCTCTACTTCATCACACACCAGCCCCACCCACACCCAGGACAGATTCTTTTTCTCTTTTCCTTCCCCTTTCCCCCTCTCATTCTTACCCTGCTTCTCCAACTCAAAGAGTTAGTTGACAGCCGGGCATGGTGGCTCTCACCTGTAATGACCTCCTTTGGGAGGTCAAGGTAGGTGTACTGCCTGAGCTCCGGAGTTCGAGACCAGCCTGGGAAACATGGTGAAACCCCGTCTCTACTAAAATACAAAAAATTAGCCAGGCTTGGCAGCGTGCACTTGTAATTCCAGCTACTCAGGAGGCTGAGGCAGGAGAATGGCTTGAACCTGAGAAGCGGAGGTTGCAGTAAGCCAAGATTGTGCCACTGCACTCCAGCCTGAGCAACAGACCGAGACTCCATCTCCAAAGAAAAAAGAAAAAAAAAAAGGTTAGTTGAAATAATCTGAAGTATTCATTCTCAGTTGTTTTGTGGTTTTGTCATTTTAGATCACATCTTATTTCAAGATTCCTTTCTTAATAATTGCATCAAGCTTTTTCATCATATTACCAACAATAACTTAGATTCAATTTTGTGTTGCAGTCATGTGCTGCATAATGGCGTTTTGGTTAACACAATCCCCCTGCATATACCACTGTGGTTCCATAAGTTTATACTGATGCTAAAAAATTATATCACCTAGTGATATTATAGCCATCATAATGTCATAGCTCAATGTGTTACTCATGTGTCTGTGGTGATGCCAGTCATATAAAGGTATAGCACACACAGGGCCGGGCACAGTGGCTCATGCCTGTAATCCCAGCAATCTGGGAGCACTCTAGGTAGGCAGATCACCTGAGGTCAGGAGTTTGAGACCAGCCTGGAAAACACGGTGAAACCCTGTCTCTACTAAAAAAAAAAAAATTATCTATCTATCTATCTATCTATCTATCTATCTATCTATCTATCTAGGCTGGGCATGGTGGCGGGCAACTGTAATTCCAGCTACTCAGGAGGCTGAGGCAGGAGAATTGCTTGAACCTGGGAGGCGGAGTTTGCAGTGAGCCGAGATCATGCCACTGCACTATAGCCTGGGCGACAAAGTGAAACTCCATCTTAAAGAAGAAAAAAATAAAATTAAGGCCGGGCGCGGTGGCTCAAGCCTGTAATCCCAGCACTTTGGGAGGCCGAGACGGGCGAATCAGGAGGTCAGGAGATCGAGACCATCCTGGTTAACACGGTGAAACCTCGTCTCTACTAAAAATACAAAAAACTAGCTGGGCGAGGTGGTGGGCGCCTGTAGTCCCAGCTACTCGGGAGACTGAGGCAGGAGAATGGCGTAAACCTGGGAGGCAGAGCTTGCAGTGAGCTGAGATCCGGCCACTGTACTCCAACCTAGGCGGCAGAGCGAGACTCCGTCTCAAAAAAAAATAAAAAATTAAATTAAATTAAATTAAATTATAGTACAATTATATATAGCACGTAATACTTGGTAATAATAATAAACAACCATTTTGCTGTTTTATGGATTTGCTATACTTCTAATCATTATTTTAGAGTGAGTGTACTCCTTCCAATTATAAAAAAAGTTAACTGTAAACAGCCTCGTGCAGGTCCTCCAGGAGGTATCCGGAAGCAGGCGTTGTTATCACAGGAGACGTTATTGCCCTGAAGACCTTCCAGTGGGACAAGATGTGTAGGTGGAAGACAGTGACACTGAGAATCCTGACCCATGTAGGCTTAGGCTAATGTGTGTATGTGTCTTAGTCTTTAACGAAACCATTTACAAAGTAAATAAACAAAATAAAAAATTTTAAAAATGGAAAAAACTTTATAGAATTAGGATGTAAAGAAAATATTTCTGTACAGCTGTATAATGTTTGTATTTTAAGTTATGATTATAAAAGTCAAAGTTAATAATAAAGTGTATAAAGTATAAGTTATAGTCAACTAAAATTATTATTGAAGAAAATTTTTAAATATATTTAGTGTAACCTAAGTGTGTAGTGCTTATAATGTCTACAGTAGTGGATGGTAAAGTCCTAGGCCTTCACATTCATACCACTTACTCACTCACCCGGAGCAATGTCCAGTCCTGCAAGCTCCATCCATAGTAAACAGGTGTCCCATTTTTTATGTTCTATATTGTATTTTTACTGTATCTTTTCTATGTTTAGATATGTTTAGATACAAAAGTATTTACCATTATTTTGCAATTGTCTACAGTATTCAGTACAATCACATGTTGTACAGATTTATAGCGTAGGAGCAACAGTCCATACCATATGGCCTAGGTGTGTGGTAGGCTATGCCATCTAGGTGTGTGTGAGTATATTCCATGTTGTTCACACAATGATGAAATCTCCTGATGACATATTTCTCAGAATGTATTCCATTATTAAGCAATGCCTGACTGTACTTGTTTTCTGGTCACGTTATCCACAATTGTTCAGATTCATTTGTTTCACTTATATGATTGTTTCTCAGATAGTTCACCTTCTTTTTCTTAAATTCCTCCTTCTGATTCATTTTGTCCATTGGATTGATGTATTTTGTGAGTAAAAACACAGTAATCGCACATGGAAGGTAAACCATACTGTTTCTGCTTCCTCCCACAAGACAGATAGTTGGGATGGATACAGAATTCTGGAGTGTGTCACTTTCCCTGGGATCTGTTGCTCTACTGTTTGCTACCATTTACTCTTCTAGAGAGTCTCATGCAGCCGAACACACATTTAAACAATTTCTCTTTATCTTTTGAATTCTTAAGTGTCTTTTAAAATAACTCCCCAAGCATTTGGCAAGCATTGTTGATCTGATGTCTTCAGTTCAAGGAAAACTTCTTGTTCCTTTGATCTTTGTTTTACCTGCACCATTTCTGTTCTCTTTTCTTGGACTCCTGTGCCATGGAAGGAAAAGTCTCCTGGATCTCTTTTGATTCCTTTCATCATTTCCATCGCTTTGCTTTTTTGTTCAGAGGCTGCGACAATGCCTTAAATTACACTGAGCCAATACTTCACATCAGATTTTAGCTTAGTCCCTTCTGCCGTTTACTGCTTCCACTCAGTTTTTCTTTTATTCTCAAAAATTATACTTTTATCTCCAGTGATTATTTTTTTAGCTCCTATTGCTCTTTTTTTTTTTTTTTTTTTTAAGTAAAATCTCTTATTTCCTTGATAGAATAGCTTCTAAAATTTCCCTGAGAGGGGGAAACAGTAGAATGATTTGTTAGATTCTCCAGGGCCCTCTCAGCTCAGTGGCCCTCCCTCAGCTGCGGATCCCATGTGCTGGGGTCTTTTTACCATCTACACATATTGATATGTGCCAGCTAAGGTGGATGAATTTGGGCAGCTAGTGTGGGCTCTCTCTGCCCGTAGTTTAGTGGGAGTCTCTGGGAGACAGCGAAGGGAATGGAATTGTGGGCAAGGGCAGCGGGCATACTCCCCTTTGGGTGTGGTGCAGAGGTAGGACGGAGGCGGGCGAGATAAAGGCTGAGCTCCAATGTGCCGGGTGGCAGCTGCCACTGTGAGCCAGCTAAGTGGCTGTGGAAGGTCATTCTGCAGGCCAAGGCTGGATAGTCACCTTCTGTGGGGGACACTCTGGCGGAATTATTGAGGTTCTCTAATTAATTCTCCCACAACTGCCCCAGGTCCACCTTTCCTGACCCCCAACTCCACTTCTGGCCTCTGCACTGGTGAGATCTTAGGGCTTTCTCTGAGAGGGCACTGGAAAGTCCAGAGAAGCACGTGCAAGACCCAGCATGACAGCATTTCATGGCTGCCTGGGGCCCCTTTCCCCCACCTTTTACATCACAGCATCAGCATCGTAACTGCAGCACTGCCCTCTTCTCTTGGGGTTCCTGCTATCTGCTAAGGGCACTGCCAGGCCAGATGCCCCGAAGCACTTGGTCTAATTAAATTGATCTAATTTAAACAGGACCAGCCAGGGGTTCCGAAACTCTGCTGAGCATAAGAATCTCCCGGGGAGCGTGTGAACATACAGACGCCCAGCTGCGCCCTGCAGTCTGACTTGCACTTTCTCTTGCCCTTTCTTCCTTACTTTCCCCCTTCCCTCCCTCCTTCACTGTTTTACCTTTTTCCTCTGATCAACTCATAAATCTGCACAAAGGCCAATCTCCAAATGGTCCCTGTGAAAACACACACTTCTGCAGGCTTGAGCTTCAATTGGTCTTCCTCCAGATTTTTACCACAGAAGGGGAGAGATGAAGACTTTTAGAAAATGACCAAATAAACACAACACATTCATGAAACACTTGTGTTGCCAAAGGAGTCAGTCTGCTGTGGCCAGCAGCCCACTTCAGATTTTGCCACTCCAGGATTCCTCGTTCCTGCTTGCATTGGCATTACTACCAATTAATCACGATGATCTGAAAGCCACTGCGAACTCCAGAAGGATGCTGCATGTTCTAAAGACAATTCCATTCTCTCACCTAGGCTTCACCACTGCACAATTCATCCATGTTACCCAAAACCACTGGTACTCCAAAAGTACGGGGGGATACTTTAATAGATATAGAAATATATATTATATATTATATATATAGAAATACATATTATATATAGAAATATGTATCATGTATTATATATATAAACACTTAAAGAACTATACACCTAAAAAGGTGAAATTTGCTTATGTAAACCATGTCTCAATAAACATAAAAGAAAGAAAAGGGGCCAGATGCGGTGGCTCACACCTGTGATCCCAGCACTCTGGGAGGCCGAGGACGGCGGATCACGAGGTCAGGAGATCGAGACCATCCTAGCTAACACGGTGAAACACCGTCTCTACTAAAAATACAAAAAAACTAGCCTGGCGCGGTGGCGGGTGTCTGTAGTCCCAGCTACTCAGGAGGCTGAGGCAGGAGAATGGCGTGAACCTGGAAGCAGAGGTTGCAGTGAGCTGAGAACACACCACTGCACTCCAGCCTGGGTGACAGAGCGAGACTCCGTCTCAAAAAAGAAAAAAAAAAAAAAAAAGAAAGGAAATGGAAAGTGTCCTTGGTATGCTGGGAAAGGTGGAATAGTCCAGTTACAGAGTGGGAAACAGAGGGCATTCAAACCAAACCCAAGACATAAGAAGGAAGGCAGGCAGTCGACATAGGCACCCCAAAAGTCACAGGCTTAAAACCCTAGATGACACTGTCAGGAAAGGAAAACCAGTGTTTGCTGCGTGACTGCTATGTACCAAGTGTTGCCCAGTTTCACCAATTCTAATGATACTAAGATACATGCCTCGACCAAAAGAACCATCCTTTCTTGTACTACTAAAAGCACGCTACCATTAAACCGTGATACTTTATTATTATTTAGGATTTTTGTCTTGTAGGTATGAAGAAGGCTGGGCCCTATTTAGACATTCTTATATAAACATTAAATATAGGTGAAATCAATTGTTAAATCATTCCTAACATTTTCCACACTCAGGTTAACTCTTCTGAATCACGTTCAGACTTGGAATCATCAATATCCATGTTTTTCCATGCAATATCATCTTCTTTGCTGTCAGGTGGTGGAGAATTTTGTAAGAGTAGTATATGAGTTTCCTATACACTGCAGTCACAAATTATCACAACCTTCGTGGCTTAAAACAAAGCAAACCTTGTCTTCTACTTCTCCAGGTCAGAGGTCTGCTACAGGCTTCACTGGGCTGTCAAGGGGTCACAAGATTGCTTTGCTTTCTGGAGTCTGCTTCCTTGCTGTTGCCAGTTTCTCAAGCGGCCTGTGTTCCCTGGCTCATGGCCCCTGCCGCTGCTACAAAGCCAGCAGTGTTGCGTCTCTCTGACCCACCATTCTTCCACAGTCATCGCACCCTCTGGGCACGGCTGGAAAGGTTCTCTTATTTTAAGGATGCACTTGATTAGCTTGGGCTAGCATCTGGATTAACCAAACGAACCTCCCCATCTCAAAGCCCTTCCTTGAATCACATCTTCAAAGTTATTTTTGCCATGTAAGGTAACTTATTTTTTGGTTCTGGGGATTAGGGCAAAGGCATCCTTGGGGGACACTGTCCTCCTCACTACAAGCAGTTTCCTGTGGTCTCCAGAACACCCCCAGCTCCGACACCTTCCCGCAAACGTTTATGCTGGGGCTCTCTTGCCATCACCAGAAGCTGTCAACAGGAAGGTGTTAGACACCTTCTCAAATGATCCGTAGTCATTTGGTAACTAAAATGTCAGGAGAGATGGCTTCCCATCATGGCACCAGGAATTACAACAATATGTCGACCCTCCCATGCCATGGCTGTGGCATGGAGAACATAAGACGCTACAGTGGCATCTGCGTCCTGGCTTTGGAGTGGTTAAACTAGGAACAAACAGAATTGAGAGACTGTAGAATATGATTTCATCCTCACAGGAAGCCTACTACAGTGAGTCAACTAAGCCCTACAGACACACAACTTCAGGAGGGGCCATTCATGTTGAATCTATGAGAATATGCCCCGGGAGATGGCCAGTAGACATGGAAATAAGGAAACCAGAGCTCAGGGGGCAGAAAATTGCCTGGAACATGCCAATGGTCTAAGCAGAATCAGAAGTTGACACCAGCTCTTGGGGCTCAGAGCTTTTGAGCCTTCCATGGGGTATCTCTCCACGCTCATGAAAACAGCAGGGCTGACAGTAAACAGACATTTGGAAACCTCTATGATTTTAGCCACCCACCTCTCTAGGTAGAACCTTGCTGATGTAATATCATAGTAATGGGCCTTATTTACCCAACTGATATGCTCCTGAAAGCATGCACAGCTTTCTGTAAATGCGACTCTATTTTAAATACATGAGGAAAGGTTCTTTAAAGTAAGTCCGAGGGGAATCCCTACTTCCCTCTGTTCCCAAATGTATCTAAGCAGTCATTTGAAGAAGGCAACATGGGTTAGGGAAAAAAAAATTAGGCTTCTGAAGCTGACTGGGTTCATCATTTCCTCACTGTGATTTTAGACAAGTCATCAACTCTGTGTCTCTGCGTCCTCCTGTGATGCAGGTGCATGATGTCTACCTGGGAGTGCTGGAGAATAAGAGTCCCAGGATATGGTGGGAGCTCAATGTTCCTGTCTGTCAATTTCCTTTTATAAGGAAAATTTTCATCCCTACCATCCCTGCCTCCCACTGCTTGAGGAGCAAAATGAGGCAGGATTTGTGATATTGCTCTGAAAATTGAACAGCACCAGCACCATGCAAACAGAAGAGATTATGATGCAGATGGCTGTGTGTTGAGTGCTCCCATCACATGAGAGTCCTATGATGCTTCTTCCCTGTGCTGCAAGGGCTTCATCTCCTAAGCACTAAATGCTAAACTCCCCCTCCCACGCCCATCGCCACTGTCCTCACGGATCCTTGCAGCAGCTTCCCAATCGGTCTCCCTGTCTCCAGCCTCACCACCCCCAACTCTCCTCCACCTAGAAGCTAGAGTGGTGTTCCCAAAAAGGAAACGTATTTACAGTCAGTCTGTCTCCTGCCAAATTGTAATTTCTGATGGAAGGGGCTTTCTGGGTGTTATTCGCCCATGTGAGCCCGCCTCTAGCATGGAGCTTGGCACAGGGAGGGTTCAGCATATGTCTGTTAAGTGCCTGGTTATGGATGAAGCCTGTAGGGTTCTACTGGCCTATTGCACTTTATGTGTCCTGCCTGTGCATGTGGCATTCTGGAGCCCTCTCCAGCTGGGGCAGACCATGAGCTCCAGAAAGTTCACATCAAAGGGGTGGCCCTGGCTCCATGATGAAGAGTACAGGCTCTGAAATCAGACCCAGGGCTCTGAATACCATTCCCACCTCTCACCAATCAACTATCAATTCTGTGCCTCAGTTCCTCATCTGTAAAATGAGAAGAATAATGCCTGCTAATAGAATCATTATTTGTATTAAATAGCTGTGAATACTGCCTGAAATCCTTGCCAACCCACATTATTTTGAAACAAGTCTCATTTCATCCATAAATATGGCAGCATGTGTCTCCACTAGATACGCTCTCATACATGCAATACCACTATCACACCTAAAATATTAACAATAATTCCATAATATCATCCAACCAGTGTTCAAATTTCTCTAGTTGTCTCATAAACAACTTTGTCATTTTGTTCAAATCAGGACTGAATAAGGTCCATCTATTGCAATAGACTAATAGGGGTACTGGGATTCTTTTGTTGTATAGCAGGCGTTGGCAGACTTTCACTGAAAAGGGTTAAATAGCAAGTATTTTAGGAATTGTGGGCCATTCTGTCTTTGTTGCTGTGACTGAAATGAATGGGTATGGCTGTGTTTCAATAAAACTTTATTTATAAAAATGGGCAGTTGGCCAGATTTGGCCCCAAGAAGGCAGATTGCTAACCTGTGATGTACAGGCTTGTTCAGATTCAGGTTTTTGTTTTGTTTTGTTTGGTGATAACATGTTGGTATCATTGTGGATTTCCATCAGAAGGTTTAGAATGTCAGGGTGTTTCTCTCTCCCTCTCTCTCTACTATTATCAGCCAAGTACATTCGGTGTTCAGAACCATTAACTCTTTAAGGGAAGCAAAATGGCAACATTCTAATTCCATTGTCCCTTCATTTATTTGCTGCAATACTTTTACAAAGAGAAACTTGCCTTCATCTACTATTTGCTTATACTGGGGTATAGTTTGTACAGGAAAGTCAAGATAATAAATGCTTGATCCCTTTCCTTTCTTTGCCAGCTTTTAAAAATAATGAGTTGGGCTTCTTAGCATTCTTCAAAGATAATCAATGTACTTTTAAAAAGAACATTATGAGCAAATAGATTTCAACATAATTGAAGTGTTTTGAGGCATTGCAGTTACTGCCTTTAATGATGTTTAAATTGTCTGTTTTGCCCCAGCTTATGACAGGACCTCAGAAGTCTTTGATAACATCCTTGCTTTCTGGTGTGATGAGATATTCTAGGGTTATATTACTCAGTTTATAAAATCAGCCTTCTCCAAAAAGCCCTGGTTCTCTCGGGAGGGAAGTGATATTTAGTAACCCTAATTTGATACTAAGGATACTCACTGTTTCCAGAACTTTTCAGTAGTTATATCAAAGAATCATTTTTTTAAAAGGGCCTCAGAAATACAGAATTCAGAATACTGAAATTTCTGAATCAATTCAGGACCACAGCTGGGGCCTCTATGGGTAAGGTAAGTACATGGGAGGTGAGATCCCCGATGAGCAAAGCTGTTTGCGTCCCTCGGCCCAGCCCGATCAAACTTCTGGATGCCATCAAAGAGATCTGCTTAACCTAAGAATCATTGTTCTTTAAAAGAAAAACAAGTTCATTAATCAGTGGGGAGCCTTGGGACCAGGATATAAAGTTAATCAACGACAAGGGACTCCCTTCTATTAAAAGGACTATGTGCAAACAGGCATGCCTGGAGGAAGCCAAGGACCACGATCAAGGAAAACAAACGCCTTATGATTCATCTAACAGGCTTGGTCACAATTGCAGGTGTAAAAGGAACTCAGAGTTGGCAGTGAGAGACAACAAACATCAGTGGAACATGGGACAGTGACTCTTTCTGGCTGACCGCCACACCTTCCTACCAGGAATCCTCTATTAGTCATTTGGGTTGGAAGGTGAGATCCTTCCTCACCCTCCACTGTCCAGAGTCATGTTTAATGGTGATGTTTGTTCTTTCCAAGGAGAGGGGGCCCATCTCATTGCAGGGCTTTTGTTTTCCTGCGTGGACCCAGGAAGGCTGTGGCTGAAAGCGAAGGTGCTGAGAGGCTGTAAGGAGAAGGGAAGGAGGTGGAGGCTCTGGTGGAGTGAGGAAGAGCAGGGCAGTATCCCATGTCCACTGATGTTGGGGGTGAGGTCAGGAGGGTGGGTCTCACCTTCTCCTTTCTCTGCCCTGCATGGGTCACCAACCAACACAATGGGAAGGGGATTCTTGGGGTAGTGCTTTAAGGTGGATACAGGTTGATATGGTTTAAAAATCAATGCTATTCAGTGAGAGGGCTGCCATTTATCATTTCAGTTCCAACACCTGCAAAGTAAAATTATTGTCTCCCAAATCTACCCAGCACCATAGGCTTGCATATGGATCAAGTGCTCTAAGACCATTCATGAAAACAGAGACAACCAAGGAGACAGTCACCCAATGCTGTCCCTTCAGCTTGCATTATTCTCTGACAAGACAGCTCTGCCATCCATTGAAGCCCGTGTGCTCCTCTGTCCCTGGATCTTCATGCATCCTTTTCCCCCACAAACCCCAACCATCCCTCTTAAAATGAAAAGCTCAGGAATACTCACCCTAGACTGAGTCAGGAGTTTCAAGTACAAACCTTAATTAGACTTGATTTTTAAAAAATTTCCCTTGTGGCTTTTAATCATTAGCGAGAGCAAATGTCTCTAGTATTAAACTTATATGTCACATGGCCTCTTTATCAATGGCCCTAATACATTTTATGTGCTTTTCAGAAAGATTATATTCTTCCCAGAGCTGTCTGAATGTCTTTTTGAACCCCTCAAGACTGGACACCAAGGAGTATAAATAATTTTTCTTTTTTTTTTTAAATCACACTCCCTCTACAACCTTGAATCTGAAACGTGAATATATGAATAGAATGGCTCTGGAATAACTATGCAGATTTATGGAGAATATCAATTTAAGTTACATCACGGGATCCAGTTATGCTTTTCTTCCTGGAGCTGGGGATTTGTTAAAGTTGAGATACAGTTTGGGGAAGTGTGATTTATGATTAAAGTCATCTGAAAATCAATACAGTTGAAGATCTCTGACATAAGGGTCCCTTGCAGAGCTAGACGTGATTCTAAAATTGGGAACACAGGAATAAAAATCAAATCTTAAGTAGAAGTAGATGAAAATTGCAGTGATTCGGAGAAGCTTGGCTTCTAACTCCCCACTGTTTGAAGATGGGCTTGTTTGTTTTTTAAAACAGCCAACATAATTCAGCTGGAGGAGGATTTTCTATTCCTTGTTTCTGTAGAAATCGATGGACTTTAACTTTTAAAATTGTCCCCCCTGCCTTTAGTATCTAAAATAAAATAACCCTCGTTTTTTGCGTTACTGAACGCATTTCTGCGTCTTGGTGTCTATGGCTAAACAAGTATTAATCAGACAGTTCGCGAAGAGCTGGCTGGGGATAGGAGGGGAGGTGGGGGAGAAGGGCAGGAATCACAGCAGGGTGGACTCGTGGCCCTGATTTGGGATCCTGACAGCAACTTACTAGATGGCCTGAGGGCCCGGTGCCAGGGGAGAGAGCGGGTTCCAGCAGCATCTGACCTGCGTTAGGGACAGGGGCGCGGCGGAGGGGGCGGAGGGGCGCGGCAGAGGGGGCGGGGGTTGGGGGGAGGTGTCTGGGAGGAAGCCCAGGTTCGCAGCCAGCTGCGGGCAACGGAGGGAGTAAGTGGAGGGGCAATGAGGCTGGGGCCAGCCGCCAGCAGCAGCCACGCCCCCCACCTCCCCCGATTTTTTAGGGAAAATTATCCAAAGCTCTCGCATCCTCCTCTGCCTCCTTCCACCCTCCACCCTCCCTGCCTCCACTCAGACCTCTTTAAAACCACTCGGGGGCCGCCGGGGGATGAGGCCGGGGAACTGGCAGGACTCGGGGCGGGGGTTCAGGGGCAGCGCACGGGAAACGCCTCGAAAGCAGCGAGACCAGGCGACTGAAATGAGGCGGAGGCGCTTGGCGAGGGGAGGCGCAGGCTCGGAAAGGCGCGCGAGGCCCCAGGCTCCTTCCAGATCCACAGCTCTCCTTGCTGACCCCCGAGTCACCCCCAGCACCCCCCGCAGCTGCAGGGCGAATAGACCCCCGCGGACCCTCACGCGCGCCGGGCCGGGGCGCTAGTTCAGGCCCTCGCTGCCCCTTTAAGGGTTCTCGAAACTTTCCCCCCTGGTATCAGATGAGCCTCGTCACATCCGTTGGCCGCGGCCGCTGGGGCGCTTTCCGAGGAAATTCGGGACTCGAGTTTCCCGGGGAAGAGGCGCGGCCGGAGTCCGGCGAGGGTGGGCAGGGCAGGCGCAGGTGGACCCCGGCGGCCCCCGAGCCCCGCTGTGACCTTGTCCGCGGGGGAGGGGCTGGGCCGCTGCGGGGCAGCCGCGGCCGCCAGAGGGGGCAGCGGAGAAGAACTTGCTCAACTTGGAGGCGCGGGCTGGGGCGGCTCCGCGCCTCCGCGCCCGCCTCCCCGGCCTCCGCCTTCTCCCCTCCCGCGAGCCTCCTCCCCTGGGCCCTCCTCCCGTCCTTCCCGCTGCCGCCGGTCCCGGTGCGCGCCCATCCCTGCCCACAGCCCCGCGCGTCCGCCGAGTCGCTGAGCCGCGGCTGCCGGACGGGACGGGACGGGCTGGGCTGGGCGCGCCCCCGGGCCCCGCTGTGGGCATGGGCGCGCTGGCCCGGGCGCTGCTGCTGCCTCTGCTGGCCCAGTGGCTCCTGCGCGCCGCCCCGGAGCTGGCCCCCGCGCCCTTCACGCTGCCCCTCCGGGTGGCCGCGGCCACGAACCGCGTAGTTGCGCCCACCCCGGGACCCGGGACCCCCGCCGAGCGCCGCGCCGACGGCCTGGCGCTCGCCCTGGAGCCTGCCCTGGAGTCCGCCGCGGGCGCCGCCAACTTCTTGGCCATGGTGGACAACCTGCAGGGGGACTCTGGCCGCGGCTACTACCTGGAGATGCTGATTGGGACCCCCCCGCAGAAGGTAGGGCCCCCCGGCTGCTGCCGCGGGCTTTTCGGGCTCGTTGGGGGGAGGGGGCCGTCCAGAGACGCCTCCACGCGGCTTAGCGTCGCCCCCAAAGCAGCAGCTGTCCCCGCACAGAAGAGCGGGGAACGCAGAGGGGTTCGGGTGGGCCGGGGAGCGGGGGCGCTCGCTCTTGAGTCGTGGAGGACGGCGGGCCCCCCGGGGCGCACGGAGGGGTGTGCGCGAGTGTTTCAGAACTTGTGAGCTCCCCCTCCGCGGGGCTGGGTGGGAGAGGAGACCTGGAACTTGCCGCCTCCAATAACGTGATTTCCTTCTTGCGGGCGACACCTACTTCCAGCGGGAGACGGAACGGTGGGCCTTGGGCGACGGGCTATTATGGGGAAAATCACCTCGTGTTCATACTCTCCCGTCCCCCGCCCCCCACCATGCTGTCTCATTGCTAAAGAGGCTCGTGGCTGGCTTCCAAAGGCGCAGTACCCTTTAAAAAGGATTTATGCATGAGCTCAGCTAAAAGCAAGCCGGTTCAGAAGTGGCTTGCTTGCTGCTCTGAGGAAGGAGCAGCGTCTCCCCTGCGCCCGCTTTCCTTTCTCCGAGTTGGTTTGTCAGCTGTGTCCTCGCTTATCCGGCGGCCCTGCCCCTCTGCACGGAGCGATGCACGCACACGCGGGTGTGCGGAGAGTGTGAAATGTAGTCCAGCTACCGGAAAAAAATATGGGCTGAGTGAGGTCCGGGGACCAAGTGGTATCCCGATTACAACAGCTTTCTTTTTCTCTTACTCTGATGTTCATTTACTAACACTTTTTGTAGCAAGAAACAAATGTTCCCAAGCACAGTAATCAAAAAAAGAAAAAGAAAAAAAAAGTCCCAATTGCTCTGCTCCCCTCCTACTTTCAAACTATCTAATCCAAGTGGGATTTGAAGTCCTTTGCTCAATTGAATGCACTATTTGAGGATACTTTATTTTTATTTTTAACATTGTCATTTGGGTTTTAATTCAGCTATGATTCCGCCATAAATAGAACATACTCATGACTTTTGTATAATTCTCATTAAATTATTCAAGACTTTAAGAGGAAAGACATGCCATGCTAATTCTTTTAAAAAAGGAAACTGCCGAATAACTTCTGTAGTTGTTTAATTAGTTTAGGGGGAAAAAAAAACCTTCAAAAGCGTATTCAAACTTTGATTCGAGTTGCCTTTCATCTAAGTCATGGGAAGCCACGTGAGTGATCTTTGCCATCTCCAGGAGTGGATGGTTAGAGCGAGGGAAAGGGAATCCTCATCAGCTGAGGGAGCTTAACTTGGCCCTTAAGATGTGGTCTTGGTGCAGCCAACACGTGGGAACACGTGCCTGGTGCTGAGAACCTTGTAAATATCATAAGCTATTGAGGAAGAACCTCTTCTGTGACCTACAGAGAATCTTTTGGAACAGGCCTTGAAAGACTCCCCATTTGAGATGTGTGCTTTGATGCAAGGGAATTCTCTCTACTAAAAGTAAATTTGGGTGGTCTGAGGGCTATAATAAAAGAAGGCCTGAAACCCTCCCTCCGGAGGAAAGGGGAAAGGAAGAAGCCTGAAGAACGACTAAAAAATACTTAACTTTGGCAATCAAAAAAATAAAAAAGCTTTTATAAATAATAGCTTGCCTGTTAATTAATTCAATGACCTTTACTTTAAAATGATGAGGTTTAATTAATTTAATTAACAGAAATGTATTGAGTACCTAGGCTCTTGTCTTCACTATAGCCCAGGCAGTAGTTGGTTCAAGATTACTTCTCACATTAGCATGTTTCCAGGGAGGGCTGCTTCTACAGAGACAGATTTAATTTTTACAAGTGATGGGGAATGAAATATCCTGTACCTCCCTCCTGGCTTGATTTAGCGATAAGCTGCTTTATAGCAAAATCTTTCCAAATGCCTACGGTAAACTCAGGCTTTACTGACTACTGCATTAGGATTCAGTGCCAGCCTGTGTTGCCTTGAAATGTCTCTGACCACCAGCAGGGTGTCAGCAGCCAGCTAGAGGGGACAGCAGTGAGGTGACTTCTGAACCTGGAGTGAGCTTTCCTGCTCTATTAATGGCCAGGAGTCATGCATTTATTCTCTGCTGATTCTCTGAAGCCTAAAATAAAAATTGCTTAGGTGGAGAGAAAAATGGAATTGTAAATTCAAGCAATAAATAACCAAGAATTTTTCAAGAATTAAGTAATAGTCATAGACAATGTCTGAAAGCTCGGTACGGGACAAGCCCTGCGCTATGCGCTGTAGGTGTGCTTTCCCCAGAATCCCCACCCACCACCCACCACCCCTTGGTGTTCTTATATGCATTTGGGGATGGGAAAACTGAAGCTTGGAGAGACTGAACAACTTTCCAGGGCAACAGGACAAGAAAGAGGGAGGGCCAAAAATGGAAGCCAGGGAACTGAACTTCAGAAGCCAAGTTCTGAACCACCAGGCAGATAATGACTTCCTTCCCTTCATGCCTCCTGATCTCTTTGGTTTTGGCCTCAAACTACCCTTTCCAGCCAGAAAGCCCTGAACTTACACCCCAAGGTGTTAGGAACTTAATGTGTGACTGCAACTGGACCCTCTGGAACTGCCTGCTGTTCCCCCATCTCCTCCTTCCTTCAGTACTGCTGAATGAGCAACAGAATGAAGGGCTGGATCCAGGTGTGCATGGGAGAGGCCTTGAGAGGAGAGGTTCAACAGGAACCAGAGCTCTCCAGCTTCCCCTCTTCTATGGGAAAGTCAACTGTTGGAAGTGTGCTTGTTCCCAGAAGGCTTTAATCAGTAACTGGAGGTCCATTGTTTGCCCAGTGACTCTGTGAGGAGTCACAGGCATGTGCCCAGAAGCCCGCGTGAGAGCTGCAAGGCAAGGCCCGGGTGCTGGCAGGAAAGGCCACGTTGGCATGGAGATGACTGCCAGGTTTGTGGCTGATCCCATTATGTGGGTTCTTCCGAACTGTAGAACTTTCGAACAGTTCTTTGAACCAGCATCTGCTTGAACCATGCAATTTGGTCTTATTAATAATAATAACACTATTCTAAAGTGATTATAATTACAGCAATTTCCATTATTAAAAAAGAGACTTTCATGCGAACACAATAACTCCAGCTGAAGACAGGAAAAGGTGTGCAGCCATATACCTTGTAGTAGCTTCAAAAAAAGCCTTTGGGATTTTTTTTTCTGAAAGATTTTCTGTCATCTCCACTAAGATGGGTAAAGCAGACAGCAAAACTATTCTCATACCTGAACACTTGAATGTAAAGGGCCACCTAATTATTTTGACGAATCTTATTTTAATCATGGTGCGCTCACTTGATTATCAGCCTCGTCGTACACAATTATTTGGAAGACTTGCATTGAAAATATGGATCGAGCATATGGCAATAAGAGTTTGTGTTCTTCAGAAGAAGCCATCTAGGCTCCCCAAATGAAGCTGACTGTAGTTGAGGCTGAAAACAAGAAGGTAATCCCAGCAAGAAGAACTCTGATGGTGCCACCTGAAATGGTAAACTATTAAAAACAATGAGAAAAAACAATTACTGAGGATGAAAGAATAAGAAAGTCAAAGCCAGTTTGCCACTAGCTCCTTCGAGTGAGAAGTGGCAGCTCCTGGGCTTTAGAGAAAGAATTCATCAAAGACTGTATTACAGAGGACTGGGAAAGGTGAGCCAAGAAATCAGCTTGAAACAATAAGGAGGGACAGGAGTCCGAGAAATAGTTTATAAGATCAAGAGCTGACCTTAATTTCTTGCTGATGGAGTGTTGGGCACTCAAAGGGCATGTGAAGCCCTTTGCGTGGCTCACCTCGTTTCATCCTTGCAACATCCTGGAAAATGTGCACAATAATGTGACTTAATTTTCAGACGGGGTAACCGAGGCTTGGAGAGGCAGAGTAATTTGTCCAGGGCCACACTAGTGAAGGCAAAGCAGGGCGGAGCTGTCAATCTGGGTCTGCCTAGCTCAAAGTCTTTGCACTTCACTGCGGTTCCTCCTTAGGTGCAGTGTTTTAGTTATAGTAACATTTAAGAAGAACCATTTTCATGCTTCTGGAGATAATGTGGTTTGACAAGAAGCATCTTGGCCTGATTACAGGTCCTGAACACTGTAGGGTCACACCTGTGACCATGGGCAAGTGTGTAACCTCCCTCAGCTTCCCTTTCCTCAACTGTGGATAATCTTCTAATTTCTGCATTAATATCCTGGTCTCAAAACTATAGAAACTTGTTCTCACAATTCTGCAGGCCAGAGTTCAAAAAGCAAGGTGTCAGCAGAAACACTGTCCCTCTGGCGGCTCTGGGGGAGGATCCTTCCTTCTCTCTTCTTAGTGTCTGATGGCTGCTGGCATTTTTAGGCCCTTGGCCGCATCACTCCAATCTCTCCCCTCCTTGTAAGTTTCTGTGTCCAGATTCCTCTCTTATAAGGAGACCGTCATTAGATTAGGGCCTGCCCTCCTCTAACCTGACCTCATCTTTACTTGATCACATCTGCATAGACCCACTTTCTGAGTAAGGTCAAGTTCACAGGTACCGGAGTTACGTCTTCAGCATATCTTTTGGGGAACATGATTTAATCCACAACAAGTTCATTCTAAGTTTTTCATTCTATGGATTTTTTTTTCTTTGATTCTGCCTCACCTTTTAATTGTTAATAATTTCAACTTGGGATTCAAGTGTAATTTTTATCACAGGAAATAAACAAATGATGACTTTCGTGCTGTATTAATATGAAGCCTGTGGCAAGAAAGTGCCCTGGGGCTTAGGGTGGGAGAAGGAAGAGGGGAGGGTGTCTGCTTCCCTTCTGTACTTCTGTATTATTTTTCCTGCTGGAGAGTAGTTGCTTAAAAATTTAAAACATCAGGCCGGGCACGGTGGCTCATGCCTGTAATCCCAGCACTTTGGAAGGCTGAGGCGGGCGGATCACCTGAGGTCAGGAGTTTGAGACCAGCCTGGTCAACATGGTGAAACCCCGTCTCTACTAAAAATATGAAAATTAGCCGAGTGTGGTGACTTATGCCTGTAGTCCCATCCACTTGGGAGGCTGAGGCAGGAGAATTGCTTGAACCCGGGAGGCAGAGGTTGCAGTGAGCTGAGATCATGTCAGTGCACACCAGCCTGGGTGTCAGAACAAGATACATCTCGAAAAAAAGAGTTTAAAATGTCCCATGTCATGTTGCACTAATTCTAGAATTGCTGAAATTAATGTATAATATGAGAGAAATCTAATGTGTGCAAGATTAGATCAATGATATTTAAATACCTATTAGTAATAAACACTTACGTTGCTGGATGTAGAAAGCTTGAGTATTTTGTGTTTTAACGACGTTGTAAGGCAACCCCCTTATCAATCAGGATATATTTAATATGAAATAGGCGCTTCCCCCCATACTTCCCGTCATACTTATCCCTGATCTCCTTGTGTGATCTCCTTGTTGTAGGTAAGTTGGCTCCACCTCCTCTTGGCTGCCCATTTTTCCCTTTTCCTCCTGGAATGATCCCAAAAGGATAAAGCTAGCTGTTGTGATGAGCGGCTTTTTTTTGTTGTTGTTGTTGAGACCGAGTCTCGCTCTGCCGCCAGGCTGGAGTGCAGTGGCGCGATCTCAGCTCACTACAACCTCCGCCTCCTGGGTTCAAGCGATTCTCCTGCCTCAGCCTCCTAAGTAGCTGGGACTACAGGTGCATACCACCACACCCTGCTAATTTTTGTGCTTTTAGTAGAGATGGGGTTTCACCATGTTGGCCAGAATGGTCTTGATCTCTTGACCTCGTGATCCGCCCACCTTGCCTCCCAAAGTTCTGGGATTACAGGCCTGAGCCACCACGCCCGGCCAAGTGGCTATTCTTTGGTGGTGGTGGTACGTAGCTGCATCGCTCCCAGGGGTGGAGGAGGAGGAATTTAAAGGTGGGGTTTTTCTCCTTCTCCTGGTATCTGACAACATGCCTTGGGATTTATGTAACATCTCATTCATAGACTAGAGTAGGTCAAGCCTTTGGTCCCTGAATTCAGGGTCTGCCTATGCTGGAGCAGAGGTGGGGGGTTAGTGGGCTACTGACTCTTGCCCCACCCCCCCACTGGGTATAGCAGGAATGGGGTGGTGGTCCTGCCTGCTGGTGAGCGAGGCCCCTCTCTGGGTGACCTGAGGCTTCTATGACTGACTGTGGGCCTCTGCCTGTCCTTGGGTCCCTTGCTGTGTGTCACGGATCCCTCCTCCAGGTCACCCTGTTTGCCCGGCCTTGGTGAGACACTGGGGCTCATTGTATGTTAAGGTAACAGATACTACCTGGACAACAGGGCATACCTGTGAGGCAGGTGGGCAGCCTGGCATCCCTTCTATAACTTCCCTGGGTGTAAACATGTTTCTGATGGAACCTGAGGAAGAGAGTGTCACCTCTTCTGGGTGACTTTCCTGGCCTGGCTCCCCTTCATCCTCTCTTGGCCTAGGTGTACTATTTTGATATTTGACTATTGCTGCTCAATAAAAAAGTGGTCACTTTTTTGCTCTTAGAATTCTCAAAAGAAGAAAGAATACTCTGGGAGTGTTGACATTAACCCCATAAGGGAAGTGAAATGAGTGGGTTTGTTTTGTGCTAATGCTTGCTGTCCAGCACAGGTCCCGGGTGGGATGTTTTCAGATTTTTATTATATGGCAATTACATACCTGCACTTAGAAATACACAGCCTCAGTGCTGCCATTGCATGAAGACAAAGAGACTGTCTAAAGAGTAATGTGGCGATGCCGGAGGCAGCTCCATCATTCCAGGGAACCATAAAGGGAAGTGGGAATGCATACTCCATCCGTTTCACACTAGGCTGAAAGTGGCAGGGGGAGAATTTACACCTGTCCTGCTAAGGGCAGCGTCATTTTCCCACTGCAGAGTCCCAGCTTCTCCAAAGCCAGTGCTTGGGAAGTGACCTCGTTGGCAGCAGGCAGGAGACTGGTGCAGTGTGCCAGCTGTGCAAACCCCCGCCAGCAGCCAAAGACAATAACTTCTAAAGCAGCCCCTCAGGATTTCGCGCCATGGGGGTGGTGAGGGGTAGTAGGAGGTGGAAAGCATTGAATCAGAAAGTTTTCCAGGTACCAGCAATGCCAGGGTTAGTATGGTCTGGCTTACTTTTCAGGTGAGCACCTGTAGCTGGCAGGAAAGCGGCTTCTTGGTGGAGGTGGGCATGGATTCCAGAAGCCCTGGAGAGGCATCCAGAGCCCTTCCCATTACATTGTGCTGCTTCCTGGGGAAATTCCTAAGCTTTTTTCGAATGAGAAAAGCCACTGGCAAGTAGACAGAATTGTGTGGTTTGTGCAGTGATTGGAGAGCTAGGTGCTTTGGGTACTAGTCCCAGATCTGCTACTTGCCAAATGTTGGGTATTGGAGAGAAGTCATTTGACCTGTCTAAGCCTGTTTCCTCATCTGTAAATCAGGGAATTGGAACAAGTGACCTGAGATTCCTTCTAGAAGCTCTAACGGTCAATGGTATCATCTATTTCATTTGAGAGAATCTCCATAGCTCTAATTTTTTGCCCCTAGACCAATCTGCTTCAGCTTTGTGTCGGTGCATCACCTGGGGTTCTGTTAAAATGCAGAATTTGATTCAGTGGCTGGGAGCAGAGCTGAGGGTGGCCCTGCCAGCTCACAGGTCACACTTGGAGTCGTTGCTTCTTTCCCCAAACCAGCTGCCTATGGTTCCTGGAAAGACCAGGAATGCCTTGCAGAAGAGCCTAGAAATACAGATTCCCATATGCAGTCCAGACTTACTGGGTGAGACTCTCTGCACTAGGACCTGAGAATCTGCATTTTATTGTATCCCTTGAGTCTCTAAGCAGCCAGGCTGGCCCCAGCCATTGGACTCTATTTGGAGCCCACTGCAGAGGCCAGGTTCTCTGCTCAGCGGTTTCCTGTGCAGAAAGGCTGTGTTCTTTCATCTTCCTAAATACTGTTCCTAGGTTGTTTCCTTCTCTTTGCCCATCTAGAAAATCTCCATGTCAAACAGATTGTGTTCCAAAAGCTGCTTGTGTTGGGCAAGTGGAAAACATCAGTTTTCTCTAGGGATCTCATTCTGAGGTGGTACTGCTCAAAATCTTGGTGCTGAACGTGTGTTTTTGAGATTTCCAGTCTATCACAGGGCTGCAAGGTGCAAATATCAAGAAAAATAAATTATGAGAAAGACAAAGTGAAAAAGACATACAAAATACAAGTGTCATTCTTTTTATTCTTAGTTTGGACAGATATCCCATTCTCCTACACTGGTCCCAGTTTCTGAAGCTTCCTGTAATGATCAGTGGTTACCTTGCTGCCCACGTAACTGCAAACCCTTCTGTACAAAGTGTGCTTGCTCCAAGGCAGTGCAAAGTAGAAGTTGTTACAAATGGTTCCCGTAACAAATTTGTTTGGCGGCCTTTTCCCTTGAATGAGACAGTGGTTATTTTTGCTAAAGCAGAAAGGAAATGTGATACTATTGGGCTGTGTTTTGCTCTCTGGAGTAATCCTGCTTGGGGAAAATGGAGGCTTGTTCCAGAATGCAGAAATCCCATTAAATTAGGCAGTCTTGGGCTGGAGGACATCTGCCTGCATCCCCAGTGCCTCACAGCTCATATCTGTAAAGGCCACTTAGGTGGGACACCATCAAGACATTGAAAATCGGCAGAAAGAAGGCAGGAAGGGGAGGAGAGGATCGAACCTGTCAAAATAGATATTCGGAAAATCTGTGTTCTAAAATAAGGCAGCCCTTCCCTCACAGCACACTTATTCCTAATTTCAACAGGACTCTGAGCCTTGCCCCACAGCGTCGCAGCCTACAGCAAATTAGAAACTAGGGTGTGGGGGGCGATGTTATTCCACCAGTAACACCCTTGGGACACAAGGTGTTTGCCCTCCTACCTCTCTATCGCCTTCCCAATAAAGGGTCAAGATAAAACAGTGTGCATTTATAGTGTTGAGAGAGTTAAGTGAGCTGAGATGTATTAGAACCTTAGCCTTGCACAGCGTCAGCCGCATGGTAAGTGTTCCATAAATCTTCGTTTAGAAAAAGTGGCAAATTCCCGGCTGCTAGTAAACAAAGGAGGGAAGACAGACAAAACGGAACAGCAACAACAACAGAAACCCCGAGAACTAGATGCCTAACAATCTGAGTCTGTGTCTTGAAGGAATGTGCATCCTGTCCTCTGATTGCAAAGCCAGGCCTTCTGTGGCCCCACGACGCTGCCTCCTAGCCCTCCTAAGGGGGGTGGGAGTGGAGCTTTACCCCATGGT
The DNA here is from genome assembly GCF_024542745.1 of Macaca thibetana thibetana. Taxonomy (NCBI): domain Eukaryota; kingdom Metazoa; phylum Chordata; class Mammalia; order Primates; family Cercopithecidae; genus Macaca; species Macaca thibetana. The sequence goes on along the minus strand of NC_065580.1, from coordinate 155,864,051 downwards.
GGCAAACACCTGGCTCCATGGATCTCAAAGCGGGGTGATGGTGCCCCCCCCACCCGGGGGACATCTGGCATCCTCTGGAGACATTTTGAGTTCTCACAACTTAGAGGGTGCTACTGGCATCCTGTGGGTGGAGACTGGAAGTGCTGTTCAGCATTCTTTGCTGCACAGGGCAGCGCCCACAAGAAATAACAATCTGGTCCAAAATGGCAACCATGCCAAGACTGAGAAATCCTGGTTACTCGACACAGCAGGTCGACTGGCCTGGGAGTCACTGCCCAGAGAGGCAAAGGGGGAATGTCCAGTGGAAACAGCTGCCCTGAGCACACAGGGCACGCTGACACCTGCTGATTCCCCCCATCCTTAAGGTCCTGTCTTGTTTCTAACACCACGTGGATCTTCTTGCCAGATGCATTAAAGTGTGAGAAGAGTTAAAAATCACTTATAACTGGAGCGACTAGGGATTAAAGAGGAGAAAAAATTTGAACCCGACTCAAAGGATGAGCATGTTTTTCTTTCTTTCTTCAGCACATTGGCTGGGTGTGGTGGCTTCATGCCTGTAATCCCAGCACTTTGGAAGGCCAAGGTGGGAGGATTGCTTGAGGACAGGGGTTCAAGATCAGCCTAGGCAACACAGCAAGTCCCCATTTATACAATTCTTTTCTTTTTTAATTAGCCAGGCTTTGTGGTGCATGCCTGTAGTCCCAGCTACTCAGGAGGCTGAGGCAGGAGGATCACTGGAGCTCAGGAGTTCAAGGCTGCAATGAATTATGATTGTGCCACTGCACTCCAGCCTGTGCAACAGAGCAAGACCTTGCCTCAAAACATATTTATTAAGCACCTACTACATGTCAGGGCCTTGGTCTAAGCCCTGGTATGCAACAGTCAGCTAGACAAAGATAGTCTTGGCTTTTACAGAACCTCTCTTCTTGTAAGGAAGATAGATTGTTAAAGAAGTAAACAGACTTTTAGAGGAGTGCTGTGAGACAGTGCAATGTGGGAAGGGGTATGGGTAAAAGAATCCTGCTTTATAAGGGGGGTTGGGGACGAACTCTCTGAGGAGGTGCAGTTTGAACTGAGATTGGCATGAGGAGAAGGATTGAGCCTTGAGAAGTTAGGGAAAGCGTGTTCCAGCCTGCAGCCAGGCAGGTGACTTGAGGGTGTCCAGGGTGAGGGAGGGTGTCAGAGGGAGTGAGGGAGTCCAGGGTGAGGGAGGGTGTCAGAAGGAGTGAGGGAGTCCAGGGCGAGGGAGGGTGTCGGAGGGAGTGAGGGAGTCCAGGGTGAGGGAGGGTGTCGGAGGGAGTGAGGGAGTCCAGGGTGAGGGAGGGTGTCAGAGGGAGTGAGGGTGTCCAGGGTGAGTGAGGGTATCAGGGTGAGGACTGAAGGTGTCAGGGTGAGTGATGGTGTCAGGGTGAGGAGTAAGGGTGTCCAGGGTGAGGAGTGAGGGTGTCAGGGTGAGGAGTGAGGGTGTCCAGGGTCAGGGTGTCAGGGGGAGTGAGGGTGTCAGGGTGAGGAGTGAGAGTGTCCAGGGTGAGGAGTGAGGGTGTTGGGGGAGTGAGGGTGTCCAGAGTCAGGGTGTCAGGGGGAGTGAGGGTGTCAGGGTGAGGAGTGAGGGTGTCAGGGGTAGTGAAGGTGTCAGGGTGAGGAGGGAGGGTGTCAGGAGGAGTAAGGGTGTCAGGAGGAGTAAGGGTGTCAGGGTGAGGAGTGAGGATGTCCAGAGTGAGGAGTGAGGGTGTCAGGGGTGTGAGGGTGTCAGGGTGAGGGGGGAGGGTGTCGGGGGGAGTGAGGGTGTTCACAGTGAGGAGTGAGGGTGTCAGGGTGAGGAGTGAGGGTGTCAGGGTGAGTGAGGGTGTTGGGGGAGTGAAGGTGTCAGGGTGAGGAGTTAGGGTATTAGGGGGAGTGAGATTGTCAGGGGGAGTGAGGGTGTCAGTGGGAGCAGTGAGGGTGTCAGGGTGAGGAGTGAGGGTGTCAGTGGGAGCAGTGAGGGTGTAGGGGAGTGAAGGTGTCGGTGGGGTGTGAGGGTGTCGGGGAGTGAGGGTGTCTGGGGAAGTGAGGGTGTTGGGGTGAGGAGTGAGGGTGTCAGGGTGAGTGAGGGTGTTAGGGGGAGTGAAGGTGTCAGAGTGAGGTGTGAGAGTGTCAGGTGGAGTGAGGGTGTCAGGGTGACGAGTGAGGGTATTAGGGGGAATGAGATTTTCGGGGAGTGAGAGTGGGGAAGTGAGGGTGTCAGGGGGAGTAGTGAGGGTGTCAGTGGGAGAAGTGAGGGTGTCGGGGAGTGAAGGTGTCAGGGTGAGGTGTGAGGGTGTCAGGGTGAGGAGGGAGGGTGTTGGGGGAGTGAGGGTGTCAGGGTGAGGAGGGAGGGTGTTGGGGGAGTGAGGGTATCGGGGGAAGTGAGAGTGTCAGGGTGAGGAGTGAGGGTGTCAGGGGGATTGAGGGTGTCAGGATGAGGAGTGAGGGTGTCCGGGGGAGTGAGAGTGTCAGGGTGAGGAGTGAGGGTGTCAGGGGGAGTGAGGGTGTCGGGGAGTGAGAGTGTCAGGGTGAGGAGTGAAGGTGTCAGGGGGAGTGAGGGTGTCAGGGTAAGGAGTGAGGGTGTCAGGGGGAGTGAGGGTGTCGGGGAGTGAGTGTCAGGGTGAGGAGTGAAGGTGTCCGGGGGAGTGAGGGTATCAGGGTGAGGAGTGAGGGTGTCGGGGGAGTGAGGGTGTCGGGGGAGTGAGGGTGTCGGGGGAGTGAGGGTGTCAGGATGAGGATGAGGGTGTCGGCGGAGTGAGGGTGTCAGGGAGTGAGGGTGTCAGGGGGAGTGAGGGTGTCAGGGTGAGGTGTGAGGGTGTCAGGGGAGTGAGGGTATCAGGGTGAGGAGTGAGGGTGTCCGGGGGATTGAGGGTGTCAGGGGGAGTGAGGGTATCAGGGTGAGGAGTGAGGGTGTCGGGGAGTGAGAGTGTCAGGGTGAGGAGTGAAGGTGTCCGGGGGAGTGAGGGTATCAGGGTGAGGAGTGAGGGTATCGGGGGAGTGAGGGTGTCCCGGGGAGTGAGGGTGTCGGGGGAGTGAGGGTGTCAGGATGAGGATGAGGGTGTCGGGGGAGTGAGGGTGTCAGGGAGTGAGGGTGTCGGGGAGTGAGGGTGTCAGGGTGAGGTGTGAGGGTGTCAGGATGAGGTGTGAGGGTGTCAGGGGAGTGAGGGTATCAGGGTGAGGAGTGAGGGTGTCTGGGGGATTGAGGGTGTCGGGGGGAGTGAGGGTGTCAGGGTGAGGTGTGAGGGTGTCAGGGGAGTGAGGGTATCAGGGTGAGGAGTGAGGGTGTCCGGGGGATTGAGGGTGTCGGGGGGAGTGAGAGTGTCAGAGTGAGGAGTGAGGGTGTCGGGGAGTGAGGGTGTCAGGGTGAGGAGTGAAGGTGTCCCGGGGAGTGAGGGTGTCGGGGAGTGAGGGTGTCGGGGAGTGAGAGTGTCAGGGGGGAGTGAGGGTGTCAGGGTGAGGAGCGAGGGTGTCGGGGTGAGGAGTGAGGGTGTCGGGGATTGAGGGTGTCAGGGTGAGGAGTGAGGGTGTCACAGGGAGTGAGGGTGTCAGGATGAGGAGTGAGGGTGTCAGGGGGATTGAGGGTGTCAGGGCGAGTGCACATGTGTGGTGGGGAAGTGTTTGTAGTGCTTCAGGCGCAGCTCTTCTTTCATCTAGTTTAAAATTGTGCTCTGAGTTTAGATTTTAGTAGAACAAAGGCCTTACAAAGAATGTGAAAACATTATGCTACCTGCTTACAGGCAATTAAAAAGGAGAATCAAGCTGACAGTGCCCGGTGTGTGGTGGGTTGGAGAAGGCCCCAGAGACTATTGTGTTATTCAACAGTGTCCTGGGCTGGTTTCTCTGGAAATGGCCCTGAGGCATGGATGTAAGTGTGGCTAGCTTACTGGGAGATGATCCCAGTGATGCAAGACAGGCGAGCCCTAAGATTCAGGCATAGCCCAGGAGGGTTCTTGGCTTTGCCTAGAAAAGAACTCAAGGGCAAGCCAGTGGTGTTAGCAACTTTTATTGAAGTGGCCAGTCGCGCACAGCAGCAACAGAGGTGCTGCTCCTTGCAGAGCAGGGCTGCGCCATAGGCTGTGTGCCCAGAGTAGCAGCTCAGAGGCAGTTCTGCAGTCCTGTTTGTACCCACTTTTAATTATATGCAAATTAAGGGGCAGTTAATGCAGACATTTCCAGGGCCAGGGTGGTAACTTCTGGGTTGTCGGGTCGTTGCCATGGAAAGGGGCGGTAACTTCTGGGTGTTGCCAGAGCCACGGTGAACTGACTTGGCACAGGTGGGTGTGTCCTGTGGAAACTGGCATCTGCCCTGGACCTGTTTTAGCTAATGCTCAGTTTGGTCTGAGTGCCTGAGCCCCGCTTCCAGAGTTGAGTCCCACCTCCTACCTCATTCCCCCTTCAGAGATTAGATACTCCTCCTTAATCTTAAGGGGGTTGCCGAAGGGCGGAGATCTGTTTTCTGTAACTACTTCCTGCTGAGTTTATGGACGTAGGCCCTGCCTAGCAGTGGAGGAGTAAAAATCTCTGGATACCTGAACTAAGGGGCCCAGAGGCAGGACGATTTCATTCTCCGTGTCAGTGGACAGGATGGGCTGGAAGTCTTGTGCCAGCATTGTCTCTGGAACTGTGGTAATCTAGAATATACAAACTTTACTAAGAGGTTAAAGAAGCAAGGACCAAAAAATTGTAACAAGACAGTTGTCAAAGGTCCTAGAAGAGGCGAAAAATAGGTGAGACTTGGGAAGGCACTTTTGATGGTTGACCAGATATAGTTGGGGTCAGTGCCCTGATTATTTCTGTGTAACTAGCTAGCTTGCTTATAGAGCTTTTGAATGTTAACCTCAACCTGTCCAGAGTAAACATATGTGCAGCAGGTTTTATTAATAACTGCACAAGACTCTACCTTGTTCATCTAGTAAATTATCCAATGCTAGTCTGTTATCGACAACTACATTTGCCAGGTCTAAGGAACTCTTGAATTCTCTTTAATGCCTGACCTCCGTTGGTGGCTAAGGGTTCTAGGATTTGAGCCAAGTTCTTTAGCGTTAACTCATGGTAGGCAAAGCCACCCCAGGGTGCTGCTAGTCCTATTGGCGCCCTGATTCCTGCCAGAATTAATTGTATTGCTCACTTATTTCTGGTATTCTTGGGTCCCAGGGGTTACAGATTGTGACCCCTGGAGGGGCAAGAGTGGCTAACATTCATTCATGTCAGTTCCAAGTTTTTTAGATACAAGGGAAAGCTATTCCTTAAAGAAGAAGTGACTCCTTAGGGAGTTGGAGTGGTTATAGGGCGTGACTTCTTCCCATTCATGGTCACAAACAAAAATGAGCCCAGCTGGGGCACCAACAGAAGCCCTGCCGAGTGTGATGTTTACGCTTCGTTGCCAGGTTGAGTCTATAGAGATATTTTCCGCCTGTTCTCGTGGTGGTGGTTGAACAATCTTTGTTTTCTAGAAGAGGGTAATACTATCACCTTCCCAGATCAGGCAGTTGTTTTTCCTTTGTGTGTTCCTACCCAGGGGAAGGTACCATATATGGTCTTTTCACTTACAAATGGCATCTCATTTACCTCCCTGTGGTCTTGGAAACTTGGCAACTGGAGTTGGATCAGAGCACCGCAGAGACGCTTCCACTTTTGTGTCATTAATGCAAGAGTGGATGCAGAAGTTAGAGTTATGAGTGCACTGGAGATATACCGAACTTCCCGGATTCAGATAATAGTGGTCAGGGCAGGGAAACAGCAGAGTTCAGGTGGGATCCACTAAGTGGGGGAGAGTTCCACTTCACAAGTAGGGGTTTGGGTATTTTGGGATTGCTATGGTTAATTAGGAAGTCTGGGGACATGGTCCTGAGATTTTCCAGGTAGGTCAGAAGATGAAACTCTCTATCCTGGGGGTGTTGATGACAAATCTAGCAACTGTAAAGATGATTCTATGATACTACAATTTTTGAAATATTTACTGTAGAATTGTGTCCACCCTCCCCCTCCACATACACACTGGCTTAAGTTAATTAGAAGAGCAAACAGAATTAACAGTGGCATCATGGTATCTGATTGGGTCTTAGAGTGGCCTCTATATCCAACAAGCCCACAGGAGATGTTTCCCAGCAGGAGGTGGCTGGTTAAAGCCATAGAAAAGAAGTACTACAGTCCGGAAGAAGTGCAAGATTAACGCTCCTATTCCCATCTACAGCATTACATTACCTCTTCTGGCTGAGTGTTGATTATTTTAAATAGGTAGCAGAGGTCTTCCAAAGCTTTACTGATATTGGTTGTGGTTGCAGTGTCCTTCCTTTGTGCCTGTGACTCATAAGAAACAGGTTTAATCCTGGATCTGTGTGCCCAAGTAGGTGTCCCCTGAAGTTTAACAGCAGTGGGGGTACTTAACAATACCTGATAAGGGCCCTTCCATTTTGGTTGTAATTGATTCTTGGGGGATCCTTGTCTTTACCTTGTCTTTAAGGTTTTAGCAAGACTAATCTCCTGGTTGAACAGGAGAGCTATCTTTTCCTTTGTGGGGAAGGACAGTATTTTATTTTTATATTGGAGGACCTTTTGAACCTGTCCTAAATTCTAAAGGGGAGGTGGAATGTTCATATAGGTAATTACTACAAGCCAAGACCACAGCAGCTCAACACATAAAATCCATAGACAAATCAGTTTTACAACCCCATTTCCTAGCTTCTAGTTCTTGGCTTCCATACTGCTCAAAAAGACTTCAAGGGCCAGTGAGTGCCCGCCCACCTCCACATTCATCCACACTGTGCAGATGACTTACACAGACCATCTACAACGTGGTTGAATTTCCTAACATGTTCTATACTACCTCTTTCTTAAATAACCCGTTATTTTACTCTAGGATAGGAATTTACAAGATTTCTCCACATATAAAATTACTCTTTCTTTATGTCCTTCCTTGCAAAACAAACAAAAAATACATTTTCTATTCATAATGTTCTTTACATCTCTCTTTTCTACTCACTGGTTCACTTGTGTTTTGAACCTCCCATTTAATAACTTCTGGATTAGACAAAAAAATTTTTCTCGATAAAGAATACATTTCTTCAGCACATTTTATTTAAACCTAGGAAGGAAGAAATTGTGAACTTCGCACTAGACATTGTCATTCTATAGATGAGAACCATTCTACCTTTTTGATTTTAAACCACACATTAAGCATATCCCATTTATGTGTATTTAATTATTTCACTTTTAACTGTTTTATGTAGATCACCGAGAAGCAAGATACCATGCAAAGCTAGTCACCATTTAAAGCCATTTTAACCATTTTGAAGCCTATGAACATCAGTGACTTACCTAGGTAAAAATCCTAAAGTTAAATTTTAGAAGATACAAGATTCTCTTCAAACTAATAAGCTTTCACTAGTCTTATTTGTTGAATGAGAGTTCTTTTATCTAGAAGCCAATTTGATAGCACGCTAAACACAACACATATCACAATACATGTACATATACCCAGAAACGTATTAAATAAAACAACCTATACAAGACAACTGGGTTCGAGTTGTTTACAGAACTGGGACCCATCTACCTGGCCAAATTTTGTTTGTCCTGATAGGTATGGAAAACAGGAAGAGGCAGGACAGGGAATCCCATAGCATCAACTGAAAAGGGGAGGGAGCAAATTGCATTGCTCAAAAGGAGATTCTGGAGTTCCCAAGCCACTGGAGCACACACCCAGCAGTGGAAGTACCAAGGAAAAATGTTCAGGCAGCTGCTTATCTGCCACTATGGAAAGCTGTCCTCTGGGACAGTAAACAGCTCACTGGGGCTAGTAGAAGAAGGTTAGCTCTAGTATTGATGGAAGCTTTTTGTTGTTATTGTTCTCCCTCACCAGAGCAGTTAGGACATTCTCATTGCCAGGGGCCCTTTTGCTTATAGTATGCACAGTGAGTCTGGCCTAGGGTTCGCCAAGTCAGGGGCTCTTGTCCAGGCATCCCAGATGCCAATTTTGTAACATTTTCTCAAGATGAGTAACCCTGAGGGGGAAGGGGGCTTAACAATTGTACTTGTTGGCTATTTCTTTTTACTCCCATTTTGCCCTGTCCGTATTGTTGTAAACTTTAAAGGCTATATTTAAGCATTGTCTCGTAGGACTTGAAGGTCCTATTGTTGCTTTTTGTAGATTCCTCCTAATGTCAGGAGAAGATTAAATGATAAAATGTGTACCCAGGAGAGCTTGCCCTTTTGGAGTGTCTGGGTCTGCATTAGTATATTTCCTGAGTGCTTCAACGAAATGACCCTGAAACTGAGCAGGATTTTCATCTTTTCCCTGAGTTATTTCTTTCACCTTGTCATAATTGACTGGCTTAACCACACACTTTTTCCTCTCCTTTTTTTTTCCCACACAGCACAGCAAGCGGATGACAATATTTGTAAGTCATGGCAATTTAAAGAACATGGTCAACGTAACAAACTCTTGTATAAGCTTTTCTGGATTATCTGAAAACTGGCCAATTCTTTCCTTTTATAACGTCCAATTAGACACAGAAAATGGCATATGTACTCTTTGAGCGTTCCCTCATTTCCATCAGCTACTTCCCACAGCGGACACAGGCTTGACTTTAGGGGCTGATATGGGGCCGCACTCCTGGTGTACTGGTTGGGCTCATTTTCTTGGGCAGCGGACGGTATAGGCTAGGGCTAGTTGGATAAGGGGGAAAGGTGCCTGTTGATATTGGGGTGCAATCTTTCATAGAATTGGTGAGAACCCCCACTCAGGAATGGGGGACTGAAGAGACTCTGGGGAGGCTTGTAAACTTTCTATGGGGAGCAGCGAGCTGGGGCTCCCTCATGCATGGCATTCTAATGCCTGGGAGTAATGTGATCCAGTATAGAGCCATGAAAGTCTGTACATAAGGGATTTCTTCCCCTTTTCCTTCTCTTTTACAAAATAAGGCTAATCTTAAAATATCATTATAATATATAGAACCATGTTTAGGCCAGATATATTCGTCATCTAACTTGTATTTAACCCAAATGGTGTTGCAATACGAAATGAGTTTCTTTTTCTTTAAGCCAAATTTGAATTTGCTCCAATAGCTTAAAAGACACCCTAGTGGCGAGTCCCTTGGGATGCTCCTTGTCGTCCCCATGCCTAGTAAGGATCTCTACAGAGGGTTTTAAGTAGCCTAAGTTTAGCAAAAGCCTAGTTACTTTTCCCTCTTAAATTCCCGTGTTCTTTAAAGGTGTAAATATAGATAGCAAGGTGTTATGAAAATGGATTATGAGCTGCAAATGGGCAGTCGAATGTTGAGCCTCAATTCCATAGAGATCCAGAGTTGGGTGGAGAGAGGGGCTAAACAAATGGAGGAAGGGAAAGGGGTAAACAGCGTTGCCCAAGGGGAGACCTGAGAGGCTCTGACTTGCTGGAGAACCTATCCAGTAGTGGAGACACTGAAAAAACTATTGGACTGGCCACTTGTCTACCACTGTAGGTGGCTGACTGCCAGGCCAGGAGCCTGGGAGCTCCCAATTCCTTTGACCAAGAGCAGCTTAAGCAAGGGAGTTATAAGACAGTACACAGGAAGGAGCCTGCAACTGGCTATTAGGAAAATAATACTCCTAACTTCAGGGTGGAAAAAGACAAGATCAGTATTGGCCTAGTGAAAGGGGTATAACCCACAATCCTAGAGGAAATGTCAGTGCTAAAAATCCCAGAGCATCTGGAGGGTGGCCTATAACACCGATGCTGAGAACCCAAAATGCCTGTGTTTCAGCCAACGAGGATGCCCTCACCAAAGCAGCAGTGCACAGCAGTGCCAAAAACCCTGGGGCACCCAGGGGGCGGCCAACCTGGTGAACCCAAGACGAGGTTACAAAACATAGAACAACGTGACTCTGGTATCCCAGAGTCAACACAACAGGGGACCTCTCACAACCAAGTTTCCTGCCTTAAATGATTGCCCAAATACAGTTAACAGAAAGTCAAAAGCAAACATAAGACTCCAAACAAGACATACATATTAGGACTGAAAATGAAAGCGAAGTGGAGCAATAAAATGGAGTCAGAGGAGAAAGAACCAGGTAAAGGGGTGGCAAGGATGTGCTTCAAGGTACCTAAACTGTGGGGAACTGACCACTTAGCCAAAGGCTTTTATTTCCTAGCTTACCTGATATTATTGGTGGAGGTTGCAAAGGGGACACCCACCCATCCAACAGAAGACAAAATGGCGCCAACTGGTCTTCCACGTGGGACCCAGGTTCAGGTCTCTCCAGGTTCCCCAGCTTGGGGGTGCTCAGCTTCTGTGTAGGGGGCTGGCACAGGGACCAGTAACCCACCAAGCCTGCTGGTTGGAGCGGTGGGTCCCACACGAGGCAGCTGCACTATGGACACGTGGCTGTCCACTCAGTTTCACCATCTGCCAGGGAAAGATGATGGCTGTGAGAAGAGGCACTGGTTAGGGTTATAGCTCGGTAGTGTTGGCAGCTCTTTGTTGTTACTGCCTCAGTGTTACGGCTCTTACATCCTCAATCACAGACTGTTTCACCTTCTCTTGCTGTCTTGCCAACGGCTGTCTCTTGTCTCTCACCAATTGCTGCCTCTCTGTCTCCACTGTCTCGCCTCTCTGCCAATTGCCACCGTCTCTGCTGTCCTTGTCCCTTTGCTGGTTGCCAGATGATGCAGGACAGACAAGCCCCAAAATTGGGGCTCAGGCTGGGAGGGTTCTTGGATTTGCCCAAAAATTCAAGGGTGAGCTGGTGGTGTTAGGCAGCAGCTTTCCTGGAGGCAGCTGTGTACAGCAGCGCCAGAGATGCTGCTCCTTGCAGATCAGGGCTGCTCCATAGGCTGTGTGCCTTGAGTAGCAGCTCAGAGGCAGTTCTGCAGTCATATTTATACCTACCTTTAACTATATGCAAATCAATGGGTGGTTTATGCAGATACTTCTAGGATGAGGGTGGTAACTTTAGGACCATTCGGTCATTGCCATGGAAAGGTCTGGGTGTTGTCATGGAAACGGTAAACTGACATGGCATGCTGGTGGGTGTGTCCTATGGAAAACTGCATCTGCCCTGACCTGTTTTAGCTAGTTCTCAGTTTGGTCCTATGTCCAAGCCCTGCCTCTGGAATCAAGTCCCACCTCTTGCCTCACCAGGAGTTGCAGGTAAGAGTGTGTCATGGAGGAGGTTATAAATGTGGGCCACTGAGGCCCACTGCCCCCTGAGGAACTCTGAGAGGTGACATCAGATAGACTCAGCTGTGCTGACTAGGGGGCAAGGCAGGTGGGCCTTATCACCCCCTCCTGCCAACCATGGGCAGAGGGCAGCTCCCAGGGGGTCTACTCTTCAGGATTTCTGGCTCAATAGCTGGCCAAAGAAATCATTTGCAGAGAGTCATAGGTGCTTGCATTTAGAGGCTATAGAGTCAAGTGCCCAGGAAGGGTGTGGCCAGCAGTTTGCTGCAGCTACTGTGTGCCTAGAACAGCCACTGTATGCTACAACCATGACTGGCACACGTTAGGATGATATTTGAGGAATGAAAGATTGAATATGTTCTACCACTGTATTTGAGAGCATTATTTTGCCCCTGGCATCACAAAACAGAGTTTTAAAACTGTTCTTTAAAATCCTAACCTGCTAACAGGCTCTAGAATCTTAACTCATGAAAGCGTCTGTGAGTTTGGAGTGTGTCTGTCATTGCTGTGTAGTACTTTGAACTTTTACTGGAAGGTGAAGATGTGATGTGTGTAGATACTGAGCAAGAGAAAATGGGTGGGGGGGCAAAGGGTGATTGTGTCTGAGGTTATAAACAACCACAAAACCACCTTTGAGAATTGAGTGCTCCGAATGTAAGAGCTTGCAAACCCTTTAGAATGGTTGGGCTTTGTATCCTTGACTGTCAGCACAGCAAAGTTGCAAGCAAATGTTAAATTCCTGACCCGCTACCACTTAGATGTAATCCATCAGAAAGTTTACCAAAGTATAGCTCCCACAGCTTTTGTATACATAAGAATTTACTATGTAATAGTTCGGTTATATTCTGTATAACATCAGTTCTTAAGTACACACACATTTTAAAAGTATGTAATATTGTTATTATCCTTCCATTAGTCAATAGATGTACATTTTGGCTTAACCCTGTAGTCCAGGGGCAACTTCTATGATCCCTTCTTCTTGCTCTTTGCACCCAAATAGGAGAGAAGGCAGTGCCATTCAGGAAGGTCGGGCTGCAGGCACCTGTGGGCCGTATTGATAGAGGGCGGAATCACTCTGTGCCCAGCAGAACCCATGTCTTCCCCTCCATGTCTGAGCTGGTGCTTCACTTGGGGCCTGCTCATCTCTGTCTCCGTGGACATATGCCTCATTGCCTGGGTTTATGAACCATGAGGCTAAGTAAAGAATTGAAAACTCTCAATATTTGTGTTCAGGCCTAGGGAAAGGCAGGGTGTTCCATGGTTGGCAGGCCTATGCAAACCACCCCAGAGTCCAAGGAAGCCGAGTGGCCGAGGAAGAGGCCAAATCCAGTTTCTCAGAGAGAAATATTTAATAGGGACTTATGAATGGGAGCCATGCCTGTGTCTCAAGTGGTGGCGAGACGAGATGGTGGATTCCCACCCATCACCCCCCAGACCCAGGGCTTACATACTGTAAGGAAGGAATGTCTAGGGCAGTCATAGGAAAAGGCAAGAATCCTATGTGAATCTGCCTAAGGGCAGGATTGTCTGAGCTAAGGGCAGGATTTACCAATAAGTAGTTTCTCTTACATAAGGAACAATAGATAACAGAAACCTTAGAAGCCTTCCAGGAACTGGGGTCAATCAGAAGTCAACACGGTGGTGGGCATCCAAGGATGGAGTTGCTTTAGCCTCTACACAGGGGCCTGTTCAACCTCAACCTCAACCTTAAGCCTCATGCTCCAAGCCAGCATCAACAGGGTTCTTCCTGGGGCCATTGGGTTTTAGCACAGCCAATGCCACACTGGTTACTTGGTTCCTTAGCCCTGTAATTGTCTCAGAGGCCTGCCCAGAGGACTGATTGGAGGCCAGCAGTCTTGCTCCTGTGGCCAAACAGCATCTTCTTGTGTCCCTTAAGAGTTTTGAAGGTATTTTTACATTATCTTCTACCTGGATGCTGTTGATAAGTCTGATGCAATTGTAATTCCTGATTCTCTGTATATGAACTGTTTTCTTTCCCTCCGGAAACATGTGAAATATTCTCTATGTGGTATTTGGAAATTTCTTGTTGATTTGTCTTAGTCTGGGTCTTTAAAAAAAAAAATGCTGGGTACTTGGTGAATCTTTTCAGTCTAGAAACTCATAACGTTCACTTCTGAGAAGTTGTCTAGTAATTGCCTATTCTCTCTTATTGGACCTCCCATTGTTCAGATGCTGCACCTTCTAGTCTGGTCTCTCTGGTTCCCTTGTCAGTCTTTTTGGTTCTCCTCTCCATTTTCATTTCTGCCACCCATATTTTAGTTGTCAGGATCACTTTCTTTTTCTCTGAATGCTTCTCTTTTTGTTGTTGTTGTTGTTTGTTTTCACCTTATTCTTGTTTCAAAGTTGTACATCTTCTCATATTTCTCTGAGAAAATTATGATTTTGCTTAACATTTGCTTTCTGCTTCCTGCTTTTTATCCGTCTCCTCCAAGTTCCTTTTTTCGGTGTGTTTGTCATGGTCTTTGTGTCTCATGCTAGAGACTTTCCTCAACTATCATGATTATTGGCTGTCTCTTTGTATTTAAAAGAGAAGCATTAAAATTTGATTGGAAGTTAAGGACTGTATGGAGAACAAGGTATAGAAAATATTTTCATTGTTTTATTAGTCAGGGTTCTCTAAAGGAACAGAACTAATAGGAGATAAAGACAGAGATAGAGATATAGACATAGATATAGATAAAGGGGAGTTTTTTAAGGATTAACTTACACAATCACAAGGTCCCACAATAGGCTGTCTGCAAACTTGAGGAGCAAGGAGAGCCAGTCTGTGTCTCAAAACTGAAGAATTTGGAGTCCAATGTTCAAGGGCAGGAAGTGTCCAGCATGGGAGAAAGACGTAGGCTGGGAGGCTAGGCCAGTCTCTCCTTTTCACGTTTTTCTTCTGCTTTATATTCCCTGGCAGCTGATTAGATGGTGCCCTCCAGATTAAGGGTGGGTCTGCCTTCCCCAGCCCACTGCCTCAAATGTTAATCTCTTTTGAGAACACCCTGACAGACACACCCAGGATCAATACTTTGTATCCTTCAATCCAGTCAAGTTGACACTCAGTATTAACCATCACAAGTCCGCCCTTGTCAACTTGAACCCATGCACATCTCCTGAGATCATACATAATCTTCAAATAAAGACAATAATGAGGTCATAATTATGCCTAACATAATACAGCTATTCTTTGTACAACCTGAAACACACCAGTCCCCAACCCAAATACTATTACATAAAGTTAACAATACTTAAATGCTGATTTGAAGTCTATAAATCTTATGTCACATGCTAAAGGAAAAAGGAAATAAAATGAAGATATTTTCTTAGTACAAGTATAAACATGCACAAACATGTTTTTAACAAAACAAGGAAAAAATACTCATGACAATTACAGCCCTTGTTTCTGCAGCTGGTCACGTGGTTGTAGCCGGTATTGATGACTGCCTTCTTCTACTACCCATTCTGTATTCCCTTTGCCTTCAGGAAACACCTCAGCAGGTCGTGGTTTTTTTCCTGGTGGAATGACCCAAACCTTCATTCCTGAAGGATCTGGGCCATTTGTAGTCCTGCCTGGATTGGGCTGTTGTAGTTTCCCATTGGCCTTAATCACAGGGCATGGTAATACTAAGAGATGCCCTAATGGATCTCCTGTATTCCATGCATACTCTTCCTTACCTCCATTGTGGAGCAGTAGACTGATTTCATCTTGACAGTCCATGTCAGTCACCCCAGCCAACACTGTAAGTCCCTTCTTAGCTTGTTGACTTCAAGGTAGGAGGAGCCCAAAGTGTCCGGATGGGAATCTGAACTTCCAGTTTAATGGGATCGTTGTTGTGTCTCCTGGTGGCAGTGTTCCTCCCTCTGGAACTAAGACCTCTAGGCCAGCAGAACGTAATGTTGTGGGAACAGGAAGCAAAAGTTTTGCTACTTAATCACTAGGGGTGATGGTGAGTGGTGCCACTTCCACTTCCACACCTTGATTCCTGGACCCGTGAATCCTGGCTACGGGAGAAACAGGACCATATATTAGACGCTGATTCAGAGCATACACGGCCTTCTGGAGAACTTTGTCCCAGCCATGCAAAGTATTGTCACCTAGTTGGCATTGTAATCGTTACTTCAAAAGGCCATTCCAACATTCTGTCAATCCAGCTGCTTCAGGATGATGGGGAGAACATGGTAAGACCAGTGAATTCCACAAGCATGAGCTCACTGCCACACTTCTTTAGCCATAAAATGAGTGCCTTGGTCAGAGGCAATGCTGTGTGGAATACCATGATGGTGCATAAGGTATTCCATGAACCCACAGATGGTAGTCTTGGCAGAACCATTGCGTGCAGGATAGGCAAACCCATATCCGGAGTAAGTGTCTATTCCAGTGGGAACAAACCTCTGCCCTTTCCATGATGGAAGGGATCCAATATAATCAACCTGCCTCCAGGTAGCTGGCTGATCATCCCTAGAAATGGTCCCATATCAAGGACTCAGTGTTGGTCTCTGTTGCTGGCAAACTGGGCACTCAGCAGTGGCCGTAGCCAGGTCAGCCTTGGTGAGTAGAAGTCCATGTTGCTGAGCCCATGTGTAACCTCCATCCCTGCCACCATGGCCACTTTGTTCATGGGCCCATTAGGCAATGACAGGGGTGGCTGGGGAAAGAGGCTGAGTGGTGTCCACAGAATGGGTCATCCTGTTCACTTGATCATTAAAATTCTTCTCTGCTGAGGTCACCCGTTGGTGAGCACTCACATGGGATACAAATATCTTCACAATTTTTGACCACTCAGAGAGGTCCTTCCACATCCCTCTTCCCCAAATTTCTTTGTCACCAATTTTCCAATCATGCTTCTTCCAAGTCCCTGATGATCCAGCCAAACCATTGGCTACGGCCCATGAATCAGTATATAATTGCACATCTGGCCATTTCTCCTTCCATGCAAAGTGCACACCAGGTGCACTGCTTGAAGTTCTGCCCACTGGGAAGATTTCCCTTCACCGCTGTCCTTCATGGATGCTCTAGAAAGGGGCTGTAGTGCTGCAGCTGTCCATTTTCGGGTGGTGCCTGCATATCATGCAGAACCATCTGTGAACCAAGCCCTAGTCTTCTCTTCCTCTGTCAACAGATCATAGGGAACTCCCCGTGAGGCCATCAGTACAGGCTGAGGGAGAGAAGGCAGGGTGGCAGGAGTGGAGACCATGGGCATTTGAACCACTTCCTCATGTAATGTACTTGTGCCTTCAGGATCTGCTCGAGCCCGATCGCCTATTTACCACTTCCATTTGATGATGGAGTGCTGCTGTGCATGACCCACTTTATAGCTAGATGGGTCAGAAAGCACCCAGTTCATGATAGGCAGTTCAGGTCACATGGTGACTTGATGTCCCATAGTCAGACATTCAGTTTCCACCAAAGCCCAGTAACAGGCCAAGAGCTGTGTCTCAAAAGGAGAGTAGTTATCTGCAGAAGATGACAGGGCCTTGCTCCAATATTCTAGAGGCCTCCACTGTTATTCACCTATGGAGGCCTGCCAAAGGCTCCAGTCAGCATCCCTATCTGCCCCTGACACCTGAAGCACCATTGGATCTGCTGAGTCATATGGCCCAAGTGGCAGAGCAGCTTGCACGGCAGCCTGGACCTGTTGCAGATCCTTCTCCTGTTCTGGATCCCACTCAAAACTGGCAGTTTTTCAGGTCACTTGATAAATGGGCTGGAGCAATACACCCAAATGAGGAATGTGTTGCCTTCAAAATCCAAATAGGCCCACTAGGCATTGTACCTCTTTCTTGGTTGTAGGAGGGACCAAATGCAGCAACTTATCCTTCACCGTAGAAGGACTATCTTGACAAGCCCCATATCACTGGATCCCTAGAAATTATGCTGAGGTAGAAGGTTTATCTCCCATCCTCTGGTACATAAATGTCTCACCAACAAGTCCAATGTGTTTGCTACTTCCTGATCACTGGATCCAATCAGCACCATGTCATCAACGTAATGGACCAGTGTGATATCTCATGGAAACGAAAAGAGATCAAGGTCTCTCCGAATAAGATTATGACACAAAGCTGGAGAGTTGATATACCCCTGAGGTAGGACAGTAAAGATGTATTGCTGGCCTTGCCAGCAGAAGGCAAATTGCTTCTGCTGGGCCTTAAGGACAGGAATGAAGAGAAAGGCATTTGCCAGGTCAATGGCTGCCTACCAGGTACCAGGAGATGTGTTAATTTGCCCAAGCAATGAAACCATATCTAGTACAGCAGCTACAATTGGAGTCACCACTTGGTTAAGCTTACAGTAATCCACTGTCATTCTCCAAGATCCATCTGTCTTCTGCACAGGCCAAATGGGAGAGTTGAATGGGGATGTGGTGGGAATTACCACCCCTGTATCCTTCAGGTCCTTGATGGTGGCACTAATCTCTGCAGCCCCTCCAGGGATGTGACATGGTTTTTGATTTACTATTTTTCTAGGTAGAGGCAGCTCTAATGGCTTCCATTTGGCCTTTCTCACCATAATAGCCCTCACCCTACCAGTCAGGGAGCCAGTGTGGGGGTTCTGCCTGCTGCTAAGTATATCTGTGCCAGTTCTGCATTCTGGCACTGGGAAAATGACCACAGGATGAGTCCGGGGACCCACCAGACCGCTGTAAGTTGGACCTGAGCTAAAACTCCATTAATTCCTGACTTCCATAAACCCCTACTTTACTGGAGGACCACAGTGACATTTTGGGTCCCCTGGAATTAACGTCAGCTCAGAGCCAGTGTCTAGTCCCTGAAATGTCTGATCATCTTCCTTTCCCCAGGGCACAGTTACTCTGATAAAAGGCCGGAGGTCTCCTTGGGGAAGGATGGGAGAAAGATTCACTGCATAAATTGTCGGTAATGTAGTGGGATCCTTCCTCAAGGGGACCCGACCTCCCCTTCATTCAAAGGGTTCTGGGTCTGTAAACTGGCTCAAGTCTGGAAATTGATTGAAGGGCCATGATTCTCTGTTTTTATAATTCAAATTAGTCTTTTGTCCATTTGACCTAGAAGTTTTCTGCTTGTATAAATTAAGTAGGAATGCAGTCGGCTTCCTATCAATTTCACTTCTAGGAACACCATGATTAATTAACCAATGCCAGAGCTCTACACGAGTCAGATTATTCTGATTGCAGCTTTGCCTCTGCTGTCCATTGTGGTAGCTATGCCCACCTGACCTTATCATATCTAGTTTTTGAAACATGGCAAGGAAAACGATTCCATGTAACCTGACCATATCAGCTGGATGACTGAATAAAACACCTTCTCAGCTCGCTTTCCTCTGGCCTGAAGCTTTTCGCTGTAGCTGCTTTTGCAACAAAGGACACAGCTGCAGACAGTGAATCCTAAATGGAAGTTTCCTGGGGGACTCTAGGGAAAGCTTATATTTTCCTGATAAAACTGTCAAGTGTGGCCAAGATAATACTTCCCCCGTTTTCTGACTTTAATGAAAATACAAGGCCCTTAACAGAGATAGCTGACTTCTGACTTTGGGAGAGAGGTCAGGGAACAGCAGTGATGCCGATGCTGATGTTTTTGAGATATTGGTCTGATATCACTAGAGGCTTCCTTTACATATTTGAGCCATCCTAAATCTGTAATTTTCTCTTTACTTGTAGCCAAAAATATATTCCAAATGTTTCACCCTCATACTTTTTGAGAAAAAAAAAATAGTTTAATAATAATAAAGTAGCTTAAGGCAATTTCCCATTCTTTTCCTATCTTTAAAGGCAGCAAAGCATGGCAGGACACATCTGAAACTCTGTTTACTGTTGTCTTTGGTGATGTTATTGGCAGGCAGGGCACTTATTTCCAACAGGGAATAAGTGGACCCAGTTAAAGGGATCTCGACTCTGGTCATCAGGAATGGGTCAAGCCCTTCACCATGAGAAGAGCACCAAAGGGAGTTAATATGGGGTTGACCAGAGGTAGGCAGAGGAAGGCCTGTGGGCCAGATCTGGCCAGCTGCCTGTTTTTATAAATAAAGTTTTATTGGAACACAACCATGCTGGTTTGTTTCATATTTCCTGAGGCTGCTTTCACACTGCAATGGCAGAGGTGAGTGGTTGACACAGATACTGTCTCATCAAAGCCTACAGTATTTACTGTCTGGCCCTATACAGAAAAAGCTTGCTGATGTCTGGGTTAGACTGTCAGGTGGTAGAGACTAAGGAGGGAGTGATAAGTCCCCGGCTGGCTACCTGAGGTTTTATCTGTATCAGGAAGCTGCAGGTGGGCTATGTCCAGGCAGTGGCTCAGAAGAACGCTTGAAGTACCCAGAAGGGGAAGGGTTGGCACGTGGACACCAGCCATGCCCAGAGTGAACCGGCTGTGCAGTCAAATACAAAACTTCCCGTCCCTTACACCTCCATTCTCTATTTCAATTTTAGTGAAGTCAGCCACTCCTAGAGTGAACCAACTGTGCAGTCAAATACAAAACTTCCTGCCCCTCACACCTCCATTCTCCATGTTTCAATCCTGGTGAAGTCAGAGGCACAGTCATGAGCAAGGTGGGGAAACAGCAGTAAATCCAACCACAACACCTCTCTTCCCTGACTATAGACCGCCAAGCCTAAATCAGGCCCGTCACGTTGGATGCCAGATGGAAGCTTTGATATGAGATAGGACTGGACTCAAGATGCCTAAAATCAAATGTATGACCACAAAGCTATTTGGAAAATGTAGACTTTGTCCAATATTCCATTCAAGGGTGGAGAAGTATAACTTACATGGCTTGTTAGAAAGCAGTTGTATGGCAAGAGAGGGTTCTATTAAAATGTTATTCCATTATATAATTTCTATGGAGAGGAATTTGGAAATGGCTAGCAAAATTACATACTTTTATCCTTTGACTCAGAAATCCACTTCTGGGCTGGGCGCACTGGCTCATGCCTGTAATCCCAGTACTTTGGGTGGCCTAGGCGGGCGGATCACTTGAGGTCAGGAGTTTGAGACCAGCCTGGCCAACATGGTGAAACCCTGTCTCTACTAAAAAACAAAAACAACAAACAAAAAAATACAAAAATTAACCAGGCATGGTGGTAGACGCCGGTAGTCCCAGCTGCTTGGGAGGCTGAGTCATGAGAATCACTTGAACCTGGGAGGCGAGGTTGCAGTGAGCCCAGATTGTACCACTGCGCTCCAGCCTCCAACCTGGGTGACTGAGTGAGACTCTGTCTCAAAAAAAAAAAAAAAAAAAAAGAAAAAATCCACTTCTGAAAGTCTATACAAACATTCCACTGGGGAAAAATATGAAAAGCAATTCACAAGGCTGTTCACCATGGCACAACTGCCATAGCACATGATTAGAAATAACCCACATGTGCTTTGAAAGGGGACTCGTTGATTAAACTATGGTAAATCTACACCATCGAACATGATATAAATGATTGAGAATATCTTTAAATACTGTAAGTGAGAAAAGCAAGGTAGAGAAAAGAGGACGGATGTCTACCACTGTTCACCTAAGAAGGTGGCATATGGCACGTGGACGTATCTCTCCCAGGAAACTGCAAAACACAAAGGTCCCCAAAGTTAGAGGATGCAGGAAGAAATTAGAATGTCTGAATTTGTTTTGCCTAAAGCAATAAATAATTTGGCTTTAGTAAGTTGTGATAAACACAGGTAACCTCGTTTGGTCCACCCTCCAAGTGTCCTGGTCTTCACTGATGGTGACACACTGTGGAGGTCTGGGGCCTAGGGATCGCTGATTCTGCAGCTCAGTGAGCACAGCTGGTGCTCCCTCAATGTTCTTTTGCTCGCACCCTGCTGGTGGCTTCAGTTTCCAGGATTTGATTGGCATCAGTCTGGTTTGTCTTTTATATTATTTTATGAGACAGAGTCTCACTCTGTCACCCAGGCTGAGTGCCATGGTACAGTCACTGCTCACTGCAGCCTCAGCCTCTCAGACCCAAGCCATCCTCCCACCTCAGCCTCCCGAGTAGCTGGGACCACAGGTGCACACCACCATGCCCAGCTCATTTTTAATTTTTTGTAGTGATGGGGTCTCACTGTGTTGCCCAAGCTGGGCTCAAACTCCAGAGCTCAAGTGATCCTTCCAGCTTTGCCTCCCAAAGTGTTGTGATTACAGGCGTGAGATACCATGCCCAGCCAGTTACGTTTTTTGTTTTTTGTTTTTTTTTTTTTTAAAGAAAATAGAAACATGGTCTCTAAAGATTAGTTACATGTTTTTCTCAGTAAGTCACAGTTCCAGATTTGCTGACATTTATGGTGATAGCAAGTGGCTGGCAGTGGTATGGTACTTAGTAGATATTGAAAAAAATAAACACAGAGCAGGTCCCTTTAAGATGATATTTTAATGCTAAGTGAGAAGCGTAGAATCTCCTGTTATGGAGAAGTCTGTTGAGGATGATATCTGTAAATGTTTACATCATTATTTGATTTCTACTACCAAATGGATTTAAGTTTGCTACCTATAAAAACACCTTGTGGCCAGGCGCGGTGGCTCAAGCCTGTAATCCCAGCACTTTGGGAGGCCGTGGCGGGTGGATCATGAGGTCAGGAGATTGAGACCATCCTGGCTAACACAGTAAAATCCTGACACTACTACAAATACAAAAAACTAGCTGGGCGTGGTGACATGTGCCTGTAGTCCCAGCTACTTGGGAGGCTGAGGCAGGAGAATCGCTTAAACCCAGGAGGCAGAGGTTGCAGTGAGCCGAGATTACGCCACTGCACTCCAGCCTGGGTGAGACTCTGTCTCAAAAAAAAAAAAAAAAAAATTAAAAAATAACCACTTTTGAACCCTTAACTTGAAAACAGAATTTTCTATCTATGTAAAAATCTTGCTTGTGTTAAAAAAAAAAAAAAAAAAAAAAAAAAAGATAAGCAGTACTTTCCGGTTAGTTTGCTAGTGTTACTGATTGACATTAGGAAAGTTTGAAAGTTGACTATTCCTAATTTCCATTTTACAGATGAGGAAACTGAAGCACAGATCAGCTATATGGCTGAGGTAACCCCATTCATGAGGGCAGAGCCAGGATTTGAAAGCAGGTTGGCTGATCTCCCACTGTGTGCCTGAACCAGTGTACTAAGCTGCCTCTTGTGTGTTTTATAAATTTCAAAATGTATGTGATGTACAAAGGGAGGATATGCATAAGGGGTAGATATATACACACACAGAAGTTAAATACTCAGAAATATTTATTTTTATTTTTGAGACAGAGTCTCACTCTGTGGCCCAGGCTGGAGTGCAGTGGTGCAATCTCGGCTCACTGCAGCCTCTGCCTCCTGGGTTCAAGCAATTCTCATGCCTCAGCCTCCCGAGTAGCTGGGAATACAGGCATGTGTCACCACACCCGGCTGATTTTTGTATTGTTAGTAGAGGCAGGGTTTTGTCATGTTGGCCAAGATGGTCTCTAGCTCCCGGCCTGAAGTGATCCGCCCACCTTGGCCTCCCAAAGTGCTGAGATTACAGGCGTGAGCCACTGTGCCCAGCCCCCAAAATATATCTTTTTTGATGGGCTGGTTTATCCCCAAATTCTCAAAGTCACTTGTCACTGAGAATTCTGAAGCCTTGCAGGGAATGATGGGGCCAGTCTGATTCAAGAGAAATGGCCTGTTTCTGAGTTGAGTCACAGTGTATCTGGGTACTCAGGCTAGATCCTAGAACATCACAGATGCTCAGGAAGGAGGCATTCACCTGTCTGTTCCTGACAGGGCTTTCTGGCTGCCTGCTTCAATAAGCTCCTCTACCAAAGCAGTTCCAGATAGAATTGAACAATCTTTTTAAAGCATAAATATCAGCTTCCAACAGGGATCTCCATGCAATCTCTACTCTGCAGGTGGTGTATTTGACTCCTGTTTCCAGCTAGCTGGTGTGAACACACCCACTCGAGTTTTAGCACCGCCGCCTTTGTTTTGTTTTGTTTTGTTTTGTTTTGTTTGTTTTTAGTTTTAATGAGTACTGCTAGCAAAAACAGATGCCTTCTGGAGGTTCAACCAAATAACCATCATCCTTCTAGGCAACTTGGGTGATTTGTTGGTGGCTCTCTGTGTGCTCTCTATCTATCTATCTATCTATCTATCTATCTATCTATCTATCTATCTATCTATCTATGATACTTTAAGTTCTAGGGTACATGTGCACAACGTGCAGGTTTGTTACATATGTATACATGTGCCATGTTGGTGTGCTGCACCCATTAACTCGTCATTAAATTAGATATATCTCCTAATGCTATCCGTCACCCCAGCCCCCGACCCCACAACAGGCCTCGGTATGTGATGTTCCCCACCCTATGCTCAAGTGTTCTCATTGTTCAACTTCCACCTACGAGAACATGCCATGTTTGGTTTTCTGTCCTTGCGATAGTTTGCTCAGAATGATGGTTCACCACCTTCTTTTTCAACAGGAACCCTCTCAGAGGTCAAGGTGCTGCCCAGCATCTTCTCCTCTTTCCTTCTTGTGGTGCCGGGAGGAGCTGGCTGCCGGAATCCCTTCCTCATCTTCCTCCACCTGTGCCTTCCTACCCTCCCTCCCTGCCTCCTTCTGGAGGGGGCTCCAGGGAGGAGGGGAAGGCTAGCAAGGAGGAAGAACTGAGCTCTGCTGGCAGCTACTCAGGGGTCTGCAAGGTGCTGAGGATGCCGCTGGGGGTGGCAATGGGGTTCTGCCCAGCACCTGGACTGGAAGTGTCTTGTCTGGGTGCCCCAGTGAAAGTGGCACCACCCAATGTCCTCCCCCTGTGGTTGCCCAAGGAGTAGGGCATTTTCCTGGGGCAGCTTCCTTCTGTCCTGTGCCAGGGAGGCCAGCTTCCAAGAGTGGTTCAGGCTTCCTTTTCTTTTGGCTTCTAATTCAGCTCAGAAGGGCAAGAGAAAAGCCAGTACATGGATCCCACTCACCTTTCCTACTTGTTCTAGCCAGGCTTTGATTCCCTCCTCACCTCCAGCCTCTGAAAGCGGGGCCTCTCCAAGCCCTGCTTTCACTGGCAGACAAAGTGGTGTGCGCCCTACCCCCTCGGGCCAGGGGCAGGGATGGCTGCCATTGTTGCGGGTCTCTTATGCCCTGCTAACACCTCCACGAATAGCCCTTCCATCAAAACCTCTTCTGGGGAGCACTGGAGTAGAATTCTCTTTCTGGTTGGACTCTAATAAATACAGCTGGTGATCATTATTTCAGAATGAAACTTTGTTTAGTTTATGAGTCTGTCCAGATATTTTGATCATTTAAATACAGATTTTAGTTGACCTCGGTTTGTAGAGAATGGACTGGGCTGTAGAAACTTAGAAGTCAAGCGAATGTGGACTCCGCTATCTTCATTGCTATCTTCTATTACTATGGATGTTGGATTAGGTGCACCCATGAGGTCCTGGATTGAAACCCCATGTTCTGCAGGTCTCAGGGCCTCTTCCCTGCGCTGTGCTAGCCCGGCCCCCTGTGATGGACTGAATTGTGTCCCTCAAATTTATATGTTGAAGTCCAAACCTCCACTATTTCAAAATATGACTGTTTTTGTAGCTGGGGCCTTACAAGAGGTCACGAAGTTAGAATGTGGCCATGAGAGTGGGCCCTGATCCTGTCTGACAAGTGTCCTCATATAGGACATGCAGAGACACACCAGGGATGTGCACAGAGGGACCGCCATGTGAAGCAGCAGCAAGAGGAGCAAGAGGACGGTCATCTGCAAGCCAAGGGGGAGGCCACCTGCCCACACCTTGATCTGAGACTTCTGTCCTCCAGAACCATGAGAAGATATGTGTCTGTTGTTTAAGCTGCCCAGTCTGTGGTGCTTTGTTCTGGCAGCCTGCGCTGACTCACAAACCCACTTCTATCCTAGGCCCCTACTGGGTTCAGGCATGCACAGCCAGGCCAGCTCAGCCACTGTCCGCATTCACAGCCTCCTGCAGCTTCCACTGCTCAGGTATCCTGGTCCCAGCCTTCTTAGTTGGGCATTGCTCACCAGACCATTTTATGTGGGCAGGAATGAGGAGACAAGGAGGGCGTTCAGGGACACAGTTGCCTCTCTGCTGTCATACCCTACCTGCCTTATCCTCTGGACCATGCACAATGTTTATCATAGGAAGTTTTTTGTTCTTTGGGAAATGCATATTAATATAACAGATACATACTTAGTATCCACAGTGTCCCAGCAGCCCTACAGCTCTGATCATAGTAGAGGTGGTTTTAAGAGAAATGCATTAAATAGAGTTGAGTTTGTTTTTCACAAATCAAGACACATCCACTTGGGGCCAAGTTGTGACATTCAGGTGAACCTGAAAGTTATGGCTTCTTTTATAGCCAGTTATCCAAGGGCTGAGACCATCGAACTGCCTGCCTTCTGAGCACTCGAAGCAAAAAGGATTGGAATGTTTGATACAAAACCCAGCACTTAAAACCTATGAGGCTTTCAGCTGTGACTCTTACTGTCTCGCCTCCGTCTGGGAAGTTCATTGATCTTCAAAACCTGGCAGGCTCCTCGGGGGAGAGAAAATTTAAGATGGAGCAGTCAACTCAAATCCCTCTTCGGTCCAAGAGCCGAGAGGTGCAATGTGCAGCTAGTTAGGAACATACGAACATCCTCCCAAGGAGCTGCAAGACCCTTTTGTGTGTAAATCTAAATTCAGGAAATTATGTGGTGAAATGGGTTTTTTCAAAGTTTGCACTTAGGCCCTTTTCCAAAGAAAATCTGTGTTGACAGTGGAGGGAGAAAATGTTTGACGTTAATTGATGAGGGTTTTAAGCAGTAATCAGTATTTCCCAAACTAGCAAACCCAGCATGTTTTAGGGTCATTGTCAATGATAAAAATTAAAATTTGGTTGTTGCAAAACTTTGGTTGAATGCTAGCCACTGGAGGCCTGGTGTTAGATGAACAGAGCATATTGGGATGCTAAAAAATATTAAGTGCATATCCCATCTTTGTCTGATATTGGTTTTTATATAATTTCTGCTTTAGGACATTGTGAAATCATGTAAGACAGTTTTCAGTATAAATTATTTTCAAAAGTCTTTGTGCTAAATGATCAGGCATGACCGTAGTGAGTTGTTTGTTATTTGTTATGGTTAATGCTTAGTTGCCATGTGCAGAAATTGATGGTTAGATGTTTGATTAGGGGATTGTTGAAGGTGGTGTGAGGGCTGGATATTGACTCTAGATGAGTTTTTGAGATGCTACCATGATGAGGAAGGAGCAGGAAATCATATCACACGACCAATGCTTGGAGGATTTCAAGGGGGTGTACAGCCCACCCACCTCCACCGCAGAAGAGGGATGCCATGGGTCCTAGGCAGGAAACACTCTACACTCAGCAAGCTGCCAGCCAGGTAGAAGAGGGCGTTATTGCAGAGGACAGGCTGGGGTCTGCTGGCAAGCAGTAGGGGATGGGAAATAGCCAACTGGAAGTTTCCTGGGGACAGGCACCAAGTCCCTTTCACTAGCTGTTTATTTCAGGATAGGCCATCGCTCCTGGCCCTGGTCAGGTCCTCAACAAATACTGTGCAATTAAACTGAGAAAGGGAGAATGTGGTGAAAAATATGCCCTAAAACTCTAACAAGCGGCCAGGTGCGATGGCTCACGCCTAGTAATCCCAGCACGCTGGGAGGCCGAGGCAGGTGGATCACAAAGTCAGGAGATTGAGACCATCTTGGCTAACACAGTGAAACCCTATCTCTATAAAAATACAAAAAATTAGCCGGGCGTGGTGGCGGGCACCTGTAGTCCCAGCTACTTGGGAAGCTGAGGCAGGAGAATGGCGTGAACCCAGGAGGCAGAGCTTGCAGTAAGCCAAAATCATGCCACCGCACTCCAGCCTGGGCGACAGAGCGAGACTCCGACTCAAAAAAAAAAATTGTAACAAGCTAGGTCCTAAGGTAATGCACTTCCCATCACTGAGAAACCCAGCAGAAACTCTGTCACTTCTGTGTGCTGATAGACAGCAGTGCAGTCACTGGGAGATGGGACCAATTGGTGCTCCCCAGACCTGGCTGGTCAGCAGTTACCTGGGGACCTGGTTAAACATATAGATTCCAGGCAGCATTCTCTGGGCTGGAGATGTATATATATTTTTAAGTGTCTGAGGTGATTCCAGTGATCAGCCAGGACAAAATGATGACCCTGAAGATTTTCATGTTTCTTAATAAAATCTAGTGCAGTGACTGAGTTTGGTTATTGTTTTGGTGGAGAAGTTACTGTAATCCGCATATGACTGCAAGCATTTGACAAATCGGTATTTCATGGACACGTGATACTTGCCTGGTCCTGTTCTAGGCACCAAGCATCCAGTAGGTGCAACAGTCACCAAAAATCCTGCCTTCTTGGAGCTTACTCTTTCATGAAAGGGACAGGCAGGACAACATGTTGTAGGCAGGGTGATAGAGACTATGAAAGGAGGGGGATAGATGCTATGAAGAACATTACCACACTGGCAAAGGAGTGTCAGCGGTAGGGAAGTGTCACAAATTCATAATTATCATGGCCAGGGAAAGCATCTCCAGTGAGGGAGCTCTGGAGCAGAGACCTGAAAAAAGAGGGGTGGGAGAGCAAGGTGCATGGAGAAGGGTGTCCAGGCAGAAGGAAGAGCCAGCACGACGGCCCTGAGGAGGAGCTGTGCTCCTGTGCTGGAGGAACCCAAGGCAGCCTGTGGGGTGGAGCATGGAAGGTGAGCTGTGGGGAGGAAGGCTGGAGGAAGGAAGGGGAGTGCTGTTGATGAGAGTTGCCTGGCTGCGAGGGTGAATGAGGAGTGTGGTTTTGGAAACGCCAAATGGAGATGCCGTTCCTAACACCCATGGGCAGAGCACCTGCAGCAGCTGATCGTGCCGCTGGGCCCAGAGACACCTGGATTTGAGAGTGTGCTACGCAGAGGTGGCATTCATAGCCCTGATGGTACACATGCTCCCATGGACTGAGCCTAGGGAGAGGAGGTGAGGTCTCAGCACAGGCTCCGGGACACCCCAAAACTTAGAGGTGGGGGAGGTGAGGAAGAGTCAGTAAAGGGCCCCAAAGAGGAGGAGTCTGGTGAGGCAGGATACCGGGAGACCGACACGGGGCAGGGAAGAAAAGAGTTTTGTATTTTTATAGAGACAGGGTTTCACCGTGTTAGTCAAGATGGTCTCAATCTCCTGACCCTGTGATCCGCCCACCTCAGCAGGTCAGCTGTGGCTGGAGAGGACATTGCTACAGAGAGAAGAGCTGTTTTTTTTGCAGGGGGCGGGGGGGTGGTGGCCCCAAGGGAGAAAGGGAGGAGAGGATCTGGAGCCTGTGAGCTCATTCAGCTCTTTCAAGGGGATTTCCTGTGGAGGAGAACAGAGAGAGAGGGCTGTGGTTGGAGGACAATGTGGGGTGAAGAGTTTGCATTTTCTTTTTCTTTTTTTGAAATGGAGTCTCGCTCTGTCGCCCAGGCTGGAGTACAGTTGGATGATCTTGGACTGCAGCCTCTGCCTCCCAGGTTTGAGCAATTCTCTTGCCTCAGCCTCCCGAGTAGCTGGAATTATAGGCGCCTGCCACTATGCCTGGCTAACTTTTGAATTTTTTTTTTTTTTTTTTTTTTTTTTTGTAGAGAGGGGCTTTCAATATGTTGGCCAGGCTGGCCTTGAACTCCTGACCTCAGGTGATCTGGCCACCTCGGTCTCCCAAAATGCAGGGATTACAGGCATGAGCTACTGCGCCCGGCCAAGAGTTTGCATTTTCTTTCTCAAGATGGGAGATATAATGTCCCATGTGTAATAAGGGGGAGTGATCCTGGGAGATGGGGGAAAAACAGATGATGCAGAAGAGAGGGGCATGCTGTCCTGAGTGGGCACTGAGTGGGGTGGTCCTGTGCCCATGGAGAGGGGCTGGAGCTAGGACCATGGATAGTACCTGTCTCCACTGCTGCTCCAGCAAACATATTTCACACTCACATTCAAGGGCTCTCACACGTATGTTGAAGACTTTGCCAAGGTTAATATGTTGCAGTTTTTTCTCCAAGTCTTCTTCATTTTTCCTGTCTCTAGAATGTTCTGAAAGATTTCTTTATGACTTTTCTGTACCATAATTAAAGAAAACATCTGTATTTTGCTGGCAATAGAAGCCAAGGAGGGATGCATCTGTCATTTCTCTTCTGGGTTAGCATTCTTTCAAAATATCTGGTCACCATAAAAATGTAGAGGTCAGTCAATAGAGATTTAATGCTTTCTTGTGAGAAATTCCCTTGGAAGGCTTTAAGAAAGTCTTTTTAGAAGAGAATGATATCTTTGATCACCATATGCCTATTAAAATACTTTTTTTTTTTCTTGTGGGTTTAACATGGAAAAAAACATCAAAGCCTTATATGAGCCACATACAAATAGCCTGTTTCTTAAATGGCTGGCCTGAAATTAGCAAAGGGTAGCAAATTGAACACAATAGATTTTCTATGTTGCACATTCCAAGTTTGGGCTGATCAGATCCCATGCAAAAAGATTAATGTAAAACAAAGATGAAATTTTAGATTCTAAGAAGATTTCATTGTAAAGCTAGGGCATAGCATTCCACGTTCAGGTGAGTACTAGGATTTGTAGATTATCAGTCATTGTCATTAGCATACTCACATATAATTGTCATTGTTTCTAAGAAGTGTTTGCACCTTTTCAACACTTAGAAATTAAATCACATTTTCTGCTTTCAAAGCCCTTTAATCAATATTTTATAATGTATTTTCATAGATGAGATAAATTTGAGTTACCCCAATTATAAGATGGTTACTCCTTGCAATTATTCTAGATATGAAGATTCATTCTTCTAAAATGTGGTAGAATTGCAAGGCCATTCAGCAGGTCAGTTTTAAATACAATATGGTTATTATTCCATTATCTTTGCGTGTGATTGAAAATAACAGATTTTGCGATTGACAAAATTCATTTCCCCATTAGAAAATTTACCTTCCTACTTCTGTTGTGTCTTATATAGTATACTTATGCTGTTGCCTTGAAAAATATTATAATAAATAGAAGGGCTAATTTTTAAGCGTGTTGAGTGGCTGAGGAGAAATGAAATTTTGTGGGAATGAAATTCATGTGGGAAATCTCACATGAATTGTCTGTAGTTGCTTGTACTTCATCCCTCACCAGTCCAAAAGCCAATTCCACAGGAATTGAAAACTGTTACGAAAGAGAAGGCTGGTCTTCCATCTTAACATCGGGTCATGAATTCAATGGGGAATGCTGTATATTCTTCATCTCTATGACCCAGGCACATAGTAGCTGCTCACTTAATATTTATTCGAAATAAATATTTATTGAAAAAATGAATCTCCCCCAAAGAACTGAAAGCAGGGTCTTGAAGAGATATTCGCACACCTGTGTTCATAGCGGCATCATTCACAATAGCAAAAGGTGGAAACAACACAAGTGTCCGTGGACAGATGAACGGATAAACAAAATTCTGGTCTATACATATGTTTTAGTTTGGGCTGCCCTAACAAAGTACCCTAGACTGAGTGGCTTATAAATAATGTAAATGTATTTCTCTTAGTTCTGGAGACTGGAAACCCAAGATCCATGTGCCAGCATGGTCAGGGTCCAACGAGGGCCGCCTTCTGGGCTGCAGACTGCCTGCTTTTCATTGCATCTTCAGATGGCAGAAAGAGGGTGAGAGAGCTCCTCCATCCTTTTTATAAGGGCACTAATCCCATCCATGAGGTTCCATCCTCATGACCTAATCACCTCCCAAAGGCCACACTTCCTAATAGCACTACCTTGGGGATTAGGATTGCAATAAAAGGCAGGGGACACAAACAACCAGTTCCTAACAACATACAATGAAATATTATTCAGCCTTAAAAAGGAAGACAGTTCTGGCACATGCTATAACATGGATGAACCTTGAAGACCTTATGCTACGCGATACAAGACTGTTACAAAAGGACAAGCACTGGATGATTCCATTTATGTGAGGTCCCTGGAGAAGGCTGATTCATGGAGACAGAAACATTAAGGGTGGTGTCTGCAGGAATGGGGAGTGAGGAGTCGTTTAATGGGTAACGGTTTCAGTTTTGTAAAATGAAGTGAGTTCCTCACGTGGGTGATGATGATGGTTACACAACAATGTGAATGTACTTAATGCCATTGAACTTCACCTTTAAAAAGGGCTGAGATGGTCAATTTTAAGTTATGTGTATTTACCACATGTTAGAAAAAAATGAATGTTAATATCTAGAATAATTGCAAGGAGTAACCATCTTATAATTGCAGTAACTTGAAAGTCTTGCCTGATGCTGCAGCAGGTGTATATGCCTTAACTCTTTCTTTTTTTACATTTATTTGAAATTGTGACAAAATTTGAATGTTGGCAACCAGGGTAAAGTTAATGATGTTCCTTTTCTGTAAGTTCAGGTTTGAAGTGGCTCTTCAATTGCTGTCATCAACTCTTGAGCAAAAGAGAACATTTAGTGAAACTCCAGAAACATCTTGAGAACTAAGACATTACACCTTTGATAAGAATTTGATTACACTCCTTTAGAAAATGTGCAGAAAGAGCTAATTTTTAGGTAAAATGACATGTCCTAAAATTTTCGGAAATGCGTAATGGGTTCTTGGGGGTTCTTTGGGGGTGGCTTTAGTTGTCACTTGGGAACGGAAAAAGCTAACTAACCCTGTTAATAGAAATGTTATTCTACTTATCCCCCTCCCCAGCTATCATCAAAGTATGAAGGTCAAAGCTCTTTGTCCTTTTTAATAGTTTGTTTTCTTAAAAGTGGTTGAGTGTGAATTTTCTCTTGCATGGGGAAAGGATCATTGTTTTTATTGGCATCAGTGAATGCGCTCACACATGACTGTTTAAATATGTCTTCATTCCTTAGTCAGTGGGATTGCATCCTGCTGGAAGACAGATTGTGTAACCTCAGAGGCTTCCAGGGAAACTCCAGTCCCAGAGAGAGAGTGGGACAGTGGCATCCTCTATAGAGAAAGCACCCCTTGTTCTCTCTCTGCCTCCTCAACCCCGCCCCACTGATCTCCCTCCTGGTGCACACTGTATTCAGAAGGGCCGTTGGAGCAGAAGAAAACATCCAGCTCACCTGTCACTGAATATCCCCTGTTGCAAAGGAACACAGGCTCTCTGGCCTCCAGCCCACATCTGCGGAAGCTTGGTTGGAGTGAGGCTGCTTACGGCTGCTCCCCTTTCAGTCCACGTTTGGTTTCTGCATCCAAGAGGCAGAGCGAGAATCAGACCCTGGACAGTGGTGATCCCTGAAGGCAACCGAGTCATATGCAGTCTCTTGGCAAGCAGCCAGTACTCTCAGCTGGGACACCCTGTCTTCAGGCATGCTGCTCTGTGGCCCCGATTACAGTGGTGACATTGCCTGATTCTGGCCTTGGTTCTGCCTATCACTGGCCAGGCAGCCATGGACCAAGCTCATACCACTAGAGCCTTAGGAAGGGAGAGGGATGCAGGTAAAAGTCATTTCCCATCCACAGCCACCTAAGGAGGAACAGAGCCTTAGGACATTAAGTGGAACAAACCAAGTCACCACCCACATGTAACAATGTGACCAAGAGTGAGAAAACCCGCAGACACACCTCTAAGGGTGGCGGCCAACAGGATTAACTTCTCTTTCTCTTCCAAGTGACTGCTCTCCGCACACCTTGGACTCCACCAGAAGGGGATGTGGGCAGTGCACGCGGGACCTCACGGTGTCTTCTGCAGGGGCGAAAACAGTATTTAAAGCCCCTGTGACTGGGTGTGCCTGTGCCTTCTGGGGGTGGGAGAGGGCGTGAAATCCTATCAGCAGGGAAGTCCATCCTCATTGCTCCCCTCCACTCACCCGAGCCGGGCTGGGAAGAGAGGAGAGAGGACTTCAGAGGTGCCCAGGCTATTCCCAGGGTGAGGTCTATATGGTCCCCGTTTGTTCGGAGATGATAAGGCGTTCACCCGAGGGAGGAGCTGCCACTACCTCTGCGGGTTTCAGTGCCTCTCCCGTGTCCAGAAGGCTTCTGATTCTGATGCAGTGGGAGATGGGGGCAGGACGGCAGGAGTACAGGGTGAGGGTTTGCGGGCTCAGGGGCTGCTAAGGATGGGGGTGTTTTGTTTTAATTCCTGCCACTCCGCTCTGCCCTCTGCTCTCCATCTCTGCCTGGGTCACCCATCACTGAAAGATGTGAGTTGTACACCAAGGTGGCAACCAGAGGGAGAAAAACAACCCCTAGGGGTAGGGAAGGCAGGAGCTCAGTGGAGGCAGCACCTGGATCAGGAGAGCTGGGCAGCCAGGGGCAAAGCAACCACCTGCCAGGGCGGGATTAAAAAGCAGGCATCCTCACGACAGCCTAGGAGGCCCTTGGATTGGAGCATTCTCAACTGGAACGTTGCCTCTTGCAGCCACGTACAGGTGGTGCTGACACTCAGGCTGCTCCCAAACATTCTATCGTGCGGTTACGTCCACCCTGGGTCGCAGCCCATGTGCACCATGGAAGGACTGCTTAACACACCGCTGGGTCCCGGAGATTGTGCAGGCCACTGCTGGTCTGTGTCCAGACTAGCAGCAATGCAGAGATAAGGAATGCCAGTCTGGCAGATAATTTGATGCCTGCCTTGTTCTGCAGAGTGATGTATTTGAGAAACAGCCCTGTAACGAGAGAAAGCCGCACTACCCCTCTTTAAGTTCAAACACCACTGTGCCAGGCACTTTTCTAGAGGCAGGACAAGGTGCGAGGCTCAGAGCAACACTCTTTATTAGCCCAGTGTACAGACAAGGGGACTGAGGCTCAGAGAGGGTGGCAAACCTCAGATTCTGCCGCCAAGAAGAGGTTAAGCTGGGGTTAGAATCAGTCCAGCACACCCGGAAGTCACTATTCTTTCCTGTGTGGAGAAGACGCAGGTGTATCCTGGGACCATGGCTAGGAAATGAACGTGAAACTCGCATCCTGTGAATGTTATGAAAGGACGTAGTTCCCAATATCTTTAAGGGCGTTGACTGTGGGTTTGGGATGAAACCTCTCCCCTCTGTAGAAATATGTCCTTTACACTCGTCATAAGGGATGTGTGCTATTTGGAAAATTTCAAAAGTCAGGGAGGTCCCCCTCCCAGCTAACCACCTCATCACCCCAGGAACGAGGTTTCAGCTGCAGAGGTAGTGACAGCTCCCAGGTCCAGAAGAATTAGGAATTGGGGACCTGGATTTGAGTGATCTCTTAGGTTCTTTTTTGTTGTTGATTTTTTTTAGACGGAGTCTTGTTCTGTCGCCCAGGCTGGAGTGTAGTGGTACCATATCGGCTCACTGCAAGCTCCGCCTCCCAGGTTCACGCCACTCTCCTGCCTCAGCCTCTGGAGTATCTGGGACTACAGGCGCCCGCCACCACGCCTGGCTAATGTTTTGTATTTTTAGTGGAGACGGGGTTTCACCGTGTTAGCCAGGATGGTCTCGATCTCCTGACCTCGTGATCCGCCCACCTCGGCCTCCCAAAGTTTTGGGATTACAGGCATGAGCCACGGCTCCCGGCCTTCTCTTAGGTTCTTAAAACGGGCTTCCTACACCCTAAATACTGCTCCCTCAACTTCAACCTCCACAGTTGGTATCAACCTGCTGTCAACTAAAAGTAAACTCCTAAGCCCCCCACCAACTGAACAGACCTTCTTTTTGCCAAGGAGACCCCCCGCAAAAAACCCTTACAAACTTAGTTTTCAGCCATGATGGGACAGGAGATCAGATACACCGTGTTACACTTTCTCCCTTTTATGGTTTAGGCACAACAACTGACCAGTACTAATGTTAAAATAGAGAATAGAACAGACTGTGGCAACAAGATACCAACTTATAAGCAGCACCTCAGGCCACGCCAGGCAAGGGTTGAGCTGCGTACTCTACACTTGGAGAACGGATTCTGTTCTCATGCCACAGCGTCTTCTCTTTCTCCAGCAGCTAAACACACACCAGCCCCGAGATAAGCAAGATTCAAATGACTGCAGCTCATCCACCCACAGAGGCTGACTGACCCCGTTCCACAGCCATGGCCACAGCTCTGATTGGGCAGGAGACTGACTTCAGGAACCTCCTCCAGATAAGAGACCCCTGACTGTGGACTGGCTCTTGCTGGTTTGCAGAGGCTGCTCACTTCAGTGCCTTCCAGTCCCGAAAAGACATTTTTGACACTTAGGGCCTAATTGTGATACATTTAAATGTTAAGACTCCACCCCAGAATGAACACAGGAGGCATGTAACATGGATGTTCAATATGCATGCATCAGGACCACCTTCATGAATATTCATAGTTCCTCCTGCAACCTGCTGCATATGTATATTTAGCCAACCTATTCAGCATAGAGCTCCTTCCCCAACCCCTCCTCCTTCAAAGTGTCTATCTCTGGTCTTGCACAAAGGCACGCTTCCCAGACTGGAGGATGGCTGCCTTGCACCTTTATAAGAAGGTATTCTTTTCACCTTCCCAAATGTATAAATATTGTGTTGAGATTTTTTTTAAGTGAACACTGCTAAATGCTAAGCATTTGGTGGAAAACCACCACATTCCAGAATCAGGCAGCCAAGCCCATCCCCCCCACTCCCCTCCTCCCCGCCTGCCACCATCCACTTGGCAGTTGTGGTTTTCTCAAGAGTATCCACGTGTCTCTCAACATGTGTCTTTCTAGTAGGAGCCTGTGCAGCAATAGTGAAATGGCTCACACTCTCACACGTGCACACACAGCCGGAATAAATTGTATAATCAAGCTCCTCTTAGCTAAGTTCTGTAACATCTGTTTGTGTTAAGTGGTGCTCTTTGAAAATGATTTCCCCCTCCCTCCTTCATAAAAACAACCTTAATTTTAGATTGTGGAGAAATGGCGCATGGCAATTATTTTTGCTTTCTTCAACAAGATGTGTTTAAGTAAATGAGATTCATTTCTAGAACTGAAGCACTGAAAGAGCCTGATTAACAGAATCAGTGCCTACAATCATATGTAATAACTGTGGGCAAACAGCCCCGCGTGGCTGGGCTGCAGAGGCCACTGCTGCTGTGGGTTCGGCTTGCCGGCAGACTTCAGCAGATGGGCTGCTAATATAATTAGGAATCGTTGTGTTAAATGAGCCATTATTCAAATTATCTGCTAATTTTCCTATCTGTTAACCTGCTGAAAAAGAGAGAGTAATATCTGAGAAATCTCAGGCTGCTAATCACTAACTAGATGAATCACCCAGTTTTTCCCTTTAATGCAACATTTTACCTTATTGCAACAATTAGCAAATGGCTTTCTGTAGGGTTATTGCCCGATGCATCAACCGGAGATTAAGAAGGGACAGTGGGAGACGTCCACAGTCTGTTTAGGTTTCATCCAGGCGGCAGATTGGTGACTAGACCATGGCTTCTAGCCCAGGAGGCTCTTTGGCTTTCTCGACCACTGTTTTCTTGTTTATTTCATAGTCTCTGAGTTGAAGGATATTTGGCCTTTAGAAAGCTTCTCTTAGTCCATTTGGACTGCTATAACAAAATAACTTAGACTTGGTGGCTTATTGATGGCAGACATTTATTTCTTACAGTTTTGGAAGCTGGAAGTCCAAGACCCAGACACTGGCAGATTCAGGTCTAGTGAGGGCTTCGTGCTTCATAGAAACAGTGCCTTCTCTCTGTCTCCTTACATGGCAAAAGGGATGAGAGTGCACTCTCAGGTACTTCTGTAAGGGCACTAATCCTCTCTCTTAGGGCCCCACCCTCATGATCTAATTGCCTCCCAAAGGCCTTGCCTCCTAATATCAGTACATTGGGAATAAGGGTTCATCATACAAAGTTAGGGGTCAGGGCACAGACATTCAGACCACAGCAGAGCATAAGGTGAGGACTGTGTGAGTAAACTTCTCTCACTCTCCCTACCCTGAGACACTGGTAGGGGGCAGGGAAGTGAGGTAGGAAGGGAGAAGGAGGTCAGTACAGGGTGCACTCAGAGTGGGCTATTGCAGTGCACATCTGGGACTCAACCCCACCAAGGGCTTCTGGGGGATGGCACAGAGACTACTCCAAATTGTTTGCCTGGGGAGTAGGGGAGCAAGGGTTTGGACCCACCAGCTGTTTATTTTTGGTCGAGGACTGCTCCCAGGGGCATTCACTCTCTGGCACATCAGACCTAACTTGGACACTAGATAATCTCACTCCTGAGGTTACAAAAGCTGAAGTTAGTGCCCAAGGAATACGGGTAAGCCACCAGCAATCTCTGCTGTCTTCTTGCTTCTAGCTTTGCTTATACTTGGACATTTAAGAGACAAGTTTGTGGTTATTTATATAGCAGCTGGGAAGTTGACTAAGTTTAGCCTGCCCTAGCCACGTCTAGAAAATCTAAATTAATTCTTTGCACACATGATTTAGGAGTTTGGCCTGTTGAACTTTCTCCAGCTACTTCCAACTTCTTGGCAGATTTGTTGACCTAATTGGCTTTCTCTCTGCTCCCAGGTAGGGCTCATGGACGTGCATCCGCATCTTGAGGAACAAGTGATTAGTGAACTCCTATTAGTTGTAGGCACTGTGGGGACCCTCAAAAAGAGACTAAGAAGAAGACCTTTGTTCTTAAGGAATTTACAAGCTCATTGAGAGGAAAGATAGGCAACTGGGAAGAAATTAGAGAACAATAAAAGTCACGAGACAACCCTGGACACCAAAAATCAGGGCATGAGCTGTCTGAGAGGAGTAAATCAGAGCTGCAGCTGGGAGGCCTTCTGGGGAATGCAGGACTTAGCCTGGATCTCAAAGGTAACCGCCTGTGTACGGTTTATCATTTACTCTCAGCCAACGGGCAGAAAGGGTGACAGGTGGCTTCTACTTGCATCAAAACAAAATAAGGAATAGAAAACCTCACAAATCATGCCATTTTAAAAAATGAGTAAGCTGGCCGGGCGCAATGGTTCACACCTGTAATCGCAGCATTTTGGGAGGCTGAGGTGGGCAGATCATGAGGTCAGGAGTTAGAGAGCAGCCTGACCAACATGGTGAAACCCCGTCTCTACTAAAATACAAAAAAACTAGCCAGGCATAGTGGTGGGTGCCTGTAGTCCCAACTACTCGGGAGGCTGAGGCAGGAGAATGGCATGAACCTGGGAGGTGGAGGTTGCAGTGAGCTGAGATCGCGCTACTGCACTCCAGCCTGTAGACAGAGTGAGACTCCGTCTCGAAAAAAGAAAAGTAAGCTTTGTCCGGGCAGGGCCTGGCATGGGGAGAAAGTTTTGACTGTTTCCAAGAACAGTTCTAAAGGATTCTTCAGGAAGAATCCTTTAGAATCAAATTGCTCCAGAATCAGCCATTTTCCTTGTCCAGAGGTTTTAGTGCCACAGGATGCTGTGGACTGTGTGTCCCTGGTCACTAGGAGCTAAACTCAGTTTACTCAGTTTTCCCACCTTGCTGGCTAAAACTGCACGTGGAACTGGCGCTAGTGTTTATTTGCTCACTCGCCGTGAGCCAGCACTGTGAGAAGCATGTGTCACAGCATTTACTTCTCACAAGCACCCCACGAGAATGGTCATCGCCCCCTTTCCTAGAGGAGGGTGCAGAGACGCCTGGGGAGAGGAACCCACCCAGGCACCGGCACATGAGTGGTGGAGGGAGATTGGACTCCAAGCCCTGCGTGCATTCAGTCGTTCTGCTCAGTGAAGTGTGGACAGAATTTGTTTGACGGGAGGGTAGAATTGTTCTCAAAGGGCTTGTGACATAGCAGGAAGATGTTTGTTCACATTCAGGACATGTCTAGTTCCCACCCCCTGTGACGTGTGCGTAATGGTCATCCCTGTTTTATCATTATTTTGTAAAATCTGATTATGCAGTTTTGGGTGGGGTTGCTGGAACTGGGGCATATTGTCAAGGAAGTCTATGCCAAAGACGAACAGTTTCCATTGTGGGGGCATAGAATTTTCACACATCTTCTGGAATAGATCATCTAAACTCTTTTACTCTCAGATTTTCTGTATAATTGGTAGGTGCTCAAGAGATTTGTTTTAGAAATGAACAAGCCACCTTCCTTTTGCCTGGAATGTGTGTTTCTCCCACTTGCTCTTCACCGCATGAATGTCTCTCTAACCTTGACTTTCATTTATTCATTCAACAACTGTTTAGTGAGCACCTACTATGCTCCCAGGCACTGTCTGAGGTACTGGTGACAAAGAGATGAGCCATTTAAGGGCAGGTCCTGGTGGACAGGCCATTCTCCCTGCTGAACTCTGCACTCCGCAGGGGCCAGGACACAGGCACCATCATCTTTGCTACTCTCACCCCCTGCCCCGGGTTCAGTACATCGAGAACCCGCATCTGCCCTGCAAAGGCCCTTGAGGCCGCTGATGTTGGTGGCGGGGTTGGGGTAGTTAAAAGCCTACTGTCAGCTCTCATGGAGGGCACACTGTGCTGGGGGCTTTATCTGGAGAAGACAGACTCCTGTGTGACAGTGATGTGCCCAGCACAGGGGCACAGAAGCCTTGGGAACACCATGTAAAGTTAGAGGAAGAGGAATGGGGAGGGCAGAGATCAGAAGGAAGGACTGAGGGGGCAAACCAGGACGGTGCATTTCCAAAGCTTCACTGAGGGACTGGTCACTTGCGGCCAGCACTGCCTGCAGGCTGGACAGGTCAGGGGAGAGCTCGGAGGTGACCGTGGGCCTGGAGCATGGAGGTCATTGGTGAGCTTGGCCGACCGTGGAGAGCTGAGGCAGAAGCTCCATCTCTGCAGGTGGAGGAGAGAAAGGGAGAGAGGAATTGAGATGGGAAGTGGCCCACTGCTGGATGCTTGACTGTGAAGGGAGAAGGAACAGTAGCTGGACGGAGTGTGTTTTGGGTTTTGCCATTTTTAAGAAGGCGAGAAGAAATTAGCTACTCAGTTCCTGCAGTTCCACCTCCTTAGGTCTCTGGCAGCTTGGAACACAGACGGTTTTTAAGGGCAGGTCCTGGTGGACAGGCCGTTCTCCCTACTGGACTCTGTACTCCGCAGGGGCCAGGACACAGGCACCATCATCTTTGCTGCTCTCACCCCCCGCCCCAGGCTCAGCACAGCAAGGACCTGCATCTGCCCTGCAAAGGCCCTCGAGGCCGCTGATGTTGGCGGCAGGGTTGGAGTAGTTAAAAGCCAATAATTATCAGGGTAGAAGACTCCAGCTTCTGCTGGAAAACAGGTTTTTCTTAGTTGTGATTGTGTTCTGGAAAAACGGAATGTGAGTTCTATGGGAGGCTCCCTCGTATCAGGAAGGAAGCAGGGAACGGGGTGGGGACGTCAGGATCTCCCTGGGCCATTTCACATCTCCAAGGCATTCCTGTTTTCCTCAGTGGTAAAGCGGGGATCTGTCTATCGTATGAGCTTTTGAGTCTTTTTAAGTTATGCTTTGTTTGGAAGTTCAGAACATTCCCTGAATTTGAGAATATATATTTTCAATGACCTTTTATGTAGCTGGAGGGACACGGCCCAGGGCTAGGCTGGTGTGTGTGTGTGAACACATGCATACGTGCACATGAGGTTGAACCCGAAGAGGCAGGAAATAATTTTGGAAATTCCTAGAATAAAGGAAGGGGCAGATTAAATTGCTGGCATGTGGCGTGAGGTGAGGAACCTGGAAGGAACCCACAGCCTGAGTGTTTGAATTTTCCATTGTTTCAGAGTGCCTCGTGTGAAATTTATAGAGCAGGTGGCATTACTGTTTTTTATCTCTGTGGTTGAGGCTACTTGCAAAAGTGGGTAATGGTCTTGGCTAGAATTCAACACGAGAAAGATCCATTTCCAGTGTCACCACGTAGAAAATGGTGTTGGCTTCTGTGGGCCGCTCAGACACATGATGTGATACACAGTCCAGAGCGTTTACTGTCCCCTGGAGACTCATCGCTTGCCTGACTTTGTGGCTGCCTTGTTTATTTGGGGTCATTTCTATCAGATCATATACTCTAGGAACTACCATAGTGGTGACCAGCTTTGCCGAGCCATGACTCTGAGTTGAACCTTCTTGAAAACCAGCTTTTGCTGGAACTGCCACGAAAGATATGGTTGTGCTGAATGCCTGGGCAATGAGAAGAAATCACCTGTGTGAAAGAATGCAGTCTGCACGTTGGTCTGACTTTCTCTGCATTTGTGTTCCCTGCCTCT
Organism: Macaca thibetana thibetana; assembly: GCF_024542745.1. Taxonomy (NCBI): domain Eukaryota; kingdom Metazoa; phylum Chordata; class Mammalia; order Primates; family Cercopithecidae; genus Macaca; species Macaca thibetana. The sequence continues at coordinate 155,822,874 of NC_065580.1, read as the reverse complement.
GCAGAGGGGAGTGACATCCCTGAGAGGCAGGACCAGGTCTGGGCATGTGAGAAAGAGCTCCGGTCACGAGACGATGCAGAGGTTGCGGAGGAACTTCAGGTGGAGGGAAGCAGGGTGAAATGTCTCCCCCTGTCACTAGGGCTGCTGTGTGGAGGGCACGTCTTGTTCCTGTCTTGGCTCTGTCTAGTTATGCTGTCACAGTCAGCATGGATGTACATTGCCAGCCTGGCTGGCCGGGTGTTGGGTCTCCTGGGCTGCTGAGTGCAGAGTTACCAGCGAGACCCAGAAACAGTTATGAAACGGCTTCCACGATGGACAGTGGGCACAGGGAGGAAGGCTGATCTTGTTCAGAAATCTGTAGCTGTTCTTTTTTTTTTTTTTCTTTGAGATGGAGTCTCGCTCTGTCGCCCAGGCTGCAGTGCAGTGGCATGATCTCAGCTCACTGCAAGCTCTGCCTCTCAAGCAATTCTCCTGCCTCAGCCTCCTGAGTAGCTGGGATTACAGGCGCGTGCCACCACACCAGGCTAATTTTTGTATTTTTAGTAGAGACGGGGTTTCACCATGTTGGTCAGGCTGGTCTCAAACTCTGATCTCGTGATCTGCCCGCCTTGACCTCCCAAAGTGCTGGGATTACAGGTGTGAGCCACTGCGCCCAGCCCAATCTATAGCTGTTCTTATCTGTGACTTTTAATGGCCAAGAAAACGTATTTCCTACTGTTGTACAATTAGTTATTTTTTTAGGGCGATTGATGTTTCTTGCCTAACATCCACACTGTCCTCTTCTCAAGGCCTAATATTCTCTGCTTTGCCTTGTAAAGGAATTATTTTTTGTGTTTTTTTCTGTCTCTCCTTTACCTCTTTACCCCTCTCCTTTCCCTGTTTACCCCCTTTTAGCCAAGCAACTTCAAAGTTCATCTCACCTCCAGCAAACATTTAAATCCCCAACACGGAGACAGTGGTGAAGACTCAGGGCCATGTGCCTTCCCTATGGCAGCTCATGGCAGCTTTGGCGAGGTATCTGCTGGTTGAGCCTTGGTGCTTTCCAGCCTGGGTGCTGGACACGTCGTACTTTGGAGCCCCCTCCCAGTGATAGTTTAGGTCCCGGGCCTTGCTCTTTTCACATCAGCCATAGAAGTGGCTTTTGCTCTTGTGATAATCCTAAGCTAGCTGCAAAGAAGATGTCACAGAGCCAGCTCTGCAGGCAGCGAGGAGGCCTGGAGGCTGGCATGCCTTGAAGATGGACAGAGCAAGTAGAGACCCGGCCAGCAGCAAGTGAGCAGGAAGCCTGGGGACATGCCTCCGTGACACAGCCTGAGGGCTGCCAGCCCCTACCAGAAACTGGGAGAGACAAGAAGGGCCCTCCCCTGGAGCTTCTGTGGGAAGTGCAGCCCTACCCACACCTGGATTTTGGACTTCTGGCCTCCACAACTGCAAGAAAATAAATGTATATTATCTCATGCCAACCAGTTCGTGGCTGTTTGTTAAGGCAGCCGTAGGAAATTAATGTAAAAGTGAGTCCCATTTTGCAGGAAACTTGAATCAGACCAACCAACGTTAAGATGTGTCAGTAAAACTATAGAATGATGGTTCTAATATGAACAATAAAACTATAGAACTTTGTGACTATGGAAAGAATTCTTCAGTATCCAAGGAGAAAACGTCACGTGAATGAGGAAAAATAAGACATGCTTTAGTTTTCTCCACAAATACTCACTTTTGAAAGACACTAGAGAAAAAATATATGTGTGTGTGTGTGTGTGTGTGTGTATAAAGTGTTAAGGAAAAAAAAATGTGACCCAAATGCATAAAACCCAGGCAGATCATTCTTCAAGTATAAAGGCCATGGAGAGGTGCTCACATGCGTGAAAGCCCTTGGGGAAGATGGTGTCCAACTTTGGATGGGGCCCATGGGAGGCTGAACAAAACCTAGCCATTGGAGAGCTGGGTGAAGTCAGGGACAGGAGGACTGGTAGGAAGGAGAGAACCTCTTGCCTTATAGAATGACTAAGCAACTGTGGGAAATATGGGTATCAAAAACAAATCTTGAAAATATATAAACAACAGTGTAACCTATGGAGAGGTTCGTGGGACTGAGATTCCTGGTGACACAGGTACATTCACCAACTCATCTTCCTTCATGGAAGGAAATTCTGACAGACAATAGATAAAAAATATTGGCAGGTAGGTAAAAAAGAAAGATGGTCATGCATTATGTAAAATTACAGAAAAGCATATCATGAAAGTAAAAATAATGTTATAATCCAGCACTTCTTCCCATTGCTCCCTCTCCTAGAGCACCCCGTGTCCTTTCCAAACCTCTTGATTTTTTTTGAGATGGAGTCTTGCTCTCTTGCTAGGCTCGAGTACAGTGGTGCCATCTCGGCTCACTGCAACCTCCACCTCCCAGCTTCAAGCGACTCTCCCGCCTCAGCCTCCCAAGTAGCTGGGATTACAGATGCGCACTACCACGCCTGGCTAATTTTTGTATTTTCGGTAGAGATGAGGTTTCACTGTGTTAGCCAGGTTGGTCTCTATCTCCTGACCTCATGATCTGCCCGCCTCGGCCTCCGAAAGTGCTGGGATTATAGTCCTGAGCCACCGCGCCTGGTCACATCTTGTTTTTTTTAGAAGTGTGCGGAGTGGGGATCCCACAAATACCATTCTAAGTTGCTAAATCAAGAGAAGAGGTTAAGAGATATCACATAAAGTTATAAAGAAAATGACTGAAATAATTTAAAAATAGACGTAAAGCTTGCAGATCACCAGAACAATTACTAAATACCAGAAATCTGTATAGTAAAGATGAAAAGAATAAAAGAAGAAACATTATAGCAGACAGTGTCACATAGGAAGAGATAGGATGAGGAAAAAGGTATATAACTGGATGCAAAATGATAAATTCATCTCTTAAAATAATTCAGTTTGGGGGAATGTTTAAAAGATGGTGCAGGGATTCTGACATGCCTGCCCCCTTTGAGAGTCAGGTTGTGGTGAGTTACTGATAGCTTTGTGGTTAGTATTTAAGAGCAGAAAGAGAGAGAACCCCGCCCTTCAGGAATATCCGGTTCAACCAGACTGACCTAGAGACGGATCTCCTTCACTTACTTTGACCTGTTACCGACAATTTGATACATACAAGAATTACTCAGCCTCCAACAATTTATCTCCTGTAAAATCCATGTAAATGCAGATTTGTTTGGCGTCCTCTAAGTGGAAAAATCGCACACTTCCCTCTGCTCTGACACCGCAGTGATCAACACAGAAGAATTCCGGGACCAAGTGTGTGGGGATTTCTCCACACACAAACAATTGATCAGTTCTGCAACAGACACCAGCTGCGTGTCCTCTAATTTAGCTCAGTTCCTACACTGTCTGCCTGGGGATGGCGTCGGACCCCAGAGTGAGGGCCCAGTCCCCCAAGACTGCCCCCAACTTCCATGCTAGTCGCGAGCTCCGGGTCATTGTCTGTGCTTCTGATCGATCGGCTACAAATGGAAGATTTCCAGGACCCTATCCTTGGTTTGATTAATTTGCTAGATTTGCTCACAGAACTCAGGAAAACACGTACACCGGTTTATTATAAAGGGCATTACAGAAGAGAGAGATGAAGAGATGTGTAGGGTGAGGTGTAGGGGGACGGTTTCAGAACTTCCGTGCCATCCCTGTACACGCCACCCTCCAGGAACCTCAGCTGTCTGGAAATTTAATGAACTGTGTTCTTTTGGGGTTTTGTGGAAGCTTCATTATGTAGACATGATTGATTAAGCCATTGGCCATTGGTGATCAGCTTAACCTTCAGCTCCTTCCCACTCCTGAAGGTTGGGGGCGGGGCTGAAAGTCCCAGTCCTCTAATCCTGCCTTGCTCTTTCCGGTGACCAGCCCCCATCCCGAAGCTACCTAGGGGCTGCCAGCCATCAGTCAACTCACAGCATACAAAAACACATCACTTTGGAGATCCCAGAGATTTTAGGAGTTGTATGCCAGGAAATGGGGATGGAATCAAATACGTATTTCACAATCTTTCATGCCCTTTTGTATGTTTATGAGAAATTAGGATTAAATCTAATCCAAATTGTGGCTTTGAAACTTGGGGGTGTTGAGCATCTAATATTCGGATGGAGAACCAGATAATAAATTATATAGAATAATATATATGTAAATATATTTTTGTATATGTGAGATTACATTCTATCTGAAATCTACCAAAACACCTCTGTAAAGGAGCAAGATCTTACATGTTTTCTAGGATCTGTGTATTTGTAAATAGAAATTGAGAATAGAGCATTCGTTTACTAAAACTAAGATGTTTAAAGTGACGTTTATAATCTCATTAGTTAGAGTGCCTTTGCTGGCTGGGTGTGGTGGCTCACGCCTGTAATCCCAGCATTTTGGGAGGCCAAGGTGGGTGGATCACTTGAGGTCAGGAGTTCAAGACCAGCCTGGGCAACATAGTGAGACTCCCTCTCAAAAAAAAAAGTATATTAAAAAAAAAAAAAAAAGCAGAGTGCCTTTGCCATTGTTTTAGATTCACTTCAAACCTTCATCCCCCAAATCTTTTTCTCTACCATTCCTACAAAGTTTTTGTGAACATGATCTTCATTGTTCGGGAGGGAATTCTCTAAAGTCACAAAGTAGATTTTCATTTGAGAAAACAGGGACGTCACCACAAGTTATAGCACTGCCCCTGGCAGATGCCCAGGATCGTCGTTCATTTCTCTCCACTATTTCCACGGCCTCCTGCAGGGGAAGGGGCATGATACTTAGTAGATTAGGGAAGTAGGAGCCTGACTTTGTTTTTGCCAACAGCTCGAAAACTGTGTGTGTGGAACCTACACACGGCTGGCGTGTGTGCACAGACTGCATTATCCTTGCTTGTTTATTTTTTTGGAATCTGTTATCTTTGTACCAAGGGCAAAATGAGTGTCTTTGATTTCACCTTTGAGAATAATTTCGTTGTTGATTCCACAAATGTGTGAGTGTCTTCTGTGTGCCTGGCCCTGTTGGAGGCATGCATGGCAGACAGAGCAGCAAACAGCAAAAATCCCTGTCAGAGGGAGGCAGCAGGAGCTGCCGGGACCCTGTGAATGGTATGATTGCTCATGGGGCCCAGGCGGTGGCTGAGTTGGTTACAAGCATGCGCTCGGAGTCTGACTCTGGGTTCCAGCCTCAGCTCTGCCACTTGCCCTTGTAGAGTTGGGGAGGTCAGCCTCTCTGCACCTCAGTGTTTCCATCTGTGACATGGAGTGATGACCGTGCTGCCCTTGGAGTGCTGTTATGAGGTTGAAAGAAACTAATGGATATAGGAAGTGCTGACAGCATTACCCAGCCCACTGCAGGCCGTGTTCAGTGTCTGCCATCACTGTTATGTGAGAGGCGTGGTGTTATGCCGGGGAAAGGGAATGGGAATGCACAGATCGGCAGGAGACTAGGAACAGCAGTTCTCCCAAAGGGCCGGCCAGGGTCAACTTCGCGGAGAAGGTGGTGTTGAAGGAAGCCTGGAAGGGAGCAATGGGCTGTGCCACGTGAACCTGGCTATCCTGGGGAGCAGCCCCCACCCCAGCAGGGTGGCCAGGGGGAAGGCCCTCCCTTTGGGGCACGTCTGGGGCATTCATGGAGTGGCCTGGTGGTCAGCGTGTCTTGGAGGAATGAGGTCAGGGTGTGGCGAGTGACTCGGCAGACCATGTGAGGACTTTGCCTGTTGCTCTGGGTGACATGAGAGCCGAGGGAGGTGGAGGGCTGGCTCCCTCTGACGTAACTGTAATAGGACTGTGGTGGCTGCTGGTTGGAAGTAGGCCTAGGAAGGAAGCAGGGACACCAACGAGGACAAGGAGGGGATGACAGTGGTGTGGACCCCCAGTCTCCTTGGAGGAGGTGAGGGGTGGGCAGGTGTGGGCCAGAACCTGAAGGCAGAGTCCTCAGGAACTCCTGGTGGCTGGATGTGGGGCGTGAGGGGAAGGAAGCCCTAGGGATCACCTCTGGCGTGGCCTGGCCAGACCTGATGGAGCTGCCGTCGACCAGGATGGCCAAGTCCATCAGAAGAGCAGGGGTAGGGGCAGCCGGAGCTCAGTTCGGTCTATGCCAGGCCTGAGATGATGTCCCATCTCAAGATGTTTCCTGGACCTGCTGTAACTAAGTACACAAACTGAGAGCTTAAAAACAACACAAATGGGCCAGGTGCAGTGGCTCGTGCCTGTAATCCCAGCGCTTTGGGAGGCCACGACGAGAGGATCACTTGAGCCCAGGAGTTCAAGACTAGCCTGGGCAACATAGTGAGACCCCTTCTACAAAAAATAAAAATAAATTAGCCAGGCATGGTGGTACACGCCTGTGGTCCCAGCTACTTTGGAGGCTGAGGTGAGAGGATCCCTTGAACCCGGGAGTTTGAGGCTGTAGTGAGTCATGGTTGTGCCACTGTACTCCAGCCTGGGCGACAGAGTGAGACACTGTCTGAAAAAAAAAAAAAAAAAAAAAGACCCAGGATTGTATTATTTCACAGTTCTAGAGGCAAGAAATCTGAAATCAAGGTGTTGGTGGGGCCATGCATCCTCTGAAACTCCAGGTGGAGCCATCCGTTCCTCTTCCAGCCCCTGGCCATGGTCCTCAGTCCTTGGTGTTCTTGTGTCACTCCCATCCCTATCTCTGCTGTCACTTGGCACCCCCCTGTGTGTCTGCTTTCCGTGCATTTTCCTCTGCCCAGAAGGACGCCTGTGATACTGGATTAGAGCTCACCCCCGTGGTCCTCACCTTCACTTGATTACCTCTGTGAAGACCTTTTTTCCAAATAAAGGCACATTCACAGGTGCAGGGATTAGGACTTCAGCATCTCTTTTTGGAAAACACATCTCAACCCATAAAAGATGACTATTAGCCAGCCAGGGGGAGGTGTTGAATAGGTAGAACCCAGAGCGCATGCGCAGGCCTGGGCTGAGATGTAAGCCTGGGGATCGTCGACACGCGGGTGGCATTTGAAGCCTCGAGACTCAGTGGGAACACCAAGGGTGTGAGTGGATGGATCCCAGAAGTGATTCCTGAGCTGAGCCCTGGGAAAGTTCACAGGTCGGGGAGATGAGAAGCACCCAACAGTGAAACTAATGTGAGGAGTCAGGGAAGGAGGAAGTCAGAAAAGTGTGGGGCCCAGGATCCAGAGTGAAGAATGTTTCCGGGAAGAGGGAGCGAGACTGAATCAGATCCTGCCGACAGGTCATCTCAGAGGCAAACGCTGGACCCAGCTAAACTGAGGTCCTTGGCAAAATTATTCTATAATTGTTGCTAAGATAATCCTAGGCAAAAACTTGCCTATTTTGCCTTTTCTTTTCTTTTTTTTTTTGAGATAGAGTATCATTCTGTCACCCAGGCTGGAATGAGGTGGTGCGATCTAGGCTCACTGCAAGCTCCGCCTCCTGGGTTCAAGCAATTCTCCTGCCTCAGCCTCCCGAGTAGCTGGGACTACAGGCATGTGCCACCACGTTTGGCTAATTTTTTGTATTTTGAATAGAGATGGGGTTTCACTATTTAGCCAGGATGGTCTCGGTCTCCTGACCTCGTGATCCGCCCGCCTCGGCCTCCCATAGTGCTGAGATTACAGGCGAGCCACTGCACCTGGCCTATTTTGATTTCTTTAGTCCATAGCTTTTTAAACTTGTTTTTCAACCTTTTGGGCTATATCTATGTGGCCTGTGTTTATTTCTAAAAGGTGTGTTCATTCTGTTATCTGGACTTGGGATAGATGCTGGGCATAAAATGATGAGTAACATACACACCTGCCCTGAGACATGGTTCACTGGGGAAGATGAGTGAGGCAACGGGATACAGGGCAACAGCCCAATAGCATTGGTCCCTAGGGGACTGCAGATTAAAACCACGGTGAGGTACCATTCCACACCCATTAGTATGGTTCACATTGAAAAGACCAACACCACCAAATTTGGGGGCGGATACAGAGTAAATACACCAAATGGCCCATGGATCCATCGCTCATGGGAATATAACCTGGTAGACCCACATTGCAGACCTGTTCAGCAGTTTTCTTTAAAACATTAAAAATGTGTCTAGTCAGCCGGGCGCGGTGGCTCATGCCTGTAATCCCTGCACTTTGGGAGGTCGAGGCAGGCAGATCACGAGGTCAGGAGATCGAGACCATCTTGGCTAACACGGTGAAACTCCGTCTCTACTAAAAATACAAAAAACTAGCCGGGCGTGGTGGCGGGCGCCTGTAGTCCCAGCTACTCAGGAGACTGAGGCAGGAGAATGGCGTGAACCTGGGAGGCGGAGCTTGCAGTGAGCCGAGATGGTGCTACTGTACTCCAGCCTGGGCGACAGAGTGAGACTCTGTCTCAAAAAAAAAAAAAAAAAAAGTATCTAGTCTATGATCCAAAAAGTTTCACTCCTAGGTATTTACCCAAGAGAAATGAAAATATATGTCTGCAGAAAGACCTATACAGTGTGTCCATAGCTGTCTTATTCATAGTAGCCTCAAACTGGACACAACTCAAGGGCACATCAAAAGCAGAGGCAAATTATCGTGTGTCCCTGCACAGTGAAGAGAAACAAAGGGCTGATGCAACATGAGGATGTCTCAGAGACAAGCTGCACTTAAGAAACCATGCTAAAAAACAAACACACAGAAACCCGCATCATGACATTTATAGAATGTTCAAGAACTGATGAAACCAGTCCACGGTCACAAAAGCCAGAAAGTGGTTGCTTCTGGGGACCAGAAGGGAAAGGGGCATAAAGGGACCTTTTGAGGTGAATAGAAATTTCTGCATCTTGGTTTGGGACACATGCCAGAACTCACCAGGCGAACATTTAAGATCTTGCATTTTTATTATACACAAACTATATCTCAACCTAAAAAACGATGCTTGTGACAGGTGTTCCCAGGTTCCGTGCAGGGAGGTGAGGGGCCACCACCTGCCATGAGGAGGCTGGGAGGCATCCTGGGGAGGGGAGGCCATGTTGGATCGGGGTTTCCAGGCGAGATTTGGAATAGCAAGGGGAGGGTGAGCCCAGTGGAGGGCTAAACCTGGCCAAAAGCCCGGAGATAAGAAAGAGCTCAGCCTTGGTTTCAAGCACCAACAGCCTAAAAAGGAAACCCAGTTATTTAACAGAATCCATTCTCTTTGAAGGCTCAGTGTGTATCTGAGACAAGACCATTTTCCCCTCTCCAGTGCAAGCTTCTTCATGGACTTTGTTCAGATTTCAATTTTATAATAGCTTTTTGTATTCCCCTCATCAGTATACTTTTTTTTGTTCCAACTGATGAATTATTCTTGGTACTTAGTTTTAAAAAAATTATTCAAGAGTATTGCCTTATTAAAATAACTTGATGCTTTCTTTTTTTCTTTCTCTCCTTGAAACATAAAAGCTACAGATTCTCGTTGACACTGGAAGCAGTAACTTTGCCGTGGCGGGAGCCCCGCACTCCTACATAGACACGTACTTTGACACAGAGAGGTAAGCGCTGGCCCCTTGGCTGGTGTGCTGGGCTGGGGTACTGCATGATCCACATGCTTCAAAATGCAGCGGAGCATAACAGCCAGAAAGCTGTTTCATTTTAAGGGGGATACTGATACGGATGTGTATGTACATGTGCGTGTACATACATGTGGACATGTGTATGCATATGTGCATGTTCATTCCATCCTCAAATTCACAGCAGGGGTCTCCTGATAGCCTTCACGCATTTACGTGAGATTCGTTTTCTAAAAATCCAAGTCAAACACAACTCCTGTAGTTATCCAAGTCACAGGGAGCTTGTGGCCCTTTGGTGGTTATTGCAGCAGCTTTAGTTCTGTAGTGGAGGTGGGCTGGAGCAGGGGACAGGTCTTGGGGGTCTGTGAGGCCACTCTGGCCAAGGGTGTGGGGTCGCTTCCTCGGCTGAAGGGATACACGGAAACCCCCCTTCACATAGTTCAGTAGGGGTTAAGGTGTGGTTCCTGGAAGCCGTTTCTGTGGGTTGGTTTGCAACACTCATTTGGAAGAGTGAGTTTTGTGAGCACAAAGTATTAAGGGCCAAGACTGAGGCTGCACATGAACAATTATGGGGTGGAGTTGAGAAAAAAAAGTGGAGCCAGATGGAGGTCTCTGGAATAGAACAAGTTCTGTCCATGCAGACTTCAGAGCAGCCCTGGGTGGGGTTTGGGGAGGCCCCCAGTGGCCTGTGGCAGCCTTCAGCTCTGCAGGAGCCCATGGGGTCTAGAGTCACCGCCCTCTGAACTGGAAGCTGCTCAAATGCTGTGCATGTTTTGATGTCACAACTATTTTTACGATCTTGAAATTTAAACTCAACAGACAGAACAGGTAAGCTGACGTGCTGGTTCGTTTTTTAGGGTCATGAATCATCGAGGGTCTCGGTAACTGTCATATTGGGTTTCCCTACTGTAAATTCTTTTCCTGACTTCCCTTTCTCACTTTCCTTATCCTTAGTGCTTTGTTCCAGGGAATAAAGGCCAGCTCTAGTTGGGGACAAAAGGAGGGGGAAGAATAGCTGAAGTCTTCTGAAAATGCCAGGCAATTTAATAAAGCGAGATGATTTGCCGTGTATGAAAGAAAGCATAGAGGAAACCCTGTATATCTATTCTACCTACGCCACATCCTGGGCTCCACTTTGGTGCCATAAATGACGGGGCCTCCTACCCGTATGGCTACAGCTGCATGCTGGGGAGAGGGCTATGGTGGCCAGTGCTCTGTGAGGCTTCAGAAAAATGTGGCTGGCCCCTCCCTCAAGGAACTGATAGCTTGGTTTATGGCTTCATGTGTTGGTAAGCTTCCTTCATTGATATTCCCGGATATAACACCTGCCTGTGATCAGTATGTGCCCAGCTGTTGCTATAACCACAAACGTGTGTAGAAGTAGTGGTGGTGTTTCTCTCTGTGTGTGCAGCAGAGGCTTGGTTTACGATGGCTTGTGCTGCCCCTTCCCACTCAGATCTGTGATTCATCCAAGTCCTCAGTCCCCAAACAGCCCTCACCTCCAACTGTTCATTCTGGACTACTTCATCATGGAACAGGACTTGGAGTTGGTCCAAACCTCTCATTTTGATTTCTGCAGCACAGGAGGTCGGGGAGACAGGGGACTTGCCCAAATTCAATCATTGAGACCAGCAGTCCCCAAACCTTCAGCCAACACCCGCTTTTTATAACAAGTGCTTTGTCATTCCCTGAAGTGACTGCAAAAGTCATATGACTTATCTACACACACAGCTCAAAGTGCCCTGACGTAATGTGGGGGGAATACAAGGGAAGTAATGTATAACCAGGTAATCAGAACCTCAATGCATGAACACCCTGGCTCCGTGGTGCTAGGAGATCATGCAATAGGTGGATGCTGGAGGTGAGTTAACATCACTGTGGACATGTACACCCAGTGTAGACTGATCAAGGCAGGCTGACTTAGACTCACCCACCCCAAGCTGCTCAGTTTGCTGTCTTAGTCTGTTGCGCTACTATAAAAGAATACCCAAGGCTGGGTAATTTACAAAGAACAAAGGTTTATTTGCCTCATGGTTCTGCAGGCTGTACAGGAAGCATGGCATCAGGATCTCATGCTGCTTCTAGTCATGGTGGAAAGCGAAGCAGAGCCAGTGTGCAGAGATCACATGGGAGAGAGGAAGCAAGGGTAGGGGAAGGACGTGCCAGGCTTTTTTTTTAACAATCAATCAGCCCTCCCTGGAACTAACAGAGTGAGACCTCAGTCATTATTATGGGCAAGGCACAAAGCCATTCTTGAGAGATCTGACCTCAGTACCTAAACACTTTCCACCAGGCCCCACTTCCTATACTGGGGATCAAATTTCAACATGAGAATTGGAGGGGACAGATATCCAAACTCTATCAGTTGCTGATATGATTTTCCAAAATGGAAAATAATCTTAGGAAAGTTCCAAGTAAAACGAACAGAAAGAGAATCAGCTTCCCTGGATTTCCATAGTAGCGAATATGCAATATATACTAAACCTATGTAGAAAAGGTTTTGTGCACATATGAATGGGAGGTGCATTCTGTGCTCAGATGATCCAGCAGATTTCACCCATGCAGATGCCCAGAGCAACTTTGGAAAGTGGTGTGGGATGGGAACAATGCTTCATTTTGCATGACCATCCTTCACATTCCAGGATAAACAGCATGCTTATCAAATACACCCGTAGAGTTTCCAAAACTTACCCTAGGGGACAGGACCTTCCTCTCTGAGAACCACTTATCTGAATGGTCCCTGATGGTCCCAGCCCTGTATTGTTTCCACTGCAGGGCTCTAGTCTGTGTGGCATGTTTTCCACATTTCCCCCTGACTGGGGCTCAGCACATAGGGGCAGAACCAACACACGTGGAGCTTGCATTTTCTCATTTAGCAGTTCTTTTCCCCTTAGGATAGGTTTTTCTCTCATCATCTGTAGATGCAAGATACAGTAGAAAACAGTAAAGCACAGTAAAGTCAAGGTTAGGGTGATATGGATAATTACTTTCCAGATTTAAAGGGAACCATGCAAGTCAAGCCCTATGGATGGCTACTTTTTTCATGGCAGGTAAATAGCAGTTCTGTGGCAGCTGCTCATAGCCAGAGTCCATCAAGGTCAAAGTATGCTCCTCAATCCACACATCCTTTCGCTATGCAGATGCAATTGTTGAAACCTTCAAGGGTAAATAATACTCCACATCATGAAGACTATGTGCAATATTTCGTCAACCGTAGACAGCCCAGCATCTTTCTCGGCTCCCTTCAACTGTGTTCAGTGTTTGGTTGAGCTGTGGTTCTCTTTCAGGCTACCATGGGACACATCTGTCTTACTTACCTGCTAGCCCTGTTTGGTGTATTCAGGTGGATTTTGTACCCATCACCAGGTTTGCATTCAAATGGCAGATGGTTCCTGTTTTTCATCCTTTGGGCGTCTGTAGTCCGTATGCGTTTGATGAATATGAAAACTCCTGGGATCATCCAGAACTCCTTTGATGACTAAGCCTTCCCTCCTGCTAATCTCACAAGATAATTCAGGATTCCTTGCCACCATTCTGACCACTCAAGGTCCTGATCTGTTTCTCCTTTTGTGGGTAAATAAAAAGAGAAATAACAGAACATACCAGTGTCTAGGGAAAGCCCCTCAATGGTCGGTTTCACCCCATTGCCACTTCCACCATTCAAATTCATTTATTTATTTATTTTTTTTGAGACGGAGTCTTGCTCTGTCGCCCAGGCTGGGGTGCAGTGGCCGGATCTCAGCTCACTGCAAGCTCCACCTCCCGGGTTTACGCCATTCTCCTGCCTCAGCCTCCTGAGTAGCTGGGACTACGGGCGCCCGCCACCTCGCCCGGCTAGTTTTTTGTATTTTTTTTAGTAGAGATGGGGTTTCACCGTGTTAGCCAGGATGGTCTCGATCTCCTGACCTCGTGATCCACCCGTCTCGGCCTCCCAAAGTGCTGGGATTACAGGCTTGAGCCACCGCGCCCGGCCCCACCATTCAAATTCAGCGTACCTTCCTTATTCGCGAGTACTGCAGAGACTGACTGATTACGTATAACACATCGCTCACCTTTTGGGTCTCTACCCTGGTACCGCCTTTCTTTTCAAGAGACCATTCTTCAACAGAACTGTAAGGTTTCTTCTTGGCTGAATCAGAGATGATGCATCTCACTTCTGAGTTTGAGGTGAGTTCTATTTCTTCAACTACATCCCTGCTACCATGCTTGCTTCGCAAGTTAAATACTTTCTTAGATTGATATTAACCTTGTTTCCTTTTATCTGCTTTTTACATGTTTTATTATGGTTGATATGCTTTATGATTGAAAGACATGAATATTTTCTTTCAATGTCAGTTATGTATAATTAATTTGTCTAATGTTTTCATCTAACTTTAGAGTTGGCCTAAGTTATACTTTCAACCATTGTATTTGATGGGAGCCAAGAGACCGTCCTTTTGCCTTCTCAATTTTTGACAAAGGTTTCTTTTCTGAGCTGCAGCTCTCTGCCCTGTGATGTGTCTGTATTTGCTTGTGCTTCTGATCTCTCTTAGTTATAATAAGGTTCTGGTTGGGTTTATCCGCCTCTGATTCACGTCCTGTCTTTGGATATTCAGGTCTAATGCTTCCTGAAACATGTTACAGTAATTGGAGTTTTGGCGTGGGGTTCTTTGACAAGATCTCTTTGATTTATGGAATGAGATGTCAGGCTACCATTAGTCATTTGTGAGCTCGTCTTTATCAGAATCCATCTTTTCATGGTGGTGAATGTTCCAGTGAGTTACTATAGAGCAAAAAAGAAGAAAAGAAAAGATCATGCATTTTTTAAATGTACATCTTTTTTAGCCAATAAAATCTCACCTCCAGCTAGCTGGCTTGAAGAGTGATCCAGTATACTCATCCCTTGACCCTCCATGAATCTATTCAGGAAATTAAGTATATTTCCATTAAAATGTCTCCTTACTTCTGTACTATATCCGGGGTGAAGCTCACAGAGCAAGAGACCAATGTATTTTCCTCAACTAATGCTTGTAAGTGGAATTAGGGACTTCTTTTAGAAGGCTAAACTGGATACAGATCAAATGGCTTTCCATTGAATGAGGACAGATATTTTTACCTGATTATTGAGATCATTTCTCAAGCGTGTCCATCATTTGCCTGATAGAAGGGCACTTGCCATTTTGGAGCCTGTGAGCATTTAACATTATTGAGGATGTTGATGAAACACCAGGCTGAGCAGGCTGAGCTGACCCTGAACCTCAGGGTCTCATGCATTCAGGTCTGGTGACTTCCAGAATCACAGAAGATTAAGAGGGGCATCTGGTAACCTGGGCCAGGACAGTAAGCCCACTGGTAGATTTCTGACCCTGAGAGCCCCAGGGAGGTCCTGAGCAGAGTTCTTTAGGAGACTCAGCATTTCCTGGGTCAAGTGGCTTAGGAGAACCAGAACTGACCCAAGGATTGAACTCTAGAATTCTCCACATCCACCTTCTCTTTTCGTGTTCTCTGCAAACAACAGCAGGTTTCTTTTGAAATAGTAAAATGTTCTGCAGCTCTTTTCCCCTCAGTTCAGTTGATTTCACTTTTTAATCCTGCATTCCCTGAGCACTCTTATCAGAGGTAGAACATCTTCTGAGTTTGGTTCAAAGTGTTTATTTTACTGTGAGCGGGCTTTTTCCTGGCCTCCCACATCCCTGATTGATTGCTGTTTCTGAGCACCCGGAATGGACATTGCCAAGGAGAAGCCCATCCAGGTTTCTTGCTCCATGCATTTAATTATTGTGCAGAGCAATTGAGAGCCAAAGTATTTTAGTCCCAAGAGGTGGGGTGCTAGAAAATGAAGATGAAGACGTATTTTTTATTTAAAGTGCTGGAAACTCTATGCTACTAATAACCCCTAGAGTCACTTATGATTCTTCTGTGGGGTTTTACTCAGAGGTTTAGTTCAAGGAACCCAGAGAATATGAATATGAACCGAGAATTACCTTTTTTTTTTTTTAACATTATCTTGGACTGTGCTTTCTACAAGGCTAGACACAAGTCACATGTGGCTATTTTAATGAATGTTAAATAAAATAGAAGTTAAGTCTTTCAGTTGCACTATAATCACATTTCAAGTGTTCATTAGTCACAAGCGGCCAGCTTATTGGGCAGCGTAGACAGAATATTTCTGTCGTCACAGGAGTTTCTGTTGGACAGAGCTAGTGCAGGGCAGAGAGGAACTCTTGCCTTTTAGACACCGGTTGCACAAGAGCTTGAAGCGTCACCACCTCTCCTTGACCTCCTTAGCCAAGTCACCCCACACACATTGGCTCCTTTCCATGGGGTGTTTGGACTTTAGAATGAGGCAGCATTAGATTCAGTAAGAGTAGCTCTATAGGAGCTTTTTCCAGAAACAAACAAACAAACAGAAAATCCTGATGATTTGCTTTGGGTGCAAATCTCACGTTGAAATATGATTCTCAGTGTTGGACCTGGGGCCTCAGGGGAGGCGTTTGGGTCAAGGGGGCAGATGCCTCATGAATGACTTGTTGCCCTCATCAAGGCAATGAGTGAGTTCTCGCTCCTTTAGTTCACATGAGAGCTGGTTGTTTAAAGGAGCCGCGCACCTCCTCCTCTCTCTCTTGCCCCAGCTCTCACCATGTGATGTACTGTGTCTGCCTTTGCCCTCTACCTTGAGTGGAAGCTTCCTGAGGCCTCACCAGAAGCAGATGCCAGCACCATGCTTTGTGCACAGCCTGCAGAACCATAAGCTAAAATCATACCTCTTTTCTTTATGAATTATTCAGCCTTAAGTGTTCCTTTATAGCAATGCAAACATGGCCTAACAGACTTGAATTTTCTAATAATAACTCATAGACTGAAGAAAGGTAGCAAATGATTAGATAATTATAATAATAGCAGCTATTTTGTGGCATATCTCCTGTGTTCCAAGCTTTTGTTCTACATGCTTTACAGTATTAACTCTTTTAATCTGTGTAATTAACTTCATGAGGGATGGTATTATATTATCGCCATTTTTTAGTTGAGGAAACTGAGGCATAAAGAGAGTAAATAACTTGGCCCTGGGTCACACAGCTAATAAAGTATTGAACTCATATTTGAACCCAGGCAGTATAACTCCAGCTGCCTCTTGTCTCTCTGGAAATGACACCAAAATATCCAGAGTACTCCCTCTAAGGGGACCAGCAGCCTGGGCAGGAAACCAGAGAAGATACACTAAATAGATATGCCGGCTGGTTCAGGTTCTTACTAACACTACAAATTCTATGGAGTTTTCTATAGCCTGGACAGAGTAAAACTAAATTTTTCAAAAGGAAGTCATAGCACTTTAAACTGTTTAGGAAAGATACAATTACTCTACCAGGGCCAGGCCAGGTGCCTCACACCTGTAATCCCAGCACTGTGGGAGGCTGAAGCAGGTGGATCACCTGAGTTCAGGAGTTTGAGACCAGCCTGACCAACATGGTGAAACCTTATATCTACTAAAAATACAAAAATTAGTTGGGCATAGTGGCATGTGCCTGTAATCCCAGCTATTAGGGAGGCTGGGGCAGGAGAATTGCTTGAATCCAGGGGGCGGAGGTTGCAGTGAGCCAAGATGGCACCATTGCACTCCAGCCTGGGTGACATAGTGAGACTCCATCTCAACAACAACAACAACAACAACAAACAGTTATTCTACCATGCCGGGAGGTATGGTTTGGCTGTGACCCCACTCAAATCTCATCTTGAATTGTAGCTCCCATAATTATCATGTATTGTGGGAAGGACCCCGTGGGAGATAATTGAATCAAGGGGGTGGTCTTTGCCCATACGCTGTCTCATGGTAGTGAATAAGTCTCACAAGATCTGATGGTTTGATAAGGGGAAACCCCTTTCAGTTGGCTTTCATTTCTCTCTTCCCTTCGCCATGTAAGACGTGCCTTTCACCTTCTACCATGATTGTGAGGACTCCCCAGCCACATAGAATTGTGAGCCCATTTAACTTCTTTTCCTTTATAAATTACCCACCCAGTCTTGGGTATGCGTTTATCAGCAGTGTAAAAACGGACTAATACACCAGGGGTTGGCAAAGGCTAGCCCATGAGCCAAATATGACCTGCTGCCTGTTTTAGGAAATAAAGTTTTATCAGAACACAGCCATGCAAGTTTACTTACACATTGTGGCCGCTTCCACATTACGTTTGAGAGCTGGGTAGTTATCACAGAGATCCTATGGCCTACAAACCTAAAACATCTATTATTTGTTTCTTTATGGAAAAAAATTGCCAACCTCTGTACTAGATCGTATTCTCCAAGCATTTCAAGATAGTCTTAGTGTATTTCTGAACTTGAGGAATGAACCCAAATTGTCAAAATGGACTGAATAATTTAGTATTTTTATTGCTATTCAACATAAACGTGTGCATCCCCTCATGTGGCAGGCACATCTGAATTTATATTGGCACTAAAGCTTGGCATTCCACCAATCTTCAGATACCCTTTTTCAAAGACCTGACTGCACGTTACCTGGGTAATTTCTGATGGATCCCTTAGTGCTCTAAGGTCCCTTTGTGGTCACTTTTCTGTTTCTGTGCCTACCCATTGTTGGGAGATTTGTGCACAGAAAACATTCACTGAATGCCTCTTCTACTTTATGATCATGGTGGAGTGAACCAAGACAGTAGGCAAATGTTAAAATCCAACCATCTTTAGATTCTGTACCCCATTTTGAAGTTACAATCAGCTGTTTCCCCAAAATCTGTTTGCTAGACCTTCGTAAAATCACATTTTTCCTGATTATAAAACTTATATATGCAAAAAATGTGGAGGTACCTAACCACAAGAATAGGAGTCCACCCACCCCCAATCCTGCCACCTCAGCTAGCCACTGTTAATATTTGAGTGTAATAAATAGTTTTGAAGGAGATTCTGTCCCTTTGACGTATTTTTCTTTTAACTTTTTCTCTACATCATTTAAAATTTCTTAGAAAAAGAAACATTTTTTTCTTTGGCACATAATAGTGCATCATATGGATATGCTGTAATTTACTGAACTGTTTCCTTGTTACTGAGCATTTGGATGGTTTCCAGCTGTTTGCTGTTATGCATAAAACATCACGACCATCTTGGCACATGAACCTCTGTCTGCTTCCTGGGTGTCTCCTTAGGGTCAGAGTCTCAGAAGTGCAGTTACTGAATTAAAGATAGTTAATATTTTTAACACTTATTAGATATACCAAGAATGAATTAATGAATTAAAGGCCAGATATGGTGGCTCATGCCTGGAATCCCAGCACTTTGGGAGGCTAAGGCAGGAGGATTGCTTGAGCCCAGGAGTTTGAGACCAACTTGGGCAACATAATGAGACCTCGTCTCTGCAAAAAAAGAAAGAAAAATATTAGCCGGGCTTGTTGGTGTGCACCTCTAGTGCCAGTTACTCAGTAGGCAGAGGCGGGAGGATCTCCTGAGTCCAGGAGTTCAAGGCTGCAGTGAGCCATGATTGTGCTATGGCACTCCAGCCTGGATGACAGAGCAAGACCTTATCTTTAAAAGAAATAATAAATGAATGAATGAATGAATGAATGAATGAATGAATGAATGATCATGTCATCTCCGAACTTCTTTACTGACCTTAAGCAAGACTGCGCTAGTTCATGTAATCCCACGACAAAGACTTATTAACATGTGTTAATGTTCGCAGACTGATTATTAAAACAGAGTGAAATCAAGCCTGCAGGTGAGCAGGATCGCTTCAGGGTGATTTGATATTTAGCTTAGGATGGTGATCATTTTCTTAGGAGGAGCGTGGTTTGAGTTCACAGACATTTGCCTAGAGATGTTTCTCAGGTTCCGTCCTATATTCCAGCAGTTTTCAAACTCAAATGGGCGTAGGAATGACCTTGCAGGGTGGGACACCCCAGGGCCTCGACACCTGCTGTCCTATCTCCACAATGCGCTGCCCCCAGAGAGCCCCAGGTCTCACTGTCTTCATTCAGGTCTCATGCAAACATGGCCGAATCCAAGAGTTCTCTCCGACTGCTGGGTCACTTGAGGTCCCCTTGCCTGCTTTGTTCCCCGGGTGGCTCTCATTCCCCGTAACCACCATTCCCGCATGCATTGTCTCCCCTCACTGCAGCCTAAACTGAGCAGGCAGGACTTTTCTCTGATCTTGTGAGTGTTGTTCTGCGTCAGTAGCTCTCACCCCCAGGGCCACGTGAGTGTCAGGCTCAGGGTCATGTCACAGTGATTCATGTTCTGGCATGCCATTAGCGTCACTGCCCATATTTTGGTGTGAGTATAATCAGCTTTGGGACATTGGGGGAGAACCTTGAGAAGGACCTGTGACATGAAAGATGTGGGTTTCAGCAGGTAGGACTTGGTCATTATTTGTCACATGAGTTGTATGTGTGAACATGAACCCCAGCCGCTGCTGGCGCAGGCTGGTGGAGCCTCCCTCCAGGGTGCCAGCACCTACCCATGTCACAGAGCAGCAGTGCAGCAGCCCTGCAAAGCCGGAGGGCCAGGCAGGTGCCCAGATTGGGTTGTGTCCTTCAAAGGCTACAGTGGCCAAGCAAAGCACCTGACTTATAGGGTTTAACTTGGGTATAGGGAAAAATTAAACTCAAAAGCCACATGTTTATACCAGTGCGACCCTTCCACATAACATGGACAACACTGCTACCAAATATTAGCGATTATGTTTTTGGGGGAAGCTGTCGCTTTGTGAACGTTGATGCTGTTCATGATGAAGAATGGCTTACAGGCTTACAGTAGACTTTCTGTGTTTAGGATAGCTGTCTTGGACATGGCAACCTTATCTTTGTGGCTCGGGAACATGGATACATAAGAGAATACAATGGGCTTAGCCAGGCGTAGTGGCTCACGCCTGTAATCTAGCACTTGGGGAGGCCAAGGCAGGCAGATCACAAGGTCAAGAGATCGAGACCATCCTGGCCAACAGGGTGAAACCCCGTCTCTACTAAAATTACAAAAATTAGCTGGGCATGGTGATATGTGCCTGTATTCCCAGCTACTCAGGAGGCTGAGGCAGGAGAATCGCTTGAACCCGGGAGGCGGAGGTTGCAGTGAGCAGAGATCGCACCACTGCACTTCAGCCTGGAGGACACAGCAAGACTCCATCTCAAAAATAAATAAATAAATAAATAAATAAATAAATAAAATAATAATAAAATAAAATGAATACAATAGGCTTTTCTTTTCTTTCTCCAGGTCTAGCACATACCGCTCCAAGGGCTTTGACGTCACTGTGAAGTACACACAAGGAAGCTGGACGGGCTTCGTTGGGGAAGACCTTGTCACCATCCCCAAAGGCTTCAATAGTTCTTTTCTTGTCAACATTGCCACTATTTTTGAATCAGAGAATTTCTTTTTGCCTGGGATTAAATGGAATGGAATACTTGGCCTAGCTTATGCCACACTTGCCAAGGTAAGGCTAATCCATGGATTTAAGGAAATCAAATAATAGGATGAGATTCTGAAAATCTAATAAGGGCTGACACACGAGTCTTGAGCTATCCTTGGAGACAGTGAGAACCATGTGGTGGAAACAGACCAGTATTCACACCATTATATTTCCAAGCATTTTTTAAATTGAAGGTAAACAGCATGATTCTTGGAACCTTCCTGTAAGACAGACTAATAGCATTAACTTTTTGTTTTATTTCGTTTTATAGTTTAAAATGTTAACAGAATTTGAATCATGTAGATCGTGATGTGTGTTTAGGAGGTTTTACTAAGGTAGGATTAAAAGAAAACACATTTATTAAATTCATACGTTTGCGTGAAGCAGGAGCCTGCGGGCAGCCCTGGAACGCAGGCAGGGGATGGTGCCCTCAGCCAGACTGGGATGTGGCCTGTTTTCCTGGCTCTGCAGGGGACACCTCCAAGGAGACTCCCAACACCCAGCAGGGAATATGGGCAGCCTGAAGGCATGCCCTGGGGATAGCCAGCCCTTCCCAGTGGTGGGGAGCCCCGGAGGAATTGTGGAGCCCTGCTCTCGCCATCACCAGAGCCTCCCCAAATGGGGAAAGACAGAATTGGACGTTCCCCAAATATTTGTACTTGGGGCCTACCCAAAGGAAATAATGTCTGTATGCAGGAGGAGGGAGGCAGGCCGGGGAATTTCCACCTGGAGGCATTGCCGAAGGCAGGCGGGAGTAGACACCGGGGGTGTTTGCTGGGCTCCTGGAGTCCACACGGGTTTGCATGCATCGAGAACCGCAGAAGGAGACCAGCTCTCCTGGCCCCGTAACTGGGCACCACGGCCTGGCCTCACCTTGCTTAGCATTAGGCTTGGAACCAGAGCTACATGTGGAAGGAAACAGAAGTGACTGCTAGAGCAACACGCCCCCACTGTCCCGGGAGGATAATCTTCCCATAGTTCCAGCTCAAGTTTATGAGCAGATGGGGATGGGGTGGTGAGAGCAAGAGGAATTTTATAACCCTTGGCCCCCACAAGGAGACAGAATCACAATTACTGAGAGCCTATTAGGCCCTAGGCTGAGAAGATCCAAGATAAGATGTGGGTCACTCAGTGCTCATGACTCCCCTGTGAGGCATACTTTGTAAGGTCATATTCTCCCCGTTTTATTTTTTTCTTTTTCTTTTTACTTTTTTTATTTTTTTGAGAGAGAGTCTCACTCTATTTCCCAGGCTGGAGTGCAGCAGTGTAATCTCAGCTCACTGCAACCTCTGGCTCCCGGGTTCAAGTGATTCTTGCACCTCAGCCTCCCAAGTAGCTGGGACCGCAGGCACACGCCACCATGCCTGGCTAACGCCTTTTGTATTTTTGGTAGAGACGAGGTTTCACTATGTTGGCCAGGCTGGTCTCAAACTCCTGGGCTCAAGTGATCCATTCACGTCAGCCTCTCAAGGTGTTGGGATTATGGCATGAGCCACCGCGCCTGGCCTTATTCTCCTCATTTTCAAGATGTGGGGATTGAGGGTCAGTGAGCTGTTGCCCCTTTGAAGTCAGAACATGGAGCTTCTCACTGTCTGCAGAGCCAGGGCTGGCTCATGAACCCTTTTGTCCTCTGTACCATAGGGAATTGCGGATGGATGGAAACTTGCATTCCTAAACACATTTTCAAAATGTTTTATCTGTATGTGACTGTTTGGAAATGAAAGATGTGTATGACTGGTTTTATGTGAATTGTTCCGAAGATGATAGAGGAAACCTAAATTGCCTGGAATTAATAATATGTAAAGCTTCAGTGAGAACAGACCCCTTCGGGGTTTGCTCAGACCTCCCGACTCACTGTGAGACATTTTATCTTTTCATTTGTGAAATTCCAAGATTACTGACAATTGGCTTCCCATTTCCAGGGTTTGAGGAGAAACAATAGGACTCATAGGAAGCAGAGTGTGGCTGGGAACAGGGCCTGCAGGGTGCGCTGGGCGGACTGCCCCAGGCGTCTCTGAGGCAGGTGCGCTGAGCACTCTGCAGTGCTCAGGTTGTGAGGTGGCCCCTGGTCCATTCCAGGGGCTTCCTGTCAAGGCTGTATCAGGAACACCTACGGGGCTTCTAAAACTGCAGCTTCCTGGGCCCCACTGAATCAGGTTCTCTCAGGGTTAGTTGTGGGCACCTGGATGCTTTTAAGTTCCTAGGGGAATCCCAAGGCACAGCCCTAGTGAAGGACTTGACACAATGATTGCAGCTCCTTCACTGTGTGCCAGGTGCAGTTCTAAGTGCTTTATAAGTATTGGCCCATTTAAGCCCCAGAGCGGCTCCAGGTAGCTGCCCTTATCCCCGTTTCACAGGGAAGGAAGCAAAGGAACAAGTCACTTGGCTGGCAAGTGGCAGAGCCGGTCTCCCCTTCGTGTTTGCTTTGCTTTACTGCCTCTCGAGAAGGTAGGTAGAACACCAGCTGGGGGCACCCCCAGGCCCACCCTGTTATCCCAAGAGGTGATTTTGTCTCACTGGTTGACCCAAACACCCACAAGTGTTCTGACAGAGATTGCATGTGGAAATTGTGCTGGATTCTGCCTCGGAATTCTGCAGAAGCTGAGATGAAACAAGTAGGAGGTCAAACACAAATGGATTAAACCAATGGGAAGATCTGTGTCTGTTCCATGGTGGAGTCCCCCTCTCACTCCCTCTGGAATCACAGTTTTAATTTTCACAGATAGTAAATAATCATTCCTGTGAATGACCATAGGCACCCAGGGGATGCCTATAGCATCTGCGCTACTATAGTTAATTACGTTTTCATCAAAAACTAACAACTCAGGGTCACCAACTCCAGTGTCTCCCAGTTGTCAAAGCCAAAATCTAAACTCGGGTCTATCACTGACTTCCTCCATGACCGCCAGCAGCCCTGGCACACCCACACCTCACAGCTGTTTGCAGACCTCCCCACTTCCCTTTGAGTCTCTCTGGAGAAATGAGGGCATCCTCTGTATGTCTTGCTGGATGTGAGGGAGACACAGAGCACATGAGGGCTTCTGAAATCTGGCCTCAGGGAATAAGAAGCCTTTTATGCTTCTGGAGTATAGATTTATGCCTTTCCTGCTTCTTTCCCGCCAGAGTTCATCTGGCAGAGCTAAGCCTCTCCCCAGGCTCTGGGGTCCGGGAGATACTGTGCTCCCTGGTCAACCACCTCTCATTTGCATGGTGGACAGCTGCGGCTGACAGGCGAACAAAAATGTCTGCAGCCATGGCAGCTCCTAGAGAAACTCTTCTCTCCTTACTCTCAAATGCCTAAGATTAGGATCCACCACCTGCCACGGTAACCCAGTTCCACGGCTTCTCACACCCCCTCACAAGGCAGTCATGATGATAGATGTGCCTGCGTCGAATGGCTTCCAGAAATACGATCTTATTTGTACAACAGAGCCGTACCCAAAGGAAAAATACCAACCAGTGGGAAGCTCTGTTGGGGCTTTCTGAATTCCTAGACCCGATCACAAGCTGGTGTATTGTTGAACCATGAAAAACACCAGGAATAAACACCAGGAATGTTGTCTGTGGTGCGTGGCATCTACATTGGGTGACCCATGTCTACACTGTGAGTCCTAAGCAGGTGTCCCTCTCTGTCGCCCTCCCGCAGCCATCAAGTTCCCTGGAGACCTTCTTTGACTCCCTGGTGACACAAGCAAACATCCCCAACGTTTTCTCCATGCAGATGTGTGGAGCCGGGTTGCCCGTTGCTGGATCTGGGACCAACGGAGGTAGTCTTGTGGGTATCTTTCAGTCTTAAAGGGGCGAAAAATCACAGATGGATGGGCTCTTTTTTCTGTTTTATTAAACACCTGAGCAGAAATATTAGGCATGTAGGTGTGCGTCGGTACTGTAAAACTTTCATCATCCTTGTTGTCGATCTTTTTAAAAATGGCTAAAATTAGACAATCCTTTATGTCATCCTGCCATCTGGAAGGATGATTCTCATTGCTTCTCCAGATTCCTTTAAAACTTTTCTTTACCATCCTTGGAAGGGCACTGCTTTCTGTGGGTGGGGGAGGGGCAAGTGAGGAGCGGTGGGGGGTGTGGTGAGTGGACCTGACTTTGGGTAGGGGGGCAAAGGAGAGTTCATAAATTTGGCAGGGAAACAGGGACCCTCGTAGATCCTTTCTCTCTCTCTCTCAACACATACACAGGCACACGCGTACCACAGCACAAGTGTTTGCTACTGAAACAGAACCAAGGCCGTCAGCACTACGGAGGTGCTGGAGCCTGAGCTTTCCTCCAGTGCCCTGCACCCAGACGTCAAAAGTAGTAGGAGACAGGAAGAATGCACTAGAAGGGGGTGCTGCCAGTCCCATTGCTGTCTGACTATGAGGGGCAGGCTCTGCGTCCCTGGTCCTCAGCTACTTTCATTTGCTACCATTTCCAGGCAGAGGATAGCATAGGATTTATGAGGAAATGTTTTATGATTTTGCAAAATGAAGCTTTGATCAGGGAAGCGCTTGTTCTTCTGTTGTCTGACCTGCAAGAAACTAAATAATTGTCAGTCAGTGTGGTTAACTGTCTTATTGCATTTCTTTGAAGGAAAAATCTCAATATTGTAAAGCTAAACTTGTATATACTTTCTTTGGATAAAAGAAACCCCCAAAGCATCTTGATTAGACGAGGGCCTAATACCATCTGACTTTTGCAGACATGGACCCATAACATTTCATGTTTATTTTATTTTATTTTATTTATTTATTTTATTATTATTACTGTTTTTGAGATGGAGTCTCGCTGTAGTGCCTAGGCTGGAGTGCAGTGGCGCGATCTCAGCTCACTGCAAGCTCCGCCTCCTGGTTCAAGCGATTCTCCTGCCTCAGCCTCCTGAGTAGCTGGGACTACAGGTGCCTGCTACCACGCCCAGCTAATTTTTGTAATTTTAGTAGAGACGGGGTTTCACCATGCCAGCCAGGCTGTTCTCGAACTCCTGACTTCATGATCTGCCCGCCTCAGCCTCCCAAAGTGCTGGGATTACAGGCATGAGCCACCGCGTCCAGCTCCTTGTTTATTTTTTAAGCATTGATACTTGTTTCATGACATCATCACAAAGTAGAAGCCCTCATTGCAGTCAAGTTTCTCTTTACAAGTGCATGCTTCTCTGTGTAACCTGTTGATATGTCTGTGTATTTTTTCTCTTATACCTGTAAATATTTTCTGTCCCAGGTCCTGGGTGGAATTGAACCAAGTTTGTATAAAGGAGACATCTGGTATACCCCTATTAAGGAGGAGTGGTACTACCAGATAGAAATTCTGAAACTGGAAATTGGAGGCCAAAGCCTTAATCTGGACTGCAGAGAGGTATTCATGCTATGGTCTCTGTTGTGTCTTTCTGTGTGTGCCTGGGTCACTTAAATATGCCAGCTGGAACCCGTAGATGCCAATAGAAGGTACATTACCTTGTAAGATAAAGGCTAATTACATGAAAAGATGCAGGGCCTTACTGTACAGTAAGTTGAAATCAATTAATTGTCCTCCCTCCCCACCACAAATATTGCATCCTCCCAATCACTTAGCTTCATAGGACAAAATTAGCATTAAATGGTGAGTGAAGAGGACTATCTGAGCTATACCTTCCACCATACATTCATCTTGGACTGATGGTCCCTAAGCTCAGTTTAAGAGGTTGAAATAAGCAGATTTTTCGTCAGTGTAGGACAGGGAAGGACGAAAAATAAGCAAAATGAAACAAAAAATGATCATCAGCTTTTTATCCTCCATTCACAGCTAGCCTGGCCCCCGGAGTACCCAATTCTCCCTAAAAAACAGTCATGCTGTAAAGATGTGTGTGGCTCGGTAGTGCTAAAGTGGCCACATGCAGAGCTCTGACACCAAACCTCTTAGGATCCATGTTCATGCCCTCTCACTGCGTTTTGGCTTGTTCGTAACACATTATGACGTTATGATTATGACTTACGAGAGCCTCAGTCTTCTATAGCACTTTTAGAATGCTTTATAAAAAACCATGGGCATTTCATTACATTCTAACCTGTTAGCACTTCTGTTCATATTACCCGTCACATGCCAACATCGATTCTCATATATGCAGGTACCTCTTGTCACGCACGTCCGTGTGAAGAGACCACCAAACAGGCTTTGTGTGAGCAACAAGGCTTTTATTTCACCTGGGTGCAGGCGGGCTGAGTCCGAAAAGAGAGTCAGTGAAGGGAGATAGGGGTGGGGCCATTTTATAAGATTTGGGTAGGTAGTGGAAAATTACTATCAAAGGGGGTTTTTCTCTGGCTGGCCTGGGTGGTGGTCACAAGGTGCTCAGTGGGGGAGCTGTTGAGCCAGGATGTGCCAGGAGAAGGAATTTCACGAGGTAACGTCATCAGTTAAGGCAGGAACAGGCCATTTTCACTTCTTTTGTGGTGGAATGTCATCAGTTAAGGCAGGAACTGCCATTTTTACTTCTTTTGTGATTCTTCACTTGCTTCGGGCCATCTGGACATATACGTGCAGGTCACAGGGGATACGATGGCAATGGCGTAGCTTGGGCTCAGAGGCCTGACACCTCTGAGAAACTAAAGATTATAAAAATGATTGTCCCTTCCATTGCAAATCTGTGTTTATTGACAAGAGGCACTTATTTGTCAGCTAAGAACCTAGTGGTAGAATCAAATGTCCGAATGTAAAACAAAAGACAAAACCTGTGTGTGTGTGTGTGTCTGTGTGTGTGTCTGTGTGTGTGTGTATGTGTGTGTGTGTCTCTGTGTGTGTGTGTGTATGTGTATTAGAGAGGAAAAGCCTATATTTGGAGATGCGATTCTTAGATTCTAGGTTCTTTCCTGCCCACCCCATATGCACCCACCCCCCTAAAGAACAAACAACAAAACCCAGGACATCTTAGTGCAACATTTCAGTTTGCTACAGGACTTTTAAATATTCACTTTACTTACCTATTAAAAACATGAAAATGTTATGAATAAGCTAAGCTATATTTTAAATTGTTTGTTTTTACACTGAAAATAATTTAATATTTGTGAAGAATACTAATACATTGTTATATTTCATTTTCTTAAAATTCTGAACCCCTCCTCCCTTATTTCCTTTTGACCCGAGTGGTGTATTGGTTGTGTGACTCATGGATTTGCCTTAAGGCAGGAGGATCAAGTTGCCCAGGACTCATTCCATCCCTGGGTAGACTTGCCCACGCAGCTGTGCCTGTAGAGGTTGGGGTGGCTCATCTGGTGTTGGCCACTGGCCTCCATTCTCTTCCCTCTGCCACATGAAGAATGTTGCAGGTGGGGACAGGGCTGGCAGTGCCTATGTGTGTCTCAGTCTATGATACAGTGTGGCTCTGGGCTCTGGTTGTTACCAATGCAAATATGGGATGTCTGTTGAAAAATTGTCCCCCCTTCTTCTCTTCATTAGTGAGGTCATAGAGAGTTGATTTGTGTACTGTTTATACAAGTGGCTTTTAATATATTTCAGCCTCAAAAGACAAATAGGTCTTCCCTCTGCCCTGGGGCAGGAGTGGGGGTCCTCAGTGAAGGAAGTTGGGCAGCTCTGAGTAAGGAAAGAGCTCCCCAAAAGCCATCCCAAGGAGGGCTATTGATTTGCTAATTTGGGCCACATCCCCTCCCTTTCCTGGGCCCATTTCCTTGTCTCCGAAGTGAG
This sequence comes from Macaca thibetana thibetana, assembly GCF_024542745.1. Taxonomy (NCBI): domain Eukaryota; kingdom Metazoa; phylum Chordata; class Mammalia; order Primates; family Cercopithecidae; genus Macaca; species Macaca thibetana. The sequence goes on along the minus strand of NC_065580.1, from coordinate 155,794,352 downwards.
CATGTTGGGCTGGAAGACACCTGGTTCCCCAGTTCTGAGAATATGAATGAACTACAGTCCTTGACGAGTGGCGTGGCTGCCTGGATTTGTGTGTAACAGACAGACGGTGATGGTGGCTGGAGCCACGCGGGGCGGGGAGCGCCACCGTCACTCATGCACCTTCCCCTTTCTCTCCTGGTTCAAGTATAACGCGGACAAGGCCATCGTGGACAGTGGTACCACGCTGCTGCGCCTGCCCCAGAAGGTGTTCGATGCAGTGGTGGAAGCTGTGGCCCGCGCATCTCTGGTGAGTCCTCGGGACACTCACGGGTCCCCGAGTCGCTGAGTTACAATCACCTGCTGAGCAGCACTGCGTGTTCTGAGTGTCTCTGAACTATTGCACCATGCGTTTCAAATTTTCATATTGTGTATTTGCATACTTTATATGTAATCGTATAGGTGTAATATGTAAATATATTTTATATGTGTTTAAAATCTTTATATTTTGAAGGGTTTTGTTTCAACTATTACTTGTTAATTTCACAATCCGCTTCTTTGATGTTAGCAAATAATACCTTCGTGAACCTCAGAGGACTTGGATCTGAATGTGCAGTGCCCTCTAGTATTTCAAATAATAGTTCTGTTGGTATAGTATTTTTTTAATCTGTGAAAACAATACTTGGTAATATAACTGTTACATTTATAGCCTTTAAAACAAAACATATAAACCAAAAATTTTACTCCTTTTTGGCCTTCATCCCCGCACTGGTTATCTTAACTTCTGTTTGTGTAGAAGAATATCGTTTTTTCATGGAAGACAAAGATCAATCAGCCAATCTAATCATTAGTTTATGGCCATGCTCTGAAATACAATTAAAATTACTATTGTGGACAACATGCCTTTTGGGACCTGGCTGATGGTATTCCTGGTGTGACCCCAACTTTCCAGTCAGTTCAGGGCAATAAACATTGGATACAGCACAGCTTTGGGGATGAAATAGAATTAAATTTAGTCTAGTTTTTGCCACTTCTAGCTGGATGTCTGGGGAGGGGTTTTGTGCCCTCTGAGAGCCTCCGTATTCTCAACTGAGGGGTGGTTGTGAGGTTTGGGTCAAATGCTTGGTGTTGAGTAGACACTTGGAGCTTCCATTTAACATGCAACCACAGCTCTGCTGCTATTTGTTTAGATGAGAGATTAATGTGACTTTTGGCTTCCTGAGTGTTCTCATAGCATCTGTCCACTCAGGGCCTTCCTTGTGAGATCATCAGAAAGTGTTTCCTGCACAAACACTGCGGCCCTGGCGTGGGGCTGATTGTCCTGCTACTCTGCTGTGATGACTGAGTTCAAAGAGTGGCCGATAGGAGCACGTATGGTGGTTGCCTTGTTACAGCTCATAGCAGAAACATGACAAGCAGGAGAGGGCTTTGGGTTGTCCTGAACCCAGACTTCAAACACCTGTGACTGCTTCGGGAAGAGCGGCTCGCTGATGAAACGACACAGGGGGAATAAGCAGGAAAGGACATGGGCCCTTTTTGAAGCAGCAGGTCTCAGGGCGACCAGCCGCCTGGCACAGCTGCAGCTGAAGCCACGGCAGAGTCTCCATCTTTCCCACTATCTGCTGAATCAGCGAAAGTGGCAGGTAACATTTTTAGTGCCTTAACTTTAGAACGCTTGCTGAAAATCAGACCCTACTTAAAATAAGGAGTGATACCCTCATTTCTTTAAAATAGTAAAAATGCCCTCAGCAGGATTAACGTGAGTACCTTCCAACTTCATATCCTGAATGGAAAAGTCTGACCACCATCCCAAGGACGTGTTTGAAGCGCAGTGTGAAAATCCAGCAAGCCTATGCCGTGAGAGGCGGGGTGGCGGGGCTGCGGGGCGCTCACACTCCCAAGCTCATTGTGGCATGTGCTGAGCCGAAAACCACGAGGTAGAAGGAAGGAGACAACATTTGTTTGCCTTGTCTAAAATTATCCTCTGATTTCATTCGGTCCCTGCGTCAGGAGGGAGAAACATGGGAAGGTTGTTTGTCTTGGGCAGGGAAAGCATAACAAGGGTGCATTGTGTGTCTGTCTTACTGTCTCTGGACCAAAGTTGTGTTTATTTTTCTTATCTACCAGGTCCGGGTAAGCCAACCCTCTTGGCTTGAGTTTCCTTCTGGTTAAGGGGAGGGCTGGCTTCAGAGAGTGAAAGACAATAGAAGTGTGGAGCTCTGTCTCCTGGCATGGATTGTTCAGATGGGATTCTAGAAATTAAGGGTTTGGAGTTCTGTATTTAGAAATGAACCTGGAGCGGGGAGTATTGTGCAAGGTGCAGCCCATGCAGAGGCATGGAGACCTGGGTTTGTTCGGACCCTGCTGCAGTGCCCACGTGGCTCAGGCCCAGTGCTTCTCCAAGGAGGAAATCCAGACGCAAAATAATACCCACTTTAAGATGACTTCTGACTTTAAAACTGTGTGATCTGAGGGTCGAAACTGGCCCCCAAGGACACGTGGCTTCACCCCCGGGGAGGCTGCCAGACTTTTGGTTAAGGACAATGGCTCTGGGGACAGTAAGTCCCACATCCAAATCTGAGGTGAGCTACCCAGGCTAGTTACTGGGCCCCTTGGAGCCTCATTGTCCACCTGCTGTTGGAGCTGGCCATGGCACTGTCATCTGAGCTCTGTGCCCCATGCCCTGCTGCAGACCTGGCCACCGAAGCTCTTCGCCGAATCCAGCAAAATGACCATCCCACCTCTCATGAGCGTGTCTGAGAAGGGGCTCTCCCTGTGACGTGCATCTTTAGTAGACTCCGCTTTTTTACAAAGCAAAGATACATTAATGCCAGCATTAGAAATTACACAGATCATTCACAAATGGTCTGAGTGGAGAACGTGGGATGGAGGAGCCAACCACAGGGAGCTTTCTCCCCACCTGCATGCCCTGGTGAGGAGGGCAGGTGTCTGCAGTGCGCATGGTTACGTAGCACGTGCCACCCCCGATATTCAGTGTGTGGGCATCAGCAGATGCATCCAGGGGCACCCGTGTGTTTTTTCAGTTCTGGTCTTGGCGATGTTCTGTCCCATTTTCCCATCTTCTGTTCTAACTATCCCTTTGGCTTCTAGAAGACCCTTCTCCCTCCTCCTTGGACTCGCCCTGTCCCTGTGCCCCTCCTCGTGGAGCCTCTTTTTCTGGCCTGAGACCCCTGTTCTTGCTGTACATCCTCCTATGTGATCCCATCCTTAGCCTCATCAATACCTCCTGCTCACCTGTCAGTGCCTCTGGAAGGTGTGTCTAGCCCAGGCCCATCCCCTGGAGCTCAGGGAACTCAGGACTCATGAGCCTCACATGTACACTTGGACACATGAACCACATCAATGTGCCACAGAGCTCAGCCCTCTGCAGATGAAATGCGTATTCCTTCACAGTGGCGCCCCTGGTTCCCTCCCCTCCTCACCTTCCATTCCTGTCTGTCTGCAGCAGCAGCCGTGTCCAGCAGGCGGGTTCCACGGCAGCATCTTCTGCAGCACCCCTACCTCACACCTCCCAGCACCTGCTTGGCCCTCCAGTCCAGCTCTCGCCTTTCTTCCTTCCAGCCATGGCCTCCTCCTGCTCTGCCCCACACGGGACCCTGCCCTGGATGTGCTACAATAGGCACGTCAGACACAGTCCTTCCTCAGCAGCCGGCAGGCCCAGGGCGGACTGCTCAGGATCCTGCCTGTGAAGTCACGCAGGTGTCGTTAACTTGCCAACTCAGCAACTAGTGGATATGGGCAGATGCTACCTTCCTTCCAGTTCCCTGGTGAGAGGCGCAGGTGGATGTCCTGTGTTGCCGGCCACCTTTTTGTCCTTGGGTGCCATTTATTTTTTTTCCCCCAAATATTTCCCAGGTCTCTTCTGTGTGCAAGGTGTTAGGGCTGCAGCAGGGGCGGGCCGCAGATCTCTGTCCTGAGAAGACTTGGATTCTAGTGCAGGAGACCGAAGTGTATCACGCCAATCAGTGTAAATTGTTAACTGCCACAAGGAGAAAGGCCAGGAAGGAGAGGGGCATGGTGGTGTTCTCGTGTTACAAGAGGAAGCCAGGGAAGGCTTCCTGGATGAAGCGGTATCTGACCTGAGATCTGGAGGAGGAGAAAAATGTCCCAAAAGAGCAGAGAGCCCACACTAGGCTCTGCACCAGGAGGCAACTTGCTGGGCTTATGGAATTCAGAGGGCAAGTGATAAGCAGAAAGGCCTTGGGGGCCACAATTAGGATTTCTGTCTTCTAAAGGGCCTCTGCCCTCTGCTATGTGACCTTGGGCAAGTTACTTCACCTCTAGTGCTTTGGTTGCCTCATCTGTAAAGTTTCGAGGATAATGCTATCACACTGGTTGAGAATTGAAGTAATTATTGCTGCAAAGGGCTTATAAGGGTGCCTAATACTAGCACTAGTAGGTACTTTGTGTGTCTTGACAATTTTAATCATTATTATTTTGTCATCACCGTCACTCTTCCAGGAGACTAATGTCCCTGCTGTTCTGTCCAAATTAAACATTGTTTATCCCTGTGGGCATCTGGCGAGGTGGCTAGGAGAGCCTGGAGCTGTTTCCTGTTGACGTGCCAGACTAGTCATGGTTTCTCATGTGATCTTGTTTTGTCTAGATTCCAGAATTCTCTGATGGCTTCTGGACTGGGTCCCAGCTGGCGTGCTGGACGAATTCGGAAACACCTTGGTCTTACTTCCCTAAAATCTCCATCTACCTAAGAGACGAGAACTCCAGCAGGTCATTCCGTATCACAATCCTGCCTCAGGTACAAACTTGGATTTGTGCTTCGCTCTTTTTATTACGCAAAAGTGAAAGCACTCCATGCATGACACGTGTATTAGATGTCACACCTGTATTAGATCTCTGTCACCACAATGATGCTACAAAAGACAGCCACACATTACTGTCCCTGAGTCCAGGCAGGGCGGTGTCCCTTGGCTGGGCTCACTCACGTGTCTCTGCTCAGCTGGTGGTTGGCTGGGCCCTGATTGGCCTCTGCCCAGGCTGGTGTAGGATGGTCTCACTCACATATCTGGTGGTGAGGTGGATGGAGGAACGGAGTCATGCGTTTCTCTCCATCTAGCGCCTGAGTCACATGTGGTAACAGGGACCTGGGAGACAGAAAAGAACCACACAGGGGCTCCTGAAGTATCAGCCAAGACTGACCATCGTCTCTTCCATGGTGCTACCCAAACAAGCCCAAGGCCAGCCCAGATTCCGAGGATGGGGGAAGAGACGCCCCTCACACTGGGAGGAGCCACGGAGCCACATTGCCAAGGGTGTGGCTACAAGGAAAAGGGAAGACCTGGAGACATTTTCATCACACCTACCACATCACCCTTATATATTTTTCCTGTTTACGTATAAAGAATAAAACTAGGCTGGGTATGGTGGCTCATGCCTGTAATCCCAGCACTTTGGGAGGCCGAGGCAGGCAAATCACCTGAGGTCAGGAGTTTGAGACCAGCCTGGCCAACACGGCAAAACTCCGTCTCTACTAAAAATACAAAAATTAGCCGGGCATGATGGTGCATGCCTGTAATCCCAGCTACTCGGGAGGCTGAGGCAGGAGAATCGCTTGAACCTGGGAGGCGGAGGTTTCAGTGAGCCAAGATCACACCACTGCACTCCAGCCTGGTGACAGAGTGAGACTCCATCTTAAAAACAACAACAAACAAAAACTTTACATTTAAAAATAAAATTGTTATAGAACTGTTTCCAGTGTAGCCAAGAGAATCCAAATATCATGGTAATTTGATACCCAAACCTTTAGTTTAAAAAACATGTGAGCTCTAAATCTTTTATGCTCTTTCTTTTGATCATCAATTTCATATTTTCATTCTTTCTGGAAGAGTGACAGTGATGACAAAATAATAATGATTAAAAAAAAAAAAGGGCCGGGCGCAGTGGCTCAAGCCTGTAATCCCAGCACTTTGGGAGGCTGAGACGGGCAGATCATGAGGTCAGGAAATTGAGACCATCCTGGCTAACACAGTGAAACCCCATCTCTACTAAAAAGTACAAAAAACTAGCAGGGCGAGGTGGCGGGCGCCTGTAGTCCCAGCTACTCAGGAGGCTGAGGCAGGAGAATGGCGTAAACCCAGGAGGCGGAGCTTGCAGTGAGCTGAGATCACACCACTGCACTCCAGCCTGGGCGACAGAGCGAGACTCCATCTCAAAAAAAAAAGAAAAAAAAACTGGAATGTCCAAGATGAAGACGTCATTTTTTTCCTACACTCCCAGTACCCACTGACTCCCTGTTTATCCTACACGTCTAATGAAATGGACCACGTCTGTCTTCCTCAGTTCCATTTCTCACCTCTTCCTCCTCCCCTCCGTTACTGAGCCCTCACGCGTGTGGCTCTCACCAGCACCTCTGTAACCTACAGAGTACTGCTGTGCTCCCAAGCCCCGACCCTCTCTTCTTTTTGAAACTGTCATCAGATTAATCTTCCTAGACCACCACTTTCACCCGAGTCTCCCCTGCTATGAGTAAGCAGTGCGTCCCCACAATTTAAATGCTCAGGGCTCGCTCCTGGCATCGCTGTCCATGGCCTCCCACCAGACCCCTCCTAGTTCCCCAGTGTTTTTGCTGTACCCCGACCCTCTGCCGGGTGGCCACTGACCCTCAAGGCCTCTCTCCTAAGCTCTGTTCCACCAACCCCCCTGCCTGAAATGCCCTCCTTTCCGTACTCCACCCGTATATCCAGATTCTTCCCATCCTTTAAGACTCAACTCAAACAACCCAGCTTTTGTTGAAACTATGCCGAGCAGAATAACCCATTTGTGAGGTTGCACCTCCCACTCAGCACGCATATTTTCTGGTCTGCTCATCTGGCGTGGAATCTTATCTTTAGGGTACGTTTTATGCCGTTGCCTTTTTCATTTGACTTCTCTTTTCTTAACTTCTATTTCGTTTTCAATTAATTATAAATTCCTTGAAGATGAGAACTGTGGGGTGTAAAAGATCGTCCTTCCTTCCCCAACTCCACCAGGCAGTGGAGGGAAAGTGCATCAGAACTGTTTGTGGAATGGACACATCAATGTGTCTTTGTTGCAATTTGATGACTTTGAGATAAAGGGAGTTGGACTGCAGGGACAAGGAAGGAGGCGTAATTTCAGGAGAAAAAAAGTAAATGATACTACTGCCTTTTCCCATTTTCATCTTTACATTGTAGGGATGTGCTTTCCAGAAAAGAGAGATCTTGGGGAAAGGATTGAAAGCTTCAGGAGAAATTCAGGCCAACAGGAGACACCACGCTCTCAGGAGAGGCTTGAGTTACACGCTCAGCACTGCCCTTCCCTCACGCCGTAACTTTGAGCAAAGCATTTAGCCCTGCCTGTGTCTCTTTAACTATAAAGGAGAAACAATAATACCTACCAAAGACATTTTCAGAAGAATGCAGTATCCTTGGGTGAATGGCACTGCACTAAGTGATGCTACAATGCTATGTTTTCAGCATCTTTAATATCATGTGCTCTTGGCCCGGCGCCATGGCTCACGCCTGTAATCCCAGCACGTTGGGAGGCCGAGGAGGGTGAATCACAAGGTCAGGAGTTTGAGACTAGCCTGGGAAACACGGTGAAACCCCATCTCTACTAAAAATACAAAAAATTAATTGGGCTTGGTGATGTGGACTCAGCTACCTGGGAGGCTGAGGCAGGAGAATCGCTTGAACCTGGGAGGCAGAGGTTGCAGTGAGCTGAGATCGTGCCACTGCACTCCAGCCTGGATGACAGCATGAGACTCCATCTCAAAAAAAAAAAAAAAATCATGTTATCTTGATGATTACATTTTGGCTGGTACAGCGACAAAATGTGGACATTATTTCATCAGTGTGGTGTGTAATAATGTCAAAACCCAGCTTGAGGACCCAGGTGTGTGCTGCTAAATAAATATCAGGCACCAAGTACTCATAAGAAGCAGGAGGAGAAGGCAGGCATTTGGGGGAAACCTCTCAGTCCAGGCGGGTCACAGCTGGGAAGGGTTGCTTGACTTCCTCAATAGCTTTTAGGACCCAGCACTGGGCAAGCTCAGGAGCAGAATGAGAGAGGTTTGGGAGCATTTCATCTCATTTGCACATCTCTGCCTAAGAATTCATTATTGCTTTCACTTATAATGGTAGATATTTTTTGGTTGACTTCGACATGTTCCCATTTTTTATTTTTAAAAATCCACTTTGCCTGCTGTTTTCCTGATTTTCTTACTCAGCATCATGTTCCACTTGCTTTCCATTCGCTTTCTGGGAGGGGACTCCCATAGGAAGCTGGGAAAGATCACCTGGTGAGACCCCACATGCTCCACGTTTCCCAGCAGAAAGGCTCTGCCCAGCAGCCTTTCTAACACCAAGGGAAACCGACAGCGTTCTTGTCCTCAGAGGTTTAGGATGGGGCCTTACCTGGGACCTCTCAAACACGAGCCCTGATAAGTGGGCAAACGATTGCCCCTGCAGAAAAGAGTCAAGTCCAAAGCAATTACTTTAAACTTTGTCCATACTCAACACTATTTTCCAACAGCCCATGGGCTGAATCCTATGTGGCCTGTTAAAAAACAGCAGCCGCCAGCCCACAGGGGAGCTCTGAGGTTTCTTCATAGCTTGTGCTTTGTCCCTACTTGACCTGCTCTTCAGAGTGGTCACATGGCAGCCCCTCCCTGCTGGTCTCTTCTCAGTCTTTTCTGCTCCCTCCAAAATCACCCCTCGCAGTCCCTCAAACCCTCTACAGCCAGAAGGCCCAGGACTCTTGTGTATTAGTGTGTCTGCCTTTTTCCTCCAAGTCTTTCTTCCTACCTCTGCCCTTTAAGGCTAATCATTACTCACAGGAAGGTTCATTTGCTTACTCATTTTGCACTCTTGCTTTTCTCCAAACAAGTGGCATTTTGTCGTACTCAGCTGCTATACTCTCTAATTGCCTGCATTTGAATTATTTGCTATTCAAAAGCCAAGAAATTGTTACTGCTGATAGGATACTGATTTGCTCACTGATTGTGTTAAAGTTTGACCCATTTCCCCATATACTCTTGGCTCCAGGGATATCAGTGGCCGACTCGACTACATTTAACACTGCACAGCACCTGTGGGAACTGGCCCTCCTGAACGGCAGAACTTGTGACCCACAGATGCTGTCTTCTCTCTGGTGTTGATTACTCCTTCCTCTTTTCACTGAGGAAATCGTCCTGCCTCCGTCAGGCTGCCTACTTTTAAAACTCTCTGCCCGAGGGGTGCATGATGGGCTCTGGGCCAGCTAGGAGAGATTGCAGTGGATCCCGAAGGACGAGGACAGTGAGGACTTGGCCTGAGTCGGGCGAGGGAGTGATTAGATTCCGCTTCAGTTTCACGGGAAGGCTCACAGGAGTCTAGTTACAGTCTCCAGGTAGGGTAAGAGAGAAAAGGACTGGCCCAGCACTTTAGGGCCTGAGTAACTGGATGAATCATGAATTTACTGAGACAGAGAACTGTGGGAGAGGTCTGATTTGGGGGGAACAGCCAGTGTTCAGGTTACACAGGAGATGCCGATTGAGAGGTGGACAGGCAGGCAGACACAAGCGTGTGGCAATGGTGGCCCAGGTCTGGGCTGGAGAGGAGTAGTTGGGAGTCTCAGGCTAGATCACGGGGTGACCTAGGGCCATGGGGTAGGGCCAGATGGGTCACCTAAGGAGGGAAGATTGAGAGGAGGCCAGAACCTGAGAGTGCTCTGATGCTTGCAGGGGAGGAAGGTGAGGGAAATCCAATACAGGTGCCTGAGAAGGAGCAGCCAGGGAGTTAGGGAGAAGAAGAATGTGGCCCCTTAGAGTATAAGTGAAGAAAGTTTCCACACAGAGGAAGTGATTAGCGGTCAGCAGTACCCATAAAGGGGTCTATGGCGGCACTTCCGACACTGTGGTTAGTGCCTGGTGGGACTGTGTGTCCTTCACCACCATAGTGCTGGTGCAGAGGGCAGCATCTGAGCCATGTGAAGTCCTCAGCGGATAACCTCTGGGCAGATAGCCAGATGGCCAGATGGACATGAGGACTAAACTCTGACTTTTTTTTTAATTCTCTTGCCCAATTTCCTACCTAAGGGGCCTGGGGAGTTCACCCTACAAACCATAAAGTCTTGCCAGAGGGGTTTTATTTAACCTTGTATAACATGGCCTGCTTTCTAGCCTGGCTCTGGTATGACATCACATAACGAATAAGGAAAGAAAGAAAAATATTTTAACCCCAAATAGATTTCCGTTTCATATTTTGAAATTGCCCTGCAGAGTTGTCTCTTGTGAGAAAAATCTACGTTCTACAGAGATTCCCCTTTTCCCTTTTTTTATTCTTTCCAGATCCAGAAGATAATCAACTAAGAGTCAGGCAACCTTTATTTTTTTTAATACATAAATACTTTAAGTTCCGGGGTACATATGCAGAATGTGCACGTTTGTTACATAGGTATACATGTGGCATGGTGGTTTGTTGTACCCATCAACCCGCCACCTACATTAGGTATTTCTCCTAATGTTATCCCTCCCCTAGTCCCCCACCCCCTAACAGGCCCCAGTGTGTGATGTTCCCACCATATGTCCAAGTGTTCTCATTGTTCAACTCCCACTTGTGAGTGAGAACATGTGGTGTTTGGTTTTCTGTTCCTGTGTTAGTTTGCTGAGAACGATGGTTTTCAGCTTCATCCATGTCCCTGCAAAGGACATGAACTCATCCTTTTTTATGGCTGCATAGTATTCCATGGGGTATATGAAGGCACCCTTTTAAATTCTGTAAGACACATTGCACAACCTCTTCTCTTCACAGCCTATTAGCTAAAAGCTTCCTCTGCACAATAAAACTTTGGTCTCCACAATCCTTTCTCTTAGTCCAAACATTTCCTTTCTATTGATCCTAGGTTAGATAAACTTAACCAATTATCAACCAGAAAATTTTTAAATTTACCTCTAACCTGGAAGCTCCACTTTGACTTGTCCTGCCTTTCTGAACCAAACCAATGTACATCTTAAAAGTGTTTGATGTCTCATGTGTCTCAAAATTGTATAAAACCAACCACCTTGGGCACATGTTTTCAGGACCTGCTGAGGCTGTCTCATGGGGGGCCATGGTCATCCACACTTGGCTCAGAACAAATCCCTTCAAAATATTTTACAGAGTTTGACTATTTTTGTCAGCAGACAGACAGACGTCTTCTGGGCGTGTGCACCTGTGTGGAACTCCAGGGGATGCATACGGGTCACCTGCTTTGTCACTGATCAATAATATTGATCACCATGCTTTTGATCTTCTCTCCTCCTGGATGGCAGGAATGAGATCATCTTTCTTTCCCCGTGACTTCCCCCAGCACCTGGGAGGGTCCTGAGCATGAGTGTGACCTCAGCAGTTTTGTGATGTTGCCTGATTTGTGCTTTTTCTTGTTTGCTCTCTCCTCTCCGACAAACAGCTTTACATTCAGCCCATGATGGGGGCCGGCCTGAATTATGAATGTTACCGATTCGGCATTTCCCCTTCCACAAATGCGCTGGTGATCGGTGCCACGGTGATGGAGGGCTTCTACGTCATCTTCGACAGAGCCCGGAAGAGGGTGGGCTTCGCAGCGAGCCCCTGTGCAGGTGAGCGATTCTAGCAGTGAACAGGGATCCCCAACAAGATCCTTTATGTAAATGTCCTGACTTGGAAGCAGTTCTTGATGGCAAATCAATTACCATTGAATTGTTTCACTCATTCCTATCACCAGTGATCAAAATCTTCTCAATAAAATGGATCATGGGATTGCTGAGAGAATTAGGTGACATCATCCATGTGAAACTTCAGTGCTTGGCACAGGGGAAATGCTTACTGAGTGTGAGTCCTGATAGTCACTAGGAGTAAAAATACGCCATGGAGCTTTGGAGTTGAATTGCAATTTTTCGACAGTTAAAGCAAAATGAGTAAGGAAGAAATTTCACATATAAGCTGTGTACATTAATTTGTCCTTAAAGCTGTCCTTATTTTGAAATAGGAAATGAACACCTATCACTGCGATTTCTTGAAATCCTAACATAATGAGACCAAGGAGCCCCTGTTTGTCGTGGGATTCCTTTGAAAGATGTGTGAGGGCGGCCCGCAGCATGACTCTGCAGTCTAGCTGGAGGGTTGGCAGGTCTTCAGAGAAACCAGGAGAGCACGAGAAAGTCAAGAGGATAGATAAACCCCATAAGCTTGAAAATGTCTTCAGATTTCACAGTTTGCTTGAAACGGAGTGCTCACACCGCACACAGCTTAATGGGAGGATTAGGTATTTCTGACTGACAGTCCAAGCCTGCGAGGCAGAGGCAAATCACAGAAGTGGGCATGAGATTGAATTGCTGGAGACAAGTGGAGGAAGAGCCTGAATCAGAAAAGTGGCCAGGAGAATTGCAGCCTTTCAAAATAAGATGTCAAGGGACTGGAAATAAATAAATAAATAAATAAATTGGTACATTGGATTTGAAGTCAGGAGCAGAATGGAATTCCAAAGTTGTGCTGGTGATATGTGAAAGGAGAGAAAAATTAAGTGTGAGGTCAAACAAGAATCAATGACAAGGAGGTAGAATAGAAGAAAACTTGGGAATCGATACAGAAATACAAGATTACCATGTGGTTGAGGGAAAGGGGGTTTTGTAGGAATTTGATGGATATGAGATACTGTTGGAGGACAGGTGAGAGTGCTGGGCCATCCTGGGAGCCTCAACTCAGACCTTCACTCTGATCTCAATCCAGGTGTAGAGCTGCCGGGATGAGGTGCACAGGCCAAATGCCAAGTGATCACAGCTGAATTATTCTGGTCAGGAGAGATTTCAGTTACTATTTTTTAATACCTAAAACATGGTCTTAAAACAGGACTCCTGGTAAATAAAGCAGATAAGGGATGCTTCATTAACTGGCTTTAGCAGAGTGGCGTTTCAGAAAAGTAAAGTAACAATTGAGAGAATAGAAATATTAAAAGGAAAGATTGCACATGGACTATTAGGCCAATTCATATTCTGTATAAATAAAATCATCCCAACCAGTGTATGTATATGACACATCGTGACATGTCTTCATAAATATCCACGCCGATGTATCTCACTTTGCATTTGTGAGCAGACTTGGAACCCTTCCCATTGTCATGTTTTTTATCTTTGCTATGAGTAAATGTTTACGTTTTGCGTGTGCAGTAACTCTTTCAGCCTGTTCAGTTATCATTGAGTGAGACCTTTCTCTGTGGCAGCAAGTGGGACTGAAATATCACTGAATTTCCTAACTGTGACTATTCTACTTCTTTTTAACCAAGGGAATCTAAGAACTTAAGCAATTTTGCCCACAATTTCTGTTCTCTCGTTAAATATCATTAAAGTAAAGGCTACTATGGCAACAGCTGTTAGAGTGTCCACTTAATACTGCAGAGTCTAATAACCATTTGTTTACTAAGTGAATTACTGTTGGAAAGGGTGTAATATTAGGAGTCTCTAGGCAGGGCAACTTTTTTCCCTGAATTTCACTGTGAGTTATTTGCTAGATGCTCTCATATACACTTTTTCTTCCTTTTAAAAAAATGTATTTGACGTTTTGGTACTTAAATGTTAGATTCTACCAGCCGTGGGAAAATATGCTTATATATGTCTCCTCTTCCATGTGGATTGTTTAGCCATTAAAGTAATTACTTTCCTCAGGGCTGCAATTAAAGGCCCCGGACCGTGCTCGACAGAACCCTAATAAATGGAATAGCTATACTGCCTTTCTTTTTTTAAGTGTTTATTTTTCATTATGGAATGTCTAAGTAACAAAAAAACCTTAAGTTACAGAAAATCATATACTATGTGCATTTATGGAATATCTAGATTTAATATTTTGTCATATTTTCTTTAAAATTTGTCTTAGACATAAAAAACCAAGTATAGCTAAAGTCTCAGCCCACCCCCTTCCCCAGCATTACTCATTATCCTGAGATTAGTGTATATTCTTATCTGAATTACTATATACTTATAATTTTACTAGATGGGCATGAACACCTTGTATTAATTAGCTGTTGCTATGTAACAACTTAGCCCCAATGTCACAACTCTCTATCACATTCTGCAGTTTCTTTCTTTTCTTTTCTTTTCTTTTTTTTTTTTTTTTTTTTTTTTTGAGACAGGGTCTTGCTCTGTCACTCAGGCTAGAGTATAGTGCAATGGCATGATCAGGGCTCACTTTAGCCTCAACCTCCCTGGTTCAGGTGATCCTCTGACCTTAACCTCCTGAGTAGCTGGGACTACAGGTGTGCACCACTGCCCCAGATAATTTTTTGTGTTTTCTGTAGAGGGGGTTTTGCCATGTTGACCAGGCTGGTCTCCAACTCCCAGGCTCAAGTGATCGACTGCCCTGCCATGGCCTCCCAAAGTGCTAGGTTTACAAGCATGTGCCACCACACCCAGCCTGGCTTTGTTTTTTGTTTTGTTTTTAAAAGACAGGGTCTCATTCTGTTACCAGGCTGGAGTGCAGTGGCATGATCTTGGCTCAGTGCAACCTTCTCCCAGGCTCAAGCAATCCTCCCACCTCAGCCTCCCAAGTACCTGGGACTACAGGCATGTGTAGTCCAGGCACCATGCCCAGAACATTTTTGGTATTTTCTGTAGAGACGGGGTTTTGGCATGTTCCCCAGGCTGGTCTTGAACCCTTGGGCTCAAGCGATCCTCCCACCTTGGCGTCTCAAAGTACTGGGATTACAGGCGTCAGCCACCATGCCTGGCCATCTTGTGGAGTTTCTGAGGGCCAGGAATTGATGAGGGGCTTAGCTAGGTGTCTCTGGCCCACCACTGCTTATGAGGCTGCAGCTGTCTGAAGTCCATTGTAGGAGCTATTTCCAAGCTTGCTGTCGTGGTGGCAGGAGCCACGCTTCCCTCACCATTTGTACCTCACCCCAGGACTGCCTGATGTCCTCTGGTCAACCCTGAGCAAGTGATCCAAGAGAGCATGACAGAGCACCCAGGATAGAAACCCCAGGTTTTCATCACCTAATCTTGGAAGCAGCATGTTCTCACTTCTACCCTACTCTGTTGGTCACACAGAATGACCCTGATATGATGTGGGAGGGGACGACGCAGGTAAATGCAAGGAGGCAGGGGTCATTCGCAGTCATCTTGGAAACGTCCTACCATATACTTATCACAAAGCCTAGGTTGGTTGATTTGTTTGTTTGGTTTGGTTTTTTTTATAATTTATAGGAATGCTGTGGTAGTGTGTATTCTTTGTCAACTTGACTTTTGTTTGACATTATATTTTATAGATTTTCCATGCTGATATGACTTCTAGGTTATTTGTTTTGACTGCATAGTATCTCAGTTTATGGATGTACCCAGATTACCCATTTTTATCTTAATTAACATTTGGATTATTTATGTATTGGCAATTATAAACAGTACTGCAGTGAACATCTTTGTGTAGGTGAATGAGATCATCTAGATACAGAATTTCTAAATGATTTAATATGTAATTCTTCAGTGTTATTGGCTGCGGTCAAATTTTTCTTTAAAGTAGCTGGAACATCAGCATTATATGAGAATTTCCATTCCTTAAAAGCATTACTGTATTTGTTTTGTCTTTGTGTTTTGCTAATCCATGTATGTGCAATAGTGTCACATTTTAGTTGATTATTTTCAAGATCACACAACTTTGGATATGTTTTGGGATGTTTGAGCTTCTTTGAGGGTGAATTTTTCTAATAGAGTGCACACATTTTTCTGCCCATATATTTTACTGATAGACGTGAGTTCCTTATATTTCTGAGATATTAATTTTTCTGAGTTATACTAACTAGTCTCCCTGACTTTTCTTTTTACTTTGTTTTGGTGCCTTTTATTTATGTGTCTTTAATTTAGTGAAATCAAATTTACCAGTATTTCTCTCATGAATTATGCCATGTGCCTTATTTAAGAAATACTTCCTTAATCCAACAAAATAGGGATTTTTTTCTTCTAAATATATTGCATACTTTTTTCTTATTTTCTTCCAAAATGTGAATTAGGAAATTAATTTTTATAAGGACATTCCATTTTCTCAGCATCCTTATTGAATATATAATGTTTTCCCCTCTGATTTTTCCAATTTTTTATGAAAAAAATTATATACAGAAAAGACTAAAAACAATATCATGCTGTTCTGCGTACCAACCATCTAGATTTAGTAACTTTTAACATTTTGCCATATATCAGTATGTGTGCATAGGTGAGTATGTAGCTTTTGCTGACCCATTTGCAAATAAGTTGCAGATATCATGACTTTCATCCCTAAATATGTCATTATGCATCTTAAAAATAAAGACATCTTCCTATATAACCACAATACCATAATCACACCTAAAAAATTAATAGTATTTGCTAAATATCATGACTGTGTTGGCCACATGCAGATTTCCCCAGGCATCCCCAAAATGTTTTCATTAGCTGTTTTGCTTTTTATTTTGTTTCGGAAGGCCAGTTCTCTTATGGAATGTATCATATTCAGTTTTATCTGTTTCCTAATGATACACTGCATTGATTTTACTTCATATTTCCTTGAACTTAAGTCTAGAGTCTTAATTAGACTTCAGTTAAATGTTTTTTGCAAGGTATCTAATGAATTTTAATAGCATCTTTGTCATGTACCAAGTCCCCATTTATGCCTGAGCCTACTTCTGAGCATTCTGCTCCATTCCACTGGTCAAGTTGTCTATCCCTGGGCTAAGCTATATAGTTTTATTATTATTTTTTTAGTTATAGGACAATATCTGGCAGGGACTTGACCCTTCTTATTCTTCTTTGGAGTTCTCTTGGCTACTTTTGCCGTTTTATTCAGCTTGTCGAGACCCCTGAAAAACGCTGTTGGGATTTCTATTAGAACTGCATTGAACTTATAGAATTAACTTGAGAGGAAACAAATCTTTACCATATCAAGTTTCCCCTATGAATGTACCCTATCTTTTCATTTGTTTAGGTCTTCTTTTATGTCCTACTGCAGTGTTTTGTAATTTTGTCCAGAAAGATTCACACATAGGCTTATTCCTATGTACCTCTTAGTTCTTACCACAAGTGAGATTATTTTACATTGCATTTTCTTGTGGGCTGTTGGGAATATGGGTATGCAGTTTTTATGTATTAATCTTATATCCAGCCACATTGCTAAGTTCTCCTTTTTAGAAATGGTTTTTAGAGTCATTAGGATTTTCTATTAAAACAGCCACATGATCTGCAAATAATATATTTTAAATCACTTGTAATCTTCATATCTTTTATTTATATTCTTTGTGATGCCCTCTGAGACAATATTGAATTCAAATGGTGATAATGGACATTTTTGTCTTTTTTCTTAATTTAAAGGAAATATTTCTCATTTTGTACCATGGAGCATTATGCATAGGATAGGTTTGTGGAATTTCCTTCTCAATCCTAAATTTAGGGATTCCCAGTTTCTGAAAAGTATTCAGTATGAATAGAAAAGCTTTTTGACCATTTCCACATTAAACATATGCCTACTGTATAATCAACATTCAACATTAAGCATATGCCTACTCTATAATCCAGCAGTTGTCACTCTTAGGTGTACGCAAAGGAGAAATGAATGTGTAAGTGTACTGAGACGTAACTAGACAGTTCACAACAGCTTTACACATAAAATAACTAAAGTAATGCAAACTTTAGTAGTTACATAAATACATAAAACCATCACTTTTATCAAAATAGAAACATCCCAAAAGTCAACCAAAGGAAAACAGGTAAACAATTGTTGACTTGCCATTCAGTGGAACACCGCACAGCAATTTTCTTTCTGCTGAAGAATGTGCTTTTGGACGTCTTTTATTAAAAACTATGAAAGGTAAATTTTATTTTGCCTCAATTCTGCATCACAATTTAGCTACACATGGAATTCTAGATTGCCCATGTTCCCTTAGTGTTTTGAAGATTCAGTTTCATTGTCCTCTGGCCATGATGATTGCTGAAGAAAAGACCCTAGTTGGTCTTAATTGTTGTACCTTTAAGGGTAATCTGTTGCTTCTCCTTAGTTACTGGTAAGACTGCTTTTGTTTTAAATTTCTAGTGTTCTGAATAGTGTTCTGAAGTTTCACCATGATGTGTCTAGGTATAGCATGTTTTCCCATCGTGCTATACCCTTTACCTTCTCTGAATCTGACAACTCATGTCTTTTGTCATCAATCTTAGAGAATTCGCAGCTGTTACCTCTTCCACTATTGCTTCATGCACATTCTTTCTAGTCTCTTCTTCTGGATCTATCATATCAAGTAATGAGATTTCTCATTATTTATTTCAGGTCACTTGACCCTTCATTTATGTTTTCCTTTCTATCTTTGCTGCATTCTGTGTAATTTCTTCAGATACATTTTATATTGGCCTAATTCTCTGTTCAGCTATGTTCAATCTACTATTTAACCTATTCAGTGAGATTTTTTAATACTTTTTATTATTTTTATTATTTTTGGATTCTTTAATTGTCTTTGGTTTTGGGGGTCTTTTTTTTCTTTTCAGTTTTTCATTTCAATGACTATATTTTTCATTTCTAGAAATTACATCTCATACTTTTCCAAATATACCATAGCCGGGCACAGTGGCTCATACCTGTAATCCCAGAACTTTAGGAGGCCGAGGCAGGAGGATCACTTGAGTCCGGAAGTTCAAGACCAGCCTGGGCAACTGTGTTAGTTCATTCCCACGCTGCTATAAAGACATACCTGGGACTGGGTAATTGATTAAGAAAAGAGGTTTAACCAGCTCATGGTTCTGCAGGCTGTGCAGACTTCTGCTTCTTGGGAGGCCTCAAGAAACTTACAATTGTGGCAGAAGAAGAAAGGGAAGCAGGCACAGTCTTCACATGGCCAGAGCAGGGGGTGGAGAGAGAGAGAGAGAGAGAGAAGGGGATGGTACACAACCATATCTTGAGAGAACTCTATCATGAGACAATACTGGGGGGTGGTGTTAAACCATTAGAAACCACCCCCATGATCCAGTCACCTCCCACCAGGCCCTACCTCCAACACCTGGGATCCCAATTCAACATGAGATTTGGATGGGGACACAGAGCCAAACCATATCAACAACAAAGTAAGACCCTGTGTACAAAAAATCAAAAGGTTAGCCAAGCATGGTGGAGCATACCTATGGTTCCAGCTACACAAGAGGCTGAGGCAGGAAGATCACTTGAGCTCAGGAGGTCAAGGCTGCAGAGAGCCATGATCACGCCACTGCACTCCAGCCTGGGAGACAGGCTGACTCTAAATAAACAAATAAACAAATATGCCAGTTAACTTTTCTATAGTGTTTTGTAACAGTTTTATTGTGGCTTGGATTTCCTTTATCTTCGTTTCAGTTTTTATTTAATTTAAAAGGCTAGGTAATATTCAGAAGGTACAATATAGTACATAGTCCGTCTCCCTCAGAGGTAATCATACCTCATAGTCTATTATATGGGTGTGCCTAATTTATTTAACCAGTTCATTATTGATAGGCATTTAGGTTAAGTCCTTTGTTGTTACAAATAATACTGCAGTGAACACCATTTATACATATCATTCGCATATATGGAAGTATACATCTAGGTTAAATTAGAATTGCAGAGTTAAAGGCTATAAATATTTATAATTTTAATGAATATCACTTTGTTACCTTCCGTAGAGCTTCTACTCGTTGGTACCTGGCCATACCTTCTCTTGTAATGTAGATGATGACCTGTTTCTCCAGTCAGCCCACCAACCTGGTGTTACCAAACTTGGAAATTTTGGTCATCTGACAGATGAAAAATGATCTCAGTGTAGTTTTAATTTGTGTCACTTTCTATGAGTGAGATTGAGTTTCTTTTCAATGACTAAGGTCATTATTTGTCCTTTTCTATGAACTACCCACTCATATCTTTGCCTATTGTTTTCTGTTGGATTCTTTTTTTGTATTAATTTGTAGGAACTCTTTATGTAATGGAGTAATTAACGATATGCTTGGAGGAAAAATAACCTATAATTTCTGTCTCAATTGTAAATTTTTAAAACTTTGCTTATGACATGTTTTAGTGTAAAAAATGTTTACTTTGTATATTTAAATAGTTTGCTATTTTGCTTTAAGGGTCTTGGGACTACTGTTCCCTTTTAAATGGTTTTCTTCACTAAAAGTGCTCTGTGACTTATTCAAGTGCTTTTATGTTTGATTTAACTTGGCATAGAATGTGTGGATTAAACTTCTTTCCTCTAGGATGACTACTCCATTGTTATAACATTTATCAAATAATTTATCTCTTTTTTTTTTTTTACTTTAAATCCTAAAATTACTGCATACCAAATTCTAGTAAATATTTGGGAGATGTATATCTATTTCTGGATTTTCTGTACTCTTCCATTGGTATATCTTACAGTATTAGTTCCTTTATTCTTTTTCAGAACTTTCCAACTCTTCTTTCTTAATTTTTCTTTTCTTTTATGAACTTTTGAACCATCCTGTTTAGTAAAAAAAAAAAAAAAAAAAAATGTATTTTAATGGGTTTTTAGTCACTTTAAACATAGCTGTGGTATAATCTTGTGTACATTGTTCTATTTTTCCATCACTGATGGGGAGTTCATCTTGTTTTTGTGTCTGCTGGCTGCTCTCTCATAGGGGCTTTTTTCTCATTTGCTTTGCAATTTTTTGTTGTAAGCTTCTATTTAGAGGGAGCACACTTTTTCTTCCAAGAGAGTTCAGTGTGCCTTGGGCTGTGAAGTGTTGCTGTAAAGCAATTTTGCATTTGTTTCTGTTGAGTTTCCTCAGACCATGAGAACCTTAGGATTTGTATACCAGGTTTGCGAATTTAGATGCCAGCCATGTTTGAGGTGGAGGTTTAGGGGCTCCATTTCTCATGGGAGAGTTTCTTGCCCTCCTCCCCCAACCTCTTAGCCCGTGAGCTGAGCCAGGTTTCCTTGTTGGTAGAATTTCCCAGCTCCTTTACCAATGGGCAAGGCTTGCACAGGCATCTTGACCCCAGTGCCCACCTCCTTGGTGCCCAGGGTCAAGTCTCTCACCCCTCCTATTCATGGGAACCCCAGCCCTAGGGCCCATTTCTGGTTGAGGAATGTCTCTTACTTTTGGGCTCAGCTATAGAGTTAAAAAGTTATATTTTATCCTCATTTCTCTGTATTGCAACCGGAAGAGGTTCTACCTTCACAACAGCCACTGTTTGAGGACCCCAAATCTTTGGGAGCTGCCCTTCTCTCGCAGTGTTTTTTTTTTTTTTTTTTTTTTTTTTTTTTAAATCTTGGTTTTCATGGTCATTTGTGGTTGTCAGATGACACTTAACCTAAGGGTTGGGATTGGGGGAGCAGTGAGTGGGAGCTGCTTGATTAGAATCTCTTGAGGAGCTTTTTCAAAATACATCTAGTCGACATCCTCAGGCCTTTTCCAGCCAGGGCATAGCAGGTTGGTGGTGGGTGGGAAGGTGATAGGTAGTTTGGAAAAAGTTCCCCAGATGCTTCTCTTATGCTGCCCCTGCCTCTCCTCAGCCCACTCCCACCCCTGCTGAGAATCATTACTGCAGTCAGATTGGCTGGAGGTCAGGGTGTGTTATGGCTCTGGCCATCATCTCATATCTGACACAGATACTAGGGACTGGAGCACTTTCAACCGCCTCTGTGTTGCTGGGCCAAGTGTCCTACGGCTACGAAAATAATAGAGTGTTAAAATTGACAACTCTCTGTTATTTTAATGTATCCAAAGCTTATGAAATACCACCCATCTCTTTTTATAGATTGAGACATTTAGCACCCAAGAGCTGTATAGATCTCAGCTTGTACAACTTCAGGCACATGATGGATTATGGCAGCCATTTCACTGTGAATTTTTCTTGCTGCAGGTTGAAAGTGGATCATCTGGTACATGCTCATGTTTAAAAATAGGAAAGCTAGCTGTTAAGAGCAGAGTTTCAGAGACACTCCTCTGCCATCTACTTAGACTACAATCAACAGATACCAAAGCCAGGGGTCCTCAAAGGTATAGATCAGGCAGCTGTGTTTCCTCATTTTACAGAAGAGAACACTGAGGGCCCCAGATATAGCTTTCACGTGGTTGCAGGAAAAAAAAAAAAAAATCTGGCTCTGAGTCCAGAACCTCTGTCCTGAAACTCCAGAATGTTCTTCTAAGTAAACCATGCCACTCAGAAAGCATCTCAGTACCAGATAATCAGTGTGGCGGGACAGTTCTCATTATTTTGTATGCTATAGGGAAAAAGACCTGACCATTTTAATTTTTATCCTTGGTAAAATTATAGATCTTCCACCGGCACTCATTATCAACCAGATCCTGACCTTTGAGAGAAAATACACAATTAAAATTGTAACCCGAGACATTGATGAAAAAATTAAAAATAACAATTTCAGTAACAGCGGACATTTATGTAGCACTGATCTTAGCCCAGGACTGTACTAAGTGCTTAACATCTATTAACTTAATTGTTCTTACAAGACTGACTTGTAGGGGCTGTTATTACCTTCATTTTATAGATGACAAAACGGGGGCAAATAAGTTGAGTAACTTGTCCCAGATCACACAGCTTGTATGTGGGAGCTAGGACTGGAACCCCAGAGCCTGGCCGCAGGGTCATGCTCTCACCCAGTGCATGCAATGGCCTCTCATAAATCAATCCAGTGTAAAACGTTAGAATCTGCTTTAAAACCATAGAATTATATAAGGAATCAATGTACAGACCATGCAGTGAATGGCATTCCTGGAAAAAGCCCCCAGAAGGAATTTTAATTCAGCTTTCCTTTAATTCTGAGCAGCTAGCTAGCAAATATGCGAATACAGTTGTTCCCAGATAATGCCTTATGTCTGACCATCTTAAACGGGTGCTGTTTTTCAAAAACTTAAAAACAAAATCCATGACTTCTAATTATAAAAGTGATACATGTCTACTTGGGAGGCTGAGGTGGTGGGAGGATGGCTTGAGCTCAGGAGTTTGAGGCTGCAGTGTGCTACTATCATGCCTATAAATAGCCACTGCATTCCAGCCTGGGCAACACAGCCAGGCCCTATCTCAAAAAAATAAAGAGTAATACACGTGCATTGAAGAAAATTAATTTTATTGGGGGTTTTTGAATTTTTATTATACACACCACACACAGCACATATGAAAAAATGGGTATGAACTCAGGCATTCGACTGGAAGAACAGTACTAAAGTAATCAATGTCCATGTAGTCAGCGTGACTGAGGTTGGTTTGGTTTTTCTCCTCTTCTCTTCTCCTTTTTTTTTGAGACGGAGCTTTGCTCTTGTTGCTCAGGCTGAATTGCAGTGGCGCAATCTCAGTTTACCGCAATCTCTGCCTCCCAGGTTCAAGCGATTCTCCTGCCTCAGCCTCCTGAGTAGCTAGGATTACAGGCATGTGTCACCACGCCTGGCTAATTTTGTATTTTTAGTAGAGATGGGGTTTCTCCATAGGCTGATCTTGAACTCCTGACCTCAGGTGATCTACCTGCCTCGGCCTCCCAAAGTGCTGGGATTACAGGCATGAGCCACCGTGCCCGGCCTTGGTATTTTTTTTTCTAATCTCAATGAGATTATATCAGATATGTTATTCTTTGACATGCTTTGATTATCTTATTCTTTTGACTTTTTAAAACAGCTTTGTTGGGATATAATTGGTGTAAAATAAACAGTTTATGTTGAAAGGATACAGTTTGATAAGTGTGACATATGTGCTTACCTTTGAAACCATCACCACAAACAAGGTAGTGATCATACGCATTGAGCTGTTTTCCCTGCCTCCCAGGTCCTACGGACCCCGTGCCATTCCCAAGAAACCACTGACCTGCCTTCTGTCACTGTAGACTAGTTCGCATTTGTTAGATTTTATATAAATGAAATCATACAGTATGTATTCCATTTTGTCTGACTGCTTTCACACAATAAAATTATTTTTAGGTTCATCTAGAATGTTTCATGTTCACTAGTTCATTTTTATTGCAGGTCAATTAGGCATTACAATTTCTTTATCCCCATACACCTGTTGATAAACTTTTGGATTGTTGCCAAGTTTTGGGTTTTTTTGGCAATCATAAATAAAGCTGCTATCAACAGTAGCATGCAAGTCCTTGGACATATATATTGCTTATTTCTCCTGGATAAACACCTAGGAATGGAATGGTTGAGTTATATAACACGTGTGTTTCACTTCTTAAAAAGCTGCCAAACTCATTTTCAAAGTTGGCTGTATTATGTCACATCTCTGCCAGCAGCGTATGAAAGTTCCTGTTGTTAAACATCCTCACCAACATTTGGTATGGCCAGTATTTTCATTTTAATAGGTATTAATACTTAGTGGTCTCATTGTGGTTTTAATTTGCATTTCCCTAATGACTAATGATCCTGAACATCTTTTTTGCCATTCATGCATCTTTTTAAATGAAGTGTCTTTTCAAATGTTCTTGCCCATTTTTGTATAGGGTTGTTTGTTTTCTCATTGAGTCCTCAGAGTTATTTATATATTAAGAATACAAGTCTGGGCCAGATGCGGTGGTTCACGCCTGTAATCTCAGCACTTTGGGAGGCTGAGGCAGGCGGATCACAAGGTCGAGATCAAGACCACGGTGAAACCCCATCTCTACTAAAAATACAAAAAATTAGCCGGGTGTGGTGGCGGGCGCCTGTAGTCCCAGCTACTTGGGAGGCTGAGGCAGGACAATGGCGTGAACCCAGGAGTCAGAGCTTACAGTGAGCCGAGATCGCGCCACTGCACTCCAGCCTGGGCAACAGAGCGAGACTCCGTCTCAAAAAAAAAAAAAAAAAAAAATACAAATCCTTTATCAGAAATTTGGCTTGCAAATATTTTGCCAAGTCTTTTTAGTCTGTTAATATTTTCTATTAAAGAGAAGTTCTTACTTAATTTTGATAAAATCCATTTTTTTCCTTTTACAAATTGTGCTTTTGGGTATTATAGCTAAGAAATTTTTCACCTAACCCCAGGACACAAAGATTTCCTCCTGTGTTTCTTTCTAGAAGTTTTGTACTTTTAGAAATGTTATTAAATATATATATATATATAAAAATAGAGATGGGGTCTCGCTCTGTCACCAGACTGGAGTACAGAAGTGGGAGCACAGTTCACTGCAGCCCCCATCTCCTGGCCTCAAGTGATCCTCCTACCACAGTCGCCTAAAGTGCTGGGATTACAGGCATGAGCCACCACCACACAGGGCCACAAAAGTGTTATTTTGTTCCAAATAATTAGGGATTTTTCCAGAAGCTTTCTGTTACTGACTTCTAATTTAACCTCAGTGCGGGCAGGGAATCGAGTTTTTATGAATTGAATCTTTTGAAATTTATTGAAACTTGTTTCATCATCCAGAATATAGTCTGTCACAGTAAATATTTCTTGTGCTCTTGAAAACAATGTATATTCTTCTACTATTATGGGTGGATTATTTTGTAAGAGTTAGATCAAGTTAGTTGATAGTGTTGTTTAGGTATTCTATATCGTTACTTATTTTCTGTCTACTTGCTGTATTATTGAGAAAGGGATTGTGGAATCTCTGACTGTATTTGTGGATTTGTCTATTTCTCTCTTCCTTTTCATCAATCTTGTTTTATGTATTTTGAAACACTGTTATTAGGTACAAAAACATTAGGATTTGTATGTCCTATTTATGAAGGGAACAGTTTATCATTATGAAACTACTATATTTATCTCTGGTAATTTTTTTATCTGTATCTATTCTTCTAATAATATAGCCACTCTGGATTTCTTTTGATAAGCATTAATATGATAGTTTTTTTTCCATCTGTTTAGTTTTAACATTTTGGATCTTTCCATTAAAAGCGAGTTTCCTGTACGGAGAATATACTTGAATCTTGCTTTTTATCTAATTTAGCAGTCTCTGTTTTTTAGTTGTGGTGTTCAAGCCAGAGATCAACAAACAACTGTCTATAGGCTGAATCCAGCATGTAGCTCGTTTCTGTATGACTTGTGAGGTAAGAATAGTTTTTAAATTTTTAAAGGGTTGAAAAAAATCAAAAAGAAGCTAACCTAAAAAGCTTAACATATTTACTGTCTGACCCTTTATGGAAAAAGTTTGCCAAATGCTGATTTAGACTATTTATATTTAATGTATGATTGATATGTCTGTGTTTAACCAGTAACACAAGAAAGAAAACTATTTTTCTTTTTGTCTCATTTGTTCCATTTTTTCTCTTTTTTCCTTTTTTGCTGCCTTCTTTTGGATTATTTTCTATTTCTTTATATCTCCTTGGCTAGTTTATTGGCTATAACTCTATATTGTGAAATTTTAGTGGTTGCTTTAGGATATGTAATGTAAATTTTTTAACTGACCACAGTCTACCACTTCATATAGTCTAAGAGCCTTACAACAATAGACTTCCATTTCTGCCCTTCGGTCCTTTGTGCTATTGTCATACATTTACCTATGCCTATATGATAAGCCACCCAGCACATTGTTATAATTTTTGCTTTAATTAGTTAATTATCTTTTTAAATATTTGAAATTAAAGGTAAAGATTTTGTAACTACTATATAGTTCCCATTTCTGATGTTCATCATTCTTTTGTGTAGATTCAAGT
Organism: Macaca thibetana thibetana; assembly: GCF_024542745.1. NCBI lineage: Eukaryota > Metazoa > Chordata > Mammalia > Primates > Cercopithecidae > Macaca > Macaca thibetana. The sequence goes on along the minus strand of NC_065580.1, from coordinate 155,767,840 downwards.
TTCCTTCTGATGTCCTTTTTCTTCTGCTTGAAGAACTTTCTTCAGTGAAAATCTGTGATGAGTTCTCTCAGCTTGTATATGACTGAAAACATTTTTATTTCTTCTTCATTTTTCAGATAGTTTTGCTGGGTATGGAGTTCTAGGTTGGCAGGGCTTTTCCTACCCCCAGTATTTTAAATATGTTACTCTGTTGTCTTCTAGTTTGCATTGCTTCCAACATGAAATCATCTATAATCCTTATTTTTATTCATTTGTACATCATATTTCTTTTTTCTCTCTCCTTGCTTTTAAGAAATTTTCTCTTTATCACTGGTTTTCAGCAGTTCACTATTATAATCTATGTCATGTTTCTTGTGTTTGGGGTCCTTTGGGCTTCTTGGATCTGTGGGTTTATAGTTTCATCAAATTTCAAAAATTTTTGGTTTGTTTTTTCAAATTTTTTTGCCTCACAATCCCTTCTTCCTTTTGAGTACTCTGATTATATGAGTTAGCAGCTTGATGTTGTCCACAGTTTACTGATGTGCTCTCTCTTTTTTTTAAGTTTTTTTTCCTCTGTGCTACATTTTGGATGGTTTCTATTGTTATGGTTTTTTATTTAATTCATTAGTCTTGTTTTTCTGCAGTGTATAATCTGCTCTTACAACCATCCAGTATAGTTTTCATCTCACATATTACAATTTTTGTCTCTAAAAACTTGATTTAGATCTTTAATATCTTCTTTGTCTCTATTTAACATGTTTAACATTTTCTTTGGCATCCTGAGTAGAATACAGTTATAACAAATATCTTGATATCCTGCCTGTTCATTCTATCATCTATGCCATTTCTTACTAAGTTCCAATTGATTGATTTTGCTCCCTATTATGAACTGTGTTTTCCTGCTTCTTTGCATAATTAGTGCTCTAGAATAAATGTTTATGTCCTGCCAAAATTCTTATGTTGAAACCTAATCTCCAAGGTGATGATATTTGGCGTTGGGGCCTTTGGAAGGTGATTAGGTCATGAAGGCAGAGCTTTGCTTTGTAAATGGAATTACTACCCCTTATTAAAGACAGTCCAAGAGAGCTCCCTTGTCTCTTCCACCATGGAAAGACACAGCAAGAAGATCATTATCTACAAACCAGGAAATGGGAGTGTAGATTGACTGCAGGGTGCATCCCTCTGTTCTCAGGTGTTGGCAGGCTCTTGTTCATTGCTTTTCTTTTTCAGTGCACTTAGAAAAGCCATATTATGACAGAATCCACATTAGCAAGAAAATGCCGTCACTTTGCAAAGTAATCAAGCCTGTTTTTTCTCTGATTTTAAAACCATTCTTTTCAGGTCATCATCCCATTGTTATTTTGACTTTTTCTTTCCTCAATCAAAAAGGGTATTATTTGGCAGCTCTGAAGATCTTGAGGCTTTAGTTATAGAAAAATTAAATGCTTAGCAGTGTTATTTTCTGGTGCCAAAATATTCATTTCTGTGATTAAATGTAGGTAAAATGGGTAAAGAGGCGTATTTCTTTTCCATATTGCAAGTAAAGCTTAAGATCCCATATTCCTGAAAGGGGCAGAGAAGCCTAGTGTAGGGAAAGGAAGTCTACTGATAATCCACAAACCGACTTTAAGAAATCATCTCAACTTTCTTCTTGGTTTGAAGTTATTCAAGAGTCTCTGGCAGAAGTCACTGGGTGAATTTTAACTGTTTCTCTTTGTCACCACTGATGTCATGAATTAGGTGTTGCGTTCTCTTGCTGCTCCTGGCTGGCGATGAGACCCAGGATAAGAGTGGGGCAGGGAGGGTTTCTCGAGCCAGCCTGACCCAGGGAAGTCTCACAGCCCACTAAGGCTATGAGTCAGGCTGATATGAAGTCCCTATCTGTTGTAGAATCCATGGTAGAGAGTGAACTCAGGTTGACTCCACCAGGGAAAATTCCCCATGACACAGGCAGGTCCAACTGAGCTTTCTGCGGTGGACTCTCCTACTCTTTCTCCTCTCTTTTCATCTGCACTGAGGAAGCACAACCCAAGCTGCTGCCACGACCAGGCGCTGACCTGCACTCTCACCTGCATAGCACGGCAGCCTCACCGGCCTTCCATGAAGCACAGGGTGCTCCCATATGTGCCCTGCTGCAGTTCCCCTCTACACCTAGGCTCAGTACCCACACACCTGGAAACATGCCGTCGTTCCAGTGTGCAAGGACTGGACCCCCGAAGGCGCGCTGAGCCGTGACCCCCTCAGTGCTTCCTGAGCTGTCTAAGCCTCTGGGACCTCAGTGCAATTTTGACTCTGGTTTAATCAAACAGGGGGTTCTGTCTGAGTCCAGTGTGAGAGGTGGACTGCTCGTTTCACAGCTGTGGATTTTCCCTTTCTGTCTCCCCAGAAATTGCAGGTGCTGCAGTGTCTGAAATTTCCGGGCCTTTCTCAACAGAGGACATAGCCAGTAACTGTGTCCCCGCTCAGTCTTTGAGCGAACCCATTTTGTGGATCGTGTCCTATGCGCTCATGAGCGTCTGTGGAGCCATCCTCCTTGTCTTAATTGTCCTGCTGCTGCTGCCGTTCCGGTGTCAGCGTCGCCCCCGTGACCCTGAGGTCGTCAATGATGAGTCCTCTCTGGTCAGACATCGCTGGAAATGAAGAGCCAGGCCTGACCTCAAGCAACCATGAACTCAGCGATTAAGAAAATCACATTTCAAGGGCAGCAGTCTGGATCGACAGCGGCACTTCCTCCCGTGCCTGCCCGTCTTCAATCTCTGTTCTGCTCCCAGATGCCTTTCAGATTCACTGTCTTTTGATTCTTGATTTTCAAGCTTTCAAATCTTCCCTACATCCAAGAAAAATAATTAAAAAAAAAAAAAACTTCATTCTAAACCAAAACAGAGTGGATTGGGCTGCAGGCTCTATGGGGTTGGTTATACCAAACTGTCTACATGTGCCACCAACACAAAACCAAGCCTTGGCTAGTTGTCTTCTCTCTTCAATCTCTGGAAAAATAAGTGCATATAGTTGATAACCCCTCTTAGCTTACAGGAAGCTTTTTGTATTAATCACCTTTGAGGGTATTTTGCGCCAGACCTCAACCTGGGTCAAAGTGGTACAAGAAGGTTTGCAGTATGATGGCAGGAGAAGCAGCCTGGGGCCTGGGGATATAACCATGCTGTACCCTTCAGATCTGGAAACAGAGCCACAGGCCCCTCTTCTGGGTTTGTGCTCTGAATGGGAGCCAGAATTCACTAGGAGGTCATCAACCAATGGTCCTCACCAGCCTCTTCTGAAGATGGAAGGCCTTTTGCCCATTGAGGTAGAGGGGAAGGAAATCTCCTCTTTTGTACCCAATACCTGTGTTGTATTGTTGGTGCGAAAGTGAAAACACTACCTCTTTTGAGACTTTGCCCAGGGTCCTGTGCCTGGGTGGGGATGCAGGCAGCCTTGACCACGGCTGTTTCCCTCACCCAAAAGAATTATCATCCCAACAGCCAAGACCCGACAGGTGCTGAACTGTGCATCGATCAGGAAGAGTTCTGTCACCAAGCTGGCCACTATCACATATGCTTACTCTTGCTTAAAATTAATAAATCATGTTTTGATGAGAAAAAACTATTCTATTTCACTAGCTTAGTTGTCTCTTTTTCCAAATCTTCTCTGGAAGTAGGTTGGCTATTACCCTGTTGGGAAACAGGGAAATGGCCTGATGCCCATATTTCTGACCAGCTGTCGGGGAAGGAAGATGCAAGATGTGCAGAAGACACGAGGGAACGTCTACTTATCCCCGTGCTTCGAAGCCGTGTGTTTCCCTTTGCAGAACTGGGTAGGCTCAAGCATACCCATCCAATCAGCTTAAATCATTTAGCAGTTGACCTCTGTGCTTCTTCCTTTGGGGGTGTTGAATCTTTGGTAACAGGTGTGCAGTGGTACCTTATTTGGGGGCAGTCCCTACTTTCCGTCACTTATTGAGGCCTTTGCCAAAGAAAAGTGGAAGCTGTTTCCTCGACCTAGCCTTATATGACCTGATGTCATTAGGAGAAGAGTTAAAAGACAGTATCCCCTCTCTCCTGATTGTGTGCCAAGTTCAGTGTTCCCTTTGCATTTCTTTTGGGGTGGGTTGGCTGTATTACAGAATTCCACCAAAAGTGCTAAGTATCCCCTCCTGCAGAAGTGTCGGTTGTATTCACAGTAGGCTACGTGTGGATGTTTCAGCCATCTGCTCTGCTCCCTGGGTCCCCGGGTCACCACCATACTGAGAAATATATGACTCTGCCAAAGAGACGTGGAGACCACGTCGGCTTGTCATGGTGTCCTGGAAGACTCTCCAGCAGCCAGAAGAAACTTCTGTGCTGTTCTCACTAGAGAAGATTTGAGTTGCAGCTTGGAAGGAATATGACGGCATGGAATGGGAGGAGGGGGCTCTTGTACCAGGGCCCGTTGTCACGTCTGCTCTCAGCTTGTTGAGAACTCATAATCTCAGAATGCATTTCACAGGGAGAGATGTCTGGAAGTCCAATTCTCATCCCATTGGCTTTTTCTGTGGTTGCTGTTTTGTGGGCCACTTTGCACAGGAGTGAAGCCAACACCCCGAGATTGTGCCTTCCCTTTGCTGTGAAAAATTCAAACCCTTGAAATAAAAGGAGGGAATCGCAGGTATGCCCTGATTAGTTTTCCTGCTTATTTCTTCATGCAGACATCTTCTGTTTTGTTGTACTGTGTTAGGTTTCAGAGGCGGGGAGCTTCCTACTGCAGCAGATGAACAGGCATAGTTCTCAGAATACAGGAAAGCAACAAGTCAGGTTTCCAGGTGGAGGAGGTGAATGAAGTTTGCCGTCATGCTGTGCATTTCAGGTCAAATTTCTTTATCTTTTCATATCGCATGTCATTGGATGTGACATTTTGATGAAAATACTGAAATTACAAAAGCATAACTTTAGCAACAAGAATGAGATAGACAATTGAATGTGGGACATTTTTCTGGCATGCCTTGCTGCTGAGAATCGGACTTCCAGTCAAAACCCTGTTAGTGACACCCACCTCCTCCGGTTATGCAAATTGATGCTTAGCTTGGCAAGCCTTCAAGGAGGTTTGCTTGGAACAGGAAAAAGGAATTAGCAACCCTTTGAGGGTGTCATTTTTACCTTGTAATACACTGTGGAAAATTCTGGAAGACAGTCCTTGCCTGAAAAGGTGCAACTTAGCATTAGGTTGTTACCAGAAACCTTGTCAAGTCTGATGGGAAATGGATACTTCTATATAGACAATATTATTTTAAGATGCTGCTTTATTTTCTTGATAACTTCTTTGGAAGTCTGAAATGAAATCCTGCCTTCAGTAACTGAAACCATTTATTAAAAATAGCAAGAAACGAGATGGGAACCAATTCTATTTTTATTCTTGGGAATTTAAAAGAGCCACAAGTGATTGGTGTCAGCTCTCCCAGCATATACTGTACACTACTTTGTATTTCTCCTGAACCAAAACCAAGTACCTAGCACTCAGGAAACAGATGCCCTGTGTGTGACCGTGGGGAATGTTTTTCTACAACAGGTTCCACTTCTGAACACTTGGAAGGACCTTACCCGATTCATGGTGAAATACAGGTTTAGGTTGGAGATAAATTTGGGGTCAGTTACTGTTCAAAATTGTGAAAGTAGTCCCCAGGAAGACAGGATTAATGACTCCACAGTGCTTTGGATAATAGATTTTGAAAAGCAATTGTGAATTGGGGATTCCATCATTTTATTTAAGATGTGAAGAGGGATTTAATTATTTAATATGCCGGGTGCAAACTTGTTAAATTCCTCTTTCCCTGTCCCTGCTTGGTGGAGCTGCCACGTGTGGTTCAGTTCTAAGTTCTGGCCTAATGCCACTCGATATCATTGGGAATAAATCGCTGTCCAACAGTCTGTTCCACAAACAACAGTAATTGAGTTTTACAGACTTTATTCTGATTAGTGGAAATCAAATAATTGAATGGAATCCCCACATGTTTTCTCTTGCACAAACTTATTAGACTTGATTAGAAAACTGTTTGGAGGAAAAGCTTGCCACTAAGTTTTTGTTGTTGTTGTTGTTTTGAAAAACAACCCAACACCATAAAGTGTAAAATTAGGGGTTTTTGCCAAGAAAGCTATTAGATTTTCTGAAAGACAAGAAAACTCCACGCCATAGAAGTTATTGTGTATATCTCTAGGGAGTTTTAAGAATTTCACATTTGAACTTTACAGCAGTTTACCAATTAAACAGCAAGCTGGAAAAATACATTTTGAGAGGGGTAGAAAGAATAAGAATATAATTAAAAGTATGCTAACAAAATAAGCAGAACATACTTTTTTAGAAAATGCAGTTTAGGCCGAGCACAGTAGCTCACGCCTGTAATCCCAGCACTTTGGGAGGCCTAGGCAGGTGGATCACCTGAGGTCAGGAGTTTGAGACCAGCCTGGACAACATGGTGAAACCCTATGTCTACTAAAAATACAAAAAATTAGCCAACTGTGGTGGTGCGTGTCTGTAATCCCAGCTACTCAGGAGGCTGAGGCAGGAGAATTGCTTGAACCAGGGGGGCGGAGGTTGTAGTGAGCCAAGATTGTGCTACTGCACCTCAGCCTGGGCAACAGAGCGCAACTCCGTCTCAAAAGAAAGAAAATGCAGTTTCATTCCAGCCATCCTCAGATTTCCCTTCCCATTAAAGTGGCTGAATTCACTGGAGATGTGATTTATTTTGCAGATCCACCAATTCCAAACCTCAGGAATATTCAAGCGGGAGTCATGTGTCAGTGACAGCTTTGACAGAGGGAGAGACTGGCCGGGTGACCCGGGTGTTGCCCACATGGAGCAAGGACTGGTTCATTCAACAGTTGGAGAGTACAGGATGGCTGGGACCTGGGAAGTTCCAGAATCTGAAAAGAGGGCGGGGCAAGAAGGAGCCAGAAGAGAGGTCCCACCCCTCAGTGGGCAGTGGGGCACAGAGGTCCGCACCAGCCAACAACCTCCCAGGATGCCGTGGGCGCCTCATTTCACCCCACGTTTTTGGCACAGTCTGCTTTTTAGGTAATTTCTAAAGGAACTTCTCAGGATTGATTATTTGTCAGAGGAACAATTAGGCCAAGAGAAACTTGCTTGGCAGCCATACGTAAAACACATCTGTCCTAATAAAACTAGAGATGCCTCAAGGCCCAAGCAGGACACAGGCAGGTTCAAGGTCATACACCAGGAAGTTCATAGGGGAGGGTCAAGCGACTGAGGCCAAAGGGGGCTGGTAAAGTGCTCTTTGAGGTCTGAGCATCTGGAAGGCCTCTAGCAACAGTTACCCTGATTGTGTCATTGAGAGGCACAGCAACTGGGCCCTCACCGTTTCCGCCAGCTCTGCTGAGGCAGCTCAGCCCGTGCATTCCAAACATCCGACAGCTTCTTTCTCCAGAATGTCTTCTGTCGGAGACTTCCAGAAAAGGAGCTCCCTCCTGTCTCACTGCTGTTAGCATGGGAGCCCTGCTCCCCGGGCTCCACGTCCCCGGAAGGTCCAAGTTGTCCCGCAGCACACCCAGCCCCATTCAGGGTCAGTGCAGGAGGGACCAGGGAATCTGCATTTCAGTAAGCTCCCCAGGTGAGGCTGGAGAGCAGAAACCATGGCTCTCAGTTGTGAGCAGACTCCCTGGGCTGTTGGTGTCACCCTAGGGGTGGGTGAAGGCTGTTAGCCACATCTGTGGAATGTGGAAATGAGAACAAAGCCCCACTGCTTAGTGCTGCCAGCAAAACCTCAAGTTGCATCAGTGGCTGAAATCTATCATAGGTGTTGAGGATATGTAACTCCCACCAATAAATACAGTATTTTCTTCCCTGCCCCTGAGCTTCCTCTGGGTTTCTTATCATCAGCTATTACACACAGACTTCCAGTGCTTCTAAATTGTACTGTGTAACTTTTATATCATACTTGTGTGCTGAAAAAGCACACAGTAGGTAGTGGCTGGGCCAAGAGACATCACAAAGCTTCCTGATAAATTCGAATCCAGCCACAGCAAGAGCAACGTGCGGGTACCTGGTCCCTGATGCTTGGGTGCACTGTTGAGCCTCGGGTACTTCTTGGACACTATTGTGAGAGCAGCCATCCTGGTGTCTCTGCCAGCATCTTGGGAAAGGATGTGATGGTAAAATATCTGTCTCTCCTCTGGGAATCAGGGCAGCCCCAAGAAGTGGGCAGTTCCCTTTACAGATGGATAATTATTTGTGTAAGACCAACCAGATAAAGTCCAGACTGTATAGAACACACGTGTGCCTCACACATAGCCATCTGAGTATTTTGCCAATCTAGATTTATAATTATAAATGATAGATTTGTGATATAGATTTCAGTGAGCTGGGCACGGCTGTCACTTCAGTGGTATTAAGAAAAGACTGGAAAACTTGAGCGTCCTTGGCAACCTAGCCTTCGACATTGATGTTTTTACATAGGATTTTCTTCATTTGGGTTGGAATAAAAATGCATTTTTATTCACAAGGCATGGACAGATAAGAACATCATAAGGAGGGAAGTGTCTCCAAAAGTCAGGACTTATGTTTTTCTGTTGAGTGCTATATGTGGAGGTCATTGCAAATTCCCTGATAGAAGTATGGTTTCGCTTGCTACATTGTACCTATTGAAGTAAAATTTTACACAAGCCTCGCATTTCTAAGGTTAGTGTTCCTGAATGAAATGTTAAGAAAACATTAAAAGGTTATATCTTTTTAAGATGGAGGAAAAAAGTGAAAAAAGCTAATTAATCTATAATGAAAATTGCACAAAATAACAAAATAACATTTCTTAACAAAGTACAATTTTGTGTTCTTTGTTGCTAGTGGTATAAGACGAGATTTTTTCCCTCATTTTTCTAATTGTAGATGTAATCTCTCACATTTATATCAGTGAGGATTGAAATTCCGTGTAGCAGTTACTCAGCACATATGAGAGGGCAGCGAATGAATGAGATTTGTCATGTGCTAATAAAAGCTGAATTTTTATAATCTAAAATGATGTATTTTCTACTATTGCTGTTAATTTGCATTGTTAAAAACTCTTAAAGTTTGACATGTTATGTTCAGTCACTGAAAGCGACCACTCATTTTTTCTTAAAGTTGATGACTTTTCTGCTCTGCTAGAGGTAGTATTTTGCTTCTGGCAGAAGAGCTGCAAACTGTGTATCCTCAAACAGATGCAAAAAGTAGTGCTTTGCAAAATGTTTGTTTTGTGTTTATCTCAGATTAACATCCTTTAATACATGTTTCTTAAGTGTAACTTGTATTTCTGAAAATGCTTAAAATTATTTTATATTTCCCTTTGGGAATTTTGCTCTATTTCCAGCACGCTGATGTGATTTAAAGATGTAAGAAGACCAAGAGTTGGAGTAAAGGGATATTCATTCCATGTTAAAAGTGGCTTCATAGCTACTGACAAATGTCTGAACTATTGTTGTGCCCTTCAAAACTGGAGTTTTCTAAAATAATCTTATTTTTGTACTTGTATATCCCAATTTAAGATATATGCCATTGAAAGGGAAATAAAACATTTTTGTTTATTTGAATAAATAATACTCCCAACCTATTGCTTTTGGAATTTTTTGTAAATACTTCTCTTGGATCACACTTCTGAAATCACCATAGGTGTCATATCTGGTGGTCCATTACCTCCACTTTTTCATTGTGGGTTCCTGGGAAATGTCAAGGATAAGATGGAATGGAAGGGAGTGTTCAGGCTCAATCATTAAGATGCAAAACATGCTGAAGGTGGGGAAGGTAAAGTGCTTTAGAATCTGGAAACCCTACAGGTGGAGAGAAAATGCCTGTAGAGAAGAAACCCAGTAAGCACATTTCAGCGGTCTTAAGGATGGGACAGATGGTTCAGCTCGGTCCTGGGGACTGAGGGTGACCAGGTTGGCAATGCCTGTGCGGTCATTCCCATGATCACCCTGCAGGGAGATGGCATTCTCCCATTTCACAGACGAGAAACCATCTCTGAGTCATCTGCCCAGGAAAACAGCGAAAAAGTGGAGAGGAACCCGACTGTGTTCCCCTCCAACAGCCCAGCTCTTTCTCTGCACTACACTCTTTTGTCCCTCTGCCATCCTGAACCACACTCTCAGAGCCTAATGCATCACTTGTGCCAGAAGAATCCAGTTTAGTGGTCAGTCTCTAGAGAGGGGTGTGCAGCAATCTGGGCACAGCAGAAGTACTTAGTGAATGAAATGAAGATCATCCGTGAGCCATGATCTAGCTGCTACGCCAATCCTTTAAATATACACTCCTTTCAATGACTAGACACTTTTCGTCTGACAATATCCAAATGAGGAGGAAAAAAAAACCAATCTCCAAGCATTAGGAGGTAAAGTGATAGTTACTGGAGAAACAGAATAGGGTATCTGCTTTCTAGTAAGAAGATGATTTATCCTATTTTGCCATCCCTAAGCTGGAGGGGACGTAACGGATGGGATTTTCACGAGTCTGTCACTAGGTGGTGCTGTTGTAAAGCGTTGTGGTATGTATAACGTTTGTGCCTCTTTCCCCATTCCGTGTAGCTTTCACAAAGCAGCTTTTTCTCAAGTATGGGTATGTAAGCAGACTACATTCCAGAGCTTTTTCATTCTGTTCTTTATAGAATCTGAAAACTAGGCCAGCTAGAGGTGTAGTCAATCTTAGAGGCAACCCCCAAATACACATTTCCAGCCCTGACCTCTCCCGGGGTTTTTAGACTTGTATCTCCAAGTTCCTCTGTTCAGATTTTTTACCTCTACTGTATCCGTTTGATAAATTATATTTTCTTATGAAATTATTCATCTAAGTTTCCAAATTAAACGTTAAGCAGAAGAGTGTTATGACTTTTTAAATTTCTCCTGTTTTTATGGTTTTCCCTGATTTCCTATATTGTATATTTTTATGCACACACACACACACACACACACACAAAGACACACATACTCAAATCCTTAGCTCATGACTTATTTATTTGATTAAGAATTTTTTCCTAAAGGTTTAATTAGTTGTACTATTTACTGCTCTTGTTGTTTTTGTTTTTGTTACTTTTGCCGTGTTTAGTTTTGATTGATAATTCACTTATTTTCATTCTGTTACATTGGCATAAGTATGGCAATAAATATTCCTCTACGCACTGATGTAATTGTTTTTCAAATATTCTGACATGTCTTTGTTTTCTAAAAATTTTACATTGCTTCTGTTTGTTTTCCCTTTCATCAAAGAGGAGTTTAAGAGACATTTCTGAAATTTTCTAGTGACAGGTGCTTTTTCTTTTCTGGTAATTTCTACTCGGGTTGCTCTGTGATTATACGTGTGGTCTATAACAGCGGTCCCCAACATTTTTGGCACTGGGGTCTTGTTTAGTGGAAGGCAGTTTTTCCACGGGTGGGGGATAGGGGATAGTTTTGAGAAGAAACTGTTCCACCTCCGATCATCAGGCATTAGTTAGATCCTCATAAGGAGCCTGTAATCTAGATCCCTCGCCTGCACGGTTCACAACAGGGGTTGCACTCCTATGAGACTCTAATGCTGCCTCTGCAGGTCTGGCAGGAGGCGGAGCTCAAGCGGTAATGCTCCGTCACTCACCTCCTGCTGTTGGGAACCAGGCTGCTCACCTCCTTCTGTGCACCCTGGTTCCTAGTAGGCCACAGACCGGTACCAGTCCATGGCCCGGAGTTGGGGAACTCTGGTCTGTAACATGTCCAGGATGTGGAGCTTGAGATTTTCTTTACGGCTCAGCACAGACCCATTTGTATGTTCTATGGCTGCTTGAAAAGGAGGTGCATTCTTTCCTTCCTGGTAGAGAATTTGAACTATGTCCATTGATGCTATTCTATTATGCTGCATAGCTTTGCCGTATCTTTACTCTTTAATGTGATCTGTCCTGGACTGAGAGAACTGATGCCTACTGCCAATGTGTTTTTATGTGTTTCTGTTGCACTCAGCTAATCTTTGTGTTATAAACATTGCTGCTGTATTGCTTTGTCCATATGTATTATATGTTATAGACTTAGGAATCTCTCCTTTAAGGCAAAGGGCTTCTCTTTGAAACATTTAATATCTTTGATGTGAATTCCTCTTTGACTAGAATGAAGTCCCCTGACCTCGCTCTGTGGTTGTTTGCAGTGGCATCCTAGGAAGTACCCATCCCTTTATTTCTTTTCCTATTCATTCTCTCTCTCACCATGGAATGATGGACCGGCTATTCACAGGAGGCTCCACAGGGGCAGAGGGTGTAGGTGGCCTTCCAGGTTCCACCCAACCTTCCAGGCGTCACAATTCCAATAGTCCCTGTGTCTCTACGGGCAGGGAGACAGTCTGTCTTCTGGGAACCCGGAGCATGTGCGTGTACGGTTGTAGAGCCTAACTCTTCTGACTCAGTGTGCATCAACTCCGCTGCCCTGCAACCCTGCTTGCCTGCTTTTCCATTCTCACTGTGAGAAGGAGGGATACGCTTTGACGCTTCGTGCTGAGCTCCACCCTAGGGAATGTTTCTGGTGCCTTCTGAGGCTGGACACTGCCGAACCCTCTGACCACTGGCACCCTGTCTCCTCCTCCCTTCCCGACGCCCTCCGCCCCGCCCCAGGGTTGCAGCTCCTGCACATCCTTCGTGCTCCGTGCCTCCCTCTACCACTGAGTTTCACTGGAAATGCAGCCTTTGGGGATCTGTGGTTCGTTTTGTTTTGTTTCATTTTTCTTGTTGTTGTTCTTCTGGGATTTCCAAGAGAAGGGAGAAGTTGTTACTTTATATGTGATGTTTACACTGGAAGTTTTTATTGAATATATTTTGCCCTTCAGTATTTATTGTATGGTTTTTGTATCATTTTCAGTTTTTTTTCCACAGGAATGTTTTAGTTTGGTTATTTAAATGTTTTTAACTTTTTATTGAGACTTGAATAATGATTTATTATAGACACACTCATAGCTGTGTTATTCAAGGTGGAAAAAAATTGAGGTGATCTAAGTGTCCAACAGTAAAGAAATCAAGTAATTGTTACACTCATAGGGTGGAATATTCAGTAGCCATTAAAAATAGATTTTAACCATTTTAAGGTCAGGAAATAATATTCTTATTAAAAGAAAGAATAAACTGTCTCTGCAGTGTGATGCACAATTTTAAATGCACACTTCCCATACACACACATACACACACAGAGAGAAAAGAAAAAAGACCAAAGACCAGAAATAAATGTACTGACAAGTTAAAGAAGGGAGCTTAAAAAAAATTACAAGTAATGTAAAATATTCTTGAAAAAAGTCTGTATTTTCTAAAAATATATTATTTTTCCAAACAAAATATAAATCAGCCTATTGTCATCTTCCTGTCCCCACATTTGATCTCGTTCCTATTCTACTCCCTATCTTGGTGGATGGTGCCCCGGCCCCCACAGCCTGGGCTGGAAGCCTGAGTCATTCTTGCCTCCTCTCTTCCCTTCACTCGCCACACCTGACTGGTCATGAATCCTTTTGGTTCTGCCCCCTAAACAGCTCCAATCTTTGTACCTTCGCTGGGACTGTTCTAATGATCTGTCTTCTGAATCTTGAGTTAGTTATTTTCTTATTTATCTACCAGCCTTTATCCTCTCCCACTTTGATACCACTTCTCCATGTGTTGTGCCAGTACCAGCCTAAACACTTCCCATGGCTCCCTGCAGCCTACAGGAGAAGATCCAAATTCAACCACTCAAGACCAGCCCCAGTCTGACTCGAATCTACCTCTCCCACCACACATCTGCTGCACTCCAGTCTCTAGGGACTCTGAATTCTAGCACTGAACCTAGAGTCAAGAATGACCATCAAATTCTGTCAGCACTGGCCACACAACAGACTCTAAACAACCAGCACAAATCCTGGCCATGCCAGCTGCCGTGGGCAGCCAAATCTTCCCTGCCTAGAACCTAACAGATGCTCAACAGACATGGCTTGAACACATGAGGAATGGAGGGAGGTGATTCAGTCTGATGTCCCTTTCCAGACAGAATGAGTGTTAAGCCATGCCAAGAAAATGATGGTGTCTCAGCTTAGAGTTGTTAAAGAGTAGAAACCCCAGATTCCTGCGTGGCTGATGCACAGCAAGTGAGCCCTAAAATTGGGGCTTAGCCCAGGAGGGTTCTTGGCTTCACCCAGGAAAGAACTCAAGGGTGAGCTGATGGTGTTAGGCAGTAGCTTTTATTGAAGTGGCTGTGTTCACAGCAGCAGCAGAGGTACTGCTGTTTGCAGAGCAGGGCTATCCTGTAGGCAGTGTGCCTAGAGTAGCAGCCCAGAGGCAGTTCTGTGGTCATGTTTACCCACTTTTAATTAGATGCAAATTAAAATGTGGATTGTGCAAACATTTCTAAAAATAGTGTGATAACTTCCTGGTCATTAGGTCATGGCCATGGAAGGGGCTGGCATGGCAATGGCAAACCAGGAAACACCATTCAGGTGTTACCCTGGCAATGGTAAACTGACATGGCACTGGTGGGCATGTCTTATGGAGAGAGGCTTTTGCCTCTTTCCTGTTTCAGCTAGTCCTTAATCTAGTCCATCTTGGTTTGGTGGCCAAGCCCTACCTCCCGAGTCAAGTCTCACCTCCTACTGAGAGGTGAAGCCAGCTGGACTTCTGGGTCCGGTAGGGGATTTGGAGAACTTTTCTGTCTAGCTAAAGGTTGTAAATGCACCAATCAGTGCTCTGTGTCTAGCTAAAGGTTTGTAAACGCACCAGTCAGCACTCTGTAAAAATGGACCAACCAGTACTCTCTAAAACGGACCAGTCAGCACTCTGTAAAATGGACCAATCAACAGGATGTGGGTGGGGCCAAATAAAGGAATAAAAGCAGGCTGCCCAGCCAGCAGTGGCAACCCGCAGGGGTCCTGTGGAAGCTTTGTTGTTTTGCTCGTTGTAATAAATCTTGCTGCTGCTCACTCTTTGGGTCTGCATTACCTTTATGAGCTGTAACACTCACCCCGAAGGTCTGCACCTTCACTCCTGAAGCCAGTGAGACCATGAACCCACCAGGAGGAACCAACAACTCCAGACTGGACACACCACGTTTAAGAGCTGTCTGCAGCTTCACTCCTGAAGTCAGCAAAACCACGAACCCACCAGAAGGAAGAAACTCCAGGCACATCTGAAAATCTGAAGGAACAAACTCCAGACACACCCTCTTTAAGAATTGTAACACTCACCACGAGGGTCTGCGGCTTCATTCTTGAAGTCAGCAAGACCACGAACCCACCAGAAGGAACCAATTCCGGATGCACTACCTCACAGCAACCATTGCAATACCACTTAATATTT
This sequence comes from Macaca thibetana thibetana, assembly GCF_024542745.1. Taxonomy (NCBI): domain Eukaryota; kingdom Metazoa; phylum Chordata; class Mammalia; order Primates; family Cercopithecidae; genus Macaca; species Macaca thibetana. The sequence continues at coordinate 155,752,590 of NC_065580.1, read as the reverse complement.
TGATTGAGCAGTGTCAGGACAGGGCATGCTCCTATGTTATCTCCATACTTGTCTTTGCACTTTGGCTTTTCCCTTTAATCCTTTCAGCAACTTCACTCAGTAGCTAGAACAGATAGTATCATGTGTTTTCTAGAAAACAGAGGCTCTATCGCTCAGTGCTTTGCTGGGTGCCTTTCCAGTCAGGATGTCCAAATTGGTCACCTGACTTGCACGAATCTTATTACTTGTTAAATCCTTGGTAATTTTAGAGGCATCTACTTATTTCAGTTGTAAGATTATTTCTTTATTCTGTATTCACCTGCTTTGTGCACTGTTGCTCCATTTCTTTGGCCCATGTTTTATATGATGTTTCAAGTTGGATTTACCATTTTCCTTCTGTGAACTTTTATACATTGTCATCACCGCTTTCATCAGCTGACCTGTGTGTAGGTAAGGAGGAAACATTCAAATAGAAATTTGCATCCTTGGCCCTGAGCACTAAATTACCTGCTGAAGCAAGAGCCACATTCTCTCCTATGAGTCTCTAAATCAATGCCTTGTTTATGGATTTCATTTTCATTCACTTGAAACTTAGGGCATCAGTAAATGGAGGAAAAAGACGATAAAATACTGAAATGAGTGAAAGGAAACTTAAATCCCAGTCTTGTTGACGTGCTTCGGAGGGAGAGAAGGGGCTAGAACAATGGTCTATAACTTCTCTCTTGGTTCTTGCTCATGGGCACTTTCCTCCATTAGCCCTGAACTCTCTCTTGCCTTCAAGTCTCTGTAGATTTTCCTTGCACAGAATTATCTAGGTCAGGGCTTCTCAGAGTTGAAAGTGTATGTGAGTCACATGGGGATTTTCTTAAAATGCATATTCTGATTCTGTAGGTCTGGAGTGGGCCTTCCTGATAAGTTCTGGGGCAATACTGCTGGTCCGCAGGTACCCCTACCAAGATCTAGGTTACAATTCCTTCCCTAGCCCTACCTTCACTAACCTCTCTCCCTGGTTACTTCCACTCATCCTTCAGGCCCCATCCAGGCCTCACCTCCCCCTGGAAGCCCTCCTGGTCCTCCTGAGGTGGGATAAAAATCCCCACCCTAATGATATTGATTAGTTTGGCCTATCTCTGAACCTGCCATTAAACACCGTTCCACCAGGGTCCTGCACCGTGCCTGGCTCCTGAAAGATACTCAGTGACTCTTTTCTGAATCAATGAATGAATGAATGCTTGTATGTTTTGCTCTGTACATTCTACAGTCTCATTAAAACATTTTCAGTCCCCAGACAGTAAAAATGTGAAATGTGCTTGTGTGTGTGCTTATGCGTGCATGTGTGTGAAGATCCATTTCTATGCCGTGCACTCAGCAAAGACACACTATTTCATTCTTGCAGAGCTGCGGTGATTCTCCCCATCAATCCACCTGCGCCTTCCAGCCCCTCCCCCGCACTCCCACTCTCCACCCTGCCACCTGCACTCAACAGGAAAGAGCTCCAGGAGGAGGAAGAGCGTGTCTCCATTTGTCCCCTCCCGCTGTGCACCGGTGGCCTCAGGTGACTCCTCTCCTGATTCCTGACATGTGCAGCCTTCCTTCAGTTATAAGTAGGCATTTGTTTCTCTCATTTTTTGAAGCCAGTTCCAGTGCTGAGTCCCAGGCTTGCTTTTCCTAAGGCTTCTGTGGAGCAGCGGTCTACCAGGCACGGGAGGGGGCCACTCTGACAATTCCTTCCCTGTAAGATGGGAATACTAACACCTACCTTACCAAGATAGCCCAGGTGTGCATGGCTCAGATAATAGTTTTGTTTACCCTCCTGTCCCAGCATGTAGCACATTGCCTGGCAGATATCAGGTACTCAATAAATATTATTTCACTGAATATATGAATGAAGGAAGAAATGAAAGCATTTGGTAAGCTGAACTCTTAGAAGAAATCAGAGGTATTAATACAAGCAGTTTTAATGTCTTTGAAAGAGAAGAGAATGAATCCAATAAATAGAACTGCCTCCCAGGTGTAGGAAAATTGAGCTATTCTTCATGGTTCTTTACTAGGGAAACCACAAGCAGCTTTGTAAAAATGCAGTGACTCAAGTTGTCAGAGGGAGAGGAAGAAGGAAGAGGTGGTTCCTCCCATCGTCATTAAAATAAACGTGGTTCATGGCCGGGCACGGTGGCTCACGCCTGTAATCCCAGTACTTTGGGAGGCCGAGGCGGGCAGATCATGAGGTCAGGAAATTGAGACCATCCTGGCTAACATGGTGAAACCCCGTCTCTACTAAAAATACAAAAAAAATTAGCAGGGCATGGTGGCGGGTGCCTGTAGTCCCAGCTACTCCGGGAGGCAGAGCTTGCAGTGAACCAAGATTGCACCACTGCACTCCAGCCTGGGCGACAGAGCGAGACTCCGTCTCAAAAAATAAATTAAAAAAAAAAAAATATATATATATATATAAACAAACAAAGCTGGTTCTTTACCTATTTGCTCACTCATTTATTCTGTTAGTCCCCAAATATTTGTGGAGTGCCAATGTACTCCAGACCCTGTCTTTGGCCCTGGGGATTCAGTTGGGAACCAAAAGCCCTGTCCTCATGGAACTTGGGTCTAGCAGAGAAGGAGGGTCACACTCCAGGTAATAAACACGTTAGCAAGTGAATGTCTAAAACAATGCCAGGTGCCATAGGTTCTATGGAGGAGAGAAAAAAGGCAAAGAAAGAGGAGAGTGATGGGAGGGGGAGGTGCTAATTTAGAGATATACCCCCATGCCCAACATGCCATCCCACCCCACCCATTATTATGCTCCCTTTCCACAGCACCCCTCACAGCCTGCTCTTTTGTGACTTTTCCCATCTTGGGGGCTAACCTTGGTAGTGACAGTCCAGCAGCCATCATCTGCACAAACATTTTGGGGATGTTGGAGGAAACTCCAGGAACTGGTCTTTCAGAAGCCAGAGTGGCATGCCTGCCCTCTGCCCCACCCACCAGCTCTGCAGTGGGTGTGGTGCCAGGCTGTGCCCTGAAGGCTGGGACTTGCTTCCAAGGCCCCTTCTCATTCACGCTTCTGTGGTAACTCACACCCCACCAAGAGGCAACCCTTGTTCATATACCAGGAAGCAAGGGTCTGGCAGGAATGCCATTTGGGAGGTGTCTAGAAGGGCGAGGTACTTGAAAAGTACATTTTCTCTGTAACAGCAGCCAGCTCACTCATGCTACTTCCTGATTAGAGCATCACTAAGGTTTCCTTTCATTCTGCCCTCCTTACCTCCACCCATTCTACCAACAAGGCACACCTCGGGCATGACTTCATCTTCTCACCTGCCTGCCCTGCCAGTCACTCGGCCTGAGCAAGCTCTGCTTCTGTGAGCCAAACCACCATCTCAATCTTCCTGTCGGGAGGTTGAAATGACCTTTCCAGGGTCCTTTTTGCTTTGACATTCTATGATTCTGATCTCGTATTTTTTAAGATTCAAATGGGCAATTGCTCTTTTAATAAACTAATCCTGTAAATAAGTATTTCCAGGAGGAAAAAAACGCCTGTGACCTGGCAGTACTTCTCAAGCTTTTGTACCCAAATCACAGGGGATCTTGATAAAATGAGGATTCCAAAGTGGGGAGGCATTCTTCTAACAAGCTCCCCAGTGGTGCTGATCTGGGGACTATACCTTGAGGATCAGGAGTCAGTGTAGCCTCTCTCCTCTCATCCTTTATTACTAAACTCAGTGGTTCTCAACCAGGCCAATTTTGCCTCCTAGGGAAACACTGTCAGTGGTCACAGCTGGGTCATTGCCACTGACCATCTAGTGGACAGAGATCAGGGATCTGCTCAACCTCCTACTATGCACAGGACAGACCCCCCACAGCAAAGAATCACCCAGCCCAAAATATCGATAGCCTCAGGCTGAGGAACTCTACGTACTAACTTAGCAGGTCTAATTCTGTCTATGCATTAGAGTCCCTAGAGTTCTTTTAAAAAATATAAATTCCTAGGGCCCCTCCTGGCCAATGATGTTAGAATCTCTGGGGGTGGCACCTTGGTTCTGTATTCTTTAGATGTTCCCTATGATTCCAATGTGCAAACCCAGCTGAGACACAATGGCCTCAACCAGCATTGAATCCAATGGAGGAAATTGTGGGCTGCATAACAGGGTTGGTGTGTGGGAACTTTGTATGTCCCATACAACTGCAGAGCATGCATTCTGTTAACAGCAGCTGCCAGTGTGTGGAGCAGCCTGAGGACAAACAGCTGAGTGGTCTGCTCAGTCAGGACCTGGGGAATCTGAGGCCTTTCCCAGTGTGCATGGTGGTTCTGACTGGGCCCTGATGCAAAGGACAGGGCCGAGGCCCTCATGTGCCCTCCTTTCCAAGAGACCCACTCCACCCTAAGTTTATACTATTGACTTCAGGCAGCGTGGAGACTACAGGACATTTTTTCATTTTATCTTTATTAAAACTATGAAGGCGGACAGTTAATCATCATCTTAATCATCTGGTCATATAGGTGAGAAAAATCAGAGTCAGAAAAAATAGGTGAACTAGCCAGAAAAGTGGCAAAGCTGAGATGAGAACTGGAATTTACAAATTCAAAGCAAAAGAGGCCACGGCGATTATAGAAAATAGTGTGGAAGTGTCTCAAAACTTGACAAGTAGAACTACCATATGATTTCTGCCGATCTCACTACTGGATATACATCCAGAAGAAAAGAAACCAGTATGCTAAAGAGATAGCTGCACTCCCATGTCCACTGCAGCATAGTCACAGTAGGCAAGATTTGGAATCAACCTAAGTGTTCATCGACAGATGAATGGATAAGAAAATGTAGTATATATACACAATGGAATACTAGTCAGCCTTATCAAAAGGAAATCCTGAACATAGAGGTCATTATGGCAAGTGAAATAAACCAGGTACAGAAGGACATACTCCATCTGATCTCACTGATATGTGGAGTCTAAAAACCTTAAACTCATGGAAGCAGAGAGCAGAACAGTGGTTACTAGAGGCTGGGCATAGAGTTGGGGAGATGTTGGTCAATGGGTACAAAATTTCAGACAGGAGGATGAAAATAAGTATGTGAGGTCACACATAAGATAATGAGCTCAATTTAGCCATTTCACAATGTATGCATGTTTCAAAACATTGTGTTGTATACCACAAACATACACTTTTTATTCATCAGTAATACCTTAACTAAAGAGCTGCTGCACAGCAAAATAAACTGTCAACAATAAACAGAGAACCTACAGAACGGGATTAAAAAACTCACAAACTATGCATTTGTCAAAGGTCTAATATCCAAATCTATAAAAACTTAAATAGTTGAACAAGCAAAAAACAAACAACTCCATCAAAAAATGGGCAAAAGACATGAACAGACACTTCTCTAAAGAAGACATACAAGTGGCCAACAAACATATGAAAAATGCTCCATATTACTAATAATCAAAAAAGTGCAAATCAAAACCACAGTGAGGTACCATCTCACACCAGTCAGAATGGCTATTATAAAAAAGTGAAAAACAAAACAAACAATAGATGCTCTCATGGCTGCAGAGAAAAGTGAATGCTTATACACTGTTGGTGGGAATGTAAACTAACTTAGACATTGTGGAAAGCAGTTTGGAAGATTTCTCTAAAACTTAAAACAGAACTACCATTCAACCCAGCAATCCCATTACTGTGTGCATATCCAAAAGAAAACAAATCGTTCTACCAAAAACACATATGTGTTTGCATGTTCATTGCAGTCCTATTCAGAATAGCAAAGACATAGAATTGACCTATGTGCCCATCACTGTTGGACTGGATAAAGAAAATGTTGTACATATAGACTATGGAATACCACATAGCCATAAAAAAGAATGAAATAGTGTCCTTTACAGCAACGTGGATGCAGCTGGTGGCCATTTATCCTAAGCAAATTAATGCAGGAACAGAAACCAAATACTGCATATTCTCACTTAAATGTAGGAGCCAAACACTGGGTACTCATGGACATAAAAACAACAGACACTGGGGACTACTAGAGCGGGGAAGGAAGGCAGGGGGAAAGGGTTAAAAAACTAATTGTTGGTTACTATGCTCAGTACCTGGGTGGTGGAATCATTCACACCTCAAGCCTCAGCATCACACAATATACCTATGTAACAAGACTGCACATGTACCGGCTGATCCTATAAAGGTTGAAAAAAAACTTGAAATCTTCTTTTGTTTCCTGTTTAGAAAGATGGCAGACATTTTTATTGAGTGGATTTTAGAACTTTTCTTGTCCTCTTTTTAAAATGTGTGTGTGTGTGTGTGTACAGTCTACTGCTCCTTGCTTGGCTTCAGAAAGAAAAAGGAAGCTTTTGGCTCCCTTCTAAAAGGGGTATTTACATTGAAAGAACAAAATAAGCCAAGTTCATTGGCGCAATTGTAAGGTGATGCAAGCAAGGAGTTTGGATTTGCATTACTAACTGGGTATTCAGTGTTGTGTTCTGCAAACAAGATGGAGAACAAACTATGAGAAGGGAACGAGTTTAGTGTTTTTACTACTCTCAGAAAACTACTTTTTTCCAGCCATATCCTGTGCTGATTAAATACCCATATACTTTACCTGTCAATGTTGATGGCCAGGTTGATTCGGGGTTTGGCTTCAACCACTCTTTTGGATTGTTATGATCTGAACTTGAATTACAATTATTGGTAGGAGCCAAGAGCATTGTTGTATGTGACAAATGTTCAAAAAAATGTTAGCTTATTATTACTCCCAGTTGAATACAGTTTGAGGTCCTTGAAGATCGACCTTCAAAAAGAGAACATTTATATACAACACATAGGTATGGAAGCATCCACTCTGAGTAGCCATTGCAGCAAGTCATTTCACTTGAGATTCTGTTTCCTCACTGCCAAACAAGGGCTTGAAGAGCAAACAGCATATAGGGCCTCCTTCCAGCATGGGAAGGTTATGTTGTTCTAGATTTCCATTATCACTGTAATTGAGGAAAAATAATGCCTCAAAGGAATTGACCTAAGGCAAGCCTAGGCACCTTACCAGCTCTGCATTTTAGCAGGCATTTATTGAACACATACAGGCATGCCTGGGAGATATTCCTGATATCCTGAGATATACAGGAGATATGCCTGATATGGAGTATTTTTTCATATATTTGTTGGTCATTTGTATGTCTTCCTTAGAGAATTGTCTGTTATGTCTTCTGCCCATTTTTTTAAAATGGAGTTTAAATTTCAGACTGCTGCAGTAAAGCAAATAAGATAAACAAACAAGTTGTTTATATTATATTTACACTCTACTGTAGTTCATTAAATGTACAATAGCATTATATCTGGAAAAGCAATGTACACACCTTAATTTGAAAATATTGCTGGAAATGCTAACAATCATATGTCTTCAGTCAGTCATCATAATTTTGCTGCTGGAAGGTCTTGCCTCAATATGGATGGCTGCTGACTAATTCAGGTTGTTGAAGGTTGTGGTGGGTTTCACAATTTCTAAAAACAGACAACAATGATGTTTGACTCTTTCTTTCAGAAAAATATTTCTCTGTAGTATGCAATGTTGTTTGACAGCATTTGGCCCCCAGGGCAAAATCTTTCAAAATTGGAGACTATCCTCTCAAACCCTGCCACTGCCATACCAACTAAGTTTATATAGTATTCTTAATCCTTTGTTGTCATTTCAACGATGTTCACAGCATCTTCACAAGGAGTAAATTCCATCTCAAGAAACTACTTCCTTTGCTCATCCAGAAGAAAAAACTCATCTGTTCAAATTTTCTCATGAGGTTGTAGCAATTAAGTCACATCTTCAGCCTCCAGTTCTAATTCTAGCTCTCTTGCTGTTTCTACCACATCTGCTGTAACTTCCTACACTGGGGTCTTAATCCCCTCAAATTCATCCAGGAGGATTGGAATGAACTTCTCCCAAATTCCTCTTAATGTTGATATTTTAACCACCTTTCGTGAATCATGGATGTTCTTAATGGCATCTTGAATGGTGAATCCTTTTCAGAAGATTTTCAATTGACTTATCCCAAGATCCATCAGAGGAATCACTCTCTGTGGCAAGTATGGCCTTATGAGATGTATTTCTTAAAATATAAGACTTGAAAGTCAAAATTACTCTTTCATCCATGGGCTGCAAAGTGGATGTTTTGTTAGCAGGTATGAAAATATTAATCTCCTTCTACATCTCCTTCAGAGCTTTAGGGTGACCAAGTGCATTGTCAGTGAGTAGTAATACTTTGAAAGGAATTTTTTTTCAGAGCAGTAGGTCTCAACAGTGGGCTTGAAATATTCAGTAAACCATATGCTGTAAACAGATATGCTAGCACTCAGGCTTTATTGTTCCATTTATAGAGCACAGGCAGAATAGATTTGGCATAATTCTTAAGGATAATTATTGGCCTTAAGGTCACCAGCTGCATTAGCCCCTAACAAGAAAGTCAGCCTGTCTTTGAAACTTTAAAGACAGTCATAGACTTCTCCTCTCTAGCTGTGAAAGTCCTGAATGGCATGTTCTAATATAAAGCTGTTTCATTTATGATGAAAATCTGTTGTTTAGTGTAGCCATCTTTATCAATGATCTTAGCTAGATCTTCTGGATAACTTGCTGCAGTCTCTCCATCAGCACTTGCTGCTTTATCTTGCACTTTTATGTTATAGAAATGGCTTCTTTCCTTAACCCTCATGAACCAACCTCTGCTAACTTCTGACTTTTCTTCTGCAGTTTCCTCACCTCTCTCAAATCTTAATAAAATTGAAGAGTTAGGACCTTTCTCTGGATTAGGCTTTGTTTTTTAAGGGAATGTTGTGCCTGGTTTGATCTAACCAGACCACTCAAACTTTCCCTATGTCAACAATAATGCTGTTTCATTTTCTTATTCCTGTGTTTATTGGAGTGGCACTTTTAATTTCCTCCAAGAATTTTTCCTTTGCATTCACAGCTGGCCAACTATTTGGCACAAGAGGCCTAGCTTTCGGCCTATCTTGACACCCCTTCTTCACTAAGCTTAATCATTTTTAGCTTTCGATTTAAAGTGAAAGATGTGCAACTCTTTCTTTCACTTGAACACTTAGAGGGCACTGCAGGGTTATTGATTTGCCTGATTACAATAGTATTGTGTCTCAAGGAATAGGGAGGCCCAAAGAGAGGGAGAGGGAGAGAGATGGTGGAGGAGTCAGAACACAGGCAATATTTATTGATCAGGTTTGCCACCTTATATAGGTGTGGTGGTGTCATGGCACCCCAAAACAGTAATGTCAAAGATCATTGATCACAGATCACCATAACAGATAGACTCATAATGAAAAAGTGTGAAATGGTGAGTGAATTACCAAAATGATGGCACAAGAGACAGTGAGTGAGCACGTGGTGCTGGAAAAATGGCACCCATAGACTTGCTATATGCAGGCTTGAACAAATGTGAACTGCAAAGAGCCAGTCCTTCAAAATGGCTCCCACGGGACCAACTGGGCCTAAATTTAGAACAGAGCCAACTAGCCATTTGCTGCCTAAGAGCCACACATATACTCTGAGTTCCTGGAATACTGGCACATTTTTATCTGTTGGACAGTTAGAGCTCACCTGAATCAACCAATCAGAGCTCACCTCCTTGGCCAATCAGGGCTGAGTTGTATTAACCAATCAGAGCTCAGCTATATTGACCAATCAGGGTTCAGCTGTGTCAACCAATCAGAACTAAGTAAGTTTCAAGCCTTCTTTTGCATAAACAGACCTGATTGGGAACTTGGGCAGGCACTTTTGCTATAAAACCTGGGCCTTCTCTTTGTTCTCTGGAGTGCACCTTAATTTTTATATCTACGCAGTTTGCAAATTTTTCAGTGGAATAGTGTCTTTTCTCCACATTTTTTTTTCAGAGAACTTGTTCACACGGGGTTGTCACAAACCTTCAGTTTGTAAAAACTACATCTGTAAAGCACAATAAATGGAAGAGAAATAAAAAAAGGTATGCCAGAATTTAATTCCCGAGTGTGGATGCAGAGAAATAAACACAGATCCTCATTTCCAGGAACCTACAGGCTAACAGATGCAGCTGGCACCCAAAGGAGTCCTCAAGCCCACTTTGCAAAGAGTACGTGAAAGTACTGTGGGGGTCATGGATGGGAGGCAACGCCAGAAGCATTTTCACAGAAACATTTTAACGTGGAAATTCATTTCACAGGACTTCAGGAGACACCCTCAGACCCCATGTAATGCTCTCAGGATCCCAGCAGGGAAGACCCGGGAGCTGCACCAGGGTCCAGAACAGCTGGAAAAGTCACCAGTGAGGGTGGGAGGGGGGCGAGCAAGCAGGCCGGGGAGACGTGTGGACCCAGGAGGCAGAGGCGTGGATGGGGGCGGGGGGGCACTGACCGTAGGGGACGGGCGGACCGGGGTGGAGGGGACGGGGGCGGGGGGGACCGGCGGGGGCAGGCGGGGCGGGGGCGTGGGGGGACGGGGTGGGGGGTGGCAGGAACACACAGCTGGAAAGTGAAGATGGACACCAGGGGGGGAACCGCAGGGGAAGGAAGGGCGCGGTGGAAAAGAGGAATTAGACGCGAGGGGGGCACACCACAGGGGAAAGGCGCGGTGGGAAAAGGGAGATGCACCCAACAGCCACACTGGGGTCTGAAAGCAGGGGAGACAGGCAGTGTACACAGAATCCGCTTCCTCGGGTCTACTGGCGGGAACTTCCGCCTAGACTCAATGCGCGACTGCGCTGCTCCCGTGACGCACCGCGCTTGCGTAGGCGCCTAGGTGGGTTCGGCTGGCATGGCGGGGGCGCCGTGGCGCCATCTTCTCCCGGCGCGCGAAGGCAGGAGCCGGAGACTGGGTGAGAGGACGCGGGGCTGACGTGGGGAGGGGACGGCTGGGCGGGCCCCCGGACGCGGCCGCCCGCAGCTGGGACCCTGAGCGGCCCGAGGGAGTCGCCCTCGAAAGGCCCCAGCTTGCCTTTGCTGGCGGTTTCCCACGTGCCCATACACCTCCCGTTGGGGCTGCGTGGGCAGTGGCAGACACCCCTCCAACTCCCTCTAATTCTCAGCCCCTGGGAGACCCGAGCGTGGCACCCATCTGTACCCATCCCCAGACAGGAGATGGGGCTGCCTGGGCACGGACCCCAGACCCTGGCCCAGGGCCTCCTGGCTTGTCCCCTCCTGTGGGCAGCAGGCTGGGCACTGAGGAGCCCCCGACCCCACACGGGTGACCAGGAACAGCGTTCCTAGCAGAGTATTCCAGAACCTATGTCAGGGGGAGGGTGACGCCTGGAGATGGGATTCTCCTGCTTGTCCCTGGAAACTTTGAGAGCCATGGAGGGTTTCATCTGTGGCCAGTGGGAACGTTCCCTGGAGGCCGCTGGAAGACATCTGGAAAGAAGTGACTGTGGGTAGGGAGACCACCTACCTAGGTGGATGCTATGGTCAGGCAGCAAGGGCAGGAGCTGCTGGAGTGAAGGAGGACAATTTGAGATTCAAGAGGAAAGTGGGATCAAAACAAGGAAGCGCCCAGGGAGAGATTGGAACTGAAGGGATGACATGCGGAACTTCGTGACCTCCGCAACATATTTTCCTCCTTTATTTGACCATGTGTATTTTCATTGCTACAACAATGCAGAAAGGAAATGTGTGCAAAATTATGAGTTTCCCGGCTTGAGCCTCTTCATTTCCTGTAACCACACTCTGGGTGGGTAGAGGTCTGCAGGCTGAGTGAGAGAAGAGTGACATTTTCAAACACTTTACAGGGAGGTAGAAAAGAAATGGGGTTGTTGCGGGTTCCATGCAGAGGTGTAGGCAATATGCCCTTGGCTTGAGGAATGAGGACATGGGAATCAGTAAAGGGTAAGGAGCAGTCCCATGCCAGCCCAAACTCCCAACACGTGGCCACTCAGTCCCACTTAGGAATCACATGTATTTCAGAAATACATTCTGTCACATACATATACTGCTATGAGTTTTTGTTTTGTTTTGCCTTCTTCCTCAAAGGATTTGTGCAAAACAACGACAACAACAAAAAAAAAACTTTTTTCCTTGGAATACAGGCATATTTGGAGATATTGCAGATTTGGTTCTAGACCATTGCAATAAAGCCAATATCACAATAAAGTGTGCCATACAAACATTCTGGTTTCCCAGTGCACATAAAAGTAATGTCTACTCCATTAAGTGTGCAATAGTATTATGTCTAAAAAACAGTATGTATACCTTAATTTTAAAATACTTTATTGCTAAAAATGCCAACATTCATCTGAGACTTCAAAGAATCATAATCTTTTTGCTGGTGGAGGGCCTTAGCTCAGTGTGGATGGCTGCTGACTGATCAGGGTGGTGGTTGCTGAAGATTAGAGCGCCTGTGGCAATTTCTTAAGACAACAATGAAGTTTGCCACATCAATTGACAAAAGGTTTCTCTGTAGCATGCAATGTTGTTTGATAATGTTTGACCCATAGTGTAAATTCTTTCAAAATTGAAGTCAATCCTCCCAAACTCTGCCACTACTCTATCAACGAAGTTTATGTAGTATTCTCAATCCTTTGTTGTCATTTCAACAATATTCACAGTATCTTCACAAGAGTAGATTCCATCTCAAGAAACCACCCATTTCACTCAATCATAAGAAGCAACTCCTCATCTGTTCAAATTTTCTCATGAGATTGCAGCAATTCAGTCACATCTTCAGGCTCCATTTCTAATGCTAGTTCTCTTATTTCCATCACATCTGCTCTAACTGAAGTTACACTGAAGTCTTGAAGCCATCAAACTTATCCATGAGGGTTGGAATCAATTTCTTCCAAACTCCTCTTAATGTTTTATTTTGACCTCCTCCAATGAATCACAAATGTTCTTAATGGCGTCTTAAATGCAGAATCCCTTCCAGAAGGTTTTCAATTGACTTTGCCCAGATCCATCAGAGGAATCACCCTTTATGGTGGCTGTATTCTTACAAATGTATTTCTTAAAATATAAGACTTGAAAGTCAAAATTACTCTTTGATCCAAGGGCTGCAGAATGAATGTTGTGTTAGCAGATGCAGAAATGACATTAATTTCCTTGTATGTCTCTATCAGAGCTCTAGGGTGACCAAGTGCATTGTATTAATGAACTAATGGTTTCAAATACATTTTTTTTCTAAGCAGTAGATCTCAACAGTGGGCTTGAGATATTCAGTAAACCATGCTGTAAACAGACGTGCTGTCATCCAGGCTTTGTTTTTCCATTTCTGGAACACAGACAATAGATTTAGCATACTTCTTTTGTAATTTTTATAGATTTAGGGGGTACAAGTGCAATTGTGTTACCTGGATGTTATATTGCATAGGGGGGAAGTCTGGGATTTTAGTGTATTCATCATCTGAATAGTGTACATTGTATGCAATAGGTAGTATTTCATCCCTCACCCCCTTCCTCCTTCCCATTTGACATACTTCTTAAGGGCCCTAAGCTTTTTGGAAAAGTAAGCATTGGTGTCAACTTAAAGTCACCAGCTACATTAGCCCCTAACAAAAGAGTTAGCCTGTCTTTGAAGCTTCGAACCAGTCATGGACTTTTCTCTAACTATGAAAGTCCCAGAAGGCACCTTCTTCCAATATAAGACTGTTTGTCTACACTGAAAGTTTGTTAGTGTAACCGCCTTTATCAGTGATCTTAACTAGATCTTCTGGAAGACATTCTGCACCTTCTGCATTGGCACTTGCTGCCTTACCTTTCACTTTTATGTTAGGGAGATGGCTTATTTTCTTCAACCTCATGAACCAGACTCTTCCAGCTCCGCAACTTTTCTTCTGCAGCTTCTGCACCTTTCAGCCTTCACAGAATTGAAGAAAGTTAGGACCCTGCTCTGGATTAAGCTTTGTCTTGAGGGAATATTGTAGTTTGTTTGATATTTTACCCAGAGCAATAAAACTTTATCCGTATCAATAGGGCTATTTCACTTTCTTATGATTTCTTTTTTCACTGGGGTGGCACTTATCATATCCTTTAAAAACTTTGCTTTGTGTTTATAACTTTGCTAACTGGCACAAGAGGCCTGGCTTGTGGCCTCTATTGGCTTTTAATATGCCTTCCTTACTAAGCTTAATCATTTCTAACTTTTGATTTAAAGAGAAATATGTGCGACTTTCACTTGAATGATTAGAGGCCATTGTAGTGTTATTAATTGATCTAATTCAATATTGTTGTATCTCAGGGAACAGAGAGGCTCAAGGAGAGGGAGAGAGATAGGGAACAGCTGGTTAGTGGAGCAACCAAAGCGCACACACATGCATAGATGAAGTTCATTGTCTTCTGTGGACACTGATCATGGCACCCCAAAAATAGTCACAATAGTAACCTCAAAGATGGCTGATCACAGATCCCCATACCATATCTGATAATGCTGAGAATGTTTGAAATATTGCCAGAATTACCAAAACGTTCCACAGAGACAGGGAGTAAGCACATGCTGTTGGAAAAAAATGGCGCCAGTAGACTTACTGGAGGCAGGGTTGCCAGGAACCCTCATTTTGTAAAAGATGCAGTATCTGCATATGAAGTGAAGCACAATAAAGTGAGGTCTGCCTGTATTTCAGGATGCGTGTCATATAGTTCTTTTTTTTTTTTTTGTAATCCCTTACATAAGTTGTTTCTAAATCAACACTGAAATTTAGCCAGTTTCTCCCTTGATGTCTTATGACAGTGAGAGATAAAAGAACCTATTAATATAACAACCACAGTGACCACTTACAGGATGCTTCACTTGCATCCAGGATTATTCAAGTCACCTTCTCTCCATTTTCTCACTGAATCCCCACAACCACCCTATGAGATGGGTGTCACTGTCCCTGTTGTGTAGATGAAGAAACCAGGCTCAGAGAGGTTAAATGGCATGCCCCAAACCACCCAGCCACTGAGGGCAGAAGTAGAGGTTCTGGGTTGGGCTCATCCAATTTCCATGCTCTTCCTCCAAACAATCTGTGCAGCTGCCACCAGCAGAAATGGCTTTATCAAGAGTGAAAAGCAGGAACAAAGGCAACAAGTTTGGGTGCCGGTCTTGTGAGTGTTGGTTTTTGTTTTTCTTTTCTTTTCTTTCTTTTTTTTTTCTTTTTTTTTGGGATGGAGTTTCGCTCTTGTTGCCCAGGCTGGAGTGCAATGGTGCGATCTTGGCTCACTGCAACCTCCACCTCCTGGGTTCAAGCGATTCTCCTGCCCCAGCCTCCCGAGTAGCCGGGGTTACAGGCATGTACCCTCAAGCCTTGCTAATTTTGTATTTTTAGTAGAGACGAGGTTTCTCCATGCTGGTCAGGCTGGTCTTAAACTCCTGACCTTAGGTGATCCTCCCGCCTTGGTTTTTCACATATCTTGCAGTCCAGGCAAGGTATAAATAAACAGTGAAATGGTCATCAGGTCGCAGGCATAGGATTGGGACAAGGAGGAAGAGAAGTGGTGGCAGGATCACACAGACTCTGGGAGGTCAGCACAAGCATGTGGATCTTCCCTTGCCCTTGACCTGGTGACCTCTCAGTTTGGATTCATCTTCACAAGAGGAAGCATGGGATGTGTTACTGGGACCAAGAAGACTCTGATGCAGGGTCTCAACTTAGGAGACCCAGGCTCTAGCTGAGTGGCGTGGGCTACTCACAGACTGTGTGCACTTCAGTAGCCTAATGGGTAAAAGACAGGGTGGCCAGGGATTTCCATACTGCTCAAGTCAGCACACAGCATCATCCGCCCTCAGGACTAGCTACTTAGATGATCCTGTAAACTATAGTACTGATTTATATTCTTATCTTGGTCAAAACCTCTTTTCCAACTGGACTCTAACTGGAGTCTCCTTTTCTGACAAATGGACAATAATAGCTTCAGCCTCCCCTTGGAGCTGTTTTCTTACTTCCGGGTCACTCAAGTTCATGAGAGTTGGTTGCCTTTCCTTCCCACAGTGGGTCACCCATGTGCTAGGGTCTCTTCCTTGCTAGGCTTGAGTTCTGCTTCTGCTTCTTCCTGTCCTACCATGCTGGCTACGAGCAACACAATGATGCAGAAAACCCATAAGGGACACTTGGAACTAAGGGACACATGGAACTGTAGGATATACACATCCCCAGTCACAGTTGCAGATCAAACCATCTAAAACTTTGGATTCTTCCCAAAACCTGCAGTGTATGTTTCAGGGTGCATTGCTGCAGCTAAGAGTGTGAACTCACACCTTTCCAAATGAGAGCCATGGATTTTCTGCACAGACACATCTGGCACCTTCAGGAGATTCACAGGGGAAACAGTCTGTAAGTAGCAGTTTTACCGGCAGAACCAACAAAAACAGTTTAGAAGCTTGGACACATTGCCCTGAACGTTCAATGGCTGTCCTTACTGAGGGCAATAGTCACGCCCCAGTGCCAGCTACCATCAGGCTTGGGAACTGGACCTTTGCATCACCACCAGGTCCACCCAGATCGTTCCCCAGAACAAAAGGGGAGCAACCCAAAATGGTGGCTTTCCCTCTTTCAGGAGAGCTCAGTTAACCTTTGCCTGCCGCCTCTGACCCCGTTCAGACTCAGAAATTTTTATCTAGGCTAAGCCTTCTGCCAAGCCAGAGTTCACAGGTCTCTGGGTTTCTCATCCTCCCAACCTGGTGCTGCAGGGAAGCGACCAGCAGAGCTATGATTCAGAAAGGTGGGTGGGAGTTTCTACCCAAAGTCAGCCTTGTTCAGCCTCAGCATCTTCCTTGTCTCTTGGTCCTCTTGCTCCAGGAGAAGCCTGTGGTCTCTCCACTGTCCTGACAGTCATGATCCTGGCTCTCCATGGCTATGTTCACAATGAGCCTCACCCCACCCCAGCCCCACATCACCAGTTCCTCTTGGTGGCACCACATGACCATGCACACTCTTTTGGTCACGCACAAGAGCCTGTAGGGTCACTGTCTGTCCTCTGCCCTTTGTGGGTTTTCCACTCTTAGTGCTCCCATCCTCAGGTCAGTCCTCCCTAGGGACCCTGTGAGCTGCTCCCTCATTTTCTGGATCTTTGTACTAGAATGTGAGTGGCACAAGTTCCACATCTGTGTCACTTTTGCGCACTGATGCATCTCTGAAGCTTACACATTGCCTGAGATCTAGTAGGTGCTTCATCCACATCTGGCTGATTGAATTGAATTGAACTAGGACCTGTACTTCCACTAAGGTGCTCTGTCTGGGTTTCTGGCCCTTCCAAAATGAGCACGCCCTTCTCCCAGGTTGGAAGAGCTCTGAAGAATCAGCCGTGCACCATCCTCTGGCTCTCCCAGGGTGCATGCTGGGACACAGAGAGCCTCTTGCTTTCCACGTAGTTGGTCAGCTGGCCCTGATTCTGGATAATGTCACCCCTGGCTCAGCAAGCCTGGCTGCTCCCAGCCCTGCAGGGTGAAGGGCAGCTGCATAAGTAATGGTGGCTGCATAAGTGCCTGCTGGCATGTTTCATGTGTTATCCCATTTAATCTCAACAGTCCTAAAAGGATATTATTTTCCCCATTTCACATATTTTTTTAAAAATCTGAGTTTAAAAAGTATTAAATAAGTTGTTCCAAATCTGCTAGTTTGGTGAGGAACTTTGATTGACACCCAAGTCTGACTCTAAACCTAGGTTATTTGTCCCTTTAGTTTCTAATGGATCTGCTCAGTGTTTCAGCCAGGCAGTCTAAAGCAGTGGTTCTCAAACATTTTTTTCTCAGGACTTCTTTATACACTTAAAAGTGACAGAGAAGCCCAAAGAGCTTTTGTTTATGAAGGTTCTGCTATTGATATTTACTGCATTCGAAGTTAAAAGTGAGGAGCAACATGACAAAACCCTGTCTCTACAAATACACACACACACACACACACACACACACACACAAAAGAAGTAGTTGGATGTGGTGGCACACACCTGTGATTCCAGCTACTCAGGAGGCTGAGGTGGGAGGATCACATTGAGCCTGGGAGATTGAAGCTGCAGTGAACTATGATCATGTCACCTCACTCCAGCCTGGGTGACAGAGTGAGACCCTGTATTAGAAAAAAAAAAAAAAATTAAAAGCGACAAATTTTTAATTTATTAATTCACTTAGAAATAAAAACAATACAACCATTGCCTGTTAACGTTAATAGCTTTATGAAGAACAGTTTTATTTTCCAAAACAAAATATCTAGTGAGAAGAATGACATTGTTTTACATTTTTGCAAATCTCTTTAATGTCCTTAAGAGAAGACAGCTGGATTCTCAGGGCTCCTTTTGCATTCAGTCTGTTGCAATATGTTGTTTTCGTTGTAGGTGTGGAGAAAAACCTAGTTTCACACAGATACATAGTTGAAACAGTGAGGAGTATCTTAATACCCTTTTCAGATAATTGTGTGTATTAGTCCATTTTCACACTGCTGATAAAGACATACCTGAGACTGGGCAATTTACAAAAGAAAGAGGTTTATTGGATTTGCAGTTTCACATGGCTGGGGAGGCCTCACAATCATGGTGGAAGACAAGGAGGAGCAAGTCACATCTTATATAGGTGGCAGCAGGCAAAGAGAGGGCTTGTGCAGAGAAACTCCTATTTTTAAAACCATCAGATCTCTTGAGACCCATTCACTAGCATGAGAACAGCACAGGGAAGACCCGCCCCCACGATTTAATCATCTTTCACCGAGTCCCTCCCGCAACATGTGGGAATTATGGGAGCTACAAGGTGAGATTTGGGTGGGGACACAGCCAAACCATGTCATTGTGGATATTATTATTTGATACTGCACCAAAACTTGATGCATGGTAGTTTACACTGTTATGTTAAAATTAATTGCTCTATCTGGCACTTTGAATGAACCTTTCCCGCTCTAATGATTGTATATATGTATATACTTTTGTATAATGATTATTATACATCCATCATTTGAAAAGTGCTGGTTCACTGAGTCACACAGACCTTCCCCGTGCACAACTGAAAGCTCCACTGTAGACTTCTGAAAGGATGAGAACAAAAAGCGCAGCTGGGGTCTTTGTATTCAGTTTTGACCTTTCAAACTCCCTCCAGGGTCTCATGGATCCCAGGAGTCCCTGAGCTGCACCTTGAGACCTGCTGGGCTGTAGTGTAAATTGAATGATCACTGAATGCAAAGCCCTATGAGAGGATACGAAAGAAATAAAACATTAAGCCCAATATCTTAACATTTAAAAAGAAAAGCATGTGCAATTCGGTATGTGAGTCTGAGGAGAGGCAAATGAAGACCTGAACATATAAGTTATGAAGCAGAAAAAGCCATTCTGGGTCTCACTGTGTGTGTGAGAGTGTGCGTGTGTGTGTATGATGTCTACATCTAACTGTGCTGCATCTACATTGTGATGACTTGATGTTCCCAAGCCACAGAGGCACATTGTGCCAGCCTCTCAGGAGCCGAGGGGTGACTGGAGAGTTTGGAATGACCAGAGGCCTGTGTTGGCCAATGGGAGTGGGGCAGAGTAGAAGCAAGGCTTAGAGGAGGCCTTTAAGGAAAGGCAGGACAGAATGTAGTGGGGAAGTGCAGACCCCACACTGTTGGGACCACAGATTGTTCATCCTAGTCCTTCTGAAGGAGGTGGGGACAGCCTGAAGTATGCTCAGCAAATCAGAGCTGAAAGCAGGCTTCCCAAGGCCACTCTAGGCCTGAAATGGCACTTGACCATGTTGACCAGACAGAGCTGTGAATGAATGTACCTTCAAGTGACAATGACGTGCAAAGGTCCACTCCCCTGATTGGCTCTGTCATCTTGAACCATTTGTTTTTTCTTTTTTAGATAACATGTTTTATTGAAGTGTAATTTATATGCAGTAAAATACACAAATCCTTGATGTATATAGCTCTATAACTTTTTCATATAAGATTCTTGAATATTCACCAAGACAAAGACAACTTTCCGTTGTTCCAGAAAGTTTCCCTTGCTCCACCTTACTCAACACCACTCTGCCCCTGCACTCAGGGGAAACCACTGTTCTGACTTCTGTCACCACAGATGAATTTGATCCATTCTTCAACCTCGTTATACAGTATGTATGCATGTCACATTTGAGAGTCATCATGTTGTTGCCCTTGTCAGTGGGGCATGGTTTTTTGTTTGTTTGCTAAGTTGTACTCCACATGAATAGACCAAAATTTGTTCCTCCATTTTCCTGTAGATGGAATGTTGGGTTGTATATGGTTTGCTGCTATAATCATATGTAGATACTGTGGACAGAGGGTATGCATTTTTTTCTCTAGGATCTAACTGCCATAGCTGAATTGCATCCACCCCCACCAAAACAAAAATGAAAACATTCATAAGTTGAAGCCCTCTTCCAATTAGATCGCTTTGGGGTGGTTGGAGATAGGGCCTTTGGGAGGTAATTAGGCTCAGATGAGGTCATGAGCGTGGGCCCTCATAATAGGATTAGTGCCCTTCTAAGAAGAAACACCAAAGCCCTCACTTCCTCTCTGTTTCTTCGCCATGTGAGGACACAGTGAGAAGACAGTGAGAAGTCTGCAAGCCAGGGAAAGACACTCACCAGGAGCTGAATCAGCCAGTACCTTGACCTTAGACTTTCCAGCCTCCAGAACTGTGAGAAATAAATGTCTGCTGTGAAGTCCCCAGTGTATGGTGTTCATTACAGCAAACAGACTAAGTCTTGCCTAAGGAGACTAAGACACATGGCAGGTGCCTTGGTGTTATATATAACAAATATTTGTTAATTTGATTTTATTTGATCTGTGTCTATTTCAAAGGCAATGTCAACATCAAATGACAGTCTAGAGGGAAAAATGTACAATGAAAATATTTTTAAAAACAGTACTCCTTGTTATTGATGATGTTTTATTTTAAAAGGAAATATGCAATTTAAGTAATTTAAGGAAATGTGATGCACAACGGTCCACTGGGCAAAGGACTTAAGTGGACATTTCTCCAAAGATGATGTACAAATAGCCAACAAAAGTGTGAAAAGATACTCAACACTGCTAGCCATTAGGGCAATGCAAACCAAAACCACAATGAGATATCACTTCATACCCATTAGGAAGGCTATTATTAAGGAAAAAAAATGAGAAAACAACGTGCGTTGGTGAAGATATAGAGAAATTTGATCCCCTGTGCACTGTGCGTGGGACTGTAAAATTGTGCAGCTATGGAAAACAGTATGGTGGTTCCTGAAAAAAATTAAGAATAGAATTGCCATATGATCCAGCAATTCCACTTCTGAGTATGTATCCAAAAGAATTGAAAGCAGGATCCAGAAGAGATATTTGCACACCCGTGTTCATAGCAGTATTATTCACAGTAGTTAAGAGTTAGAAGAAACCCAAGTGTCCATGGAGGGATGAATGAATAAACAAAACGTGGTACCTACGTACAATGGAATTTTATTCAGTCTTGAAAAGAAATTTTAACACATGCTATATAGCATGGATGAACTTTGAGGACATGATGCTAAGTGAAATAAACCAGTCAAAAAAGACAAATACTGTATGATTCCGCTTATATGAAGTATCTAGAGTACTCAAATTCATCGAAAAAGTGGAATGGTGGTTTCCAGGGACTGGGGCAGGGGTAAATGGTGAGTTGTGCAATGGGTACAGAATTTTAGTTTTGCAAGATGAAAAACTTCTGGAGATCAGTAATGTGAATTTATTTAACTCTATTGAACTGGAATGTAACATTCAAGATGGCATTTTAAAACCACATTTTTTAAAAAATTGAAAACAAACCCAGAGATAAAAGCCTTACCTCTGAAATCAGGTGAGCTAACGATGGAGGTAAGATTGGTGGTCAGTTCATATGTTTAAGGGAATTGTTCGAACTAGCTGGAGAGTGGCTTCTTAGTATTCTTGCAAAGCACATCCGAGTGGCATCCAGACTCAAATGGGCCATGCTCAGGCCCAATGCTGGCATGATTCTTGAGTCATTAGGAAGGATTCCTTACTATGGAGACCCCTGTCTTCTGGTCCCTCTGGTTTGCAGGTGGGGATGAACTGGAGGAATAAAGCCACGTTGTCCACAGGACATGTGTCCCTAGAACTTCCCAGGAACAAAGACAATGGTGGAGGGAGACTCAGGGCCAAGCCTGCCAGGGTGACCCACAGGGTGGATGATGTCCCTGGGAAGGCAGGGCACCTTGGGCTTCTTGAGAGAGGAGAGGCAGGAGCAGAGTAGAATACCAAGAACCAGCCGGACCCTGGGGTGGGGACTGGGTCTCTCGCAGACCCTGCTTCCATGGAGCTCTCTTCTGTAAAAGTGACCAACTGGGCTCAGAGTTTTAACTTGCCCTTGGTAGCCTGAGGCCACTGTGACTGTCATGGGCCAGAAGTGCTATAAAAACCTGATGAATGTTTGGATTGAAAGTGTACCATGGATGGGGAGAGAGGAGCTATTCCTGTTCGGGGATCCTGATGTCTTCACACACCTGCCTGACCCCCACTCCTGAAGCTCCTTGGTCATCATATCATATAAAGGAGGACTTGCAGACCTGTGCTATGGCCAGAGGGGCTGGGCATGGCCCTTGCTTCACTTTCGCAGAATGAATTCATCATCCTGGCAGTAAGAGAAAAGAGGTGGGGCGCCTGCTGGGCTGGGCTGGGCTAGGCTGCGACTGTTCTGGAGGAAGGGAAGAAGACCAATGGCCTCAGACGGTGGACATGGACTGCGAACTAGGCTGGGCCTCTGCTTTGTCGTTTGGGTCATGCTTTCCTTTCCTCTTGGGAGACATTAAATGGGAGCCTAGAGGGCGGAAGCATCAAGTGGCGCCGTTTCCTCCCTTCAGAGCCAACCCTGCTGGGCTTCTTGGGTCAGATCATCCCTGGCCCGGGGTCAGCCCGGCGGGGAAAGCAGCCCCCCTCCGCCGAAAGCAGCCCCCCTCCGCCGGCGACCTCAGAGCTCTCGGGCACAGCTCCGCGCACCTGCCCCTCCCACGCCCGCCCCGCGCGCCTGCCGGGTCCGCACCTGCACCTGCCATTTGCCCGACTGGCCGCGCACCCAGCTGGCCCGCCCCTGCCCGACACGACCGCTGCCCGCCCCTTGCCTTCCTGACCCGGGGCTCCGGTGGCTGCTGTCGTCTGGGAGCTGCCGCCAGGGCCAGGAGTGGAGCGGCACCTGGAAGATGCGCCCGTTGGTCAGCGGTGAGTGCGCCCCCGCCTCGGGGCAGGGCTAGGGGCGGGAAGGAGGACACCGGGGGGAGGGTCGCTTCCTGGCCCTGTCTGGGACCCTCCAAACTGAGCAAAAGGGTGAGAGCTGGCGCTTGGCGCCGAGGTTAGTCTTAGACCTGGGATCAGGAACGTGGGAAGCGATTCCAGAGAGGGCGAACAGTGGTGGTTTCTAGCAGGGTTCCCCGACCTTGTTTCTCGCGCTCGCCCGGCCTATTCCTGCCGCCCCAGCCGGGGTGCATGGGGTAGGAGAGGAACCTGGAATGTAACATTGTAACATTTTACTTGGAAAGTATGTTGGAGGGGAGCCCAGGCACAGCCCCGCACCCCTCCTGGGCTCCCCACGCTTCTCCTTCCTGGAGAGGGTACATGCCTGCCCGCGCCCCTGACCTCGCACGCCAGGTAGGGGCTGGCCTCTGCCAGTTGATAAGGCTGTTTTTTTCCCCCATTTTTCAAACGACTTGACACTGTAGACGATTTGGAAAAACAGGAAAAAGGAAAGGAGAAACCCATTATTTTGACCAGTCATCGCCGTTTCTTGCAGTCTGTCTTAGCTGTGCCTCAGTCCTCTGTCACTTTCCTGTCACAGGCCATCTCGGGTCCTGGTGTCCACTGCCCTGGCCTCAGTCACACATGCCCTTTCTAATTGGTTTTGCGGGTCTCCTCCTATAATCTGAAGAATGTGGATTCCTCCTGGAGCGACGCAGCCTGGCTGTGTGAAATGGAAGGTTCAGAAGTGGGAAGTTCTCTGGGCCTCTTCGGTAGATCACTTCCTGGTCTGGGATCTCAGGTGCTCTGTGGTGAGGGTGTTGGACTAAACCATCGCCATTCCTGCCAGCACCAGCATTCTGGTGGTAATCACACTCCAGCAAGTTCTAAATGCTGTCTTTTCTGCACCATTCCCAAATGTAGGAAAGCCGCATTTTCAGATTTTTGCTTTGTGTAAAATATTCATATTTTCCTTAAAATCTATGAATGACACTGTTTTTGATAACTTGTGTGGATTGTAGGAGAGGTATGTATCTCCTTCCTTAGGGCACCAACTTTCATTATAGCTATTCTGGAAGAGTGTTTTCCATTATTTCTGTATTGTATAATTATTATTTCCTGGTGACTTATGGACAATACTGAATATGATTACATTGCTTTCCCTCACTTTTGATTTTATGAACTAAAGATCAGGAGACATTCTTGGAGTGGGCATTGTCCTGGACGCTTCTGTCCAGTGCTGGGTTTGCTCCAGGCAGACGTTTCCAGGAGGGACATTCAGACTGAATGGAAGGAGCAAGTTGAGCCGCCACCATGCCTTCACCTGCAGGGCCTGGTAGTGGGTATCTTAATGCCTTGAAATGGGCATTGGCGTATGGACAGTCAAGGCGGGTTATGCTGCACACCTGCTGTGGTGTTTCAGAGTGGCCCTTCCTAGCACTTCTGCCAAAAAGCCCTCCTGCCCAGTGCCCAGGACAGTGATGACAGTGGACACTGAGGCCAGCAAAGCCTAGGATCCCAAAGACAGTGAGTCCCAAAATATGGACCATCTACCCTCAGCAATCCTGGCCTCTCAAGTACAAAAGGTGTGGCCTTCATGGTGAGGTGATCTGAATACATGTTGGCAAGGCAGCAGTGACAGCAGCTTCCCTGTCCTCATTCAGGTTGAAGGAAATCCCATCAATAGAAGTGGATCCTAGGGCCTGAGATTGCCCTTTTTAGGTGGCCCTTGGATTGGAGGGAGGGAGAGAGCCCTAAAATCCTCCTAGCGGTAACCCGGTGTCATATCCATTTGGTTTCAGGATTACTTTCTTTCTGGCACTTTTTAGATGTTTATTGTTTACAGACAGGGTCTTGCTCTGTAGCCCAGACTGAAGTGCAATGGAGTGATTATAGCTCACTGCAGCCTTGAACTCGTAGGTTCAAGTAATCCTCCTGCCTCAGCCTCCTGAGCAGCTGAGAGTACAGACACATGCCACCATGCCCAGCTAATTTTTTTAAACTTTTTGTAGAGATGGGGTCTTGCTATGTTGCCTAGGCTGGTCTTGAACTCCTGGCCTCAAGTTGAACTCCTGGGCTCCTCGGCTTTCCAAAATGCTGAGGTAACAGGTGTGAGCCACTGCCCCCAGTTTCTGGCTCTTAAGTGAAGCAGCCAGGGCGCTCCTGAGACCCCTGTGGATCTCAGAGTGGGGATTGGCTGGGACACGTGCACATGCACCCACACACATTCACACAGAGGCAGACACACTAGAGGTGAGTCTCTTAGGAGAAAGTTCACTGGCTTTCCTCCTGTGCTAAGAACAGCCTTTGCTCTAACACTCATCCTGTCTGCTGCTCAGCAAGCACAGTGGAAGACATTTCCATGAGCCGATGATGACTTTATTACCTTATGGGGAAAGGCAGGATCCTGGTTACAAAATCACAGAAGTGTTCCTGGACTCTGTACTTCCTGCCCCGCCTCTGAAGCTGCTGGGTCTCCTCCCCTTGGGGCAGGCCCACCGGGGCTCCGGGAGTTGTCTTAGTGGAGGCCCTGGGCTCCCAAGCTTTCTTCTTCCCAAGTGTGTCCCAGCTTAGGGGCTGATTCTTCCCTGCTGCCGGGTGTCTGAGCCTCTGTCTTGACAGGCTGCCTTGGCTCCTGCCCATCCTGCTTTCACTCCCAGGACTGAGCTGATTGTTGGTGTTCAACCCAGAGAGGCTGTGCCACAGCTCACCCGGTGCTATGTTGGGGCTGAATTGTGCCTCCCCGCACAACTCCCCAACCCCCTTTACATGTTGTCATCCTAATCCCTGCCCAGTATCTCAGAATGCGACTGGATCTGGAGATAGGGTTGTTAAAGAGGTATTTCAGGTATAAGGAGGTCATCAGGGTGAGCCCTGATCCAGTCTGATTGGTGACCTTATAAGGAGGAGATGAAGACACACACAGAGGCCCTGTGAGGACACAGGGAGAAGACACCATCCACAATCCAAGGAGAGAGGCTCAGAGGAACCTTGATCTTGGACTTCCAGCCTCCAGAATCTTGAGAAAATAAATTTCAATTTCAATTTTTTTTTTTGTAAAAGATGATGTCTTGCTGTCACCCAGGCTGGAGTGCAATATTGCAGTTGTAGCTCCCTGCAACCTCAAAGTTCTGGGCTCAGGCAATCCTGCCTCAGCCTCCTGAGTAATTGGGACTACAGGTCTGCACCGCCACACCTGACTATTCTTTTAAAATTTTTCTGTAGACATGGGGTCTCATTATGTTGCCCAGGATGGTCTCAAACTCCTGAGATCAAGCCATCCCTCCACCTTGGCCTCCCAAAGTGCTGGGATTACAGGCATGAGCTATTGAGCCCAGCCTAAATGTCTATTGTTGAAGCCTCCCAGTTTGTGTTAGTTTGTTACAGCAGCCTGAGGAAATGATGCTGCCTGCCTGGATTTTGTCTGTCACGTCCTGGCTACTATGTCCTGCCCTCTCTCTCGTGGCTAGGATACTGCTGTGACTTTGTGCTAGACCTGAGCACAGGCTGCTGGTCCAGCTTACCACCCATCTTCTGATGATGGGCTGACCCCAGTAGCGGCGGCTGGATCTGCCTCCGGACTCTAGGTCATGGCTTCTCCCAGCCAGGTGCATGTTGTAATCTAGACTGTCCCCAGCCTAGAGGCCATTGGATGCGCCCCTCACCCAAAGCACAGATACTCTCTAGTCTTCCTGGGAGTCCTGAAAAGTGTCCCAGAAGAGAGCTCCCTGCCACACCAGGACCCGCCATGGGCTAGCTACCTACCCTTCTTCTTGTGAGGACACTTGGCTTATTTATTCTCCATTTTCTTCTCTGTCATGTCCACCTATTTGTTTTTGTTCAGCTGAGGCCATAGTTACCTCTTCCTTTGTGTAGCTGCTTGTTACACATTCAAAAGGTAGATAATGTTCCTTTTCAACCTGCTCCAAGCTAAACAGCAACTTGTTGCTCAGGATCTCAGGTGTGGCGTGTTGTCTAGAAGAGCCTCTGAACATTGTCTGGTTAGCCAGTTTCCTTCTTCAAATACAACACTTGGATGAAATAGTCCAGCTGTGACCCACATGCACAGGATACAGGGGGCGGTCCTTGCCTTTGTCACAGCTGTTGTCATAGCCCACTCTGCACTCTGTGTTCATCCAACAGAATTTTCTGGAACATCAGTGACCCACACAGTGTCCCAGGCATGCTGCGTGGCCCTGGAGGGAGGCTTCTGTGGCATCTGTGTGGGCGCTGTGGCTGGGCTGCGTAGGGAAGAGCACCCTCTAGGCAGAGACCACTGTTGGAGAGGAGTGAGCCCGGGAGTGTAGCGCCCACAGGTGGCTGAGCACAGCCGTTGGCGCTGCTGCAGGAGAGGGACCTGCAAGCTCACACCTGTCTCATTTTGTTTTCTGTGTCTGGTTTAACTACTTTGAGATGCCCCTCCAGTCCTAGAAACTGCACTGATCACACTGCCTTGGGCCTCTCCCCAGAGGAAACCACCTATGCTTACTAGTCTAACAATCTTAGCAGTTTGGAAATTCAAAATTTAAAAATGGTGTTGAACTATGCACTCGAAAAAGCAAAACAAAGCAAAACCTCAAGGCTAACCAGAAACATATCCTTCCATCCCCATGGCTCCCTCTGCCGAAGCGCTGGGCCTCCAAGCACAAGCACACGCTGCCTTGGTGTAGTACAGCCAGTGCATGAGCTGGGGACAGCTGGGTTCCTGAGAAGGGAAGGACGATCCCTAGGTGCTGGAAGTCCAGCTGAGGTCCAGAGCTGCACCCTGGGTGGGTGGAGGTGTGGGGCCCATTGTTGGGTCCTTCAGACTCGACATTCCCTTCTCTTCCTTTCCTTTTTCCTCCTTTCCTCATTTCCCCTTCACTTACTTTCTTCTTTCCTCCCTGTCTCTCTCCCTTCTTCCTTCCTTCTCTTAATTCTTAGGACTGTACCTATTAGCACATACTTAAATGCATTAGGCACATACACCATAACCCATCCTACTCAGGGCCTGTGGTCATCCCTGCATGGTAGCAATCTGGGTAAGCGAACTGCTGAATGAGTTCTGATCTATGCTGTATTTAGGGAGCAAATTCTAAAAGCCTCGGCCATGGGTTGCCTATGAAAAGACAGAGAGCTGCCCCCCAGACCTCTGGTGGCCCAGGAGGAGATCAATGTCTTTTCCTTGGAAATTGTGCTGCTCACATCAAACAAGAGAAGTAAGATATTGTTGCCAATCAACCAGAAATATATCTCCAGGGACTTTCTGTCATTGGGAACCTTGACTGGCCCAGCAGGCACATCCGCGATGATAGAACAGGTTTGGGGACTTTTCCCCAGTGTTATGTGACCAGGCCTTGATCCAGCAGGAATCTGTTGCATGCTTGCTGGCGTCAGCTACTATTCCCAGTGCTGGTGATATGGAAATAAACCAAAGGGACAGAGCTTTACCCCTGAAGTTTCAGTGTAATTGCAGGAGCGTGCTCAAATCCAGTTGTATCTCACAGGGGGAATGAGCCACTTTTGTTTTTTCAGGTTCACGTTGGGCATGCTGGTTCACAAGGTGCTTGATTAGCTGTTTTGACATTAACATTCAAGGAAGCACTTAAGACCCAAACCAACAGCAAATACAACTTGCCCTTGAAAGCATTCCTGTCTTGTTTGTATTCTCTGATACTGTCTACTACGAAGGCCCTGACACCGCCTCCCACCTTGCCTATAGCTCAGTCCCCTGACACTGGGCCAGGATGAAAAGCCACAGAGGGATGGGGAGAGCCAAGGGCCGGGGCCACCACCAAGTCCTTCACAGCAGCTGCTTGGTATCCTCTCTGCAGGCCCGCTCAAGGTGGTGTTCCTGGTCCTTGCCTCCTTGTGTGCCTGGTATTCGGGATACCTACTCGCAGAGCTCATTCCAGATGCACCCCTGTCCAGTGCTGCCTATAGCATCCACAGCATCGGGGAGAGGCCTGTCCTCAAAGGTGAGTGCCGTGCTTGGGGCGGACGGCTGCCTTCATGGCTTGTGTGCAGAGGGAGGAGTGGTGGTTTCTGCCCCAGCTTGGGGCTTGGGGGGCCCTGATGGCTTTATATCAGGAAGGAGGAGGAGAGAAGTATTTTGCAGTTACTCATTTAGGTCCTACACCATTCTAAGGCATGTGCCGCTGCTGACCCCATGTGAGACTAGAACAGTGTGGCTTCTGGTTACCAGCACAAACCTGCAGCCTGACCTTGAACTGTGCTCTTTCAGCCCAGATCTTGGCTTCCTCCCATGGGAAGCACAGGAGGGTCCAGGTTCTGTGCTCCAGAATCATTTTAAGGTTTCTATCAGACTGAATAGCTGTTGGAAAGTCTTATGTAATGTCTTGGGAAGCAAAAGCGAATAATTGAGTAGATGTGAAAGAAAGGTCAGACATTGTATGTCGGTGAACAGAGGCCCTCAACCATCAGCCTAGGAAAGGCCCAGCTCTCTGTAGGGTGGCTGCTTTCTGTCCTTCCCCGCAATCCAGGTGGGTTTTTCTGAGAGCCTGCTGTGTGCTGGGCATGTCCGGGAGCTAAGGAGAGACAGAGGACAAGCACACGAGGTCCCTGTCCCTTTGGCACTGAGACCCCAGTGAGGGGAGGTGACAGCTTAACACATGAACAAATGTGATTTGAGCATTTGTTCAATCACATTTGGAGGATGGGCGGGGAAAGCCTCTGAGAAGGAGGTGAAAATTGAGAAGCCATCTCAGTGAAGCAAGGGAGTGGACTGTGCTTGGTTCTGAGGGCTGTGTGCCAGTTTGGTTGGAAGCATCGTGGCTTAGTCCACGCAGGTTACTGTAAGAGAATACCATAGACTGGGGACTTTATAAACAACACTTTTATTTCTCACAGTGTTGGAGGCTGGGAAGTTCAAGATCAAGGTACCTGCAGATTTCCTCTTGTCTGGGGGGTACCTGCATTCTGCTTCTAAGACGGCTCTTTTTGCCAAACGAGGTCTCTGAGGCCCCTCTCATAAGGGCACTACTCCCATTCCTGAAGGCTTCACCTGCCAAAGGCCCCACCTCCTAACGCCAGCACACTGGGGGTTAGGTTCCAACATATGAATTTTGTGGGGACCTATTCAGTCCATAGCACATAAATTGCAAATTGGGGGCCCAGAGACAGACCTGAGACAAGATTTGTCTAAAAGCAAAACAAATGAAATATGGACAAATATTTTAAAATCAAGAGATTTCCCATAAAACTCCATGTTTATAGCATCTCTTGAAACAGTAGAAGCTCTTGTACCCCAGGCCCTCATTCCTGCAAGGCCACAATCAGCCACAGATGGGCAGGCTGTGGTTACACAAGGGCCAGATTCTGGCCAGGACCAAAGGCATTCATCCAGTGGCCCAGGTGTAAAGTCACAGGAACAGGGAAGGAACAAGGAAAATGAGGTCCTTGTGCTTTATACATAAAAAGAGTACCTACAAGTAGCGCTGATTACTATGTTCTTTGCCCTGGTTTCAATCTTATTTTACAATACACATTCTGGGAAAGACTGAATTATTGCCAAAGGAAATGCCTACTGTCAAAGTCCATTTATTTATTAATTCAGCAGGTATACTTAGTAACAGCCTCCCTCTCTGGGCCATGGTCTGAGTGCACATGTTTTAAGGTTCATCCTTTACTTCTAAGAACCTCAGAGTCTACTAGAGAAGAACTTAAAAGCCAAATCATAATGTTAGCTGTTGGGAAGGGGTGAAATTTCAAAGGATTTATTAAAAATTATGTTGGAAAACTGTGGAACACTCTGATAGTAGACTGCTCCCTTTTCAAAATTTCACTGCAAATAGATATGCTGGTATATTTTTAATACAAAAATAAAGTATAAAAATCAATTTGCACAAATATAAAAAACTGGGTAATGGTAAAATACTTCTGTAAAAACCATTTCTTTTCAGATTAATTACCTTTTATGACCAAAAAAAAAAGGAGAAAAAATAACTTCATAGGAATTGACTATGACTGGGTGTTTTTATTTTTCAAAAGATTTTTGCCTTGAACTTGCCTGTCATCACACTTCCTTATTACATCTAGGCTATGGGTGAAGGATATGTGTGTGGAGGACATGGAAGACGCCCTCAAAGGGATTACTTTCTCTTTCAGTAATTTTTTACATATCATTCATTCATTCATTTTTATTTTAATAGCTTTAGGGGTACCAGTGGTTTTTGGTTACATGGATGAATTGTATACATGAAGGCTATGATTTTAGTGTACCCATTACTGAGTGGTATATGTCATACCCAATATGTAGTTTGTTATCCCTCACCCCCCTCTTACCCCCATTTCTGAGTCTCTAGTGTCCCTGATATCATTCTTATGCCTTTGCATGCCTGTGGCTTGGCTCCCACTTACAAGTAAGAACATGCAATATCTAGCTTTCCACTCCTGAATTACTTCACTTAGAATAATGGCCTCCAGTTCCATCCAAGTTGCTGCAAAAGACATTATTTTGTTCTTTTTTTATAGCTGAGTGGTATTCCATGGCATATATATATCACATCTACTCTTCAGTTGATAAGCACTTAGATTGGTTCCATATGTTTGCAATTGTGAATTGTGCTGCAGTAAACATACACGTGCATTTTTACACACAATTTAAAGTTTGTCCAGACAGTGGTGCCTCTGAACCAGTCTTTTTAGAAAGGCTCATTAACGGGGTGGGCCAGGGACGTCCCCACCTTCTTCTTATGACTGAAGGAGGGCTGAGCTCCCAAAGGTGGTGGGAGAGGGGTGGCAAGTGGCCGTGATGTTCATGTCCTGGCTCCTGTGACTTGAAAGCTCCACTTTGGAGGGATATGGGACTCTTGGGGCCTGCTGGGCTCAGCGTTTTGGGGCTAACCCTGCTGAGAGATCCAGGTGGAGAATGCTGCTTTGCAGCAAGGCTTATTTGGTGTTGGCAGCACCGGCATGGCTGGTGCGATGCTTTCAAGGAACAGCTTCACCCAGAACACAGGTGCCCTCCTGTCCACATTCTGCATGTACAGCCTCTTAGGGCTGCTCCCTCAAGCTCCTTCTAGGTTGATGTTGCTGAATTGTTAGGAAAGATGGTGTTTTCCCCAGCTTCAGAGCAACTTCAAGGATTAAGGCTCAGGTCCTGGTATCAGTGCAGGTTCTGGGATTTCTCAGTTATACTTTGCTCATGCAGGGCACTGTCCTGCAGGATGTTCATCTTAGATGTCCACAGGTGCCCCCATGCATTTACCTAGCGACCAACATGCTGCATCCGAATCTGAAGCACAGGAACAGACACATTCAGACTTGAGATTGGTACTGGGTACTGAGAGAAGCCACTGAGAAGCTAGAAAACGAAGAACTCAACACAGTTGCTAGAAATGGATGGAAACTAGGAATCCAGGAGCATATGGATGATTATCCATCCTTGAAAGGACTCATGGAGTTCCTCCAACACAGATGAGGACCCTGTGTTCCTTGAGCCTATGGTCTGGTGGAAGACATTGGTGTTCCTTAACTAGAGCAAGGCCTGGTGGCTCTGCACTGGGCTAACTACCAAGGCAGAGAGGTGCTTTGGGCTGGGCTGATAGGACCTACAAGCTAAGTGGGAAGGAGAAGCCGTGCAGGAGGAGAGTGACCCTGGGAGGAGGGCTCCTGGGATCTGAGTGACTTCCATGTGTGGCCATCAGCATGTTAAAGACCGTAGGGCAATGAAGGATGGTGCATTCATTTATTGCCTTTAAAGATTGGGTGTTCAGCCTTATGGTTAGGTTGGGCCGGGGCTTGGTCTATAAACCAGAAGCATCAAGGGAACTGCCTTTCCTGCGTGTTTGCAAAGCACAGACCTTGCTGTTCTGGTCAGGAGCTCTTTCCAGCCAGGCTAGGTCTGGGCAAGCCAGAGAGGCATTCTCGAGTCACACAAGTGTAGGGCTCAGCACCTATACTTAATTTAAATTCCTTTAATCCTGTCTTCCTTTAACATTTCGATATCTGTTCGTCGTGGGTTATTTTGCATTCATGTTGTTGTTGTTTTTTTTTTTTTTTTTTTTTTTTGAGACGGAGTCTCGCTCTGTCACCCAGGCTGGAGTGCAGTGGCCGGATCTCAGCTCACTGCAAGCTCCGCCTCCCGGGTTCACGCCATTCTCCTGGCTCAGCCTCCCGAGTAGCTGGGACTATAGGCGCCCGCCACCTCGCCCGGCTAGTTTTTTGTATTTTTTAGTAGAGACGAGGTTTCACCGTGTTAGCCAGGATGGTCTCGATCTCCTGACCTCGTGATCCGCCCGTCTCGGCCTCCCAAAGTGTTGGGATTACAGGCGTGAGCCACCGCGTCATGTTGTTTTTTTTAACAATTATTGCATTCAACTGTTACTTATTTTGATTCTTGAGCTTTTGGGTACCCCCTTAAGCTTCACACCTGAAGCCAGCACCTCACTGGCCTCACCCCAGTTCCAGCTACTCCTGTCTCTCTCTCTCAGACATGTTGTCACTACAAGTGCATGTGGAAGAAGGCTAGAAGCGTCTCAGTGCAATGCTACCTTAGATTGAAAAAAAGGTGCTCTGCTGACCAAGGCAGAGAGGTGCCTGTGGATGGTGATTTTGTACAGGAGTGCTAAGCAGGCATTGCAGGGGTTCGCACCACTGAACCCATTTGTAGATGTAATGGCCACCCGTTTAGGTGAATGTGAGCAGATACAAAGGAATAAAGACGGCCCAGCCTGCCCCAGGCTTGCTGTGTAAGTGGTGTGGGGGGAGCAGGGGAGGGTCATCTCTCAGGCTGATGGGAAGGCTGCTGTTGAGCTTCGACACCCTGTCATCTCTCGAGTGTCAGTTAGCACATTAATCCAAGCATTGCTGTTCGAGGGGACTGCCCAGCGAGGCTGTGGCAGAAACGAGACACACTTGGCAGAGAATGAGAACACGGAAGGATGGCTAACACCGCCTTTCCATGTCTGAATGGGCATCACTGCAGAACGGAATGAACCATGTTTTCCTCCTTGTTCTAAGAAGACAGCGCTGAGCCCACCAGCTTCCACAGCTAGCTAGAGGACGAAGCTGCAGGGCACAGATTGGGAGCCAGAATTTTTAGTAATTAGGATTTTGAAGAGCAGATCCAGCTGCCCAGGAAACTTGGGAGCTCGAAGTCACCCCTTGCCCACCCCTCATCCTATGCCCAGAGTTCCAAGGAAAGTGACCCTGAGGTGCTTCTCAATACCACATTTGAGTCTTTTTTCTCAAAATCGATCTTTTAATTATAGTATGCTATGTGGTCATCAACACACTGATACACAGGAGTTTCTTAGACATATGCAGCACGAAGCATGCCATACACATCTGTGGGCAAATCCAAGTTTTCTGATTTGGATCCTATTAGGACATAACCAAGGAGTCTTCTGTGTTAGGAAATTCTGAACTGTAACTTCTTGTATCTCAAAGAATAATAAAATATATGCATTTACAGTGCTTTATAAATCTAAAAGCAAGAAAGCATATAATCTTTGTCCCAAACTACCTTTTATAAATTTCACCTCTGGAGATTAGGTAGACACAGTGTCTGAGAAGAAATGTCTGGAATCAGGACCCTCTAACGGCTGCAGCACGGCACTAGTGCACAGCGAGACGGCTCGAGGGCAAACGATTCAGACCCTGAGAGGACTAACCTACTACACGCCACTTTCTGTCCTTCCTCTCACCCTCAACCCTTGGTCATTCAGTCTGTCAGCACCAGTGTTCTGGAACTGCTTTCCAGACTACCACATCGCCAAACCCAGAGCTGCTAGAACTGGGGGGGACTCAGATGCTGGCAGCCCCAGCTTTCCCACCACCTTTTCCCCATATTATCCTCAGGGTGGCATCTTTGTGCTGTTCCTGCCCAGGCCCCCACGGGCTGTTGCTGCTGCTACTCCTTCCCCGCCTCCCCTTCTCTCCTCCTCTTCTTAGATCTCCCCTCATCTCCCTCCTCCTCCTCTTCTTTGTCCTCTTCCTCATCCTCCTTTCCCTTCTTCTCCTCCCCATCCTCCTCCCTCTATCCTCCTCCCCCTCTTCCCCCTTCTTCCCCTTTTCCTCCTCTTGCCCCTCTTTCTCCTCCTCCTCTCCCTTCCTCCCTTCTCTTCCTCTTGTTATTTCTCTCCTCCTCCCTCATATCCCCACCTTCTTTCCTTCTCTCCCCGCTCCTCCTCATCTTCTCTTCTACCTCATCCTCCATCCCCTCCCCGCCTCCATCGTCCTCCTTCTCCTGTCCCTCCTCCTCCTCCTCTTCCAGCTTGCCTGCTCAGGCTGGCCAAACTCCAGCCACTGCATCATGTTTTCTTCATACCCAGGGCTCAGAAGACCCAGTAACCAACTCCTTCCTGCCCTCAGTTTCCTGATCTGTGTAGCCTAAGGCTGGTGAGATTTTATTTTTTATTTATTTACATTTTTTATTGAGACAGTGATATGGTTTGACTGTGTTCCCACCCAAATCTCATTGTGAATTGTAGTTCTCATAATCTGCACGTTTCATGGGAGGGACCCAGTGGGAAGTAATTGAATCATGGGGGCAGTTACCCCCATGCTGCTGTTCTCATGATAGTGAGTGAGTTCTCACAAGATTTAATGGTTTCGTAAGGGGCTCCCCCTTTGCTCAATTCTCATTCTTCTCCTTGCTGCCACCATGTGAAGAGGGACATGTTTCCTTCCTCTTCCACCATGATTGTAAGTTTCCTGAGGCCTCCCCAGCCCTGGACAACTGCTAGTCAATTAAACTTCATTCCTTTATAAATTACCCAGTCTTGGGAATTTCCTCATAGCAGCATGAGAATGAACTGATACAGACTGGGTCTTTGCACTGACAGGATCCTGGCTCACCGCAGCTGGCTGGAGAGATTTTAAACAGCTCCATCCCCGAACTGCCTACCAAAAACAAAGGAGTCCCTCAATAAGTATACGTTGACTGAGTGGCTTCATTAGTTAAGGAAGGGGCTTTGCAATACAGTGACCCTGTTTTAAGGATAGGAACAGTGAGATTCAGTCCATGCAACTGGTTCTTGGAGTGGCACTGCTGGTCCCTGCTCACTTTCATTCATATTGGAGCTCCCAGCCACCTGTTCTAGAACTGGCATTGATGTTGAGCTCATTGACCTTTGGGTTCTAGAATCCAGCTTTCTGGCAAGCTGGAGACATTTGTTGTCATTCCCATGATGCCCTTGGCCTCCATCATTCCCCAGAGATGAAGGATCGAGAGTCCTCGGGCCCATGTAGGAGCTCATTTGATGCCAAGGTACCCCCCCCTGAAAAATAAGAACTTGCAGACTTTCTTTTCAACAGCAAGGACCAGGAGAGAGCTCCTGGTATCCACTTGTTGCTCTGAGCACCTTTATTGTGTCACTGGACAATCACTGTAGCCCTGAACATCAGTGCTTGCCTCCTGAGGAAACTGAGGCACCGAGCACTTCACCAGCTTCATGGCCAAGATTATAGGGAGTGAGACCCCTGAGTCTCGAGGCCTTACTGCCATGCCGCAGCTGTAGCATCTCGCCCCTGGCGGCTTTCAGGCTTTCCTTTATCCGTGTGCACCCTGCTTTGTCCACCTGCTTACCTATCCTTTCCTAAGTGCAGCTGCAGAGGGCCTTTGGTTCTGGTCTTGGACCCCATCCTCCTTAACCTTGCAGGTCTGCACTCTCCTTGTGTTCATGCCATGGAGATTGCCTCCCCGTCATTTCTACATAGGCTGAATCTGAGCTCATCAGTGTGTCTCGCTGAATTTCCTTTCTAGACACGGCCTCTTCCGCTCCTCATGTGATCCCTGTGGTTGCTGGAAATCTGTTTGAGCACCAGCTGCTCCTGCTAGGGCCTCTCTCGGTGTTTCTTTAGTCCTTTTATTACTGGGAAGATTGAGGCTCACACTGGGTTCATCTGCGGTGTGAAAGACTGCTCACCCAGCAAGGCACAGAACCCTGGCTCTTACCTGGCTCCTTCTCATCCTGTGAAGCCCAGTTGCCTGGATCGCCCTCCTCCCTTCCTCCCCATATCTCTGTCTCTACCCCACCCCCCTACCCCCACCCCTCATTTTCCTCTTAACCACTGAACCAAGGATCAAGTTAAAGTTTTTATCACTCTGTGCAGGGCCTCCTTGGTTTTATATACTGATTCCCTTTTATTCCCACTTCTGTCTCCAGTTCCCCACACCCCTGAGGTGTTTAGGGATGCCTTTTTGTTTGAATATCTGACTGCAGAATGGGCCACTGTGTTTGGCGGGCATGTCCTTCAGTGTCATTTTGTAGACCCCATTCTAGTTCTCCTTTGTCCTTCAGGACCAAGCCTTGAGGGCGCATCTTCATGGAGGTCTCTCGGAGGGCCATGCTTCACACCATCCCGCCTAGGCCCATTTCCCACTCTGTGCACTTGAGGTCAGGCCCGGACTGGCCTCCAGCTCCTCACCTCCTTGCTGTTCTGCTGCAGGGATAGACTTGGGTGAAATTTCCTTTGGGATATATCTACCTAGGAGTGGAACTATTTGGCCATAGGGAAGCTGGAGACATTATGCCTATGATGCCCTTAATTTGACTGAGCCAAGCTAGAGGCCTTCTTCTAACATGTGGTTCATGGGGCTCCCTCCTCCCCATATTCACCTGCAGGCTTCAGGAACCAGCTTCCTGAGTTGGCCCATCCTGAGAGGTGCTCCGGGGACCTCACTGTACCAACAGGCAGCTCTCAGGTTACTAATGAGTTTATGAACACCAAGTTGAGCCTGAGGCTGCTATTTCTTTCTGACAGACAGGAGGAGGAATGAGAAACAGCTTAGGAGAAAAACCCGAGCTCACTAGAACCCCAGTGGGTGCACACCGGATGCAGAGTGCTGATGCCGGAGGGCCCATGCAAGAGGGTGCTGAGCTCTTCCCATGGCAGCCAGAGCCAAGGGCTGCTCCCGGCAGGCTATGACCGCGCAGCACGTTTATGAAGCCTTTGTCCCCGTCGCCCCATTCTGTAAATCACAAATTCCCACTTCGCTGGCTTTTCTATTGGGCTGTTCTCTTTTCCTACTTTATTTGCAGGGAGTTTCTTATCTATATTGAGCGATTAGATTAATGCCTACTTTGTACATAGCGCATATCATCATCTGAAAAGATCTTCTTTGGCCAAGTGTCATGGCTTACGCCTGTAATCCCAGCACTTTGGGAGGCCAAGGTGGGTGGATCACTTGAGGTCAGTTGTTCAAGACCAGCCTGGCCAACATGGTGAAACTCTGTCTCTACTAAAAATACAAAAATTAACCAGGCATGGTGGTGGGCATCTGTAGTCCCAGCTACTTGGGAGGCTGAGGCAGGAGAATCACTTGAACCCAGGAGGTGGAGGTTGCAGTGAGCTGAGATGGCACCACTGTACTCCAGCCTGGGTGACAAAGTGAGACTGTCTCAAAAAAAAAAAAAATATATATATATATATATATATATTCTTTGACTTTACTTTCTGCCTCTTCTATTTGTGTGTGAGCTATTCTATTCATGCTATACCTGTAGAATCTAGGCCAGTTTCTGGTGTTTAATAAATGTTTGTGAGTGAGTAAAGGAGTGAATCTAGTTTAGAGCCATGTGTAGCCCACACACAGCTCACAGCCCCAGGCTGTACAGGTGAGCTTCAGGGGAGAGTCACTAGAAACAGCACCCTGTTGACTTTGTCTTGCATGTAGTCAGATCTTAGGGAGGGCCATCATTTTCTCAGAAAGTCTTATAAAACAGAACTAAACCAAACACATCAGCTGTATTCAGTCACCTCCCTAGACTTTCAACCAAAACAAAATGAACTGACAACTCTTAAATGGCCATAGTTGAGGTAACACTGAAATTCAAGTCATGAAAACTAACATGTAATGCTAATCTTGCCACTAACTTGCTGTTAACATCTTGGAGTTGTTCCTTATCTGTCAGTGAGGGTGCATAGCAGATGCCACCTATACGTATACTAAGGCTCATTCCAGTCTTGAGATGACATCTACCTCCAATGGTGCCATGTCCTCTGAAATATCGCTGTCCTTAGTAAAACCCAGGATTACCCCGGAAGCACATTGTGTAGGATTCACTGCAGTGCCCTCTGGCTAAAGTCATATAGGAGCAATGCTACTCTCACTTGGTGGCAAAGGCTTAAGGCTTAATAAAGGTGACACAGTGCTGGGAATGGCCACCAACCCGGGGTGGGGGGAGTTCAGCAACTTTTGACAGTGGCTTCCCTTAGCCAAATGCACACCCAGCCATACTACCTTCACTGGACTCAGAAGCACCTAATAAATAATTAGCATTGATTAGCAGAGAAACAAACACTCTTTGATGGCTTCTGGTCTTTGGTTTTTGCAGACTGGACTTTTAATCTCCTATAGAACAATGAGGTAATTGAAATGGTCAAAATGCCATATGCAAACAGCCACCTCCTTTGTTTGCCTGGTCTATATTGACAGGATCTTATTTCATGACTCGATATTTCTAGTGACTTTGCATGGATCTCCTACCCTCTGGAATAATCTTCCTTGTTTATAGGAGTTAAAATGAGATCATTGTTCCCAAATCAGGAAGTATTTTTAAAAGACAGATTCCTGGACCCCACTCTGGGAAATTCAAAGCTCCCTAGGTCCAGGGTGGAAGCTAAGAACCTGTATTTATTTTAATGTTTTAAACTTGGCTTCATACAGAGCCAAATTTGATCGTCCTGGAACTAAGCAGTCGTTATAGTTTCTTTTAAATCTAAGGTTCTTTGTGATTTGTATCTGAATTTCATAAAACCTCCTCTCCACTCTTCCAAGTCCCAGTCTACACATTGCTGTGGTTACAGCACATCTGGGGAAAGCCACCAGGAGAGTCCAGAGGCAAGGCTGCACGAGCTCCATAGCTAGGTTCTCATTGCTGTCGCTACTTTCAGAGCCGGGTAAAGTAGCTATCGTATTATAAACCAGGAGTTGCCCATAAGGACGAGGAATCAGGTGGATTTTCCTCAGCAAGAGAATAATTTCTTAGACTGAAACTGACAGCAGAAGGCCGACTGCATCTTAGGGAATGGTGTCGCTGCTGGAGGCTTTCAGTCTTAAACAAGCCAACTTTTCATGAGGCATAAAAAACAGGAGACTAAATAGAAGGCCCACTGTTCTCCCTGGCTGGGACACTGGCTTCTACGTAAGCCACAGGAACTTTACCTTTTGATTGTTTGGGGGAAGGAATTCCAGCAAAAACACTGAAGACCTTGATGTGGTTCTCTAGGCAGGGTTTGGAAAGAACTGTGTTTTCCCAGGAGCTGTGTCCACCCTCCAACCCCACACTGAGTTAGGAACATGGTCTTCTTTCTTCATTCACGTGATGATACTTTGTGCTTCTGGGAAATGGATGGAGGACTCGGAAAGCCTACTGACTCTTTTTTTTAATGACACATGGGTTCCCTGCCCACTCCCAGACCCTGTAAGAAAACACAAAGGCCCATCTGGGTGTCATCCTTAGTCACTAAAGCCGCATACTCCCTGGAGCATATGAGGCACATCAAACGCCTCCCTTCTGGAAAGCCCGCCTGCACATGTCCACACGAAACAGGATTCTCACTTTGCAGAGCTCCAGGGGCTGCAAGTCTGGAAGCTGGGGAGGAGGCCATGCTCCTGGCTGACGGGCTGCCAGGCCCTGTAGTGGGGACCTGCTTGTTCTGCTGCTGACCCCGTAGGAGGAGTCCCTGGGGAGAGCATCCCTATGGGACCCCCATAATGGCCCCGCTGGAAACTCCAGCACCAGCCCTTTGGGTGAGTGTCCTGGGTCCAAGGGTGGGAGTGCTGGGCAGGCCTGTGTAGGCCTGTGCACCCTAAGCCCCAGCCCCTGAGGCAGGAGGAGGGACAGGAACAAGTTAGGCTAGAACTCAGCCCACTTGGGGCTCTTCTCACCCAAGCTCCTCCTTTCCCTCCTCCTAAGTTTAGAAGCTGCTGCTCCTGCCTTGGGAACCTGTCATGGGATTGAGGCCAGGCCTGGTGCCCTTTGATCATTGCAAAGGTTCCCAGTGCCTGCTGGTGCCAGAACCATGGAAAGTCAGGAAACAAAGAATGCAGATGTCAGGTGGGAGGAAGGCCCAGGTACCCTGTGGCCCTTCAGCCTCCCAGGGTGCTTATAAAAGAAATATTTAATGCATCTGAAATAAACTTTACCTGGAAAGCATTTACTGCTAGTTTCAGAATGAAAAATGTATTTTTAGGTCAAAACTGTTATTCGATATGTTTGCAGGCACAACCCTTAGCTAAATCACAAAACACGGATTATTTTATAAATCTTTCCACCATTTCTGGAAAGAAGTACTCCTTGGCTTTGTTATCCTCTCCTCCCTCGTTAGTTAAAGGTTTAACTTTGAATTTAGGCTTAACTTCTCTCTGCTTCCTATATTGCTTTTGAGGTTTATTGACCAGAACATGTGACTTGCACAGGAGCCAGAATCATCCCAAAGGTTAGTAGAGACTGGAGAAATATGAGGACCAGATATTTATACCAGTTTAGTTGCAAAGAGACACTGCCTTATTCATCTTGTGTTCCCATTTCTGTTTGTCTTAAGATATTTTTTAATTTCCCTTTTAATTTCTTCTCTGATCCATTTTAATTTCTTCTCTGATCCATTGGTTGTTCAGGAACATGTTGTTAAATGTCTACATATTTGTAGATTTCCTGAAATTACTCCTGTGATTAATTTCTAGTTTCATACCCTCATGGTGGGGATCTTCTCTTTGCCTCCTTTGTGGTGTCTTCAGATCCTGTTTGCCCATTTGTAATGGTTCAGCTGGCTTCACCACAAAGGAAAACTACCTTTTCCATCTTCCCTTGCTACCTCTTGTGCTAAGCTGCTGCCATACTGTTGTCCTAATGACCATACCCTCCAGGATGCAGAGGTGGTTTTATCTTTTAGGAACCATCAGGGCCATGGATGTGGCATGCCATCCACCTCTGTGAGTAAGCGTACCACACCTGTCAGCATGCACAGCGTGTCTGTGTAGAGGCGCACGTCCTCTTCGTCCTCCAGCTGAGAGGATTCTGTATCCAGTTTACTCCCTGCAGCATCCTGATGATGACAAAAAGACCTGGAAGTGTTTCCGAGACAGTTCATAAGTCTCTGAGAGCAGGTCCTGGTTAAACGAACCATGGAGCTGCCGTGCTGAGAACAGCACTGCCCACGGGAAAGCGGACAGGTCTGTGCGCTTGTGAAGGGAACAGGTCGCCGACGCTAAAGGGGAGCACGGGCTCCAGGGAGGATTCCTGAGTATTCCCATTCGTGTATTCTCTCTGAATTCGTGTATTCTCTGAATTGAAAGAATACACGAATTTGCATACACAGGGTGTCTGCAAAGTTGGGAACCAGGACACACCTACTTTTAAACTGTCAGTTACATTTTCAAATGCTATATTCAATGTGTTTTCAGGCGAATACCTAAGTAATGAGTATAATTATTAAATTGAAAAAAAGGAACAAAATGCAGAGTGTCCAAAAATCTAGAAACAGTGGAAAAAATAGTCTATTTATAGCACGTTTTCATGTGAGCAATTGGACACTTGCTTTAAATTTAGGTATCTGGAAATTGACAAAAAACAAAACAAAACAAAACAAAAACATTAAGTTAATTGTTTGAAAAGTTTCACCACATTGGCCAGGCTGGTCTCAAACTCCTGACCTCAGGAGATCCACCCGCTTTGGCCTCACAAACTGCTGGAATTACAGGCCTGAGCCACCATGCCCGGCTCAGTATTTTTAAAAAGGGAAAAGAAACTGTAGGCTATTTGAGTGTTAACTGCTAAGAAGAATAAAATAAAACAGGAAGTGGGGCTGGGTGGTACTGAGGTGGGCTGGAGTGTTGAGATGAGATGGGGTCGGCAAGGAGAAAGATCTGAAGGAGGGAGCCAGCCTTCAGGATTGGTGTGAGCACTCACGGGAGAGCTCTGTGTTTTCACCTACTGGGGATGGAGGACTGTGGTCACCAAGAAACCCAGACCACATCCAGCTCGGCCCTGACAGCTTGCTCTGATGTCACAGCACCTCTCTGTGCCCAGTTTTCTCCAGCAGGCCCTTCCAGCACCAGTGCTGTTTGCCCTGGTCATGATAGCTTTTATCTTTAATTAATTCATTGACAGCATGTGTTGATATACATATACATTGTGGAATGGCCCAATCAAGCCACTTAACATGCATCACCTCACATATTTAACGTTTTTATGTGATGAAAACACTTAAAATGTACTCTAATGGTGA
Organism: Macaca thibetana thibetana; assembly: GCF_024542745.1. Taxonomy (NCBI): domain Eukaryota; kingdom Metazoa; phylum Chordata; class Mammalia; order Primates; family Cercopithecidae; genus Macaca; species Macaca thibetana. Next base: position 155,709,339 of record NC_065580.1, on the reverse strand, counting down.
TTTTCGTGTATACAATGCAGTAGTTCCGCCTACTTATCTGTGGTTTTGCTTTCTGTGATTTCACTTACCTTTGGCCATTCACAGTGCAAATATACTAAACGGAAAACCCCAGAAAAAAGCAATTTATATGTTTTAAATTGTGTGCCATTTTGATTAGTGTGATGTAATCTCACACCTTCTCGTCTTTTCCTGCCTTATCCCATGGGGGACGTGAATCTTCCCTTTGTCCAGCATCTCGGTGCTGTACGCACTCCCTGCCTGTTAGTCACTTAGGAGCCAGCCTGGTCATCAGATTGACTGTCACAGTATCTGTGTTCAAGTCACCTTTATTTTACTGAATAATGGCTCCACAGAGCAAGAGTAGAGGTGCTGGCAACTTGGATATGCCAAAGAGAAGCCGGAAAGTGCTTGCTTGCTTGCTTCCTTTTTTTTTTTTTTTTTTTTTTTTTTTTTTTTTTTTTTGAGATGAAGTCATGCTCCGTCACCCAAGCTGGAGTGCAGTCGCGCCATCTTGGCTCACTGCAACCTCCGCCTCCCAAGTTCGAGTGATTCTCCTGCCTCAGCCTCCCAAGTAGCTGGGATTACAGGTGCTCACCACCATGCGTGGCTCATTGTATTTTTAGCAGAGACAGGGTGTTGCCATGTTGGCCAGGCTGGTCAACTCCTGAGCTCGGGTGATCTGCCCATCTCAGCCTCCCAAAGTGTGGGATTACAGGCATGAACCACCACGCCCAGCTGGAAAGTACTTTCTTTAAGTGAAAAGGTGAAAGCTCTCAATTTCATAAGGAAAGAAAAAAATCATTTGCTGAATTTGCTAAGAACTTCAAGAAATACAGTAAGATATTTTGCGAGAGACCACATTCATGTAACTTTATTAGAGTTTGTTGTTAATCTCTTGCTCCAACTAATTTATAAATTAAACTGTATTGTTAATTGTTGTTAATCTCTTACTTTGCCTAATTTGTAAATTAAACTTTATTACAGGTATGTCTGTATAGGAAAAAAATAATAATAATATAGGTAGAGCATCCCAAATCTGAAAACACACAACCTGAAATGCTTCAAAATCTAAAACTTTTTGAGCAGCAACATGATACTCCAAGGAAATATTCATCGGAGGGTTTTGGATTTGGGATTTTCAGATTTGGGATGTTCAACTGGTAAGCATAATGCAAACATTCCAAGATCCAAAAAAATTTGAAACACTGCTGGTCCCAAGCATTTTGGAGAAGGGATAGCCAACTGGTATATATAGGGTTCTGTACTATTTGTGGCTTCATGCATCCACCTGGTATCTTGGAATGTACCCTTTGTGAATGACAGGAAGACCACTGTATATTGTTATTAACTGTAGTCACTATGATGTGCAATAGATCTGTTGAACTTATTCCTCCTATGTAGCTGAAACTTTGTACATTTCCACCAACATCTTCCCAAACCCTGAACCTCTGGCCTCTGGTAAGACCATCCTCCTCTCACCATCCTACTCTCTGCTTCTATGAGTTCAACTTGTTTAGATTCCACATGTAGGTGAGAACACGTGGTGTTTGTCTTTCTGTGGGTGTGTTGTTTCTCTTAGCATAATGTCCTCCACATTCATCTACGTTGTCACAAATGGCAGGATTTCCTTCTCTTTTAGGCTGAATAGTATTCTATCGTGCACTCTATTATACCACATTTTCCTTATTCATTCATTCATCAATGGGCACGTAGGTTGATTCCGTATTTGGCTATTGTGAATAATGCTACAGTGAACCTGGGAGTGCAGATCTCTGTTTGACATACTGATTTCATATCCTTTGGATGTATGCTCAGATGTGAGATTGCTGAATCATATATTCTACTTTTAATTATTTGAGGAATCTCCATACTGTTTTTCCATAATGGTTATACTAACCTATGTTCCCACCAATAGCATATAGGGTTTTCTTTGCTCCACATCTTCACCAACACTCATTATCTTTCCTGTTATTAGTAATAGCCATTCTAACAGGTGTGAGCTGGTATCTCATCATGCATTTGCATTGCCCTGATTTTCAGTAATATTGAACATGTTTTCATATACATTTTAGTTATTTGTATGTCTTATTTGGAAAAATCTTTATTCAAGTTCTTTACCCATTTTTCAATCAGGTTTTTTATTTGTTTTCTTGTTATTGGTTTTTTGGGTTCCTTGTATGTTTTGAATATTAATCACTTACCAGATTTACACTTTGCAAATATTCTCCCCCATTTTGTAGGTTGTCTCTTCACTCCGTTGATTGTTTCCTTTGCTGTGCAGAAACTTTTTGGTTTGATGTAATTCCCATTGCCAATTTTTGCTTGTGTTGCCTGTATTTTTAGGGCATATTCCCCAAATCATTGCCCAAACCAACATCATGGAGGTTTTCCCTTATATTTTATCTAGTAATTTCATATTTTCAGGTCTTATGTTTAAATCGTTAATTTATTTTGAGTTGACTTTTTTATGTGGTGTGAGATGAGGATCTAATTTCATTCTTCTGCATATGGAGATCCAGTTTTCCCAATACCATTTATTGAAGGGACTGTCCTTTCTCCATTAACTTGAGTTAATATTATGATGTTAACTGTGGGCTTTTCATATGTGGTCTTTATTGTGTTAAGGAACATTATCATGAAAGGATTTCAATTTTGTCAAATTCTTTTCTTGCTTCTACTTTCTGTCTAAACCATATGACATTATCATACAGCTTTTGTCCATTCTGTTGATGTGGTATATCACATTATTGATTTGTGTATGTTGAATCATCCTTGCATCTGTCCTTGCAAGGATAGGTCCCTCTTGGTCATGGTGATTTAGTTTGGATATTTGGCCCTGCCCAGATCTCATTTGGAATTGTAATCCCCAATGCTGGAGGTGGAGCCTGGAGGGGGAGGTATTTGGATCATGAGGGTGCATCCTTTACAGCTTGGTGCTGCCTTTGTGATAGTGAGTTCTTGTGAGATCTGGTAATTTAAAAGTGTGTGGCACCTCCCCCTGCCACTCTATCTCACTTGCTCCTACTTTCACCATGTGACATGCCTGCTCCCCTTCACCTTCCACCATGATTGTGATTGTAAGCTTCCTGATGCCTCCCTAGAAGCTAAGCAGATGCCAGCACCAAGCTTTCTGTAAAGCCTGCAGGACCATGAGCCAATTAAACCTCTTTATAAATTACACAATCTTAGACATTTCTTTATAGCAATGCAAGAATGGACTAATACACATGGTGAATGATTTTTTTAATGTCTTGTCAAATTCAATTTGCTAGTATACATATTTTGTTGAGGAATTTGGCATCTATGTTATCCGGGATATTGACCTACACTTTTATTTTCCTGTAGTGCGCTTGTCTGGCTTTGGTATCAGGGTAATACTGGCCTCATAAAGTGAGTTTGGAAGCATTCCCTCCTCTTCAGTTTTTTGGAAGAGTTTGAAATTGGTTGGTATTAGTTCTTTAATTGGTTGGTAAAATTCAGCCATGAAGCCATCTGGTCCTGTTTTTTTTTTTTTTTTATGAAGACCTTCTATTACTGACTTAGTCTCCTTACATTTATTGGTCTATTCCTTTTTTTGGTGTATAATTGTTCACAATAGTCTCTTATGATACTTCAGTGTTTCTGTGGTATCAGTGGTAATGTCTGCTCTTTCATTACTGATTTTATTTTGAGTCTTCTTTCTTTTTTTCTTAGTCTAGCTAAAGGTTTGTCAATTTTATCTCTTTTCAAAAAACCAAGTCTGTTTTTATGACCTTTTCTATTGTTTTTCTAGGCTCCATTTCATGTACTTCTGTTATGATTGTTGTCATTTTTTTCCTTCTAACTTTGGGCTTAGTTTGTTCTTCATATTCTAGTTTCTTGATGTATAACCTTAGGTTGTTTATGTGAGACCTTTTTTTAATGTACGCATTTATTACTATAAGCTCCTCTTAGAACTGTTTTGCTGTATCTCGTAAGTTTTGATTTGATGTGTTTCTGGGTTTTTTTTTAATTTTTTTGTCTCAAGATAGTTTTTAATCTCCCTTTTAATTTCTTCTTTGATCCATTGGCTGTTCAGAAGCCAATGTTGTTTGATTTCTATATATTTGTGAATTTTCTGAAATTACTTTCTGATCTAGCTTGAATCCATGTCCTCACCAAATCTCATGTTGAATTGTAATCCTCAGTGTTGGAAATGGGGCCTGGTGAAATGTGATTGGCTCCTGGGAGTGGATTTCTTATGAATGGTTTAGCACCATCTTCTTGGTACTGTTCTCATGATAATGAGTGAGTTCTCACGAGATCTGGTTGTTCAAAAATGTGTGGTACCTCCCTCTTCTCTCTCTTGCTTCTGCTCTGGCCATGTGATATGCCTGCCACCCCTTTTCCTTCTGCCATGATTATAAGTTTCCTGGGGCCTCCCCAGAAGCTGAGAAGATGCTAGCATTATACTTCCTGTACAGCCTGTGGAACTGTGAGCCAATTAAAACCCTTTTCTTTCTAAATTACCCAGTCTCAGATATTTCTTTATAGCAGTGCAAGAATGGACTAATACAGAACATTGGTACATAGGAGTGGAGCATCGCTATAAAGATACATGAAAATGAGGAAGCAACTTTGGAACTGGGAAACAGGCAGAGATTGGAAAACTTTGGAGGCTCAGAAGACAAGAAGATGAGCAAAAGTTTGGAACTTCCTAGAGACTAGTTGAATGGTTGTGACCAAAATGCTGATAATGAGGTGGATGGTGAAGGCCAGGTTGAAGAAGTCTCAGATGGAAATGAGGAACTTATTGGGAAATGGAGCAAAGGTCACTTTTATTATGCCTTAGCAAAGAGCTTGGCTGCATTGTGCCCCTAACCTAGGGATCTGTGGAACTCTGAACTTGAGACTGATGATTTAGGGTATCTGATGGAATAAATTTCTAAGCAGCAAAGCATTTAAGATATGGCCTGGCTGCTTCTAGTAACCTGTGCTCATAAGTGTAAGCAAAGAAGTGACCTAAAGTTGGAACTTATATTTAAAGGGGAAGCAGAGCATAAAAGTTCAGAAAATGTGCAGCCTGGCCATGTGGTAAAAGAGAAAAGCCTATTTTCACAGGAGGAATTCAAGCAGGCTGCAGAAATTTGCATAAGTAAAAAGAAACCTAGTGCTATTAGCCAAGACAATGGGAAAAAGGCCCCAAAGGCATTTCAAAGACCTTTGCAGCAGCCTCTCTTTTCACACAGGCCCAGAAGTTTAAGAATACAGCATGGGCTGGGCGTGGTGGCTCAAGCCTGTAATCCCAGCACTTTGGGAGGCCGAGACTTGTGGATCACGAGGTCAGGAGATTGAGACCATCCTGGCTAACCCGGTGAAACCCCGTCTCTACTAAAAAATACAAAAAACTAGCTGGGCGCTGTGACGGGCGCCTGTAGTCCCAGCTACTCGGGAGGCTGAGGCAGGAGAATGGCATGAACCCAGGAGACGGAGCTTGCAGTGAGCTGAGATTGGGCCACTGCACTCCAGCCTGGGCGACAGAGCGAGACTCTGTCAAAAAAAAAAAAAAAAAAAAAGAATACAGCATGGTTTCATGGGTCAGACCCAGGGCCCCACTAACCTGCTGTTCCCTGCATCTCAGCAGCTCTTGTTTCAGCCATAGCTCAAAGGGGCCCAGGTACGGCTGAAGCGGCTGCTTCAGAGGGTTCAGGCCATAAGCCTGGGGGGCGTTCACATGATATTAAGGCTGCAGGTGCACAGAATGCAAGAGTTAATCCTTGGGAGCCTCCACCTAGATTTCAGAGAATATATGGGAAATCCTGAGTGCTCAAGCAGAAGCCGCTGCAGGGGCAGAACCTCTACTAGAATAGTGCAAAGGGGAAATGTGGGGTTTGAGCCCCCACACTAGTTCCCACTGGAGCACTGCCTAGTGGAGCTGTGGGAAGAGGGCCACCACCCTCCAGACCCCAGAGTGGCAGATCCTGGCAGCTTGCACCCTCAGCATGGAAAAGCCACAGAAACCTAATGCCAGTTTGTGAGAGCAGCCTCAGGGACTGAACCTTGCAAAGCCACTGGGGTGGGACTAGTTGCCCAAGGCCTTGAGAGTCCACCCGTCACACCAGTGTACCCTGGATGTGAGACATGGAGTAAAAGGAGATTGTTTTGGAGCTTTAAGATTTAATAACTGCCCTGCTGGGTTTTGGACTCGTGTGGGGCCTGTAGCCTCTTTCTTTTGGCTGATTTTTCCCTTTTAAGATGGGAATATTTTACCCAATGCTTGTACCTCCATTGTGTCTTGGAAGTAAGTAACTTATTTTTGATTTTTACAGGCTTGTAGGTGGAAGAGATTTGCCTTATCTCAGATGAGACTTGGGATTTTGGACTTTTGAGTTAATGCTGGAATGATTTTGGACTTTGGGGGACTATTGAGAAGGCATAATTGTATTTTGCAATGTGAGAAGGACAAGATGTTTGGGGGACCAGGGGCAAAATGATATGATTTGGATTTATGTCCCCAACAAATCTCATGTCAAATTTTAATCCCTGTTGTTGGAGGTGGGGCATGGTGGGAGGTGTTTGGATCATAAGAGTGGATGCCTCATGAATGGTTTAGCACCATCCCCTTGATGTAGTGCTCATGATAGTGAATTTTCATGAGATTCGGTTGTTTAAAAGTGTGTGGCACCTCCTTCCCACCCTCATTCTCTGTTGCTCCTGCTCTGGCCATGCTCCCACTTTGCCTTCCACCATGATTTAAGTTTCCTGAGGCCTCCCCAGAAGCTAAGCAGATACTAGCACCATGCTTCCTGTACAACCTGCAGAACCATGAGCCAATTAAATCTCTTTTCTTTATAAATTACTCAGTCTCAGGTATTTCTTTATAGCAATGGGCTAACGGCCTAATGTACTCCTATTATTGATTTCTAGTTTCATGCCATGGTAGTAGGAAAAGATACTTGATGCTATTTCAATCTTCTTAAGTTTGTTAAGCTTTGTTTTGTGACCTAATATATGGTCTGTCCTGGAAGGCATTCCATGTGTGCTTGAGAATAATGGATATTTTGTTGCTGCTGAATGGAATGCTCTGTATATGTCTATTAGATGCATTTGGTGTAAAGAGCAATTCAAGTCTCCTATGCTGAGTGTTGATGTCCCATCAGTATTTATATGTTGAAACCTCATCACTCATCTGATAGTATTAAGAGGTAGGGCCTTGTGGAAAGTAAGACATGAAGACTTATGAATGGGATTAGAGCCCCTATGAATGGTATTAACACCCTTATAAAAGAGATTGAAGGGGGCATGTTTGCCCCTTTCCACCATGTCAGGACACAGCAACAAGGTGCAATCTATGAAAAATGGGCCCTCATCAGACATTGTATCTGCTAGCACCCTGACCTTGGATTTCCCGGCCTCTAGAAGTTTAAGAAATAGGCCAGGCATGGTGGCTCACATCTGTAATCCCAGCACTTTGGGAGGCTGAGGTGGGTAGATCACCTGAGGTCAGGAGTTCAAGACCAGCCTGGCCAACATGGCAAAACCCCATCTCTACTAAAAAGACAAAAATTAGCCAGATGTGGTGGTGCATGCCTGTAGTCCCAGCTACTTGGGAGGGTGAGGCAGGAGAATCGCTTGAACCTGAGAGGCAGAGGTTGCAGTGAGCCAAGATCATGCCACCACACTCCAGCCTAGGCAACAGAGTGAGACTCCATCTCAAAAACAACAAGAAGTTTAAGAAATAAATTTGTATTATTTACAAATTACCTAGCCTAAGGTATTTTTTTTAAAACAGCCTGAACAGACTAAGACAAAATTTAATTTTTAAATAATTTTCTGCCTGGCTGATCTATTGTTGAAAATGGGATATTGACATCCACTACTATTATTGTATTACAGTTTATCTCTGCCTTCAGATCTCTTAATTTTTGCATTTAGGTGCTCTGATGTTTGGTGCATATATATATATATATACACACACACACACAGAATTATGTCTTCTTGATGAATTCACTCCTTTATTATCATATAATTACCATCTTTGCCTTTTTTCAAAGTTTGACTTAAAGTCTGTTTAAACTGATGTAAATATAGCTATCCCTGCTCTCTTTTGGTTTCCATTTGCATGAAATATTTTTTCCATCCTTTCATACATTTTTTAAAGGTGAAGTGAGTCTCCTATAGGCAACATATAGTTGGGTCTTGTTTTTGTGTTTGTTTTTAAATCCATCAAGCTAATCTATATCTTTTGAGAATTTAATTCATTTACATTTGAGGTAATTATTGATAGATAAGGCTTTACTGCTTCCATTTTGTTCATTGTTTCCTGGTTGTTTTGTAGATCCTTTTTTCCTTTCTTCCTGTCTTACTGTCTTTGTTTCTGATTATATGGTTTTCTATAGTGGTATACTTTGATTCTTTACTTGTGATCTTTTATGTATAATCTACCATTTTGCTGACTATACTTCTTAGTTTAAGGTGCTAAGAGTACAGTAATTCATAAAATAGAGCCAAGTCTCTACTCAAACTTAAGGTGAGAGAGTGCTTTCTGAATTCCTTTCTGCAGACTTAGGATTTAAATCTGAAGTGAGCACAGCCCTGTGGGTTCTGTGGGTGATGATAGACAACTATTCTGGGATCTGAGTGGGATCAGTAGTGATGCAGTGAAAGATGTGTGGGGGCTGTTGGGACATGGGAGCCTCAGGGGTGTTCGGGGCCAGGTGGACTCCTCGCATTCCAGCCTCAGGTCCCTCAATCCTCCCAAATTGCTGACAACTGTGAAATAAGGATGCTGATGCCAGGATCTGACATCATAGCATCCTGGGCAAAAAGCTCAGTTCCTCACACTCAAGTGAAGGAGAGTGGGTCAGCTGTGGTGGTCAGGTGTATGTGGTATAGAGTGTGTGTGTGTCTGTGTGTGATGTGTGTGTTGGGGGGGAATGTGTGTGGGAGTGATGTGGTGTGTGTGTGTGTACATGTACAGTGTGTGTGTGTCTATATGGTATGGTGTGCATATGTGTGTGGTGAGTACATGGTGTGTGTGTGAGATGTGCAGTATGTTGCATGATGTGTGTGAATGTGTGCTGTGTATGGTGTGGTGTGTGTGTGTGTGATACATCATGTGGTGTGTGTGTATGCATGTGTGGTGTGTGTGTCAGTGTGTTGAGTATGTGAGGTGTTGTATGCTATGTATGGTGTGTGTGTTTATAGTGTCTGTGGCATGTTGTGTGATGTGTGTGTGTTTAAGGTGTCTAAGGCTGTGTAGATGCGGACGCTTTATAGATGCTCCACAGAGGGCTGTCTTTGCTCACCAGCTCTCTTAGACCCCTGTAATCTTTCTTTTATTGTACTGCAAATTACATTGCCCACCAAGAACGTCACAATGGGCAGCCATGGGCAGTGATTCCCAGCCCTTTTGAAATTTTTACGCTACTCAGTATCCCTCTCTCTCTTTGCTTATTTGTCACTTTAAAATAAAATCAGATTCAGTGAGCTTTGTGTCTTTAGGGGAATTCTCAGTGAAGTCTGGAAACCCTTCCCCTCAGGTTTTCCCACTGCTGCTTGGAGTTTCTGGTATGAAGTGCTGGTGCTCTCCACCAAGCAGCAGGTGCATCTGCAAATTACTGTGGGATGTTAACAGCTATATACTTTCTTATTCATTACAGCCCCAGTCCCCAAAAGGCAAAAATGTGACCACTGGACTCCCTGCCCATCTGACACCTATGCCTACAGGTTACTCAGTGGAGGTGGCATAAACAAGTACGCCAAAATCTGCTTTGAGGATGACCTGTAAGTACCAGTGTTTAGAAGGAAAATAAAGCTATCCTACTGATTCTTCCACCTTCCCTGAGGCTGACCAAGCAGCAGTTCTGCCCATAGGAGAGAACCATATGTCGTTGGTCTCAGGCAAAAGGCTAAGAGCATCCAAGTGGAAATGAGAAAGCTCTGCTGTATTCACCAGGGAAGGAGCTGATTGTCTCTAATGGCTGTATGTGTCCGGTGTTGAATGGTTTTACTGTTTCATTTGACTGCAGTTATACTTAGGATTTAAATCTGAAGTGAGCACAGCCCTGAGGGTTCTGTGGGTGATGATAGACAACTACTCTGGGATCTGAGTAGGGATCAGTAGTGATGCAGTGAAAGGCATGTGGGGGACGTAGGGACATGGGAGCCTCAGGGGTGTTCAGGGCCAGGTGGGCTCTGAACAAAGTTAGACTACTTTAAAAAGCAAAGTTAGACTACTTTACTTTGAATATGTGGCAAAGTCCTTCAAAGTCATGGGAATATGAAAATTCAGCTGATAGTTTCTTAGTTTTATTTTATGATCCTCACCCTCCTGGATTAAAGCAGGTGTTGTTTCTGTTTGCAGTCCATATTTCACACTTCTTCAATATTTTGGGAAAATCCATATAGGATTGATACTATTTCTTCGTTAGATATTTGGTGTGATTTCCCAACAAAGTCATCCTGCCTGGAAGGGTTTATTTTGAGGTTTTTAACTGCAAATTTAATTGATGTAATAAGTACAACACTACTTAAGTTATCTGTTTCTTCTTGAGTGGCCCTTTTTTTTTTTTTTTTTTGTGCTTCCTTGATTTATAGCAAAGCCGAGTCTGTCTTTGTTCAGACTGAAATCAGCCATTTCTCTAAAAGGACAGTTCCTTAATGGGACATGGTATTTAGAAACTGAGACCTAGACACCCATGGCCACTTTTAGTGGACAGAACCAAGCAATGCATTTGTTTCTAAATCATAAATTTACATTAGCATTTACAATTCAAATTCAACAGTGCAGGAGTCTTACCCCCTTAAGTTCTTTGATTTTACATTTTAACTCTTCCTTTACACTGAGAATCTTGGTTCCTAGTACTATTAACCTTTGCCTTCAAATTACAATACCAGGACTACTAACAATACAACTACTGAGCGAAGTTTAAAAATGTTGTTTGCAGTTCCTTACAGGTTTAAAAATATTTTATTAAGGGTATAAAAAGTCAGATGTCTATATTAATCAAGGCTCTCCAGAGAGACAGAGCCAATGGCGGTGGGAGGTAGGAAGAGAAAGGAAAGAGTGGATTTATTTATTAGGGAAATTGGCTTATGCAATTATGGAGGCCAAGAGGTCCCATGACAGGCCATCTGCAAGTTGGAGACCCTGGGATGCTGGTAACATGGCTGAGTCCAAGTACCAAAGCCTCAGAACCAGAGAGGCAGATGGTGTAATTCTCAGTTTGAAAATCAATAGGAGATGGGGGTTCTGCTGGTGTCAGTCTTGGAGTCTAAAGGCTGGAGAGCCTGGAGTTCTCATGTTCAAAGTAGGAGAAGTAGAAGGGTATCCCAGCTCCAGCAGACAGAGAGAGAGAGACAAAAGGGGATTGAAGTTGTCTTTTTTTTTTTTTTTTTTGAAACAGAGTCTCTCTCTGTCACCAGGCTGGAGTACAGTGGTGCCATCTCAGCTCACTGCAACCTCTGCCTCCCAGGTTCAAGCAGTTCTCCTGCTTCAGCCTCCCGAGTAGCTGGGACTACAGGCGTGCACCACCATGCCCAGCTAATTTTTGTATTTTTAGTAGAGACAGAGTTTCACCATGTTGGCCAGGATGGTCTTGATCTCTTGACCTTGTGATCCGCCTGCCTCAACCTCCCAAAGTGCTGGGATTGCAGGTGTGAGCCACCATGCCCAGCCAAAGTTGTCCTTTTATAAGGAACCCACCCACTCCTGTGATAACAGCATTAATCCATTCAGGAGGGCAGAGTCGTCATGGCCTAATCACTTCCTAAATGTCCCACCTCTTAATATTGTTGCAATAGCAATGAAATTTCCACATGACTTTGAGACATGTGACAAACATTCAACTCATAGCAATGGCCACAGTCATATGAAATAATTACTTTCCCTGTAGTTATTTTACATTGGATTAATTTCCATTTGCTTTCAATGCTAGGTTTTTCTCTTTTTCTTTGGGTTTCATTTAATTTTTGTATATATATTTATGTTGTTCAGAAATCAGCATTATGTTTGAACATTACAGTTCCAAAAAAGGAGGCTCAGAGAAATCTTCCCTGTATTCTCCACCTTTTCTCCCCACCTCCTGTTCCCATCTCCATTAATTTTTAAATTCGTTTTTGATTTATTCTTCCAGTATTTTTTAATGGCAAAAAATAAGCTATATATATATAATTAATACATATCTATGTATGTTTTGTATACATGTATATATGTGCATGTATACTTGTGAATATATGTATATGTGTGTATGAATATGTGCACATATATGTGTATATACACATGTATATACATATACACTCATATGTACACACACATATATATCCTTTCTTACATAAAAGGTGGTAAACTCTATACACAGTTTTGACTTTGGCTTTCTTCACTTAACAGTTAATAGAGATTATTCCATATCAGTACATAAGGCTTTTCCTCATTTCCTTTATTGATATGTGGTATTCCATAGCATGGATGTGTCATAGTTTATTCAACTAGTTCTGCACTGATAGGCATTTCTGATGTTTGATATATTTTGGTATTACCAATAATGCTGCAATGAATAACATGATGAATATATCATTTTGTAATAAATTATGATAATGTGAACACTTGTGTAACCACCATCCTGGCTAAGAAGTATACTATCACTTATCTCTCCATAAGCCCTCTGTGTACCCCTTCCCAAATGCAACTTCCTCTTTCCTTCCTGCCCAATGGTAACCTGGATTTTTTTTATGTCGATTAAATTCCTCACTTTGCTTGGTAGTTTTACTGCCTAAGCATGCATTACAAAATACTGTTATTTAATTAAACATTTGTTTAATGTTGTCTGTTTTGGACTTTGTATAAATGGAATCGTAAACCAAATACTCTTTTGTGTCTGAGATTTATCCTTCTTGTTGGATGTAGCTATTGTTCTTAGATGTTCATTGCTGTCTCGTATTGCATTGCGTAAATATGTTACAGTTATCCACTCTATGGTTGAATGACATTTGAGTCTTCCCCAGTTTGGGGTTATTATGCCCAGTACTGTTTATGTCTGTTGGTGCACATGTACCTACATTTCTGTTGAGTGTTTTTTTGCAGAAGGATTCTCACAACTAGCCTCAAATTCGGTGATACTCTAGAAAAACTCCTAAGACCCAATAACATGTTACACTTATAGGTAAGGTTTATTACAGCAAAAGACACAGAGCAAACGCTGCTGCATGTTCTGCTGATGGTGAATTCTTCCAGTTTATGCTTCTCTGAAGTATCTTTATTTCACCTTCATTCCTGAAAAATAGCGTGGTCTGCTGATGGTGAATCCTTCCAATTTATGTTTCTTTGAAATATCTTTATTTCATCTTTGTTCCTGAAAAATACTTTTGCAGGCTGTGTTGGCCATTATTTTATTTCAGCACATTCAAGGTACTATTCCACTGTCTTCTAGGTTCTATATTTTCCTTTTGAGAAGTCAGCTGACAGTCTTATTGTTGCTACTGTGAAAGTAACTGCCTGTTCCCCTCATCCCTGTAACCTTTGAGATTCCTTGTCTTTGGTTTTCAACATTTGTACCCCAGTGTGTCTTTTGTTGTTTTATCTTCTTTGGAGTTTTTTTGAGTTTCTTAAATATGTAGGTATTGAAGTCCTTCATCAAATTTAACAAATTATCTGCTCTTGTATCTTCTGCCCATTCACTTTCTCCTCTTCTTCTGAGATTCTTAATGAAACATATGTTAGACCTTATCACTACTATATTCTCTATAGCCTACAATCTATTTTGTATTTTCCATTTGTTTATCTCTCTTCTCTTTATCATGGTCAGAGATGTTTTCCAGTCACTGATTCTCTCTTCCACTGTGCCTAATCTGCTGTCAAACCCATTCATTCACTACTGATTTTAGGTTACTATATTATCTTAGTTTTAGAAATTTATTCTGGTTCTTTTTTAAATCAGCATGTCAGTTTTGGTACTTTTCAGTTCTGAAATTTTTAATTTTATCAACCATGTTTTTGAATACATTATAGTTAAAGTCTGAGTTGGATAACTCTAGCATTTCGTCTCTAATTTAAGCATTTAGACCTTATTTCGTCTCTAATGTATACAACCATTTAGAGTGCCTGTGAGTCTGTCACTGTTATCTACTGTTTTCTGCTGGTTCCATTGGCTCTTGTGTGCGTTGGCTTCTTTCCTCACGTGTCAGGTTTCATATGATCTTGCACCTGTTTTTTTAGAAAAATTGAGGCATGGGATGATATCTTCTTCTGAGGAATTGTCTTTGCTTCTCCCAGGGACCTGGAACCTTTAGCAGAACAGGATGACCTGAATAAGTGTTAAAGATTTTCTGGGCCACCTAGTTGACTAAAAACTAGGCTGAAGTTTATACAAGCTCTGATTTATTTCTGGTTTGCTCTCACTTTCAGGATTCAACTCTTTGTGACCTCAGCCCAAATAAGATGTGGGAGATTTAACATGGCCCTGACCTTGGCTTCCAACTTCTGTTCCCTTGGCTCACATGGTTGTCAGAAGAGCTGTTCACATCCTTACACACCTTTTCTGGAATCAGAAAATTCTCCTTGGTTAAAAGTAGTTTTAAATGCTGGACTTACCAACATGAAATTTAGTCTTCTTCCAGATCTTGACCTGGGAAATTCTTTACTACCTTATTTGGTCTCTAATGTATACAACCAGATCTTTAACAACAACAGCAACAATAAAACTTGCCTCATGTTTTCTGTTTTTCTCTATTAGAGAGTTGGTTTAGATTAGCCAATTTTCTATTATCAGAAAGTTCTTTCTGCTTCAAGTTATTATGGAATATTCTCTAAAATTGTCAAAAAGCACTAAGCCTAGAAAACTCATAGGGGAGTTTAGGTAAAGGTGTCAAAACAGAATATTAAAGTTTTGTGTTCACTATTCCAAAGCATGGAGAAAGGAGGAAGGCTTCCAAATTCTTTTCATAAAGCTAACGTCATTGATTCTGACACTTGACAATGGGAACATGCACATGTACAACATGCACACACACAATTTCTGTGATCTTCAGCAATAATTACCATCTCCAGGAAAGTCATTTAGTCTTCCTGATTTTAGGGCACAATCCTCTTGAATTTGGCATTTCATATTCTCCAATTTAAAGGTTAAAAATTAAGTGACATGGCTGGGCACAGTGGCTCATGTCTATAATCCCAGTGCTTTGGGAGGCTGAAGCGGGCGGATCACTTGAGCCCAAGAGTTCAAGACCCGCCCTTAGCTGCATGGCAAAACTCCATCTCTACAAAAAAATTTTTTTAAAGTAGCCAGTTATAGTGGTGCACGCTTGTAGTTCCAGCTACTTGGGAGACTGAGACGGAAGGATTGTTTGAGCCTGAGAGGCAGAGGTTGCAGTGAGCCAAGATCGCACAACTGCACTCCAATCTGGATGACAGAGTGAGACCCTGCCTCAATCAATAAATAGATAATAAGTTAACAAAAAAGTACATCTGTGAAGAGTCTGAGCTAAATAAATGTTGGTTTTTCTTCACCCTAGCCATTTGTCTAAATTGTAAGATTGAATGCAGTGTCCAGGTGCCCTGAGATTCCAGGTCCCCTGAGGGACTGAGTCTGTAGACATTGGGAGTAGATGGGTGTGGGTAAGCATGGGGGTGGTGTTCTCAGGAGCTGCACCAAGGCCAGTGCAGACCTTCAAGGAAAAGGTGGGGGACAGCAGATGAGACTGACATTTGGTCAGGCAAAGACTTCGTGGAGCGGGGAGAGTTGCATGCCTCTTGGTACTTGACTAATGCTTAGCTCCATTTCAGGCTCATGGGAGAAAAGCTGGGAAATGTTGCCAGAGGAATAAACATTGCCATTGTCAACTGTAAGTTATTAAATATTTTCTTTAAACTTCTCTAAAAGCTCTCTGGTCAGATTTGCAAAGGTACCTTGGGTTTTCAAGACTTTTGCACATGATTTAGGCTAGGTTTATATTTTAATGCATTTTAAAATTATATATTCAATTATTTTCACATGTCTCACTTCACAGATTATTTGTGGTTCTAACAACAAATAAACAACTGAAAACCAACTATAGATTTTATTTTAAAAAAAGGAAAAAACAGAGGGATAGGCCAAAGGTAGGGTTAAAACCAGAAGGGCCGCCAAAGGGGTGCAGACTGTGGTCCTGGACTGAGCCTCTCATTTGCTCCCAGAGTCCCAGTGTCTGCTTAGGGGCTGAGACCACAGACCATCTCATACTTCTGTGTGATAAAAGCCACTGCAGCCTCATGGGAAACAAAACCTGGCCTTTCTCTTAGGTCTGGAAAAAAGTTCTCTCACAGTTGCCATTGAGGGGCCCGGAGGAGAAGGAAAGGGTTTCCCACAACGTCCCTATGAGTGAGTGGACATATAGCCCCGAGACGCGAGGGCTGTGGAAGTGGAGATAAAATGCTCCTAGTCTGACAGCCCTGAAGGAGACTGTAAAGTAAGAAGTGAACAGGCTGAGTGGGCTCTGGTGTTCCTGTGGGTTGAGGCAGGTGGGCCTGGTTGAGGGGGGCGTCTGGTGTTTCTGTGGGATGAGGCAGGTCGGCCTGGCTGAGGGGGCTCTGGTGTTTCTGTGGGCTGAGGCGTGTGGGCCTGGCTGAGGGGGCTTTAGTGTTTCTGTGGGCTAAACTGCTTGGGCCTGGCTGAGCTGCTTGGGCCTGGCGGAGCAGACTCTGGTGTTTCTGTGGGATGAGGCGGTTGGGCCTAGCTGAGCAGACTCTGGTGTTTCTGTGGGATGAGGCGGTTGGGCCTGGCTGAGGGGACTCTGGTGTTTCTGTGGGATGAGGCGGTTATGCCTGGCTGAGGGGACTCTGGGGATTCTGTGGGCAGAGGCGGATGGGCCTGGCTGAGGGGACTCTGGTGTTTCTGTGAGCTGAGGCGGTTGGGCCTGGCTGAGGGGACTCTGGGGTTTCTGTGGGCTGAGGCGGTTGGGCCTGGCTGAGGGGACTCTGGTATTTCTGTGGCCTAAGGCAGATGGGCCTGGCTGAGGGGGCTCTGGTGATTCTGTGGGCTGAGGCGATTGGACCTGGCTGAGGGGGCTGTGGTGTTTCTGTGGGCTGAGCTGATTGCATCCGGCTGAGGGGACTCTGGTGTTTCTGTGGGCTGAGGCGGGTGGGCCTGGCTGAGGGGGCTCTGGTGTTTCTCTGGGATAAGGCGGGTGGGCCTGGCTGAAGGGACTCTGGTGTTTCTGTGGGCTGAGCTGGTTGGGCCTGGCTGAAGGGACTCTGGTGTTTCTGTGGGATGAGGCGGGTGTGCGTGGCTGAGGGGACTCTGGTGTTTCAGTGGGATGAGGCAGTTGGGCCTGGCTGAAGAGGCTCTGGTGTTTTTGTGGGCTGAAGCGGGTGGGTCTGACTGAGGGCACTCTGGTGTTTCTGTGGGCTGAGCTGGTTGGGCCTGGCTGAGGGGACTCTGGTGTTTCTGTGAGCTGAGGCAGTTGGCCCTGGCTGAGGGGACTGTGATGTTTCTGTGGGCAGAGGCGGATGGGCCTGGCTGAGGGGACTCTGGTGTTTCTGTGGGCTGAGGCGGATGGGCCTGGCTGAGGGGACTCTGGTGTTTCTGTGAGCTGAGGCGGTTGGGCCTGGCTGAGGGGGCTGTGGTGTCTCTGTGGGATGAGTCGGGTGGGCCTGGCTGAAGGGACTCTGGTGTTTCTTTGGGCTCAGCTGGTTGGGCCTGGCTGAGGGGACTCTGGTGTTTCTGTGGGCTGAGGCAGTTGGCCCTGGCTGAGGGAGCTTTTGTGTTTTTGTGGGCTGAGGCGGTTGGGACTGCTGAGGGGACTGGTGTTTCTGTGGGCTGAGCTGGATGGGCCTGGCTGAGGGAACTCTAGTGTTTCTGTGGGCTGAGGCAGGTAGGCCTGGCTGAGGGGACTCTGGTATTTCTGTGGGCCAAGGTGGATGGGCCTGCCTGAGGGGGCTCTGGTGTTTCTGTGGGCTGAGGCGGTTGGGCCTGGCTGTGGGGGCTGTGGTGTTTCTGTGGGATGAGGCAGGTGGGCCTGGCTGAGCGGACTCTGGTATTTCTCTGGGTTGAGCTGGTTGGGCCTGGCTGAGGGGACTCTGGTGTTTCTGTAGGATGAGGCGGGTGTGCCTGGCTGAGGGGGCTCTGGTGTTTCTGTGGGCTGAAGTGGTTGGGCCTGGCTGATGGGGTTCTGGTGTTTCTGTGGGATGAGGCGGGTGTGCCTGGCTGAGGGGGCTCTGGTGTTTCTGTGGGCTGAAGTGATTGGGCCTGGCTGAGGGGACTGTGGTGTTTCTGTGGGATAAGGCTTGTGGGCCTGGCTGAGGGGACTGTGGTGTTTCTGTGGGATAAGGCTTGTGGGCCTGGCTGAGGGGACTGTGGTGTTTCTGTGGGATAAGGTGGGTGGGCCTGGCTAAAGGGACTCTGGTGTTTCTGTGGGATGAGGCAGGTGGGCCTGGCTGAGGGTACTGTGGTGTTTCTGTGGGCTAAGCTTGTTGGGCCTGGCTGAGGGGACTCTCGTGTTTCTGTCGGATGAGGCGGGTGGGTCTTTCTGAGGGATTGTGGTGTTTCTGTTGGCTGAGGTGGTTTGGCCTGGCTGAGGGCACTCTGGTGTTTCTGTGGGCTGAGCTGTTTGGGCCTCGCTGAGAGAACTCTGGTGTTTCTGTGAGCTGAGGCGGTTGGGCCTGGCTGAGGGGACTCTGGTGTTTCTGTGGGCTGAGCTGTTTGGGCCTCGCTGAGAGAACTCTGGTGTTTCTGTGGGCTGAGGGGGGCTGAGGCGGGTGGGCCTGGCTGAGGGGACTCTGGTGTTTCTGTGAGCTGAGGCGGTTGGGCCTGGCTGAGGGGACTCTGGTGTTTCTGTGGCCTGAGGCAGATGGGCCTGGCTGAAGGGGCTCTGGTGATTCTGTGGGCTGAGGCGATTGGACCTGGCTGAGGGGGCTGTGGTGTTTCTGTGGGCTGAGCTGATTGCGTCCGGCTGAGGGGACTCTGGTGTTTCTGTGGGCTGAGGCGGGTGGGCCTGGCTGAGGGGGCTGTGGTGTTTCTGTGGGATAAGGTGGGTGGGCCTGGCTAAAGGGACTCTGGTGTTTCTGTGGGCTGAGCTGGTTGGGCCTGGCTGAGGGGACTCTGGTGTTTCTGGGGGCTGAGGCAGGGAGGCCTGGCTGAGGGGACTCTGGTATTTCTGTGGGCTGAGGTGGTTGGGCCTGGCTGAGGGGGCTGTGGTGTTTCTGTGGGCTGAGATGGGTAGGTCTGGCTGAGGGGGCTTTGGTGTCTCTGTGGGATGAGTCCGGTGGGCCTGGCTGAAGGGACTCTGGTGTTTCTATGGGATGAGGTGGGTGGGCCTGGCTGAGGGGGCTCTGGTGTTTTTGTGGGCTGAGGCAGTTGGGACTGCTGAGGGGACTGGTGTTTCTGTGGGCTGAGCTGGATGGGCCTGGCTGAGGGGACTCTGGTGTTTCTGTGGGCTGAGGTGGTTGGGCCTTGCTGAGGGGACTCTGGTGTTTCTGTAGGATGAGGCAGGTGGGCCTGGCGGAGGGGGCTCTGGTGTTGCTGTGGGCCGAGGTGGTTGGGCCTGACTGAGGGGGCTGTGGTATTTCTGTGGGCTGAGGCAGGAGGCCCTGGCTGTGGGGGCTGTGGTGTTTCTGTGGGATGAGGCAGGTGGGCCTGGCTGAGCGGACTCTGGTATTTCTCTGGGTTGAGCTGGTTGGGCCTGGCTGAGGGGACTCTGGTGTTTCTGTAGGATGAGGCGGGTGTGCCTGGCTGAGGGGGCTCTGGTGTTTCTGTGGGCTGAAGTGGTTGGGCCTGGCTGATGGGGTTCTGGTGTTTCTGTGGGCTGAGGCGTTTGGGCCTGGCTGAGGGGGCTCTGGTGTTTCTGTGGGCTGAAGTGGTTGGGCCTGGCTGAGGGGGCTCTGGTGTTTCTGTGGGCTGAGGTGGGTGGGTCTGGCTGAGGGGGCTTTGGTGTCTCTGTGGGATGAGGCGGGTGTGCCTGGCTGTGGGGGCTCTGGTGTTTCTGTGGGCTGAAGTGGTTGGGCCTGGCTGAGGGGGCTCTGGTGTTTCTGTGGGATGAGGCGGGTGTGCCTGGCTGAGGGGGCTCTGGTGTTTCTGTGGGCTGAAGTGGTTGGGCCTGGCTGATGGGGTTCTGGTGTTTCTGTGGGATGAGGCGGGTGTGCCTGGCTGAGGGGGCTCTGGTGTTTCTGTGTGGTGTAGTAGGTGGGCGTGGCTGATGGGGGCTCTGGTGTTTCTGTGGGCTGAAGTGGTTGGGCCTGGCTGATGGGGTTCTGGTGTTTCTGTGGGCTGAGGCGTTTGGGCCTGGCTGAGGGGGCTCTGGTGTTTCTGTGGGCTGAAGTGTTTGGGCCTGGCTGATGGGGTTCTGGTGTTTCTGTGGGATGAGGCGGGTGTGCCTGGCTGAGGGGGCTCTGGTGTTTCTGTGTGGTGTAGTAGGTGGGCGTGGCTGATGGGGCTCTGGTGTTTCTGTGGGCTGAAGTGGTTGGGCCTGGCTGAGGGGGCTCTGGTGTTTCTGTGGGCTGAGGCGTTTGGGCCTGGCTGAGGGGGCTCTGGTGTTTCTGTGTGGTGTAGTAGGTGGGCGTGGCTGATGGGGCTCTGGTGTTTCTGTGGGCTGAAGTGATTGGGCCTGGCTGAGGGGACTGTGGTGTTTCTGTGGGATAAGGCTTGTGGGTCTGGCTGAGGGTACTGTGGTGTTTCTGTGGGCTGAGCTTGTTGGGCCTGGCTGAGGGGACTCTGGTGTTTCTGTGGGATGAGGCAGGCGGGCCTGGCTGAGGGTACTGTGGTGTTTCTGTGGGCTAAGCTTGTTGGGCCTGGCTGAGGGGACTCTCGTGTTTCTGTCGGATGAGGCGGGTGGGTCTTTCTGAGGGGGCTGTGGTGTTTCTGTTGGCTGAGGTGGTTTGGCCTGGCTGAGGGCACTCTGGTGTTTCTGTGGGCTGACGTGGTTGGGCGTGGCTGAGGAGACTCTGGTGTTTCTGTGCGCTGAGCTGTTTGGGCCTCGCTGAGAGAACTCTGGTGTTTCTGTGGTCTGAGGCGGGTGGGCCTGGCTGAGGGGACTCTGGTGTTTCTGTGGGCTGAAGTGGTTGGGCCTGGCTGAGGGGGCTCTGGTGTTTCTGTGGGCTGAGGTGGGTGGGTCTGGCTGAGGGCTGTCTGATGTTTCTGTGGGCTGAGGCAGTTGCGCCTGTCTGAGGGGGCTGTGCTGTTTCTGTGGGATGAGGCGGTTGGGTGTGAATGAGGAGGCTCCAGTGTTTCTGTGGACTAAGGTGATTGGGCCTGGCTAAGGGGATTGTGGTGTTTCTGTGGGATAAGGCGTGTGGGCCTGGCTGAAGGGACTCTGGTGTTTCTGTGGGCTCAGCTGGTTGGACCTGGCTGAGGGCACTCTGGTGTTTCTGTGGGCTGAGGCGGTTGGGCCTGGCTGAGGAGGCTCTGGTGTTTCTGTGAGCTGAGGTGGTTGGACCTGGCTGAGGGGACTCTGGTGTTTCTGTGGGATGAGGCAGGTAGGCCTGGCTGAGGGGGCTCTGGTGTTTCTGTGGGCTAAACTGATTGAGCCTGGCTGAGGGGACTCTGGTGTTTCTGTGGGATGAGGCAGGTAGGCCTGGCTGAGGGGGCTCTGGTGTTTCTGTGGGATGATGCGGTGTCTGTTTGAGAGGGGTGTCTGGTGTTTCTCTGAGAAGAGGTGGGTGGGCCTGTGTGAGGTGTCTCTGGTGTTTCTGTGGGACGAGGTGGGTGGGGGAGTTATTAGTGTTCCATCAATTGTCACGTGAAGCAAACTGGTAGAAAGTTCTAGCACATCCTCCAGCACTTTCCTGTGATCTTGTTTTGGGGACTCTCCTCAAAGGGCCAGCCGTGTCTCTGCAGGCCGGATCATTACATCAGTGGGGTTTCCTTGAGATTGACAGGGAAGAAATATTTCCTTCCCCAGGCCCTGGTGTCACAAGTGTGCCCTAGTTCTGTGAACTTTCCTTTAAAATACTATTTCTTTCATTTTCAGATGTAACTGGGAATGTGACAGCAACACAACATTTTGATATGTATGAAGGCGGTAAGAAAATTTTTTCTGTTAAAATTCAAATGAATTTTAAACATAAAATTAAGATTACAAAGCACAAAGAAAAATGTCAACCATTTTTATTTTGTCTACTAGAAAAATGCCAGCAGCTCTCCTGAGTAATCTAGTGTGGTCTTATGTAGATCCTCTTAAACTCTAATTGAATTCATAGAACATTTGAAGGCATCATCTACAAATGTCTTTTCTTCTGTTAGTTTTCTTCAGTCTTTCTCTTTTTAGCTCTCATGATATAATAAGAAAGAGAAAAAGCCTTTAAAAAAAAAAAAAAGCCGGTCGGGCACTGTGGCTCACGCCTGTAATTCCAGCACTTTGGGAGGCTGAGGCAGGCAGATCACGAGGTTAGGAGATTGAGACCATCCTGGCCAACAGGGTGAAACCCCGTCTCTACTAAAAATACAAAAAATTAGCCAGGCATGGTGGCGTGCACCTGTAGTCCCAGCTACTCGGGAGGCTGAGGCAGGAGAATGGCGTAAACCCGGGGGGCGGAGCTTGCAGTGAGCTGAGATCCGGCCACTGCACTCCAGCCCGGGCGACAGAGCCAGACTCCGTCTCAAAAAAAAAAAAAAAAAAAAAAAAAAAAAAAAAAAAAACCAAATACAAATACAGTCACCAGCATCCAGCCCTAAATACCATCATCCTTTGAAAGCTGTCACAATTACTCCTGGTGACTCACAGTGCTCTGCTGGGCGCAGCACAAGAATTCCCGGAACCCACGGGTGCCCAGTCTCTCTCGATGGTCTCTCCTTTCTGGGCACTGACTCTTGACTACAGTTGCTGGCCAGGATATACTATCCCCTCTTATTTTTATATATCACTGAGACTGTCAAAAACAAGCTTTTATAAAGATAGTGAAGACAAAGAATAGAAAACGCCTGCACCCACCCAATGAGAAGGACACAGTTGTACCCTGCAGTTAACCTAAGCAAAACAGTAAATAATGAGCCACAGTGGTGAGTAACAGGGTTTGTGGTTTATCTTTATTTTATAAGGCATAGATAAGTCTCTTGGCACAGACTTGCCCATGTTCCACACGTCTCATGTTTGAGTTCTGTGTGAGTCTGTCTTCTGCACAGGGAGGTGTGATTGCAAGGCTGCTCTGCTCAGTGGTCATGGTGTGGGTGTGGCGCTTTATCAGTGACCGCAGAGAACACTCCACCTGTGCCACACAGGCTGCTGCTTGTTAAGAGTTTGGTTAATATAATCTTTATGATCTCATTTCTAAGGAGGGTTTTTTTTCTTTTTCTACCAGAGGCTCTACTTCTCTTGTTTGTTGGTCAAAAAAAAGCTCCTTATCTTGACCCCCTTTCACTACCACCCTGAACACCTATTGCAAGTGTTCTGCCTAGTTCTTTTCCTTCTACACTGTGCCACTCACCTCAGATAGTCCCCATGGTACCCAGTGAATGTTCACATATCCAGAGCTAGCACATCATCTGCAGAGTTGAGCAGCAAGAAGAACCCCAAGGATTCAGAGTGGTCACAGAATGCAGGTGCAGGAGGAAGCCCAGCACCCAAGGCAGAGCCTCAGTGAATAGCAAAGACCCTAAAACTGACTTGCATCCCCCAATAGATAACTCTGGACCGATGATAAAGTTTATTCAGAGTGCTCCTCCAAAATCCCTGCTCTTCATGGTGACCTATGACGACGGAAGCACAAGGTGAGTGGGTGTAGATGTGTCACAGCGGTGGGCAAGAGAAGCCAGCTGGGACAGAGACTGCCAGGGCCTCTTAGTGACATCCTCTGGGGAGAAGTAGAAAGTCCAGGAGCAAAGTACTTCTCTAAGGAAAAAGAATGAAAGATCATGACAAAATAGATGGCATTTCTTTAAAAAAATTACATCACTAACCACAGAAGTACTAGAATCTAAATCAAAGGAGTATTTCAAGGAATCAAGACAAAGCCGCTGTTAACCATAATTAGGACAGAAAAAATAACCTCTGGACAGAAAGCCTAAACCCAGGGTGGCATTAATACTTACAGCAATGTGAAAGGAAATTGAGATAATTTCCCTATAGAAATAGGAAAAGAGGCTGGGCGCAGTGGCTTACACCTGTAATCCCAGCACTTTGGGAGGCCGAGGTGGGCAGATCACGAGGTCAAGTGTTCGAGACCATCCTGGCCAACATGGTGAAACCTCATCTCTACTAAAAATAAAAAAAATTAGCCGGGCTTGGTGGCACGCACCTGTAGTCCCAGGTACTCGGGAGGCTGAGGCAGGAGAATCACTTGAACCCAGGAGGCACAGGTTGCAGTGAGCCAAGATCGCACCACTGCACTCCAGCCTGGTGACAGAGTGAGACTCTGTCAAAAACAAAAACAAAAAAAACACACACACACAGAAGAAGAGAATAAAGAAATACGAACATACACATTCAATACTGTACTAGAAGTGGATGTAGGTCAGTGCTTCTCAGAGTGTATCTTACTAAGTAAACCAAACCTTTGTCTTTGCTGCAGAATGTCTAAGAACCTTCAAAGTGCCTATTTGCATTGTGAATTTCCCAGATAGGGCTACTGCCCACAGCGTTTCCCAAATGTATCTGACCTCAGATTCCTTTTTTCATGGAGCATCTTACCAAACCGAAGTTCCTTAGCACATACTTTGAAAAACTCTGATTTCACTCACTTAGAACAATCTAAACTTAACCGTTTACTTTCCTGTCTACCCTCCTGTCACTTCCTCTAAATCTTACTGTTTGCAGTGGCAGTATTGTTTACATTTCTTTTTCCTTTTTGATGCGGACTTTTCAGATTATGAAAAGGGGGTAGTTTTGACATTTGCTTTCATCTTTCAGCAACTTCTCTCCACCTTATTTTGTGGTCAGTAAACAAGGGGCAGAGCAATAGCCGAAAATTGTGTTGGCTGAGAGTGGGCCTGTGATTGAACCCCAAAGCACAAGGGCTTTCCAGAATTGAGAGGTAGAATTCTGTGTCCCAAATTGGGGTCTAAAATGGCTCTGGATGTCCAATGGTTAACTAGAAATGTGACATCCTCAAGAAGCACGTGTGCCTCTTAGCTGCCACTGTGTGTCATGCACTGCAGCAGGAGATAAATGTGTTTAGAAACCTCCGTCCAAGGACGCACAGTGTAATACACCCAGAGCAGGGCTCCACTCCCCTCCACATCTCCCTGAGATGCTCACATGCTTTTACCTTTGTCCTGCAGACTGAATAATGATGCAAAGAATGCCATAGAAGAACTTGGAAGTAAAGAAATCAGGAACATGAAATTCAGGTCTAGCTGGGTATTTCTTGCAGCAAAAGGCTTTGAACTCCCTTCCGAAATTCAGAGAGAAAAGGTGAGTGGTTTTTAAATGTCCCTTCCCACCAGTGGTGAGTATAGTAAGTGCTGTGACTTGAAAACATTCTGGTGGTAATGTTATAACTCCCTGTCTCCAAACATAAGAGTTTTGTCAACTGTTTCCATGAGATCAGCATTAGATCCGGACAGAAGTTTCAAACTTCTCCAATCTCTTTCAAAGTAGAAAATTCTGAATGGGCTGTTGGTATTGATTTTTCACCATGCTGCAGCCAACGTGGTCTGTCCTGGGCCTCTTCTTCCTTGGGCAGGAGGTTTACCTCCCCAAGCCCCTGCTACGGGGAAAGTGAGAGAGCTCACCTCTTAAGATGGCTGAGAGCATGAACAGACAGGGTGAACGCCAAACATGCAGAAGAGGCTGGACACCAAATCAATGCTGCACACATGTGCACGATTGATTCTAAGTCCCTCCCTTTATGACCTTTATTTATCAAAGAGAAGTAAAGAGCAAAAAATGACGTTCTTACTTACCAACCACTAAGTCTCCTGTGAAAATTCCAACTGAGGGTTTGTAAAATGTGTGGCAGTAACAAGCTGAGCATCCGATGACAATCATGACGTCCTGGAGAATGTCAGAGAGTTCTCCTCTCCAGGAAATGATGCTGCGGTAACCGGTGCAGAAGAGGAGGAAATTGTGCTGCATGGCCAAGGAGCAAGCACTCCCCATTATACCTTCTGAGGATAAGGGCCTCCTTTCCACTTAGCTAGAAATTCCAAGAAAGCAGAGATTTCTACGTCTCCAGGGTGTGCAGTAGGCTGCTTCTGATTTCAGGCTCTGACATTTGGTCCTAGTCTGCCTCCTTGTGCTGTCTGGTGTGGATACAGTTCTGGGAAGAAAGACAAGCAACAGAAGCAGCTCAGCATCTTCTTGTTGCCATGACCACCTGAGGTGGAGGAGAAGGGGCCTGTATAAGGTGTGACTTCAGTGCAGGCCACACAACCAGATAACTTGTGACTAGTTCCCAGGAAACCCTAGACCTTCTGTGACCCCCTCTAGTCTCATGTTCTGGAGGCTAGAAACCATGGTTATTTTAGCATGCATCTAAACAAGCATGTTTTGCCCCTGTGACTTCATATTCCTCTAGAGCCAGGAAGTCAGCCCTGCAGAACATGTAGGGAATGTTTCCCAGGGCCCTGGCCTCGACCCCTCCTTGCTTATGATTGTGCCTGGGCACTTGCTTATACAGTGAGCTGTCATGGGTCTGCCCTAACAAGAGAGGCACTCTCTGAGCTCTGATTGGTGGGGCTTCTTGGGCTCCACCACTGCCTGGACCCACATTGAGGGCAAGCTGAACCAGACACACAACAGGGAAGCAGGGGCTTGGGATCCTGTGTTAGTTTTGCGAGGGGACGTCATGTGATCTTAAGTCACGTCACCTCTCTGGGCTCCAGCTTTCCTGCCTCCTCCAGGGCCAGCAGCTGTGCTGCGGTGTGCACCCCATTCTCCCCGGGATTTCCTCAGGCCGACCCTGGGGAGCGAATACTCGGCCCTCTTCTCTCCGATCCCTTGTGTGATTGTGCCACAGGCTGGCATCTTCAGAACGTCCAGGCTTTATCCACCTGGCTGTGTGGTCTTGGAAGGTTATCTACCCCTTTGTGCTCAGAATCATCACCTGTGAGAGGTGAATAAAGATAGTTCCTGTCACAGAAGGACTCCTGAAGATGAAAGAAGATAAACACATGAAGCTCAGAGTGGAGTCCTGTAACCCAGAACAGCTGGGCCTTCCTGGAGCTCCCCGGCTGGGGTGGTTAGATAATGGAGGCCCTGATTCCACATACATACCCACACTTCCCCTTAACAGCGTCCTCCGACTTCTCTGCTCCTTCCCCACTTTTACCCTGTTCCTCCTCCTCCTCTTTCCCTCCTTCCCAGCTCCACAGTCCCCTTCAGCATCTCCAGGGGCCTTGTCCTACCTTATCTAACCACCCCAGCTTATTTAACCAGCAAGGGTGACAGTGAGCAGGTACTCCTGGCAGCCGGGGCGTTGTGCCACACAGGGATCGGCCCATGCACGCGAGCATCCGTGGTTATTATTACTACCAATGCTGCAGTTCTCCAGCTTATTTATGAGAGTGTCCAGACTGTATCAGAAAGGCGGGGGTGTGAGGCTGAAATTCTTTTTAACTCAAATGTTAACATCTCATCAAACAGGTTCTTTATTAATGTTTAGCTAAGTAATAGAAAACAAAAACCTCATTGGAATTGCACAGAGATAGTGGTGGTCCTTCCTTATGATTTCCTTCATATGAAAGAGTTTCTGGAATGGGAGAAATCAAGAGAAAGACTGGATGTCACAGGACTGAATTTAGAAAAGGAATGTGTTTGGAAATGGCGGCTCCAAGTGAATTTCAGGAAAATGCCTGTTTTGCCCACTTGTGTCAGCTAAAAGTTATCCAAGTTACTACAGGAGTATAAAGATGAGACCTGAACATAGCAAGCAGTCAGTGCTGGAGAGTTACTAGAGTTGCTCTGGTTCAGGGGCGCTAAAGGATGTTTGCTTAAATGTTGGCGAGGCCTGGACTGGTAGCCAGGGCTTCAAGACAGGTCTTACCACGAGCTTGAGACAAGTGCCATTGAAGGAACCATTTGTGTCTGTGTTACTTTGGCTATTCAGACTTGCAGGTGATATATTTCCCTAAGGATGGTGTACCCATGTTGGGAGGGCCTCCTGAGTCCTCAGGGGTCTCCCCAGCCCCCTGTTCACTCCCACTCCACCTGCTATTCCAGGAGTCGGCTTTCTAGGCACAGTGCCTGGGCCACTCTCATGCAGAGCCTTTAATGACCCCACTACCTGCTGAATTGAATTTTAAAGTACAAGGAACTTCAAAGATTATTCCATCCAACCTCTTGGTTTTATAGGAGGAAGGAAACTGAGAAATAAATAAGGACAGGAGTCTTGGAAGTGAGGATAACCTGGTTTAGATCTGGACTTGGCCACCCTGACTGCATGACCTGAGGCTGGCACTTCATAGGCCTGAGCCTCTTCTGCACCCTGAACTGTGGGTAGCGGAGCCTGCCTTGCTCCATGACAAGCACGACACAGCAGGAGGAGCCGTCATTCTCATCATCTCCAGCATGGTCTGAGTCTTGTCCCTGGTGATCCTAACCGGAGCACAGACCCTTGTCTTGAGCCCCACTCAGCCCCTCCCATGCTTTGTGTGCTCAGCACCCCAGCAAAGCCTCATGAGTGGCTGCTCTTCCCACACCCTGCAGCGCATATGCTTGTTCTGTTCAGGTCTCGTCTTTATACTCCTGCAGTAACTTTCCACGTGTGGACCTCTGCACCTGCCTCCCTCCGTGCAGGGGGTGCCTTCTCAAAGCCGCCTTAAAGATCCACCTCAAGGCTGTTTCTTCTGAGAAGCCTCTCTGGCCCTGCCACCACTGCCGGTAATGCCCTTGGCATTTTGTACCTTCCCTGAGAGGGCATGCAGTACTTTGCATTGTTGTTATTTGCCTTTTCATGCTTGGATTGCTAGCTTTTAAAGGCAGGAGCCACCTTTTAAGATTTCCAGAGTCTCAACAATGAATACATTAATCTGAAGGGTGTTTTTAAGAAGGGATATATGAGACAAGTGGGATTTATCCCAGACATACAAAGTTGGCTTAACATCCAAAAATCAGTCAATGTAATGTGTACAACATTAATAGAATGAAAAGCAAAACGACGTGACTATCTTAACAGACACAGAAAAAAAAATTTGACAAATTCAACACCCCTTTACGATAAAGAACGTTCAACAAACTAAACGTAAAAGAGAATTTACTCCTAGCTAATAGCATACTTGATGGTGAAAACCAGAATGTTTTTTCTCTAAGATCAGCAATGAGGCAAGGATATTCATCATTGATACATTTTTCAACATTGTAGTGGAGATTCTAAGAAGGAAGGGAGGGGAAAGAGAGGGAGACAGAAGGAAGGGAAGGGAGGAAGGAAGGAAGGGGTGAGAAGGAAGGAAGGGAAGGGAAGGGAGAAAAAGAAAGAAAAAAAAGAGGAAAGGAAGGAGAAGGAAAGAGAAAGGAAGGAAGGAAGGAAGGAAGGAAAGAAGGAAGGAAGGAAGGAAAGAAGGAAGGAAGGAAAGGGAGAGAAGAAAGAGAAGAAAGATCTGTTGTCACATTAGAAAGGAAGAAGTAGACCGGGTGCAGTGGCTCACGCCTGTAATCTATCTAGCACTTTGGGAGGCCAAGGCAGGCAGATCATGAGGTCAGGAGTTCAAGACCAGCCTGGCCAACATGGTGAAATCCCATCTCTACTAAAAATACAAAAAATTAGCCAGGCATGGTGGCAGGTGCCTGTAATCCCAGCTACTCAGGAAGCTGAGGCAGGAGAATCGCTTGAAACCAGAAGGCAGAGGTTGCAGAGCCAAGATAGTGCCACTGCATTCCAGGCTGGGCAACATGAGTGAAACTCCATCTCAAAAATAAATAAATAAATAAATAAATAAATAAATAAATAAATAAATAAAACTATTTCTGTTTACAGATGACATGATTTTTATATATATTAGGCTGATGCAAAAGTAATTGCACCAACTTAATAGAAATCCTAAGAAGTCCACTAAAATACTATTTGAACTTATATCAAGTTTAGCGAAGTTGCAGGACACAAAAATCAATGTAAAAACTCAATTATACTTCTCTTTACTTGCAATGAACAACCTGAAAATGAAATTCAGAAAGCAATTATAACAGTATCAAAAAAATAAAATACCTAGGAATAAAGTTAACATAGGAGATGCAAGACTAGTACACTGAAAACAGTAAAACACGTTGAAAGAAATTGAGGACCTAAAAAAAAGATATTCCATGTTCATGGGTCAGAAATTTTAATATTGTTAAGATCTCAATACTGTATTAATTGATCTACAGATTTAACACAATTCCTACTAGAATCCAAGTTGATATCTTTTGTAGAAATTGAAAAGTTTATCCTAAAATTCATATGGAAATTCAAGAGACCCAAATAACAAAAACATCTTTTTAATGTTCTTGAAAAAGAACAAAGTTGCAGGGCTCACATGTCCCAATTTCAAAACATAACACAAAGCTGCTGTGATTGAGATACTGTCACTCTGGCATAAAGATAGGCATACAGAGAAATTAAATAGAATTTAGACTCCAGCAGATGTGCATGTTCTCACATTTTTGATCAATTCACTTTAGACAAGAGTGCCAAGATTGTTTAATGGGGAATGAATCATCTCTGCAACAAATGGTATTGGGAAAGCTGGATATTCACATGGAAAAGAATAGATTTGGACCCTACCTCACACTATATACAAAAATTAAGTAACAGTAAACCGAATATGTAAATTGAAGTGCTAACACTATTAAACTCTTAGAGGAAAACAGAGGCATAAATTTTTGTGACTTTGGTTTAAGCAATGGTTTCTTAGTTATGACATCACTAACAACAAAAGAAGGAGAATAAAATACTTCAAAGAGAATAAAATACCTAGGAATCCAACTTACAAGGGATGTGAAAGACCTCTTCAAGGAGAACTACAAACCACTGCTCAATGAAATAAAAGAGGACACAAACAAATGGAAGAACATTCCATGCTCATGGATAGGAAGAATCAATAACGTGAAAATGGCCATACTGCCCAAGGTCATTTATAGATTCAATGACATCCCCATTAAGCTACCAATGACTTTCTTCACAGAATTGGAAAAAACTACTTTAAAGTTAATATGGAACCAAAAAGGAGCCCGCATTGCCAAGACAATCCTTAGCCAAAAGAACAAAGCTGGAGGCATCACACTACCTGACTTCAAACTATACTACAAGGCTACAGTAACCAAAACAGCATGGTACTGGTACCAAAACAGACATATAGACCAATGGAACAGAACAGAGCCCTCAGAAATAATACCACATATCTACAACCATCTGATCTTTGACAAACCTGACAAAAACAAGAAATGGGGAAAGGATTCCCTATTTAATAAATGGTGCTGGGAAAACTGGCTAGTCATATGTAGAAAGCTAAAACTGGATCCCTTCCTTACACCTTATACAAAAATTAATTCAAGATGGATTAAAGACTTAAATGTTGGACCTAAAGCCATAAAAACCCTAGAAGAAAACCTAGGCATTACCATTCAGGACATAGGCATGGGCAAGGACTTCATGTTTAAAACACCAAAAGCAATGGCAACAGAAGCCAAAATTGACAAATGGGATTTAATTAAACTAAAGAACTTCTGCACAGCAAAAGAAACTACCATCAGAGTGAGCAGGCAACCTACAGAATGGGAGAAAATTTTTGCAATCTATTCATCTGACAAAGGGCTAATATCCAGAATCTACAAAGAACTCAAACAAATTTACAAGAAAAAAATGACCCCATCAAAAAGTGAGCGAAGGATATGAACAGACCCTTCTCAAAAGAAGACATTTATGCAGGCAACAGACACATGAAAAAATGCTCGTTATCACTGGTCACCAGAGAAATGCAAATCAAAACCACAATGATATACCATCTCACACCAATTAGAATGGCAATCATTAAAAAGTTAGGAAACAACAGGTGCTGGAGAGGATGTGGAGAAATAGGAACACTTTTACACTGTTGGTGGGACTGTAAACTAGTTCAACTATTGTGGAAGACAGTGTGGCGATTCCTCAAGGATCTAGAACTAGAAATACCATTTGACCCAGCCATCCCATTACTGGGGATATACCCAAAGGATTATAAATCATGCTGCTATAAAGACACATGCACACGTATGTTTATTGTGGCACTATTCACAATAGCAAAGACTTGGAACCAACCCAAATGTCTATCAATGATAGACTGGATTAAGAAAATGTGGCACATATACACCATGGAATACTATGCAGCCATAAAAAAGGATGAGTGCATGTCCTTTGTAGGGACATGGATGAAGCTGGAAACCATCATTCTCAGCAAACTATCACAAGAACAGAAAAGCAAACACTGCATGTTCTCACTCATAGGTGGGAATTAAACAATGAGAACACTTGGACACAGGAAGGGGAACATCACACACCAGGGCCTGTCGTGGGGTAGGGGGAGGGGGGAGGGATAGCATTAGGAGATATACCTAATGTAAATGATGAGTTAATGGGTGAAGCACACCAACATGGCACATGTATACATATGTAACAAACTTGCATGCTGTGCACATGTACCCTAGAACTTAAAGTATAATAATAAAAAAAAAAAGAAAAGTAAGTTGCCCTTCAGCAAATTAAAACTTTTGTCCTTCCAGCAAAATAATCTATCAACTGAATAAACAGACAACCTTTAGAATGGGAGAAAATTTTTGCAAATTATGCATCTAACAAAGGTCTAATATCCAGCATCTGTAAGGAACTTAAACAAATTTACCAAAAAAAATCCCATTAATAAGACAAAGGGCATGAACAGACGTTTCTCAAAAGAAGACATTCATGTGGCCATCAAGCGTATGAAAAAAAGCTCAGCATCACTGATCATTAGAGAAATGCACATCAAAACCACAATGGGATGCCATCTCACACCAGTCAGAATGGCTGTTATTAAAAAGTCAAAAAATAACAGATGCTAGCAAGGTTGTAGAGAAAAAGGAATGCTTTTACACTGTTGATGGAAGTGTAAATTAGTTCAACCATTGTGGAAGACGTGGCAATTCCTCAGAGACCTAAAGACAGAAATACTATTCGACCAGCAATCCCCTTACTGGGAATATTCCTAACAAATTATATTTGTTATAAGTAAAATTTAATATTCAAAAAACAAAGGAATGTAAACTGTTATATCATAAAGACACATGAACACGTATGTTCATTACAAAACTATCCACAATAGCAAAGACATGGAGTCAACCCAAATGCCCATTGAAGATAGACTGGATAAAGAAAATGTGATACATGTACGTCATGAAATAATATGCAACCATAAAAAAGAATGAGATAATGTTCTTTGCAGGGACATGTATGGAGCTGGAGGCCATTATCTTTAACAAACTAATGCAGGAACAGAAAATCAAGTGTCACATGATCCCACTGATAAGTAGGAGCTAAATGATGAAAACACACTATCACATGGAGCGGAACAACACACAACAGAGGGGCCTATCAGAGGCTGGAAGGTGGGAGGAGGGAGAGAATCAGGAAAAATAACTAATGGATACTAGGCTTAATACCTGGATGATGAAATAATCTGTACAACAAACCCCCATGATGCATGTTTACCTATGAACAAACCTGCACATCCTGCACATGTACCCCTGAACTTAAAGGTTAAAAAAAAAACACTTTTGTGCTTCAAAGGACACCTTCTAGAAAGTGAAAGATAAACCACAGAATGGGAGAAAATATTTGCAAATAAGGGACCTGAATCTAGAATACATAAAGAACTCTTACAGCTCAATAATAAAAAGACAACCCAATTTAAAAATGGACAAAGATCTGAATAGATGTTACTTCAAAGAAGATATACAAATGATCAATAAGCACATGAAAAGAAACTCAACATCATTCGTTTTCAGAAAAACACAAATCAAAACCATAATGAGATACCCCCTAACACTTACTAGGTTGGCTATGATTTTTAAAAAGACATAATATGAAGTGCTGGTGAGAATATGGAGGAATTAGAACCCTCATGCACTAGTGGAGGAAATGTAAAATGGTACAGCTGCTTTGGGAAACATTCTGGCAGTTCCTCAAAAAGTTAAACATACAGTGACCCTATGACCCAACAATTACACTTGTTTGTATATACCCAAGAGAATGAAAACATAGGTCCACACAGAAACTTGTGCACACATAACATTATTTATAATAGCCAAAAAATGGAATCAACCCAAATGTCTGATTAATGGCTAAGAAATGTATATATAAAATATGGTATAGCCATACAATGGAATATATTGAAATACATAAAGAAATAAAGTTCTGATACATGCTACAATATGGATGAACCTTGAAAACAGACTAAGTGAAACAAACAAATACACACAAAAGGTCACATATTGTGTGATTCCATTTATATGAAATTTCCAGAATGAGAGGATCCACAGAGTCAGAAAGGAGATTCGTGGCTGCCTAGGGTGGGGGGAAAGGAGATTCGTGGCTGCTAATGGGTACATGGCTTCTTGTTTGGGTGATGAAAATGTTTTAAAATTGACCATGGTGATGGTTGCACAGCTCTGTGACCATACTAAAACCATTGAATTACAGACTTTACATTGGTGGATTTTATACTATGTGAATTATATCCCAGTAAAGCTGTTATATAAAAAGGGATAATATTACTAGAATTCCAAGGTTATTAATAAAATGCACCTTACTTTATTTAAGCATCAAGTTAAGGTGCTCTATTATCTGTGAAAGAGTTGAAGATATAGAGGACTAAACCCACTTCAGGATGAATACACATTTGCTGAGCAAGGAACTCTGCAAGAACTCTGGGAAAAAAAATACATACGCACACACACACACACACACACACACACACACACACACACACACATATATATAAACATGTAGTTTTACCCCCAGAGTTGAAAACTAAACATTAGAGCTACACTGTCCAATATGATACCTACTAGCTAAATTTACATTTTATACTTAAATTCATTAAAATTAAATAGAATTCAAATTTTGGTTTATCAGTTGCACTATTCACGTTTAAAGTACAGATGCTCTTCAGCTTACATCCCAATAAAAGCATCGTATTTGAAAATATTGTAAATTGAAAATGCATTTAGCATACCTAACCTATCAAAGATGATAGCTTAGCTTAGCTTACCTTAAACATGCTCAAAACACTTAACAGTAGACTGTAGTTGGCAAAATCACCTAACACAAAGCCTATTTTACAATAAAGTGTTGAGAGTCTCATGGAATTATTGAACACTGTACTGGAAGTGAAACACAGAATGGTTGTGTGGGTCCTCGGAGTATAGCTTCTACTGAATGCATTACCTCCTTTGCACCATTGTAAAGTCAAACCACCATGAGTTGGGGACCATCTGTACTCCATAACCTACTGTGGCTATGGGCTACTCCACCAAATAGGTAGATTATAGAACATTTTCATCATTGCAGAAAGTTCTACAGCCGTATTAACAACTGCTTCAAATATTGTTAAAAAACAGGATATAAATATACAGTTAGAAGAAATAAGACATAGTGTTCAATAGATCGTTAGAGCACCTGTAGTTTAAAATCATCTATCATACATTTCAAAATAGAGGAGAATAATTTGAATGTACCTCTCATAAAGAAAAAGTAATTTAAGGTGATGGATATCCCAGTTACCCTGATACACATGATATGGATATATCACATTATCACATATACCCCAAAAATATGTACATCTATTATATATTAATTTAAATTTAAAAATATATTATTAAGAAATGTATTGGAAATCAAACACCCAGCTTTGGTTGGAGCAAATTCACATCTAGGAAGTGGCTGTGTCTGCTCACAGCTGACACTGATTAAATACTTGTTTATTAGATTAATGAATAAATAAAACTCTTCTTTTCTCTACACAGATCAACCACTCTGATACTAAGAACAACAGATATTCTGGCTGGCCTGCAGAGATCCAGATAGAAGGCTGCATACCCAAAGAACCAAGCTGACACTGCAGGGTCCTTAATAAATGTGTTCTGTATAAACAAATGCAGCTGGAATCGCTCAACAATCTTATTTTTCTAAATCCAACAGTCCATAGTTGATGAGTATTTTGGGTTTGTTGTAAACCAATGAACATTTGCTAGTTGTATCAAATCTTGGTACACAGTATTTTTATACCAGTATTTTATATAGTGAAGATGTCAGTTAGCAGGAAACTAAAACGAATGGAAATTCTTAAAGGTAATGATGTGATTCAAGCTGGAAAGAGGGTTGGGTGAAACAACTTGTCCAGGTGGAGCTATGTTATGATCAGATCTAAGTGTGACCCCTGTGTGGTCCAGACAGCTCTGCAGAGAGAAAACCTTTATTCCATTATCACCGAGCACCTCCTAGTTTCCGACAGTCGTCTCCTTCTGCCGGGAGAATTAGCAGCAGTTCTGAGGGCTTAGGTAACCTCCTTGTTCAACTCAAGTTGAGCTCTTGCAGTCTTCCTGTGGGCCTGTGAATGTATTCATTCATTCCACAACTCTGGGTACCTCCCAGCTCTGGTACAGCGGCACAGTACACAGTCCCTGCCTTCATGCCAGGCTGTTCAGCTCTCAGGAGGGCAACCGAACACCTCACTCTCTGGAAGATGCAGCAGTACATCCAAGAGTCCAGGATGTTCCACACTTGCTGAAATGGTGGGTCAGATGATGTGTGTGATTCGGGGCTAAGAAAATAGAGTCACTAGGGCTAGCAGTCGGTGCCAGGTGTCCATTCTCACCTCTTTCCCGGGCCTGGCCCCAGAAGAGCTAGGAGACTTTGGTGCCAGGTTAATACTGCTTCTCTGAGCCTCTATATCTCATCTGTAAAATAAAAGAGTTGGGATAGATGAATGGTTTCCAAGCATTTTTGTTGGCAGGACTCCTTTTTAAAACATGGTGCTACACGGCACCCTGAATTCCAGCATTCTCACAGTAACAAACTGCCCCAAGTCTCAGTGGCTTATAAGAGCATTGATTTCTTGTTTGTGTTAGTGTGGCCACAGGGCAGCCACGGCTGAGCCCTAGGTGTGAAAAGCCAGGCTGAAGGGGTGTCCCCTGTCAGGTATGAAAGCCAGGGAGGGAACAGAAATCCAGCCTCCAAGCCTCACTAAGCTCGTGGCCTGATGTGTCAGCCCCACCTGCTCACATACCAAGGCCCCAAACATGGGAGGCGCCAGGTCAGTGAGGCCAGAGGATGTCAACCCCTCCCTCAGGGGCCCCAGCAAACCATGGGCAGTGTGGCTGTGGGCTGCATGACGGCCCTCTTCCAGGGAAGGGGGTGGCCACTGTGAGTGGAGATGCAATGACCTGATGACTGCTGAGAGCCAAGCAGTGCTCTAGCTCAGGGAGGAGCATCACCCAGCCTGTGAGCCCTGCCCTGGGCAGAGGCCCCTCAGGGAGCCTGGTGTCTGCAAGGGAGGCTGCAAACCATTGGATGGGGTCATGGCTCAGATCCCAGTAGGGGCTGAACTGTATCCCCCAAAATTTCATCCGCTGAAGTTCTAACCCCCAGGATCTCGGAATGCAACCTTATTTGAAAACAGGTTAACTGCAGATGCCGTCAGTAAGGATCAAGTGGTCCTAGAGTAGGGTGCGTGGGCCCCCACCTATCAGGACTGGTGTTCTTATAAAAAGGAGAAATTTGGACACACCCACCCAGAGACTGGGATGATGCACCTGTATGCCAAGCAACACCCCAAATCACCAGCAAACCATGGGAAGCTGGAGAGAGGCCTGGAACAGGGTCTCCCCTAGAGACTTCCGAGGGAGCACAGTCCTGACACCTCAATTTGGAACTTCTGGCCTCCAGAGTTGTGAGACCAGAGACCTCTGCTGTTTAGGCTACTCAGGTGTGGTTCTTCATGATGGAAGCCCCACAAAACTAATATAGGCCCTGGTAAGTGCTAAGCTCTTGGTATGCATAGACATTTTTGTGTATGAAAAAAGGAGGGCAGTACATTTTTATTCTGGCCGAAATTGCTATATTTTTGTAGCATCGTTGATCTTAGTTCACTGTCATGGAATAGGCCTCAGGGGCACTCCTGGCCAGGCATTGCCCAGGGATCCAGCTTTGGGCTGTGAAGTTCTTGTGACCACGGCCCCTCCTACCCAGTGATGGCCCCTTGGACTTCTGCTATCCCTGCAGATCACTGCTGTGTCTGCGCCCGGGGCACAGGACTGTGAATTGCCATTCATTTCCACATCCTGTTGATGTTTCCCTACAATGTGGTCTTCAGTGTGGAGACTGTCATTCCATCTCTAAAGGTGCTAGGCACTGCCAGCCCCCAGCCCAGTCCCCCACCAGCGGACACCATGCAAGGGGGCTGGCCACGTCAGAGTCACATTCCCTGCCCGATATGGACCCTGCTGGTCACTGCTCACACCCGCCCTGTGACAGGATCATGATGATTTAACCCAGTGGAACTGGTGAGGCACAGAGAGGCTAAGGACCAAAGAGCCAGGCTGGGTGCAGTGGCTCACAACCAAATTCCCAGCACTTTGGGGGGCCAAGATGGGCAGATCGCTTGAGGTCAGGAGTTCGTGACCAACCTGGCCAACATGGTAAAACTCTATCTCTACTAAAAATACAAAACAAATTAGCTGGGCATGGTGGGACTTGCTGTAATCCCAGCTATTTGGGAGGCTGAGGTGGGAGGATCGCTTGAACCTGGGAGGCCGAGGTTGCAGTGAGCAGATATCTCACCACAGCACTCCAGCCTGGGCAACAGAGTGAGACTCCATCTCAAACAAACAAAAAAGAAACAAAGAGCCAGGTCACACGGACAATGAGAGGGTGGAGTTCCACTCCAAGGTGCATCTGCTGCTCCTGTGCTCTGCTGGGAGGGACACACCCCAGGTAAGAACCCTGCTTGTCTACAGCACTTCACCATTGCCTTTGTCTTGTTAATCCAGGGAAGCATTTAAATGCTTGATCTCTCCTACTGTGACTGGAGAGGCCATGGGAGAGTGGATGCATGCTGGCTCTAGATGGCTCCAGGTGCTGCAGGTGCTTCCAGGTGGCCAGAAACTTCATCAGCACACAGAGGCGCTGGTGCTTTCCATAGAGTCAGTGTGCCAGAGCAGGAGGCGGGCACTGGGGCTTCTGGACTTCACCTCTTTACCAAGCTGCACACTGTAACGCTCCCTGATGTGCAGCTGAGGAAAGAGCTCCACCCGGCGGCTGTGACCGAGGCCCGAGCAGCAGCATCTTTTCCAGCCCTGGCCCTGGCCCCGGCCCCTGTGCTTGGATGCTGCGTGGGACATTCATTCACCCTCAGGGCATAGCGCTCAGAACGCAAGAACCCTGTCCTTGAAGTTTGCATGCGCAGGCACCTCTGGTCCTTCCCAGGGTGGCTGGTGAGGGGCGTGCAGGAGGGAGATACTGCTTTGATGGAGGGTGGAGGGTCCCCTGAGTTGGCCCAAACTGCTCATGTCCCTCTGTCTGGCTTCTCTGAGGCCTTTCTTTGTGCCTTCCTTGAAGCAGTAGGCCGGTCCAGGCCCTGTTGTGAAAGACATTCCTAGTGAAACCAAATGTCATATCATGCTGCCAAGTCTGAGATTCAAATTCCTCCCCTCACTCCTCAGCATCTGTCCCCGGGCTCTCGGGAAGAAAAGTGATTCAGGGATAGGTGATCCTGACGATGATCTCCTGGCATTAATATTTCTAATGCCAAGGTTTTGAAAAACATTTTTAAGTTTCTAAATATCTTCTGTAAAGCTAAGCCTGCGCTCAAGGGAAGTCATTACAATGACTTAGCAAAGAGGTGCTCAGGATTTTTTTTTTTTTTAATGTGTAAAGTCGATTTTTGTTTGGGAGAGGATCACGGGTGGAAAGGAGAGCTGAGAGCCTACTTCCTCCCTCCCAGCCATCACTGCCAGTCCTCAAGAGGCTTGGTCCCCTCCCCGGTGTCTGGAAGGCTCTTCCTGGAGGTTCCCAGACCTCTTGGCTCCGGTGATGGGAATGCCTGGCCTTCCTTGACTTTGGTCACAGAGCAGGAAGCCTTAGGGAGCACGCGGTTGTGCACCTTCACTTTTGCAGTGAAAAGTAACTGAGGACCAGAAAGATGACATGCAGCCAGTGTGGGGCTGAGTTCCGGAGCCTGGGGTTTGTCCTGGGGCCTCCTTATCTCCAATGGGAAGAAAACCATCTTGGCTATGAGTCGGGGATCTGAGGCACAGGTGCTTGCAGAAAGCTGTTGACCTTCCTTCTTTGGGTTTTCCACACCTAACGAGGGGAGACGTGACATTTGTCAGGTGCGGCTCAGGCATGAAGCTAAGCAGGACAGCTCAGAGTGTTCAGATCATGTACCTGAGAGCATGTCCCCGGGCTGTACCAGCAGT
Organism: Macaca thibetana thibetana; assembly: GCF_024542745.1. Lineage (NCBI taxonomy): Eukaryota > Metazoa > Chordata > Mammalia > Primates > Cercopithecidae > Macaca > Macaca thibetana. The sequence continues at coordinate 155,669,079 of NC_065580.1, read as the reverse complement.
GCATCTGTGAGGTCCAATACCCGAACCACACATGGCTATTAATTCAAATTACATGGAGTTCAAAGTCCGGTCCCTTGGTCACGGTAATCACATTTCAGAGCCACACAGGTGGTACTGGATGGCACTGTCATGGCAGAGCCTTCCAGTGACTGAGCCACTCTGGAGCTGCCCCTATGCCAGCCTCCCCTGGAATCTGTTAGCAATGCTGATTCTCAGGCCCAGCCCAGACCTGATAGATCAGACTCTCCGGCAAGGGGGGGGGAACTGCCACCCCGTCTCCACAGCTCTCCCAGGATTTGGATGCAGCTCGAGTTTGAGGACCACTCTCTGAGTCATCTGGAGAGCATGCTGATAACTCAGTTTCATTTCTGTGGCCAGATCAAGTAGTTTCATTTCTCTCCCTGTTTGTTGGTGACGGAGCAGGGGAGGGAGTGGTTCACACACCACATAAAAGTGAAGTGGAGGAAAGGGAAGAGACGATTTCTCCATCCTGGACGTGCAGCGGTAAGAATGGGGCCAGTGCAGGGAGGGCTGCTTTGTGTCTGATGCACAGCAGATGCGCGTTTAAAAAATATTTCCCTAGTGACATGACATCTGCTTGGTGAACGTGGCATGTGCTGGGAGTCAGGAGCCGTAAAGATAAGATTCTGATGCTGCCTCTGGTGTGAGGCTCAGAAAGAGCCCATGTTGCCTCCAGCCCCCAGTAGCCCTGTGCACAGAGAGACTCTGGAGGGGAAGTGGCTGGCCCTGGGGACAGGGTGGCCTCCATCCTGATCTGGCTAAAAGTTGGGTGAACACAAAAGGGTGGTTTTTAGGACAGCTTTGCTCAGCGTTCTACAAAGTCTGGGGGTTAAATAAGGAGCATTGTGCCCCAAAAGCTGTCTCGGAGGGCTTCAAGTGTTCCTTCTTTTGTGGTATTTGTGATGCTCTGACGTGACCTTGGTGACGGTCATATGCTGGGAAATTGGCTGTCATGGGGCAGGGCGGGGTGGGGCGGGGGGTGGTGCCTGATTTCTAGCCTTTGCAGATTCTCTTCTGTTCTCATGGTGTGAATGTTCCCACCGTGGCCAGTTCCCAGCCAGTGGGGGCCAGCTCCAGCACTCTGGACCACTGCACCCTGGATCGCCTGCACTCTGGGGGCTGAAGTCCATTTTATAATTGATACAGAGTGGAAAGGAGACATGGTGGTATCAATGATGCCTTTTTTTTTTTTTTTTTTTGAGACAAGGTCTCACTCTGTTCCCCAGGCTGGAGTGCAGTGGTGCGATCATGGCTCACTGCAGTCTCAAGCTCCCGGACTCAAAGGATCCTCCCACCTCAGCCTCCCAAATAGCTGGGACTACAGGTGTGCACCACCACACCTGGTTCATTTTATTTTATTTTTTATTTTTGTAGAGACAAGGGCTCTCTATGTTGCCCAGGCTGGTCTCAAACTCGCTTGCTCAAGAAGTCCTTACGCCTCAACCTCCCAAAGCACTAGGATTATAGGCGTGAGCTACCCCATTCAGCTTTGATGACACCTTTTGAACACTGTTCTTTCTTATTTTGTGTTTAGAATGTTGTCTGCAGCAGTTTAAAAAGATCAGCGTTCCAAGCTATCTTTCCTCGCACCCTCTCCTCCTTTTACTCTGCTCTACTTCCCACCCCCATCCTACCCTCTGAAGCACTTTTGACTCCCTTTGGATGTGCAATTTTTTTTCTTTCTTTTTTTCTTTTTCTTTTTCTTTTTTGAGACAGGGTCTTCCTGCTCTGTTTCCCAGGCTGGAGTGCAATGGTACTGTAGCAGGACGAGCCGCAGACAAAACTCCTCAGACAGGATTAAAGAAGGAAGAGGTTTTTTATTCGGCCGTGAGCATCGGCAGACTCGCATATTAAGAGCCGAACTCCCTGAAAAAGAAATACCTGGCCTTTTTAAAGGCTTACAACTTTAAGGGGTCCACATGAAAGGGTCGTGATAAATCGAGCAAGCATGGGAAACGTGACTGGGGGCTACATGCATCAGCTACAGAACAAAAAGTTTTACAATGCTTTTTTAATATAGTGTCTGGAATCTACAGATAACACAAGTAGTTTAGGTAAGGGGTTGATGTTATTATTACTACTTTTTTTTAACTCCTAGGGCCAGGTGGTGGTGTCAAGGTTGTCAGCTATTTATCTTACTTTTGTTTCTTTCTCTCTTTCCTCCTGTCTTGTGAACTAGGCAAGGTGGGGGGAGGAGGGCAGCAGGAGTAGTAGTGGTCTCCTTCCTTATTCCCCGCTTTGAGAATTTTCACTGATTAGTGGGAGTTCTACTTTTGTTTTTACTTTTTGAGTCTCTTTGCAAGACAGAGTGATAGTGTTTTATGTAATACACTCATGCTGAAGTTTTCTGATGAACCATGATAGCTACAAAACCTTTTATCATTTGAAGGAGCAAGTGTAATACACAGGGGAACAGCAAGCAAGTTTCTATTACTAGTAATATATTTATAATGAGGGTTTTAAATTTTTTTAGCTGGAAACTATTTTCTAAATGAAGACCTAGGATCAAACCTGTGTTAAACCCGTGCAGTGCTAATTTTTTTTTTTTTTTACACTTAGTCTTTCTTTCTCTTTTGCTCTTTCCCAGTTTTGTTCCTTGGTTACAGTTAACATACACCTTGGTGGCCACTTTTATAGACTAGGTGGCATTCATACCTGCAGCTTCTGCTTGATGTTACCTTGGGCTTGCTTTACAAATGAAGTATTCACTATATACTGATTTTCAGCAGCCTCAGGGTTAAATGGGGTGTAAAACCAGAATTCTTTATAGAAGCTCTTTTAAAACTGACTTAGGCTTTTGTCAGCTCCTTGAAGCATTCCCGAAATCTTTTCTTATATTACTTGCTTTTTTCTACCAACTCTTAGCTTCTGCAGAAGTGCTTCTCAGTACCTCTGCAAACACTGAAGCTGAGTTGCATTCTCTGGGTGTTTTTTTCCCTTTTTCCTAGAGTTTAACAGGCTCTTTTCTTTATATAATTCTCCATGCACTTGGAGGGCTAAACAGGCATTATACCGAGAGTCAGTGTAAATGTTTACAGTCTTACCTTCACTGAGTTCTAAGGCCCGAATTAAAGCAATGAGCTCAGCTTAACAACAGTGTCCAGGGTTATCACCGCATGCTCTGCACATCTCTCTCCTTGTGGGTTGATGAAGCTGTTCCCGCCCACATATAACTCCTGGTCTACTGATGCCCAAGGCTGGTCCCGGAGGTCAGGTCTGCTGGAGTAAACTGGAGTCCAACACCTCTACACAGTCATGTCCACAGGGCTCTAGCTGCCGGGAGCAAGGTGGCAGGTTCAGGGTGTTTCCAGTTTAGTAGATCAATGGTTGAAAAGGGCTGATAGATGAAAGTCTGTTGCCCCCATGGATGTAGGCCTGGTCATTATAATAGACAGGTCCTTGCGTCTCCCTGAGAGGCATTTGCATAGCTGGAGCAAGACCAGATCCGAGACGGCCCACTTGACTATCTTGACTTCCTTCCTTGGCCTCTTGAGGCTCCGATCCTCCCCTTCGAGGGGAGACCTGGGGCGTGTTAGCTCCTGAATCTCATTTCTGAGGGGGTTGTTGGCCTCAGTAAAGCGGGGTAGGCTAGGACATATGGAGAAAGAATTTCTATTATCTCTGGCAGCTCCTGTGAAACTGGCTTCTCTTACTGTTTCTGGGACTCCCTTTTTTAACTCTGTGTCTGCTGGCGAAGCTGCTCTTACTTTTACTTTTGGCTTTTTTTGCAATAAGCTGTTAAACAGGGCTAAATTTATGCCGGTTTTGTCTATATTGTATTTAACCGTGAGTCAATATAAAGGAATTGATCTAGGTACACTGGCTGTCCTCCGACCCGTCACCACCTTAAATACATGGCCAATTGTTCTCTGTCTATAGTTCCTTTGGTGGGCCATCCAACACCAAAAGAGGGCAGTTCTAATTCACACAGAGATCTTAACCTCTAAGGGGTTAACTTAACTCTATAATCTCCTGCAAAACCTTTCTTAAGGTTCTGTAACATGCATTTTAATAGAGTAAGTTTTGATGATTTGATGACTTTCCTTTTTTCTTTTTGAAATGTTTTAACAGAGTTCCTAGCGGAGTGGGCTTACTTTGTGTCTGACCTATTTTTCTCTTGAGACAAAACAACATTCACACTACAAGAAGGAAAGGGTAAAAGATCACTCACTCATCTAATTTACACTAAATCAGAATCAAAACTAAAACCAAAGTGTTGTTAGAGGCACACCTATTTGTCAAGCAATTTAAGCCAAGTCAAAAGCAGAACCAAAACCAAAGTGCCAATAAAGGCATGCCTGTTTATCAAGCAATTCAAGTCAAAAACAAAACTAAACCAAAATATCAGGCAATTAATTCAAGTCAAGTCAAAAAAAAAAAACCAAAATGCCGGTACAGGCACGCCGTGGGTGATCAGGCCACGCTTCCACTCAAATGGAGTGGGTGAGCAGTCTTACCAAGTTTCAGATGTCCGGACTTAAAGCGCCAGCTCCTTCCCGGTGTTCAGCCCCTGTGTGGATCCTCCGCGGGTGTCTGCTGTGCACTGCTCTGACGAGGCGTTCCACCGGGGCAAATGCCTACCCGGGAGTGCTCTCAGGATCCGCATCACTCAAGCTGGCCAGAGTCTCAGCCTCCCAAGGCCAAGGCCAAGGCTAAGGGAGGACAGGACAATTGTCTCTCTCATTCTTGAACAAGAGAGAGCTCCTGGATTCACCAGGAGAGCAAATTTGACTAGCTTGGACTTCTGCAAGGTAATTTGTTGTGATTGCATATTCATGAGACTAATACAATCTTAACATAATTTATTTATATTAAGGAGATTAAATAAATCCATGGGTATGTTCTTGAGTGAAATTTTATTAAAAAAAAAAAAACGGAGACCTTTTCCATGGGATCATATTTTCTTTTGACACTCCTGGGAGGCAGGCAGGACCATGTTAAGTGGCTGTTTTGCAGTGAATGATTCTATGGGGAAACCCGAATAAGGTGGTAATGTTGTAGGAAGTGTCTGATGCAGAACCTGTCAATGACTAAAACTGGAAGACGCAAAGCAGCCTGCTAGTGTGGGAGCTGCAATAAACCAAATCCCTTTTTTTATTCTCAATCAGAAGGAGGGACTTTCCAAGCTTGATCCTCTAAGAAAAACGGATCCCCTCCTATTTTCTTACCAATTTTCAATTTATCCAGAATGCATACTTCTCAGTCTTCAGACTCCTGGCCTGGTCATCCCTTGAAAATATTTGGCAGCTCCCTGGTTTAACAGTTGCCTCGATGTTGACAGCAACTCCAAATCTTGCGGCTCAGCAGTACAGAGTCATTCGTTCCACAAAGAGCTGACCATTCCAGCTCACCTGACCTCGCTTCTCCTCTGGGCCCACCGCATCTTACCAAGGCCTTGCTCTCCTTCCTTGGATCCGTCACCCCCCACCTGGCCCTCGGTAGCTCCTTCCTGGATTCTGGCCTCACCTTGTTCCTCATCTTTGTCTTAACTCTTAACTTGGGTGTCCCCTGCACCCTGACAGCCACGTCGTCTTCTCCCTTCTCTTCTCTCACCAGCTGTCTTCTTGGTTTTTCAGTTCCTCTCTCTCAAGACCTGCACTTTCTCTTCAAGTCAAAGTCCATGGCGCCCATGGTCTGCATTTGTACCAGGCTCCGGAAGCTCCCACGTGGGGACCGAGCCCTGGAGAGGAAACCACAGTGCAGTGGCTGCCGAAAGCAGAGGCCTGCATCCCCAAGCCTCCTAAGCCCCCCACTTCCATTCTCCCCTGCCTGTGTGCATAGTCCGAGTCCCGCCTGTCCGTGTGTCACCTGGCTCTTCTGTGTCTTCTCCGTGAGCTTGCAGGGGCACCCAGCTAGCCCACGGGCTCCCGAGACAGTCCACTCGTGCAGACACACTGTAGCCATTTCTAAAGATTGCGTAGGGGAGACAGATGGTTCACCAGGCACACACCACACAACCTGAAACCTACATTCCTTATTCTACAGGCCTGTGTCAGAAAATCCTCCCTAAACTGCAATGGGGAGGGGGACTGAAGCACTTCTCATCCCCTACTTGTCACCCCACTGCTCACTCCTGCCTCCGACCTTCACACATGGTCACTCCTGCAACTTTTCACCCCTTTATTTTGCAGAGCAATCTGTGTCCAGCTCCTGTCCTCTCAAACTTAATAATCAGCTCATGATATGCTTAGCAAGACCTGCCCTTCATGGAAATAAGGGTGAGGGTGGCGACAGTTTTAAACATGTTTTAAAAAGAACGTGAGATGAAGAATATTGGACTTCAATATTGGACTTATTGAAGAATATTGGACTTCACAAAAGGACCCTCCTTTCCCTTGTTCTTTCTTCCCATGGAGAGGAAGAAGTTGAGGCTGACTTATCACCTCCCATCAGTACTCACTTTTGTTCCTGACTTCGTCACCAAAGGCAGCTGGCTCCAGCTCTCAGCCTTTGAAGGATATTGTGACTGGGGATTCAGAGTCCCAGGCTCCCTCCCACACAGACAGGTGGAGTGAGGCCACCTGAGATCTCAGCTGCTAGGGTGGGTGCCAGCAGGCACACTGAGCTGCTGGGTCCTGGCCAGGCCCTCCTGTACCCCCTGAGAAAGTCTCCACAGGGCTGGGAGCTGTTTGTGCCATCTCTCAGTGATCCCATAAAATTGCTGCCTAGCCCTTCTGGTTTCACAGATTTCACATCAGAAAACTTTTTATGAACCCAGGGCTAGTTCTGAAAACAGGAAGTGCTTTCAGCCCCCGTGGGAGGAGGGGGGTGCAGGAGGCCTGTGGAGCTGGACCTCTGGGAGCCAGGCTGGAGAACAGGGGCTGAAGGCTGAGTGGCCGCGGGGCCATTCACATAACCATGGTCTTTCCTGCGAGTGAGTGGGGGCCCTGGGTGGGGCTGCTGAGCCCAGGAACAGCTGGCTCTGCTGGAAGATTCGCCCGTCTGAGGCTGCGGGGGGAGGATGCAAGACAGGGCGGAAGCTCATTAGGAAAGGTTGAGACAGAGGGTCTGAGTGAAGATTCCGCTGCAGAGGGAGCAGTCCAGGTCAGCACAGGGTGACATGTGGGGATGAGGCTGGCCAGGGCATGGGGCAGGTTTTTGAGCCCAGCAGTGTAAGCAGTCTCTGTCCCAAGGGAGGAAAGCTGCTGAGAGCTGCTGGACCAGCAGATGGGAGTGTGGGGCTGGCCTCAGGGCTTCTGGAAGGGGTATTCCCGAGAAGTGAGGTGCTGCTCTGGGACTGTGGTACCCCAGGGGCCTTCCCTGCAGGGCACTCTCAGCAGCCACCTTTGGTAGAAGCCAGGATCACCCTGCATGGGGGATGATGCTGCACCTAGCACGGAGCCTTGTAGTCAGTCACTCTCTCCACAACTGCAAGTACCTCCCTGCCTGCCACCCCCACCCCACCCCCGCCCCCGCCGTGGCTGTGCATCTAGCAGGGGACAGTACCATCAGCAAAGTCTGGGAACTTCCAGGGAGCCCGCATCCCCCTCAGCCTGCCTTTAGCCGGAAAATATTGCAAGCTCTGCTCTCTAATTTGGAAAGCCAATGTTTGTATTTGGAGATTGTGTTGCTAGACTCGACAAGGGTAACAAAGCAACAGGAAGTGTTTCCCAGAGCTCGGGTGCCGACTTGCGTGGCTCAAAGCTGGGTGGTCGTCCATCCCACTGTGGCAGGTGGATAAAGGTTCTTTTCCTGGACTATATCATTCCAGCCAGAGCAAGGGATAAGCCTGTGATAGTCGTGAGTCAGGAACCACTACCAAGGTCAAAGCCCCTCAAGTTAATTGTTGGAACCTGCGGCTCTAACTCTTCCAGCAAAGCTACTTCTGTGAAAGCTGTGAAGAGCAGATGAAATGGGACAGGAGAGGAGCTGAATCCTGCAATTGTATCACTAGGAGCCCCCAAAGTACGATGATGGTCCTCAGGCCAGCATGGGGGTGCATTGGCACCATGTAAGGAAAGGGGCCCTCACATGGCACAGTTGGGATGGGGCAGTGTGGGGATGTTCAGAGATAAAAGTTTCCCGTGAGCTCTGTTTCAGCAAACAGTGATGACCACTTTGGCAACTTCACAATCTTGCCTTCCTGCACGTGGACATTTTTCTTCATGCATGTACCTCTTGCAAATGGTTCCATTGTTTGTATAATTGTATTTCGTGAGTGGAGAAGAGTTGGAAGCAAAAATCATGACTGTTCATGAGAAATGTAAGTCTGTGGTAATACTGCCTTTAGTGAAATCAAGAGCAGATCTAAAGGGATGTGAAAAGCATCAGGATGGTCATATAGGAGGCAGGATCGTTCCCCCAGACGCCGGCCATGCCGGTTGTGTTTTATGGTAGGAGTGATTATGGCAGCCTATGTGTGTGTGGGCATAAGAATACTTATTTTATGGATCTTAAGGTAACTATGTGTTGGAATTATGTGTTGGAAAGTATATGGCATGGAATTCAGTAAGGGAATGCCCATGGTTTGTGTGGTTCCTGGAGTTAGAAATGGGTGGCAGATCCAGCAAGAGGCAAGATTTCCAAACAGACTGCTGAGTCATTCTTAGGGTGGGTTAGGAGAAAATGTGCTTTGGTCTAAAGGAGGGAGGAAGAAGTCAAGAACAAGTAAATTATAAAACGTGGTTGCAGGATTGAAATCTGATCCTGAAAAAGAGAGAACAGCCATGAATATAATGTTTAAAAATGCACACAAAGAAAACCACTGTGGTGGAAGTCACAAGAAGTTCAATCATTATCTGGTCTCATCATCGGGAGTGGAAGCTGCCCACTCCCAAAGCCGTCTGCTTGGTCCACAGCTCTTAGTTTTTGCATCTGGAGGTTTTGTGGTTAGTCCTGGTTTGAGGTCATTGGAGCCGTCCCGTTGGTCTGGGTTTGTTGCCTGTTTCTACTGACTCGTGAGCACTTGGGTCCACACCTTGGATCTTGACCGCCCTGGCATTTGTTCGGAGGACCTGAAATGGCTCCTTCCAAAGAGGTCTGAAGAGTTTTTGCCTTGAGGTCTCTTCCAGTGGACCCAGACCAAGCTGGAGGTCAGAAAAAGTTTGGCTGGCATTTCCTCTGACTGCCATTTCCTTTGGGCACAAGACTTCATGTGTGAGGCTAATCCTTGACAATGCTTTACTGTGTACATGAAATGGAGCAGAGCCAGGCCTTGCTGAAGTTACTCCTGGTCATGTACAGCATCCCGTTATGATCTCATGGGGCGCCGGACTAAGCACTCAGAGATGGTCACGCCAATAGCCTATTATATCCTCGACCTAGGAGTTAAGGAGTAATCTTCTGCTTACAGATAGAGGCGAAGACTGCATGGCCAATAAAGCTGGTGGCAAAACTCAAGGCCCAGAGAGATGGAGGGCTTTTTATAGTTAGGGAATTTCAGTTTCGTTTTGTGATTGATTTTGTATTTTGTGAACACCGAGGGTGATTCAGACACAGTGAAGTGTCTGTGTTGGAAGAAGGACCCTCCGGGACAGTAATTCCACAATCTTTTGATAGGAAGATAGGTATTATCCATGCTGAGAACAGAAAGTCTAGCAAGAGGTAGACTTGCAATCATGAACCCATGGCCCTGAATCCTGTCTCACCTTCACAGTCTTGCCTGGGTTATATTGGTTGCAGATGAGATATGACTCTACCACTTCCTAGGCCAATTCCAGAAAATTTCCTGACCAATATGCATTGCATGTAACATTTAATTTACCTTTTCCATGATGCAAACAATTATGGAGTAATTTAGCTAGGAAGGCTTATGGCACTCACGGGCAGGTGACCTGAGATGACCAGATTCCACCTTTATCGAGAAAGCATTTTTGAGATTGCCAACATTACTTGCCAGAAGTTTGCATTGATTATTATGAGTCAATTATAAATGGATCCAATTTTTTTTCTGAAAGTTTGATGGGTAGATATCAATTACTACTTTAGAACTATAATATAGTATTTAAAGCTACTTTTTAACATGAAGTCAATAAGGACATTGCCCTTGACTTGTGGGATGGCTTCTCAACTAAAAGCTTCTACTTTAGTATCTGGTACCTCCTCTGGATACTGGGTAGCTTCTAATAAGTTACTGATCCCTTACTTTGATGTGGACAACCACATGCTTCCATAGCATCCCCAAATCATAAGCAGCTCCAAATGCCCATCTCATCTATTCTCAGTATAAATGTTTATTTTTTTATCTCTTAAAATAATGTGACTTGGAATCAGGACTACAGCTTATCCACTGGGTTATATCTCACATTAGGAGATAGAACATTTTGATGGGTGAATGACAGTTTCCTATACAATAAATGCTTTTGCCATTTTTATTGTTTTTTCCTCCACAGCCTTTATTAAGCTCCTACTGTATGCCAGGTACTTTGAGCTGCAGGTACAGCTATGAAAAAAACAGGTAAAAATCCCTGCCTCCCTGGGGGCCTTATTGCAGCTGGAGAGAGACAAAATAGGCAGAATCCATCAGGAAAGGTATCGTGCAGATGTTGGGAATGCAACTTTTGACTATTGCCTCCCCCATCAGATCCTCAGCTCTACAAATGGTGGCAATGTCTCCCGGCTGGGTATCTAGAGCCCAGCACACAGCAGGCACTCAGTGAATGTTTACAGAGTGGAGGAAGACTTACACTGACTCAGGAACTGTGGCTCAGAGAGGGCAAGGGACCCAACCAGGGGAGCCATGGAGCTTAGGCAGATAAATTGGGTGTGGCAAGAGGGGTGTCTGCCAGGCCCAGGAGCCCTGGCTGTCACCAATGCACGATGTGACTTTGGGTGAGCCACACCCTCTCTGTGCCTTGTTGGCAGTGGTGGGAGTGGTCATTAGGATGACAGTGTCCTGGAAGCTGAAGCCCATACGGGCCATGGCCTTCCAGGCTCCAGGCAGCCTGAGGCCCTTTGGAATTCTGCGGCTTCCCCTCTAGCTGCTCTGGCCACAGATCTTCCTGCTCTCCCCAGCTCCCCTCTGCCCCTCAACCCCACAGCCGGCCATTAGCTGACTTGTTGACCAGGACTTCAAAGCATCCAGAATCCAGTCGGCTCTCACCACCCCCACTGCCATTGTTTCCCAAAGGGTGTTATCCCTAGGCTTGTCTTTTAGCCCCCCCCGGGAGAAAAGAGGACTTTAAAGACAGAAAGAGAGCTAGGCACCAAACCTCAAGCAGGCCTTGCTTTCCCAGACTCTCGAACTTAAAAAAAAAAAAACAAAAAACAGACAGAGACAGGCAGGCATCCTCCCAGCCGGGCCTCGGTGGCTGTGCCGCAGCCACTCCTCAACACCAGGCAGGAGCCAGCCCTGGGACAGGCTCTACACACTCACTAAGCACCACCTCCTGCACAGCCCAGTCCCTGCTTTCAGCTTGAGCAGGCCCAGCAGCCCTGCCCTCCCAAGAAAGGGGGTGGTGAGAAGCTTAGCATCCCCTCCGGAGAGACCAGCGCCACACATGACAGTGTTGGTACCAGCACCCAGTCTTTGAGCCACAAGTGTCTGGCACGCTGCTGAGCCTTTATATAAGTAATTGTATGGAACCCTCCCACATCCTCAGGAGGAATGGTCAGCCCCATTTTCTAGATGTGGAAACTGACACCCAGAGAGATTTCAGCACATGCTCCGGGTCCCATGCACAGCCCTTGTGCTGGACGGCCCCAACCCTGCTTTCTAATTCTTTATCCTAAATCCAGGTTGCAGGCCTTGTCTTAGGGAGATGGTGCTGTACCCTGCCTGTGGAGGACAGTATGCCTCGGTCTAGCCCCGCCCTGCCCCTCGCTGGGTGGAGCCTCCTTAGAGGCTCGTGCATGGCTTTGGGATTCCAGGCAGTAGGAGTCAGGTCTGGGCTGCTGAGCAGGGACGGGGAAGGCCCCGACAGCAGACCCCACGAGGATGACTGGGCTCCATCCTATGTGCACCTTGCAATGAGCCACATGGAAGCACATCCATCTGAGAGGTGGGAGAAGGAGGGAGCTGTCTGCAGGTCCCTCCGGGTCGGGGGTTCCCCCGGGGCTAGCTTCCCACTCCTCCAGGCTGCCATGCTGAAAGCCAGCGGGTGTCTCAGGTAGCGGATGTGGCAGGTTGCTCGAGGGAGAAACTCTGGAAGCATGAGATCCAGTAGTACAGAGCCTGAGTCCTGTGGCCTGGCCCAACTGTCCCAAAGCCCCAGGACTCTGACCATGTGTAAACCTTATCTCTTCTTCATGCCCTCCCTGATCCAGGGTTGTGTCCTTTATTGTACTTGGTCTCCTTATCCTCAAGGATGCCCATCACGCCACTCTCCAGCTCAGAACCCTCCAAAGGCCTCCCTCACACCCACGTGCAATGCAAGGCCTCTGCCCACATCTTGCAAGCTTTGGTCCTCCCTCTTTTTCCCCAGTCACACTGACCATCTTCCTATTCACTGAGTTCATTCCGACCTCAGGGCCTTTGCAAGTGCATTTCCTCTGTTGGGGAGACTGGTCCCCAGTTCCTCCAAGCCTTGCTCCTCTGCCCATTCCCAGCACACCCTCCATTGGGCACCCAAGTTACCCTCACCCCAGAATCTCAAACCTACCACCTGTCTTTCTCCAGACACTCCATCATCACCTGGAGTCCCTTGTTGGTTGGTGTATTTGTTTTGGCATTTCCCTGCTAGGATGGTGTGCCTGGAGTGAGGGCTTGGTCTGACTTGGTCACCATGATATTCACGTGGTGGAAAGTGCCTGGCACATTCAGACTCGTACCTTTGTATGAGTCTGCTCAGGCTGCCATGGCAAAAGACCACAGACGCAGTGGCTTAGACAACACGCATTGGTTCTCTCACAGCCCTGGAGGCTGGATGTCCCAGATCAAGGTGTCGTGTCGGCAGAGCTGGTTCCTTCTGGAGGCCCCGGGGGAATCTGTGCTCTCCTTCCAGCTCCTGGTGGCTATGGCAGAGGCCTTGGCATTCCCTGGCCTGGGCTGCAGCCCTGCAATCTCTGCCTCTGTCTTCACAGGTTCTTCTCCCTGTGTAGAGGTCTCTGTGTCCCAAATCTCCCTCCGCCTGTCTCTGATAAGGACACCTATGATGAGATTTAGGGCCCATTCTAAATCCAGGATGATCTCATCTCAAAATCTTCACCTTAAGTATATCTGCAAAGAGTCTTTTTCCAAAAAAAGTCATGTTCCCGGGTTCCAGTTGAACATAAATTTTGGGGGGACTGTGGGGACACCATTCAGCCTCCTGGATCCACCTTACTACTAGAGGAAAGGGGGATACAGTGCGAGCCAGAGTGTGTGGGGCTCCTTCCCGGAGCACAGGCCCAGTTCTGAGTCCTGGCTTAGACGTCACTGGCCCTCCCAGATGTCAGTTTCTTGACCCTGAAAAACCAGATAAGGGCCAAATACATAGACTTGTTGTGAAACTTAAATGTATGTCTCAGCACGATGCTGCCCTCATCTGAGTGCAGGCCACAGCCTGAGAACTGGGGCTGAACACCTGCTTCTCCCACACTCCCCCAGTGCCTGGCCAAGCCTGGGTGTGAGGCCAGGTCTGGATTCCAGCAGGCCCAGGAGGTGTTGCCTGTCATCTCTGCACACCTAATGGTTCTCTTGCCTGGTCCTGGCCACAGGGGCCTGATGCCATAGATGGCACAGACCATCAGAGGTGACAAAGGAGACTGGGTGTGGTGGCTCACTGCTGTATTTCCAGCACTTTGGGATGCTGAGGCGGACAGATTGCTTGAACTCAGGAGTTTGAGACCAGCCTGAGTAACATGGCAAAAACCCATCTCTATAAAAAATACAAAAGTCAATCAATCAATCGATCAATAAATAAAAGTTGTTGGGCATGGTGGCGCATGCCTCTAGTCCCAACTACTTGGTAAGCTGAGGCAGGGGGATTGTTTGAGTCCAGGGAGGTTGAGGCTGCAGTGAGCCCTGATGGCACCACTATAGTCCCCACTGGGTGACAGAGTGAGACCCTGTCTCGAAAACAACAACGACAATGACAACAACAAGTAACAAAGGAACATTGAGACTCTCTACTGGGAATGTGGAGTCCACTGCCCCCTGTTCCCCAAGCCCGGGCCGGTAGAAATCCACTTGTGCTCTCTGGTTGCCAAGAGCCCCTTCGGCAGACAGGGGACCTGCACCGGACCCCTGGTCTCTGCATCTGTGTGTAGAGGGTAGGTTGTAGGGTGGGGTGAGGAGGGGTTGGCAAAAGTGCCACCTTGGGGAGGACTTCTGGTGACCTGTGGGCCGCTTTCCCTCTTGTGTCTTTGCAGAGCTTGTCAGGAAGATTGGAGGTGCCAAGTAGCAGAGAAAGCATCCCCCAGCTCTGACGGGCAGACAGCACATGTCTAAGGCCCACAAGTCTTGGCCCCACCGGAGAAGAAATCAGTTTTCTTCCCAACGCTCCCTGAAAAAAGAAATGAATTTCTTCCAGCAACAGCCACCGCCATTCGGCACAGTGCCACCACAAATGACGTTTCCCCCAAACTGGCAGGGGGTAGAGAAGGACCCTGCTTTCCTCACCAAGGACTTCAACTTGCTCACTTTGAACAATCAGCCACTACCAGGAAACACGAGCCAACCAAGGGCAAAGGTAAGCCCGGTGGAGGGACGTTTGGAAAGGGTGCATTCTGGCTGCTGGTGCAGAGGGCTGTCATGTAAGCCCACCACGATAATAGAACCAGCCAGTCTGCTCCTCCAGCACAGCTGGTGTCTCCAGCTCTCCTGGTCATGTCCATCAAGTACCAGGAATGTACACAGACTCTCCTGCAGCAATGGGCTGCTGTGACGTGGGTCTGGGGGCTTCTGTGTGGGGGGGACCCCTTCCTGGAGCTTTTCTTCCAGCTTCCCCTGCAGCCGTCACATTGCCACCCTACCCACTTGCCACCCTTCCCAGCTCTGCAGTGCCCTGGTCCAGAACCTCTTCTTCCTCTGACTGGAGCCTCTGTCTCTTGGAACGTCTTCCTGGCTCAGGGTTCCCAGCCCTTTCCCGGCAGGCACACCCTGCACACCTGCAGCCAAATCCTCCCAGCATCTGCCCCAGTGAGGCCTCAATAGGAACAGAACAGAAGGGCCCCTGCATGCAGCGGCACCCCTCCATCCACCTTCTCACCTCCTGTCTGCAACTCCACCTAACATCACAGCTGCACAAACTCTGCCACACATCCCCATGACACCAGGGACCCTACCAGGGATCAAGGCAGTGGCATCTGTTCTGCCTTCTCCAGGGGCCCGAGAACAACCTGCACAACCAGTACGAGCAGAAGGTGCGCCCCTACATTGACCTCATTGACTCCCTGCGGGCTCTGGGTGTGGAGCAGGACCTGGCCCTGCCAGCCATCGCCGTCATTGGGGACCAGAGCTCGGGCAAGAGCTCCGTGCTGGAGGCATTGTCAGGAGTTGCCCTTCCCAGAGGCAGCGGTAAGTTCCAATGCACCACCTTCCCTCCGCAGCAAGCAGCGCCGCCTGTAAGCCACAAAGCTTCCCCAGGCACCAAGAGGTTTCAGAGACAGGCTGCTGGGAGACACAGCCTCTGGAAGAGACATGCCTCTGGGAGAGACAGGAAACTGGGAGAGACAGGCCGCTAGGAGAGACAGGAAACTGGGAGAGACAGGCCACTGGGAGGGCCCTAGGAGGGCAGCCTCTCAGGCTTGGTGGCAGGGGGCCGGATTCCCCATACATGTTTAAATAGCTCTCACTGCCTGTGTGTCAATTAGGTCCAGGGACCTTGCCACTTCTTCCTACTGGTCTTTGTAGGAATGTAGAAACATTTCTTTGATAGGGTTAAATTGATGCTTTGGGTGACAGGTGAAGTCTTCTTAAAGAATTTTCTCAATGTTTTGAAAATCTATTATTTAGGATCGTGATCTAAGACACCTTTTCCTTGGACAAAAATTTTTAAATCTGTGTACAGTGAAGAAGCTGTTGTACATTTATATAATTTAATAAAATAATTATAAAGGATAATTATAAAGGCACTACCCTCAGAGTGGGTACTGGAGAGTGTTTAGAAAGGAGTTTTTACAATGGGATAAGCAGGGCGTGGGGAAGCCAGCAAGAAGGGGGTGGGACAGGAAGGGGAGCAGCTTCCAGAACCCGAGAAGGAGCAGTGTGCAGGGGCCCTGGCAGGTGCGGCGGCAGCACAGAGCACCCAGCTCCTTCTCCTCCCTGGCTCCGCTCTCCTGCCGCTGCTGCTTACTTCTTCACCCAACCAGAACCCTGGGGCAGGCGGAGGCATCTGCCGGTTTCTCCAGGGCTGCCCAGAGCAAGGTGGGGCTGCTGGAGGGCTGCCCGGATCCTCCACACCCCTCTGCAGCAACCTCAAAGCCGCAGTGAGCCTGGGAGAGTGCCCCTCCCCTGGCCTCCCTGCTGCCACCTGCAGCCTGGTCCTTTACCCAGCGTGTCCCATAAGATGCCCATCAGCCTGGGCACAAGGCAGGAGAGAGTAAGGGTGTGGGACGGCCAGTCCTCCTCCGTGCTCTTGGTTCAGCATTTGGGGCAGCGAGACTCCAGAGTGGAGAGTCTGAATGCCAGACGGCAAGCATAGGCCCCTGGGCGAGTCCCCTACTTGGAAGATGGGACAATACCTCCCTATAGGCACGGGACAAAGGACACGGGTTCTCAGGGCTTCACAGCAGGAGCGTGAGGGCCCCCACCCCAAGGAACTCAGCACCGCTCCCACCTTTCCTGGCTTCAGCGGCATCGGAGGATCCTGCCTCAAAGGGCACTGTCAGGATTCCCCTTGCCCCTCCTTCGGGATGTCCGGCTTCTCCTCCAGGCTCTCACCACCTTCTTCCCACTCCTTGAGAAGGGTTCCATGGCTCCTGGATGGGTCTCACTGCTCCACATTCCTGCTGTCCCCCACCCCCCACCCTAACCAGGGCTGCCCACTGGGACAATTACAGAGCCTGGGGCAGACACCCGACATGCTGACTCCAGTTGCAGGAAGACGGAGAGCCTGGACATGTGCCAGAGCCCCAGCGTTCGCCTCCATCACTTCCAGGCAGTGTGGTGGGGGCTGCAGCTGTGGTGGGGACTGTGGCTACAGCCGTTTGCTCATGTCCATCAGAGCTCAGGGTGCTTAGTCTGGTAGCGAACACTTCCCAAGGACAGTAGCACCTCCCGGGGACCTGTGCCCCTTTGCACCTGCTCAATCCGGAACCCCTCACCTACTACCAGGCCCCAGGGAGAGTCAGAAAGCTCAGACGAGGACTTTGAGGACAGCAGGGCAGGTCCTGGGAGCAAAGGGCCCAGCGCCACTTCTTTTAAAGGAAACTGAGGATGTTTGGGGAATCTCTCGCTCAGGAATCGTAACCAGGTGTCCGCTGGTGCTAAAATTGAAAAAGCAGCCCTACAAGGCGTGGGCCGGAAGGATCAGCTACCAGAACACCGAGATAGAGCTGCAGGACCCTGGCCAGGTGGAGAAGGAGATACACAAAGGTGGGCCCACGTCATTCCAAGGTTCAGATCTGACAGCTGCTCCTCTCACTTCCTCGATTCCTTCTCTTCCTCAAATCACCCCCGCAGTGACCACTTACCTCCTAGCTCCATGTGCTCCCACATGGGGCTGCCCCCATTGCTGTCACCTCCACCATCCCTCCAGGTCCTTGTCCAGGTCCCCGCTCATCGAGCCATCCCATGCTGAGGACCCTCTGGTGGCTTCCCTTAGCAGCCTGCAGCCCACGTGGCTGACCTTGCCCGTCCTCTCCTTCCCCAGCCCAGGCTTTCTCCACTCCACAGGATACTCGCCCTCTCTTCCTTCCAGGCTTCTCCTCTTCACCTGCCCAATCCCTACTCGCTCTTTGGCTCTCAGGTCACCTGCGCCCCCTTTGGAAGTGCCGCTGCAGGACCCCTGGTCCCACCCCAGCTGTCACAACCGTGGCTTGTCTTCCTGAAGCTCAGCTCTAACCCTGGCCAGCCACCTTGTGGCCACCTTTCCTCCCAGCACCCCCTCCAAACGCAGACCCCGCTCACCCAGCTGTGGGACAAGTTTCCCAATGCTTGTTCTTGGCCATGGCTGATCAAAAAAATGCTCAGTTGCTCCTGCAGTCCACAGCCTTGTACCCCGATGGGCCCTGGTGGTTATGTCCCTTGGAGCGCACAGCCCTGCCTGCCCCAGGCACTGGAGCCTCTCACTCTCCCTAAAGGCTTCTCCCCTATCCTACTTGCACGGCCCATCCTGGACTCAGCCAGGATAGATGGAAAAACAACCCTGAATGTACTAAGACTCCCTGCAGTGAGGAATTAAGTCCAAGGAAGGCCTTTTGCACTACTGGATAGCAAACTCAGTGCCTGAGCGGGAGCCCTTTAGATGACCCCATGGGCTCAGCCCTTTCCCAGAGAACCCCTGTCTGCCTGGATCAAATGACTTTCTGGAGGGCTCCCTTCCCAAATAGAGAAGTCTTCACCCCAATTTCACCCATAGCCCAGAACGTCATGGCTGGGAATGGCCTGGGCATCAGCCATGAGCTCATCAGCCTGGAGATCACCTCCCCTGAGGTTCCAGACCTGACCATCATTGACCTTCCCGGCATCGCCAGGGTGGCTGTGGGCAACCAGCCCCGGGACATCGGACTGCAGGTGAGCCCTTCTGGAATTTGGGATTGAGCTCAGCTGAAGTGGGGGAAGGGTCAGAGGTCTCCAGGGTCCTGGTGCACCTTCTGGAGCCTTTACACTGAGGGATGAGGATGGAGTCTCAGGTAAGACCCGCCTAGGTGGGGGCCTCATGCCCAGGTTCTGACTCAGGCTTGACAAGTCACAGAAAAAAGAGAGGTGGACTCTGGGGGACTGGCAGGCATATGGGACAGTGCACACCCTGCCCGGTCATTCAGGACTGTGAGCCCAGTGTGACCAGCTGTGCTGATAGTCAAAAGAGGGCAGAAATTTGGATTTTTACATGAAATCTGTCCATTTTGCCAATATTTTAAAAAATGAATGTCACGTAAGTCAGAACGTGGACTGTGGTCCTGGTCGGGGCAGGAGAGGTACAGGGGAGAGGGAAGGCGACCAGGCAACAAGGACACATGTCAGCCAACAGCAGGGCTGTGGCTTCTCTGCCAACAACCTACCCATCTAAACATAAGGCCAGGCACGGTGACACACGCCTGTAATCCCAACACTTTGGGAGGCCAAGGCAGGAGGATCACTTGAGGCCAGAAGTTCTAGACCAGCCTGGGCAACATAGTAAGAGCCTGTCTCTGCAAAATATAAACACAATTACCCAGGTGTGGTGGTGCATGCCTGGGGTTCCAGCTACTTGGGAGGCTGAGGTGCTAGGATCACCCGAGCCCAGGAAGTCAAGGCTGCAGTGAGCCATGGTTGTGCCACTGTACTCCAGCCTCAGTGACAGAGAAAGACTCTATCTCAAAAATAAATAAATAAATAAATAAATAAACCTGAGGTTGCCTGAAAACATAGTCCTGGCTCAAGTACCTGAACCAAATGTGGTCCAGGAAGACTTGTGCACACCCTGTTTGGGTTAGGCCAGTCCCTAGACCAGCCCTGTCATGCTTTGGCAAGCCAGCTCATGTGAAAATGAAGGAGACAGAGTGGACGCCAGGGCAGGAGAAGGCTGGGGAGATGAGGCCCTCCTCTACTAGAACTGAGGCCACTTTCCTGGCTTCTTCCATTTTGTGGGAGACACTGGTAGTGTTGAGAACCCAACCACAACCAAATTAAGGGGTGGCAGCCCCAAGAGCCTCCTGGGTGGAGTCTTCACTAGCACTGCTGTTTGGGGCAAAATCTTGGTTAATGATCTTCCTCAACATCCAAATCACCATTCTCTGTCTCTCTAAGAGCAGGGAAATTAGCTCATATCCCTTGCTGAGTTAAGTGATGAATTCCCTATTTCTTAGCCCTCCTAGGAGGGTGGCTGATTCATCCATCAAGTTATGGGAATTCCTAGAAACTGCAAAAGATCCTTGGGTGGTGATATGGTTTGCCTCTGTGTCCCCCCCCAAATCTCATCTCAAATTGTAATCCCCACGAGTCAAGGGAGGGACCAGGTGGGAGGTGATAGGATCATGGGGGCATTTTCCCCCATGCCATTCTTGTGACTGAGGGAGTTCTCATGAGAGCTGATGGCTTTAAAGTGTGGCATTTCCTTGTTCTCGCACACATTCCCTCCTGCCACCTTGTGAAGAAGGTGCCTGCTCCCCTTTTGCCCTCCCCCATGATTGTAAGTTTCCTGAGGCCTCCTAGCTGTGCTTCCTGTTAAGCCTGTGGAACTGCGAGTCAGTTAAACCTCCTTCCTTTATAATTACTTAGTCTCAGGTATTGTTCTTTATAGCAGTGTGAGAATGGACTAATACAGGTGGGGTCAGGACACACAGCTTCTTCCTGCCACTCCGTCCTCTGCTCTCCTCTATGGAGGATACACGTGATTTGGTCTGAGACAGTTTGATCTCAAACAATTTCATCAAAAGCAAGTTGGTTGAGATGGCAAAATTTTTCCATTTTTCTAAACATTGGGGGAAAAATGTGTGCAGTGTCTCTAAGCTGTTCATTTATGTTTCAGATTTCTAAAAGGCTTTGTTTCTCTACATTCTTTTACTTCTAATTATCAGTTCATAATTACAGCCATGTGCCCTATGGGACTGGTTAGTCCCTAACAGTAAGTTATGATGCACGTCGTATCGGTTACCAAGCCTTGACCTGGTGACCAAAAAGAATTCTATCTGAAAAGGTGGCAGTATATGAAAACACTGCCAAGTGAACAAGAGAAGTGTTTTATAAAAATTAATTAGGTCCCAGCTACTTGAGAGGCTGAGGCTTGAACCTGGGAGGCAGAGGTTGCAGTAAGCCGAGATCATGCCACTGGACTCTAGCCTGGGCCAGAGAGTCTCTGTCTCAAAAAAAAAAAAAAAATTTAAAAAACTAATTAGGAATAAAATGTCCTATCTTAAGTTTGTTTCTTTAATTCTTGCTTAAATCATTACAAAGGGAAGGGATTTTGTTATTGAAAATGTCAAGATAGAACAGGAGGAATAAATGTTATTTTATGCCCCATCCCTGTTAACTCCCTGTTATAATGGAGTATATAAACCTGTAAGTGGCGTTCTGTGAGTTTGAGTGTGAGTGTGTGTATGTGTGTGTCTCCTTCCCTATCTCACTGTGTTATCATCCATGTGTTTACTGGAATAGCACTTCTAATTTCTTTCAAGAATTTTTCCTTTGTACTCAACACTTAGCTAATGGGTTGGCACAAGAGGCTTAGCTTTTCGCCTTAACATGCCTTCCTCACTAAACTTCATCATTTCTAGCTTTTGATTTAAAGTAAGAGTCATGCAACTTTTCCTTTTAGTTGAAGGAAAGCCACTGATGGTTTCGCTGTATCCCCACCCAAATCTCATCTTGAATTGTAGCTCCCATAACCCCACGTGTCGTGGGAGGGACCTGGTGGGAGGTAATTGAATCATGGGGGCAGGTCTTTCCCGTACTGTTCTCGTACTAATGAATACGTCTCATGACATCTAATGGTTTTGTGAAGGGCACACGCTCTCTTGCCTGCTGCTGTGTAAGATGTGCCTTTGCTCCTCCCTTCCATCATGCTTCTGAGGCCTCCCCAGTCATGTGGAACCATGAGTTCATTCGACCTCTTTTTCTGTATAAATTTCGCTGTCTCTGATATGACTTTATGAGCAGTGTGAGAACAGACTAATGCAGCCACTCTACTTAGAGGCCACTATAGAGCTATCAATTGGCCTAATTTCAATATTGTGGTGCCTCAGGGAATAGAGAGAGGGAGAGAGATTGGGGAGCCGTCATAACACAGGCAACATTTATTAAGTTCTCTACCTTATATGGTCTGGTCCATAGCACCCCAAAACAATTATAATAAAAACATCCAAAATCGATGATCACACATCACCATAACAGATAGAATAATAATGAAAAAGTTGGAAATAGCACAAAAATTACCAGACACAGAGGCAGAAAGTGAATATATGCTATTGAGAAAAGTGGCACCAATAGGCTCGGTCAACTCCCACAAACCTTTGATTTGTTAAAAAAAAAAAAAAGGCTGGTCACAGTGGCTCACTGTGCCTGTAATCCCAGCACTTTGAGAGGCCGAGGCACATAGATCACCTGAGGTCGGGAGTTTGTGCCTGTAATCCCAGGAGGCTGCGGTAGGAGAATTACTCGAACCTGGGAGGCAGAGCTTGCAGTGAGCTGAGATCACACCACTGCAATACAGCCTGGGCGACAGAGTGAGACTCCATCTCAAAAATAAATAAATAAATAAATAAACAAATAAATAAAATCAGCAAAGCACAAGAAAAGAAGGTTTGCCCGTGCACAGTCCCTCTACATCTGTGCCTTCACGAAAGAAAAAAAATTGTTTCCTTAGAGCAAATTGCATGAGAGAACAGGGTCACAGGAGTTTAGAGGGAGCTATGAAAATTGTCATTGTGGCTGTGAGAGGCTGGGAGTGTGAAGGAGTAGGGGGTAAGAACTGTTAATGGCAGAGGGAGAATTTGGATCAAGACCAGCCTGGAAATCCATCCCTAAACATCTCCTTCTCCACCACCTTCCCACCCTCCTTGGCCCCCTCTAGTCTGTCTTAGACCTCTCTCCTGCAGATCGGGGCCTCCAGGTCCCACAAACTCCATGAAGCCCCGGGGCCCTGCCCTACCCAACCTGGCTGAGGCCTCCAGGTGGCCTGTCTGAGCACCAGGAAGCCACTGTTGGGAATTCCTCGATTCTTTGACATCGTCCTCCATGTTCCTGGGCTTGTGAAGGAACACCCTCCTCCACGTTCCTGGAACTTCAGACCTTACTTGGCTCAGGAGTCTTAACTCCTCAGGATGTCCAGGGGTGTCAGAAGGAGAGAATACAGTCACGGGTTCTTAGTTTCTGTTTCTGGTTGGGCCAGTAAAGCCCCTTCCTCATCCCTCTTTGCCACGTATTACTAAAGACAGAAACCAAAAACTATGGCTTCAGGCTGTTAAAAACCTAAAACAAAACAGAACAACAACAACAACAACAAAATAAGGCAGGTTGGACAAGCTTAGTCATATAGTCAAACCTTCCTGCACACAATCATGGGCCTTTCTGGAGTCCCACCACCCTTTCCCATCATATTGTTGTGTCTCTTCTCAGATTCTTCATCGTCTTTGATTTCCAGAGGCACTGCCAAGGTCAGACTGCTGGTCATGTGTGCCCTGTCTTCCTCCCCTCCCCGTCTTCCTGAGAACTCATGGAAATCTTAGCTCCTCCAGCAAGAACACATGTGTCTTTCATTTGAAAGATTCATGCCTCTCTTCTGTGTGAAAGCTGATTAATGCTCATAAGGAAGGGGGCGGGTTCTATTCTTGGCCTGATTTGTCTCCCTAGACTCTCCCTGTGAAAGGTCTTTCTGTACTCATGGCCTTATCGTAGAGCTCCACTTTCCCGGCAACAAGCGCTTGGCAGTGTTCACCCACCAAATGTGTTAGTTTTCAAACTCAATTGATCACTCCCTCCTTCTTGAAAGTCTTCTTCTCTGGCATCTGGGCACATTGACCCTGGTTCTTTCCCTCCCTCCTGTTGGTCTCTCCTTAAGTGAATTCTTCCTCACTTCCCTGACCTCTAAATGGTGCAATGCCCTAGAGATCCCTTCTTCCCATTGAAAACTCTCCCTGCTATGTTCCTGGGCTACAGTCCAGTCTCATGACTGTAAATACCACTTCAGCGATTCCTAAATCATTATTTCAAGCCCAGCTCTCTCCCCTGAAATCCAGGCTCCTATCTCCAGCTGCTGATTCACCATCACCCTTTGAGCATCTAATCAGAAACTCAGTAGGTCCAAGCAACACCCAATCTTCCCCCCGACATCTGCCTGCCCCATAGACATCCCCATCTCCGACAGTGGCACCTCCATCCTCACAGTGGCTCAGGCCACGACCACTGGGGTCAGCCTCCCTTCTCTCCTCCTCTCACGCGACACATCCAGTCCAAAGCCTACTGGCTCTGCTTCAAATAACACGCCCAGGCCCACGTCTCCTCCCACTTCCACCAGCACCCTCACCCAAGCTGCTGCCATCTCAGACCTGGGTTATTGCCTCTGCTGGCCTCCTGCTGGGTTTCTCTGCCTCTGCCCTTCTGGGCAGCACCCTTCCCAAGAGTGTTCCCCACATAGCTCTTGTGTTTTAAGGCTCAAGTCCGATGCTGTCACTCCTTAAAGTTCCCCAGCGGCTCCTATGTCAATCAGTGTAAAAGTTCCAAGGTCCCATGGGATCCAACCCCCCTACTTCATGGACCACATTTCCTGTCACTGCACCATGGCCCCTCGCTCCACCCCACCACATCTGGGTTCTGCGGCCCTTGGTCCCTCCGGCCCACTTTTGCCCGGACTCTTGCGTGTGCACACACGCTTCCCACTGCCCAGGGCTCTGTGTGCCTGGCTCTCTGAAGAGGGCATCCCTCATTCCTCCCAGGTTTCTGCTGCAGGGCTGCCCTACCAGGGGTGCCTGGCCCTTTCCGTTCCACTTGCCCTCCCTGATATGTCTCCATTGTGTTTATGGCTTGTCTCACCTCCTGGGCTGTAAGGCTCTGGGGGCATATGCTCAATGCAGGGGGTCTTCGGGAAAGAAGATACGCCAGCCATGGGCTTTGAAGGACAAGTGGGAGATCATCAGAGACCAGGGCAGGGCCGCTGGGGCAGGCGTTCCCAGGACGGGGTTCGGCCCAGCAAAGCCCAGAGTCACGCTGTGGGACGGTGTTGCCTTTGCGCCATCATGCCTGTCTGCCTGGCCGTGTGGCTGGGTTACCAGAAGTGAGACATGTGCTCTTTTTTTGTGTGATTCTTTGGCATCAGATCAAGGCTCTCATCAAGAGATACATCCAGAGGCAGCAGACGATCAACTTGGTGGTGGTTCCCTGTAACGTGGACATTGCCACCACGGAGGCACTGAGCATGGCTCACGAGGTGGACCCGGAAGGGGACAGGACCATCGGTAAGAGAAAAGAACCAAGCGGCCGGGCGCGGTGGCTCAAGCCTGTAATTCCAGCACTCTGGGAGGCCGAGGTGGGTGGATCATGAGGTCAGGAGATCGAGACCATCCTGGCTAACATGGTGAAACCCGGTCTCTACTAAAAATACAAGAAAAATTAGCCAGGCGTGGTGGCGAGCACCTGTAGTCCCAGCTACTCGGGAGGCTGAGGCAGAGAATGGCGTGAACCCGGGAGGCGGAGCTTGCAGTGAGCCAAGATCGCGCCACTGCACTCCAGCCTGGGTGACAGAGCAAGACTCTATCTCAAAAAAAAAAAAAAAGAACCAAGTTTCCAGGGCATGGATGGGAAGGGAGGGAGGGTTGCTGCATGTCTTTGGAAGATCCTGGAACGTATCATATGCCGTGTGTCCTGTGCTGAATACAAGTGCTACTGTGCTTGTTCCTTAGGAATGGCTTATTGAGGGCTGAAGTAGGTAATATCATCTACTCAGTAGATGGACCTGAGCATGTCAACAAAGTTAACGTTGAAGAAAAGAAAGAAAAGAAAAAAAGTTTAAAAAAAAAAGGATCTATTTGAATATTAACATCTCCAAGGAAACTTAGTACTACTTTTTAATAGTCAGTTTTCTGGTCCTCTCATTGCCACAAACTCAGATAATCAATAGTTATCAATAAATATTAGCTATTATTATTATTTTGAGACAGAGTGTCACTCTGCCCCCCAGGCTGGAGTGCAGTGACATGATCTAGGTTCACTGTAACCTCTGCCTCCCGGGTTCGATTCTCCTGCCTCAGCCTCCCAAGTAGCTGGGACTACACGCACATGCCATCACGCCTGGCTAATTTTTGTATTTTTAGTAGAGATGGAGTTTCACTGTCTTGGCCAGGCAGGTGTCAAATTCCCAATCTCAGGTGATCCACCTGCCTCAGCCTCCCAAAGTGCTGGGATTACAGGTGTGAAACACAGCCCCCAGCCAGCTATTGTGATTATAAATTCAGTCAATCACTATAGTCATGGGATATACATGATCTGCTCTTAGTATAGCCCAAAACAATATTGTGAAATAAATGC
Source organism: Macaca thibetana thibetana (assembly GCF_024542745.1). Taxonomy (NCBI): domain Eukaryota; kingdom Metazoa; phylum Chordata; class Mammalia; order Primates; family Cercopithecidae; genus Macaca; species Macaca thibetana. Next base: position 155,643,098 of record NC_065580.1, on the reverse strand, counting down.
ACATTTTTTTTTTTTTTTTTTTTTTCAACTTGGGGTATTTTATTTTATTGTTAACTTTTGTTTTAGGTTCAGGGGTACATGTGCAGGATGTGCAGGTTTGTTACACAGGGAAACTTGTGTCATGGGGGTTTGTTGTACAGATGATTTCATCACCCAGGTATTAAGCCTAGTACCCATTAGTTATTTTTCCTGATCCTCTCCCTCCTCCACCTTCTGACAGGCCCTAGTGTCTGTTGCTCCCCTCTACGTGTTCATGTGTTCTCATCATTTAGCTCCCACTTATAAGTGAGAATTTGTGGCATTTGGTTTTCTGTTCCTGGGTTAGTTTACTAAGGATAATGGCCTCCAGCTCCATCCCACAGAAATGCAAATTTTCTATGCATTCTAGCTCAAGTATAGAAATAGAGAAAAGTGTGCTAGGCTTAAAAGAGAAAGAGACTCATGTTCATAGCAGCATTATTCACAATAGCCCAAAGGTGGGAGCAACCCAAGTGTTTACAGATGGATGGATGGATCAATAAAGCGTGGCATACATGTAAAACAGTATTATTTAGCCTTAAAAAGGAGGGAAATTCTGAAACACACAACAACATGAGTGAACTTCAAGGACATTATGCTAAGTGAAATTCCACCCAGAAAAGAACAAACACTGGATGATTCTACCTTATTTGAGGTCCCTAGAATAGTTGGACTCATACAGACAAAGTAGCATGGTGGTTGCCCAAGACCGGAGGGAGGGGAAGTGGGAAATTGTTGTTTAATGGGTGAAGAGCTTCAGTTTGGGAAGATGGAAAAGTTCTGGAGATGGACGGTGGTGATGGTTACACAACAATGTAAATGTACTTAATTATACCTAACTATAAACTGGCTAAAATAGGAAAATTCACTTTATGTAGATTTTATTACCATTTTTTAAAGAACTTATTTTTTTAAAAAAACAAGGTAGCTAAAGACAGAGTGGGGGGAACATCCTATTTTTATTAGTTGAATTATTCCCTTGCAGACTTGAGTTACGTGTATTTTACATTTCTTTTAGAAAGGAAATTGAGGCCGGGAGCGGTGGCTCATGTCTGTAATCCCAGCACTTTGGGGGGCCAAGGCGGTCGGATCAACTGAGGTCAGGAGTTCGAGACCACCCTGGCCAACACAGTGAAACCCCGTCTCTACTAAAAATACAAAAAATTAGCCGGTCGTGGTGGCACATGCCTGTAATCCCAGCTACTCGGGAGGCTGAGGCACGAGAATCACTTGAACCTGAGAGATGGAGGTTGCAGTGAGCCAAGATCATGCCACTGCACTCCAGCCTGGTGAAAGAGTGAGACTCTGTCTCAAAAAAAAAAAAAAAAAAAAAAAAAAAAAAAAAAAAAAAAAGAAAAGAAAAGAAAAGAAAGAAAATTGAATGACTATCTACACAATACTCCCAAAGGATGAGAATAGAGCAAATTTGATGTGGCTTAGAGAATATCAAGTTTCAAAAACAACAGTGGGTCAATATTTTCAGGCCCTCACTAAGCTGGTTCCCCACCCATCCATTGCTAAATGGATGCTGTCTACTCCCTCGGCTTCAGCTGAGCTCCTGTCCCCTCTTGAGACAGAGACTGCTCCTGTCGAGGTCACCCACACCCTCTGCACTGAGGAGCACATGGTCACATCTCTGTCCTCGCCTTTCCTTTCTCAGCAGCAGTCACCCCAGTTGCCCACTCCCTCCTTCCTGAACCTCCCTCCTTCCTTCACCATTCTCTCTCTCAGGTCGCTTCCATCACTGGCCAGCTGGAAGTCACATTCTCAGACTCCTTGTTTTCATGTCTCTTCAATTCTCAGGCCTCTAAATATGGAAAACTTGGTTCTGGGCTCTCCTTCTATCAACACATCGTCACATTCAGTGATCTTATCTGGCTGTGGTTTGTAATTCCATCTACATGCCAGTGACTCCCAAATCTGTATCTGTAACCTTGACCTTGCTTAACTGGACAACTCCATTTGGCTGTCTGGTCGATGTCTCCAGTTAAACATGACCAAAACAGAACTCTTGGTTTCATACTCCATCCTGATTCTCCTCCTCCCCAAGGCTTCCCCACCTCATTCACAGAACCCATCCACCCACCCAGTTCTAAAGCCAAATCAAAGAGTCCCATTTGAGTCCTCCCTCCCCTTGCCTCCAAGTCCAATGTATCTGAAGTCCTGGTGACTCTGCCTCCAAAATGGGTGCCAAATCCATCCACTCCTCTCCATCTCCACTGTCACTGCCTAGACCAAGCCACCATGGTCTCCTGCCTGTACTGCTCAAACATTCTCCTGCTGTTCTAGCACTCACCTTGCCCATGGCAGTGCCCTCTCCACTGGCTTTCAAACATGTCAATCAAGTCATGCCCTTCCCTGTTTACATTCTCTCCTGCTGCTGTTTCACATGCATATAAACCCCAGACTCCTTTATTTAGAAAGCAGAGCCCCATGTGACCTGGTCCTGCCTGCCTCTGTCATGACGCTCTGCCTTGCTCATGACGCTTCAATATGGCTCTGCCATCCCTGCTCCCTCTCACCCAGGGTCTGGAGTGCTCCTTCTCCATCCCCACTAGGCTGACTCCTTCCTTCATTCAGATCTCAGTCCAAATGTTGCCTTCTGAGAGAGGCCCTCCCTGTCCACCCAACCGGAGACTACACCACATATCTCTGCCCACAGTCATTTGCCAGCACATCACTTTATGTTAACTCTCTGTGTGGCCCTGATCAATATCCACTCTTCTTTATTTCTTGTATATTACTAGATTAATTTATCTGGAGAGAGAGGTTCAGGAATAGTAGACCAGATAGCCAGACTTATCCACAAATTAAAACGAAGGACAAAATAGCAGGAAATAAGGCTGGGCACGGTGGCTCATGCCTGTAATCCCAACATTTTGGGAGGCTGAAGTGGGTGGATCATGAGGTCAGGAGTTTGAGACCAGCCTGGCCAACATGGTGAAACCTCATCTCTACTAAAAATACAAAAATTAGCTGGGCGTGGTGGCATACGCCTGTGGTCCCAGCTACTCAGGAGGCTGAGGCAGGGGAATCGCTTGAACTGGGGAGGTGGAGGTTGAAGCAAGCCACTGCACTCCAGCCTGGGTGACAGAGCAAGACTCTGTCAGAAAGAAAGAAAGAAGGAAATAAAGAAAGACAGGAAGGAAGGAAGGAAGGAAGGAAGAAAGGAAGGGCTTTTCAACACACACAAACAAGAAATGCAGTGGCTATTTGACACTCAAGCAACATAAACAAAAAAAAAAGCACTTGGAATTCAAAGTTTTCTATCCAGTGCAAGCAGGAAGGAGTGGGGACAGAGGAGGGGGAGAGGAAAGTGGGGAGGAGGAGATCAGAGAAGGTACCCACAAGAGGGAGCTGAGTGAGTCGGTTCAGGAGACACTAGAAAGGGACTCCCCTCATTAGGGAATGAGGCGTTCTTGGAAACATGGTGCGTGGAGCCAGTTCATGCTAACCATGCATGCTGCCTTAGTGCTGGGCACCCAGTAGGCATCCAAGAACTATTTGTTAAGTCAACTATCCAGGACGAATGAACTGAGTGAGAGGGTGAGATACTGAACCAAAAGAAATGCAAAGAAGAGGGGTGATGAGGGAATGAGGAGGGAGTGAGGCACTGGAGGATCAAGACTACAGAAGACCTTGCTGGCCAAAAAAGGAGTCCATAGCCCAGTAGGAGTCAAATCTATTTGAGGGGATCAATGACCTTTCCATTTCCCTTCTTTAACCATCTCACAGGGATCCTGACCAAACCAGATCTAATGGACAGGGGCACTGAGAAAAGCATCATTAATGTGGTACGGAACCTCACATACCCCCTCAAGAAGGGCTACATGATCGTGAAGTGCCGGGGCCAGCAGGAGATCATCAACAGACTGAGTTTGGCAGAGGCAACCAAGAAAGAGATTACATTCTTTCAAACACATCCATGTTTCAGGTGAGACTCTTCAGGAAAGTCCTGGAATTAGACTCCATGAAAAGCCAGCCCATCTGCCAGAGTTGGCCCGGATGATGACCAAAGTATATGCACAAATTACACAAGGTAGTATAACCTAGCCTCACCTTATTTTGGTGTTAAATTTCTTGGCTTATTTAGACACATCATTGGTTTTTTTAGATTCTAATGATGGTGCTGATTAAAAACTGGAATGTGTCATGAAGTAAAGCATAGAACACTTTGGTTTTCCAAAATGTTTTCACTTGCTTTCTGATTTGAGTCCTTTTATTAAGAGATACATAAGGCAGGTGAAGTTTCCCCCATGTTCATAGATAAGAATAATGAGGTCAAACAGTGAATGGGAGCAGGACTGAACACAGAGCTCCTAACTTCCAGAACCCGTGTTTACCACTGTAAGTGGCACACAGGAAAACCTGCTCTATGGAACTCTCCACGTTGTTAGAGCCTCCAGTGCCCACAGTCATTCGCCAGCACATCACTTGTTTTTATTACATAGAAATTTAATAATAACTGGTTTTATTAAATAGAAATCATCCTATAGAGACTCTGTAGTTTGTAGGACACTGGGATTTTCCCCATTGAATGGAGCTCTTTTCTCCTTCATTCTGGAACTTGTTATTCCTGAATGATCCAGCAGCACACAGGTCATTCCTGCTTGAAGGAGAACTAATGGGAAAACAGTGAATTTGGGCGGAGCAGGTCTGCTGCTTGCTAACTATGTGATCTTACAATATGGGCCACCTTCTCTGAATTTTGTCTTTTCCATCTTCTCCAAGATGTGGTTAGGATTAAATAACACGACATACACAAAGGTCTTGAGCGCCAGCAGCCAGCACTCAGTAAATACCACCCGGTTCCTTCTTTCTTCCTCTCTGCTCCTGCTCTGAGTGGATTAAACATGCTGTTTTCAATAGCACTAGAGGACATGAGGAGAAGTAAACTCTCCTCCTCGAGCTGGGAGATTTCAAAATAATCAGGCCCACGGTTCTCCATGCTGAGTGAGCAGCAGACTCTCTGGAGAGTTCCTTAAAACAGCGCTAGCTCTGCCCTGCCCTGAGGTCTGGGGAGGGGCCCAAGACTTTTGCTTCTAACAGGTTCCTCCTGGTTGAGGCTAATGTTGCCAGTTCAGGGACCTCCCTTTGTGAACCGCTTCTCAAGGTCTTTGGGAAATCTGAAATCCTTGCATTGAGAGCCGGCCCTTGCAGTGAGAGGCACTGGCAGTGCTAGGGAATAATCCTGTGTGCTTCATCCTAAATTCCTGCTATTGGCAAACACGCTGCAGCCACGCTGCCTGCTGTGTGGCTGCAGCAAGCAAATGCAGCAAGCTGCCTAACCTTTCTGTGTCTCAGCCTTTCTTGCTCTAAAGTGGGTTGTTAAATGACTAAATGTGTTAATATTTATAAAGCCCTTAGATTGGTGCCCGGCACTTAGTAAGCACCGTACTTTGGTGATGAGAAATAAAATACTAATCCGGGCAACTCAGTTAATCTCCATGAGGCTGGTTTGTTTTCCTGTAGCTAAGACGACCTACCTCATGAGTTTGTGGGGATGATAGAAAGGGAGAAGGGAAGGAGGCTTCCTGGCCCACACTTGCTTGGGTACAGGCTGGTGGCAAGTGTCTTGCTCATGCACCACCTGGCTTTTCTGATGGCAAGTGTTGCCCCAGGGAGCTGGGCTCACCTACCACATACAAAGCCCGGTACTAGCAAGATGGTACACAAGTCCTTCCTGAATGCATGAGTGTCTGTCTCGTTTCAGAGTTCTGCTGGAGGAGGGGTCAGCCACGGTTCCCCGACTGGCAGAAAGACTTACCGCTGAACTCATCACGCACATCCAAGTGAGCCACGTGGGTTGGGTGACAAGTGATCAATACAGCATGCCCAAGTCACTCTCTTGCTCTGGAATTGGCTAAGATGCCCCACTGTTCTGTCCAAACAAGCAAACAAGTACCCTCTGAAAACTGTCTCACTCACCGTCATAGGCTCACAGCAAGAACTTCCAAACTGGGAAGCAACAAGTACATAGTGTTAAAACAAAGGGTTGAATTGGTCAGCAGAGGTGGGGAGGGGGAAGAGAAGGAAACAAATTGTAATACCAGTTTAGCAATATAAAAAGGACTGACCACTGAGCGAGCAAGTTGTCTTTTTTCAATATGTTGTTAATACTTCCTGGTAAAAAAAAATTTTTATTGCCAGACATGGTGGCTCATGCCTGTAATCCCAGCACTTTGGGAGGCTGAGGCCGGTGGATCACCTGAGGTCAGGAGTTCAAGACCAGCCTGACCAACATAGAGAAACTCCATCTCTACTAAAAATACAAAATTAGCTGGGCATGGCGGCACATGCCTGTAATCCCAGCTACTCAGGTGGCTGAGGCAGGAGAATCACTCGAACCCGGAAGGTGGAGGTTGCAGTGAGCCGAGATCGTGCCATTGCACTCCAGCCTGGGCAACAAGAGCGAAATTCTGTCTTAAAAAAAAAAAAAAAATTCTTCTAGCCTCAAACTTCTAAGAAATAATTGGTTTGTAAGAAACAAATCCATTTTTATGGATTCTCAAAAGCAGACAACTACAGACAAGGGACTCATGACATCATCAATTATAGAAAAACTTCGGTTTTGTGGTTATTGAGAAATTGAATATTTTTAATGCTTGCCTAAACCTTCACAAATGAGGCCAAGCAACATGGGAAGATTTAGGTTTACCCTTTGAGCAAAGATTATTCCAGATCCTAGGACTTGGCCCATGCTAAATTGTGTATTAAACAAAAGCAATGACTTACTTGAGCCAGGAAGCACATACTCAAAGAAAATTTGGTTGGAAGGAGCCAGTGGTTCTCCAACTTTAAGATATACAAGAATTACCTGGAAAGTTTGTTACAATTTAGATTCTGCTGGGCACACTGGGCATGGTGGCTTACATATGTAATCCCAGCACTTTGGGAGGCTGAGGCGGGTGGGTCACCTGAGGTCAGGAGTTCGAGGCCAGCCTGGCCAACATGGTGAAACCCGGTCTCTACTAAAAATACAAAAATTAGCCAGCGTGGTGTTGTGCACCTATAGTCCCAGCTACTTGGGAGGCTGAGCCAGGAGAATGGCTTGAGCCCAGAAGGTGGAGGTTGCAGTGATCTGAGATCACGCCACTGCACTCCAGCCTGGGCGACAAAGTGAGGCTCCGTCTCAAAAAAAAAAAAATTTAGATTCCTGGGTCCCAGACCCAGAGTTTCTGACTTAGATGTAAGACCTGTGGATTTGCATTTCTACGTTCCCAGGTCTTCCTGGGAACAAACTTTGAGAATCACTGATTCCAGTGGAATTCACTAAGTTTGCAGAAGAGGTTTCTGAAAGCTATATCCCTGTCTAATTGAGAAAAACATCTGGTTTTTGCAAAAATAAAAATGTTGTATTTTTATAACTTTTTTCAACACAAATATTTTAATTTAAAATGTATAATATTTTAAATTAATTTTTAAATGTTAAATCGACTGAATTGTAACAATGACAATTTGAAATATCAGAAGGTAATACACTTTGCCTACAGATACAAACTGTCTCCCAAAAAAGAGCCTAGGAGACCTTATCAATTTCCTGGCATAACCTGTCTTGCCTTGGCATGCTAACCCACAAACCACCTCCAAGTCCCAGGGAGCTCCCCCTGCCCAGGGGCTGTAGCATCCTCGTCCACCAGGGCAGGACCTGGGGTCACTGCTCCCCACGGTGTCTTCACCTACAGTGTTTATGAGCAGGGTTGGGGAGTTGGTAGGCAGGTTGCGATTGGCCACTGCTGCTCACTAGGTCTGTGAAGATAGCAAGTAATTGGATTCTCTGAGCTTTAGTTTCTTCTCTGACAAAAAACTGGCAGCAGCAGACGACAGTGTGGGGATTAAATGAGGTGTGGAGTGTGTCACCAACCCCAAGACACAGTGTTTTTCAGTTTATAACACTCACATTGTCACCAAAAATCCCATTTTACTAAGACATTGCACATTATATTCAAGTGTTCTTATTCTGGAATTACAAGGCACCAAGCCAAATCAAACAACCACCACAAAACAAAAGTAAAAACTGTCCACCACCCGATTCCTCACCACTCCAATTGCACAGCAGAATGCAAAATTCCGAGCCAAGCCGTCCAAGCTGTGGGACATGCCTGTTGCATGCAAAACTCTCTTTGGGCTCCTTGGCTGGTTTCCATCTCACTGAGATTCACAAAATAACAAAAATTCCAGATCTTCCTGCATGCTTTAAAGGGTTCCTACCCATATACCAAAGAAATATGTTGGCCAATGTCTTAAGCCATAGTTTGATTGTTTGCAATTGTTTTCTTTAGAAATCGCTCCCGTTGTTAGAAGAACAAATAAGGGAGAGCCACCAGAAGGCGACCGAGGAGCTGCGGCGTTGCGGTGCTGACATCCCCAGCCAGGATGCCGACAAGATGTTCTTTCTGATTGAGGTGAGGACTTCCGCGGGCCTCCACGTGACACTGTGTCCTTCCCCCTCCTCACCCATGAGATGAGGCATGTGGGTGGACATCTCCTTACAACGCCGGTCCCAGTTCTTTCATATGATTTCAACACAGACTATTGACTTTATATCATTTTCAGAAAATCAAGATGTTTAATCAGGACATCGAAAAGTTAATAGAAGGAGAAGAAGTTGTAAGGGAGAACGAGACCCGTTTATACAACAAAATCAGAGAGGATTTTAAAAACTGGATAGGCATACTTGCAACTAATACCCAAAAAGGTAAGTTCTGGGCAGGGCTGCCCGCAAAACAGGGGGGTATTTACCTAGACTGGAGGCTATGTCCAGCACATAAGTGTGCCCAGAGCAGAACACGCCCATCCAAGACTCTGAAACGCTTGGTAATCAGCAACTGTCCCTCAAGGACCAAGACCCAGAAATATGGGGCATTGACCTCAGCAACTCAACACAGGGCAATTCCACTGCCTCTGACGTCCTCTTGCGTCTTGGTTTTGTTTTGTTTTGTTGAGACAGGGTCTCCCTCTGTTGCCTAGGCTGCAGTGTAGTGGCGCAATCATGGCTCACTGCAGCCTCAACCTCCCGGGTTCAAGTGATCCTCCCACCTCAGCCTCCTGAGTAGTTGGGACCACAGGTGTGAACCACCATACCCAGCTAATTTTTGTACTTTTTTGTAGAGACAGGTTTTCACCACCATTGCTCAGGCTGCTCTTGAACTCGTGGGCTCGAGCAATCCACCTGCCTCAGCCTCCCAAAGTGCTGGGATTATAGATGTCAGCCTCTGTGCCTGGCCTTGCTTCTTGGTTTTGAGGCTAAATGGCATTCCATGCCCACCTGAGGAATTCGCAGAGCAGCCCAGGTTACCTCAGGGCCGCTATTCTGAGTGCCTGGAGGGAAGCCTGTGCCCAAAGCAGAGGTCCAGATGACTCTGGGGGCCAGCCCCACATGAAGGCTCTCCAGCCACTGAGTTGAGTGCACAGCTGCTGGCTGGCTGTAGTGCCTGTTGTGGACACACCAGACACAAAGCCTTCGTTAGTAGCAGCTAAACCTCAGCCTGGTAGAAAAAGTGACCTGGGATACTTATTTATTTTGGTGGTATTAAGACAGAGCTCAGCATGGGTGCCAGGGGACCACGGGAGGGGGGAGTCCACATGAAATCATTTACCATCTCCCCCTCTGGAAGGTCTAGGGTATGATGATCTAGTTTCAACAATAAGTAAAGACTAGATGAAGTAGCAGTATTTTAAGTGCTAAAATGTGCTCAGGTCACCCAAACAATTCCACTCATCCCAATCCTCCTTCTCTTTGCCCCTAATTCAAGACCAGGGAGATCCCTGGTTTGACAAGAGCCTGCTGGCTTCACCTGGCAAAGTTTCGATTCCCATGTGCTCCAGCCCAGGTGCCAGTAGGGCGTGTGTGTGTGTGTGTGTGTGTGTGTGTGTGTGTGTGTTCATTTTCACACTGCTATAAAAAACTACCTGAGACTGGATAATTTATAAAGAAAGGAGGTTTAATGGACTCACAGTTCCACATGGCTGGGGAGGCCTCAGAAAACTTACAATTATAGCAGAAAACAAAGGAGAAGCAAGCACCTTCTTTACAAGGTGGCAGGAGAGAGAGCAAGGGGAGAGCTGCCAAACACTTCATTTATTTATTTATTTTGAGACGGAGTTTCACTCTTGTTGCCCAGGCTGCAGTGTAGTGGTGTGATCTCGGCTTACTGCAACCTCAGCCTCCCAGGTTCAAGTAATTCTCCTGCCTCAGCTTTCCAAGTAGCTGTGATTACAGTTGCGTGCCACCATGCCCAGCTGATTTTTATACTTTTAGTAGAGATGGGGTTTCACCACGTTGACCAGGCTGGTCTGGAACTCCTGACCTCAAGTGATCTGCCCTCCTCTGCCTCCCAAAGGGCTGGGATTACAGGCATGAGCCACCACTCTCAGCCCCCGAACACTTTTAAACTATCAGATCCCGTGAGAACTCATGACCATGAGGGCAGCATGAGAAAAACCACCCCCATGATCCAATCACCTCCCACCAGGAGACCTTATCGATTTCCTGGCGTGACCTGTCTTGCCTTGGCATGCTAACCCACAAACCACCTCCAAGTCCCAGGGAGCTCCCCCTGCCCAGGGGTTGCAGCATCCTCATCCACCAGGGCAGGACCTGGGGTCACTGCTCCCCAAAGTGTCTTCACTTGCTCTCTTGACACATGGGGATTATAATTTGAGATGAGATTTGGGTGGGGACACAGAGCCAAACACAATTTGGGATGAGATTTGGGTGGGGACACAGAGCCAAACACAATTTGGGATGAGATTTGGGTGGGGACACAGAGCCAAACACAATTTGGGATGAGATTTTGGTGGGGACACAGAGCCAAACACAATTTGAGATGAGATTTGGGTGGGGACACAGAGCCAAACCATCTCATTGTGTGTATGCTGTTGTGTTTTTGTTCTGGCACTTGGAGAAAACAGCACTATTTACCTCCGTGGTAAGATCCCTCCAACTGTAATCTGTAGCTGTATGCTTAGGAGGTGAGGGGTACAAGATTAATTTTCCATATTCATTTAACTGATCAGATTTTCGTGTTTAGTTTTGTTTTTATTTTTCAGAGACAGGCTCTTGCTGTCACCCAGGCTGGAGTGCAGTGGTGCGATCACTCAGAGATAGCTGGGACTAGAGGCACACACCACCATGCCTGGCTAATCTGTTTTTATTTTTGTAGAGACAGGATCTTGTTATGTTGCCCAGGCTGGTCTCGAACTCCTGGCCTCAAATGATCCTCCCACCTCGACCTCCCAAAGTGATGATATTACAGGCATGAGCCACCACACCTGGCCTCTAATCAGGTTTTTTTTGTTTTGTTTTGGTTTTGTTTTGTTTTGTTGTTCCTACCAGTTAGAAATAGTAACTTCTCTCTTGGGGTGATGACTTTCAATTGAAACACAGTTTCATAGAATAAGATTTTTGTTTCCCAAAAGTCAGTATTTCTTAAACTCCTGTTATTAGACCATGAATATTTTTCTCATTGTGAACAAAACTTCACTTTGCAACACTGCCTCTGCGTGCAGTGGGGAGCAAGACTTTAAAAAACTGTTGCTAGCTTTACAACGTCTGCAGAATTATTAGAATTCACCGTGGAGGTCTGTTTGATGTTGCAGTTAAAAATATTATCCATGAAGAAGTTGAAAAATATGAAAAGCAGTATCGAGGCAAGGAACTTCTGGGATTTGTCAACTACAAGACATTTGAGACCATCGTGCATCAGTACATCCAGCACCTGGTGGAGCCCGCCCTTAGCATGCTCCAGAAAGCCGTGGGTGAGGACTTTCATGCAGGACTCCCAAACCATCACTCTCGTACCTTCCATAGACCCCAATGCCTTGGAGGAAGAGATTGGAATGGAGTTACCAAACACAGCCTGCCTGCAGACCAGCTCACTGGTGTGCTAGATTGCTACTTGGTGTGGTCTGTGAGCCAGCAGCACTGGCAAGGCCTGGGAGCCGGTCAGAGCTGCAGATTCTGCCCTTCTGCCTGAGAACTTGTACTGAGGTTTCTAGGAGATGGGGAAGCATGCTGAGTGCGGTAGGCACTTTCCATCGCTGTCCTTCAAACATACGGAGGACGTGGGGAAGATGGTTTCTCTTGTCTTTAGGGGACAGGCAGAGGGTGCACAAGTGCTTCCTCTGTATCATACGCAGCCCCCAACACAGCTGTGTAAGGCAGCGGTCCCCAGTCTTTACGGCACCAGAGACTGCTTTCATGGAAGACAATTTTTCCACAGGCCGGTGAGGGGCGAGAGGGATGGCTCTGGGATGATTCAACTGCATTGCATTTATTGTGCACTTTATTTCTATGATTATTACATTGTAATATATAATGAAATAATTACACAGCTCATCATAATGTAGAATCCTCATCATGGTGGGAGCCCTTAGCTTGTCTTCCTGCAACTAGACGGTCCCACCAGGGGAGTGATGGGAGACAGTGACAGATCATCAGGCATGAGTTTCTCATAAGGAACACGCAACCTAGATCCCTCGCATGCGCACTTCTCAATAGGGTTTGTGCAGAATCTGGTGCCACTGCAGATGTGAAAGGAGGTGGGGCTCAGGCAGCAATGCTCACTAGCTCACTGCACATCTGCCGGATGTGGACTGGAATTGGTCCAGCCCGGGGTTGCGGACCCCTGATGATGTGAGGAATAGTCAGAGGTTAACGTGCACACAGGCACGGGAAACGGACGGGACCTGCCCAGGCTGCACGAGGGCTGGACTGCATGTCCCTGGAATGACATCTCACCCTCTCCTATCTTGGTCTGCAGGCCTAGGAAACTCAGTCTCCTGGAATGGGTCAGGGTATCATCAGTCATCCTCCCTGTGTCTTTAACCATTTTATTTCTGCTTGTGTTTTACTGATGTTTTCTTTTTTCTTTTTTTTTTTTTGGTCAGAAATTATCCGGCAAGCTTTTGTTAACATGGCCAAAAAACATTTTGGTGAATTCTTCAACCTTAACCATACTGTTCAGGTAAGCGCCCAGAGTTCACTTGCTAGTCACCTGGACCACTGGCTGTTTAACCTTGAGAGAAGCTGGATCTGTTCCCTGTCGTTTGGAACCCTGTCGTTTGGAACCATGAGGCCAGGGATGCAATGGCATGCTGGTGGGGCTGGTGGGGCTGGCGGGGCTGGCGACTCCAGGAGCACCTGCCTGCTTGGCTTCTGCTCAGGAGGAGGCTTCACTCCCCAGGGGAAATGAAAGGAGGCCTGTGCCCTGCCACCTGTTTTGCATGACCTCGCGCAGGACATGGGGCTCCACCTAGGACGAGCTGGTAGGCTGAATCTTTTTCAAGCATAAAGCACAGCGTTGTTCACTGGTCCTACTCCCAAGTTTGTATGTTTGACTCAAAGATGTTGCTCTGTGGGTTTCTACTTAGCAACTCTTCCCTGAGTTACCTTCAGCAAAGGCAAGAGAGGGCATGTGCCACATGGGCTCTAAATAAAATTCCTCTTCTGCCCAGGCCTGGGCTTGTGGATTGAAATCTCATTCCTTAGTGCAGGCAAGCAAGAAGGACAATTTCTGTCATTTTTCCGTCATGTAAATTAATTTCTTCTTTCACCCTTTTGGCCTGTTGGTAAAAATTAAATCTCAGTTCTGACTCTCGCCCACTTTCTCAGGGGCTGTGTCTGCGTCCCAGGTGCCTGCCCATGGGGTGGGTGACCTGCCTGGTCCCCAGTCACCAAGATGTCCATTGTCCTTCCCAGACCTTGGTCCCCTTGGTCCCTGAGCTCCTGCCAACCCCTGCCGGGACACATGAAGCACTCTGCTGCAGGCCTGACTGCTCTGGGCCATGGGAACTCTGGCATCCACCAAGGCTCTTCACCTCTTTTGTGCTGCCCTTGGATAGACACAGCCTTGCAACAGCTCCCGGCTCCATACCAGGGACTACGGGGCTCTCCAAGGCCATGGCCTGCACACTCCCCAGAGCCACATCAGAGCCTGGGGGGCGCGTTGCCTCCTGTGTCACAAATCTTGAGGAGTGCAGCACAGGCCGCTTCTACTCCCAGAGGGTCTACCGTCCATCGTTGTATAGACCGAAAAGTGACTGAGGCAGATCTGCCTTGATCCGAGGTTTATTTTGCCCCGGTCGAGGATGTACCTGGGAAAAAGAAACACAAGTCCCAGTGCGATCTGTGACCTGTGCTTTTCCTAACGAGGGTTTAGAGGAACTTCAGTATTTGAAAAGGAAAGAGCAAGCGGGGAAGAAAGAAGGAGGGTAGGCAGTGAGGCAGAGGTCACACTCTTGTAAGACTCTGACCAGCACTCAATGAATCTACATGTTATATGTGAAAAGAAAGGCGTGGAGGGCAAGTCAATCATGCATTCATCTCGCGCTCAGTAAATCTACATTTTACATTGGATAAAGTGTGCGTGTGAAATCACAGCTTCTGTTTGGGAACAAAAGAAAGACAGTTAACTTTCCCTTTGGTATAGTAAGTTTGTGGTCCCAAGATTCTATTTTTCTTTCACAGTTGTCACATATACTTAAAAAAATAGAAAAGAAAGAGAGAGAGAAAGAACCAGCACCGGTGAAACTTCACCTCTGAAACTCACCCTCTTACTCTCAAGCCACTGCTTCTGCTTTCAGTTTTAAAAAGTCTGTTTGAAACTCAAAAGCCTAGGCCGGGCGTGGTGGCTCACACCTGTAATCCTAGCACTTTGGGAGGCCGAGGCGGGCAGATCACTTGAGGTCAGGAGTTCGAGACCAGCCTGGCCAACCCAGTGAAACCCTTGTGTCTACTAAAAATACAAAAATTAGCCGAAAATCACTTGAACCTGGGAGGCGGAGGTTGCAGTGAGTCGAGATTGTGCCACTGCACTGTAGCCTGGGCAACAGGGCGAGACACCATCTCAAAAACAAAAAAAAGAAAAAGAAACTCAAAGCCAGGACATAACAGTCTTAGTTCAAGCTTCTATCACAAAGTCCCATAAACTGGATGTGTCTTATTAACCTGGGAGCCTGAGATCAGTGTGTGGGCATGGTCAGGTGGCAGTGAGGGCTCTCTTTCAGGTTGCGGACGGCCACCACCTTCTTGTGTATCCTCACACGGTGGAAAGAGCGCTCTCTGGGGTTCCTTTATAAGGGCCTCAGTCACATTCATGAGGCTCTACCCTCATGATTAATTGCCTCCCACCTCCCAATACCATTACCTTTCTGCTTTGTTTTGAACATGTAAATTGGGGGGTGGGGGACACAAATGTTCAGTCCGAGGCAGTGACTCTGTGATCCCTGTTCTCTGCTATATCACCTCTTTCCTTTTTTTTTTTTTTCTTTTGAGATGAAGTCTCACTCTGTCACTCAGGCTGGAGTGCAGTGGTGCCATCTCGGCTCACTGCAACGTCTGCCTCCTGGGTTCAAGCGATTCTCCTGCCTCAGCTCCCCAAGTAGCTGGGATTACAAGCGCCTGCCACCACACTCAGCTAATTTTTGTATTTTTAGTAGAGATGGGGTTTTGTCATGTTGGCCAAGTTGGTCTCAAACTCCTGACCTCAGGTGATCCACCTGCCTCAGTCTCCCAGTGCTGGGATTACAGGTGTGAGCCACCACACCCAGCCTTTTTGAGATAGAGTTTCACTCTTGTTGTCCAGGCTGGAGTGCAATGGTGTGATAGCTCACTGCAACCTCTGCCTCCCAGATTCAAGTGATTCTCCTGCCTCAGTCTCCCAAGTAGCTGGGATTACAGGTGTTCGCCACTACACCCAGCTAATTTTGTATTTTTAGTAGAGATGAGGTTTCACGATGTTGGCCAGGCTGGTCTTGAACACCTGATCTCAAGTGATCCACCCTCCTCAGCCTCCCAAAGTGCTGGGATTACAGGCATGAGCCACCGTGCCCAGTCAACCTTTCTTCCTTGACTGCATGGGTGACGTAGGAGCCCTGGGATTCCTGGGAAACAGGTATATCACACTGTTATCCCAGTGTCAGTACTGGAACCATTCCAGCAGAAGTAGAACTCCAGGAATGACTGACACCGTCCCAACAGCATGGACTAAGCCTGTTCCTGATGAAGGAGCAGAAAGCTGGTGGTGTGGGAGGGACTGGGGATGGCCAGAGAGGAAGAAAGGGCAGGACAGAAGGTATGTTGCAAGCGGGGAGTGAAGAAACCAGGTTCATAAGGACAGAAAGGGGGAAGTGGGACTTTCTAAAAATCACCATTTCAAGTCTCAGGACATCCTTGACCTCAGATTCGTTTTAATTCTGAGTTCAGCATCATAGTACTTCCAAATCTGTTTAAGCCAACAGGAAAGAAGAAAAAGAAGTAATGTGCTTGTCTTTCTTATCTAACCAGAGCAAGATTGAAGACATAAAAGTGAGACACACAGAAAAGGCAGAAAACATGATCCAACTTCAGTTCAGAATGGAGCAGATTGTTTTTTGTCAAGATCAGATTTACAGTGTTGTTGTGAAGAAAGTCCGAGAAGAGATTTTTAACCCTCTGGGGAAGCCTTCACAGAATATGAAGTTGAACTCTCATTTTCCCATTAATGAGTCTTCAGTTTCCTCCTTTAATGAAATAGGCGTCCACCTGAACGCCTACTTCTCCGTGAGTTCCCCGGGGGGCAGGATCTGCGCTCTCTGGCATTTGTAGAGTTGAGCAGGGACTATGCTAACCTAGAGAGGCTTTGCTGAGGGAAGGAGGGAGGGACCACTACAATGTATTAAGCCCTTTTGTACTATGATAAACTACTTATATATTTTCTCATTTATAATTTTACACGAGCCCTGCGAAGGCATTTTTAATTAATTTCCCCACAATCAGTTTTTAAAGTGAGCAGAGCATGTACTCAAAATTAATTCCGACCCCAAAATTCTTTATATTTCATATGCAGTCCATGAATTACAAAATTACTATGATCAGAATACAGCAAAATACAACAAACGTCAATGATAATGGCTATGAATCAGCTTTCTTTGGTGTCCAGAAGGCACTAACGTGCCACACTCGCCAGCCCCACAAGATAGGAATGAAATTTCCTTTCCCTAGATTTTGTGACCTAATGAACTTTTTGGCCTCTGACTTTCTATCCAGTATGCAAGTATCACTGTGCCCAGGAAGGAAAAATAGCTTTTAAACTGCAAAGACACCCACCTCCCGAAGCCCTTTCTCAATCAGAATAGAGTGGTCTCCCAGCCATGGGCACCTGGCTGCCGGGCACCTGGCTGCCGGACACACTGGCTGCATCTGTGAAGATGGAATGAGGGAGGATTCGAAATGGCCCTGATGCACACCCAGAAGGGAGCCAGGGGAGTCCTGGGCCGGGGGTTCTCTCCAGCAGGGAGGAGCTATGGGGATGCCCAGAGGTGGTATGGGCTTGCTAGCCTAGCAGGGGGATTCTTAGTGCTAGAGGGTATGCCTGGTAGTAAAGAGGAGTCAGTGCAGATAGAACCTTCATGGGACTTGATGCTGAGCACTGGAGTGGAGGTGGGCGGGCCCACCAGGGCTTCACAAGGCAACCATATGCCCATCCGAGAACTCCGTGCCTTCTGCCTGCAACCACAGGCCTTGGGCTGAGACCACTCCAGCAAACCCTTCTTTCTCCCTCTTCCAGGAAACCAGCACACGTCTCGCCAACCAGATCCCATTTATAATTCAGTATTTTATGCTCCGAGAGAATGGTGACTCCTTGCAGAAAGCCATGATGCAGATACTACAGGAAAAAAATCGCTATTCCTGGCTGCTTCAAGAGCAGAGTGAGACCGCCACCAAGAGAAGAATGCTTAAGGAGAGAATTTATCGGCTCACTCAGGCGCGGCACGCGCTCTGTCAATTCTCCAGCAAAGAGATCCATTGAAGGGCGGCGATGCCTGTGGTTGTTTTCTTGTACATACTCATTCATTCTGAGGGGAGATGGTGCAGGATGCTGCTTCTGCTTTGGGGGCCACACTCTTCTGTTACTATCTGTGTCCATCTCTACTGTGCTCCCTCAGCATCAGAGCATACATCAGGGCTCCACACAGGCTCAGCTCTCTCCACCACCCAGCTCTTCCCTGACCTTCATGAAGGGGTGGGTCTCTAGTCCTTGAGCCCTGTAGCACACAGTTGCAGTGTCCTAAGCTACTGCTCTCATTGTTTACTAATTTGCATTTGTGTTCCCTTCCCCCTACAAGATTATAGACCCCAGGGTGGGAAGGTCCGGGTCAAATTCTTCTTTTGTATGTCCAGTCTTTTGCACAGCACCTGCAACATTGTAACTGCTTAATAAATGACATCTCACTGAACGAATGAGTGCCGTGGAGTGACAGAGATACCTGAGGCTATCGCTGAAGCCCAGGCCTTGGACATTTAGTGACCGTTAGCTGGTCCCTTTCAGATCCACTGGCCATGCCCCCTGCTTCCCATGGTTCACTGTCATTGTGTTTCCCGGATTCTCCACTGCCCCCCAGAAAGAAGCCTGAGTGATTCTCTTTTCTTCTTGTTTCCCTGATTATGATGAGCTACCATTGCTCTGTTAAGTCTTGAAGAGGAATTTAATAAAGCAAAGAGACTTTTTAAAAATGTAGGCAGGTTCAGTGACTCATACCTCTAATCCCAGTGACTCTGGAGACTGAAGCAAGAGGATTGCTTGAGCCCAGGAGTTCAAGACCAGACTGGGCAACATAGTGAGACCCTGTCTCTAAAAAAAATTGGTTTGTAAGTAGCCAGACATGGTGGTGCACACCTGTAGTCCCAGCTACTCAGGTGGCTGAAGCAGGAGGATCCCTTGAGCCCAGGACTTTGAGGCTGCAGTGAGCCATGACTGCACCCTTCACTACAACCTGGGTGACAGAGTGAGAGCGAGACTGTCTCTGAACACACACACACACACACACACACACAGAGAACTTCACACCAGTGATCATCATTACAGGTAATTTTATTTTCTTCTTCATGTTTTCCTGTATGTTCCAAACTATGAACATATAGATTCCTTAATAAAAAGACAATAGAATAAATATCATTACTGATTTGTTTTAAAACCCAAGTTTGAGATGAAAAGAGGGCCTCAAAAACATTCAGCTTTGTTCAGGGGCACAGACAAGAAAGATTACATGAATTTCTTTCTTCATTTGCTGTAACAGATATTGGAAAAGAAAGTTCAAGTCAAAAATCACAGCTTGACCAGCGTCCCCAAGAGGTCTCTTGCACAGGTCTCTTTGATTTGTGTTCAAATGCTAGTGTATTAGTCTGCTATAGCTGCCATAACAAATATCACATGCTGGGTGGCTTAAGCTACAGAAATTTATTTTCTCCCACCTCCAGAGGCTGGAAGTCTGAGATCAAAGTGTTGCTAGGTTTGGTTTCTCCTGAGGTTTCTCTCCTTGGCTTACAGACTGCCCACCTTCTCACCAGGTCTATGCTTGGCATCTTTCTTTTATCTTACAAGGACACCAGTCCTCTTAAATCAGGTCCCCACCCTCAGGGCTTCATTTAAGCTTGATCACCTCTTTAAAGACCCTACTTCCAAATGCAGTCACATTGAGAGTTAAGACCTCAACACATGAATTTGTGTGGCGGGTGGTAGGGGGTGGGGAGCGGGCGGGGGACGCATAATTTGGTCCATTACAGCAAGTAAGAAAATAGACATGTGCATTCTGAACACAAAACTCGAGCAATGACCAAAAACTTGGAAAACGGTATCTCTAATTCAAAAGGCAGCAGATCTGGCCTGAAGCAAACCAAATGATCGTGGAGAGACTGACACTGATCGATTACTTGCAATCTTCCAAATGTGGAATTCGGGGATATGTTCCAGTTATCTATTGCTGTGTAACAATCACCCAAAACTTAGTGGCTTAAAACAGCAGAGGTATTCTTTCTCTAGATTCTGTGGGAAGTCTGTGTTGTTCCTCTGCTTGTCTCACCCATGCATCACAGTCACACAGAAGCTAGACAAGGCTGGGAGGTCCAAGGGAGCCTCACTCTTCAAACTACATTTCCATAAGGAACACTTGGGTTTCATTAGCACTGATTTCCAAAATTAAGAATGTCAACCTAAAAGGAAGAAGCTGGCTTTTTTTTTTTTTTTTTCAGAGGGAAAAAGGTGGTTAAGAGGCAGGACTCATGTACATTTCCCACTTGGATGGACAGAACAGCATGTGGAGACACATTGTGAGCTTTTTCTCCAAGAACTACCTCAGGAACACAGCAGGAAAAGCAAAATAATTCACAGACCCTTTGAAAGAAGTGGCTTGTCACTGCAAACACTGTGAGACAGCCGAAAAACTGTGAGCGCCCGAGATGGAAGAGGGGAAAGCACCTCCAAACACACATCCTCACTGGGGAACCCAAAAATCCCAGATCATGGGGGAAGGATTTAACAGTACCTAGAGGTGAAATAAATGTAGAGAGCTGAGTGAAATATAAAAGTAGTAGAAGTGGCCGGGTGCAGTGGCTCACGCCTGTAATCCCAGCACTTTGGGAGGCTGAGGCAGGCGGATCACGAGGTCAGGAGATCGAGACCATCCTGGCTAACACCATGAAACCCCTTCTCTACTAAAAATACAAAAAAAAAATTAGCTGGGCATGGTGGTGGGCGCCTATAGTCCCAGCTACTCAGGAGGCTGAGGCAGGAGAATCGTTTGAACCCAGGACGTAAAGGTTGCAGTGAGCTGAGATCACCCCCACCGCACTCCAGCCTAGATGACAGAATGAGACTCCATCTCAAAAAAAAAAAAAAAAAAAAAAATTAAAACAAAGATTTTGGGGTAAAATATTTTGCTTTCCTTCAGTAGCTGGGCCACCTGTACACAGTGCCTGAACCCAGGTCCTGCAGCCCCCAGCTCGACTCTCTAAAGCTCACCAGTATAAAAGGATTTCAGCCTCTATTCCTCCCGGCAGGGCTCTCTGGTGGGCCCCAGGCAGACATGAAGGAAAAGTCCCGCCTTGACCTTGAGGGCCAAGAGCAACCACGCCAGACGCCATCGCTCTCATGCCCAGTTGCCAAGGGATCACCTGAGGAAGGCCCTTAAAATACGAGTGCTAATGCAGGGGTCTTGGGATGGCCCCGGACCCTTCATTTCTAATAATTTCCCAGGTGAAGCCAATGCTGCTGTTCCAGGAACCACCCTTTGAGAAGCATGGGTCTATACCACACGCACAGAAGAGGAAACGAAACGAGGCAAAGAAAACCAGTCCCTGTACTCGCGCCCAGGCAGGACAAAGCGGGCGGGGGGCGGGGGGGCGGAGGCGGGGGCGGAGGCGCTGGCAGGCGGACAGATTTGCAGGCAATGCAGCCAGGAGGATGGGCAGGTTGGCCGGTTATGGGATGCTCCACCGTTCCGCGACCGCCCCCCTTCCCAGCCCAGCAGAACAGGATCCAAGCTGGGGGAGGTGCCAGTGGTGTTTGTGAGCACCACCACCCCCTCCTCGTGGCACCGCCCCCTTCTTCCCCGCACCCTGGATTCTGAAGCCTGAAGTCATGCAATTTGACTTTTCGTTTCTGGAAACCAGGGAGCAGAAATGAAACCGAAACTGAATTGTCTAGGAAATTCGCGATGGGGGCAGAGAGCGCAGGGAGAAGCCAGCCCAGTGGAGAACCCTGAGGCCCGCTTTTGCAGGACCAGGGCCGGCGTTCCGATTCCCCATTCATTCATTCCAGGAGCACCGAACCACGCTGTGCCCGGATCCCAAGTGCAGTGGCACCCAGCTTGGGCCTGGGGCTGCCGGTTGACCCGGTCCTCAGCCTCGTAGCAGAGGCCAGGCCAGTGCCACAAGGCCAGGCTCCACTGGGCCCTGCCTGCCCAGGAGCCTGTGGTGTCAGGCATGTAAGTCCACCTGGGCCTGGAGGAGGACAGGTGTGCCAAAGAAAATAACATCTCAGGACCCCCAAACTCCTTATGCCAAGGGAAACATCAAGCCTGGGAATTGAGCCATCAACCCTGCCATTCTTTTTCCCAAACAGATCTCTGTTGTCAGAGGCGCATCCAGAGCAACTCCATCTTAAATAGGAGCTAGTAAAACGAGGCTGATACCTACTGGGCTGCATTCCCAGACGGGTAAGGCATTCTAAGTCACAGGATGAGACAGGAGGTCAGCACAAGGTCATAAAGGTCCTAAAGACCTTGCTCATAAAACAGGTTGCAATAAAGAAGCTGGTCAAAAACTCACCACAACCAAGATGGCCACAAGAGTGACTGGTGGTGGTCCTCATTTTTACACTCCCACCAGCGTCATGACAGTTTACAAATGCCATGACAACGTCAGGAAGTTACCCTATATGGTCTAAAAAGGGGAGGCATGAATAATCCACCCCTCGCTTAGCATATAATCAAGAATAATCATAAAAATGGTCAACTAGCAGCCTTCAGGGTTGCTTTGGGGAGTAGCCATTCTCTTACTCCTTTACTTCAGGCAGGGGAGATAAATTTCCCTTTGAGCCTGTGGACAGAGGGCAGACTGGCAGAGGGACGGGCATCAACAAAGCCTCTGAGTGTGACCTGGGTGCTGAGTTCAGGGATGGCAAGGGAGGACTGAGACTGGATCAGAAGTTGCCTGGAAGAACAGAGGGCCATTCTCAAAGTTTAAGAGTGTGAAACTTATCTGGTAGGAAAAAAAAAAAAAAAAAAAAAAGAGTAACTGCTGTTTGTTTAGTAGAGCGTACACCCCCTGCAATTTAGGTGGGAGGTTGTGAGCTTCCTAAGTACAGAAGCTGCCTCTTGATTTCAGCATAGCGAGGAGGTGCTGAAGAGCACAGGTTTGGAGAATAATCACCTGGATTGGAACCATAGCTCTACCAGTATGGAACCCAGCTCCTTAGGCCTCAGTCTTCTCATGGAGAACATGGTATGATAATCCTACTCCTCTGGGAGGGTGGCTGTTAAGGTGAGTGATTGCACACGAGTCCCTCTAGCTGATATTACCGGGTGGTCCTTGTTTTTAGAGCTCCCAAGATAATGGCGGGCCGCTTCCAAGATGGCGGCAAGCCTCTTGTTCTCTGACCTGGGATTCTTGGCCTCACAGATTCTAAGGAATGGAATCTTGGGGCATGTGGTAAGTGTTCTGGCTAAGGACCAGCCTGGGCACTTAGCCATGCAGGAACAATGGCGAGCCTTTAGCCTAACTGGGAGCAGCAATGGGCGCCTCTCTGGATCAGGAGCACAGGGGACACCCTGCTGGATCCAGAGGGGTGGAAGTCAGCGGCAGGTCTGCAGTGGTGGCAAACAGCAGTTGTGGACGGCAGACAGCAGTGGTGGACAGCAAGTGAAAGCTCAGCTCCAGTCGTAACGAACACGACTAAAAGACTGCAGTTGCAAGATTTAATAGAGTGAAAACCGAGCTCCCTTAAAATGGGAGGGGACCCAAATGGGGTTACTATTGCCGGCTCAAATGCCTGGGTATATATCCCGATCACTGTCCCTGCCCCTGTGCTCTCAGGCAATAGATGATTGGCTCTTTCTTTACCTCCTGTTTTTGCCTAATTCGCATTTTAGTGAGCTCTCTTTACTACCTGATTGGTCGGGTGTGGGCTAAGTTGCAAGCCCCGTGTTTAAAGGTGGACATGGTCACTTTCCCAGCTAGGCTTAGGGATTCTTAGTTGGCCTAGGAAATCCAGCTAGTCCTGTCTCTCTCTGACACCTAACACATACTACCTGCTCAGTAGACATGAGCTATTATTGTATGACTGCTGAATTACACCCCAAAACAATCACCTGTGCTCCCCAGGGCCCTGCCATATCATATGCATATTAGAGGCAATGAAGCACCACAATCTAAGGCCAGGGAGGGACTGGGGTGGACAAGGGAAGTGCCTAGGGCGTTAAAACTTAAGGAGGCATTGCACCAACTGGGAGTGAGCTATGTGTGCTGTTTCCTGGGCAGGGTGCCTCACTGCCCTTCCACGCCCTGCCCTGGCTGAGGCTGTGCCTCTATCTGATTTTCAATTGCCTTCAGCTCTTTCTGATTTTGTTTGTGAACAAGGGCCCTTAGGGAAGCTTCCCGCTGTTGGAAGTAGCAGCAGCATCACTAAGTGTTTGTTCACATGAGTGCCAGCTCTGCTCACACCTACCCTGCATTCCCAAGGCACTGTTTCTGCTTCAGAAAGCATCAGCCCAGCCTGCTCACAGCCCCCCAGGATGTGCTGTTGCCTGGGTTCTTGACTAGGCAGTAACAGGCCAGAGAGGATGAGTGTGTGTGTGTGTGTGTGTGTGTGTGTGTTGAGGTGAGGTCATTGCTGATTCCTGGGAGAACTTGTGTTTCCCTTGGATGAACCCCTTGGATGAAGAACCGCTTGGATGGGGTTGCCCAGCCCTAGGAGTGGATCCTGCAAAGCAAAATAGACTTCAGCACAGGGAGCGGGCTGGGGGGCTCCTCCCCCTCTTGTAGGTGCAGCAGTATTGAATTTGATTCCATCCAGGTTGCCCCTGACCCCAGGACCTAAAGCTGGGGTAGGTTCTGGGCCTTGGGGTTGGTTGGGGGTGACCCTTCCTCATCATGGAAGTCTTTAGCGGGGCTTGTAAGGGACTCTGAGCTGAGCAAAGAAGAATGGAAGTGGGGTGCCAACTGCTCCCAAAGGGAAATGCCATCTCCCACTCAACAGCCAGTTAGCCGGGAATGGGAGCTCCCAAAGGGAGGGCCACCCATGGGTCTGCTTGACTCAGCCCTCCCCAACCCCTTTCACTTGTTGCAGTAAAATTCTATCCAAGGAAGACAAAGAGACCTTTGGAGACCAAAAGAGAACTTTTAATTCGGGCACCCCGGCTGACAGCAGGCTCATGCCCCAAATGACTGCCGACCCCAACAAAGAAAGCAGCTTGCTTATTTGTCGTTTGAGACAGGAAAAACAAGGTAGGATACAGGCTTCAGACAAAGACAGTAAATTACTTAACCCGTGACAATTCTGAGGAAATTGGCGATTTAGTTATCCTGACTAGTCATCCTCCAAGCTGGATAAGGCTGGGGTCCCAAGGCAGGTGATAAGCTTTCGAGATAAGCTTGCATCTGCAACTTGTTAGCAGTGCTGGGAGAGGCTGCTTAAAATTTTAGCCTATGTCTTACTTCTAAATAGCTTATACTAAATGTTAACTATTACCTATGTTTATTATTTTAAATTTTATTATTACTATTTTATTTTCCTTCCACACACCCGTTTCCACCCTGGAGAGACCAGATGAGCCAAACTCCAGGGAGGCCTGGAAATGGGAGAGGAGGAAGATGATATGGGTGTGCCTGATGGGGGTGGGTGGGGGTGGGAGTGCTGGACGGAGTTCAGGACAATAGGGGCGCTGCAACCATTGGCACACAATGCCTGGGAATCCCTGCTGGTGCTGGGATCATCCCAGTGAGCCCTGGGCAGGAACTGAAGACCCCCAATTACCAATGCATCTGTTTTCAAAACCGACGAGGGGGAGCGGGGAGGTGAGGGCATGCCTAGGTTCAAAGATACGTGCAGGCTTGGATGACTCCCGGCCATTAGCGAGCCTCTGGAGCACCTGGATCCTCACACGGGCGTGATGAAACGAGCTCCTGATTCAGCAGGCCTGGGTTCCGGCCCGAGAACCTGCGTCTCCCGCGAGTTCCCGGGAGGCACGTGCTGCCAGTGCGGGGCCAGGAGTTAGGTTTCGTTTCTGCGCCCGGAGCAGCCCTCAGCACAGGGTCTGTGAGTTTCGTTTCTTCGCGGGGCGGGGCGGGGCGGGGCGGGGCGGGGCGGGGCGCGGGGTAAAAGCGGCGGAGCGAGAGGGAAGGCTGTACTCCTGCACTGCGCAGGGACCGGTGAGTGTCGCTTCTGGGGGCAGCGCCCAGTAACCGCGCTAGGAGCACGGAAACGGGCATTGGGAGAGCGGCTTTCGTGGCGGAGACCAGCACTCCGGAGCACGGGCACGGCGGGGGCATCTTCTCGGCTGCTAGTAACTAACATAATAATAATAATAGCAAGGGCGCTGATGGGCGGGCTCGGAGCACGCCTGATTCTGATTCCCACCAGGCTGCCCAGGCTCCTGATGACTCATCAGACACACCCCCCCCCCAACCCGCGGCCTTCTTGCAGGAGAGGTTGGGAAGGGGTGGGGGACGGGGCTCGGGGGAGGTTTCCGAGGGACTCTAGTAAGTGGGAAAGGGCGCCGGGAAAGTTTCAGATCCACTGCTGCGTGGGCCACGAGCCCACCTGAACGCGGGCCACCGCTTTCCATCGACCTCTATTTCCTGCGAACGCGCCAAAGCAAACCCAAGTCAGAGTGCGGAGGTCGCTGGGAAGGGAAGGTTCAAGGAGTCCTCGCCTATCCTGTTGAATAAAGGGGGTTCCGATCTGGGCCGAGATGGGGCATGCGCTGGAAGACCGCTGCCCGGTGCTCCCCCGCCGCAACCGCCCCAGTGGATGCGATGCCTGGGGCCTCCCCGGCGCGTGGGGTGGACGCACCCTCGGGGTCCAGCGTAGTTGGCCGGGATCATGGAGTGGGTGCGGTGGACGAAGGGAGGCAGGACAGTCCCGGGGGTGGCAGAAGGAGCCCGGGCACAGCTGAGACCTGCGCCCCCACCCTATCAACACTAACAGCGGGTGACTGCCGAGCTGGGCAATTGGGATGGCCCAAGTTATTTGGTCAAATTTTAAATCACGTTTGTTATTGGGAAGTAGAGTGGAGTGATGCTAACCACGCGTCTACCTCCACCCCCGGTGTCAGTCCCAAAGGGCTCCTAAAATGGCTCCGTCATCTTTCAGCCTTGGACCGCAGTTGCAGCCCAGGAATCCCAGCGTCGCGGTGGACACGCCTCCCACCGCCTCCCTGGCGCCCCTGCCGCCCACCTGCTCACCCAGCTCAGGGGCTTTGGTAGGTAGCAGTGCATTTGGTCTAAAGTGCAAGCTGTTCTCTCTTTATTCATAACAAATTTAAATGCTAGTGGGGTTTGGGGGAAAAACGCTTTAAGAAAAGGTGAATGTCAGTCCTGCAAGAGTTAGTTTTAAAACTAGACTGGATTGGCACATGTATACCTATGTAGCAAACTTGCACGTTCTGCACATGTACCCCAGAACTTAAAAGTGTATGAAAGAAAAAACTAGACTGGATTATGTTAGGAAAGTAGTAGACTTGCATCTTAGGTATTTCCTAGAGCGTAGGTAGTAGGTGATGCTTATTAGGGGTTTTGGGAGAGGAAGGGGGCTGAATCCTACCTCCCATCCCTGCTCCTCTATGGGGTCTGAGCTGAGGAAGCTTCCCCACAAGGAGAGAAACCCCCTGGCAACCCTGGATGCCACCTCCACTCTCACTGCAGGAATTCTGTGGCCACACTGCTGGGAGATCGTTTCTGGGTCTGGAGGCTACCGGAAAACTCCCGCGCCCTGAAATCTGGAGTGGAGAAGGCCGCCATCCAGCCACCACCATTCCAAGGGACAGCAGAAATGAAGTGGGCCGTTGGGTTCTTTTTTTTTGTAATTTGAGACACGGTCCTACTCTGTTGTCTAGGCTGGAATGCAGTGGTGCCATCTCAGCTCACTGCAACCTCCGCCTCCCAGGTTCAAGCAATTCTGGTGCCTCAGTCTCCTGAGTAGCTGGGTTTACAGGCACACTTCACAACACCTGGCTGATTTGTATGTTTTTAGTAGAGACAATGTTTCACCATGTTGGCCAGGCTGGTTTCAAACTCCTGGCCTCAAGTGATCCACCCGCCTTGGCTTCCCAAAGTACTGGGATTACAGGCATGAGCCACTGCACCCAGTCAGGTTCATTTTAATTGTTAACCAGATTTCCTCCAGCTGTGTGCTGTCACTTTCCAAAAAGGTTTCAGGATGACCCAGTAGGCAATGAGCGATTCTCAAATTCAAGATTTATTTGTGAGCAATTCACACACACAATTGAGCAGACATTCACAGTACAATGATTAAAGGGAGTGATTAGGGTAAGGACCCACAGTGGAGGCTCCGGAGGCCAGCCCACTGACAGCCACTCCAGGGAATCAGGAAGTCCCTCTCTAGTGCTGGGTGGTGGAGGGAAATCTGTTCCTCCAGGGGCCTCGTCTTGGGCTGCCCAGCTGCCAAAGTCAGGAAGAAGCTTTCAGAAATCTCACTGCCAAGATTCTGAAAATGCTTCAGACGTTGCCAGTCCCTTGCTGCTTTTGCGATCCTCCGTGGGTGTGCCTGCCACCGGGTCCTTATCCACTGGGGTCTCTGGTGGCGTTGGGCCACAGCAAGTGTTCCCTCATCCCCTTAGTCTACCACACACATGATTACCACTTTGAAGAAAAACCCCTTTACTAAGAGCGAAAATGAGAAACATGTATGTTTATTGTTTCTAAAGAAAACTACTGTGGGCTTAATGCCACCTAATACGAGTGCCTCCATTTTGAGACATTAGAGTCACAAGTCATTATTATATGTCATGGGCACAAACTTGACCTGGGCAGGGATGGAAGGAAGCCCCTGCACAGGGGCAGTTGCTCAGGATGTGAGAAGAGCCTGGTGCATAACCCCATCCATGCCCACCTAACACCTCAGGCTCTGACCAGTGGGGCTGTGCAGTGACGAGTGGATGGAGGACTGGAAAAGAGAGAGGTGGGAGGCATGTCCAGGCTCCCTGCAGCCTCCTCTGCAAACACAGGGTGCAGCCGAGACATTTTAGGAGCATTTTGGGATGGAGAGCTAGAAGTCACCACCTCTTGGCTCTTCCAAGGCCAGAGCTGGTTTAGTTTGAAGACTGCAGCTGGATGCTGAGCTCCATGGAGGAGTAAGAAATCAGTTTGAACTCCCGAGACTGCCCTGTCCCTGAAATCGAAACGGATGTTCCGAATGATCAGGGAAAGGTGCAAACGTTTATGGTTTACAGACAAAACCCATAAGGTTTAGCTTTCAGAAAATCTCAATTTATGAAACAAATTAGGGAAGGGAATCTACTCACCAAGTCCTGTTTCAGCTGATTGAGTGGAACCCGTGGTCATGAGGTGCAAGTCCTGGTCTCAACAATGCTCCGTATCTGGCTGCAGAAAGCCCAACTGAGGCAACCATAGCCCAGAAGACTGGCACTCCTGAGAGGCAGATGAAGTGGTGGTCTTTGGTATCGAGCCTGGGATGCCCTGGGCACATGAGGTCTTTCTAAAGGCATGGGAGTTTTAGGGAATAAATTTCCAGATTGTCAGACTCCATAAGTACCGTTTACAATGGATTGCCTTTTGTAATCATTCCACTCCTACCTGACAAAAGAGGTGGGCGGATCACGAGGTCAGGAGATTGAGACCATCCTGGCTAACACTGTGAAATCCCATCTCTACTAAAAAAAAAAATACAAAAAATTAGCCAGGCACGGTGGCGGGCGCCTGTAGTCCCAGCTACTCGGGAGGCTGAGGCAGGAAAATCGCTTGAACCCGGGAGGTGGAGATTGCAGTGAGCCAAGATCGCGCCACTGCACTCCAGCCTGGTAACAAAGCAAGACTCTGTCTCAAAAAAAAAAAGGAATACATCCCTTCCTTCCCATCCAAATCAAACAAGGATGCCTGTCCTGGAAGCGTTTAAACCCGGGGAAGGCAGACAGAAAAGGATAGTTTTAAGTATTGGCGTCAGGGACCTGTTCTTTAGCCAAGGCAGCATGAACCCGTGGCAGTGCTTCCCGACCATCCTGACATGGACATTTCTGTGAACTCCAGTGTGACAGGAGAAATGGCGTTGGCTCAGGTGTGCAGCTAGATATGTTACAGAGCAGGGCGACGAGTTTGTTTTAACCTGTCCCTTCAACCCCCATGATATTAACAAAGATCACGTGGCTCTCGGGGAAGGTTCCCGTGAGGAGAAGCAAGGAGAGCATCCTTACATATTATTGATCCAGGCAGCAGATTTGCAGCAAAACTCTGCTTTATTCATCTGTTAAAATAGTTAAAATAGTGGAAACATAGGAAAAGGATTCTGGGAAATCAGAATCGGCTTCAGACCTCCTGCACTTGCACGGTTCTCAGCCTTGGGAATGGGAATGGGACTGGGTGGGTGGGTACTCTTGGGTGTTCCGCGGGTTTGGGTCTGTCTTGTATACTTTGCTTGATTTCAAGGAGGTGCAGGAGAACAGCTCAGTGATACCATCTAACTTGTTGACGTTACTTTTATTTGAAGGAACGTATATTGGAGGTAAGTTGGTGCATGCTATTTTCTATAACATTTATTTTGAGTCATAGGAGAAAGATTTTCAGTTACTTTTATCCAAGATTATTAGACACTGTAAAATTTTGTATTTAGACACTTGTCCTACAACATTTTAAAAATGAATTTCAAATACATGTGTATTTGTAGTGCAGACAATATAAGGCAGTCAGTTACATGCTTTCAAGAGTAAAATGAATGACATTTCATTTCCCCCACTTGTGGGAGAAAAAGAATGAAAATGTGAAATTGATGATCAAAAGAAAGAGCATAAAAGACTTAGAGCTCACATTTTTTTTAAACTAAAGGTTTGGGTGTCAAATTACCATAACATTTGGATTCCCTTGGCTACACTGGAAACAGTTCTATAACAATTTTATTTTTAAATGTAAAGTTTTTGTTTTTGTTTGTTGTTGTTTTTAAGACAGAGTCTTGCTCTGTCACCCAGGCTGGAATGCAGTGGTGTGATCTCGGCTCACTGCAACCTCCACCTCCCAGGTTCAAGTGATTCTCCTGCCTCAGCCTCCCAAGTAGCTGGGACTACAGGCATGTGCCACTACTTCAGCTAATTTTTATATTTTTAGTAGAGACAGTGTTTCACTCTGTTGGCCAAGTTAGCTTCAAACTCCTGACCTCAGGTGATCCACTCGCCTTGGCCTCCCAGAGTGCTGGGATTACAGGCGTGAGCCACCTCTCCCGGCCTTTAAATGTAAAATTTTAAATTATATTACAGTTGCATCAGAAATTGTGTCCTTTGTTATCCTATTCAAATTTATACTGAAAACATTTTTGAAATTCGGCCTCAAATTATGACAGGAGATAGACAGAAAATCTTTTGGGGAACAGAGGCATATTCTTTATTTTTATTTTTATTTTTTTATTTTAAGACAGCATCTCGCTCTCTCACCCAGGCTGGAGTGCAGGAGCATGATCTCAGCTCACTGCAACCTCTGCCTGCCAGATTCAAGCAATTCTTTGCCTCAGCCTCCTGAGTAGTTGGGATTACAGGTGCCCGCCACCATGCCCAGCTAATTTTTTTTGTATTTTTAGTAGAGACGAGTTTCACCATCTGGTCAGGCTGGTCTTGAACTCCTGACCTCATGATCCACCCACCTCAGCCTCCCAAAGTGCTGAGATTACAGGCGTGAGCCACGGCGCCAGGCCTAGAGGGATATTCTTGAAGCGTCTTGAGCGGGGAGGCAGCGTGTGTCTTCATCTGACCTCGGCTTCTTTGGGTCCCTCTGTTTCTCTTTCTGTGAATAAAGAGCCAGTGAGCACACACCATGTCCCAGGCACTCTTCTAGGCTCTGGGGACATCACCAAGAACAACTAGTCAGAGTCCCCGCCCCCAGGGGCCTTCCCTTCTGGTGGTGGGTTTGGTTCCATGGTTGAATACACTCAGCTGCTTATCTGTTGAATAGGCATCTGCTTTATTTTAAGCTTAACTTAGAAGGAAGATGGTTCTTTCTGAAGTGGACATTGTAAAAGCTGATCCAGCTGCTGCATCCCAACCTCTATTACTGAATGGAGATGCTGACGTGGCCCAGAAAAGTCCGGGCTCGGTAAGTTGCTCTCTGAAAGTCGCTATCCATGTGACGTGAGCCGTGTCCACTCGAGGCTGCCCTTTTCTACAGAGGTGCTGCTGCTGCCCCAGAGATGCCTGCTCTCTCACCTCTCCTTTGCCAGGATGCAGATCCTGACCCTCTACTTGCCAGCTTACAACCAAGTGTAGACTCATTGCCTTAGCTGACTGTGGATGGAGGTGCTGCTGGGGTTGGGGCCACCGGCTGAGCTGTTGATGGGTTCATGTAGGAATTGGCCCAGGCCCTGGGTTCAAGGAGCACTAGGTTTGTTTCTCCTGCCCACATCATGATTCAGTCTCAAGCTACAAACCGTGGGGCATCATTAGGATATTATCTCTGTAGGGAAGCCACGTGGTGCATTTTTTGCCCAGAATCAAGACATATTTTTGGTGGGAAGCAATCATGGCCCCTGGAATCAGTCCAACCTGAGTTGGTCCTGACACCGACACTCCCAGCTGTGTGATCGTGGGCAGTTATTCCTCCTGTTATAAGCCTGGTTTTCCATATCTAAAATGAGAATAATAGTCTTTGCTTTATATGGCTGTTGAGAGGAGTAAGTGCAGGGAGTGTCCAGGCACTCAGAGTGCTCAGTTTCCTATTACCATGGATCATTACCATGGATCATTGGTCTGTTTCAGGCTGGCTCTGTTTTCCTAGGCAATGTTAAACAATTTTTCAAACAATATTTTAAAAACATTGAATCATTTAGGAAAAACACAGAGGACCACCACCTTTCCACCGCCCTGATACCACTGTTTACATTTTTCTGCATTTCCCTGCCTCATGCATCTCTTGTCTGGCTGTAAGAGATGTAATTATGTCAGGGTGTGGGGCAGGAGGAACTCTCCCTCACTCATACTCACCTGCTTTAGAAGCAGCTTGGCCTTTTCCAGTCAAGGAGAACACAGTGTGTCTTGTGATCTGACAGTTCCACTTCTGGGGATAGATGGTGGTTCTCAAAGTGTGGCCCGCAGACCAGTCCATCAGCATCACCTGGGAAGTTGATTGAAATGCAAATGACCAGCCCCTCCTCCCACTCTCAGACCTGGTGAATTGGACACTCCGGGGCAGCGCCCACCCCTTGTGCTTTACCAGGCTCTCCAGGTGATTCTGCTGCATGCTGGAGTTTGAGAACCGTGTGTAAACTCTTGCACATCCCCCTGGGAGCCACCTGCATAGCAGCACTGTTTATAACAGCAAAACCCGGACTCTGTCCACGTGCCTGTCATGGTGGAATGGATCCTGGGAGTGTGGTATGTTCATGTAGCAGAATTCTATGCAGTAGTAAAAAGGAATGAACTAGATTTTCAGGCATCAAAATGGCTGCATCAAATGAACAATGTTGAACCAAAGAATTGAGTAACATAGGAAATATACAAAATGATTCCACTTATATAAAATTCCCAAACAGGCAGCAATAAGCAATATACCATTGTAGGAAAAACGTATAGGTGGCAAAACTAAAGAAAAGCAAGGATGTGATGATTGCAAGCCTCAGGATAGAGGGACCCTCTGGAGGTGAGGGAGTAACAGGAAGGAGGTGACTAGGGAGGTGTGTGCAATGTCCTAAGTACTGGGAGTGTTTGTGTTCTTAACCCAAGTGGTTAGTACATGCGTATTTGCTTTCTTATGTTTGACACACTTTTGTAAATAGATAGTATAAAGAAATGAAAACAAAACAAAAAGTTACAAGGTGTGAACTAAGACCGAGGCTATTGATGGTATTCATGCATTTGGTAAGGCTGTGGTTCTTAGTCGGGGGCCGTTTTGCTCCCTGGAACTTGTGGCCAGGTCTAGAGACATCTCAGTTGTCACAACTCAGGGTGAATAGTGAATAGAGGCCAGATATTTGGCTAAACCTCCTACAATGTGTAGGGCAGCCCCTGCAACAAAGAATCATCTGACCCCAAATATAAAGAGCTTCTTGTCCTGATATAAAGAAGCTATTCTAGTGAAAACTTATGTCCATGTTGAAGCATGCACAAAAATAGTCATTAAAAAGAAAGGTAAAAGATGAGATGATTTTCTCATATTTTCTTCCTGAACCCCAATCAGCCCACGTTTGGAAAATTGTGCCCAGCTGCTGGTAGGTGGGCAGGATGAATGTGAAGTCTGCTGCTTTCTCTGTTTTTATGCAAGTACTTCACTGTTTTGATTACTTTAACTTTATAGTAATTATGGAAATTAGGTAATGCTAGTCCTCTGACTTTGTTCTTCTTTTTCAAAGTATTTTGACTAAGAATATTTAGATCATTTATATTTAATGTGACTGATAATATAATTAGGTTTGAGAATATCATCTTGCTGTTTTCTATTTATCCCACCTGTTCCTCATTCCCCCTTTCCTCTTTTTCTGCCTTCTGGATTATTTTTTATGATTCCATCATGTCTCCTTTGTTGTCTTATTAAGTATAACTCTTGCTGTTTATAGCATATATCTTTAATAAGTCAACCTTCAAGTGATAGTCTGTCCCTTCATGTATAGTGTGAGAACCTTGGAATAGTGTACTTCCATCTCTCTGCTCCCAGCCTTCATACTATTTCTATCATGCATCTTACTTTTACATACATCATAAATCCCACAATATTGTTATTTATGTTCAAACATTCAATAAAGATAGCAAAGTAATAGGAAAAAGTCTAGTAGTTACCCCTTCTAGTATAGACTCCTTTCTGTAGATCCAGATTTCCATTCAGTGTCATTTTCCTCCTACCTGAAGAACTTCTTTAACATTTCCTGTAGTGCAGGTCTACTGGTAATAAATTAGTTAAGCTTTTGGATAGCTAAAAAGGTCTTTGTTTTGCCTTCATTTTTAAAAGATATTTTTGCTGGGTATAGAGTTCTAGATTGACGGTGTTTTTCAGTACTTTAAAAATACTGCTTAACTGTCTTCTCACTTATTGTTTCTGATAAGATTTACAGCAGATTTCTCATTTGTGTTCTTCTGCTCACACTATATCATTCTCTGGCTGCTCCTGTCATTTTCTTTATTACTGGTTTTGAGCAATTTGACCCTCTTAATGGCTTGATGATGTTTATGTTTGCTGTGCTTGATGTTGAGTTTCTGGGATCTTTGGGTTTATGGTTTTCGTTAAGTTTGAGGGAATTGTGTGTATTATTTCTTTGAATTTTTGTGTGTGTGTGTGTCTTCCATTATCTTTTGGGGATTCCAGTAACCTATGTATTAGACTTATTGAAGTTGGCCATCTTTAATGGAGGGTATTGGTTTGTTTTCACACGGCTATAAAGAACTGCCTGGAACTGGGTAATTTATAAAGAAAAGAGGTTTAATTGACTCACAATCCATATGGCTGGGGAGGCTTCAGGAAACTTACAATCATGGAGGAAGGCATCTCTTCACAAGGCGGCAGGAGAATGACTGAAGGAGGAACTTGCCAAACACTTATAAAACCATTAGATCTCATGAAAAGTCACTATCATGAGAACAGCCTGGGGAAAACCTCCCCCACAATCCAATTACCTCCCCCTGGTCTCTCCCTTCATATGTAGGGATTATGGGGATTACAATTTGAGATGAGATTTGGATGGGGACACAGAGCCAAACCATATCATGAACATGATCTGCAGGCCATGAAGAATTCTCCATTTTTGCTTCCTCCAGGTGGCTGAGAACAACCTGTGCAGCCAGTACGAGGAGAAGGTGCGCCCCTGCATCGACCTCATCGACTCCCTGCGGGCTCTGGGTGTGGAGCAGGACCTGGCCCTGCCGGCCATCGCCGTCATCGGGGACCAGAGCTCGGGCAAGAGCTCTGTGTTGGAGGCACTGTCAGGAGTTGCCCTTCCCAGAGGCAGTGGTAAGAACTTACATTCTATATTAGTCTGCTCAGGTTGCTATAACAAAATACCACAGATGGGGTGGCTTACACAACAAAAGCTTATTTTCTCACAGTTTTGGAGACTGGAAGTCCAACATCATGGTTTAGTTTCTCCTGAGGCCTTTCTCCATGGCTTGCAGATGGCCACCTCCTCACCGCTCCCCCACGCGACCTTCCTTCTGCACACAAGCATCTCTGCGGTCTCTTCCTGTTCGTAAGGGCATCAGTCATATTGGATTGGGGCCCACCCTAATGACCTCATTTAACCTTAATTACCACTTTAAAGGCCTTATTTTCAAATACATTCCCATTAGGGGTTAGGGCTTCAACATAGGAATTTGGAGGGAACACCATTTCATAACACTATCTCATTGCACATTTTTTTTTCACGTAAGTAATATGTAATCTACAGTTTGAGGAGATCTGAATAAATGCATTTGAGTCCCCCAGTTCAGAACTAGATCAGTGAGGGCTCAAAGAGTTCAGGCCTGGGATGGGTCTTGCAATATAGGTCAGGCATGGTAAGTAGAATATGGAAGGAGTTTACAGTAGGAGGACAGTGTTAAGGTGGCCTGGTGGCAGCAGGATACTTTCCTAATGGGGGTAGCGTGTGTATGTTGGGAGGATAATGGAAGATGTTCGGATGAGTTTGGGGGGTTTCCCCGTGTGGTCTGCCACCTGAGCTGATGGCAGAACACTGGGATGAGGCAGGAAGCCAAGAGTGGTGGCTTTCAAGCGTTAGTGAGCAAAAACTCACCTAGGTTACGTATTCAGAATGCATGTTCTTGAGGTCACCCAGACACAGTGCGATGTCCCCACATATCAGAGGGTAAGACCAGAAAGTTTCCAGTTTTAATGTTCCCACATATCAGAGGGTAAGACCAGAAAGTTTCCAGTTTTAAATGTCTCCCCAGATGAGCGTATAAAAGTTTGAGAACCATGGGCCTAAGGCACTATGTAGGTCTTTTAAGAGCAAAGTGGAGCACTGATGTGGGTGTGGCCTTCTAGGGATCGTGACTAGATGCCCGCTGGTGCTGAAACTGAAGAAACTTGTGAACGAAGATGAGTGGAGAGGCAAGGTCAGTTACCAGGACTATGAGATTGAGATTTTGGATGCTTCAGAGGTAGAAAAGGAAATTAATAAAGGTGAGTACCCCCTGTTTGGATGCCTGGTCAAGCCTTCTGACATGCCTGGGGTCAGTTTGTAACTGTTCCTACTCCCACCTCCCTGGGCCTGTGCTGTTTCCTTAGGACCCCTTTCTCCTGCACATCAGGCCCCAGTTCCTTCTACTTCTTTTACCTCATTATGACCAGCATGCTTGGATATCAGCATCTGATAGCAATAATTTATTTCTGGCCGGGCACAGTGGCTTGTGCTTGTAATCCCAGCTCTTTGGGAGGCTGACGCAGGGGATTGCTTGAGCCCAGGAGTTCGAGACCAGCCAGGGCAACATAGTGAGACCCTGTCTCTTAAAAAAAAAAATTAAAATAGCTGGGCATGGTGGCATGCACCCGTGGTCCCAGCTATTCTCAGGAAGCTGAGCTGGGAGAGTTGCTTGAGCCTGGGAAGTCAAGGCTGCAGTGAGCTGTGACCTTGCCACAGCACTCTAGCCTGGCAACAGAGTGAGACCGTGTCTCAAAAACACATCTATTGCTTATTATGTGAGTATCTAGAATAATGTGAATTTTGAAATGTAAAACTTGTCCCCAAATATGGACGATCTGTCCCTTAATCAAAGGCTTCCCTACTTAGATCTGGCAGAAGAGGAGCCAGATGTGAGGGTGAGGGAGCTCCTCCTACTCTTCCTTTGTACAAAGAGCTCCACATTGTGGACTGGATCATCACTGAACGCCTCTCAGAACCAGCACCCTTTTCCTAAGAAAGGAGGGGAGTGCCTGGGCTCAGAACCAGCACCCTTTTCCTAAGAAAGGTGGGGAGTGCCTGGGTTTGCATAATCCTAATTTAGGCTAACTCATGGCAGGCCTCCATAAATACAAACCACAAGGATCAATTTGAAGTTGTCTGCAAGGGGAAATGACACCAGCAGTGTAGATAGGGCAGAGTAGCTGACAAAGAGCAGCCACTGTGAGATGCACGGATAACATCTTCCTCTTGACCTTTCTGTTTTTCTAGCATGTCACATGATTAAGTTTCATTCACACTGGGAAGGTACTGAAGTGACATGAACTGATGCCCAGCAGTAGGAAGGGACAAGTTTAGCATTTGTAAAGATGGAGCATTAATCACATTTGTTGACTGTTTATAGAAAGATAAATAATGTTGTTGACAAACCATGATTTTGAATTAGTTGGGATCAGGTTGGTTGCCTGCAGCAGAACACTCAAAATAACTATGTGCGTTAGTCAGCCCTGGCTGTGGAACAAACCCATCTTAAAACTAATGGCTTAACCACTTTGATTTCTCATGACTTGATGGACCAGCCAGGCAGTTCTTCTCTGGGCTAGCTGGGCTGGGGCTGGTGGTCCAGGATGGCCCTTGGCTGGAGTGACCAGGCCTTCTGTCTGTGTGGTCTCTCCCCTCCAGAAGGCTAAGCTGGACTTCTTAATTTGGGTGGAGGGGTTCCTAGCAGCAAAAGAGGGCAAGACCCAGCATCTAACACCTTTCAGTCTCTCTTGGCGTCGCACTGTGTAACATCCCCTTAGCCAGAGAAAGTCAAGTGACCAAGCCCAATTTCAAGGGACAGATTCTCTCTCTCCATGGAAGTGACAGAGGCACCCTGTAAAGTAGCGTGCATACAGGGATGGAAGGGAATGTGGATGCCATTGTGCCAGCAAGTTGCTAACACAGTGGTCTAAACAATGTAGAAGCTTTCTGTCCCTCTCATATAAGTCTGAAGGGGGACAGACCAGAGCTGACTGGGGATTCTAGTGTCAGGAACCAAGACTTATTCTGATCCCGTTTCTTCATTGGGTGTGGCCTCTGTTTCCAAGGCCCCGCCCACGGCTGTGACTTAGTCAGCAAGTCCACTTTGAAGCCAGCTGGACCATGGCAAGGGGCATATCTCCGCCTTCATAAGCACACTCTCTGGAAGTTGCACATAACATTTTCACATGGCCCACTGGCCAGAACCCGGTCTCATGACCACATGGCAGGTACATGGATATTGGGGGAACAATTAGTGGACCATAACCACTGTTATTTCCTAAGTTCTAAATTGATATCAAACATCCCAAAAAGACATTCTAGATGTAGAAAAAAGTGGTGTTAGCCAACAATTTGATGAAACAAATTCCTATCCTGAAATTCATTAAGGAGGAAGGAGCAAAATAAAATCTTATTGGGATGTTAACAACCAGTGCTTATCTTAGCTAAAATGAGCACATTTCCCCATATGATTTTTCCAGTTTATATTTTAGGAATTTCCATACATTTTTGTTTTTATTTTGCTTGGTTGCTGATTTGCTACTGACACCAATGAGAAGGATTTAGGAATGCTACCAGGAAGAACTTCTTGCCTCAGCCCGGCTTTGGACTGGTCTAAGTGGGTGTCACTCATGGTGATGTTCTCACAAGGTCTCTCTACACACAGTGCTGGCCAACAGCAGGGAAAATACTGAGTTATCCTTTGAGATCTCTTTCGTCCCCATCACAGAAAATTGAACCTGCTCCAAATATGCTTTTATCCATGACTCACAGAGAGGAGAAGATGCTTTCGGAGTATTCACTGTCATGAGATCCTTTCATCCTAAGCTCTGGGTTTGATTTTCCCTGCTTCTTCTCTAGCCCAGAATACCATCGCCGGGGAAGGAATGGGAATCAGTCATGAGCTAATTACCCTGGAGATCAGCTCCCGAGATGTCCCAGATCTGACTCTAATAGACCTTCCTGGGATAACCAGAGTGGCTGTGGGCAATCAACCTCCTGACATTGGGTATAAGGTCAGACTTCAGACCCACTCTGACCTTGGCGTTGGTGTGGGGATGGGGGGTGTGTGGGAGGGGTGGGAGGAGAAAGGGGGTACTGTATTAGAGTAACCATGAGTCCAGAGCTGAGTTAGTATTTGGAGGTGTGAGTGGGGAATTTAGAGAGCCCATTGGTCAGTCTCTTCTGTCAAGTTGAATGGAAGCTTCTTTGGAGAAAGTGAGGCCAATGGGCCCAGTTGGAAACATCTATGTATTTGTTTTATGTTTTATGCAATGCCATATCTAAAGTGCTGTGTATTAGGAAGGGGTCTTATGTGGGAAGAGAGCATTAAAAAGAAGTATAATGGGCCACACACAGTGGCTCACTCCTATAATCCCAGCACTTTGGGAGGCTGAGGCAGGAGGATTCCTTGAGCCCAAGAGTTTGACAGAAACCTGAACAACATAGTGAAGACCCCCTTCTCTATAAAAGAAAGAATTAGCCAGGTATAGTGGCGTGCACCTGTCAACTACTGGGAGGATTGCTGGAATCAGGGAGGCTGCAATGAGCCATGATTGTGCCACTGCACTCCAGCCTGGGCAACAGAGCAAGAACTTGTCTCAAAACAAAAACAAAACAAGCAAGAAAGAAACAGGTATAATGATATTTTAGTATTGGTGAATCTTCCTTTACAGATTAAAGATTTAGGGGTGAAGTGGGGTTTTTTGGCCACCATTTTTCATTGTGACCATCAGATCTAAGGTCTTGGGGGTTAATTACCTGAAACCTCGTGGTTTTCCCTGAGCCTACAGCTCTGTTTCTGCCGCAGATAATTTATTTTCTCATAATTCCAGCTTGGTAGGTACCTCCAGGGTTGCGTTTGTGGGTTCATTTCTCCAAAGTTACTTCTTTTGGGGGAA
The DNA here is from genome assembly GCF_024542745.1 of Macaca thibetana thibetana. Taxonomy (NCBI): domain Eukaryota; kingdom Metazoa; phylum Chordata; class Mammalia; order Primates; family Cercopithecidae; genus Macaca; species Macaca thibetana. The sequence goes on along the minus strand of NC_065580.1, from coordinate 155,602,849 downwards.
ATACCCCTGGGACTCTCAGGGACTGAAGCAAGTACAAGGTCAGTACCTGTCTCACCTTTCACTTGCCTTTGCCATACTCAGGAGTCACCTCCTCTCATTTCCTTACAGATCAAGGCACTCATCAGGAAGTACATCCAGAGGCAGGAGACGATCAACCTGGTGGTGGTCCCCAGTAACGTGGACATCGCCACCACAGAGGCGCTGAGCATGGCCCAGGAGGTGGACCCCGAGGGAGACAGGACCATCGGTGAGAATGGGGAAGCCCATCCGTGCTCGGTGAGAATGGGGGAGCCCGCCTGTGCTCAGTGGTCTGCCAGTGGGCAAGTGTCCCTCCAGTCTCCATGGGCTTTGCTCAGTGGGGACCTGCCTCCACTAAGACCTGCTAAGGGGGCAGGTTTGGTGCCCACCAAGGCCAAGCAAAATGAGCTGCTGTTGACTTTCACTGGCTAGGTTACCTTGTAACCCTTATCTACTTGCTCAGAAAGGCACAGTGGGCTCGGAAGCAGGGCAAACTCAGGAAGCACATGGCATTCATTAAGAATGTGTTTGAGATGGGATGTCCATAACTCAAGGGACAAACAAAATGTGGCGTGTTCTACAGTGGACCCGGGTGAAGGAGCTTGGGGAGAGCCACACACTGTTCCGGGAGGCATTCCTGCCTTCACGCGGCTTTCCACGGAGTTCTTTTCTGGAGCGGGGCTCCACTGGCCCCATGGTTCTGCAGGGCCCATGGCCTGCCCTCAAGCAAGGATGGGAGGAAACCCTGGGAGACTGGGGGCATGAGCGGTTGTTCATTCACCTCTGCCTTGTGACTGGGCACGTTCTCTCCCCAAATACATCTGGCTCGCAGGAATCTTGACGAAGCCTGATCTGGTGGACAAAGGAACTGAAGACAAGGTTGTGGATGTGGTGCGGAACCTCGTGTTCCACCTGAAGAAGGGCTACATGATTGTCAAGTGCCGCGGCCAGCAGGAGATCCAGGACCAGCTGAGCCTGTCCGAAGCCCTGCAGAGAGAGAAGATCTTCTTTGAGGACCACCCACATTTCAGGTGCGCTCGCCTGGGTTTCATCACAGATCAGTCCAAGCCCAGGATGTCAGGCCTTCCTGGGGAAAGTGGCAGCCGTCCCACAGATGTGTGGAGTGTGTGTGTGACTATGCCTGTTCCCCAACAAGGACTATGGAATTCAGCTAGAAGAATAGAAAGGGGATTACAAAATACTGCCCCCCCCAAAAAAAAAAAAAAAAAACTAAAAACCAATCAAAATCAAAATAGGGAGAGAACAATGTACAATAATTTAAATAGTATGGTGCTAGAACCATATTTTATAAAAAACATGAACAGAAAAGTAGAAAGTCCAGAAATAGACCTGGATATATATATATTTGATACATGATAAACGCAGCATTTCAAATCAAATAGTGGACTATATCAGCTTGATTATTAATGGTGTTGGGCTAATTAATATTTGGGAAAAAAATTAAAATACTGCTCTTACCTCATTATACCAAAATAGTTAAAGTTTAAAGTCAAACATTAAAAGGAAGCAATAAGCATCCCAGAAGAAAAGGTAGGTGAATAGTTCATAAGGCCTTTCTATCCCTCCTGCCAAAAGTGACATTTTTTGAAAGGAAAAGACTGATAAATTGGTAAGATTTAAAATGATGAAACTATGTAGAGTTGTAAACATTCTTGCATTCAGTTCTCCCAGAAGCCTACAGAGAACCATTACTCAGAATTCCAGAAATATCAAACAGAAACTTACATGCTGTTCTGCACATTCACAATAGCCAAAAGATGAGATGACTCAGTGTCATTGACGGACGGATGCAGAAAGCAATGTGGTCTGTACAAAAACGTGGAATACTTTCAGCCTTAGAAAGGCAAGGGCATTCCGACACATGCTACAACATGGATGAAGCTTGGGAACATTCTACTAAGTTAAAGAACCCAGTCATAAGAGGATGGATACTGTCTGATTCCACTTAGCTGAGGTCCCTGGAGTAGTAAGATTCATAGAGACAGAAAGAATGGTGGGTGCCAGGGGCTGGGAGAGAGAGAATGGGGAGGTAGTGTTTAATGGGGCCATTGTTTCAGTTTGGGAATATGAAAAGTTCTGAAGACAGTGGTGATGGTTGCATAATAGTGTGAACGTATTTAATGCCACTCAAGTGTACTCTTAAAGATGGTTAAATGGTCAATTTTATGTTGTATGTGTTTTACTACAATCTAGAAAAATTGACAGAGAAACTGAAGCTTAGGTATGACTATACTCTCACAAAAAGGCACAGAAACTCATGCTTCGCTGCTTCCTTTATCCTAAAATGTCCTATAAAATGTGGGAAACCCTGTAATAATACCCTAGGAGCACAAGTTTTGGATCGGGTGAGAAGATGCTTGACTTCCTTCCTCCCGGCAGCCCATGGTTTAAGTTTTTATCTTGGACAAGATATCTTGTGTCTCTTCTCCTCAGTGTTCTGCTACCCATTTATCTCAGGATGCTTCAATGTATTCGTATGAAGATATGTCTCTATCCATTATGATTACCTACACATATTACACATAGAAGGGGGTATGTGTTATATAAACGTGTCTATACATGCCTGTGTATTTTTGTGATGACCAAGTCTAGAGTCAAATACCATGATACACATTTATTATATCAGCTGGAAGGGCTTATTCCATATCATTGTTGAAATATCCTAGATTGCTAAAATTCAGTCATAATCCTATTCAATCCAATTCTGAGTATTTGTTGGGTACCAATTGCAAGACATTCCATCCAGTTGTAAACAACTGAAATTCACCTTGACTTTTCCCAACAGCAGAAGGCAGACATGCGTGTTCTGGCTACATCAAGGTGGAAATCATTCTTGTGTTCTCTTCTAGGGATCTGCTGGAGGAAGGCAAGGCCACGATTCCCTGCCTGGCAGAGAAACTTACCAGCGAGCTCATCGCACACATCTGTGTAAGCACGGGCAGAGCTGTGGGTTCTCTGAAAAGAATACTACAAACACAGAGCTGAACCTTGCTGGCTGCTTAAACATCGCTGTACACACAGATCTTCTGAGGATCTTGTTAAGATGCAGATTCAGATTCTGTGGGTCTGGAGTGCGGGCTAGGATTCTGCATTTCCAGCAAGCTCCCAGACGATGCGGATACTGCTTTTCAGGGGACCACAGTCTGGGGGGGATGCTGACAGACTATCTCGACTGGGCCAAAATAAAAATTAAAATCTTATGCACAAGCTACTAACTCTTCCTTTCCCATTGACAACCACTATTATAATGTCTTAGTCATTCTAACGAACGTATTTTTTAACTTCTAAAAGCTTTGTAAAAGCTCTGTGGTTCTTTTTAAAAATCTGCCTGAATGTAGTCTCTTCCTTTTTCAAATTTTTTTTTTTTTTTTTTTTTTTTTTTTTTTTTTTGAGACAGAGTCTCTCTCTATTGCCCAGGCTGGAGTGCGGTGGCGTGATCTTGACTCACTGCAACCTCTGCCTCCTGGGTTCAAGCCATTCTCATACCTCGGCCTTCTGAGTAGCTGGGATTACAGGTGCACACCACCATGCCCAGCTAATTTTTGTATTTTTAGTAGAGTCAGGGTTTCGCCATGTTGGCCAGGCTGGCCTTTTTCAAATTTTCAACTCAGCACCAGAGTGCAAGGTCTTCCCCGTGGTCCCCAGGAATGTGGGTGCAGAATGGGTTTGTTTTCCAGCTGACTGTGATGAGTGCAGAGCTCTTTGGGGTCCCATTGTATGCAGAAAAGGGATGGTTCCTTATTAGATTCCCCACCTCAAGCAAGCCCACGGGGTTTTTTTTTTTGCCATTGTACCAAGTCAGGCTCGTAGGTTTACGTTTGAGTTTTCTTACCTAGACAGATGCCCTTGCGGCTGAGATAGGCTCCATTGCTGCTTCCTCCTTGAGCCCCTCCTTGGCCACTGTTACTGGGGCTGGCATCTGAGTACCCCTCACTAGCTTGTCAGCCCACCGATACATTTTAAAGGTACGGCTTTCACATGTCAGCCGGCATTTTTTAGATGTTTGCTATGGAAGTGTGAGCCAGCACATGGTGTCAACCGTATTGTTAAAAACATAAGTCTCTGATCACTTTTTATTGATTGCAAACAACATAAAAGTTGTTGAATCTCCAATTGCTCCAAATGCCACTTCTTCAGAACCTACTAAACAAGTGGATCTCTCCGGTCTCCCTCCAGAGAGTTTACCTAATTCGACGACAGGAGGAACTGCCCCTGGGTCGCTCTACCAGGGCCCGGCACCCATGCACAGTGGGTGCCTCAGTGCTGCTCATGAGGCTGCTGCCGCAGGAGTCGGGAAGGGGGAAGACCTGGGCAGAAAACAGTGCCCCTAGCGTGTGTCCCCCTGCCCCCCAGGTCTGGAAAAGCTTCCTTTTAGAGGAAGCCAGGAAGTCAAATGGCCCACACAGCTCCTATGTAGAGGGAGGCCCGGGACCTCCTTTTCGTTCCCTGTTCATCTTTATAAATTCCCATTATTTTCTCTCCATTTTCCTCAGAAATCTCTGCCGCTGTTAGAAAATCAAATCAAGGAGAGTCACCAGGGAATAACAGAGGAGCTACAAAAGTATGGTGTCGACATACCGGAAGATGAAAATGAAAAAATGTTCTTTCTGATAGACGTGAGTGTTGCCAGCTACATGGAGCTGGAGAAGCACATGTCATGGTCAGAAAAGGGGCCCTGGGCCTCACGCACTTCCTTCTTCACTCCCCCGAGGCTGATCCAAAGACATCTGGCCCGTCGCACTCAAAGGGTGGACAGGGCTGAGGGAGGCAGGGCAGGGAGTGCGGGTGTGCGGGGGGAGTCAGCAGTGAGGGATGCTCAGGCTGCATTGTGACCGCTCTGTCATGATCATTGCCCAGATCCTTAAGGCAGTAAGGGGTGGGATAGGATTTTCTGGTGCCAAAACCTCTGCTTTCCTCTGATCCACAGTGTCCCATAAGGAAGCAAAGAATGACTCCCTACCCTCCATATAGGCACGGCCTCCAAACGACCTTGACCTTGGATTTGAAGTCTATCCGCTTATACTGATGTTTTTCTTCTTGACAGAAAATTAATGCCTTTAATCAGGACATCACTGCTCTCATACAAGGGGAGGAAACTGTAGGGGAAGATGACAGCCGACTGTTTACCAGACTCCGACGTGAGTTCCACAAATGGGGTATAATAATTGAAAACAATTTGCAAGAAGGTGAGTGTCTTAGTCCCTTCTTTGAGCTGCTACAACCAAATACCTGAGACTGGGTCATTTATAAACAGTAGAAACTTATTGCTCATTGTTCTGGAGGCAAGAAATCCATTCTTAAGGAATCAGGAAATTTGGTGTCTGGTGAGAGCTTATTCCCTGCTTCAAAGATGGCACCTTCTAGCTGTGTCCTCTCATGGGATAAGGGACGAACAAGCTTCCTCAGACCTCTTTTTTACAGAGATACCAGAGGCATACCTCAGAGAGATTGTGGGTTCAGTTCCAGACAAAACAAATATTGCAATAATGCAGGTCACATAAACTTCTTGGTTTCTGGTGCATAAACAGTTCGTTTATGCCATACTGTAGTCTACTAAGTGTGTAATAACATTAGGCCTAAAAAATATGTACGGACCTTAGTTTAAAACACCTTATTGCTAAAAAATTGCTGATACAGAAACAAAAAGTAGCATGTGCTACCGGAAAAAATGGTGCTGATTTGCTTGACATGGGGTTGCCACCAACCTTCAATTGCAAAAAATACAGTATCTGAAGTGCCTGGAATCCCATTCATAGGGCAGAGTGCTCATAACCCAATCCTTCCTAAAGATCTCCTCTGTTGATACCATTACACTGAGGATTGAGTTTCAACATAGGAATTTTTAGGGGACACTAACATGTAGACCATAGCCATGAGTCAATAGCGTGGTGAGCCTGGTATGTTGGCTTAAGACAGGAGAGTGGGGCAGTTGGGGAGGATGGTCAGGATAAGGAGCTGATGACAGCTAAAGCCACATTTGCTCTCTTCTATATCACTGAACCCAAATGACCATCCGCTGATGAATCGATAAACTAACTGGCATGTGTCTGTGTGTAGCAGTTGGCTCTGGCTGCCATAACACAGTCCCACAGACTTAGTGGGGGCTTAAACAGTAGAAATTTATTTTCTTACAATTCTGAAGGCTGGAAGTCCAAGATCAAAGTGCTGGTGGAGTTGGTCCCTTCTAAGGCCTCTCTCCTTGCCTTGCACATGGCGTCTTCTCGCTAGGTCCTCATGTGGTTTTCCCTCTGTGTGTGTCTGTGTCCTCATGTGGTTTTCCCTCTGTGTGTGTCTGTGTCCTCATCTTCTCCTACAAGGACACTAGGCACATGGGATGAGGGCCTACCCTAGTGACCTGATTTCAATTTAATTACCTCTTTGCCTGTCTCCAAACACAGTAAGATTGAGTTCCTGAGGGTTAGGACTTCAGCATAGGAATTTGAAGAGGTCACAACTCAAACTCAGCCCATAACACCAAGCCCTGGAATATTTCCAGCCACAGACAGGCACAGAGCGCTGGTCCACAGCACCCCATGGATGAACCTTGAAAACATCATGCTGAGTGAAAGAAGCCAGCCACAAAGGCCACATATCATATTCTATGATTCCATTGATAGAAAATGGCTAGAGTGGGCAAACCCAGACAGGCATAAAGCAGAATAGTGGCTGCCAGGGGCTGGGGAGGGAAAAGTGGGAAGTGGTCATTGATGGGTGATGGGTGTGGGGTTTGGGAGTTATGTCTGGGGATGGTTGCACAACTTTGTGAATATACTAAAATTCACTCACACATACACTTTCTTTTTCTTTTTCTTTTTCTTTGGAGACAGGGTCTTGCTGTGTCACCCAGGCTGGGGTGCAGTGGCTCAGTCTCGGCTCACTGCACCCTCTGCCTCCTGGGTTCAAGTGATTCTCCTGCTTCAGCCTCCGCCTCCCTAGTAGCTGGGATTACAGGCACCTGCCACCACACCTGGCTAATTTTTGTATTTTTAGTAGAGATGGGGTTTCACCATGTTGGCCAGGCTGGACTTGACCTCCTGACCACAAGTGATCCACCAGCCTCAGCCTCCCAAAGTGCCGGGATTATGGGCGTGAGCCACCGCACCTGGCCTGAACCATATACTTTCAATCGAGTGAATTTTATACTATGTAAATGATATCTCAGTAAGAAAAATCCTTATGGGAAAGTATTTCCTGACTGAAAAAGGGTACTAGATTACCATTCAAAAAGGAACTCACACCCTCTGAACTTCTGATGGGGCTAACTCTCTCTATGTGGACTGTTGGGAGTACAAACAATTCCAAAAGTTTAAAGAAAAATGCAGCATCTTTGGGAGGCCGAGGCGGGCGGATCACAAGGTCAGGAGATCGAGACCACGGTGAAACCCCGTCTCTACTAAAAATACAAAAAATTAGCCGGGCGCGGTGGCGGGCGCCTGTAGTCCCAGCTACTCGGGAGGCTGAGGCAGGAGAATGGCGTAAACCCAGGAGGCGGAGCTTGCAGTGAGCCGAGATCCGGCCACTGCACTCCAGCCTGGGCGACAGAGCGAGACTCCGTCTCAAAAAACAAAAAAAAAAAAAAAAAGAAAAATGCAGCATCTTACACAGTGAACAGTGCTACTGTATCACATTCACACAAGTTGATATACCTGGTTTACTCTGTTATCCCATTTGACTTGTAAACACTTTCTACACATGAATATGTGACATGTTGTTAATTCCAGAAAGTGTTCATGCTCATTTCTAATGGGCATACAGTTGAGGGCAAGGAATGTGTTATGGTACAATTTCTTTGGTAAAACTAAAATTAGGTTCACAACAGTTCATACTCGAGTAAGTTTTTAAGAAGGGGTCTTGGCCAGGCACAGTGGCTCACGCCTGTAATCCCAGCACTTTGGGAGGCTGACACGGGTGGATCACGAGGTTAGGAGATCCAGACCATCCTGGCTAACATAGTGAAACCCTGTCTCTACCAAAAATACAAAAAAGCCGGGCGTGGTGGCGGGCACCTGTAGTCCCAGCTACTTGGGAGGCTAAGGCAGGAGAATGACGTGAACCCGGGAGGTGGAGCTTGCAGTGAGCCGAGTTTGCGCCACTGCACTCCAGCCTGGGTGACAGAGCAAGACTCTGTCTCAAAAAAAAAAAAAAAAAAAGAGGGGGTCTTACTCAAAGTTTCTGCATGTGCAGGTTCCTGGCATTGTACCTGACTCTGCACTCCCCTTCCTGAGGTGACTAAGGAAAATTATCTTGAGATCTGGCTTTTCTGTGTGTGTGTGCAATCTCTGAATATTTTTAGTTTACCAGTTAGATTTGATTTGATATCACTTTTTCTTGCCATTTATATTTTCAGAAAATCTAGAATGGTATTGTGTTTAGAAAAATGTGCAAGATTATTTTTGTGAGATAATTTGGTGTTATTTTTTTCCTGCTATAGGCCATAAAATTACGAGTAGAAAAATGCAGAAATTTGAAAATCAGTATCGTGGTAGAGAGCTGCCAGGCTTTGTGAATTACAGGACATTTGAGACAATCGTAAAACAGCAAATCAAGGCACTGGAAGAGCCAGCTGTGAATATGCTACACACTGTGACGGGTGAGTGCTCAGTTTCACTTCTGGGCATTGATTTCTAAAGAAGGGAAAGGTTCGAACCAAAGCCAGCACCAGACTTCAGCACTTTCCTCCTGGGGCGCATCCCACACCACCAAGCAGACCTCTAATTCTGCAGGTGTCAAGTTGGTGTTCAACAATTCAATTCAATTCTGACACTGCCCTGAGTCTGTGTGGATCCCATAGCTTAAAGGGCTCAGTCCCACAAGACCGGCCCCAACTGCAGATGCCAGTCACAAGCCCCAGACCTCCCATTCTTCTGACGGACTGTTTATAAATCAAGGTTCTTGCCACCTGTTCCTCAGGTCAGCCAAGAGCTCTGGAACACACTTCACTAACATTTACGGGTCTATTAGAAAGGATTTGATAAGGGGCACAAATGAAGCTGTTGGAGAGGCACATAATACGGGCCTGAATACAGAAGCTTCTGTCCCCACGGGGTTGGGGGCACCACCCTCATGGCACAGGGATGTGTGGTCATCAACCAGGGAGCTCTTAGAACCTCACTGCTGAGGAGGGTTCATGGAGGCTTCATCGCGAAGGCATGATGGATGATTGACTCAATCTCCAGGCCCTCCCTCCTCGGTGGAGCTGGAAGTTCTAAGTTTCTAGTCAAGGCTTGGTCTTTCTAGTGCCCGGCCCCAATCCTGAAGCTATGTAGGGGCCCACCGGGCATCATCTCTTAAAAACACAAGATACTCTTAACAGGCTAGACATTCCAAGAGATGTAGGGGCTTCTGTGTTAGGAACTGGTGACAAAGACAAAATATTTCTATTTTTCCTATCACACCACACCTCCACCCTGTTCACTGCTATGCTGGCTTCACACTCAAAATTCACACTCAAAATCGGCCGTTTATTTGAAATCTCCAAGGAGTAAAGCCAGTGGTTAAATAACTGCACATGTAGACGTGTTTGGAGCGTTTTAGAGTGCTGTAAGAATCTAGGTGTGTCACAGATAGGTAGGAAACTATATCCCACTGTGGATCCACTCCCTTCTTGAAATGCTTTGCTTTCTTGGTTTTCCAGACATTATTGAATCTCTTTTCTTCATCCTCTCCTTGACTGACAGCATCATTACTCACATTTCAGCTGTCTCATCTTAGGAATAATTAATAATCACTCATGGATCCATGAACTAAGGAGCTGGAGATAGCTTCAGAACAGCTCATTCAGGGGTGTATTTCCAGTAAAATTGACCTTTTAGCCTTAATAATCATATACCAAAACTTGCAATCATGTTGTTTTGGTCCATTGTAGACTCTTACACCAGAGGAAAGTTTGTAATACTTAGAGCCTTATAGTCATAAAAATCAATATAGATATACCTACTTCTTTTTCAGAAATATATGACATGGAGATCCATAAGAGGTTTTCAATCATAAAGATACTATATGTTGTATTACAATAAAATTCTGTGAGGAAGTAGAATAGAAATGAGTTTCAAAAATAAAAAATATAAATTTTTAAATCTAAAAGCTTTTTCTTGTTTTTTTTCAAATGGATAAATTATATCAATGGAATTTGAATGTCTACATTAAGAGTGATTTGACTTATATTAAGAGTTGTATCATAAAATATTAATATATATAACTTAACAGAAATTATATTATTTGCAACTGTTTAGGATAAAAAGCTTAAATATCAAATAAATGTATGCCAGGGGTCATTGGCTTTTAAGATTCTTCCAGCAAGTTATTAAGCAAAAAGAGCCTGCCTTCCTTTTTCATGGTAAAGAGAAGAATGGAGGGGGGAGAGGGGAAACTTGACTTCATATCATTTGATCCTCATATTTTTTTTGCATCTTAGGAAGAGAACAAATGATCCTACCAATATTGAACTGTGTTTCTCTCTTTGATTAGATATGGTCCGGCTTGCTTTCACAGATGTTTCAATGAAAAATTTTGAAGAACTTTTTAACCTCCACAGAACCGCCAAGGTAAAACCAACCATGTGTTATTTTTTTTAAAAAAAAAAACACTAAGCTTGACACTAGAAAACAGATTTCTTGGATGAGGATTATTTCAATTTTATTGTATACATTTAGAGCAGCAAATAACATCACTCACCAGTGCTTCTTCTGGTGTTACTGGTGATGTCTGGTTGAAAGCAATAAAGGAGAGAGTGCTTAAACACATAGAGCAAGAGATCCACAGTTAGTGGAGAAGATTATCACATCTAAAGGCAATGGCTCCAAATCCAGAAACTCATTGAGGAAGCTACATATAAAAATCGAATCTTTCTGGCCCAAGTGGGCACGATGAGCCTGTAATCCCAGCATTTTGGGATGCTGAGGCCGGTAGATGACTTAAAGCCAGGAGTTTGAGACCAGCCTGGCCAACATGGCAAAACCCCATCTCTACTAAAAATACAAAAAAGTAGCTGAGCGCATGGTGGTACCTGCCTGTAGTCCCAACTACTTGGGAGGCTGACACTTGAGAATCGATTGCAGTGAGCTGAGATTGCACCACTGCACTGCAGCCTAGGTGACGGAGCGAGACTCTGTCTCAAAACTTTCCAGAATGAAGAAAAAGCCTACAGGAAATGAGCCTGGGGGACAGACTGGGCCAAGAGACCACACTTAGCCACTCTTAGAAACAGGCATCCCCGGCACAGATGAGGAGCCTGGCCCCATCATTCACCAGCTGGGTGAGGCCTTGGAATGTGCCACTTCCAGCCTGTGCCCCGACTCCTCATTCATAAAATGAAGCTAATAAGGCTTTCCCCAGAAGGTCGAGATGGATGTGCAGGAAGATGTTTAGGATGCACCTGCCACCGTGCACTGTGACTCTCATCAAGGCCTGGAAGGTCCAGGAGTGAAGTTTCTCCTCCTCAGGTTTTGACAACCAGTTTCTCTAAACCCCAGGAACATACAACAGAATTTGTCTGACTTAAACTTGGCTCCCCTGCTCATCCCTGTGGATTATCGGATATGACAATCCTCACCATCAGATATAAAAGCTGCTAAAAGAGAAAGGAAAGAAGCCAAGTTATAGTACCTGAAAGCAAAGCTCATGCAGGTCCCCAGGCCCCAGGATGGGAGTCTGGCCCATCTGTGGCTCAAGCCTCGTGGGAAGCTCTGATCCTCAGCCAGGGCTAGAAACCCACCTTAGATACACCAGGGCATGGCCCAGAGGGCTGTTCCCAGGAAACGTGCTGTTTCACTCACGTCGGGTAACCTGGTATTTACCGACTTCTTACCTACTTTCCTGTGACTCGGGAAACCGAGTAGTGTGTGTGTGTGTGTTTTTTTTTCAATTGTAGTCCAAAATCGAAGACATTAGAACAGAACAAGAGAGAGAAGGTGAGAAGCTGATCCGCCTCCACTTCCAGATGGAGCAGATTGTCTACTGCCAGGACCAGGTGTACAGGGGTGCATTGCAGAAGGTCAGAGAGAAGGAGCTGGAAGAAGAAAAGAAGAAGAAATCCTGGGATGTAGGGACTTTCCAGCCCTCCTCGACAGAATCTTCCATGGAGGAGATCTTTCAGCACCTGATGGCCTATCACCAGGTACGTCTTCGCGTGGTTCAGGATGGCAGCTTCCGTTCTTTCCTTTTCTTCTAAGCACCTGTCTCTTTTGTCTTGCTCTCTGTAGGTGACATTGGTCAGCTCTGTCATTCACCTCCTTGTTAGCCTCCTGCCTTAGTTCATTTTCATGCCGCTGATAAAGACATACCCAAGACTGGGCAATTTTCAAAAGAGAGAGGTTTAATGGACTTACAGTTTCACGTGGCTGGGGAGGCCATCCACCATCATGGCAGAAAGCAAAAGGCACTTCTTACCTGGCAGTGGTGGCAAGAAAGAGGAGAGCCAAGTGAAAGGGGTTTCCGCTATCAAACCATCAGATCTCGTGAGACTTATTCACTCCCACGAGAACAGCATGGGATACACTGCCCCCATGATTCAATTATCTCCCACTGGGTCGTTCCCACATGTGGGAATTATGGGAGTACAATTCAAGATGAGATTTGGGTGGGGCCACAGCCAAACCATATCGCCTCCATAGAAGCAGCTCAACCTCAGACCGAGAGGTGGTGGCTTAGAGCCACTGACGTCTGGTTTTGATGGCTGTCTAGCTCTGGCCAAGTTACTTAACCTCTCTGAGCCCCAGCTTTCTTTGTAAAATGGTGTCTCCTCATAGATTGTAGTGGATATTCCAGGAGACAAGTATGGATGATGTTAATTGCTTACTAATGGAAAAACCAAACTCTGTTAAAATATTTGAAAGAGGTTTATTCTGAGCCAAATATGAGGGGCCGTGGCTCTGGGAATAGTCTCGGGAGGTCCTGAGGAAGTGTGCCTGAGGCTGTCAGGATGCAGTTTGATTTTATACATTTTAGGGAGGCAGGAATTGTAGGTAAAATCATAAATACATGGGAGATGTACTTGTCCTCCCTAAAGAGGCAGGACACCTTGAAGGAGAGGGAGCTTACCAGTCATAGGTGGGTTCAGAGATTTTCCAGTTGGCAATTGCTTGAAAGAGTTAAGCTTTGTCTACAGACTTGACATCAATAGAAAGAAATACCTGAGTTAAGGGCAGTGTTAGAGGCCAAAGGTATGTAGATGAAGACTGGGTAGCAGCCTTCAGAGAGAATAAATGGTAAATGTTTCTTTTCAGGCCTTAGAGGCAGCAGGTTCTCTGTTAATCTCCTGGATTCAGGGAAGGCCTAGAAGGGGAGAGGTCTGGCTGCATTAATGGAGATTCTTTACGGTGCAAATTCCCCCCCGACAAAACGTGGCAGGGCCATTTCGATCTGTTGGTCCTGTAACAGCCGTTTCAAAATATGTCCAAAAAATGTATTTTTAGGTAAAATATTTGTATTTCCTTTAGGGTCTGCTATCTGTCTTGTGATGCTATACCAGAGTCGGGTTGGAAAGTAAGCCACGTTATACCAAGTTCATGAAAGCCCATCCAAGGAGATTTTATGGTTTGTTGGGCATGTGTGACTTAACCCCTGCCTTGCATGACTTTATAATCTGGTATCTTACTGCTACAGAGTCTTGTTTGCCAGTCTTATCTCAATTTCAACCTAAACTCCAAAAGGGGCCTGGCTTCTCTTCCTGTTATGGCCAGGAATGCAGATTTTCAGGTTTCTCTGGGGTCCACTTGGCCAAGAAGGGGGTCTGTTGAGTTGACTGGAAGGCATAGGATTTTATTTTTGGTTAACAAGTTCCTTAGTGCAGCATTGGAATGCAGTGGTAGGCAGACTAAATGGAAGCTATCTCATAGACACATGCTTTGGGTGATACTGCACGATTCAGATAACCTGAAGTACCATCTAATTCATCCTGGGGAAGGAGGCAGTGAACACAGGCACAACTCAGGTAGAGCCCTTGGGATGTGTAAACACCTGAGGAGGTAAAGCAAATTGTAATCTCTTGGTTTATCACATGTCCCCATTGCCTCACTATTTGGATGCTTTAAAGCAGTGCCTTCACCCAGCACAGGGGTCTCCGGGGAACCTTGTGGAAATGCAGATGCTAATTGCAGATCAGGATGAGGCGGAGATTCTGCATTTTTTTTTTTTTTTTTTTTTTTTGAAACTGAGTCTCTGTCGCCCAGGTTGGAGTGCAGTGGCACAATCTCAGCTCACTGCAACCTCTGCCTCCTGGGTTCAAGCAATTCACCTGCCTCAGCCTCCCAAGTAGCTGGGATTAAAGGCACCTGCCACCATGCCTGGCTTTTTTTTGTATTTTTAGTAGAGACAGGGTTTCACCGTGTTGGCCAGGCTGGTCTTGAACTCTTGACCTCAAGTGATCTGCCTGCCTCGGCCTCCCAAAGTGCTGGGATTAGAGGCGTGAGCCACCACGCTTGACCTCTGCATTTCTAACGGGCTCTCAGGGGTCCCCATACTACTGGATGGAGACTGCACTTTGAGCAGCAAGGCTCTAAACCAAGGGTCAACTTCTGTTCCTCCAGACACTGGGAGCTGCATGCACGTGAGTGAAGCCAGTTAAGGGGAAGACAGGCATGCACATCGGCTTCTCCTGCAACCAAGCTCACACCTGTCTGCCGCTTACACTGCCTCCTAGAATGAATAGTTACCTTGAGAGTAGGTGAGGCATATACGTTCACAGAATCCAAACAATAGGATGAGTGACAATGGCAAAGAAGTCTCGGAGCCAAGCAGCTTCCTGGAATAGAAGCAGCCCTTCTCCAGGTTCATTTCTGTCCTCCCAGGGCGACTCATGCATTCCAAAGCTCCCATGCATATACATTTTGTAATGGTTTTTACACAAAGATTAGCAGAGGAGGAGACGTGCTGCTCTGCACCCTGCCTCTTTTGCTGTACCAGGGAGATTGTTCTGCCTCAGTTCTGATGGGGCTGCCTTGTTCTTTTCAATGGCTGCTGAGTATCCCACTGTATGGTTGTGGTGTATTGAGCCAGCTCTTTAAGCGAACGGTTTGTTTGCGTCTTTTGCTAATGCAGGTGTGTTGCTGTGAGTAGGTTTTTGTATATCATGTATGTGGAAGCATCGACTCCCAGAAATGAGATTCCTGTTATATTAGGATTGTGCAGGGAAATAGAACCACGGATATATGTATGTAAAGAAATATATTTCGGCCAGTCATGGTGGCACACGCCTGTAATCCCAGCACTTTGGGAGGCTGATGTGGGTGGATCTCTTGAGGCCAGGAGTTTGAGACCAGCCTGGCCAACACAGTGAAACCTGGTCTCTACTAAAACTACAAAAAAATCAGCTGGGCATGGTGGCCCATGCCTGTAGTCCCAGCTACTTGGAAAGCTGAGACACGAGAATTGCTTGAACCTGGGAGGCAGAGGTTGCAGTGAGCCAGGATCACGCCACTGCACTCCAGCCTGGGTGACAGAGCGAGACTCAATCTCAAAAACAACAAAAAAGGGAAAGAAATATATATATTTCAAGGAATTGGCTTCTACCATTTTGGGGCCTGGCAAGTCCAAAATCCCAGGGCATGCCAGCAGGGAGGGCAGACCAGAAATTGCAGCAGGAGCTAAGGCTGAGTCTACAGGCAGAATTTCTTCTTTTTAGGGAAACCTCATTTTTCTTAAGACCCTCAACTGATTGGATGAGGCCCATCCGCATCCTCGAGAATGGCCTCCTTCACTTACAGGGGGTTACACGTTACCCACATCTACAGAATACCTCCGCAGCAATACCTAGATTCGTGTTTGATGGAATCACTGAGGACTCGAGCCTAGCCAAGTTGACACATGAAACAGAGAATCACAGCTGGGGAAAGGATGGCTTGTTTGAGACTGATAAAGATTACCCAGAGAAGGCCTGCTTCCATCCACACTGGCCAGTTTAGTCTGCACTAAAGTTGCTGGGGTTTTTTTTGGTTTTTTTTGTTTTGTTTGTTTTTGTTTTTTGGTGACAGAGTCTTACTCTGTCGCCCAGGCTGGAGTGTAGTGGCTCAATCTTGGCTCACTGCAACCTCTGCCTCCTGAGATCAAGTGATTCTCCTGCCTCAGCCTCCTGAGTAGCTGGGACTACAGGCGCATGCCACCACACTCGGCTAATTTTTGTTTCTTTTTTAGTAGAGACAGGGTTTCACCATATTGGCCAGGCTGGTCTTGAACTCCTGACCTTGTGATCCATCCGCCTCGGCCTACCAAAGTGCTGGGGTTTCAGGTGTGAGCCACTGTGCCCGGCCTCGTTGGGGTTTTTTGACAGCCTAATAGATGAAAATGACGTCTCATTATAATTTTAATTGGCATCCTCTTATGACGATGAGGTGGTGCATCTTTCTGTGTGTTGAGAGTCATTTCTATTTCTTGCTCAGCAAACAGTTCATCCAGGAGGAGTGTGTTGAGAGTCATTTCTATTTCTTGCTCAGCAAACAGTTCATCCAGGAGGAGTGTCTCGGCATGGCGAGATAGTAGACATCTGCGATTTCTGATGCAGACGCTCTGCATTTTGTCATCTGCTTTGTCATTTTTGTCTATGGTGGTTTTAGACTATGCTCAAGTTTTCTAGAGCAGAAAATTTGAGTGGGATTTGGGCTTCAGTGGTTTTTGTCATACTTTAAAAGGACTTTGTCTCCCCGAGATGATAAATGAGGTAGATGATATTTTCTTTAATTTCTTATTTTAACTGTTACATGATACCTTTGGTCCATTTGGAGTTCTTTGATGTCAAGAATGAGGCAGGATCCAGATGGCAGCAGAGGTCCCAGTCCCGTCCTGGGAGGGTCGTCTAGTTCCCGCTGGTCCGCTCTGGCACTCGCTTCCTCTCTGCGTTAGGTCCTGTCTGCACCCTGTCTTCAGCCCTGTTTTCCTTCTTTTCATCCGTCAGTGTCACCCAGGTCACACTAGTACATCCCTATCCCATGTTTCACCATCTAGTGCAGCCAGCACCCCCACATCACCCTCACTTTTTCTTTCATTAAATTGTGCAGAAATATTCATCATGTCTATTTTATCATCTTAACCATTTTGGGGTACATAGTTCAGTGGCATTAAGTACATTCATATCGTGCCAGCATCACCAGCAGCCACCTCCAGGACCCTATCACCTTCCCACACTGAAACTCTGTCCTCATTAAACACATTCCCCATTCCCTGTCCCCGAGTCCCTGACAGCTACCATCCTACTGTCTATCTCTGTGAATTCAACTAACCTAAGTACCTCATAGGAGTTGTGACTGGCTTATTTCATGTAGCATGATGTCCTCATCCAGGTGGTAGCAAGTGTCAGAGGTTCACGCCTATTTATTTATTATGAGACAGAGTCTCGCTCTGTCCCCCAGGCTAGAGTGCAATGGCATGATCTCAGTTCACTGCAGCCTCCCCCTGCCTGGGTTCAAACAATTCTCCTGCCTCAGCCTCCCGAGTAGCTGAGATTACAGGTGTGTGCCACCACGCCTGGCTAATTTTTGTATTTTTAGTAGAGACAGGGTTTCACCATATTGGCCAGGCTGTTCTGGAATTCCTGACTTCAAGTGATCCGCCCACCTAGGCCTTCCAAAGTGTGGTGGTGTTTTTAGAGACAGGGTCTCGCTGTTATTGCCCAGGCTCGAGTGCAGTGGTGTGATCCTAGGTCGCTGCTACCTCAGTCTCCCAGGCTCAAGCCATCCTCCCACCTCCACCGCCCAAGTAGCTGGGACCATAGCCATGCACCACCACACCCGGGTGATTTTTAAATTTTTCGTAGAGACGGGGTGTCCCTGTGTTGCTCAGGTTGGTCTTGAACTCCTGGGCTCAAGCAGTCCTCCCACCTCGGCCTCCCGAAGTGCTGGGATCACAGGTGCACTCCTTTTGAATAAAGGCAGAATACTGTTCTGCTGATAGACACACCACATTATTTTTACCCATTTCTTGTATCGTGGATACTTGACCTGTTTTACCTTTTGGCTGTTATAAATAGTGCTACTAAGAACATGGGTGTCCAGTTCTCTGGGTTCCCACTTGTTTTTACGTAGAGATGTTCTGCCTCTTTGTGTTTGTTCAGTTTAATATGAATTTCAGAATTAGTGTATCCAGTTTCTCATGAACGAGGAGAACTGCTGCTGTATGTACTGGGATTGCATTCACTGCATAGCCCTCCGTAGGGAGCGCTGACATTGTGCTGACATCGTGCCTTTTTCCAAGAACATCTTGAGCCTTTCCGGTTTTTTATTGATTTTGTTTTGTTTTGTTTTGTTTGAGACAGAGTCTCGCTCTATCGCCCAGGCTGGAGTGCAGTGGCTCGATCTCGGCTCACTGCAACTTCCATCTCCCAGGTTCCAGTGATTCTCCAGCCTCAGCCTCCTAAGTAGCTGGGACTACACGTGTACACCACCATGCCCTGCTTAAGTTTTGTTGTTGTTGTGGTTGTTGTTGTTTTATTGTAGAGACAGTGTTTCACCGTGTTGGCAAGGCTGATCTCTGTCTCCCAGGATGGAGGGCAGTGGCGCAATCTCGGCTCACTGCAAGCTCCGCCTCACCGGTTCACGCCATTCTCCTGCCTCAGCCTGCTGAGTAGCTGGGACTACAGGCGCCTGCCACCACGCCCAGCTAATGTTTTTGTATTTTTAGTAGAGACGGGGTTTCACTGTGTTAGCCAGGATGGTCTCGATCTCCTGACCTTGTGATCCATCTGCCTCAGCCTCCCAAGTCTTTCTGTTTTTAAGGTCTCCTTTTGCCGGGGCCTCAGGAATATTTTAAAGTTTTCTTTGTATAAGGTGCACATCTCTGAGGTTTATGCCTACATGTTCTCATTGTTGTGTACTGTCAAGCAGCTTTTCTCCCTCTGTGTCTCCTGTTCGTTGGTGTTAGATGTGATTTTGGTATATGAGCTTTAGATGTATCAATGCCATACCTCACACCCGTCCTGACTCTTACTGTTTGTAGCAGTTTTGCAGCTGATTCTCCTCGGTTCTCCTGGTGAGTACTCACACTGTCTGCCCCTGTCTGGGGCTCCAGCATTGCCCTGAACGCCTGCCTTCAGCCTGGTGCTGTCTCCTTTCCCCCATTTCCAGGTGGTGACCGCCCCGCCTCTCTGGTCACAGAACATGGATCGGGAGTTCCGCCTCAGTCTCACCAGTACGAAGTGCTTATTACATGCCTGGCATCTTTCTAAACTTGCATCTTTCTAAAATTTCATCTTTTAACTCCTTTAATACTTTTCACCACCCCATGAGACCAGTGCCTCACATTAGCCCTGTTTTATAGAGAAGATACCAGAACCTTGCTGAGGGACCAGTACACTGCAACTTCCTGAGATCCACCCATCCTGGGAAAGAAGAAAGTTTTGCTAATAGGTGGGACTTTGGGGAGGGAGAAAGGAAGTGGTAGAAACTGTCTACATGCAGGTAACTCAGGCAGCTCCATTCCGTGGCATTTGAAAGCCCAATGTTTTTTTCTACTGAGTCACTTGAGTGTTGATTAAAAAATAAGCAGCAGCCTTCAAATCTCTTTGGCAGGCTTGTAAATAATTTGGAAATGCAGTTTTTTTTTTCTTTCTTTTTTAAATTTTTTTGAGATAGAGTCTTGCTCTGTCGCCCAGACTGGAGTGCAGTGGCGCAATCTTGGCCTCCGGGGTTCAAGTGATTCTCCTGCCTCAGCCTCCCGAGTAGCTGGAACTACAGGCGTGTGCCACCACACCTGGCTAGTTTTTGTATTTTTAATAGAGAGGAGGTTTCACCACATTGACCAGGCTGGTCTGGAAATGCAGTTTTTGCACTGTCTGCCTGCTTACCTTTATAGAGCATATTTTGCCCCCTTCCATCAGAGGTACCCATTTAATGGTCAGGAAAAGCTGGTGGGAATATGACTCATAGCTGGGACATTCTCTGCACTGTGCATTGTTCCTCTTTGCCACCACCATGGAGGAGATTGGTGGGTTTGAAACCCAGGGAAAGGTCCTTGCCTCGCGAGGGTGTCCCTCATCGAGAATCTGGATCCGCTGATGTGTGCACATGGTGAAGTCAGAGTCCCTTCCTCACAGTGTCCCCTCCACCCTCCCATGAACTGTTCTTTCCTTCCAGGAGGCCAGCAAGCGCATCTCCAGCCACATCCCTTTGATCATCCAGTTCTTCATGCTCCAGACGTATGGCCAGCAGCTTCAGAAGGCCATGCTGCAGCTCCTGCAGGACAAGGACACCTATAGCTGGCTCCTGAAGGAGCGGAGCGACACCAGCGACAAGCGGAAGTTCCTGAAGGAGAGACTTGCACGGCTGACGCAAGCTCGGCGCCGGCTCGCCCAGTTCCCTGGCTAACCACGCTCTGTCCAGCCCTGTAGAGGTACACTCACACCGTCTGCCCCTGTTCCCAGGTAACCACTGAACAGACTACTTGAGTGCTCAGTAGTCAGACTTGATAGTCACAGTCTCTGCTTATCCATTAGCCCATGGCAATTTAGCAAGAAGCTGTGAGAGCAGTTTGGTTTCCAGCATGAAGACAAAGCCCCACCCTCAGATGCACATGAGCTGCTGGGGATGAAGGATGCTGTCTTTGTACTGGGAAAGGGATTTTCAGCCCTCAGAATTGCTCCGCCTGGCAGCTCTTCCCCTTCTCTGTATTCTTAGGAGCTGACATGGGCTGAGCATCACAGAAGCTTATTTCCTGGTGTTTGTAATGTCCCTACACCAATCCAGTGTTTTAGGAGCATGAGTGCCATGTGTGTCAGTCCTGTCAGAGCCCTGTCTCCTCCGTTTGTAATAAACTTATTTCTAGTGGACACGGCTCTGCCATGTTTTGTATTTTGGGGAGAAGCCTGAAACTAGCAGGTAGGACGCAATGGAGCAGTCGGCGCTAAAGCTGCCCTCCATGGCGGGGCCAGGTAGGAGCGAGCAAAAGAACAGGGTCTGATGATTTCCTACAGACTGGAGGGAAATGGGGGAGCACACTTTAAAAAAATGAAACAGAATATGAAGCCAGCGGTGCTGTTAATAATGTGCATTGATCAAGTGTCCAATTTGTTGAGTCACTGGGTACCTAGCATGGAGTTGAAAAGCACAAGGTCCAGTCAAGAAGAGGTTGCCAGGCCAGGTGCGGTGGCTCACGCTGTAATCCCAGCACTTTGGGAGGCCAAGGCGGGTGGATCACCTGAGGCCAGGAGTTCAGGACTAGCCTGACCAATATGGTGAAACCCCGTCTGTACTAAAAATCCAAAAATTAGCTGGGTGTGGTGGCATGTGTCTATAGTCCCAGCTACTCGGGAGGCGGAGACAGGAGAATTGCTTGAACCCAGGAGGTGGAGGTTGCAGTGAGCCCAGATTGTGCCACTGTACTCCAGTCTGGGCTACAGAGTAAGACTCCATATCAGAAAAAAGAGGTTTCCCAGTGGGCCTTTACCTGCAGAGGCTGTGGCTGGGGGAGTGGTCTGGGAAGCAGAGAAGGCAGAACACTAACCTTGGAGGAGAACCCGACTGAAGTTCTCTTTGGTCTAGCCTGGTGGGGGGAGACTCTAAGCCACACTCTTATGCCCTGAGCCTGAGAACCATGGCTGCCAATCAGTGCTGCTGTTGGGCCTCCTCACCCTGAGGCCAAGGCAGGCTCAAGGGCAGGAAATTGAACAGTGGACTGGATGGATGGGGCAGGAGAGGACCAAACACTGTGTCCCTTAAGGGGAGAGTTGAAGGATCAGGATTGCCCGAGCCTAGGAAAGAGAAAGCCAAGAGGCAACAAGAGAGATGAAGTGTGAGCGATGTCCTCTGGGGAGGTACATTCTAGGTGATCAGTGTGGGTAATGGGGGTACTTTCTACAGGGGGGCCCCCGGATGGCATGGCTTCCTCAGGAGCTGTGAGGTCCCAGGCAGTGGAGGCATCAGGCCAAGCTGCACAGCTGCTTGTCAGGTTGGGGATGGGGGCTGGACCAGCAACTCAATCCTCTCCCCTCTGGACTGCCCCCCATCCCAGATCTCTTCTGACTCTTGGGACTCTATAATTCTCAATTCTTTGGAAAGTTTGAGAATTCATTTATAAGAGAGGATGTCCGGAGAGCAGTGGGCATTTCACAAGCCCAGGTCAGCAGCTGCCGCTGGGCAAGTACCTTTATGGCTCCCCCAGGTGCTGACGTGCACCTGCAGGCTGACTTGAGCTACTGAGTTAGCAGAGGCTGATCATTTTGACTCATGCTTAAGGGAGAGACGACACCAGCACACACACAGGTTTGCAAGAGTAAGGCTGGGCGAGTCCAGGCATTCTTTTTTTTTTTTTTTTTTTTTTTTTTTTTTTGAGACAGAGTCTCGCCCAGACTGGAGTGCAGTGGCGTAATCTCGGCTCACTGCAACCTCTGCCTCCCAGGTTCAAGCAATTCTCCTGCCTCAGCCTCCCAAGTAGCTAGGACTATAGGCACATGTCACCATGCCCAGCTAGTTTTTTGTATTTGTAGTAGAGTCAGGATTTTATTGTGTTAGCCAGGATGGTCTCGATCTCCTGACCTCATGATCCACCCGCCACGGCCTCCCAAAGTGCTGGGATTATAGGCTTGAGCCACCACGCCCGGCCGGGTCCAAGCATTCTTAATTCAATACTAGGCACGCGTTCTTGCAGTGGAGGTGGCCCAGGTCCTCTGCTGTGTTGGTGAGTCAGACAGGCCGGCCCTTCCATGAGGCGGGTGCCCTCTTGTGGCAGGCCTGGGAAACTTCTCCACTACAAAACGTCCCTTCCTTCCACCACCACCCAAGTTAGTCTTCCACCTGCCTTAAGGTTCTGCTGCACTGGAAACAGAGTCGGAGGCGTCAAAGTGTTGCACAGGATTCTATTTTGCTGTTGTTAGAATTTTGCTAGTGATAACCAGAAAGGATGAAGAAAGCTGACAATGTGTGTCCCAGAGAACAGCAATTTCAATTTCCCCAGGGGAGTGAACCTGCTGGGGACGCCCCAAGGTGCCCGCAAGGACGTTCCTTTCGGCCAAAATGAACATGTGTGGTGATCCCCCAGGCCTGTCCTAACTAGTCATTGAGAGTGGAGAGGGGAGGGGTCCCAGTGGTCAGAACTTGGAGAGAGCCCTGGAGACCGCTTTGTGTGATTCCTTCCTGCACTTAGAGGGGCCCTGGGCTCAGGCAAGCGATGGAACTGCCCCTCCCTACCCATCCCTCCATTCCCACCCATGACGGACAGTGCTGGGATCAGAGCCTGCTCTCCAGCTTCTGTGGTCTGCCCTGTAAGTGAGGCAGGAAAATCGGGTCTGGAGGAGGGAACATAAGGACGGAGTCTCACTCTCTTGCCTAGGCTGGAGTATACTGGCACAGTCTCAGCTCACTGGAACCTCCACCTCCCAGGTTCAAGCGATTCTCCTGCCTCAGCCTCCTTAGTAGTTTACAGTAGACTACGGGCACCCACCATCATGCCTGGCTAATTTTTGTATTTTTGTACAGATGGGGTTTCACCATGTTGGCCAGGCTGGTCTTGAACTTTTGACCTCAGGTGGTCTGCCTGCCTTGGCCTCCCAAAATCCTGGGAGTACAGGGGTGAGTCACCACACCTGGCCTTTTGAATGGCTTTGACAAAAATGCTGATAATGATATGGACAATGAAATTCAGGCTGAGGTGGTCTCAGATAGAGATGAGGAACTTGCTGGTAACTGGAGCAAAGTTATATTGTTATATTTTAGCAAAGAGACTGGGGGCATTTTGCCCCGGCCCTAGAGATTTGTGGAACTTTGAACTTGAGAGAGATGATATAGGCTATTTGGCATAAGAAATTTCTAAGCAGCAAATCATTCAAGTAGAGACTTGGGTGCTGTTAAAGGCATTCAGTTTCAAAAGGGAAACAGCATAAGAGTTTGGAAAATTTGCAGCCTGACAATGCAATAGAAAAGAAAATCCCATTTTCCGAGTAGAAATTCAAGTCAGCTGCAGAAATTTGCATAAGTAATGAGGAGCTGAATGTTAATCCCCAAGACAATGGGGAAAGTATCTCCAGGGCATGTCAGAGGTCTTCACAGAAGCCCCTCCCATCACAGACCCAGAGGCCTAGGAGGAAAAAGTGGTTTCATGGGCCAGGCCCAGGGTCCTTGTTCTGTGTGCACCCTAGGGACTTGATGCCCTGCATCCTGGCCACTATAGCCATGGCTAAAAGGGGCCAACGTACAGCTTGGGCTGTGGCTTCAGAGGTCACAAGCCTTAAGCCTTGGCAGCTTCCACATGGTGTTGAGCCTGCCAGTGCACAAACTGAGGTTTGGGAACTTTTGCTCAGATTTCAGAAGATGTATGGAAATGCATGGATGCCCAGGTAGAAGTTTGCTGCAGGGTGGGACCCTCATGGAGAACCTCTGCTAGGGCAGTGCAGAAGGGAAATGTGGGGTTGGAGCCACTACACAGTCCCTACTGGGTCACTGCCTAGTAGAGCTGTGAGAAGAGGGCCACCATCCTCCAGACCCCAGAATGGTAGATTCACTGACAGCTTGCACTATGTGCCTGGAAAAGCTGCAGACACTCAACACCAGCCCAAGGTGCAGCCAGGAAGGAGGCTATATCTTGCAAAATCAGAGAGGGAGCTGCCCAAGACCATGGGAACCCACCTCTTGCATCAGCATGACCTGGATATGACAGATGGAGTCAAAGGAGGTCATTTTGGCATTCTAAGATTTGACTGGCCTGCTGGATTCTGGACTTGCAAAGGGTCTGCAGCCCCCTTTATTTTGGCCAATTTCTCCCATTTGGAATGGCTGTATTTACCCAATGCCTGTATTTACCCCATTATATCTAGGAAGTAATTAACTTGCTTTTGATTTCACATGCTCATAGACAGAAGCGACTTGCCTTGTGTTGGATGAGACTCTGGACTTTTGAGTTAATACTGAAATGAGTTGAGACTTTGGGGGACTGTTGGGAAGGCCTGACTCATTTTGAAAATGTAAAGATATGAGATTTTGGGGCTGTAGGGGCAGAATGATATGGTTTGGCTCTGTGTCCCCACCCAAATCTCATCTTGTAGCTCCCATAATTCCCAGGTGTTGTGGGAGGGACCTGATAGGAGATGATTGAATCATGGGGGCAGGTCTTCCCTGTGCTGTTCTTGGGATAGTGAATGAGTCTCACGAGATTTGATGGTTTTAAACATGGGAGTTTCTGTGCACAAACTCTCTCTTTGCCTGCTGCCACCCACATAAGATGTGACTTGCTCCTCCTTGCTTTCTGCCATGATTGTGAGGCCTCCCCAGTCATGTGGAATTGTAAATCCAACAAACTTCTTTCTTTTATAAATTGTAGTCTTGGGTATGTCTTTATTAGGAGCATGGCAACAGACTAACAGAATAATAATGAGTCATTTGAGGGACCTCTCCAACAGGACAGGCTTCAGGAACTGAGGGCACCAACCAGAGGAGCGCCAAGACCGACCTTGCCTCACCTTGGTCCTCTGACCAGCAGCCTCAACATCACCCCCTTACAAGGAAATGGAGGCTTGTCCTACTCACCAGGCAGAACTTCAAAGATGCAGTAATTACTTTGAAAAAAAAATTGCATAATTTATTTGCACGATATTCATTTTCACAATTGAACTTTACAGTTTAAAAAAGATACAAAAAAGACAAATGGTTGCTCACATAAATAAAAAGGGGCAATAAAGAAGGAAGACGTTTTCACCATTATAACACCTTTTAGGATGTGTCTTGGGGAGCAGGCACCTTATAGTGCCACCTGTTTCCAAGGTGCCTGGGAATGCTGCTCTCTACAGAGGCACGTGCACAGACAGATCCTGCAAATGGGATTGCATGACCTTCCATTTCAAGGTTAAGTCCTAGCAGTAGAATCATTCATTTCATTCTTGCAAACCAGCCTGCTTGGCCAAGAGGCAGAACCATGCTAGAGTAGTGCTCATGGTTATGGCACTTGGTAATACAAGAGGGACCCTTCCCCTGGTTGGAAACCCACGGCATTGGAAGGAACCACAGAGAGTCCAAAACAAAACACATCTTTCTCTTCTTCACCGCCACCATGGGCACTTTCCTTCAGCACATTCATTTATAGAACATAAAGTCAGAAGCCAATCATTTTGTCAAAGTATCTCAAATAGGCCACCACTCAAACTTGGCAAAAAGATGATAGTTTCAAAGAGTTAAATGTAGGTGGACTACTTGGAGACATCAAATGCTAAGATTCCAGGAGCATTGAGGTAGCAATGTGTAGAAACATAACTTGGAAACAGTGTACCTAAAACTGAGCATCCTTGATTTCCCCCATGGACCTCAATTTCCAGTGACTAGTAGGCCTGAAGAGGCCAATGTGGTGCCAGACTTGGCCCCCTGCCAGGACCAAGGGGCATGTGCAATCTCCAGGGAGCCCCACCCAATGTGCAGGTGGAGACCTGCACCAGGAGTGCTCAGGGCAAGTGCCTGTGCAATTGCTTCCCTTGCACCAAGGGCACTGTCTACATTCTCACCCTGTAAAAACAAAAATGTTTCTGTTGCCCTTACAAGTGACTACCACGTCACCACCCATGAAGGGCTGGTCCCTTTATTTCCAGCCACCATCCGGGGCTGCTAAGGCACTAAGAACCAATCATCAAAAACCCCCTGTGGAGAACTAGGCTGGGGACACTACCCAAGTGGCCCCAGAGGGCAGCCGCTGCAGGTGCCACCTGGCTGTCTCCCTTTCCATGTGTCTCCTTTTCCATCTCAAGTCGTCCAGCAGCTGAGAGGCAGCAGCTCCATGCTCATCCAAAAGTGGCCCCTGGAAAGGACTCAAAAGGAAGATCTCAATGGGGCAGCCTCCACCCCTCTCCTTCACACTTGACCACCAGTGTCCACAACCAGCCGGCCATCACCCCTTGTGGACAAGGGGTTAAGGAGAACAGGCTGGGCAGTGGAGCCACTGCAGACTACACAGAATGGCAGAGAGTGCCAAAGCCAGGCAAGTTCACTGTTTAATAAAAATGAAGTGACCTCTGAATCATCTGTAAGAGTAAATCACGCACGGGGAAGCAAAACCAGCCGCTTTGTTTTCTCGTAGAACGACGTCAAGGACAAAGACCATGAGGATTAGTCATCTGCCTGTTCAAATAGGAAAAAAAAAAGTATTATTTTCTTAAGACAAACAAAGGTGGGAAATAGTTTTTTTCCTCTAGGTTCACATGAAGCACTTAGAAACCAAATAAGCAAGGCTTAATAGCACAAAGGATCATTTTTCTCTCCAGCATGGAGGTCAGAATTAGGCTGAGCATGGTGGGGCAGGAGCTCCTGGAGGAGCAGGCAGCATATGTGCAGGCCAGCCCGAGGGACATCTTTTCAGCAGAGTCTGGGCTTCCCCCAGCTGCTCTCCTGCCACACAGCCCTTCCCTCCCCGCACAGCCACACGGACCCACCTGCAGCCGCCAAACATACCCGGCTCATTTGCTAGCTCCATCCTGGCGTGAGTCCGCCCCTCAGCCTGGCTGACCGTCCCAGCCCTGCCAGCTTCCCTCCTGCCCTGCCTCCCCTGGGGTCATCTGTTTCCAGCACTGGGCCCTGTGCCAGGCGAGGCCAAGCTGGGCCCCATGGTCACGGGAAGGCCCTGAGTCCTGTGTGTCATCTGAAGGAGACACAGGTCGGGCCTTAGCGGGAAATGCCCCCTGGTTCTGCTCCTCCTTCAACAGACTGGGCATCTGGGAGACTTGAGAGGACACAGAATAGAGCATTTTCTTCCACTAGTAGCCCGGCCCTGGAAAGCATAGCCATCTGAGAAAACTATAGTCTGAGGCCCTGGAGATGAGAAGATCTGGTTCTCAACCTCTATCCGGGCAATGCCCAAGGCCAGGGCTCTGCTAAACAGAGACGTCCATGAGGTTCACAGGGAACCCCTGGGACCTTCCCTCGTGCTTGAGTCTGGGGCATCAGAGAACCCTGGCTGCTCCTGCACTTCCTAACCTTGGGGGCTGCCCAGGGGCCACTCGATAGCCCCAGAAAAGGATGGGCACAGTCGGTTCTTCCCTCTGCTCTCTATAAATAAAAAACTTCATGTGAGGCCAGGCGTGGTGGTTCACGCCTGTAATCCTATCACTTTGGGAGGCAGAGGTGGGTGGATCACCTGAGGTCAGGGCTTCGAGACCAGCCTGGCCAACACGGAGAAACCCCATCTCTACTAAAAATACAAAAAGTAGCTGGGCGTGGTGACAGGTGCCTGTAATCCCAGCTACTCGGGAGGCTGAGGCAGGAGAAACACTTGAACCCAGGAGGCAAAGGTTGCTGTGAGTTGAAATCGTGCCACTGCACTCCAGCCTGGGCAACAGAGTGAGACTCCATCTCAAAAAAAAAAAAAAAAAGTTTGATGCAAGGTGGCCTGGGTGGAATAACTGAGTCAGCTGAGCCAGAACTAAGTGTGGTCGGCAGAGCACGAAAGAGTACACAAGCCGAGCCCCAGCACTTTTCATCCAAGCACCAGGGGAAATATGCAAGTGAAGTCAGTGAGAGGCAATGAGCAATGGGTGGACACCAGGGGGACGGGGCTGTGGCTGGAGTAAGCGGGGTTTGTTTCATGCTGACCAGTGGTCAGCAGTCAGCTTCCGGCAGTAGAACCATGCCTAACAGATGTCTGGCTTTGGCTTGAGGAATCAGAGAATAGTTAGAAGGAGGACAGGATAGTTACCCTCATTTGTCGATAAATCCAGTCCGTGAAGACGGTCACATTTCCGTACACTCCTGGTCTGTTAGCTTGGGCACAGCCAGATCCCCAGCTTGTATCCCCGATCAGCCACCAGACATCGTTCTTCAAAGTGACCAGAGGCCCTCCACTGTCACCCTGGGGGACACGGCAAGGTACAGAGAGCAGAAAAATCACAATCCACTGCACACCACTGACCAGGCCTAGAGGAGGTGGGGGTGTGTGTTGCGGTGTGAGTTACGAGTGACTGTGTGGGCTTCAAGTCTCCACCATCAAAGGGTGACGGTCACAGAGATGTAACCCCCAAAGAGACAGCCCCCACCCTGAATTTTAATCTGTACAAGCTGATAGTTACCAAATAAATTGCTGTTCATAATTTAAAATAGTCTAAATACTTGTTTCTGTTCCACTGGCACTTTTACCAAATACCAGTTTTTCAGAGGGCGCGTGTGATTTGCTGTTTGTACTTGCTTCTGCCACCAGAAGTGTTCACACTGTTTGTGGCCATCACTTCCCATGACTGCCCCGAGCTGGCTCCATGTCACTGCGGAGGCTCTGCTGACCCCAAGAATGCCCTCTCTCTCATGAGGGGTTCAGTAGGATCTGGTAAGGGTCAAAGGTAGAATAAACATGTTGAATTACCTGGCAAGAATCAACGGTCCCCCGCAGGAAGCCGGCACAGATCATGGCTGGTGTGATCAGGCCGTCGTAGATGTATTTGTTGTTGCATCTCCGCGGCTCAATGAGAGGCACCATGGCAGCGTTCAGCACGTCTGAGGTCTTCCCTAAGGACAGGGAGACTTGTTGAGCTCCCAGTGTTGCCAGCAGCTCTCGCAGGGAGAGCACACTTCCCTCCCTGAGACCCGCACACGCACTACACAGATGGTCACAGCTCTCTCTCCAGCCCTGCCCCCGTCAGCTCATCCTAGCACCAAGCCCTCTCCTGGGAAACCTGGATTCTCCTTACAACTGGCAGTGCCTGTGCTGAGTGCAGCTCTGGAGTTCAGCTTCAGGGAAAGAACTTCCCAGTTCTGAAACCACAGGGCTCTATCAGTGCCGTGGAATCCCCCTCTTATTCACCAAAGGCTTGGTTCTGCCGAACCAATTTCCCGCTCCTCACTGAACACTACCCAGGACACAGGCTCCCGTTTCCCCTCTGGCACGCACACACCCTTCTGGAGCACACACAACCCTCCCTAGGCCGCCTGCTTCTTGGCTTCCCTGCACATGAGAGCTTCTCAAGACACGGCCTGCACTTGCTACCTCTGCATTTCCCACTCTCGCTTCGCCTCCCCTTGGGTATCTTCTGGGCACTGTGGGCTTAATGTGCAAAACCAGAACCCTCCATCACACCTTCTCCCACCCCAAATCTCACCAACTAATATTCCCTGGCTTGGAAGATGGCACCACCCGCCACCCTGGGACTTCAGTCACAGAGCAGAAAGCCATCGTCCCTGACTTCTCACTCTCTCTCCCACAGACGTGCAACCCATCAGCAAGTCTGGTGGCTCTAGCCCAAATGTACCCTCATCTCTCCACAACCATGCCCACACTCTGCTATGAGCTGCCTTCCTGTCTCAGGGAACCACAGCAATGGACTCGTCACCATGATCCTCATCTCCATCTATTCATCCCCACTCCCCGCACAGCTGCCAGATCATGGCACTCCCTGGCTCACGATCTCGCTACCTCAAGCAGACGAGAAGCTGGTGTCTTCACCATAATCCACAAGGACCTATGCAATCTGGCCCCAGCCCACCTCCTTGGCCCCTTGACCACACCTTAAGATACATGCACTAGCCTTTTTGATGTGTACACATTTCTGCCATTTGAGTCTCAGCTCAAATGCCACCTCTTCCGAGAAGCCTTCCCTGACCACCCCTTCAAAGTAGCCGGGACCTTGCTCCCCACCCTCAGATATTTGGAAGTACCTCGCTCAGTTGTTTGTCTTCTGTCTGACCACACCTGCCCCCCGCCCCCGGCCCCCACATCCACAAGAGAGGTAAAGCTCCTGACAGCGGAGATATTTGTCTTACTCTGTTCACTTCTGCATTCCCGGCACCTGAGTAGCACTCAGCCCGCACTAGGTGAGGTGTGCACACATATTTGTCGCTATTCCCTTCATCTTGGATTCCATGAGGCCTTTTGCCCAGCTTGTGGCTTCACTGCAGTAAGTTTCTGCTGATGAGGAGCCAGGATGCCCCCCACTACCTTCCCTGATGCTCCCCCCAAATCACCCAACCTTTGTACTTTCCCCTGTTTGAACGGATTTGCTGTCTGTATGGCCCAGACGCTTTTGAGAAGGATGTAAACATATGTAAAATGAACGTTTGTGCCTGCCACTAAGCTCTTCCAACCCTCCATAAAAATGAAGCAGCCAGGCTCCCTTCATTGGAAAGACTGTCAGAGAGAAACGCAGACTGCAACTGAAGGGGGCCGAGAGAGCCTCTCTCTGTGATTATCAGGGCAGAGGACAGGTTTAGATGTGGCCACCACAGGTCCAGGATGCCCGTCCTCACCAAGCCCCTGTCACTCAGCCATGGAGGCCTTGGTGGGATCTCCAGGGCAGCTCCAAGCTCACAATGGGTGCAACACAGGAGATCCTGCACCTCTAAACTCGTATGACCCAGATACTTCAAAAGCCATTCCACATGCTGCTCCGTGTGATCGTAATAAGAACACAGTGTATTAGGTAGAGTGGGCAGGATTTCTCCCATTTAGCAGATGGAGAAACTGAGGCACAAGGACTGGGGGAATCACCCAAAGTCATCCAATCATTGAGTAGTAGAACTGGGATTAAAACCTGGACCTCCCACTTCCGAACCCAATGCTCCATCTGTGGGCCCTGCAGTCCTACATGCCCAGGAGCCTCACCTTTCTCCTGGGTGGCCCCCCACCCAGAAATCCAGCAGTGCTGTTCCGGCTCCAGCATCATGCCTGGGTTGGGCAGACATACTGGTTTCACCACCTCTGTTTTAAGAAGAGAAAATACAGTGAGCCAGGCTAGTATCACCCAAGGCCTCAGGCTATGTCTCCACCTGGCCTTCCCACATGCAGGCTGCTGGGCCTGGCACCCCGGCCACCCTGCCCAGAGGACCCTGCATCCCAACAAGTCCCACATTTTCACTTTCTCCCCTTGCCAGACCCCTCCTTCTGGCAGGCAAGAAGTTATGCTACTTATAAGTAGAATTATTTGCTAACTCTGCTATAAGAGGAATTATTTGCTAGCTCTGCTTCTAAAATTACACACTCCAGGTGACCAAGAGGGGAAGGACACACAGGAGGCAACAGCCAAAAAGCCGATGGAGTTAGCTTTCGCCCCAGAGGCACCACGCTGTTGCTCATGTGTTCGCTCTTCTATATGTGAACCATTTCCCAGTGTGAATACAGACACGTTGTAGGGAGGGCTGAGGTTTTGCTGCTTCTCTATCCACACGGGCCTAGAACATTCCAGACCGTTGGATGGACCAGAGTGGGACCGAATAAGAGGCTAAGAGAAAGCATGTTTGTCCTGAATTAAGCAACTTGGTTTTAAAATGTATCTTTAAAAATCAAGGATCTTTACACATCTCAATAGTAGTTCTCAACTAGAAGTGACTTTGCCTCAAAGGGGATGTTTGGCAATGTCAGCAGACAACACTGGTTGTCACAACTCGGGAGCTGCTGGCCTCCAATGGGTAGAGGCTGGGGATGCTGCTAAACATCCTACAAGGCACAAGAGAGCCCCAGAACAGAGAACCACCTCAGATGTCGAGAGTGCTGCAGTGGGAAAGCCCTGTTCTAGCCTTTTCCACCCCTGGCTTGAATCATCACCACTCAGTACAGCACAGAACAGATGTGGTGGCTGCTGCCTCCCCCAAAATGCGGCAGGTGCTCTTAGCCTCTGTGAGCCTCTCCCACTGGCCACCCACTGCACACCACCCTCGCTCAACGCAAATGCCTCCCTTCCATTTGGCACAGCACAAGTGTCATTTCCAATCAACATCTCCTTAAGATTCTGCCAACTTGCTTGCCAAGCCTGAGCCACGTGTACCGTTGAAAGCCAGAGGCGTATGCAGCTTCATCAGCGCAATGTCATTGTTCTTGGTCTTGGAGTCATAATTCGGATGAGAAATCACTTTTTCTACTCGGTGTCCTTTTTCATAGAACATGGAAGATTGTCTCAAAGTCCCCACAAATGCCGTCCATTGCCACGGACTGTTAAGAGGTCTGGGAGAGAAGAAGGACTCAGTATCTCAGAGCCACAAACACGGAGCTCTTGGTGGATGAACTTCCAACATCAGAAGCTGGAGGCAAGGCACCCAGAGGCGGGATGATTCACCAAAAACCTCACAGGGAGACAGTGGAGGAGGGACTTGGCCTCCCCTTCTCCCCCACGCTCCCTCCACTCCGACTCCCCGCCTCAGCCCCCGACATCATCCCTCTTTCTGGCTCTTGTGTCAC
This sequence comes from Macaca thibetana thibetana, assembly GCF_024542745.1. Classification (NCBI taxonomy): domain Eukaryota; kingdom Metazoa; phylum Chordata; class Mammalia; order Primates; family Cercopithecidae; genus Macaca; species Macaca thibetana. Next base: position 155,569,771 of record NC_065580.1, on the reverse strand, counting down.
CGTGGAGGAATCTGCAGCACCCACCATGGGGCCGACATCCCTCCCTGGGGTTTCAAGGCCATTTCTAGCAGGACTGGCCCTTATTTTCCTTTGTATGCCAAAGCATTTCCTGGCACATAGTAGGTGCTTAATAAATGGGTACTGATGAACAGACTTGAAGTCCAATATCAATCAAACCATTTCCTTTATCCAGGTGTTTCCCTCTTAAGATAATCCCAGCTCCTAGTGGACCCAGAGCATTTGGGAGTATGAAGAGGGGGAGAGAAGGGCGCACCCTTGGGTAACAGCCCTTGAGAGAAACCCAGCTCCTAGAGGGCCCAGAGCACGCGGGGGTGTGAAGATGGGCAGAGAAGGGAGCACCCTTGGGTAACAGCTCTTGCTTCCTTGACCTTCATAACAGCCCGAGAGAAGAAGGGCATGCCCATCTTATAGCTGGATGCACCATGGGTCAGAGACATTGAGTGAATCATCTAAGGCCACGCAGCCAAAAAGGGCTGGGCCAAGAGTCAAACCCAGTTCAGCCTCTCTCTAAGGCAGAAAAATACATCCGCCGAGTAAGGCCTCCTCCAAAGCAGCATGTGACCAAAAGCACTATGTGTTTAAGAAAAAGGGGAGGGGTTGGTAGCTTCCATAAATGCTAACACTGTCACAGCTAGCCTCACCCCTACCTAACCCTTTGCATGAGCAATGCTGTGGCCAAGAACACTTAACCCCAGGGACCTTCCAGCAGGGCAGCCTGAGGCCCCTGAGCCTGTCAGAGTGTGTCCTCTCCTGGGACTAGTGTCCCGGAGAGAGGAGACCTCAGGGGGCGGGGGCTTCACTCAAGGGCAGGACAGAGCTCAGAGGACAGCGGCTGGAAGGAACGCTGGTCATGGTGACATCGTGGAGAATGTTCCACCTGCACCCTGTCTCCCGCGTGCAGGGGACACTCAGTGCATACGTGCTGAAGGACGACACAGCCATGCGCTGCCTGGCATGAGTGCACCTGGTGCCCCACAAGCCTAGGAAGCAGGCGCAACACTCTCCCCATTTAAACACAAGGACGCCCAGGCTGCAAGGGTTGAGACCCTGCTCAAGGTCACAGGGTGACTGGAGGCCAGCCCGGAGACCCCACCCAGCCCGCGCCGCCCCTGGCATACTTTTCCACGCAGTGAGCAGCTGTCACGATCCACTCGGGGGTGATGATGGAGCCTCCGCACACATGGATGTTCTGGACGTGCAGACTGACCTGCCAGGGCCAGGCCCCCAGGAGCGCGTTCTGGCCGCCCACGATCCTGCTCTGGCGGCTTAAGTTTGAGCGGACCCCACAAGCTGAGGAAGACAAACAGGAGGCCAGTGGGGTGAGATCAGCAGAAGCCGCCCAGCCACCCAGCGCCCTCCCCTCCCGAGGGTCTCCCAGGCTGCAAGGACAGGGCAGATGGCACCGGCACCACTGCTGGGGGCAGACTCAGGGGGCTCCTGGGGGTCTCCTCTTGCTTGGAGAAGGGAGGACGCCCCTTCAGCCCACCCAGACCCAGGAAGCACCATATCCCTGAACACTCCTGTGATCCCATGGGGTCTCCTGGGACCCAGGTCGGGGTGTTCTGGATAACAAGGCCCTGGGGACTCCTTGAGTCTTGGAGGGACTGACACCACTCAAGGGCCCCAGATTCTCACACAAAGAAAAGGAAGATGGGAGGGGCAGGCTGGGAGTGAGGGGGTAAGGAGACGAGGGGGTGAGTGAGATGGTGAAGGGGTGAGTGAGTGAGGAGGTGAGTGAGGAGGTGGGGGGTGAGGGGGTAATTGAGAGGGTGAGGGGGTAATTGAGGGGGTGAGGGGATGAGTGAGGGGGTGAGTGAGTGGGGGGTGAGTGAGGGGGTGAGTGAGGGGTGAGGAGGTGAGGGAGTAAAGGGGTGAGTGAGGGGGTGATGGGGTGAGTGAAAAGGTGAGGGGGGTGACTGAGGAAGTGAGGGGGTAAGTCAGGGGGGTGAGGGGGTGAGCGAGGAGGTGAAAGGGTGAGTGAGGGGGTAAGGAGATGAGTGAGGAGGTGAGGGGGTGAGTGAGGGGATAAGGGGTGAGTGAGGGGTTGAGGGAGTCATAGAGGGTGAGTGAGGGGGTGAGGGGTGAATGAGGGGGTGAGGGGGGTGAGTGAGGGGGTGAGGGGTGAGTGAGGGGGGTGAGGGGTGAGTGAGGGGGTGAGGGGGTGAGTGAGGGGATGAGGGAGTGATAGAGGGTGAGTGAGGGGGTGGGGGGGTGAGTGAGGGGATAAGGGGTGAGTGAGGGGTTGAGGGAGTGATAGAGGGTGAGTGAGGGGGTGAGGGGTGAGTGAGGGGTGAGTGAGGGGGTGAGGGGGTGATAGAGGGTGAGTGAAGGGGTGAGGGGTGAATGAGGGGGTGAGGGGGTGAGTGAGGGATGAGGGGGTGAATGAGGGGTTGAGGGAGTGATAGAGGGTGAGTGAGGGGGTGAGGGGGTGAGTGAGGGGGTGAGGGGGTGATAGAGGGTGAGTGAAGGGGTAAGGGGTGAATGAGGGGGTGAGGGGGGGTGAGTGAGGGGATGAGGGGTGAATGAGGGGTTGAGGGAGTGATAGAAGGTGAGTGAGGGGGTGAGGGGTGAATGAGGGGGTGAGGGGGTGATAGAGGGTGAGTGAAGGGGTGAGGGGTGAATGAGGGGGGTGAGGGGGTGTGGGGGGGGTGAGTGAGGGGGTGAGGGGTGTGAGTGAGGGGGTGAGGGGTGAATGAGGGGTTGAGGGAGTGATAGAGGGTGAGTGAAGGGATGAGGGGTGAGTGAGGGGGTGAGGGGTAAGTGAGGGGGTGAGGGGTGAGTGAGTGAGGGGGTGAGGGGGGTGAATGAGGGGGTGAGGGGATGAGATGGTGAGTGAGGGGGTGAGGGGTGAATGAGGGGGGTGAGGGGGTGAGGGGGTGAGTGAGGGGATAAGGGGTGAATGAGGAGTTGAGGGGGTGATAGAGGGTGAGTGAAGGGGTGAGGGGTGAATGAGGGGGTGAGGGGGGTGGGGGGTGAATGAGGGGGGTGAGGGGGTGAGGGGTGAATGAGGGGGGTGAGGGGGTGATAGAGGGGGTGAGTGAGGGGGTGAGGGGTGAGTGAGGGGGTGAGGGGGTGAGTGAGGGGATAAGGGGTGAATGAGGGGTTGAGGGGGTGATAGAGGGTGAGTGAAGGGGTGAGGGGTGAATGAGGGGGTGAGGGGGTGAGGGGGGGTGAGTGAGGGGATGATGGGGGTGAATGAGGGGTTGAGGGAGTGATAGAAGGTGAGTGAGGGGGTGAGGGGTGAATGAGGGGGTGAGGGGGTGATAGAGGGTGAGTGAAGGGGTGAGGGGTGAATGAGGGGGGTGAGGGGGTGAGGGGGTGAGTGAGGGGATAAGGGGTGAATGAGGGGTTGAGGGGGTGATAGAGGGTGAGTGAAGGGGTGAGGGGTGAATGAGGGGGTGAGGGGGTGAGGGGTGAATGAGGGGGTGAGGGGGTGAGATGGTGAGTGAGGGGGTGAGGGGTGAAGGGGCCTGCTGCCTTCCCTGCTTCCTGTGTGCGAGTGTCTTCTCCACCAGGAGGTGAGTACATGGGCAGAGGGCAGGGCGGGTACTATGTGCCCTTGGAGCTGTGCTGGACCCCAACTCAGGACCTAAAGAAGACCTGAGCCAGCCCTGCTGGGATGACTGTGTCAGCGCCTTCCAGCTCTTCAAATGAAAAGCTGAGCTCAGGACCACGGCCCCACAACAGCACTGGGCCATCCCAGAGGAGGAGAGCGATGGCGGCTTCCACATTTGCAAACGGTTTGGAAACTGTAAGCACTCCAAACACGGAGATGGGGACAGCCAAGTCTAAGCCACTGTCCAAAATTCAGGAGAGAAGAGGCAAGAGCGCTGTTGTTCTCCGGGTTTGTCTCTCCTCCCAGGTCCCACTGGCTGATGGGTACGTGGTGGCCACACCATGGTGCTGGACCACAGCCCTGCAGATGCTCCAAGTCCACATTAGGTGGCTGCCAGGGCTCACTAACGCCACCCCCTTCACTTTCTGGAGAAAGAGACCTGCCGCGCCTCCGGCTCATGGGTGGCATAAAGCGTAGGGCTTTGTCAGCTTCCTCAGTGGGCCTGACCTCAGGGGGTGTCCCTTGGACCCAAGGCTGAAGGTGTCTGCAGGCCATGGAAATCCAAACCAAGAGCTCCTTGGAAAGAGCGAGAGGCTGCTGGGCACATCCCAACCCGTGACCCCACCTTCTTCCTTCCCACGCCCCCAGAGACACAGGGAGTACTGTTCTGAAAGTAGAGAGCATTTCCTAGTTAGAAGTATCAAAAGGGGGACTCCAGATGAACTTACCTATACAGCGTAAAGAAACCACTGCTTTTGAAGAACAGGCGTCACTACAAAAAGAACAAGGGAAATTCTGGTCACGATACTGAGGAGTCACCTGCCTCTCGCATGCTCAGAAATCAGTCATTTCTTCTGATGTTCCCTTTCCTGTCTTCTGAGACGTAGAAGGGTCTGTGATTTACAACCCCAGTAAGGTAAGTAAATCCATATAGGGACAGTGGCAAAGACCGACATTGAGCCAAAGTATGCAGCTCATATCCCCACTGTGTGACCTTGGGCAAGTTACTCAACCTCTCTTAAAATTGTACCAACTCCTAAGGTGGTTGTGAGGGTAAGCATACGGTAACGCTAGTTTTTCTTTTTCCTCTTGGAATTTAAAATCATCTTCTAATTTTGTAAGGAAGACATTTGGAAACTTCTGGGCTCCTATGACTGCTTTACATTTGTAGTGTTGAAGGCAACATAACCAATAATTTCCCTAGAATTAGAAGAAACATAAGAGTTACTCCTTTGGGAGTCAAACATCCCAGGTTATGGATGAAGAGGAAGTCATTGATGCCTTCTGTCCTTCAGTGAATTCCCCAGGCTATGCTGAGAAGGAAAGTCACAGCCCGTGGCGTGCAGAGCTGGCCCACCCCGACAACTGGGCCGTGTGCTCTGCGGAACATAAACAATTTCACTGAGCATCAATATCGGACTAGGCTTCCCATGTCCGAGATGGGGCCAGACACAAGGAGCCTCCTCTGAAATGATGTCTGAACAGACAGAACAGGAACCTGGGGGTCAGAACCACAAAATCACGACCTGAACTCTCCTCCTATCCTGGCTAACTTGAACGATGGACGTTTCTTTACCAATCATAGCTCTAGCCTAGCCTCATTCCAACCTCCTCCTAGAAAAAAAATAATAAAGCAGCCATCACAGAATTACCCCTGCTTCCTGATAGCATCCAATCCAGAGCAAAGCCCTGCTTCCTCCAGCCGCCCCAAACCACCTCACAGGAGCCCAGGCCCTACAATAATAGGTCCTTCCTAACACCCTCTTACTGAGGCACACCCCCCGGGTTCCCAGTGACTACAGGTGCATTCCAGGTGGACTCTGGCTCTGGGGCACTGACACGGCCAAGCAAAGACATGTTCTCTTCAAGAGAAGACATTTCCTAAGAATCCTAAGGGCGGTAGAGATAGCCCTGTGTGGTCACAGCGTCAGGGCACATGTGGCTATTCACAGAAGCCCGACAGAAAACAAGCCAAGAACTCAGGCATCCAAGGGCAACTCCTGCACAAAAAGAGGAAAAGAAGTGCCTCCTCCGCCCACCACCACCGCGGAGACAGAATAGAGCCTACCAGACAATGGCCTTCTCTTCTTCCTTCCAAGCCCTCCAGCCTCCTTGTGAGTTCCCAAGGCTCTTGCCAAGGGATGGCAGCACCTCCTCCCCCCCTCCCCCACCCCTGCCCAGCTGGACTTGGCTCCCTGATTCTGTGTGTAACCCAGGAAGACAAAGAACCACTCAGCATTTACAAAGTGCCCAGGCAGCTGTGTTTAGCTTCTCCACAGGGACAAACCGCAGCCCTGCTGTTTTGATGGGTGCACCTGGCCGCGCACAGCCCTCCCCACTGGGCTTGCCCTGCCACATTCCCCAGGACAGCAGGCTGCGGTGGAAGTCAGGCCCCCAGACACCTCTGCCAGCGGCCACCAGGAATGCAAACCTGCCCCAGGCTCCCACTCAGAGGAAAGGTGGCGCAGGGTGATTAGTTCATCCTCCCCCGAAACGCAGCACCTGGCACCTGGCGGGCAGGGAGGTGATGCCTAGACACCAGGCATAAGCCCTGGGGACCTGGGAGGCAAGGAGAGCTCATGGGCACAGGACACTGTGTATCTTTCACATCAGAAAACACTCACATAACAGCAACAATCGTAGCAAACATCTTAAATGTGTGCAAAGCAAAAGGGATAGCTAAGTCCATCCCCTCTTCCGCCCTCCCAGCCAGGTCAGCCACTCATCACGTGACCTGTGGCTTGTGCCTACTTCTACCCCCTGGACACACACGACTCATTCCCAGGCCGCCAGAATGCTGCCCACCCCTCACAAAGCACCGTCTGGCACTGCCGTCCCAGGGTTGGGGCTAAGGGGACCAGCCAGCCCAGCGGCCTGGAACAGAGCAGGACTTTCCTTGCTCAAACCAGTGAAGTCCCTGGCAAACTGGGATGAGCCGGTCACCCCGGCTGGGACACTGAGATATTATCTTGGATTCCTAGAACCACACCCTGACACAATAGACACATCTCTAAATGTCTGAAGAGCAAAGGAAAATAAGTAGAGTTGAATGTCAGTGTTGCAGTGTTATCCGGTACCATCGAGGGCAGACGGTAGAGGCTGAAAATGAAATAGCAGAGGAACCTCGGCCACTTCCTATGAATAAACCAAGGGCTGCTTAGAGTAACCAGGCCTGGTCAGACTCTAATCTCCTCCCAATGCAAAACCCATCCAGACCGAGTATTGCAGCTTGGAGAAATGAGACTCAGGACAGCGATTCCCCATGGTGTCTCCTAGTTGATTTCATTCCAAAATGTTTCAAAGAAGAAGTCACTGCATACCTGTGGTACAGTTTTTTATAGATATCGACATTGCCAGCACTTGTGTTCAGTTTCATAAAGCTGGTGGCTCCACTGTTATCCACTATTCCTTGGCTAGAGTAAAAACTATTCCTAAAAAAGACAGAAAACCTTATTTATGTAATGGTTAAGACATAAGCAAATACAAATCCTATACTATGTCATAATACCTCTCATATGACATTCAAAATAAGAGGGAAAAACCTTAGCATTTAGGAAAAAAAAAAATCACACATTCTAACCAAGTGTAACAATTTTTTTCAGTTCAATAACCCTAAAGTGTCAGGTAAAATTTTTTCATTGGTTGTGTTTCTTATCCAGGTTAGGATCAAGAAACTATGAGAAGGACATAGGAGTGTATAATCATACATACATTTAATCTAATAAAAGGTACAGATGTTAAAATGTCCCCAGTTATCAATTCCACCAGGTTCCTGGACTGTGATTGGGCGCTTTGCTGTGTAATTCTCCCTTGCTGTTGAGGGATGGCAGAGTGACTAGCTAAGATGCCAACTTTCTCATCAAGTTGTAATTCATTCTGAAAACTGGCATATCGAATACCCTAAAGTTGCATAGAAATCACCTGGGGACCCTCCCATGGAAAATAAAGTGGCAGTAGAATCCTACCGCCCTTTCCCTGATGCCTGAGGGCTGCCACATCTCCCCAAGCAGTGCTGGTAAGTGGTAACCACCGCACCCCCGGCCAGGAACCACTGGCAAGGGACACACACCCCCTTAAGCCTTCCCACCTTCCCTCAGAGCTGCAAGCAGGAATGACATTTTTTAAGTATAAATCTGATTGATTGATTCTCTCCCCAGTTCAAAAGCCTTCCATGGCTCCCGAATGCAGTGAAACTGGGCACAGGATTTGTCCCTGCTGCTCTCCCCAGCCCAACCCTCCTCGCCAGCTGTTCTGGCCCAACCTCTACCCAGGGGGTGAATGGACCCTGGCTGAGAGGCATCTTGGGAAAAGAGGCACCTAATGCCCTCAGCCTGCACCCCTGACCAGACGACCACAGCACTGGGCACTCCCGAGCAACTAGAAGTCTATAGAGGCCAAGGAGGAGGCAGGGCAGGGTAGCAGCGAGCCGAGGTCCGTGTGCTGGGCACAGCCCTAGCAGGACAAGTTCCACCTGCTGGTTACAGGGCTCAGCTTTTGGAAGGTGACAACTGTCCCCAGCACTCATGTGCCGGTACTTTCACGACGAGGCAGAGAGAGGGTCTTCTCATGTTTCTACTGTCTGTTCCCGTCACCATGCGGGTGCTGCCCCGTACTCACTTATAGCCCATGTCCCTGCAGGCTGCCCGCGCGTAGTTCTCGTTCCAGTCATCTCGGCATACAGGGTGCCAGGACTTCCTCTGAGATGAGTACACCTGAAGAATGAAGTTTGGTCCATAGAGGCGAACTGCATGAGAAGGAGGATTCTCTGTGAGTTTCTTTCTTTTTTTTTGAGATGGAGTCCCGCTCTGTTGCCTAGGCTGAAGTGCAGTGGTGTGATCTCCACTCACTGCAGCCTCCACCTCCCGGGTTCAAGCGATTCTCCTGCCTCAGCCTCCTGAGTAGCTGGGATTACAGGCATTCACCACCCCGTCCAGCTAATTTTTGTATTTTATTAGAGATGGGGTTTCATCATGTTGGCCAGGGTGGTCTCAAACTCCTGACCTCAGATGATCCCCCTGTCTCAGCCTCCCAAAGTGTGGGAATTACAGGTGTGAACCATTGCACCAGGCTTTGTCCCAGCTTGTATTGTCCTAGCTGCTACCCGAGCCCCGCGCTCCTCGAGACTCCGGAGGTGGCCGCGTAGAGCTTACTCTTTGCGAGGCACTGACCGCACACAAAGGGAGGCCGCAAACTATTCTTTTTCTGCAAAAAGTGCTCTCTACATAAAATCATTGAAACAGGCATTGGGTCAAAAACTTGTATGAACATACACTGCAGCCCTCTTAACACAGCCAAAAGGCAAAAACACTCCAAACGCCCACCAACGGCTGGGTGAGCAGAATCGGATATGTCCACGATATACAATGGAATATGATTCAGCCAGAAGAGGGAATGAAATTCAGACCCAGGCTGCAACCTGCATGAGCCTTGAAGACCTTATGCTCAGTGAAAGGAGCCAGACGTACTGCATGAGCCCACATATTGCACGATCCCACTCACATGGAATGCCTAGAGTAGGAAATCTATAGACACTAAGTAGATTAGTGATTGCTTAGGAGTAGGAGGGATGGGCTGGGAGGAGGGATGCAGGGTGATAGTTTAAGGGCTTGGGGTTTCTTTATGAGCTGATGAAAATATCCTAAAATTGACTGTGGTGATAGCTGCACATATTCGTGAATATATAAAAGTCAGTGAATTATATATTTAAATTTGATGGTACATAAATAACATTTCAATAAGCTGTTTTATATTAAAAAGTATATCTCAGTAAGTTATTTTATATATACAATGTTTTATATATAAAAGCACTGAATTATATACTTGAATTTTATGGTACATAAATTAGATCTCAATAAGCTCTTTTTAAAAATAAATAAGATAGGCCAGTCACGGTGGCTCACGCCTGTAATCCCAGCACTTTGGGAGGCCAAGGTGGGTGGATCATCTGAGGTCAGGAGTTCAAGACCAGCCTGACCAACACGGAGAAACCCCGTCTCTACTAAAAATAGAAAATTAGCCGGCGTGGGCCGGGCGCGGTGGCTCAAGCCTGTAATCCCAGCACTTTGGGAGGCCGAGATGGGCGGATCACGAGGTCAGGAGATCGAGACCATCCTGGCTAACCCGGTGAAACCCCGTCTCTACTAAAAAATACAAAAAACTAGCCGGGCGAGGTGGCGGGCGCCTGTAGTCCCAGCTACTTGGGAGGCTGAGGCAGGAGAATGGCGTAAACCCGGGAGATGGGGCTTGCGGTGAGCTGAGATCCGGCCACTGTACTCCAGCCTGGGCGACACAGCGAGACTCCGTCTCAAAAAAAAAAAAAAAAAAAGAAAAAAGAAAATTAGCCGGCGTGGTGGTGCATGCCTGTAATCCCAGCTACTCGGGAGGCTGAGTCAGGAGAATCTCTTGAACCTAGGAGGCGGAGGTTGCGGTGAGCTGAGATGCTGCCATTGCACTCCAACCTGGGCAACAAGAAAAAAACAAAAAGAAAAAGAAGCAGCATATCTCATTTCAGTTATTTTTAAAAAAGTGAACAGACACACATCTGTGTGTGTCTGGGGTGTAAGGTGGGGGATGGGGGGTAGGTAAGTAAGCAGAGCAAGGAAAAAGAGATTTTTCACAGCATACCCTTTTGTACTTCCTTGATTTTGATCTACCTGGGTGTACAACTATTAAAGTATTTAAATAAATACGACTTAAATACTAAGAAGAGAGCAACTCTTCAGGTAACATAAGGACTTTGTTGGTGTTTTTTCACCCACATGTTCACATAGAAGAATATCAAAAGCCATTCCAGGTCAGGTGCTATGGTTCACGCCTGTAATTCCAGCAGTTTGGGAGGCTGAGTTGTGAGGATTGCTTGAGGTCAGGAGTTCGAGACCAGCCTGGACAACATTGACGAAACCCCATTTCTACAAAAAATACAAAAATTAGCCAGGCATGGTGGCGAGCCCCTGCAGTCCCAGCTACTTGGGGGGCTGAGGATGGGGGAATTGCTTAACCCCAGGAGGTTGAAGTTGCAGTGAGCCATGATCATGCCACTGCACTCCAGCCTGGGCAACAGAGTGAAACCTTGTCACCAGGGGAAAAAAAAAAAAAAAAAAAACCATTCCACGTGCTATCTTAACTACAAGCTACTCCATCTTAAAAACTCCCCACTTTATTTAAAAAACTAAATAAAGCAAAAGAACTATATTTAATCAGCAAATGTATCATTTTCAAGTGTAAACCCTTTTCTGGGAAGCAAGGCTGTGCTGGAGGAAAGGTATCAAGAACACAGAACACTCGGGCCGCTCAAGGGCCGAGCTCCACGGGCCAGTGCTCCTCACCAGATATTCCACAGCCAGGACTTACAGTGAGGGCATAACAGGAAGCCAGTCCCCATCAAGGATGGCCCTTAGGAGAGAGGAAATTACTTTAACACGGAAAACTCTGTCTAGAATTCTTGGCCAGCTCTGAGGCTCATGGTTTCTACAGAAAACCCCAGGAGGTTAGGACTGCACTTGAGGGAGGGGAGGAGAACTACCTAAGAGATTTCTGGTAAGTCCTCTGACTCTACAATTCTGAAATTTCTATTTCTAGAAAAAAAAATGGTTCTAGTGTAAACATGTCAGAGTGTGCTTAGCGGGAACCAAGATGTGAGAGCGCACCCCGCCACCAACGCTGATCCGCAAGCCTGGAATGCTTGGGAAATTTGAGATGGAGTCTCGCTGTGCCGCCCAGGCTGGAGTGCAGTGACACAATTTCGGCTTACTGCAACCTCCACCTCCCAGGTTCAAGTGATTCTCCTGCCTTAGCCTCCTGAGTAGCTGGGACTACAGGTATGCACCACCACGTCTGGCTAGTTTTTGTATTTTTAGTAGAGACAGGGTTTCATCACGTTGGTCAGGCTGGTCTCAAACTCCTGACCTCATGCTCTGCCCACCTTGGCCTCCCGAAGTGTCGAGATTACAGGCATGAGCCACTGCGCCCAGCCAGGAAATAAGTTTTAAAAGAAGAGGAAGAAAGTAAAAGGCCCCCTGCCGAGCCCCATTCAGTATGCAGTGGGCAGGAGGGGGATGATTAGCACAACCCTCATACTCAGGCTCCTTTCCCTGTTACAGCCACTAACTACCCTTGAAATCACCCTCAAAAATTCATGAAAAATACAAATAAAAATGCAAATGAAAACCACAATGAGGTATCATCTCATACCTCTAAGCATGGCTCCTATCAAAAAGATGGAAAATAACAGGAGTTGGTGAGGATGTAGATGAGAAATGGAGCCTTTGCACCCTGTGGGTGGGAGTGGAAGTTGCTACGGCCATTATGGAAAACAGTATGGAGTTTCCTCAAAATGTTAGAAACACAACTGCCATGTGATCCAGCAATCTCACTGCTGGGTTTATCTCCAAAGGAAAGGATATCCGTGTGTTGAAGAGACCTGCACTCCCACGCTCACTGTGGCATTTTTCACAACAGCCAAGATATGACATCAACCTAAGTGTCCCTCGGTGAATGAATGGATAAAGAAAACGTGGTGTATATGCACAATGCGATACTATTCCGCCATAAGAAAGACGGAAATCCTGTCATTTCCGACAACATAGATGAAGCTGGAGGACATTACGCTAAGTGAACAAGCTAGACACAGAGATACAAACACTGCATGAGGCCACTGACACGTGGAATGTAAAAACATGAAACTCGCAGAAGCAGAGAGAATGGCAGCTACCAGAGGCTGGGGGCGGGGGGTGACAACACTGGGGAGATGTTGGTCAGAGGTCACAAAATCTTAGCTAGACAGGAGGAATAAGTTCCAGAGATCTATTGTACATCATAGTGATTGCAGTTAATAAACGCTATGTTGCATATTTGAAAATCACTATGAGAGCAGGTTTTATGTGTTCTTCATAAGACATGTATATGAGGTAAGGCCCATGTTCTAGCTTGACATGGCCATGCCACAGGCATACATGTATCCAAACATCATGTGGTATGCCATAAATAGGTGCAATGCTTCCTCGTTCATTAAAATAAGTAAATAGATAAACCACAGAAAATAAAGTAAAACAGATGAGCCCACTCTGTGACAAGAGAGAGACCTTTAAAGGCAGCTTCTTTTGAAAATAACATAGTGCATCTCCAACTTTGTTTTTAATTAATTAATTAATTAATTAATCTTTTGAGACAGAGTCTGGCTTTGTCTCCCAGGCAGGAGCAGTGGCATGATTTCAGCTCGCTGCAACATCCGCCTCCCAGGTTCAAGTGATTATCCTGCCTCAGCCTTCTGAATATTTGGGATTACAGGCACCTGCCACCACACCTGGCTAATTTTTATATTTTTAATGGAGACAGGTTTTCACCTTATTGGTCAGGCTGGTCTCAAACTCCTGACCTCAGGTGATCCACCTGCCTCGGCCTCCCAAAGTACTGGGATTACAGGCATGAGCCACCGTGCCTGGCCTGCATCTCCAACTTTATAAACAGTTTGCTCATCTTAACTGACTTTCTGTGGCAGTTCAGAGCACGTATGGTTCCAATGACACAGTCCTCGGTGGCCCTGTCATCTCCCTCCCACCTGCTGTGTGAGGTTGGGCCAGAAACACAACCCCTCTGAGCCCCAGGGCTCAGCCTGGAGCAGGAATTCAATGGCATCATGTGTCAGCGTACTGGACACAGGCCAGGCCCAGCCACCCAAAGGCTCCTGGACCTGGCTGCTGTCTCTAAGGTGAGCAGAGCAGTCCCTTCCCAAGGCCAAGGCCGACTCACCACACCGGTTCTCGTCCTCCCCGTTCGGGCAGTGTGACACGCCATCGCACCAGTTAGAGAGGCTGATGCAGGTACCTGAGGAGTCGCACTCTATCCCAGAGTCGGAGCACTTGCTGCCCACTTGCAGAGAAAACAGAAGAGAGGTGCCCATCAGGCTGAGAAACCCAATGAGCCTCATGGAGTGAGGAACACAGTGGCATTACTGTAGCTCTCTGCAGCCTCCAACTTTTTTTTTTTTTAGACAAAGTCTCACTCTGTCACCCAGGCTGGAGTGCAGGGGCACAGTCTTGGCTCACTGCAACCTCTGCCTTCTGGGTTCAAGTGATTCTCCTGCCCCAGCCTCCCAGGTAGCTGGGATTACAGGTACGTGCCACCATGCCTGGCTAATTTTTTGTATTTTTAGTAGAGATGGAGTTTCAACATGTTGGCCAGGTTGGTGGTCTCGAACTCCTGACTTCAGGTGGTCCACCTGCCTTGGCCTCTTAAAGTGCTGGGATAACAGGCGTGAGCCACCGCACCCAGCCAATTCCCCCACTTTAATAAGGAGGAGAAGTGTCCTTGCCACCAGCAAGTATAAGTGGAATTAGCACTGGGCCACCTTACTTCCGTGGGGGCAATGGGAAGGACCCTCTCAGTGTTTGCGTTTGGACGGCACTCACACGTCCTCTCTATCACACAGGTAACTTCAAGGATCCACAATGGCGCATGGGTCTGCACCACCCCAGGCTAATGGGAAAGGCTCAGGCTGTAGTTGCAGGAGGTAGGACAGGGAGGGGCAGGCCTGGCCCCCAACAGCCACTGCTGTGCAGTGAGATACAGGCAACTGAGTATGGCCCCAAGGTAGAACTTGTGCTCACAGTGCTGGGTGGCACCAAGCACCCCAAAGCGTTGGGTACATTCTAAATGCTTTCCCCATGATGTGTCAATCTCATAGCTGAACAAGAGAAGGGAAGACAGACAGCCTCGTTATGGAAGAGAGGAACCTCACGGAGGGCCTCCAGAGGTCTCAATAGCCCAGAGAGCAGGGTCTGGCTCAGAGCACTGGGGACTGCAGGAGCACATGGTGGGATGGAGGCTCCCTGCACTTACTGAACTTCCAGAGCAGGCCAGCGGCCAGCGCAGCTCCCACGAGGACGACCCCCAGGGTCATGGTGACGCACAGTGCTTTCTTAGTCTCTGGAAGAAGGAGGAGAGTGCAACGTTCAGACCAGAGTTGCTTAGAAGTCATGCTCTCAAATGTTATCTATTATTTTTATAGTACACCATATTAAGAAATAATTATTTCTTAAAAATGTGACTTTTAATTTTAAGAAATATGATGGACGATCCTGCTTCTTCCATAACACTAAACCTTATGCAATTTGGAGACCAACAGGAGGAAGCCGTGATCTTCAGCAAAGTACATGAAGGTTAGGCTCTTTAAAAAGTATGGTATGCGTGGCTGGGCGCAGAGGCTCACGCCAGTAATCCTAACACTCTGAGAGGCTAAGGTGGGTGGATCGCCCGAGGTCAGGAGTTCAAGACCAGCCTGGCCAACATGGTGAAACCTCATCTCTACTAAAAATACAAAAATTAGCCGTGCGTGGTGGCAGGTGCCTGTAATCCCAGCTACTTGGGAGGCTGAGGCAGGAGAATCACTTGAACCCAGGAGGCAGAGGTTGCAGTGAGCTGAGATCACGCACAGCCTGGGTGACAGCAAAAACTCCATCTCAAAAAAAAAAAAAAAGTATGGTATGCTAAAAGAGGATCTTAAAATAGGCAGATGATTAGTGTAAAAAGAAAGAACTAAGACCTCATCCTGGTAATTACAAGCATAAGCAAAATAATAATACCGTCCTCAAAACTATCATCACTCTGTCAGCGGTACTCAAAGCAGAATAAATTGTCTTACCCAAGGTTGTTTAGCGAATGGATGCTACTGTCCCATTTGGACATCCACCAGCCACGTGTGGCTATGTAATTAATGTTCCATGGAATTAAGTAACATGATGTAAATTGAGGTGCTCAGTCATCACATGTGGCCAGTGGCTACCATGTCAGGCAGTGCAGCGGTAGAACCTTCCCATGGCGTCCCTAAGTCCTGCTGGACAGCACCAGCATAGGCCCTTTGATCCAAGCGCAGAAATACCAAACTCAGAGGAAAGGCACATTTCAGATAAAAATTAAGGAATTTGGAAGAGGTCACTGATTTTCTCTAGTAAGACATGGCATTGTTGGTCAGAGGGTAAAGCAAAAGTCACACAGAGTTCAGAGGATAGCTACAGGCACCAGAGAGGCATGGCAAAGTCAGACGCTGGGCTCAGCCATCTCATGGGTCAGGAGAGAGGGCGTCCATCCGCATCACCCCACTGATGCCCGGCAGCCCCAGGTCCAGGAGCTCCCGGGAGCTTTCCCTGAAGAAAGGTGCAGAGGTGGAGGAGAGAGGAGGAGGGGGCATTTGAACAGACCCTCCCGGGCTGGAGAGGTGGCGTGGCAGCCTGGAATGCCTGCACCTGGCCACGCCTGGCCTCTGGAGGTCTCCCAGGGAGACAAGCTGAGAGCTGATCCAGCTGCTGAGGGCTCAATGCCACGCCTCTCACTTTGTGACAACATTCTGACAATTCTACAATCACTCTTAAACTGTCACAGGCTTAAGAATTACCTGGGGAATATGGCGGTTCCCATCACCAGAGATTCTATTTCAGCTGGGGATCGGGCATGAATCTGCACTGCTATTTTTTTTTTTTTTTTTTGAGACAGGGTCTTGCTTGTTGCCCAGGCTGGAGTGCAGTGGTACAATCATGGTTCACTGCAGCCTCCACCTCCTGGGCTCAAGCCATCCTCCCACTTCAGCCTCTCGAGTAGCTGGGACCACAGATGTGCGCCGCTCTGCTGGGCTCATTTTTGGTAGATGAGGTTTCACCATGTTTCCCAGACTGGTCTCGAAATCCTGGGCCCAAGTGATCCACTCACCTCAGCCTCTCAAAGTGCTGGAATCACAGGTGTGAGCCACCGCGCCCGACCTGAATCTGAATTTCTAACAGGTTCACAGGTGATGCCAGCACCACTGGTCTGAGGACCATGCCCAGGCACACAACGTTCTCATAACTCAGCTGCAATGATTATATATGATGGAGGTAAGCTAGGGCCAAGGTAGTTCATGAGAGAAATTCCAGATGGCCTCTCTGGCCCATTACCAAGGACACTTTCCTCCACAGACGGCTTCCCGAGTGCCGTTTTATCCAAGATAAAATAACTGGTCTGCTGAGTTGAGGGCTATTCACTTAGGTATCCTGAACCTCACACTCAGCATGTGCTGACCTGTACAGGTCTCACCAGAAGTGTGTGCAAACCCAAGTTTACTTTGCTGGACAGGCATCTGTAGTCAGCGCAGGGTCAGTACAGACACCACTGGGTCCTGGCTTGACATGGCTGCTGTTGCAGTTTAATTACACCCCACCGGCTGGGCACAGTGGCTCATGCCTGTAATCCCAGCACTTTGGGAGGCCAAGGCAGGCGGATCAGCTGATGTCAGGAGTTCGAGACCAGCCTGGCCAACATGGCAAAACTCCATCTCTACTAAAAATACAAAAATTAGCCGGACGCGGTGGCACACCTGTAGTTCCAGCTACTCGGGAGGCTGAGGCAGGAGAATTGCTTGAACCTGAGAGGCAGAGGTTGCAGTGAGCCGAGATCATGCCACTGCACTCCAGCCTGGTGACAGAAAGAGATTCCGTCTCAAAAAAACAAACAAACAAACAAACAAACAAAAAAACACGCACACAAAACCCACTATGCATTTCCCTCAATCATGACCAACTTAAGGTTGTCAACTCAGCCCTATGGTTTCTTGCGTTTAACTGCTTGTTTCACGCACACATTTGGAGGACTATTGACCTTCGATTCCCCAAAGCCTAAGCTTTAAGCTGTGTGTCTGCTCCTATTCAATCATCAACCTTCTATGGCTGTTGCTAAAGCAAATAAATACATTAAGTCTGGAAAAAGTTCCTTATACTCCTGATACATGCTTCTGAATGTGTGCTACTCAATAACTGGGAGAAGAGTTTCAAAGCCAAACATCACACTTTCAAAATGTACACATTTCTATATATTAAATGCCAACAGTGTTTTCTTAAAAATAATACCAGCGTAAGTTCAATTAAATTACTAAATTACTTTTGAGTTTATGAATTTTATAATGCAAAATCATACATGTAGGTTCATATGCTTCCCTTGTAAAAGCAACCGATAAGGGATTGATATAACCCGTCCAACTCTGTCATCACCTAGTCTTTCCTGGTAAAAGTGGAAATGTGTCTATCAGGTGGGCCAGGGGTTCGTTTGCCCTCCTGGCTTTGGCCATCACTGGTGGGAACACCACTGTCTGGAGGTGCTGACTTCAGGAGAGGACCTTCATGCTGTTTCTTTGGGAGGTAGCTCATACAGACAGTTCCTTAACCCTTTCACCCTGGCTTCCTTCCATCCCCATAATGGACAAAGACCAGGAGTTCCCAACCTCCACACTAAATGATATTTTGCCTGGAGCATTCTTTGCTGTCGGGGGGCTGTCTTGTGCCTTGCAGGAGGTTGAGCAGCATCCCTGGTGCCTACCTGGGAGCAGCACCCCCTCCCTACTTGTAACCGCCCACACTGTCTCCAGACACTGCCAATTGTCTCTGGGGGGTCCAAATTGTTCTGACTGAGAACCACTGGCTTTGACCTACCCAACCACCCCCAGAAGCAGATCAGTGCAAACACAAGTACTCGCTTGGTGCGGGGCATTGAAAGGAGGGAAAGAGAGAAACAGAGAAGGGAGAGGAAGGAAGGGAGGAAGGCTCATGAAAGGGTAGGAAACTGAGAGACAGGAGGTGGCCAGAGAGGAACAGGGTGGAAGAGCCATTTGTGAAGGGTGAGGGGTTGAGAGGAGGGGCAGAAACACAGGAGTGACAGCACTTGTCCTGAGTGGGGGAGAGGCGGGGACAGACAGAGCTTCACAGAGCATTGGCGTTAATCACGTCGATGACTGATTATGTAATGGTGGACCTGTGGAAATTCACATTCTGACGAATCTCTAACTGTATAAGTTGTAGAGACATGATGCACATTTCACAAAATAAAATAAAAACACTATCAATTAAAAGATCAATGTAAAAGATCTTTGGTGTAGCTGCTGCTATGCTGTTTCCACCTGGGCAATTCTTAGCACTGAAACTAGCCTGAATTAAAAGCTGGGAGGCAGTGCAAGAGGGGGCAGTCTGGAAAGACACGAGACCAAGCGAAATGGCAAAGAAAGGAGATGAATGGGAGGGTGACGAAGAGGAGGGACTGAAGTGACAGCAAATAAAATGTAACCTCCAGTCCTCCCACGCTCACTCTGGCCTGCTCCAGCCACCCGCAGGACCCTGAAGCCCACTGAGACAGCTCAGACACTTCTGTGCCACAACCACACCAGCCAGGTCATTCACTAAACACAAAGAAACAAGGAGCATCTTAAACATGACCTGTCATATCTAGGGGACTGTGTGACAAAGAAAGGTAAGATAGTTGATTTCTGCTCTTGGAAGCTTACCAGTTATGCAAGAGCAGCCATCAATAAACCACACAGCCAAGAAACCCAGAGAAGGTGATCTCAAAAGCCTATGCTGAGTAGAACAGGCAAAGCTGTACAGGAGAGTTAACGGCAGACAGAGGTCTCTCTGCAGGCCCTGGGCAAGAGGCTAGAGCTGGTGGCGACAGCTTTGATCCAGCAGGAAGAGAGTGGAAAGCCATGAAGACAGACTGGCTCCGGCAGATGGAGAAGGGTCAGACCAGGCGACAGTGGTGGTGGGAGCAGAGAGCCCCCTGGGGAGGCTGACCCAGGACCTCGGGTTTATTACAGGAAATAAACACAAAGAGAATCCTACTTGAGGTGCACACTGTCCCCGACGGGGATTTGGGCTGCCTGCAGACGGCGGGGTTGGAAGCATGCGTCAGGACCCTCGGGGTGTACTGGGGTACGGGGGACGGGTAGTACTGAGCCGGATGCACCTCGTAGACATTGGGGGCCACAGTGGGCTCTGCGGGATAGGGGTTTTCCGGTTGGTATCCATGGTTTTCGTAGTAAGGTCCAACACCTGGCGGTGACCCCTAAACAATTGAAAAGAAGATGAATAATATAAAACTCTTATTTGCACTAAAGGGTTCAATATAAACTATCACATCATATCACAGCTGTACCAATGATCTTTTAAATTGATAATGTTTTTCTTTTATTTTGTGAAATTTGCATCCTGTCTATACAACTTGTACAGTTAGAGATTAATAAGAAAGTGACAAGATATTAAAAGGTACTGCAAGGCTGGGTGCGGTGGCTCACGCCTGTAATCCCAGCACTTTGGGAGGCAGAGGCGGGTGGATCATGAGGTCAGGAGATCGAGACCATCCTGGCTAACACGGCGAAACCCCGTCTCTACTAAAAATACAAAAATTAGCTGGGCGTGGTGGCGGGCGCCTATAATCCCAGCTACTCAGGAGGCTGAGGCAGGAGAATGGCTTGAACCCGGGTGGCAGAGATTGCAGTAAGCCGAGATCACGTCACTGCATCCCAGCCTGGGTGGCAGAGCAAGACTCTGTCTCAAAAAAAAAAAAAAAAAAAAGAGTTAAAGAAAAGAAAAGGTACTACAGATTCTCCCTAGGTGTCTACAACTATGTCAAACATTGAACTTATTTAGAATAAAAACTAACCAGAACTTTCAATTACCAAAGTTTTTTGTTTTGGTTTGGTTTTACTATTCATTCCTTTTTTCTTACATGTCCATTTATTAAACAGGAGTTCCTTCATGACAATTTAATACAATATTATTCACGATTACAGTTGAGAAGATTATTTCCCTCTACATACAAAAATACCGATTTGGCTGGGTACAGTGACTCATGCCTGTAATCCCAGCACTTTGGGTGGCTGAGGCAGGTGGATCACCTGAGGTCGGGAGATTGAGACCAGCCTGGCCAACATGGTGAAACCCCCATCTCTACTAAAAATACAAAAAATTAGCTGGATATGGCGGTGCGCGCCTGTAGTTCCAGCTGCTTGGGAGGCTGAGGCGGGAGAATTGCTTGAACCCAGGAGGTGGAAGTTGCAGTGAATGGAGATTGCGCCACCGCATTCCAGCCTGGGTGACAAGAGCGAAACTCCAGCTCAAAAAAAAAAAAAAAAAAAAAAAAAAAAAAAAAAAAAAGCACTATGAAAACAATCAAGACAAGCACCATGAAAAGTCGGTGCTTCAAAAGAAAGAGGGAAAATTGAGGTCATTGTGAGGCTTTGTCTGCTGTTGGGGAGAAATCAATGGCAGCAAAGCTCTGGGGCCCCTGACCCACTCCAGACGTACAGACTCAAACTTAAGAACCACACAAGCCAGGGCATACCCACCCCAGGGCTTCCGCACCTGCGGAAAAGCCAAGGACACAAACCCAAGTTTGCCCAACAGGCTATGTATTCTTTGAAATTTAAAAAAAAGTGGCAGACACTGGGATTTAGTAATATATAGTAATAATTTTAAAAAGTTGTGTAGAGGTCTGGGTTAGAATCCATTAAGCCAAAATCCTATACTTTTAATTCCTCCAGTCTTTTCCTTGAGTATTGATATACAAAATTATAAACTAGCAATACCATAATTATAATGAGGAGAATAATAGCTAACATTGGAGAATTCAGCTGCTGCCAGGCCCCTGTACTCATAATCTCCTTGAACACTCACCATAACCCTTCCCGCTACCAGCAAGACTGGCACAGGTACGAATTAATATAACCATTTTGCAGAGGAAAAAAACTGAGTGAAGAAATTTGCCTAAAGGAGCATACTCTCTGTGTTATCCTGAAAATACCTCTTCCACATCCTCTTCTCTCATATAAGGAATGTATCATCATTCACTCACCATCTCTTATTAATGGACATTTGAGTGGTTCACAATGTGGGCTGTTAGCAGCTGTGCTGCAAGAAACGTTCTTACAAAGTACATGCATTTTTGTGCAGAGGGCAGAAATGTGTAGCTACATCCCTTTAAATGAAATTTCTGGGCCAGAGTGTGGCCATACATAAATGTGAAAGAAACTGCCTAGAAGTAGCATTTTATTCTCAGCTCCTTCCTTCAGTTGGTGCCTATCTTCTTAGAATGACGATCTCCCCTTCCTCAGCCTACTTAAAAATTGCCTTCCCAAGGCCTACCCTGTCAAGACTCGCCCTAAACAGGCCACTCTGGGCCCCACTAGCCCACATCTTCCCCTTCTTTCAGTTCTCCCCAGTTACCTGTTGGCTGGGCCACTCTGGGAGGCCACATTTTTCCTCTTATCTGTATCTAAGGGTCCCGATGCAAAATTTTTACCCATTAATTAATTTCTGCCCCTTGTCTCTCTCGCTCGCTCCTTTTTTTTTTTTTTTTTTAGACAGTATTTCCCTCTTGTTGCCCAGGTTGGAGTGCAGTGGCACGATCTTTGTTCACCACAACCTCTGCCTCCCAGGTTCAAGCGATTCTCCTGCCTCAGCCACCTGAGTAGCTGGGATTACAGACATGCGCCACCACACGCGGCTAATTTTTGTATTTTTAGTAGAGATGGGGTTTCTCCATTTTGGTCAGGCTAATCTTGAACTCCCAACCTCAGATGATCTGCCTGCCTCGGCCTCCCAAAGTGCTGGAATACAGGTGTGAGCCACCGCGCCCAGCCTGCCCCTTGTCTCTTATTGACCTCAGAGAATGACAGCAAGTTTGTACTCAATGGACAGGTGTTCTGAGTAGAGGCAGCATAGCTCTTAGAACTTTAAATGAGGCCTCCAGGGAAGTTGATTATCATGGAATGAGCCAAACAAGGCTTGCAGAGTTCACCTCCACTTAATAACTCACTAATGCTATCCTTCAAAAGTCCGAAGATTACAACTCTGAACCCGAGTGGCACACAGAGGGAAAACACAAGGCAATCTCTCATCTAAATGAGGGAGCCAGAGGCTGCAATCTCAGCCATCTAAGAACTTGCCATCCACTAGCAAGGGCTGCAGTAAGCAAGGAGGTTTGTCCCTGAAAATGCCTGAGCAGTGGACTTGAAATTAAACACAGACCCAGTAAAACATGAATATCAGTAACAAAGGAGAAAACAAAACCAGATATAGAATCTATGAAGTGTTTAAAACTCTTTACTAAGTGCACTTATTTTAGGTAGAAGGCAAATGGGTCAGTTACAATGGGGAGCAGAGATTAGCCACATTTGTCTCCAAAGGCAGTGGGCTCCAGGCAGAGGGAGGGAGAGGGAGGGAGAGGGAGAGGGAGAGGGGGAGAGGGAGGGAGAGGGAGGGAGAGGGAGGGAGAGGGAGAGGAGGGAGAGGGGAGAGGAGAGGGAGGGAGGGAGAGGGAGAGGGAGAGGGAGGGAGGGAGAGGGAGAGGGAGAGGGAGAGGGAGAGGGAGAGGGAGGGAGAGGGAGGGAGAGGGAGAGGGAGAGGGAGAGGGAGAGGGGGGAGGGAGGGGAGGGAGGGAGAGGGAGGGAGAGGGAGAGGGAGAGGGAGAGGGAGGGGGAGGGAGAGGGAGGGGGAGGGAGGGAGAGGAGAGGGAGAGGGGGGAGGGAGGGAGAGGGAGAGGGGAGGGAGGGGGGGAGAGGGAGGGGGGGAGGGAGGGAGAGGGAGAGGGGAGAGGGAGAGGGAGAGGGAGGGAGGGGAGGGAGGGGAGGGAGGGGGGAGGGAGAGGGAGGGGGAGAGGGGAGGGAGAGGGGGGAGAGGGAGGGAGGGAGGGAGGGGAGGGAGAGGGAGAGGGAGGGGGAGAGGGAGAGGGAGGGAGGGAGAGAGAGGGAGAGGGAGAGGGAGGAGGGGGAGGGGAGGAGGGAGAGGGAGGGAGAGGGAGAGGGGAGGGGGGAGGGAGGGGGAGGGAGGGAGGGAGAGGGAGAGGGAGAGGAGAGGGAGGGAGAGGGAGAGGGAGGGAGAGGGGAGGGAGAGGGAGAGGGAGAGGGAGAGGGAGAGGGAGGGAGAGGGGAGGGAGGGAGAGGGAGGGAGGAGGGGAGAGGGAGAGGGAGGGAGGAGGGGAGGGAGAGGGAGGGGGGAGGGGAGGGAGAGGGGGAGGGGAGGGAGAGGGAGGGAGGGAGAGGGAGGAGGGAGAGGGAGAGGGAGAGGGAGGGGGAGGGAGAGGGAGAGGGAGGGGGAGAGGGAGGGGAGGGAGGGGAGGGAGGAGGGAGGGAGGGAGAGGGAGAGGGGAGGGGGAGGGAGGGAGAGGGAGAGGGAGGGGAGGGAGGAGGGAGGGAGGAGGGAGGGAGGGGAGGGAGAGGGAGGAGGGGAGGGAGAGGGGAGGGAGGGGGAGGGGAGGGGAGGGAGGGAGAGGGAGGGGAGGGAGAGGGGAGGGAGGGGAGGGAGAGGGGGGAGAGAGGGAGGGGAGGGAGGGGAGGGGAGGGGGAGGGGGAGGGAGAGGGGGGAGGAGGGGAGAGGGAGAGGGAGGGAGAGGGAGAGAGAGAGGGAGGGGGAGGGGAGGGGAGGGGAGAGGAGGGAGGGAGGGAGAGGGAGGGAGAGGGAGAGGGAGAGGGAGAGGGGAGGGAGGGAGAGGGGGGGAGGGAGGGAGGGAGGGAGAGAGGGAGGGAGGGAGAGGGAGAGGGAGGGAGGGAGGGGGAGGGGAGAGGGGAGGGAGAGGGAGAGGGGGGGAGGGAGAGGGAGGGGGGGAGGAGGAGAGGGAGGGGGGGAGGGGAGGGAGGGAGAGGGAGAGGGAGAGGGGGGAGGGAGAGGGAGGGGGAGAGAAAGAGGGAGGAGGGAGGGGGAGGGAGAGGAGAGGGGGGAGGGGAGAGGGAGGGAGGGAGGGAGAGGGAGAGGGAGAGGGAGAGGGAGAGGGAGGGAGGGAGAGGGAGGGAGAGGGGAGGGAGAGGGAGGGGAGAGGGGAGGGAGAGGGGGGAGGGGAGAGGGGAGAGGGAGGGAGAGGGAGAGGGAGAGGGAGAGGGAGGGAGAGGGGGAGGGGGGGAGAGGGGAGGGAGAGGGAGGGAGAGGAGGAGAGGGAGAGGGGAGGGAGAGGGGAGGGAGGGGAGGGAGAGAGGGAGAGGGAGGGAGGGGAGGGGGAGGGAGAGGGAGAGGGAGGGAGAGGGAGAGGGAGAGGGAGAGGGGAGGGAGGGAGAGGGAGGGAGAGGGGAGGGAGAGGGAGGGGAGAGGAGGGAGGGGGAGAGGAGAGGGAGGGAGAGGGAGGGGAGAGGGGAGAGGGAGGGGGGGAGGGGGGGAGGGGGAGGGAGGGGAGGGAGGGGAGGGAGGGGAGGGAGGGGGGGGAGGGGGGGGGAGGGAGGGGAGGGAGGGGGGAGGGAGAGGGAGGGGAGGGAGGGGAGGGGGGGAGAGGGGGGAGGGGGGAGAGGGAGGGAGAGGGGAGGGAGGGAGGGAGGGGGGGAGGGAGGGAGAGGGGGGGGAGGGAGAGGGAGAGGGAGGGGGGAGGGAGAGGAGGGGAGGGGGGGGAGGGGGAGGGGGGGGGAGGGGAGGGGAGAGGGGGAGGGAGAGGGGAGGGGGGGGGAGGGGGAGGGAGGGAGAGGGGGGGGGGAGAGGGGAGGGAGGAGGGGAGGGAGAGGGAGGGGGAGGGAGGGAGGGAGAGGGAGGGAGAGGGAGGGGGGAGGGAGAGGGGGGGAGGGGGGGGGGGAGGGGGAGGGGAGAGGGAGAGGGAGGGGGGGGGGGGGGAGAGGGAGGGAGGGGAGGGAGGGAGGGAGGGGAGAGAGGGGAGGGAGAGGGGAGGGAGGGAGAGGGAGAGGGAGGAGGAGGGAGGGAGGGGGGAGAGGGAGGGAGGGAGGGAGGGGAGAGGGGAGGGAGGGAGAGGGAGAGGGAGGGGAGGGAGGGGAGGGGGGAGGGAGAGGGAGGGGAGGGGGAGGGAGGGGAGGGAGGAGAGGGAGGGGGGGGGAGAGGGAGAGGGAGAGGGAGGGAGGGAGGGAGGGGAGGGAGGGAGGGAGGGGAGGGAGGGAGGGGAGAGGGAGGGGGAGGGAGAGGGAGGGGAGGGAGAGGGAGGGAGAGGGAGGGAGAGGGAGGGAGAGGGAGGGGAGGGGGGGGGGAGGGGAGGGAGGGAGAGGGAGAGGGAGGGGAGGGAGAGGGAGAGGGAGGGAGAGGGAGGGAGAGGGAGAGGGGGGGAGAGGGAGGGGGAGGGGGGGGGAGGGGAGGGGAGGGAGAGGGAGAGGGGGAGGGGAGGGAGAGGGAGGGAGAGGGAGGGAGAGGGAGGGAGAGGGAGAGGGAGAGGGAGGGAGAGGGAGGGAGGGAGGGGAGAGGGGAGGGAGGGGAGGAGAGGGAGAGGGAGGGGAGAGAGGGAGAGGGGGAGGGAGAGGGGGGAGGGAGAGGGAGGGAGGGGAGGGAGGGGAGGGAGAGGGAGAGGGAGGGGGAGAGGGAGAGGGAGAGGGAGGGGGGGAGGAGGGAGGGGGGGGAGGGGGGGGAGGAGAGAGGGAGGGGGGGGAGGGGAGGGAGGGGAGGGGAGGGGGGGAGGGAGAGGGAGAGGGAGAGGGAGAGGGAGAGGGAGAGGGAGGGAGAGGGAGAGGGAGGGAGAGGGAGAGGGAGGGAGAGGGAGGGAGAGGGGGGGGAGAGGGAGGGAGAGGGGAGAGGGGAGGGAGAGGGAGAGGGAGAGGGAGAGGGAGGGGGGGGAGAGGGGAGGGGGAGGAGAGGAGGAGGGGGGGAGAGGAGAGGAGGGAGAGGGAGGGAGAGGGGAGGGAGAGGGAGGGGGAGGGAGGGAGGGAGGAGGGAGGGAGAGGGGAGGGAGGGGAGGGGAGGGAGAGGGAGGGGAGGGGGGAGGAGAGGGGGGGAGGGAGGGGAGGGGGAGGGAGGGAGGGTGGGAGGGAGGGGGAGGGGGAGAGGGAGGGGAGGGAGGGAGAGGGGAGGGAGAGGGAGAGGGAGGGGAGGGAGGGAGGGGGAGGGGAGGGGGAGAGGGAGGGAGAGGGAGAGGGAGAGGGAGAGGGAGAGGGAGAGGGAGGGGAGGGGAGGGAGGGAGAGGGAGAGGGAGGGAGAGGAGAGGGAGAGGAGAGAGGGAGGGGAGGGAGAGGGAGGGAGAGGGGGGGAGGGAGGGAGAGGGAGAGGGAGGGAGAGGAGGGGGAGGGGAGAGGGAGAGGGAGAGGGAGAGGGGAGGGGGGGAGGGGGAGAGGGAGGGAGGGAGGGGAGGGAGGGAGGGAGAGGGGAGGGGAGAGGGAGAGGGAGAGGGGGAGGGAGGGGAGGGAGAGGGAGGGAGAGGGAGGGGAGGGAGGGAGAGGGAGGGAGAGGGAGGGAGAGGGAGGGAGAGGGAGGGGAGGGGAGGGAGAGGGAGAGGGAGAGGGAGAGGGAGAGGGAGAGGGAGAGGGAGGGGAGAGGGGAGGAGGGGAGGGAGGGAGAGGGAGGGAGAGGGAGAGGGAGGGGGAGAGGGAGAGGGGGGAGGGGAGGGAGGGAGAGGGAGGGAGAGGGAGAGGAGAGGGAGGGAGAGGGAGAGGAAGGGAGAGGGAGAGGGAGGGGAGAGGGAGAGAGAGGGAGGGAGAGGAGAGAGAGGGAGAGGGAGGGGGGGAGAGGGAGAGGGAGAGGGGAGGGAGAGGGAGGGAGAGGGAGGGAGGGAGGGAGGGGAGGAGAGGGGGGAGAGGTAGGGAGAGGGAGAGGGAGAGGAAGACGGAGAGGGAGAGGGAGGGAGAGGGAGAGGGAGAGGGAGAGGGAGAGGTAGGGAGAGGGAGAGGGAGAGGAAGACGGAGAGGGAGAGGGAGGGAGAGGGAGAGAGAGGGAGAGGGAGAGAGAGAGGGAGAGGGAGAGGGAGAGGGAGGGAGAGGGAGGGAGAGGGAGGGGAGGGAGGGGAGGGAGAGGGAGGGGAGGGAGAGGGAGGGAGAGGGAGAGGGGAGGGAGAGGGAGAGGGGGGGAGGGGGAGGGGGGGAGAGGGAGAGGGAGAGGGAGAGGGAGAGGGAGGGCCCACCCATGCCTCATGCAGTTATGACTTTTCCTAGTCCTTCAGTTGGGCATCGATAGGATCCCACATGGGTCTCTTCCCTAGGACATACCCCCATTATCGCCATCCTGCCTCATCTGTCCCCATTCCTTGTCCCTGCCCTCTGCCTCGCAAAGCAGGAAGGAATGAGGTTAAAGTGAGAATGCATATCACTCACGTCTACCCAACAGCCACAGCTTTTGCGACTCACCTGGGCAGCTGTGTGGCTGCGCCCCAAATCACTCTTTCTAGAGGTGAACAGCATCTGCATGGCCCAGCATTCCCTACAAATAGCCCTTGCAATTGCTGACCCATAAACACTGTTGGGAATAACAGAAGGGACAAGGGAACAAAGAAAAGGCCAGGAAGGTAATAATTAACCACTTACTGAGTTCAAAGCCATCTTGCTTTTATCAACAGCATCGAGTAATGATAGGTATCTGGAATGTTCAGTATGACCTAGAAGAAAGAATTACAGCACTGTAATATTTCCATATCAGTTAGTTTTTAGAAGATAAATCCAGAAAGAACTAGAAGAATCTCTAGATGAAGGTTACCTAGAACAAAAACCAGTGTTGCCTGCTGACCTTTGGCCTGCATCTTCACCACTGCTTCCCCACATCCCTCCATATTTAAGGACTTTGGGACCCACTTGTACCTTAGAGGTAACAGCAGAAGCACTCTCCTCAGGGATCAGAGTGGGGAGGAGGATGGGTGCAATTATAAGTGCTGCGGCCAGGACAGCCTGACCGGGAAGAAGAAGGAACACACTCAATGACTTAGACATCCATCGGGAAGGACTCTCAGGGGACTGCCTGGGACTCAAGGCCACCCACAACTCCACTGCCACTAAGCCCAGGCATCCTGCTAGATTTAACCCAGTTCTCACCAGGCAGCTGTGATCTCCCCTATACAGAACATCTACTCAAGGGAGACTGCATGGGATAAAAATGCTGAAGAAACACGACAAGGTGACTAAACCCATCAAGGTTGACAGAGGTTAAGGACAAGATGGGCTCAGAAGGGAAAGGCCTGGGCGAGTTCCTGGCAACACAGCTCTCTGGAAGTGTCACGGGTGAGTTACTGAACCTTGTTGAAATCTCAGGGTCCTCATAGGAAAACGGACAGAGCAATCGCCACTGTTGTGTTAAGCTGAGGGTTCCAGGAGAGTGGGGAAGGAGTGCCTCACAGTACCAGGAACTAAGGAAGAGCAGGTGCAATCAGACCGTCTTTCCCAAAGAACATCCACAGGCACTGCCAGTAGCCACCCACCGCCCAGTGGGTGGTCCAGGGCTCAGCACCAGACACAGCTCAAGGTTGACGTTTTAAAGCTGGCCATGTGGGCCCTCCCAATTTTTACTAGATACGTACGTTTAAAAGAATCCATAAAACATGCCCACAGTGACTCCATTTACCCCAAACCCAAAAAAGAAAGAAATTCAGAGTCCACCATTTTGACCATTTCTAAGATTAGCAGTAATGAAAAGAAAGCTGTGGGGCATTTCGTTTGTTGTCCTTTGTGAACAGTTAACAATAATAGCTAGAGATGCCTTCAACACGAAATGCTTTATAGTAAAGCCGCATTCTGACATCACTCTCCACGGACAAAGATTCTTCGCTTGATCAAACTTACATCAGGCTCCTGAACCTTCTAGGCCATCTGTGCATTTCCTTGTAAAATCCAGTTTTAGCAAAAAAACCTTGCTCAGTCAGTTAAGCCAGAACCTCCCACCCTCGGTATGTGATCACTCTTGATATCTGATCGGGTTCCTCAGCCGCCACCATGCCACAGGTGATGTCTGATCACCCAGCCTGTCTTCAGCAAGAATCCTGTTTGGTTGGTTCAGCCAGAATCCCCCTTACCCTTGATGCTTTCTCTTAGTGATTTTTCCACCAACCCCACCCTGATCTTTGGTTATAAATTAACTCCCACTTGCCCATACTGTGCTTAAGTGGATCCCAGTCTCTTTCCCACGGCAAAATCTGCTGGCTGTGATCCCTGTACCTGTCTCCGTGATCCTGAATAAAGTTCGCCTCGCCATCTTTAACAATGTCATTGAATGATTTTTTTCTTTAACAAGCACTTCGTGAGCAAATAAAGGGCTTTTTTCCACCCCTACCCACTTGACTTTAAATGACCAAAGAATATTTTAAGAAACGGGGTTCGAGATTATCCATCCAGAAGACCATGTTCCCAATGAAAGAACAAGAGCCTGGAGGAGGCTCTGGGCTTTGGAGCTGGCCAGACCAGGGTCCACTGCCTGTGACATGCCCGCAGAAGAGTATTTCCTGCCTGCTGGCACACAACTGGTGCTCAAACAGCAGCAGGCGGCACTGGGCAGTGGTTCAGCCCCTGACCTCTGAGACCAGACTCTAGATCCAAACTCAGGCTCAGCCACTCACTATTCATGACCTGGAGGAAGCTATCGAAGGTTCTATCAGTTTCCCCATCTGCAAATGTGGATAACAGTAACACCTACCTCCAGGGCATTAAGTGAGTTAATACTAATGAAGTGCTTCGTGCTTAGCATAAAATGAGTGCTATATAACTTTCCATTAAATAAGAGGAATTATAAAGCTGATAAACATTTAACCAGCTGCTGAAGGAAAAGAGGACTGTCTTGATTTGCAGGTTTGCATTCGGTAAGTATTCCCAGGCTACCAACATGAAGCTCACCACGGAGCCAGGTACGGTAGGGCTGGCTTCAGTACACCATTGCTTTCCTATGTCCTAAGCAGAACTAGCTCCTGAATCATTAAACTACAAAACCCCAACAACCTGCCATGAATGAAAATGAGTATGACTTTTTAGTCTCGAGAAACCTCACCAAACAGGTTACGACAAACATACACTGATCATTTATTTACTCTTCACGTACAGATAAAAATATAAGAACCAGGTCATGTCATAGCTTTGGGATTTTTTCTAGGATTAAAACTAAAGTTCACATCTTCCTGGGTATGAGGAAAGGAAAGTGACTAATATACAGGTGGGAAGGATCACCATTTAAAATGTATCAAAAACGTTTAAGCCTTTTAGTCACATCTTAATAGACCTTACCTATGTCTGCTTTGTGAAGAGAGAGGATCCTCAGGCCTGACATCAACACAATAAATCCCGCATTCTTGTCTCATAAGCAGGAGAGAACTCAGTACCGTCCTAAGATTGCTTTCAAAGAGTCCTGCCTAACCAAACACATTCTCACGCCTCTGGTTTCTCAGCTTTCCTATCTCCCCAGTTATAGGTTTGGTTGAAGTTTCAGGAAGTGAAAATTCGATCCCATTGGCGGCTCTCCCAGCTCAGAAGCCCTCTGAAAGGAATGAAGAATCAGTGCTCAAAACCCACACTTGCTATTCATTCACGATCCCTAACAAGGAAGCCAGGGAAGGAAGGAACACCGGGAGCCACCACCATTAATTGTCAAATAAAAGCCACGGGACCCAGAGGCAGTGGCAGGATAATCCTATCTCTTCCAGCAATCGGAACATGATAAACAAAAATATTCAGTGTGCCCAAATCAGCTACCATGGACTTTGAAATGGAAGACCAGAGTGATGCTGCCAATAACGTTCTCCAGCTGGGTCGGGCGTGGTGACTCACACCTGTAATCTCAGCACTTTGGAAGGCCAAGGCGGGCAGATCACCTGAGGTCAGGAGTTCAAGACCAGCCTGGCCAACATGGTGAAACCCCAACTCTACTAAAAATACAAAAATTAGTTGAGTGTGGTGGCAGGTGCCTGTAGTCTCAGTTACTCAGGAGGCTGAGGCAGGAGAATCCCTTGAACCCGGGAGGCAGAGGTTGCAGTCAGCCAAGATCAGGCCATTGCACTCCAGCCTGGGCGACAGAGAGAGACTCCGTCTCAAAAACAAACAAACAAAAAACAGAAACAAAAACAACAAACAACAATAACAAACATTCTCCAGTTGAAGAGAAAAGAAGGGGGGAAAGTCCTACTCTGACATTTGATCTGAGAGGGGAAGCACTGCTGTCCTGAAAACACCAGGAACTCACACTCACTCCTGTTCATCTTCAGAACAGGCATTTCCTCATTCACACAAGCTTGCACATCTCATTAACTAGTTTCTGAAAGGAGCAAGATGTAACGTAGATGACGAGAGACAATGCTGTTTAGCAAATGCTTACTCCTGTCATTTAAAGGACCGGAATGATGGCTCTCAATTCTGGAAAGCCAGCCATCAGGAGCACTTGGGGAAATTTTCCTTTAAGTGCAAAAAAGCAACAGCGGGTGGCACTCAGGCCCCATTCCTGGATGGCAGGGAGCTCCTTCTTCAAAACAGACAGTGTCAGCCACTTGAATCTCACAATGGCACGCAGCTGTCCTCACATTGTTTTGGTCCATCCTGGGCTGAGAGTTGAGTCAGCCCATGAGTCACCTGCCTGGCCACCATGCAGCAGGACGATGCTGTGGTATCATATCTGCATCCCATGACATGATGAAGTTACTGCCAAAACAAGAATCATTTCTCCTAGTTTCTCTCCTCTGGAGATCTCCGGACACGTTTGCTGGAGACTTACTTTCCAAATAACCAAGTCAACGCGGATGAAGTCAGGCTCATAGACACTGACTCCCACCCAAGATCCAGGGGTATTCTCTGCAGTGAAGTCTCCACTGACCTCACCATGCACCACTGTGCACACACCTGCTCCTTCTCGAAGCCCCCACGTGTGACTGGTACTGTTCGAGTTGCTGGAGGTGTGAGAGGGAACAGACAGGCCAGCCTCAGACTCAGTGACCCTTCTTCAAACTCCAGACAGCACTATCACCATCCACGGACACGTCCCAGCCAATGACCAAATGATCAAAAAGAGCCTCTTCTGCCAAAATAACTACACTAACATCACATTATACAACGAGATGTTCTATCCTCTTAAGGATAGAATGCACGACTAAATGAAAGTTAGCCAACAGTGGATTTCAGTGGCTGTTGAGCAGACACTTGTTTACGTGTAATCAGGTAAATTGCGTACACAATGATTGGCACAAGAGTTCTACTGAGAGAGAAAGGCTGAGTGAGAAACAGAAAGATCACCTCAGGAGAGGTATTGCCTGCATCATCCAAGTTTCTTTTCCTGTGAATGACTCATTGTCCCAAAGAGATTATAAACTTTTTAGGGCAGAAATCAGGTCTGGTTCTCTCTCTTTCTCTCTCATTGTTTTTTAAATCTAGCTTTGTAGCTTACAAAGACAGTATTTAAATGTTTTTATGGAGCTCCTACCACCTGTACCTCAAAAACTATTGAGGAAAAAATTAATAAGCATGTTTGACAAAGTTGAGGGACACAAGATCAATATAAAAATCTATGTGTTTTTATACACCAACAACAGATGATTGGAAATGTAAATTTGAAATACAATACAATTTGCAGGAAAAAAAAATATTTCATCAGTTCCAAAGGCCAAATGAGTAAGACGAAATTTAGCAGAGGGAGATGAGATGCCCACACCCAGACAACACCAGCACCCCAAGTCAGGACAGTGGGTGACCTCCCAGGAGTCCAGGTGCCCCAAACTGAGTGCAGCCTGGCATGACAGGCAGGCAGGTGGCAGAGGCCCCCCAGTCACTCCAGGCAGAGACTTCAACACCACACACAAGCCACTGGCTAAGGTTTAAAGAACTTGTCCAAGTCAGTCTGTAAAATGGGGATGATACAGAAATAGGATTGTTGCGGGATTAAGGGAGAAAGCAAGGCCACAGTTCAGTGCCCGACCCATGACGAGCACTCAATAATAACATAATGATGGCAGATAAGGTTTATCTTCCAACCACCTAAGACCCGGCTATGTGGAGAAGGAATTCAATTTATTCTGCGTACATCCAAAGGACAATACCAGAATCGTGATCAGAATTTCCAGAAGAGCAGACTTGGATTCCATCTGGGGAAATCAAGTTTCCAACAATTAGAAAGTTCAAATACAACTTGAGGCTGGGCGCGGTGGCTCATGCCTGTAATCCCAGAACTTTGGGAGACCGAGGCGGGTGGATCACGAGGTCAGGAGATCGAGACCATCCTGGCTAATGCAGTGAAACCCCATCTCTACTAAAAATACAAAAAATTAGCCGGACGTGGTGGCAGGCATCTGTAGTCCCAGCTACTCGGGAGACTGAGGCAGGAGAATGGCGTGAACCCAGGAGGTAGAGCTTGCAGTGAGCCGAGATCACACCACTGCACTCTAGCCTGGGTGACAGAGCGAGACTCGGCCTCAAAAAAAAAAACAAAGGAAGTTCAAATACAGCCCGAAGCTACCTTAGAAAGTACCAAATTCCTCAAACCTAAAAACATATGTTTCAAGATTCCTCAAACCTAAAAACGTATGTTTCAAGACTGGAAGATCATTTCTCTAACATATTCCAGAACAGAATTAGGCTTGAGCGTCAAGACCAGACATGGTGATCTCTCAACATTGCTCCCAACTCCTTATAAATGCATCACCAGTGAACTTGAAAATGTCAGCGAATTCTCTGTCAGCAGAATCTTGCAGAAAGAACTCCAAGCCCATTGTCCCTAGAAAGCATGCTCGCCCATGACCCCTGGGCTGTACCGCAGTGGGGTCAGGCTAAGTGCCCTGCCAGGACAGCCCCTTGGAAAGCAATGGTCTTAAAGGGAATTTGACACTGCATTGTGCACCTCATACAAACAAACAGTAATAAAAAGCCTCAGCTTAGTTCCATCTGCCAAGTCAGACCTCACTTGAACGTATTTTTCTAGCAAATCCAATGGTCAGAGCCTCTCTTCTGAGTCCCACTTGACAGCCTCAATTTTTCCACCTAGTCTGCCCTTGAGTGAACTTCCAGACTTCTGCTGCCGCAACCACAAGCCAAGGTGCCCTTCAAACACTTCCTGCTTTCTTATCACAGTTCTGTGCCCTAAACCCCCCCTGCTCTCCTGCCATCGATGCCCAATGGCTCAGCCCTGTCCACACACAGATGTTGGAGCCCTCGCCTCCCTCTCGTGGACTCACCTCCAGGAGGATGAAAAGCCTGTCTTTGAGTTTCTTGCCCTCTCAAACTTCACTCTGTTTACAACAAAAGTAACTACCCACACCCCCGCCAGAAAACCAGCCTCGACACCCAACCAGTGCATTTCCACTCATTCAGTTCCTCTCTCCTGACCATTGCCCAGCGACCAGGAATAACCGAGTCCCAGGTCAGGCTCTGCGTCCTCCTGGAGCCCAGCCTCTGTTCTAGGTCATCCTGAAGAGCTGCCTGTGTGCTCAACCAAGCTGCTACCCTGTCACAGATCCCCTCCCTGGGTGTCCATAGGCGGGGTTAGGGTGGGGCCAGGGTGGTCAATGGCCATGGGGACATCATAAGCCCCCTCCTTCACACGCAGGCCCATACCTAACTTGGTGCTTGCAAGTCAGGGCCTTCCAAATCGCCCTTAGGGCCAGCAGGGGCCCCACAAAGGCTAACCCCATTCAGGCCTCAGCTGTCAGGTACATAATGCTCCTGCACCCCAGTACTGAGGCCATGCAATGCATCTGGTATTGGAAGACCCCCTGGCAGGTGTCCTGGAAAGCAAGGCGGGGCCGGGAGGAGTAGCAAAGGCCTGGTGACTGTGGGATGAGGGACACTCAGGGAGTGCAGAGCAGGAGGGACCAGAGAGCAGAAATGCACCTGGGCCTTCAATGCCCTTGGGCTCTCTGGATCCCCGCAGGGAGCTCTCCCTGGCCTCACTCTCCCCACCAGGAAGGCCACTTTCCAAGTCTTCAGCAACCAAAACTGAACAACCACTCCATTGACCATTCACCTTTCCTTTCTATCTCAATGCCCAAGGCTTAGATATGCTCAGTGCTCCCCAAACCCAGAATTTTCAAGCAGGCTAAAAATAAATAAATAAATAAATAAATAAATAAGCTGCCTGGGCCCCATTCTCAGAGTCTGATGCAGTAATTGGGACCAAGGCAATGATCCCATATTATTATGAAGATCCCCTAGGGAATCCTGCCACAGATTCAGGTGGGATCTTAGAGTAGGAGTTATCAGCCAGACTTCTGGTGTACATTTCCTGGTAGGGCCCTCACCCTTAGGTTGGACCCAGAGTAGGGGGACAACACACTCCGATGATGGTGGTGGTGGTGGTGGTGGTAGTGGTTACTGGCATAATGTACTGCATGCATCTACCTTTTCACCTACAGGACATGTGCACCAGCGTCTTGTCACTCAATGCCCCCATGGCTCAGGGACGTCAGCCTTCTGCAGGACATGTGCACCAGCATCTTGTCACTCAATGCCCCCATGGCCCAGGAGGTCAGCCCTCCGCAGGCCCCCTTTCAGAGTTCTAGGCACTCTGACCATGTCATACTGCTAGAGGGGGCAGCACGGACCCCAGGTGGGGCTTTGGGCAGGGGCTGGGCTCTTTCAGGTCCGGGAGAACCAGAGCCTGGCCCAGGAACAAGCCCTTTTCAATCAAGATTCCAGGTGCCTTGTTTTCAGCTTCCTTCCCTCCTTTTCTCCACTTGCTGGTAACATTCCAACATCCCGGAGGGAGGACCCAGGGAAGGAGCAAAAGGAATCGATACTGTGCGGATTGTCACTAAAGCCCCTTCTAGGCATCCTGTGTCTCCGACTCAGAGCCCGACACTGGAAGCCCTGACCTGTGGAGCCAGATAGGCTGTGTTTACCCCCAGTTCTGCCCCTTACAGGTTAAAGACCTTGGACAAGCTACCCAACCTCTCTTCCCCAGTTTCCTTACAATTGAGTTAAGTATATTATAAAGGGTTTGCAATGATGCCTGGCTGAAAAAAGAAAGTGCCACATCAATGCCTGTGGTTATTATTATAATGCCAGTGCAGCCAAATGTACTCCTATGATTAAGGTGACTTGAGTTCAAGATAGAGTGGCCAACGGTGCCTGGCAGGCCAGCACCTAGTAACCTGGGAGGCCCTGCCTGAGGCTCCAGCAACAGCACAAGCTTGTTGTTAGAAGGTTGTCCTTGGCGGGTGGGAATAAGGGAAGCTGCTGGGGACCAAACAAATGTCCAGGCAGAGAACAAAGGCCCAGCCGGCTCACCAGCTGATCATCAAAAATAACCAGAGGCCGAGGTGCAGATGGCCACCTCCAGGCAGAGGTCTCAGCCCATAGGATGCACGCGGAGCTCTCCAGCCTAGTGTGTCCTTACCCGAGGGTGTTGCTAGGTTTCATTCTAACCTCATCTGTCCAGGAGTTCTGCAGCAAGCAGGGCAGGTCCCACTTCTTCAAAAGCACTCAGCAAAGGTGGGGAATTCTCAAGCAACCTCCAGTGACTTTCTGGGAGAACTCCTGGTTACCTGACCCACCAGGCCCTCCCTTCACAGCAGCAGCTAAGGAGCCAGGACTGACTGAGCTCCCTCCCTCCTCAAGTCTCTTTGCGCTGGTAAACTCTCCCTGCCACACTCCCAGCCCCCATCCTTCCTGCAGGGGAGCTGGCTCCATCCCCACTTCCTGGAGTACCTTCCCAGACTGCTGGGACAGGTCAACAGCCGTAGTAGTCTCACTTCAGGTTTTTCAAACGCCTTGTAACTGGGCTGCGTAGCCTTTGTAATTTTCCATGATTCGGGAGGTTCTCGCGGCTGGGAGCTCGGTGAAGTCAGGCATTGCCTTGGGCGCGATGCGCTCATCTTTCCCATGGGACCACCAAACAGGTTCGCACAGAGGGGAGGGCTGAGCAGCCTCGAAGCCGAGCCCTTGGTGTCCCCTGCCCAACAGGCTCACCTCAGGCCTCCGTGTTATCCTTTCCTTCCCAAACAAGCCACCAGGATTCCTCGTGACTAGGCCTGCCACCAGGGCGTTCTGAACAGGATTTAGGGCCACCGCGCTGTGCCCTACGGCGGAGCGGGCGAAGGCCCTCCTCTGCCACAAGCGCTCAGGGCTCTCGGCGCACAAACTTTCTGGACATGGCGCAGTTTTTCATCTGGACCCGTGCTCGAGCAGAGCGCCCACTGCTAGGCTGGAGCACTTGACCACTCAGGGTGCCACTGTGCCGAGCCCGGCAGGACAGGTTGAGGTGGACCGAAGCGCCCAGGTGCCCCGCCTTCCCCCCAACCCGGCACGCAGCGCAAGCCAAGGAGCCTGACGGCTTCCTCCCAGGCGGGTAACTGCGGGTGCCAGGTGTCCAGGCGACCCCGGCCCTGATCGCCGCCAGCGGGTCACCGCAAAGGGGCCTGGGTCGCGAGCAGTCCCTCCCCGGGACTGACGGGCAGTTCGCGCCTCGCCCGGAGGCCCTCCCGGAGCCTGGCCCAACGGTCCCCGCCGCGCCGGCCGTATCGTTCCCGGCATCTCAGCGAGTTTCCAGTTTCTCCCTACCTCAGTAGGGAACCAAGAAGCAGAAGGAGTTCAGGTAACACTGCGGGACTGCAGAGATTTCTCCCAAACAAAGAAGCCAACGGACAGCACTCCCGGTCCTCGTCCTCAAAGAGAAAAGGCTAACCGGTGCTAGCGGGGGCCTTGGAGGGCAGGCGGACGAGGAGCCAGCTTCGGGGACCCCGGAGGACCCTCTTCCACCAACTGGCTAGGGACTCGCAGGACCACCTGCCCCAGCCTCGCGACGCCAAGCCAACAGGGGCGGCCAGGGCTCTCGGCCGCACGCAAGGGGTCCCAGGCGCCCAGCACTCTCCCAGCACCCCCGGAGGCGCCCTGCCCGGCTGACCCCAGTGCTCGACCCTCGGGCGCACTCACTTGCCGCGCCGCGCTCCTCACACCCGCTTTCACCTCCGGGCGGGGCAGGGGGCATAGGCGGGTCCCAGGCGCCCAGGTTCCCCTCCCCAGCCCGGACCCCGAGCCGGGACCCCGGTACAGGCGCCGCTCACCTGCCGAGCTCCGGGCGGCGCTCCCCGCCCCTTGCCCTCCTCCGACTTAGCTCAAGCCTTCTCGACCCGCCGGCCCTGGCTCTCACTTTAATCTCAGGAGGCGGCGTCCCAGGGCCCAGGGCAACACCCCCAAATGCGCGTCGCGGGTCACCCCGGGCGGGCGAGGGCGGGTGCGGCGGCAGGAGGCGTTTCCCAAGGGAAGCCCGGGACGGGTTCCCAGTCTGGCTCAACCCCGGCTGCGGCCGGACCCAGGAGGGACTCTGGGGCACTTCCCGGGCCCTACCCCAGCGGCCAGCCTGCCCCACTCGGGTCCGCGGCGCAGCGCTGCCCGAGGGCTCGAGTTTGGGTTAAAGAGGGGGATTCCGGGGAGCGCTCCTCGAGTCCTGGGTAAGCCCCCGGAGCTGCTACCTCACGAGCTCCTGCAGGCGGCCGGCCCAGTCCTGGCCTCCGGGGAACCCAGTGTGGCCTCTGTGCAGTGACCCAGGAGTCAGCCTTGGGGGACCGCTGGCCCAAGCACGAGTGGCAGGGACACAGCGCCGGGCGCCCAAGACCCTCCCCAGTCCGCCTAGGCTGGCCTTTCTTGGCCCCCACCAGCGTCCAGTGGAAAGGGCTCCCCAGGAGGGTCCCAGGTCTCTCTGCACCACTGGCCAGGGTGGGATTGAGGAAGCGGTGGGACACACCTCAGTCAGGAAGACGTGGCTCTTCCTGGGCACTTCAGAGGTTCTTTCCAATGTTTGCAATTGCGGGGGCTCAGAATTCACCAGAATTTAATAGGACTGGAGGAGACCAGAATTCACCACCCCAAGTAGGACTGGAGGAGACCAGAAGCTGCTACCCCAAAACAGTCCTCTTTGGCATACTGATGATTTGGAACTGGTTATGTTGAGAAACTGCAGACACCGGAGTACCTCTGAGAAACTGCTCTTTTGTAAAGGAAATTTGCACCTATAAAGGAAATGTTCATTAGTCAGCATATTTGTACCAGGAAGAGAGCTGTTCCCGACAACCTCTGTCACCTGGGAAACTTTCATCTGCCTCACTGGGCAACCTGTGTTCGCCAGACACCTCCTCTCCTTACGCTCCCCTCACTCCTCCACCACTCCCCAGAAGCCTCAAACCCCCATTTCTTTGTGTCACTCAGAGTGACAAATCATCTGGCTGCTGTACCTTTTTTTTCCCCAGAAGGGGTCTCACTCTGTTGCCCAGGATGGAGTGCAGTGGCTCAATCCTGGCTCGTTGCAGCTTCAACCTCCGGAGGCACAAGTAATCCTCCGACTTCAGCCTCCCGAACAGCTGGGACTAGAGGCGAGTGCCGCCACACCCAGCTAATTTAATTTTTTGTAGAGATGGGGCTCTCCCTATGTTGCCCAGGCTGGTCTCCAATCTGGGCTTAAGCGATCCACCTGCCTTGGCCTCCCAAAGTGCTGGGATTACAGGGGTGAGCCCCGGCTCTGGACCCCCCAATCACCTGGCCTGCTCTTTAAGTCTCATATTCTTGTGGGATTCCCATCTGTGAGTACATACATTGAAACAGCTTTTCTCTTGTTCATCTATTTGATGTCGATTTAATTTGTAGACTTCCTGAAGAATCTAGAAGGGTAGAGGGGAAGCATGCTTTCTCCTCCCTTGCATAATATACAAATCAACATCAACATGATTTGCTTTAAAATGAGGTGAAAGCAGAAAAAAGCCCCACTCAGTCCCATCCCAGGCTGCCTTGGCTCACTGTTCCCTTCCTGGGAAGCTCTCCTGGAAGTCTCCTGTCTGGCAGGACTTTCCTAGTAAACCCTTCCCTCTCACTCCCTCCTTTGGCACCTTTTGTGGTCTGCTGGTGGCACCTACAACAGGGATTGTCCCAAATATGCCCCAGCCCTCCCCATCCCCCACACTGCCCTGCTCTCCAGTCTGCCCCAGTGGGAGACCCTCAAAGACCGCCTCCAGCACACAGGTCAAGTCCAGTTGTCTTTCGGCAGCAACTCACTTATTTCTGTCTTGACAGTGTGTTTAGTGCCTGCTACTTCCACCCACAAACCAGGGAGTAAGTGCTGCCACAGACTCAGACCTCTTGTAGTGGTTGTTCATTCACCATTTATTTTTCCTTTTATATTAATAACCAGGGTTCTCCAGAGAAACAGAAACAACAGGAGATATACAAATATTTACATACACATATGTATGCACACACATGTATATACACACATCTATATTTCTATATATTATTTATAAATATGAATATCTTATATATTATAGATAAATACATATAAATAATATACACATAAACATGCATATTTATATGCATAATATAATACAGATATGATATATATTATACATAGCTTATATGTAATAAATATTATCTATAATATATATAAAGATTTATTATAAGCAATTGACTCATACAATTATGGAGGGTGAGAAGCTCTACATTCTGCCATCTATAGACTGGAGACCCAGGAAAGCTGGTGTTGTAGCTTTCAAAGTCCTGAGAGTCAGAGAACTAGAGAGTAGATGGTACAGATTCCAGTCCAGGTCTGAAGGCCTGAGAACCAGGAGTGCTGAGGGCAGGAGAGGATCAAAGTCCAGCTCACACAGTAGGCAGAGAGCAAATTCAACCTTCCTCCCCTTTTCTGTTCTGTTCAGGCTCTCAACAGATTGCCCAAATTGAGGGCAATGAGTGTTACACAGTCTATTCAAACATTAATCTCTTCCAAAAACACCTTCCCACACAGACACCCAGAAATAATGTTTAACCAGTTACCTGGGCATCCCATGACGAGGTCAGCTTGACACATAAAATTAACCATGGCTGGATGCAGTGGCTCCCACCTGTAATCCCAGCACTTAGAAGACTAAGGTGGAAGGATCTCTTGAGCCCAGCAGTTTGAGACTAGCCTGGACACTACAGCAAGAACCTGCCTCTACAAAACGTTTTTTAAAAATTAGTCAAGTATGGTGGTGTGCACCTGTAGCCCAAGCTACTTGGGAGGCTGAAGTGAGAGGATCAGTTGAGCTGAGGAGTTTGAGGCTGCAGTGAGCTTTGATTGTGCCACTGCACTCCAGCTTGGATGACAGAATGAGACCTTAGTTTTACCTAAGCGTGAATATATATATATACCATAAGTTGACCCCTTGTCAACTTCACACCCACACATCTCCTTACACCATACTTTATCTCTAAAGACAATAGCAAAGTAATAATTTTGCCTAATGTGATAAAACTCTTCTACATACAACCAAAAAATGCACTAAGCCCTTCCCCAGAAGTGGATGTAAAATTCTCAAGTGTTTACACTTCTCCTTGGTATTCCATAACTAAAACACCATAACGTAAAATTAACAATACTTAATACAATGATATAATGTCAATACACCTTAAGTTGTGTAATAAGAGAATATGAGAGAAAAGAAAACAGAGATATATACTGTATATGCAAATATGTGCACAAATGTATTTAGAAAAAAATGAGAAAATATTCATGACAATCTAAGGCTTTGTAATAGGTTGCATGGGCAATAGCTGGTGTTTGTAACTGTCTTCTTCCACTACCCACTCTACGTTCCCTCTGCCTTCGGAAAGCATGGAAACTGGCCATGGTTCTTAATCTGATGGAGTGATAAAACATTCATTCCTTAAGGGTCTGGGCCATTAATAGCCCTGCCTGGATTGTGTTGTAGTCTTCCATTGGCCTTAATCACAAGCATGGTAAAACTAAAAGATACCCTAAGGAATCACTGTATTCCAGATACACTCTTCCTTACCTGCCTGGTGGAGTAGTAGTAGTCTAGCTTCTCCTTGATAGTCCAGATCGGTCTCCCCAGCCAATGCCATAACTCTCTCCTTGCCTGTTGATTCAGAGGCATGTGGAGCTCAATGTGGCCAGGTGGCAGTCGTAAATTCTAGTTTAATGGAATCACTGTTGTGTCTCCTGGTGGCAGCATTCCTCCCTCTGGAACGAAGACCTCTAGGTCAGCAGAGCGTAAAGTCACAGAAACAGGAAGCAAAAATTTTGCTAGTGGGCCACTTGGAGTAATAGTGCGTGGTGCCACTCCCATTTCCACCCCTTGATTCCTGGACCCGTGAATCCTGGCTATGGGAGAAACAGCACCGCATATTGGATGCTGATTTGGAGCATACACAGCCTTCTGGAGAACCTTGCCTCAGCCTGCAGAGCATTTTCACCTAGCCGGCACTGTAACTGCGTCTTTAAAAGGCTATTCCACCATTCTATCAAGTCGGCTGCTTCATGGGGGTGGGGAATATGGGAAGATCAGTCGATTCCATGAGGATAAGCCCATTGCCATGCTTGTTTGAGAAGTCAGTTCCTTGGTCAAAAGCAATGCTGTGTGGAATACCATGATGGTGGATGAGGCATTCTCTGAGTTCCACCAGAAGCACTGTGTGCAGGGAAGACAAATCTGCATCCAGACTGTCTATTCCAGTAAAGACAAAATGCTGCCCCTTTCATAGTGAAAGCGGTCCAATGTAATCCGCCTGCCACCAGGTTGCCGCCTGATCATCCTGGGGAACCGTGCCATATCAGAGCCCTGGTGCTGGTCTCTGCTGCTGGCAGATGGGCACTCAGTTGTGGCTGTAGCCAGTTCGGCCTTGGTCAGTGAGAGTCCATGTTGCTGAGTCCATGCATAATATCCTTCCCTGCCACCGAGGCCACTTTGTCCATGAGCCCACTGGGTGATGACAGGAGTGGCCGGGGAAAGGCTGACTGGCATCTACAGAATGGGTCATCCTATCCACTTGATTTCTTTTTTGGAGATGGAGTCTCACTCTGTTACCCAGGCTGGAGTGCAGTGGCACAATCTTGGCTCACTGCAACCTCCGCCTCCCGGGTTCAAGGGATCTCCTGTCTCAGCCCCCTGAGTAGCTGGGATTACAGGCACCCCCCACCATGCTTAGCTAATTTTTTGAATTATAGTAGAGACGGGGTTTCACTGTGTTGCCAAGGCTGGTCTCAAACTCCTGAGCTCAGGCAATCCACCCACCTTGGCCTCCCAAAGTGCTAGGATTATAGACGTGAGCCTCCGCGCCCTCCCCACTTGATGACTAAAGTCCTCTCCTGGCCGGGTGCGGTGGCTCACACCTGTAATTCCAGCACTTTGGGAGTCCAAGGGGGTGGGGGGGGTTGGATCACCAGGTCAGGAGTTTGAGACCAGCCTCGGCCTCTAAAATCCAAAGATGCCTTCTAAGCATGTGCCTCTGTTTTGGATTTTAGAGGCAAAACAGTTGGATGTGTTACTCTGGCCCACTTACTGAGTGACCTGAAAAGATGCTAGTTTTGAGTGGGTCCCAGAACAGGAGAAGGCTCTACAACAGGCCAGGCTGCTGTGCAAGCTGCTCTGACACCTGGGCCATAGGACCCAGCAGATCCAATGGTGCTTGAAGTTTCAGTGACAGAGAGAAATGTGATATGGAACTGTTGACAGGCCCTGGAGGTGAATTGTAGCACAGGTCCTTAGGATTTGAAGCATATATAATAATAATAATAATAATAATAATAATAATATGATTAGCATCCAAACCCAAATAATTAAAAAATGGGATGAGAGGAGGGAGGAGGAGATGACTTAGTGAAACCAAGCAAAATAAAGCAAAGAAGAATGCCTAAATCTGCAACTGCTCCGCCTTCCCCTGGATGTTCTATCAGCTCGTCTGATTCCAGGGCCAGGTGTGTATGTCCAAGATGATGAGCCCCTGCCCCAGGCCCAGCTTGACCCTCTTGTCACTGTTACAGGCAGTGGTCTGGCCTTGTGGGCTCCAGCTCATGCTCATTGGTTCCAGCTTGTTTTTCCTCATTTTATAACCTTCTTCCCTTCCCAAATGCTTGCCTTGTGGACTTCAAGTCCCAACTTCAGATGCAACGACAAGAGCCATTGAGAGACCGCTTAGTCAGATCCCACAGTTTGACCCAGAAGGCCAAATCCTCTAAGCAATCCCTTTTAAAGACACACACACACAC
The DNA here is from genome assembly GCF_024542745.1 of Macaca thibetana thibetana. Taxonomy (NCBI): domain Eukaryota; kingdom Metazoa; phylum Chordata; class Mammalia; order Primates; family Cercopithecidae; genus Macaca; species Macaca thibetana. The sequence continues at coordinate 155,525,812 of NC_065580.1, read as the reverse complement.
ACACACACACACACACACACACACACACACACACCACCACATCATTATAGCAAGTGGAACACAAAACCAAATGAGTGCTCAGCGTGGAGGAACCTTGAGGACACTATGCTGGGTGAAATATGCCAGTCACAAAAAGACAAGTACTGTATGATTCCACTATTATGAGGTCCCTAGAGAAGTCCAAAGTAGTTATAAAGACAGAAAATAGAATGGTAGGTGGCAGGGGCTAAGGGGTGAAGGTGGAGGGTTGGGAGTTAGTGTTTAACGGGTAGAGAATTTCAGTTTGGTAAGATGAGAATGTTCTGAAAATAGATGGTGGTGATGATTGCATGACAGTGTGAATGTACTTAATGCCACTCACCTGTACACTGAAAAATGGTAAAAGTATAAATTTTATGTTATGTATATTTTACACAATTTTAGAAATGAGCTACCATTTTATACACACCAGACTGGCAAGAATTAAAATTGCTCAACAGTATGTATGGCCAAAATGGGGGATCTGCTGGGGGCAGAGGGAATGAGAGGAGCATATAAATTGGTACAATCACTTTGAAAACCTTTTCAGCATCATGCTGTAATGTTGAAGATATAAAAATCTTTCACCCGGAAATCCCGCTGCTAAGTATGTGCCCTAAAGAAACTCTTGCAACATACCAAAAACCTTCATATGTTCAGAGAAGCACTATTTCTACTGCAAAGCCTGGAGAAAAAGAAAACAAATACTGATAGGAAATTCTGTAAGTTCCTACTGATAGGAGGAAAGATAAACGTGCAGTGGTGTATGCATGTGATCCAATCCCCTCCAACAATGAAAGATGGTGAACTAATGTTGTATCCACACGGATAACTCTCAGAAATAAAGTATTAGGCAAGAAAACCAGTTGCAGATCTTATTTGCATAAAGTTCATTAACAACCAAAGCTAAATTATGTATAGTCAGAAATATATACTAAATCTATGAAAAAGGGAAAGAAATTGATAAACACAAAATTCAGTAGGGTGATTCCCCTAGTAGAAATGAATGGAGATTCAATGGGCCTGGGGGTACAAACTGGGGAACTGGGCAAAATAGTATTGCAATAATATGTTTCTTAACCTAGATGAGAACCTAGGTAAATACATGGGTGTTCACTTCATTTTTTCTTCATTCCTTTTTTGTATTTTATATATATATATATATGTTTTTGTATGTATGAAATATTTCCTAATTTGAAAAGTGACATTTGGGCAGGTGTGGTGGCTCACTCCTGTAATCCCAGCACTTTGGGAGGCCAAGGCGGGTGGATTGCCCGAGGTCAGGAGTTCGAGACCAGTCTGGCCAACATAGTGAAACCCCATCTCTACTAAAAATACAAAAAATTAGCTGGGCATGGTGATGGGTGCCTGTAATCCCAGCTACTTGGGAGGCTGAGGCTGGAGAATCGCTTGAACCCAGGAGGTGGGAAGTTGCAGTTAGCCAAGATTGTGCCATTGTGCTCCAACCTGGGCAACAAGAGTGAAACTCTGTATCAAAAAAAAAAAAAGAACAAGAAAAGTGACATTTGATTCTTCATTAATGGATTTTAAAATGTGTGTACCTGAAAACGAATAATGCAGCTATTCATGATGTCAGCAATAAAACAATGTTTGTTCCAGTGTTTGTCCCAGTGTCTGTACTTTAGTTTTGATGTGAACCAGCTCTAAGATTCCCACAAGTACTCGTAGTCAGAAGGCAAGACAGAGAATTCACGAGTTCCTTGTAAAGACAGGATGTGTAGAATGCTATAGATGGGATGATCAGCTCTCACAAGAGCCAGGTGAAGCAAATCTCTTGAGTGCCGAGGACCTTTGGCCATGTCCTCAAGGGATGAATGAAGTCCCTTGTTTAGAAAAAAATAAAGACTGTCTTAGTCTGTTTTGTATTGCTGTTACAGAATACCACAGACTGGGTAATTTACTAACAATAGAAGTTTATTTGGCTCATGGTTCTAGAGGCTGGGAAGTCCAAGATTGAGGGGCTGTGTCTGGCGAGGGTCTTCTTGCTGCATCATAACATGGCAAAAGGTATCACATGGTGAGACAGCAAGAGCTGGAACACATAACCTCAAAACCTCAAGCCCTCTAATCATCATTAATCCATCCCTAAGAGTTAAGTCTCATGACCTAAACACTTCCCATTAGGCCACTCTCCCAATACTGTTCCATCAGGGATCAAGTTTCTAACATTCTTACCATAGCAAAGACTTTCATGGATCTCTTCATACAACCACCAAGCTTTCAGCAAATTCTTCAGATGAATTCCAGATGCCAGTTGTTCAAACAAGGAAAAGGTTGTTTAATATTTGTTGTTTTTCATGGTTGAAACAAGTTATAAGGCTCAACCCCAAGGCTCACTGTGTATGCTATAAAAACAATTACCTTTTACTGAATATTTGCTTTGCCAGTCACAGTGCAAGATGGATATGCTGATTTCCCCATTTTACAGCTGAGAACACTGGGGTTCAGAGAGGGCACTTGACTTTGCTGCACCACATAGCCCCTAGGAGATGGGCAGCTGAGTTGGAATCAGGAGCTGGGGTTCCTGGGGACAGGATTTGGGGAGGGAACCCTGTTGGTGGGGTTGTTCTGCTCCCTTTCTGTCCCCAGGGGCCCCAAGTCCTGCAGGCTCTCTTAGCTCCAGAACCCAAAGGGAGGCAGTTGCAGGGGGAAAGGTGTTTGGGAGAGCATGGGGAGTGTAGCAGCAGCTGAGGGTGAGAAGACACCTGGTCTGCTTCCTCTCCTGCTTCCCTCTCTGTGGGCCTCTTTCTCCTCCCACCTCACTGCTGTCACCTCCATGTGGAAACCCCTGTATCTAGGATGGGTCACCAGCTGCTGAGAAATCCTCTCACTGGGTAGGCAGGTCTTCAGGAGGAGGCTCTGGGACCTCTGTCATAATTCTAACTGGTCCCAACACAGCGCATTCACAATGATAGGGGGACACAGGATCATTGCAATAAGAACTCCCCCTGTGAAAATGTGGCGAGGAGGCTTATATGTCACTCTGAGTGACAGAAAGGAATGGAGGTTTGAGGCCTCTGGGGAGCCCATTCTGATCTCCTCCAGTCCTATTAAATCCTAGAGAATTCTGGTCTCCAGTCCTATTAAATCCTGGAAAATTCTGGTCTCCTCCAGTCCTATTAAATCCTGGCAGATTCTGAGACCCCGTGATTGCAAACATTGAAAAGAGCCTCTGAAGTGCCCGGGAAAAACCACATCTTCTGGGCTGAGGTGTGGCCCACCACTTCCTCACCCCTGCCCTAGTCAGTGGTGCAGGGAGACCTGGGCCCCACAATGGAGTGCACTATCCTCTGCCTTGCTGTGTGAAAGACTTTTTTCATCATCCAGGACCAACATTTTCATTACATTGTTGAATGCCAACATTTTTAGACAACAAATGGCCACCTGGTGAAGTGCAGATGCTAATCAGATATGAGTACCTGCCGTACCCTTTAAAGTTTTTAATAGATGCAGCACTAGCTCCAGCAATAAGAGTTTATGATTAAACAAACTTCATTAAAGGTCAGCTTCCAGAATTACCTTTCAAGTTCACATCCTAGGCTTTTTGAAAAAGCACCATTTTGAATGAAAGGCTACATAGGTCAAAGATGGGTGAGGTATCACAAGGCTTCTTTTAAAAGGGCCTACAAGGTAATATCACTGCCCCAAATCCTTCCCAGAAAGGCAGCACCTGCTTTCCATGGTTTAAAAAGTTATTTGAAGACCCTTGTTAAAGATGGAAAGGCAGATTATTCAGGACCATTGCAATAGGTATAGGCTCCACGGCAATGGGACTTTGCGGCATAGGAGAGACTGGGCTCCACTCTGATTACAGCACAGGCAAGTGGGAACTGATAGCCCAGGAGAAGAGTGGGGTCCGTGGATAGAAAATCACTAAGAGGAAACATCAGGGGTGAGGGGGATTCTGGCTAAACTGCCCTTGCTGAGGACAGGCTGGGGTGATCAAACATCATCCGGGGGATAGTGGAGGGTGAGGTAACCCATCGGATATCAAGGGTGGAGTTCTCACCAAACTGACTTAGCAGGGTTCTTTGCTGGAGCTGGATTTTAGAAGGAAGTTCACATATGGACCCTAAAAAAAACTCAGGAAGTTGACTGAAGTTCCATTAAGCAGAGTCTTTTAATTTTAAGTCCTGGTGAAACTTTGCAGGATATGCAGGTTTGTTACATAGGTAAACGTGTGTTATGGTGGTTTGCTGCACCTATCAACCCATCACCTAGGTATTAAGCCCAGCATGCATCAGATATTTTTCCTAATGCTCTTCCTCCCCCCACCCCACTCCTGACAGGCCCCAGTGTGTGATGTTCCCCTCCTGTGTCCATCTGTTCTCATTGTTCAGCTCTCACTTATGAGTCAGAACATGCAATATTTGGTTTTCTGTTCCTGTGTTAGTTTGCTGAGGATAATGGCTTCCAGCTTTATCCACATCCCTGCAAAGGACATGATATTGTTCCTTTTTATGACTGCATAGTATTCCATGGTGTATATGTATCACATTTTCTTTATCCAGTCTGTCATTGATGGGCATTTGGGTTGATTCCATGTCTTTGCTATTGCAAATAGTGCTGCAATGAACATACACGTGCATGTATCTTTGTAACAGAATGATTGATATTCCTTTGGATGTATAACCAGTAATGGAATTGCTGGGTCAAATCAAGCAGAGCATCCTTGTCATCATCTTGTCCCTTGGGAGTTCTCCACGGCCTGGGAGTTCCCTGCACTAGGAATGGATGAGGAAAGGCAGCCAGGGACTCCAGCGTGGGGCAGAGGGAGTTTGGAGGAGACACTTCTCCCTCCCCAGGACAGGAGCCCTGGTACCTAGCTCTGTCTGTGGTGTGGGGCAAGGAAGTCCCACAGCAGTGGGGAGGGGATGGCTGGGCTGGAGGCCAAGGGAGGGCAGGCACTAGCAGTCTGAACACCCTCTGTTATCCACCTCAGCTAGGGCCCATTTTGAAGAGGGTGTGCAAGATTTCATCTGCAAAATGGAGGCTGCTGCTTTCAAAGGTTTGAAAGTCCCTGCTGTTTGAGGAGGAGGCAGGGATCGATGAGACCCTGGAGGCATCAAAGACTCATCCAAAGAGCTTAGTTTGACCTCAGGGCAAGGGCATCCTGGAAGGGTTGAAGAGGGAAGGGACTTCCTTTCTCAATGTATGGAGGTAGAACGTGCACCTCTGATTTCTCCTGCCCCCTCCCACCTTCTGCCCACCCCAGCCAGGTCCAGAGTAGGAAGGGGCACGTGCCTGTGTTCTGGGGGCTGAGATGCCAGTGTGGTTGGAAGCCCAGGAAACTAGTTTTAGAGCTTCATTTGCATAGACAAAAATCTACCTCTCCTATATTTTTAACATCTTACTAAAATGTGTTTCTAAATGAGTAGTACAGCTTTTATTATCTGTTTCAGAACCCATTACCTATGGTCTGTCAAGAGAAAATAAAGTATGTCTGTTGCCAAATGCAATTTTATATCCAGAAAGGTGGCTCTGATAGAATGGACCTCACTGAAGCCCTCCCCTAAGGCTGGGCCTTTGCCCTCCTCCTCCTCCACTCCCACCCAACAAAGAGGAGTCTCTTCATGGGTGAAGATAATCTGGGTCATATTTTTTTTCATTACTTAGAAAAATGAGAAACATTATTCCACTTAGAATAAGTTTTTAAAGATCTAAAATTCAAGGTTTTGTTCGCAAGTTTTTGTTTTTTTTGTTTTTGTTTTTTGTTTTTTGTTTTGAGATGGCATCTCGCTCTGTTGCCCAGGCTGGAGTGTGTGCGGTGGCACAGTCTTGGCTCACTGCAAGCTCTGCCTCCTGGGTTCACGCCATTCTCCTCCTCAGCCTCCTGAATAGCTGGGACTACAGGCACTGGCCACCACGCCCGGCTAATTTTTTGTATTTTTAGTAGAGACGGGGTTTCACAGTGTTAGCCAGGAGGGTCTCAATCTCCTGACCTCGTGATCCACCACCTCGGCCTCCCAAAGTGCTGCGATTACAGGCGTGAGCCACGGTGCCTGGTCGTTCATAAGTCTTTATAATCATAAAATATGCTTTTTGATCCTTGTACATTTTTTTTTTCTAGCTAAAATACATGCAAGTAACTTCATAAAAATAGGTTAAGCCGGCCAGGCATGATGGCTCATGCCTGTAAGCCCAGCACTTTGGGAGGCTGAGGCGGGAGGATCACGAGGTCAGGAGATCGAGACCATCCTGGCTAACACGGTGGAACTCCGTCTCTACTAAAAATACAAAAAGAAATTAGCCGGGCGTGGGGGCGGGCGCCTGTGGTCCCAGCTACTCGAGAGGCTGAGGCAGGAGAATGGTGTGAACCCGGGAGACGGAGCTTGCAGTGAGCTGAGATCGCGCCACTGCTCTGCAGCCTGGGGAACAGAGAGAGACTCCGTTTCAAAAAAAAAAAAAAAAAAAAATTCCCACGGATGCTCCCGCGGTGCTCACGCTTAAACGCCTTTGAGGCTCTGGGTTAGTTTGGGGCTCCCAAAGCCTTGGCGGCCAGGCACTGCTTCTGCTGCTGCACTTACCCCCCTTCAACTCCTCCCAGTCCCAAAACCCCGCAGCGCAGTCAGAGTCCATTTAGGGAACTGCACCTGTTTTCCGTTTGTTTTGTTTTTTCCTGAAAATGGCTGACCCAAAAGAAGGTTCACAAAACCCTTGAATCGCTGCGTTTACAGAGAAACAAACACGACATGTAGCTAAAGAGGGACTGAGCAAAGGGTCCCTGAAACATGCAGATCCATAGGGATGAGGGTGATGGGCTTCTGCGCTGAACAGGAGCGACCCTGGGGTGGCTGCATGTCGCAGATGGCTAGGTCACTCCTCTCTCATTTCTTCAGGGACAAAGAAGCAGTACACTGTGAGCCTGCTGTTATCACTCCCAGCATCCGGTCAGGAGCAAGCCAAATGACCAACCAGCAACACAGTTCATCCTACTTGAGCACCTCTGCTTCCAGATTCTGGGATATATCACATGCTGAGAACAACTTAATTATCTATGCACATGTATGTGTATGTGTGTATGCACGTGTATACACATATGTGTACAAACAGGCATATATACAGTATATATACATAAATATAAATATAGTTAAATGTATATTTATATTTATAAATGTGTATAGTTAAAGATTCAAATACACAACTGCCCATTTTCCCCACTGATTTTGGAAACCATAGCAGCTTTAGTAAATCTGTCCTTTAAGAAACAAGAACTTTGGCCAGGTGCAGTGGCTCACGCCTATAATCCCAGCACTTAGGGGGGCCAAAGTGGGTTGATCACTTGAGGTCAGGAGCTTGAGACCAGCCTGGCCAACATGGTGAAACCCTGTCTCTACTAAAAATACAAAAATTAGACAAGCGTGGTGGTATACACCTGTACTCCCAGCCACTTGGGAGGCTAAGGGAGGAGAATCCTTAAACCTTGCAGGCAGAGGCTGCAGTGAGCAGAGATCGCGCCACTGCACTCCAGCCTAGGCGACAGAGTGAGACTCTGTCAAAAAAAAAAAAAAAAAAAAAAAAAAAACAGAAATGAGAACTTAAACCACCTGTGCCCTGCACCCCAAACAGTTCCCTGTGTAATTAAGGAGAGACTTTGCTCTTCCACTGTTTCCATTCACGTGACTGGCAAAGTCATTCCAGGAGACTCCAGCCCCAGTAAATGAAATGGGGCAAATTTCTCATGGAAACCTCCAGAAAGACCTATCAGCTCTTCAATGGAAAGCAGCAACGCTGTGCCCTAAGATTCTTTGAATCTCTCACCTTAAACCCCTTGTCTAGCTGTCCCCACCAAGCCTGGGCTGTTGTAACATGGTCCACACCCATTCCTCACCAACTCCTCGACTCTTTGACCCCTCGACAGGGAATGTTCCACCTTATCCCAACTCCAATCTTCAGGGGGTTCCAACCTTGCCCTCCTGCCTCCCAGGCACTGCGTGACTTCGTTTATCACTGTGACTAATTAGCCAACTTTGTGTTGGTGTGTTAGGGATCTGGAGAGCCTATGTCTGCCAATAACCAGTGCCAACTATACAGTGATAAACTACTCAATAAAACTAACAAAGAAAATAAAACAGCGGCTATGTTCCTGGTTGTAAAAGTCTTCCAATCATGGCAACAAAATGTCTGCTGTAAAACAGTGAAGAATTCTACTTATAAAAAGACCGGGCACGGTGGCTCACACCTGTAATCCCAGCACTTTGGGAGGTCGAGATGGGCGGATCACCCAAGGTCAGGAGTTCGAGAACAGCCTGGCCAACATGATGAAACCCCATCTCTACTAATAGTACAAAAATTAGCCGAGTGTGGTGGTGGGTGCCTGTAATCCCAGCTACTCAGGAGGCTGAGGCAGGAGAATCACTTGAACCCAGGAAGCGGAGGTTGCAGTGAGCTGAGATCATGCCACTGCACTCCAGCCTGGCCAATAAGAGCAAAACTCCGTCTCAAAAAAAAAAAAAAAAAAAAAAAGAATTCTACTATAAAAAGAAAGCGAGGGGTGGGGGGTGGTGCGGAAGCTACTTCCTTCTTTACCTACTCTGTCCTTCAAAAATCACCTGCAATCCCTTAGGCTAATGGCAGTTTGAAAATTGTTTTAATATCTGAGATGCTAAAAAAAAATGGTCAGGAATTTCAAGATTCCTGCTCAAGGTGAGTTAGACCTTTTAGGTGATGAGGTCATCACAGGTGACAAGAAGTCACAGGCATGTGTGCGGTGAGTATGCTCGCCTCCTGGGAGTCACCCAGCCCTGTGTGTGAGAGGCATGTGGAAGCTGAAAGCACCTGTGCTCAGCGCCTGTGAGCCGGCTCGGCCCGGCATTTAACTGCTCACTGAAACACTGGCTCCTGGTCACCCCAGGCAGCACACTGGGAGGGACTGAACCTCACCCCCAGGGTGGACTATGGGTGCCGGGGTCGGGGTGAGGATACCCACCTGCCCAAAGGATAAGGAAGATGCACCAAGTCATGCAGGGTGGACCATCTCAGCTCCAGGGACCCCTTAGATCAGAGCACAGCTTTGCCCCTCACTGTACCTGTAACTAATTCTGTAATCTCAGAAAAATTGCTCAGCTTCCCCGAGAATTAGTTGCTTTATCCATAAAATAGGCATAATAACATATTTCTGGGTCATGAAGGATTAAATTAACCAATGAATAAAGAGAGACTTGTGAACTACAAAGAGCTAGCCAAATCCAAGGTATATTTTCCAAGAAGTAGAGAATTCAGGCAACTTGCAAAGCAGTCTAGAGCTGGACTGGGCTGGAAAGAGATATCCATACCTAGGGTTGCCATGTGTAATTGTTCAGGTTGTATACTGCACAAATGTAGGGATGACTTTCACATTTGTAGTATGAAGGATATGTATATTTAACATGACACTTTCCTGCAGATGCCTTAAAATGTCTATGGAAAGGATGATGTATTCATATTCATAAGAAAATATTGAACAAACTCATGGTGAAGTTATCTGTCCATATCCTATTTTGTAAGATGAAAGAAACTAAACCTTAAAACTGAACTCTCTTCTACATGGGTTGTAACATTGAATCACAGTTCTGTATCTTAATTGTTCTGTGACTTACATATAGGGCTGGAGGCCAGAAAAAAAATCATCAACTTTTAAAAATGCATCAATTAACTTTAGATTGACCCAGAACAAAACTGTCAGTTGACTGTAGTGGGCCAAACCAGATACAATGTATCTTACTAGAAATACAGAAATTTACAAACATTTGAACTGACATTTTAAAACTAGGAGACTTCACATAAGATTCAGCTTTCCAGCTTCTCTTTAAAATATGGGAGACCTGGCTCACTGGGCCACCTTTTAGAGGAGCAGGAAGGAGCTCCCCAGCCCTGCGGGCATCTGAGTGGCAGCCCTGCAGGGAACTGAAATACCATTGTCCTAAGCTGTTCCAGGAGGCACTGGGGTCTGGTCAACCCCTGATGCCCAGCAGCGAGCTCCAGAGACCCGTCTCCCCGCATGATGGAGGTCAGAAGCTGCCGCCAAGCACATGAACCACCTTGGCTTCCCTCTGTGCACCCTCTCCACTTCCTAACTTCCCTAGCTTGGAAACAATGAGGAAAAGGCTGGGCGCGGTGGCTCATGCCTGTAATCCTGGCACTTTGGGAGGCCGAGGTGGGCAGATCACCTGAGATCAGGAGTTCGAGACCAGCCTGACGAATATGGTGAAACTCCATTTTTACTAAAAATACAAAAATTAGCTGGGTGTGGTGGTGGGCGCCTATAATCCCAGCTACATGGGAGGCTGAGGCAGGAGAATCACTTGAACCCGGGAGATGGAGGTTGCAGTGAGTCGAGATCACACCATTGTACTCCAGCCTGGGTGATGGAGAAAGACTCTGTCTCAAAAAAAAAAAAAAAAGAAAAAGAAAAAGAAAGAATGAGGAAAATGATGGAGGCCCCACACCTGCGCCCCTGCATCTGCTCTGCAGGGCGGCTGCACACATTTACTGCCCACCTGTGCCTGGAAGTTCAGAGAGCAGAACATGGAGCTTCCTGCAGCTTCTGTCCCAGCAGGGAAGGCAGAAACTAACAAATAATGAAAGTGTAGCGCTGGCGCTAAAAAAAAAAAAAAAAGTAAAGCCAGGAAAAGAGGCCAACCTGACTATTGGAGGGGCTCCATCTCCGGCAGGAGTCTGGAAGGGTGCCCATGTGCAGGAGAAGCAGCAGGTGCCTCTGCATGGGAAGAGCTTTCAGGAGGGCAGTAAGAGTGCATTATGGAAGGCCCTGAAGACTGCAGGAAGAATTCAGGATTGTATTCTGGATGGCTGGGACCAGAAAAATTACATACCCTGGTTAACACTTCAAAAGAAACAGTCTGCTCTCTGCTGTGTTACTTTTTTTTTTCAGTAGAGACAGGGTTTTGCCATGTTGGCCAGACTGGTCTCGAACTCCTGACCTTAAGTGATCCACCCACCTTAGCCTCCCAAAGTGCTGGGATTACAGGTGTGAGCCACCGCGCCCGGCCTATCTGCTGTGTTACAAGCGAAGTGCTGGGAGCAGTGCCAAGGAGGGGAGGTCCTAGCAGAAGGCTTGTTCAATAGTGCCCAAGACATCCTAGAGCGGGGGATGGGAGTGGAGGACTAGCAAATAGAATATGGGGGCTAAGGAGAACTGGGCAGTCAGAGGTGACCCCAGGAATTTTAGTCTGAATAGCTGAAGGAATGGAGCCGCCACTGACGAAGGTGGGGAAAGCAGATGTGCAAGATGACATCAAGAACTTGGCCTTGGACAGGTTCAACTTGAGGTGCTAATTAAACAGTGAAGTGCAGGTGGTGGCAGGCAGTTGGAGTTGAGGGGATGGAGATGTGAACTTGGGGGTCGTCAGCAGGGAAGTGCTACTTAGAGCTGGGGCCCAGAGGAGCTACCCAGGGAGGGAGGGTCAGCCGTGGACAGAGCTCTGGGGCTGCCCACGAGAGGCAGAATGGGGGAATTCCAGGAAAGATACGAATGAGCAAGAAGCTGTGAAAACAATTTACGTTCACCTGAAAAATTGCACGGCACAGACATGGAAGGAAAGGAATGAGGACAATATTAAAGTATTAAAATTCCATGTACATCAGACAGTAACGAAAAATAAAAATAAACCCAGTGTTGCCAGGGATGTGAGAAATAAAAACATTATTTTGTGGCAGGAGGGGCACTGAAAATAGATTTAATGTTGTCGAGAGCAGGCACCAACTATGCAGCAGGAGTTATAAAACTCTATCTCCAGAAATATTCTCTGAGTGGGGAGGTAGAAAGTTCAAAAAGGAACAAATGATAACAGCCTTCTCAAAGCTCTGAAAGCAGTGCTGTCACACTGGGCAAAGGCAGACCTCACCTCAATACCCTGTAGCAGGGGACCCCTAAGCAGACAGAGGCTGGGTCTCAGCAGGTGGGCGTCTCAGTCCGCAGGTGCAGGGGAGCCAGTGGCCTTCGGTCCCACAGCTCAGCGGAACTCTGGCTCCCAGCTCCGGAGCGACCTAGCTGGCCAAGGAAAAGCCAGGAAGACCCACGGGTCACTCTCTCCAGCTGCCACCTCCTTCTCCTGAGAAATAAAGTCCACAGCCAGCTCCAGTCTGCCAGAGGGAGAGAAAAGGGAAAAACAAAAGAGAAATACATAAATTAACATCCAAAAATAACTGGGCACATACAAAACCACTAATAACGTCACAGCATAGGACCGGACAGGATCATAGGCCAGGAACTTGCCTATAGCGTGAGATTAAGCAAAATAACAGAATTAATAATAATAACAATAATGAAGTATGTGTTGTTCTAGATGGAGTGACTGACAAGGCTGTTGCCCCAAAAGTTGGAAGTAATGACACAATTGCTTTCTCACCATAAAACTGCAAAGGCAGTTCACGCAGGATCAGAGCATAAGTATTCAAATCATGTTTAAAGGATAAAAATAGCTTAATGCCAGCGAGATCTTATCTTCGTGGATCGAAAGTACGCATACAACTAAACACACAAACAAAACCAGAAGAGTGTGCCACTGATGAGTAGGGTTGGCTGGCCACGGAGTTTAGAAAATGCCATTATGGGGGTCAGTGCTGGCTGGGCTGGCTGTCAGTGAGGGAAAGGGGACCCAGATGGGAAGCAGGGGTCCCCTGACCAGGGTGGCTGTGACTGGAGACAGAAGCACCTCATATAAGGGACAGAATGCTCAAAGTTCTGGTCAGAATAATCACGTGTGTGTGTGTGTATATGTGTGTGTGTGTGTGTATGTGTGTGTGTATGTGTGTGTGTGTGTGTGTGTTGGGGGTGTATATGTAGTATCTCCAGTGATTCACAAATGTCATTCCATATAAGAGTTATTGAGAAAGCCAGACTTTTAAACAATGCAAATTTCCAGGTCTTTTGCATCCAGCAAGGCAGGCATTCTTGGGGTTGAGGTGAAGCTAAGGTCGGTGGTCCAGATCCCATTTGCCCCCCTCCCAGTGGTCTCTGGGCTTGGGGACCGTGAGACTGTCCTCTTTTTGCCTCAGGTGGGCTGAGAAGTCAGATCTCAGCCTGGAAGAGTGAGGAGCAGCTCTGCATTGTGACTTCTGGGGGGCATCCCCCTGTCCTCTATGAGAGCCTCACCTGGGGGGTGGGCCCAGGCCACCCCTCCCCACAAACCCAGCCCTAGGTGCCTCTGCCTGCAGGTCACCTGGTGTGAGACGGCCTGTGAGCCCCCTGCACCCTCTTCTTTTGCTTCCATTGTTGATAAATACATAAAAACACAGCCATGTGTCAATGAAAAAAGTGAAACGCTATAAAATATTTGAAGAATTTTATTCTGAGCCAAATCTGAGTGACCATGGCCCGTGTCACAGCCCTCAGGAGGTCCTGGCACCTAAGGTGGTCAGGCACAATTTGGCTTTACACATTTTAGGGAGGCATGAGACATCAATCAAATGCATTTAAGAAATACATTGGTATGGTCCAGAAAGGCGGGACAACTCAAAGGTGGGGGAGGGGGGCGTGTGGGGGGTGCTTCCAGGCTCTAGGTGAATTTACACTTTTTTGTTTGTTTGTTTGTTTTGAGATGGAGTTTCACTCTTGTTGCCCAGGCTGGAGTGCAGTGGCACGATCTCAGCTCACCGCAACCTCTGCCTCCCAGGTTCAAGCGATTCTCCTGCCCCCGCCTCCCGTGTAGCTGGGAGACTACAGGCATGCACCACCGCACCAGGCTAATTGTGTATTTTTAGTAGAGATGGAGTTTCTCCATGTTGGTCAGGCTGGTCTCAAACTCCCGACCTCAGGTGATCCGCCCACCTTGGCCTCCCAAAGTGTTGGGATTACAGGCGTGAGCCACTGTGCTCAGTCAAATTAAACATTTTCTGGTTGACAATTGGTTGAGTTTGTCTAAAGACCTGGGATCTGTAGAAAGGAAATGCTCAGGTTAAGATAAAAGATTGTGGAGACCAAGGTTCTTGTGAAGTCTTATAGTGGCTGCCCTTAGAGGCAATTGATAACAAATGCTTCCTATTCAGACCTTTATGGGCTCTTAGTTAATCTCTTCAGGATTGGGAGGGCCTGGAAGAAAAAAGATCTGGCTATGTTAATAGAGATTCTTTACAGATGCAAATTTTCTCCCACAAAGGATATCTTTGCAGGACACTTCAAAATATGGCAAAGAAACACATTTTGGGGTAAAATACTTTGATTTTCTTCTTTGTCACATAATGTTATGCCAGAGTTAGATTGGAAAGTCAGTCACGATTTATAGGGTTAAATAAAACCCATCTGACGAAAATGTACGGTTTGTAGGAAATGACTTCCCAGACCCCTTAGATAGGAATTTGGGCAAGACAAAAAATCAGAGTTTAGTCCTTAGTTCACCAAAGATGAAGAGTTTATAATTTAATGTTACCTTTCCTTTTTTAAGTCATCTGAGTTAGATTGTCTGTAAAAATAACTTTACACCACTGGCTATTGGCTCCTTCTCTTCTTAGACCTGGACACAGTTCCCGATGTCTACGGCTGAAATGGTTTAGAAACATGACTTTAAGGTAAGACAGGGACTCCAATGACAGCTACTGAGTCCACCGAAATGCAGGGAGGGGTCCTGGGCTTCTCAGAACCCCACCTAGATTTGGAGAGAAACTCTCTGAGGGGTGCACATCCATGGACAAACTCCTGGGGCGCCTGGGGAGTGGCATCCCCCAGAGACATCTGTCTTCCTCTCCTGCTGTTGCTAGGAAGCTGTAGGCGTCCTGGCGTCTAGGCCCTGCCCCTCTTAATCCAGAAAATAAAGAGGGTGTCCATGCGGTCACCAGGGAAGAAAATCTTGGTCATTTCCTCAGTTTCTTTTCTACCATCAGGGAAAAAAATACCACTTCCTTCATTTGGAAAGACCCTGGAACCTGCCCCTGCTTCTAAACATTTGCATAGTGTTTGGGTGAGGGAGAAGGGACAAGATGGAGGAAGGTGAACAAGAAGGCATAATCCATGTTGCTTCCGGGTTCTTCCTCACCAACTTTCCCGCACGCAGGAAAATGCAGCCCGCCCCGGGAAGATGCAGATCAACCGAGCATGCACCAGGTGATGTCAATCCGAAGAGATCGAAGCTTACCCAGCCACGCCTACGGAGATGCCCCTATCATGCCCTTATCCCGCCCACTGCCCTCCCCCTTCCAGTACCAATGCATAAAAGTCCTCCGCCCGCAGGAGCCGGTGTGACTTCTTCGGCCCCCGCATTTGTGGACCGGAGAACATCACCCAAGAGCGCCGGCCCGACTTCCCTGGCCCCCCACACCTGAGGACCAGAGAACCTCGTCCGAGAGTGTGTGCATATTTGCAATAAAAGACTGACACTTTCTTATGTACTTTGGCCTCATGTTTAATTACTTAGCTCTCTTAAATTAAGTTACATTAAATTAAATTAAAACACATAGTACATGCACCCAGAGCTTAGTGTCTTCCTGGATTTCTGTTTTGTTTTGGTGGGGTTTTTTTTGTTTTGTTTTGTTTTGTTTTTGAGACAGAGTCTTGCTCTGTTGGCCAGGCTGAAGTGTAATGGCACTATCTCAGCTCACTACAACCTCCATCTCCCGGGCTCAAGCAGTTCTCCTGCCTCAGCCTCCCGAATAGCTGGAATTACAGGTGTGTGCCACCACGTCTGGCTAATTTTTGTATTTTTAGTAGAGACGGGGTTTCGCCATGTTGACCAGGCTTGTCTCGAACTCCTGACCTCAGGTGATCCACCCTCCTCAGCCTCCCAAAGTGCTGGGATTACAGGCATGAGCCACTGCGCCTGGCCCTTCCTGAATTTCTTGTGTTACTTAAAAAAAACAAAACAAAACAAAACAAACACACACACAGAGGAAAAGAAATGATGTATTCAAGCCCTGTCCTCTGCTTTGTGGCTCTTACACGGATGCTGGGATTGTGAGCTTGAATTTTGGGTCGTAGCTGATTTTCTGATGAAGCTCCCCATTCCTCCCTGAGCCTGCTGCCCCTGCACCGTCCTCCCCATGAAGCTTAAAAGGGAGAGAATATAGATCCCACCCCAACGGCAAAGAGTCAGCGGCTCCACATCCAAAAGTCATGAGCAGTCTTGCATTTATTTCACAAGTTGGTGAAAGCCAATGAGATCTCCCTTTCCGACAATGCATGGGAGCATTGAGAAGCAGCCAGAGAGGTGTCACCTGGCCAGGCGGCTGGATGGCATATGGGGGTGGCTGTGACCAGCTGGAGGGGGCTGCTGGGCATGATGGGGGTGAGGGGCAGAGGACAGCACCTGAAGGATGCTTGGAGAAGGGATGGGGAGCAGAATCCATCAGGGCGCTCCCAGTTCAGTAGCAGGGACTGTGCTGGCTGCTGGGGTGTAAGGCAGTAAGAGAGCAGGGAGAAATGCAGTCAGTGACCAGGAGGATTTCTGGTAATCAACGGCACAGTTCTTTACTTAGAAGACAGTTTTGTTGGGGATAAAAGCTCCTGGAGTCCAGACTCTATAACCCCCTTGACACCTCTTGATTCCAGGAATTCACTCTGTGCTTGGGACAATTATGTGCTCTGTAAAGAGGGACTGGCTGACCAGTGTGTTCTGCTCAAGTTCGTTACAATCTTGATTTTGACATCAGACAAGTGGTCTTAACCCTCAGAACTGTCATTCCTGAGATGTGTAATCTGGAAAAGTTGCTTAAATTCCCTAAGCCTCGATTACCTCATTCGTGAGATCAGACACAGAATGTCTATGCTGTAGGCTGATTGAAAAGATGAACGCCCACGAGGTACCTAAGGCAACAGCATGGTGCTCGCTGGATTCTGAAGCAGCACAGCCTCTCCTTCTCATACTTGGGCAGCATCTGACAGTGGTCAAAATTCTTTGATGTGGCCGGGCGCGGTGGCTCAAGCCTGTAATCCCAGCACTTTGGGAGGCCGAGACGGGCGGATCACGAGGTCAGGAGATCGAGACCATCCTGGGTAACACAGTGAAACCCCGTCTCTACTAAAAATACAAAAATTAGCCGGGCGTGGTGGCGGGTGCCTGTAGTCCCAGCTACTCGGGAGGCTGAGGCAGGAGAATGGCGGGAACCCGGGAGGCGGAGCTTGCAGTGAGCTGAGATCCGGCCACTGCACTCCAGCCTGGGCGACAGAGCGAGACTCCGTCTCAAAAAAAAAAAAAAAAAAAAAAAAAATTCTTTCATGTGTGTTCTTCAGACCCGGATCAACCCCAAGAGAAAGAGCCAAAGAAAAAGTGTTTCTACTTTTAGAGAATCCCCATGATGATAGCTTGACGTAAAACCAAGGGGTGGGAGAGAATGGAACCAGCTGGAGGAATTAAAATGCCAAGGGCCAGGACTTGGGAAAGAAGCCTGTGGCTCGATCCTCAGCATTTCTGTCTGTTTTTTCCCTAAACCTTTGTGGTTTTTTTAGAGACAGAGTCTTGCTCTGTCACCCAGGCTAGATGCAGTGAAACGATCACAGCTCACTGCAGCCTCAAACTCCTGGGCTCAAGTGATCCTCCCACCTCAGCCTCCTGAGTAGCTGGGACTATGGGCATGCACTGCCACACCCAGCTAGGTTTGTGTGTGTGTTTGTTTGTTTGTTTGTTTTTGAGACGGAGTCTCGCTCTGTCTCCCAGGCTGGAGTGCAGTGGCGCGATCTCAGCTCACTGCAAGCTCCGCCTCCCGGGTTCATGCCATTCTCCTGCCTCAGCCTCCCGAGTAGCTGGGACTACAGGCGCCCATGACCGCGCCCGGCTAATTTTTTGTATTTTTAGTAGAGACAGGGTTTCACCGTGTTAGCCAGGATGGTCTCGATCTCCTGACATCGTGATCCGCCTGCCTCAGCCTCCCAAAGTGCTGGGATTACAGGCGTGAGCCACCGCGCCCGGCCCCAGCTAGGTTTTTTAAAAATATTTTTTGTAGAGACAGGGTCTTGCTATGTTGCTCAGGCTGGTCTTGAACTCCTGGGCTCAAACAATCCTCCTGCCTCAGCTTCCCAAAGTGCTGAGATTACAGGTGTGAGCCACTGCACCCAGCCCTGTTTCTTAATTCTAAACTCATTGACCAGACGTGGTAGCTCACGCCTATAACTCCAGCAATTTGGGAGGCCAAGGTGGGTGGATCACTTGAGGTCAGGAGTTCAAGACAAGCCTGGCCAACATGGTGAAACCTCGTCTCTACTAAAAATACAAAAATTAGCCAGGCATGGTGGCGTATGCCTGTAATCCCAGCTACTCGGGAGGCTGAGACAGGAGAATCACTTGAGCCCAGGATATAGAGGTTGCAGTGAGCTGAGATTGTGACATTGCACTCCAGCCTGGGCGACAGAGACTCTCTCAAAAATAAATAAATAAATAAGTTTTAAACTCATACTTTCACCCATGGCATCGATGATGGAGACATGGAGCCGGACCCCCACCTAGTGATAGCTTAATATTCATATGGAAAATGCCTTCCCTGTCCTGAAATTCAATAAAGAGAAAATGACAGAAGAACCACATGCACTACTGATTTTACAAATCCTAGAGTTTGTAAAATTTTCCTTAAGAAAGATATTATTAGCTGAGTACCATTTTATCAGGAGGAGTTGGGAGGATGAGTGGATTTCATGGCGCCACATCAGCTCTGGTTTTGTGGCAATCAATACAAGACACCCAGAGCAGGCCGGGCACAGTGGCTCACGCTTATAATCCCAGCACTTTGGGAGGCCGAGAGGGGTGGATCACCTGAGGTCAAGAGTTCATGACCAGCCTGACCAACATGGAGAAACCCCATCTCTACTAGAAATACAAAAAAATTAGCCGGGCGTGGTGGCGCATGCCTGTAATCCCAGTTGCTCAGGAGGCTGAGGCAGGAGAATCGCTTGAACCCGGAAAGCGGAGGTTGTGGTGAGCCGAGATTGCACCATTGCACTCCAGACTGGGTGACAGAGCGAGACTCTGTCTCAAAAAAAAAAAAAAAAAAAAGACACTCAGAGCAACAGGAGCAAAACCATAGAAGGGAGAGTTTATAGTCAATATTTTTGATATGTAGAACCTGTGATACCTACTATAAAAATTACAATAAATATTCCAATTTAAAATGTTCATCATTCATAATAGGACTGTAATCCAGTAGGTTCGATTTTTAAGCGATGTGTCATAGGTCCAGTATTTTGAGAAATGTTTCCTGAATATTCTCTCATTCCATCCTTGGAATAATGCTGGGAGGTGGCGTTAGTAACCCTGTTTTCCAGAGGCAGCACAGGGTCTGAGCGTGCTGTTCAATGTTGCCTGGTATTCGGGGGCTGGGCTGGATTTGGAGAGGGGAGGGGGACAGGGCTGTGTTTACCTTCCGTGTAGTTGGGCTGGACACTGTGTAGCCAGGGACCGTGCAGTCAAGGTGGGTAGGGATGCGGAGAAGGCACCAGCCAGGCCAGTGCCACCCTGAGTGGGTGCCAGCAGACTTGTGCCTGGGCACAAACCCTAGGGGTGATCCATCTGCACCCAGACAACCCAGCATGGAGGGAGGGGGGGTTCCCAAAACTCCAGCTTTATTTTTGGATCCAGAAGGAAGCACTGGCCAGGGGTAAGGTTGTTGGAAGCGCATTCCCTGCATTCCCTGTCCCACGTGGGAGTTGTGTTGGTAGCCAGGGGCAAGCTGAGAAGCTGGTAGAGCTGGCAGGAACAGGGGACCCAGCGAGGAAGTGGAAGGACAGAGATGAAAGTGAGTCCTGACCCGTCCTCTGCCCGCGCCTGCGTGCTGTGCATCCACTGCCCTGGGGGTCGAGGTGATGGCCCCAGGATCCGCTTCTGTCATTCTACCCGCTGGGATTGCAGTGATTTGTCCGCTTGTTGAACGAGTCAGCATTTTTCTTTCTGCTACTTTTCTCACTACCTGCATCTGAAAATACTTCTCCTCCCCGGTCAGCCTGAAGTCACCCCAGGGGCTCGGCTTGCTGGTTTTTCCAGTTGGACCAGACGCACCCACAGGAGCTACATCAGCCTCTGGGCCTGGAGGAGAGAATGTTTCCTTAGGCAC
The DNA here is from genome assembly GCF_024542745.1 of Macaca thibetana thibetana. Classification (NCBI taxonomy): domain Eukaryota; kingdom Metazoa; phylum Chordata; class Mammalia; order Primates; family Cercopithecidae; genus Macaca; species Macaca thibetana. The sequence goes on along the minus strand of NC_065580.1, from coordinate 155,505,808 downwards.
ATCTTGGTTGCCACCGGAAATGCCAGCCTCGCCAGGCATTTATGTGGACTTGTGCACATCCAGGCAGGGACCAGAGCCCAGGATGTTTGCATTCAAGCTCCAGACCCCTAGTTTCGAGCGAGATGGCTGTCTGTCAACCACCGAGCCCTCAGACTCAGCCTCTACCTCTGTAACGTGGGGATGTGGTGATCTGCCCAGCCAGTGGCCATGTGAAATAATAGATCTGAAGTGCTTTGAAGAGAGAAGGAAGCACCAAAGCAGTCCACAGCTGGCTGGGTGGGCCGGGTTTTCTCTGGTTTTGGCTCATTCTCTGTGTCAGCACTGGCAAGACGCACCCACTCTGCATAAACTCTGGGTGCTCAGTGCTGCTGGAGGGAGGATGAGGCATATTTGTAAGAAGCCTACAAGGGGCCTATGCAAGTTTTGTAGAGGATGAAGCTTATACAATGTGGGGGACCTTGCCTAAGAAATAGTATACACGATTATAAATACAAGAGCAGATCCAAAGCAGATCATATTTGTTTAAAACGAGAAAATAAAATAAAATGGATTACAAATTCTAAAAAGCCAGCAGTATCATATCACAAATCCACAAAAATAATATAATAATTTTATTAATATTATAATTCCTGTTAAACTACAGCTTTGAGGTGCATGCACTTTGCTTACTTCTTAGGACAGTAATTACAAAAATAGCATTCCTGCTGAGCACTTGGAAGGATACTTCAGCCTTCTCTTGACATGGTAGCTTCTGGCTCTGGAATTCTAACACTCCCTTCTCTACTCCATTTCCCGAAAACTTAAAGTGCTGGGCAACGTAGGGCATACTGTACTTCTGTGGTGGGGAGACACCTGGCCCTGCACCTTGCCACCCAGCAGGCACTGTGTGTGTTACGTGTATTCCTGGAAGCCATTCCCACGGCTCAGAGTTAACCACAAATTACCTGCACATGACTGCCGACAACATAAGAACTACTCACTGGTTCCAACTTCGGTGCACCTCCCACTCCCTTAGCACCGCTCTGGTGTGCCTGAGGCCATTGCACTACGGCCAGGACACCCAGAGAGGAGAGAGAGCATGAACAGAAACAGACAGCCGTTCTCAGGATTGCAATGAAAATAGCTTACTCTTGCAATGTTCGCAAAATGCCACGGCCATGCAGCTTTCTCCCAGGACTTCTAGGCTCCAGCTTTCCAGAAAATCTCCCGTTTGAGCTCACAGGAAAATTCTGGAACCCTCCTAGCTTCTCTGCAGTGCTTGGGAAGTCTGAACCCATTGTTCCCAAGCCACTGAGACCTGGGTGAGCCCTTTACCTGGACTCCTCCAACCTAGACCCCTGCAAGCCCATCTGTCTCTGCTTCTGCAGGTGAAGCAGGCGGAGGAGACCAAGACCAGTGCAGTCCACCTGCCGTGCACCAGTGCACAGTTCCAACCCTTTTTCTTCCTTTCCGTGCCTTTACTTGTCTGCCATTTCATTTGATTAGTTCAGAAGAGGCACAGGTAACTCATTGCCTTTCTCTCCTTATTAGTGAAGAGACAGCACTTGGTGTTTCTAGTCCAGGAGGGATGGAGGCACCATCCCTGAGTGGACAAAGATAAGTTGGGGGTGAAAGGATCACTGGGGTTCAAACAAGTCAGATCTGATATGAATTCTGGATCCCCAAATGGAGACATCAAAGAAGCAACTGAGTACCCAACTCTGGAGTTGTGGAGAGGCCCGGGCTGGGAGCAGGAATGTGGGAGTCTTTCCCATGTGGGTGTCAAGACAAGATTTAATGCGGTAGTGCTGGCTGGGATCTCTCAGGAAATGAAGCTGGAGACAAGAGCCTCATGTGGTGCCCTGGGGCACAGCAGAAAGCTCAAGGGGGGACAGGAGGAAAACAAGGTGAAGGGGTGCTTGGGCTAAATTGTGTCCCCCAAAATCCATATGTTGAAGTCCTAACCCCCATACCTCAGAACGTGACCTTACTTGGACAGGGTTTTTGTGGAGGTGATCGAGTTCAAATGACGGCATTAGGGTGGGCCTGGTCCAATCTGACTATGTCCTGTAAGACAAGGAGATGAGGACACAGATGCACACAGAGGGATGACCCTGTGAGGACAGAGGGAGGAGATGCTGTCTGCAAGCCAAGGAGAGGGGATTCAGAGGAACCAGCCCTGCCAATAATTTCATCTCGGATTTTCAGCCTCCAGGACTTTGAACCAATAAATGCACATTGAAGCTCCTGGCCTGTGGGATTTGTTATTGCCGCCCCATACAGGTGGGGGCCTGGGAACCTGGACTCATACAGGTGGGGGCCTGGGAACCTGGGAAAATCGTGCGTCACGGAGTGGGGCCCAGGAGGCCACTACTGCTGGAGGTCAAGTGACGGCAAGGCTGGGAATGTCCCTACTTCCCCATGAGCATTCTGAATTGTTTTCTGATAAAAATGGAACAGATACGTTTGGACATAGTTTAAAACCTGATACCGTGACTGGTGCTTCATAAATTTGTCTCAAAACACACAGATAGGTAAACTGTATAAAGAGAAAAGAAGAAGACACAGACTGGAAAACAGATCTGGTTGTTACCAAGGCATTTAGCATGCAATTTCTCATTTGCTGTGGACACATCGATAAGAGAATTCCTCACTGGGTTTTCTGTCTGCCACCTTGCTAGCGATCAGCCCACTGGGAACATTTTATTAACCCTTTATTAAACTTTTATTCATTTTACTTCCAGTGCCTAGATAAGCACTGTCCAATAGAAATATAATGCAAGCCAGAAAAAAAACCAAACTACCGAAAATCCAGATGGACACCTTTTGTGGGGCAGAGATGGAACAGAAACGCTTAGCAGCAGCAGCGAGGGACATTGCAGCCACCAGCTGAAGAAGGGCTCCTGCCCCAGGGGTCCTGGGTGGTTTGGGTCTATGGGTCACGGGGCCCAGAGGGCATCCAGAGAGACTAGGAGTCAGGGTCAGAATTGGGAGTGCAGGTTGAAATAAAAGTGCTGCAGACCTCCCTCCTAAAATGTTTGTAGCAAACTGGTCCCAAGCAGGCCTGGGGACAAGAGGGTGTCTCAGCAGGATGGGAAAAACTGAGATGCTGGGCCAGGGACACTCCACTGACTTCTAGGCAGGGGTTGCGAATGTCACGGTGAGACCTGGTCCTGGACGGAGACCAGCAGGCAGGCGGAGGCAGCCATGGAAATCCACAGAAAGAAAAGAAATTGCATAAGGAGATGGCACTCCTCAAATGGGGTGGGGCACCACAACTCCAGAATAAACGCCAATGCAGAGGAAAGATGAGAAAAGCCATCATTAGAATATGCATCTTAGCCGGGCCTGGTGGCTCACACCTGTAATCCCAGCTACTCAGGTGGCTGAGGCAGGAGGATCCCTTGAGCCAAGAGGTTGGAATCCAGCCTAGGCAATATAGTGCTAACCCATCTCAAGTTTTTATTATTGATTTATTTATTGAAATGGAGTCTCGCTCTGTCACCAGGCTGGAATGCAGTGGCATGATCTCGGCTCACTGCAACCTCTGCCTCCTGGGTTTAAGTGATTCTCCTGCCTCAGCCTCCCAAGTAGCCAAGACTACAGGCATGTGTCACCACAACCAGCTAATTTTGTATTTGTAGCAGAGACGGGGTTTCATCATGTTGGCCAGGATGGTCTCCATCTCTTGACCTCATGATCCACCCCCCTCGGCCTCCCAAAGTGCTGGATTACAGGTGTGAGCCACTGTGCCTGCCTAATTATTTATTTTTTTGTAGAAATGAGGTCTCACTATGTTGCCCAGGCTGGTCTCAAACCCTTGGGCTCAAGCAGTCCTCCCACTTCAGCCTCCCAAAGTGCAGGGATTACAGGCATGAGCCACCATGCTTGATTTCAATTAAAAAAAAAAAAATAGGCATTCTTTCCAGGAAAATTAATTTTATGAGAAATCTGACATAGACTTTAAAACAGGCATGGGAAGTCCACTCACAGAGATAACTTCTATTTCTCCATTTGGATTTCATGGTGCCGTGGAGTATCTTTTACGCTTAGGAAAGACGATTTGCAACGACTTTAAATTTAGGCCGGGCGCGGTGGCTCAAGCCTGTAATCCCTGCACTTTGGGAGGCTGAGATGGGCGGATCACGAGGTCAGCAGATCGAGACCATCCTGGCTAACACGGTGAAACCCCGTCTCTACTAAAAAATACAAAAAACTAGCCGGGCGCGGTGCCGGGCGCGGTGCCGGGCGCCTGCAGTCCTGGCTACTCGGGAGGCTGAGGCAGGAGAATGGCGTAAACTCGGGAGGTGGAGCTTGCAGTGAGCTGAGATCCGGCCACTGCACTCCAGCCTGGGCGATAGAGCGAGACTCCGTTTCCAAAAAAAAAAATTTAATATTTGATTTTTCAACAGCTACAAATTTTAAAACCTGGTTTTTCCTTAGGCTTTTATGTTCAATTCCTCTTTTTCTACTTAGAAATCTGGAGAATTTTGATAATCACTCAGAAAAGGGGCTTTACAGTTTTTGTTTATTAAATGTTCTTAAATATTTTGAATTGCATTTATCATTTTTAAATATTTTTAGTTTCATTTTAAGTACTTCAGTTGTCTAACAAAACTTTTTCAAGTACATATATAATTTTAATAGCATTCATTTATAAATATGGTTATGTTTCAAGAAACAAGAGATTTGTTTGGAGCTTGATAACAAAGATCTAAACTAATGCCTCAAAAACATACTAAATTGCAATCACAAGTCCAATTTGTTATATTCTCAAGTAGTCCAAACTGTCTGAAATATTACAAGCATTTTAAACCCCTAATCTACACAGGTTATTCCTTAATTTTTTTCTTTTTCTTTTTTTTTTTTTTTTGAGACGAAGTCTTGCCCTGTGACCCAGGCTGGAATGCAATGGTGCTGATCTCGGCTCACTGCAACCTCCGCCCCCTGGATTCAGACAATTCTTCTGCCTCAGCCTCCTGAGTAGCTGGGATTACAGGCGCCCACCACCAAGCCCATCTAATTTTTGTATTTTTAGTAGAGACGGGGTTTCACCATATTGGGCAGGATGGTCTCGATCTCCTGACCTTGTGATCCACCCACCTTGGCCTCCCAAACTTAATTTTTTAAGTGTTGGTACTCTTGTTTTTTCATTGTCTTTGTTGGGGTTTGATAAAATTCACCCTTTTTGGGACCTGTAGCTTGTACAATTTAGGGGCTCTCTTTAAGAGAAAGAACACACGTTCGTGACTATGATGCGAACTCCAGGGACTCAGGGACTCCTCATATCCCCAGAACTAGGCCACGATGGCCATTAAAGACACTGTCCTATGAGAAAATCCATAGACAATTTAACAATGTGGATTAGTCCGATCTTTACTTAAAATATAAAATGTGTTAACTTCATGACACACATTAAAAAGGTCAGATGTCATATGTATATAAATTCCAATTTGCCACATTGTTTTTTTCCCCAAGCTCTCATTGGATGAAACCATTCCATCCTAACTCTCCTTGTCTCTATGACATACAGCCTTCTTGTCCCAGATGTGCCTTTTGAGCTAATCTTTCCCAGAGAACATTACAAGGTCTTCAGTTTCCTCTAATTTCTTTGAGCTCTGCTGACTTCAAAATACTGTTTCTGGAAACTTTTGTGAGTACTGTTTTTATAACATTAGAACATTGTTTCTTTTTCATTCCTTTTGTAAGAGAATTTATACAACATAGACAACCTATTGCTCTTAATGTGGTCTTTACTGGATTTTTTTTTTTTTTTTTTTTTTGAGATGGAGTCTCACTCTGTCACCCAGGCTGGAGTGCAGTGGTGCGATCTCGGCTCACTGCAACCTCCAACAAGGCTTATTTTTAACACACTACACCTCTGAATATGAGGCCATACCTCCTGGAATAATTCGATCTGTGTTAAATATCTTTTCTTCTTTATCTACTATTAGTGATACACCCCCACCCCCGGCCACTCTGGACATTCCCAACAAGCACAGATTGAGGTCAATCCAGGCTACTGTGCCTCCTGGAAAAAGAAACTGGCCTTTGGCAGAAAAGCTATTGATGTTATGTTTCACAATAAAAGCATGAGTTTAAAAAGCAAGTGTAAGAATGCCTTATAAAAGACTTAATGAGAATTTAAGTGGAAAGCAACCTACTAATCTCTTAGAAGGTTATTTTTTCGAGGAGGAAGAATATTTAGGAACATATTCAGTGATTGTGATTGCTGAAGATTTTGAATTTGTTTTTATCATTGGTGTTGTTTTGAGTTGGCTGTGGTTTTCCATTGCTGCTTTCTGCTTTCTGCTTATAAACTACCCTTAATATCAGCCTTAGTATTCTCAATTTGATTTTACTCTTGAGTTAACACATTGTTAATCAATTTGTGTTATTTGGTTAACTCAAGAATAATATGTTAATAGAACTGTCTAGGATTTTCCTGTAATTAAGCCTGGAGTCTTGCACCATTTGAGGTCACATGTGCTACCCAAACTTTCTCTGCCAGATAAACATATGTGGATGCGACCTAATCCCTACAGGTCTTATTCAGGCATTAAAAATGTGCTGCCTATAAATCTGCACAGATGAAAATATTTGCAAAATTTTCTCACAGTAAGTATATTGAAAGTATCAGATGATTTGTAACCGTATAGAGTGTTGTTCATAATTCAAGTAATATATATAAGTTGATTTTCTCTTCCAATGAAAGCATAAATAAGTCATTCATTGTGGGGAAAAGAAAGAGAGATCAACCTGTTACTGTGTCTATATAAAAAGAAGTAGACATAAGAGACTCCATTTTGTTCTGTGACCCTACCCCCAACCTTGTCCTTGCAAGAGACATGTGCTGCGGTGACTCAAGGTTTAATGGATTTTGGGCTGTGCAGGATGTGTCTTTGTTAAACAAGTGCCTGAAGGCAGCTTGCTGGTTAAAAGTCATCACCATTCTCTTAATTTCAACTACCCGGGGACACCTACACGGCCAAAGGTCGCAGGGACCTCTGCCAAGGAAAGCTAGGTATTGTCCAAGGTTTCTCCCCATGTGATAGGATGAAACAATGCTGTTAAAAGGTTTATGAAGATGTTTGCATATGCATCTCAAGGCACAGCATTTTCCTTTAAACTTATTCATGTCACAGAGGTTTTTGTTCATATGTCTTACTGCCGATTTCCTCCCTACAATGATCCTATTGTCCTGCCACTCCGTTATCTTTAAGATAGTAAAGATAATTATCAATAAATACTAAGGGAACTCAGAGACCGGTGCCGTCGTGGGTCCTCTGTAAGCTGAGCGCCGGTCCCCTGGGCCCACTTTTTCTTTCTCTATACTTTGTCTATGTGTCTTATTTCTTTTCTCAAGTCTCTCGTTCCACCTAATGAGAAACACCCACAGGTATGGAGGGCCAGGCCACCCCTTCAATTCATATACATTTCTAGGGAAAGTTGAATATTTCCTTCTCTCCATTTTGTTGTTATCACCAAATTCTTTTTCTGACGCAGCATGAGCATGGGTAAATATTGGCAGACTTCTAAGTCTTTTGCTCTAATTAAGTTCATTGTGGTCAAGGAAGATTCTGAATTAGTTGATGTCTAAATTCTATCTAGTTTTGATTTCTAGGCACTCAGGAGATGTATGCAGTGGGGTGTGTGCAACTGTGCACTCCCATGCACACAAGCTCACACACTCAAGTCACATGTATACATATCAAGCAGGAAGGCACAAGTACATACAGGTACACATAGACACACACTTTCACACAGGCACCCCTGTCATCCTTTGTTTTCTTTTCAGCAATTCCATTCTCCAGGTCAAGATTCACCCAGGAAGAGTGAGGACACTTCAGTCTCTACTGATGGTAGAAGAGAAGGAAGAGAGAAGGAAAGGTGGTAAAGAATCATTGAAAGTTTCATGTGCTCCATTAAATAATCGTATTTTTGTAGTCAAATAGATTGATCTGAAATGGTTCATGGGATCTCTCATTTCTCTTCTCAGGAAATAAAAAATGACTTAATAATGAAGCCCGAAATAAACTGAGAGGCCTCACACAGTGGCTCACGCCTGTAATCCCAGCACTTTAGAAGGCTGAGGCAGGTAGATCATTTGAGGTCAGGAGTTTGAAACCAGTTTCGCCAACATGGTGAAACCCCATCTTACTAAAAATACAAAAATTAGCTGGGTGTGGTGGCGGGCGCCTATAGTCTCAGGTACTTGGGAGGTTGAGGTGGGAGAATTGCTTGAACCCAGGAGGTGGAAGTTGCAGTGAGCCAAGACTGCACCATTGCACTCCAGCCTGGGCGACGGGAGTGAGATTCCATCTCAAAACAAACGAACGAACAAACAAACAAACAAACAAACTGCCTGAGAGCCACATTGCACAGAAAGGTTGATCCTCAGCTGGGATCTGACCCACTCTGAGCAATCCCCCGGCCTTCACAATGGTCCTCTGGAGTGTGGTCAGACTTTGACTCATGGACGAAGCAGGTTGGGAGGAGCTGGTCACAGAGCTGTGCCTAAACCAGGCCAGCCGCCTCCCCACTTGGTGTGAATGACACATGATCTCATTCAATCTTTCAAGCAGTGCTTTGTCTTTTAGTTCTGGCTCAGGTAAGGGAACTGAGGGCATTTTGGGTCTGGATAATTGTGTTGGGTCTGGAGACTGATGAAAGTTTTTAGGGGCCATTACTTTCAAATAACAAATGCCTTCTGAACTGTGAATTTCTGTAGACTTCCAAGCAACACAGCAAAGGAGAATGCACAGCAATCATCCAAATACACTCTCAGGTTCACCACTTCATCTTCTGTCCTCCCAAACTTAGCAGAAATGGTAAGGTCTCCCTAGAGGATGGATCTCAGCTCTAGAGAATCTAAACCAACCATTGAAATTCCAGCTTCCTTGAAAGCAATTGGTCAGAGCCCCCAGTTCTAAGCCAATCAACACAAGGCATTTCCCTGGTAGCTAGGAATCGGCTCAGAAACGGACAGGAGACCAGTTAAAGCCAATGAAATGTCGGGGAGGTTGACTGGAAGCTGCTGGAAAAAATCCCTTGCTCTGTAAAGGGAAGACGTCTTTCTCTGCCACTGAATGTTACTATGTGTATCCACTATGACTGCTGTGGCCATCTGTCAACCAACCACTTTTAGGATGAAGCTCAGAGACACAAAAATACCTTGACATTTGGTGACCTTTTAAATTAATCAAATTCCCAGTAAAGGGTACATTGAAATTGGGAAAATTTGGGGAAGTTTAATAAAGTGACTGTTTTAAAAGGTGTAGAATGGATAAGAGAAGTACTTACTTGAAGTTAGTGACTGTGGGAGGAGGTGTCCCCATCCTGTTCTCCACCACCACGTTCTGAAAGGGGGGTTAGGAGGTACCTTCCCAGAACCTGAAGACTGAGAGCCTCGTGGATAGGCCTTCTGGGAGGAGACTGCACCAGCCTGGCTGTGGGGCAGGGAGACAGCTGGGGAAATAAATACCCAAACTCACTTTGCTTTCTACTATGATCACCTGCTGATGCTCCCCATTTGCTGAATTCAAATGGAAGTCTGTAAGTTCAGCTTGCTGGGACAGAGAGGGCTGCGGAGGCAACTTGGAAGGACAAGTGCAAGCTAGGCGCACAGCCTCTTAGAGCAACCAGACACTGCTGAATTTGCAGTTGCATGATGCCATCAATTGCTTTATTTTAAAGACTTTGAATTGCAATTTCTGTTTCTTGCACTCAAAAGTATCTTTTTTTTTTTTTAATGTTTTTTGTTGTTTAATTTCTATTTTTTTAAAAAAAGGTCATACAAAGGCAAATTTTAAATGCTGTGAATACTTTGGGTGCATATTTTAGGCACCTGTTTGCTATCTTTTAATACAAAACTAAAATTTCTCAAATGTAAAATTAAGTAAACTAACCATAATATGTACACCCTATGAAAAAATAGTTTAGTCTAAAGGAATACAAACCTGCATGCTAATACAGCATTTTTATTAAAAAAAAGTTGCACTTGTAATAATTTCTTTTTTTTTTTTTAATTTATTTATTATTATTATACTTTAAGTTGTAGGGTACATGTGCATAACGTGCAGGTTTGTTACATATGTATACTTGTGCCATGTTGCTGTGCTGCACCCATCAACTCCTCATTTACATCAGGTATAACTCCCAATGCAATCCCTCCCCCCTCCCTCAAAAGTATCTTAACATGCATACAGAAAATATTCTACCTACAAAGCCATCCTAAAAATAAAAAATGTTATGGGTTAGGAAGGGAATGGATATGCACAGAAGAGGCAGGCAGAACCCACAGATGTAGAAATGGGCAGAGCCACCAGGGTCCCAGCTCCTGAATGGGAAGGGGCACCTGTGGTATGTGCTTCAGGAGCCCGGAGTCAGCCTCTTTAGGAAACAAAGAGTAGGAGTTGGACTTCGCTCCCGGGAGTAAAAGGCCAGGTCGCTTTGATAAGGACTGCTTGTCTGACCTTGGAAGGAAATGAAGTTCGGGATGGAGTTAAACATAGGCCTGCCAGCCACGCCAGAGAGGTGAGAGAAGAAGGAGAGCTAAACAAACCAAGCAATGGGAGCTTGCAAAAAAGTGTTTCAAAGTCAGGAGAAAAATACACGGCTTGAAAAAATTTACAATAAATGCGACAAATTGGAGCACGCGTCCGAGGAAATCTAAATGATAGACCAATCATCAGAGGGTTTATTTAACTGTGTTCAAAGAGTTAAATAAATGTTCAAAGAGGCGAAAGAAGGGACAACCATAGGGAAAAACAAAAATAGGGTGCTGTGAACAGCTTGAGCAGCTATCAATATGAAGACGTGGATAAGATAAATGAGGGATTGGAGATTCTGAAAATAAAAAGCTATAAATATTGAGATAAACAATAAACAAGTAAATGCAGTTAAAGAGAAAAAGAGCAGATTGTACCAAGGAATTAATGCTAACAAGACAGAGAGACAAAGAAGTAAAAACATATGAAAGAGACCAAATAATATGGAAAATAATATAAGACACTCCAACATACATCTAATAGGCGTTCCAGAACTAGAGAATACAGGAAATGGTGGAGGACATATCCAGATTAAAATATCTGACAATTTTCCAAAATTGAAGAAAGACATGATTTTCCAAATAGAAAGATAACATTGAGAAACAAGGAGAATAATAAAGATAAATCCATAGTCAGATGCAGTGCATTAGAAATGCAGGATATCGAGGAAAAAGAGAAAATCTAAAGGCTACTAGAGCAAAAAAGATTAAAAAAAAAAAAAAACCTACACAAAGCCAGAAAGTTTAGGCTAAGAGCTGACATCCCAACATTAAGAGTGGAAGGTGACTGCTCAGGAGGCTGAGGCAGGGGGATGGTTTGAGCCCCAGGACTTCAAGTCCAGCCTGGGCAACACAGAGAGACTTAAAAAAAAAAAAAAAAAAAAAAAAGAGAAAGGTGGTGAGTGAAAATATTCAAAAGTCAGAGGAAAATGACTTTCAACCTAAAATTCTGTAAGCCACCAAATTTTTATTAAGATTGAATTCAAAATAAAGACTTCAGACTGAAAAAGACTGAGAGTTTACCAGACAGACTTTTGATGAAAACGATAAATCAGTAGTTCTCAATCTTGCGTGCCCATTAAAACCACCAGGAACGTTAAAAAAATTCCAATGTCCAGCCCACACCTAGACGCAGGTGGTGGTGCGTTTCGATCTTCCCAGGTGATTCCAATGTTCAGCCAGGATTAACGTCACTGCTTCACCTAATTACTCCGGAAGAAGAAAACTGAATTCAAAAGAGGTTACCAAGAGCACCTAAATCAGTCAACTGCCAGTTAACAATGAACTATTATTTGGGGAGGGGATCTTCTGCGTGACAGTTTCATTGCTTGGTGTGAGAATTTTTGAACAATTTGAATTTCATTTGTCTTATTCTCTCCCAAGTGAGTTTTTCCCATTCATTTTTAAAGTACCTTATGTTTGTTTTGGGGAGAAGGGCTGGTTGGTGGCCTAATGTTATTCACATCAGTGGATTGCAATCTTACTGCACATTAGAAACTCCTGGGAAATTTTTTTTAAACTCTTAATGCCTGGGGCTCAGTCCCTGTGGTTCCACTTTAATCTGTAAGCGATGAAGCTCACCGACAGTAGTTCTCAAATCTCTCCAGGGGCAGCTGAGTTTGAGAACCACCGTATTAGTTCTCTGGGTCAAGGACACCAGAAGAAATGAAGAGGAGAAGGGAGCATTGAGTCTTCTGAGCAATTGTGGAGACCACTTAGAAAGAACAGCACTGAATTCTTTAGAGGGTACAGATTTGGCTCATTTTCACAACTATCTTGGGTAAAGAATCCAGGCATTAAACAAATTATTGTTTTCTGAACAAATTGGCAATATTGAGAGTGTGTTGGTAATTTAGAAAATTGCTTATTTTTATTTCTTCTTGGCTTATTTCTACTATTCACATCTGGAACAGTCAGCTCATTGGAGGGTGTTGGTGGTTCAGAAACCTGATCTCAGCCAAGCTTTTACTGGGGAGGACTTTGGACAAGTCAGTTTATCGTTTGGTGCAGTTACTTCCTTAACTGTTGTGGGGAGACCCAACCAATCTTCTGGGTGTGTGTGTTTTACAATTTGATACCATGCTCTGGGCAAGGCACTGGGTGGTTATTGGATGATAAGGTGATTGCATGAGGCTTCCTTGAAAGCCTGGCGACCTTCATTCAAGCATTTCATTTTAGTTCATTTCAACAAGCATTACCTGGAGCATCTGTTACACATATGCCCTGAAGCCCAGGATGAGTAAGACACCATCCCTGCCCCGAAACTTGAGATCTGTCTTAAATAATAATTCTTGGAACAGGAGTTGCCAATGTGAATGCCTAGGGAACAAGACGGTGATGCCGTAAGTCCAGAAGGCAGTGAACAGGAAAAGGGTTATTTATGTAAGCACAAAAAGCAAGGCGCCCGTTAACCCAGCTGTCTAAACAAGGGAATCTCCAAGTCGACTTTCAAGAGACCTTATCACTAAAATAAAAGCTAGCCAACTTTGGAGGAATTAAAGCATTCCCTTCTAGAATCAAACTGCTGCCCAGCCTCTCAGGGTTTTCTACACTTTCATATGCATAAAAACCACTGGCACACTTGGTGTAAAATGCGATTCCCTGGTCCTACCTGCACAGACGCTGCATCAGTGGGTCTGAGGCAGGGCCCGGGCATCTGCATTTTAAATCAGCTCCCAGGAAAATTGTTGCAGGGGTGGGTCACACGTCCTTAAACCTTGTGGGTGTGGGCACTTCTCCCTGCAGCTCCTTCCTCTGACAGCCGGGTGTGTCTACTGGGTCCCTGCTGGCCGACCTCCTCTGGGCAAAAGTCACTTCTCTACTGACCTGAAATCTACCACACAGCTCAGTAATGGCTCTGATAAACAGGGACATCTCATTTATTGTTTCTTTCCTGGAACACCTTACGGTCATCAATGAGCTATCACCATGAGGACTCATCCAGTCTCAAGGCAGGGAGCCTTCCCAGCCACCAGCAGTGGCCCAGGGACCCAGGTAGCAGTATCCTGCTGGCAGGGCCAGGTGACTAGTCCCCTGCAGAGTCTCTAGGTAGGTGGGCTTTAGAGATCCTCTGGTTTGATTCTCTCATTTTACATATGGGGAAACTGAGAAACTGAGGCTTTAGAAAGGGCATGTGCTTCCCTGGGTCCCAGCACTGAGGTGGAACCAGGCTCCACTCGGGCTTCCTGCTCCCTGCCTCTCTGCTCCAACCTGCTCCAGCCCCTTTATCCTCGCTTTACCAGATTCTGCCACGTTTGGGGGTGTTTGAGGAGTGCCAAATTTCGCAGGATTCTCCATCAGCACAGTGTGCCTGTCATGTGTCAACGCTCAAGGCCAGCACACCTGCACCATTGGATATGTGCCTGAAGCCTGGCTCTATGGCCTTAGAGTAGTGTGGAGGGAACCCCGGTTTTCTCCCCACCTGGGGCAGGATCACTTGCCTGACTTGCAGGGGGATGGACGGCTGGTGTGTGCTCTCTCTCTCTCTCACACGCACACGCACAGACACACACACACACACACGCACACACACACACAGCCCTCACAGATTAAAAGCACCATTGGATTGGTCTGCTCAGGCCAAGATCACAGTCAGAGGAGAGAAAGAAACATGACCCGAGATAGCATCACCATCGACCATGAGGCATCATCACTGCCTCCAAAATAACACCGACAAGGGAGGGCTGGGGACTCAGCTTTGGGGTCACCACCATGGGGGCCAGGATGAGCCTTTGTCACCCGGGTTTGCAAGGTGTGGAGTGCGGGAGCACCGGTGGGCAAAGGCTGCATTAGGACCGCTGAGGAGGCAGTGGCTTGAGCTGCCCAGACACAGAGACACATGGCAGGCAGCATGTTGAATTTTAACCAGATTTTAATGTAGGCAGTTTTAATTTTTGCCTTAGAAGTAAGAAAATAAACTAAAAAAAATGAAAACAAAACAAAGCGAACTACCACTCAACAGAATAGGAGAAATGCCATACGGGGCTTCAGGCTCCACAAATGTGGCCTGGCCCGGCTCCTCCAGCCTTCCGGAGACAGGCAGCTGGCAGGCGGATCCTGGCCTGGAAGGTTCTGGAGGCAGCTCTCATGAAGGAGTCACCTTCTGCCATTGAGTGGCCATGTGGTGCTCCCCAGTGCTTCCCAGCCCTGCGGTCACCCAGGGAAATCCCCAGGCAGGGAGCTGCAGCTGCTGGTCCCCTTTGGCCTGGAGTTTGTCCAGGTTGGGGCAGCACTGGGTGAACGGCCTGGAACCTGAATGTCCAAGGGCCTTGCCCAGCTGTACTTCCTCCTCTCACACGGCCTCTCTAAGGAGTGGATTATGAAGTCACCCTCACTCTGGTCCTTCCACCACTCCAGCTCCTAAAGCGCTGGCTTGGTCAAGCTGCCTCGGAGGGTCACCAGCCATGGGATATGACACCTGCAGGCGGCGGGCACTGCCCTGGAGCCACGCCATTCCACCTGCTCTGACTCTGTCTCACGCTGTCTCCTTCCTCCCCTTCCTGGCCAAACTTCTCAAAATAGCATCTGCTGCTGAAAGCTTCTCACCGCCTCCTCATCTCTAGTGCCCTGTAGCCTGGAGTCCACCTGGAAATCTACAACCACTGCTCTAAGAAGGCCCATGCCCTCACGTTTTCACCCACTGGCCCTGGTGTTCTCACCCTCAGATTTTGGCAGTGCATGCCCGTTCTTCAGATGGGCGCCTTCTTTTGCCTTCTCTTCCGCCAGGACCCTCATTCCCCCTCCATGCCCCCAAGTGCACGCACCTGAGAAGTTTCCAGTTCTTTGCTCCGCATCTCCTCCCCCTTGGCACTCTGTGTGCTGGTGTCTGCCCCTTCTGAGGTGTCTGGATGAGCGATGCTCCATCTACCCTCTCTCCTAAGCTCCATCCAACAGCCATGGGACCAGGAAGTTGGTCCTGCTGGGTCATTTGCAGAGTTGCTGGGGCACCCTGGAGAGAAACAAGATGGCGCAGGGGGCCATCAGCAGCAGCACAGACAAGTCTTCAGGTGACAGCGCTGAACAGGGGTCTCGGGGAGCTGGAAGAAAAGTCTATCCTTTAGGCCACTTGGCACAGCTCCAACCAGAGGTGGCCTGCCTTCCACCTCCTCTTCTTCATCTTCCCTTTGCTTCTTGACCTGCCTGAAGAAGACCCCTGGGTCTGGACAGCTGGGCCTCTGGCTGCCCCAGCAGGAAGCTCATGGCCCCGGAGTCCTGGGGGTCCAGGCTAGAAGATGTTTACCCTCTAGGTGTCAGGCACCCTGGGCGTGTCCAGGTGGTGGAGGAGGAACTGGCTCTTGAAGGAAGATGTCCTTCCTGTCTCTTCCCTCCCCAGCAATTTCCACTGAGTTCTAGGTGGACGCCAGATGGCAAGAGGCAGAGTGCAGGGGAACAGTAAGAAGCTGAAGGTAGCGGATGTGATTTCGAGAAGTTTGACAGGGAAAGGTAGGAAGGAGACCCTACGAGGACTGGAGGGAGCTGTGAGTATGAGAAGGGGGCATGGAGAGATTGAAGGGGACGGGTCCTGGAAGAGCCCGGAGGACAGAGAGTCCGGGAAGTCCTGGGCGCATCCCCCACAATCCGAGTGAGGGCCATGGAGGGACTGCAGCAGCGGCTCAGGGTTGTATTTAAAATTAGCTGGCAGAGTTCACCGCTGGGCCCTGGGATGTCCTGCAAATGGTTCAACATGCTGGACGCAGAGGCTTTTTCACAGAATTGTTTGGAGCCATATGCCTCTCTCTCTCCTGAAATGGAAGATTAGGGAAAGGTGACAATGCTGAATTTTCTTCTTCTTCTCTAGATATTCTTTCTGCTACATTTGATGGAGCTTCCAGGAAAAAGTAGATAGTAACTAATATTCTCTTTGATTTTGGACTCGATACATATTTTCAGCTTGAGGATCCTGATCTCTGTTTAGTAAAAGGTAGCTGGGCGCAGTGGCTCATGCCTATAATCCCAGCACCTTGGGAGGCTGAGGAGGGCACATTGCCTGAGCTCAGGAGTTTGAGACCAGTCTGGCCAATGTCGTGAAACCTAATCTCTACTAAAAATACAAAAATTAGCTGGGCATCGTGCCAGGTGCCTGTAATCCCAGCTACTTGGGAGGCTGAGGCAGGAGAATCGCCTGAACCCTGGAGGTGGAGGTTTTGGTGAGCTGAGATGGCACCACTGCACCCCAGCCTGGGCAACAGACTGACACTCTGTCTCAAAAAAGTAAAATAAAATAAAATAATAGTAATAAAGAAAACATGTAAAAATGTGCGCTTAGGCGTAGCTGGGAATGGTTCACGGTTGCCCGTTAGAAAGCAGCAAGGCAGAGAGAAAGGCATGTGGAGTTTGCAGTCAGATGGACCAGACTGGGTTTGAACTAGGGGTCTGGTCATTATCCACAGGTGACCCCATTGCCTTCATCTCTCTGAGTCTCAGTTTCTTCCTGAAAACTGTTAACCATTCCAGGCCGGGCATGGTGACTCATGCCTATATTCTCAGCACTTTGGGAGGCTGTGGCAGAAAGATCACTTGAGCTCAGGCGTTCAAGACCAGCCTGGGCAATATGGTGAAACCCCATCTCTACAAAAATATACAAAAAAATTAGCTGGGCATGGTGGTGCACCAGTAGTCCCAGCTGTTCAGGAGGCTGAGATGGGAGAATCGCCTGAGCCAGGGGAGGTCGAAGCTGCAGTGAGCCTTGATCCCACCACTGCACTCCAGCCTGGGCCACAGAGTGAGACCCTCTCTCAAAATAATAATAATAATTGTTCCAATAGTGCAGGAAATGCCTAGAATCACACTCGCCCCACGTGTAACACCTTCCTGTATTCCCGCTGCGTTTAGCAGACGGTTTGGTTTCTGGTGGTGACCGGCGAGGCTTGTGAGTCACCTTGTTCCTGAAAACTAGAGCAAAGCGTTGCTCCCATATGCCTGGTTGTTTCTTTGTTGCTAAATCTTTTTTTGTTGTTTTTGTTTTTCGTTTTTTTTACAGCTTTCTTCTCAACCGACATCTGGAGGCTATTCAGTGCTGCATACACTTCCTGCAAGCTGCCCCTCTGTTCTCTCGCCCTCCTCATCTCACGTGATCGATCACCGGACAAGCTACCTGGATTTCCTAGTGCCCAAGAGTTGCCCTCAATCAACACACAACACGTTCCCATGTAGAATCTTCACCAAGTGTTCCTTTTTTCCATTACAGGAAATCTTATTCCCTTCCTGGCCCCAAAACCTTGCGGTAAAGCCCCCTGACAATCTGGGTCAAATGTCAGTCATGAGACGGCGGGCTTTCTTTTTACAAGACTGGGTGAGTCCCCCAACAAAAAAGTCAAACTGAATTTTATCACGTAATATCTACTATAGTCCATCAAGCAATTGTCACTGCATCTTTTTCAGTTATGGTTACCAAAGGTTGTGTTTAAAATTAGCTCGCAGAATTCTCTGCCGGGCATGGGGATGGCCCGCAAATGACGCGAATGACCAAGATTCAGTGTTGTTTAAATTGTGTATGTTCTGGAAAGGGAGTCACTTTGTCTACTTGAACTTGGAATTTATTTACTAATGTTGCAGTGTGATAAAAGTGATCACAATCTAGGCTGGGCACTGTGGCTCATGCCTGTAATCCCAGCACTTTGTGAGAACAATATGGGAGGATTGCCTGAGCTCAGGAGTTTGAGACCACCCTGGGCAACATGATGAAACACCATCTCTACTAAAATACAAGAAGAAAAAAAAAAGGCCAGGCATGGTGGCTCACGCCTGTAATCCCAGCACTTTGCGAGGCCGAGGCGGGCGGATCACGAGGTCAGGAGATCGAGACCATCCTGACTAATGCAGTGAAACCTCATCTCTACTAAAAATGAAAAAAATTAGCCAGGCGTGGTGGCGGGTGCCTGTAGTCCCAGCTACTCAGGAGGCTGAGGCAGGAGAATGGCATGAACCAAGGAGGCAGAGCTTGCAGTGAGCTCAGATCATGCTACTGCACTCCAGCCTGGGCGACAGAGCAAGACTCCGTCTCAAAAAAAAAAAAAAAAAAAATAGCTGGGCATGGCAGTGCTTACCTGTAGTCCCAGCTACTCAGGAGGCTGAGGCATGAGAATCACTTGAGCCCAGGAGCTGAGATCGTGCCACTGCACTTCAACTTGGGCTACAGGGTCTCACACTCCGTCTCAAAAAAAAAAAAAGCACTCTGGGAGGTTGAGGCAGGTGGATTACCTGAGGTCGTGAGTTCAAGACCAGCCTGAACAATATGGAGAAACTTGGCTCTACTAAAGAAAAAAATTAGCTGGGCATGGTGGCGCATACCTGTAATTCCAGCTACTCAGGAGGCTGAGGCAGGAGAATCGCTTGAACCCGGGTGGCGGAGGTTGCAGTAAGCCAAGATCGTACCATTGCACTCCAGCCTGGCCGACAAGAGCAAAACTCTGTCTCAAAAAAAAGCAAAAGTGATCACAATCTAATGGGAAAATATCAATTTCAGATTGATTTTTAGATTTAAAGAGGGAAGACAGCATGGGGGGGGGGGAAATGGATAAACTCTGACATCTGAACAAGTCTCCTTCTTGTTAAAACCCAACAGTGGTCTGGAATGAGATAAACCCTCTGCCTTGAGCACATGTCTGGCCTCTCCCAGCTCCCCCCTCGCAGTGCCTCCTGCCTGGGGAACCTGGCACACCTGTTCCTTTTAGCTGCATGCTCTTTCCCCCTCCTTGCCTGGTTAATGCTGCCAAATCCCCCTCAACTCTGGCCTCAAAGCTCTCCTTCCTTGATGAGGCTTTCCCTGACCTCTCTGATGAGCTCACATCCCAGAGTTCATGCTTTTATAGCACCACACATCCCTACAGTTGCTCTGGGGGATGAGCTGATGACTGCATGGTACCTCCAGGAGACTTGTCTACCTGCTCCATCCCAGGTGAGCCAGGCGTGGGTTGTAAGTGAAGGCCTTGCCATCCTTAGCGTTTTACAACTCATCTCAGTGAGTTTACATAACTAGCCTGCAGAGGAGGTGCCCCCACCATCTCATTTTATGGGATGAGGAAATTGAGGCTTACAGAGATTAAATATATTGTCCAAAGGCCAACAGCTGATAAAGCATAGGTTTACCATCAAGCTAAATCTTTTTCAATACTTTCTTAAATCAGATCTGGCTTCGACTGAGTTATCCAGACAATTGTCCCAGACTTGGCCTCCCTAGGGGCACCTTGAGCCCTAATTTGTTATCCAGAGGGCAAAGGGGCCACAGAGTCTTTCTTTCAGGGTGGCTCCTGGAGATGAGGAGCCCAAGAGCTGACTTTCCGTTTCCTCCTCAGTCACCTAAGTGGGATTGGTTGGGGGAGCTGGAGAACAGCAATCAGGTCCCCCCACCACTAGAAAGCCTTGCAGAGGGTAGGGCAATGGGGGACCGCATCCCACTCAGAGGGAAAGCATGGTCTGTGTCCTGCCATAGGAAGGCAGCAGCTGACGACTGGGAAAGGGGAGGGAGTTTCCTTTGCTTCTCCAGCAAAACAGAATGAATGAATTAATTAATGAATAGATGAATGGGTGAATGGATGGATGGATGGATGGATGGATGGATGGATGGATGGATGGTTGGATGGTTGGATGGATGGATGGATGGATGGATGGATGGATGGATGGATGGATGGATTGTTGGATGGATGGATGGATGGATGGATGGATGGATGGATGGATGGATGGTTGGATGGATGGTTGGATGGATGGTTGGATGGATGGATGGATGGATGGATAGTTGGATGGATGGATGGATGGATGGATGGTTGGATGGATGGATTGTTGGATGGATGGATGGATGGTTGGATGGATGGTTGGATGAATGGTTGGATGGATGGATGGATGGATGGATGGATGGATGGATGGATGGATGGTTGGATGGATGGATGGATGGATGGATGGATGGATGGATGGTTGGATGGATGGATGGATGGATGGGTTCTATCAGCCTTGCCAGTCATGGCTTGGGTGCCACTTTTAGAGACTAGTCTCCATGTTCACTGGGGCTGTCTCATGAGTTACTACAATCCTTGTCAGTCTTTCATGCTGGAGTGACAGTGAGTGTCAGCTCACCCCTGTCCTGACAGCTAAGACAGTCACATAGAAAGAAGAGTCGCTAGCGACTGAGGGTTTAAAGTGCCAGGAGGAAGCACAAGGGCCCTGCAGACAACCTGTGTTCAGCGTGCAAACTTTTCTCTGTCAACCCTGCCCCAGTTGCAAGTCCCAGAGCAGCAATTTGGAAGAGCAGAGCCGTAAAGAGCGGTGCTCCTAGAAGGGACCGAGCCTGGCTTCGAGATCAACTCCTCTGCTGGGGCAGACAGCGGCATGCAGCCGAGGTCCTAGCGCATGGATGTGAGCATGTATGAGAGGTCCTCCTGGGGACCTGGAGGGGCTTCGTGAATGCCTGGGATCTGCCCTTCTCTGAGGTCTCTTCCTGGAGGCAGAAGAACACACCTGCAATTTGTCACCCAAGACCAGTCTGCTTCCATCAGCATTGCCCTCAAGTCCCACTTCCTCATGACGGAGTACCAAAGGCATGGGCCACTCATGCCTTCAGCAATTGTTTGCATGCCAGGCACTGTCTGGGCAGCAGGACGTTGCTGTGAGCCCACACGTAGTGCCCTGCCCTCTCCCAACACCTGCCGCGGATGTACTGTGCCCTTGACTTCTCCACGGCTCAGTGGGTGAGTCCAGTCCTTCCAGCCCTCTCCATCGTCCCCACCACAGATTCTGCCTCCTGGCAGAATCTTTGCCTTGCCTGGCAGGCTGTGAGGCTTCGCATAGACGCTGCCACCCACCCACATCCTCCTAATGTGGCTGTAAATTGCCTCAAGCAAAGCTTTAAGAGCACGCACCCACATTCATTCTTGGACCTAATCTTTGCTCAGTTG
Source organism: Macaca thibetana thibetana (assembly GCF_024542745.1). Lineage (NCBI taxonomy): Eukaryota > Metazoa > Chordata > Mammalia > Primates > Cercopithecidae > Macaca > Macaca thibetana. The sequence continues at coordinate 155,484,394 of NC_065580.1, read as the reverse complement.
GTCTGGATTTGGGATATGAACTCTTTGATTTCGAACATTCTGAGACCACAAACCAGGTGTAAACGCTGATGACAGCCAGAAAAGCCTGGAACAGGAGGAACATAAAAAACAAGAAGGAGAGCAGAGGGTGGGCTCTCCCAGAGGGAGAGAAATGACAGGAGGCTGGCACCTCCTCCAGGCAAGGACTGGACAGGGTGCTGCATGGATTGTCCAGGTATGGAGCAGAGCCAAAACCTGGGAAAGGACAGGAGGGACCGGAGCCGTCTGGGAGAAGTGGAAGCAGTTTGGCATCACTGGCATTTTCTGGGTGTCTCGAGATGCAATGCAAGCTGACATTCTATTAGACAGCATTTGAATTGTAGCTTAGAGTGTCAGACTATTTTACAATGCTTTAAAATCCTACCTTTGTTTTACAATGTTCCTATAAAGCAGACAGGGAGCACTGTTTTCATTTTATGGACTGAGCCAAGCATACAGCCGACTCGCTCCTGGTTGGGCAGAGTTAGAGAATGAGCAGAGATGCAAACTCCGCAACCGCTGCTTCCCAGTGTTGGCAAAGTCCACAGGATGGGTCCTTCCAGCCTGGGGCCTTGGGCTTGTCACCGATTCCTTTCCAGACCCCACCCTCAGGCCCCCTCGTGAGCCGAGATCACGGCATTGCACTCCAGCCTGGGTGGCCAGAGCTAAACTCCATCTCAAAAAAAAAAAAAAAAAAAAGTAATAATAATAATAAATAACCACACTGTTCACCTCACAGTTCTTTTAATTGTGGTAATAAACACATGACATAAAATGTACCATTTGAATAATTTTTAGATGCACAGTTTAATAGTGTTAACTCTATTCACACTGTTGTGCTTTCTAGAATTTCTTCATCTTGCGAAACTGAAACTACATTATACACGGACTCTTCATTCCCCCTCTTCCCAGCGCTGACACCCACCTTTCTACTTTCTGTTTCTGTGCATTTGGCTACTTTAGATTCCTCATGGAAGTAGAATCATAACAGTATTTGTTCTCCTGTGACTGGGTTATTTCACTTAGCATCATGCATTCAAGGTTTGTCCGTGCTGCCACATAGGACAGGATTTCTTTCTTTTTTTAAGACTGATTAACATTCTCTTGCATGTGTATGTCACATTGTGTCTATCCATTACACTATGTAATGGATTATTTACACTACACTACTTATTTAGTTTCACACTAGGTTTTGGGTGTTCCTTGTGGATTGGCTAATTTGAACAGCTCTGCAGACTCTAAGGCACAGGGGCTCTCCCTAGTTGTCTGGTACCTGGCTCTGTGGTGATTAGGGCAGGTATATAGCAGCCCCTGAGTGTGAGAGCCTAATCAGCTGCTTACAAAGGAGAACTGACTGGCCTCTGGCCAGGGCCTCAAAACTGGGGCAAGATAGCACTTTAAAAATACACGCATATATGTTATATGAAATATATATCAATGTATTCATGTGTAAAACTCTCACTATAGTCAAAATAATGAACATATCCACCACCCCCAGAAGTTCCTTGTGCCCCTTTGCAATGCCCCCCCGTCTTCTCCCACCTTCTCATCCCTCATCCACTTCCTGTCTCTGCAGGTGAGTTTACATTCCCTATCATCTTGTGCAAATGAAACCAGACAGTAGGTGCTCTCTTTCTGCCTGGCTCCTTTCACTCACCATAATTACTTTGAGATTTGCCCATGTCATCTCCTGCATCAGGGATTCCTTTCTTTTCATTGCTGAGTAGATTTCACTGAATGGAGATACCACATTTTTTTTTTATTCACTTGTTTAAGAACATTGTAGTTTGCCTACAAGAGTTTGCATGAGGCTGGGCGTGGTGGCTCACACCTGTAATCCCAGCACTGTGGGAGGGCCAGGTGGGTAGATCATGAGGTCAGGAGCTCGAGACCAGCCTGGCCAATATGATGAAACCCTGTCTTACTAAAAATACAAAAATTAGCTGGGTGTGGTGGCACATGCCTGTAATCCCAGCTATTCAGAAGGCTGACACAGGAGAATCACTTGAACCCGGGAGGCAGAGGTTTTAGTGAGCTGAGATTGCACCATTGCACTCCAGCCTGGGCGACAAGAGCAAAATTCTGTCTCCAAAAAAAAGAAAAAAAGACTTTGCACAGACACGTGCTTTCATTTCTCTTGGATAGATACCCGGGAGTGGCATGGCTGGATCATATGGCTGGTATATATTTATTTTTATATGGTACAGTCTCTAGATATGAAGTATGTTTTCATTTTAAGTTATTATACAGCAACATTGAATTTGGGGGCTGGTGTACACCCCTATGAATATTAACAGCTATGTAGATTCATGTAACTACCACCCCATGCAGGATATAAAACATTCCCATCACTCCAAAACTCCCTCATTCTACCCCCTAATAGTCACATCTTTCCCTATCCCCAAGCTCTGGCAGTCACTGATTTGTTCTCCATCACTATCTTTTTGTCTTTTTGAGAATTTCTTTTTAAATTTTTTTCACCACTGATCAGAAGGCAGAGAATTTTATCTAAAGGTGTGTGCCAGTAATCCCAGCTACTCAGGAGGCTGAGAAAGAGAATCACTTGAACGCGGGAGGCAGAGGTTGCAGTGATCCAAAATCGCGCCACTGCACTCCAGCCCTGGTGACAAAACAACACTCCATCTCAAAAATAAAAATAAAAATAAAAAAATAAAAATAAAGGGAATTGGGCAGCATGTAGCATTTAACAGGCTTCTTTCACTAATCCTTTGATATTCAATCTGGTTGTTGAGTGCACCAACAGTTTGTTCTTTTTTATTGCTGGATGGTATTTCACGCTATGGATGGACTACAGATTGTTCATCTATCACCTGTTGGAGGACATTTGGGTTGGTTTCAGCTTTTAGCAATTGTGAATAGAGCTGGTATAATAAATGTTCATGTTCAGGCTTTTGTGTGAACAGAAGTTTTTACTTTTATGAAATAAATTTCAGGAGTGAGGTTGCTGGATCATATAGAATGTGTGTTTAACTTTTTTTAAAAAGACTTTATTTTTTGGAACAGATTTAGGTTCACAGCAAAATTGCGCAGAAAGTACAGAGATTTCCTATATGGTCCCTCCCCCTCTCCTCCCTGACATGGCACAGGCTTCCCACTATCGATATTCTGTGGCAGAGCACACTTTGTTACCATCTATGGCCTACATTTATACGTCATAATCATCCAAAGTCCATAGTTTAGGGTTCACACTTGCTATTTGTATTTTATGAGTTTTGACAAATGGATCATGATGTGTCCACCCTGATACCATTATACAGAATTATTTCACTGTCCTAAAAATCCTCCGTGCTTCACTGATTCATCCCTCCCTCCCCACTAACTCTTGGCAACCACTGAGGTTTTTACTGACTCTGTAGCTTTGCCTTTCCCAGAACGTCATGTAGTTGGAATCATACAGTATACAGCCTTTCAGTCTGCCTTCTTTCACTGAGTAATATGCATTTAAGTTTCTTCCATGTCTTTTTATAGCTTGATAGCTCATTTCTTTTTAGTGGTGAATAATATTTCATTGTACGGATGTACCACAGTTTGTTTATTCATTTACCACTGAAGGGCATCTTAGTTGCTTTCAAGTTTTAGCAATTAGGAATAAAGCTGCTATAAATGTCTGCATGCACAGTTTTGTGTGATCATAATTTTATTATTATTATTATTATTATTTTTGAGATGGAGTCTCACTCTGTTGCCCAGGCTGGAGTGCAATGGCATGATCTTGGCTCACTGCAACCTCTTGGGTTCCAGTGATTCTCCTGTCTCCAGAGTAGCAGGGATTACAAGCACCCGCCACCACACCCAGCTAATTTTTGTATTTGCAGAAGGGATGGGGTTTCACCATATCGGTCAGACTGGCCTTGAACTCCTGACCTCAAGTAATCCACCCACCTCAGCCTCCCAAAGTGCTGGGATTACAGGTGTGAGCTACCATGTCCAGCTGATCATAAATTTTTAACTCATTTGAGTAAATACCAAGGTAAATACCATGATTGTTGGATTGTATGGTAAGAGAATGTTTAGTTTTACAAGAAATTGCTAATTTTTCTTTTTCCAAATTTGTTGTAGCGTTTTGCATCCCACCAGCAATTGATAAGAGTCCTCACCAGTGCTTGTGGTGTTGACGTTTCAAATTTTGGGTATTTGAATACATTTGTAATAATATCTCGTTTTGTTGTAATGTTTGACTTTTTAAGGAATTGTGAAACTGTCTTCTAGAGTGGCTGTACCGTGAACAATGCCTGAGAGCTGCAGTGGCTCCACATCCTTGCCAATATTTTGTGTGGCTACTCCTTTTAAATTTTAGTAACAAAGTTTCTGTCCATTTGACCCAGCAATCCCACTACTGGGTATATACTCAAAAGAATATAAATCATTCTACCACAAACATACATGCACAGGTATGGCTATTGCAACACTACTCACAATAGCAAAGACAGGGAATCAACCTAAATGTCCATCAGTGATAGAGTGGATAAAGAAACTGTGGTACATATACACCAGGGAATACTATGCAGCCATAAAAAAGAACAAGATTGTATCCTTTGCAGGAACATGGATGGAGGCCATTATCCTTAACAAATTAATGGAGGAACAGAAAACCAAATGCTGCACATTCTCACTTATAAGTGGGAGATAAATGATGAGAACTTGGGGACACATAGAGGGGAATAACAGACACTGGGACCTACCTGAGGGTGGAGGGTGGGAGAAGGTAGAGGATTAGCAAGAATAGCTATTGAGTACTAGGCTTTTGTACCTGGATGACTAAATAATCTGTACAATAAACCCTGTGATGAGTTTACCTATATAAGAAACCTGCACATGTACCCCTGAACCTAAAATTAAAATTAAAAAAAAGGAAACACAGTTTCTTATCAACTTTTTAATGCTTAAATAATAAACACAGCACAGGCATGTTTCACTGAGTCCTCTGCCTGGGTCTCAGCCAAGCTCTAATCCAGGTGTCTGGCTGGCTAAGTTTGCATAGAGCTTTAACCAGAGAAAAGATCCACTTCCAAGCTCACTCATCTTGTTGGCAAGATTCAGTTCTTTGCAGTTGTTGGACTGAAGGCTTCAATTTCCTGTTGCCCAGAAGCCACCTCAACTCCTAGAGGTGCCCTTAGTTCCTGCCATGTGGATTATCCAACATGACCACTTGCCTCCTCAAAACCAGCAAAGCAGAGAGAGTCCAACAAAACTGAGTTAAATTTTACATTATTGTAATCATGGACATCTGGCCACTTTGATAGTAGTCAGTTGGTTAGATGCATGTCACAGATCCTTCCCACACTAATTGGGAAGGAATTGAACAAGGTCGTGAACTCCAGGATGGGGGCAGGTTACTGAGGCCATTTGAAGGGTCTGTCCACCACAAACATAAAGCTGGGAAAGGCTATAATATGCCAGTGAAACCAAAACAAATAAAAAGAATTTTAACATGTAAAGGACAAAGAAATTATTTTGGGAATAGAGGAAATCGTCAAAAAATTATCATGAATTTGTGCATTCTTAAAACCAAAACAGCATGATATAAAAAAAGTCATTAAAAATAAGAAAGCACATATGAAAATATGAATCCAATAGTTGAAGTATTTCAATAATCAATCATAAATAAAGGCAGGAAAACTTCCAAGAAAGTAAAGACTCATCATGTTTCTAATTTTTTATCAACATATTAAAAAAAAATTTTTTTTTTTTGAGAGGGAATCTGGCTCTGTTGCCCAGGCTGGAGTGCGGCGGCCGGATCTCAGTTCACTGCAAGCTCCGCCTCCCGGGCTTACGCCATTCTCCTGCCTCAGCCTCCGGAGTAGCTGGAACTACAGGCGCCCGCCACCTCGCCTGGCTAGGTTTTTGCATTTTTTTTTAGTAGAGATGGGGTTTCAACGTGTTAGCCAGGATTGTCTTGGTCTCCTGACCTCGTGATCCGCCCATCTCGGCTTCCCAAAGTGCTGGGATTACAGGCTTGAGCCACCGCGCCCGACCTCAACATATTCAAAATTAATTGAAAAATAAATAGAATGTCTGCAGGACTTAAAAGTTATGATGGTAAATTCCAGAAGAAATGAGGAGTGATCAATTGTCTTTGGGTATTGGAATTGTCGGTGGGGGGGAGTAAAAGAAGGATAAGCTGTTTTAGAATATGTTTTAATAGTAGATACAGTTCTTAAATATATGATTATGTTGCTTTAACTTTTAAAAGAAATAAATAGCCAATGATGGTGCCAGGGCTTTAATTTAAATAATGAAAAACAAATCTAAGGGAATCATAGAATGGCATTACCTTGACAAATATAACCTGGTCTACATTTTGGCTCCCAGCTCTATGGAATCAGACCCCTGGCTTTTGAGTGAATGCATCTGTAGCAGTAGACTCACATTAATCAATGTAACAGAGACCGATGTATAAACCGTAACACTAACTTACAATTTATAGTGAAGCACACTATCACCAAAGACCATTTTTCTTTATGGAGACAGCCTAGGAAGCCAAACCATCATCAGAGAATTGCAATGGTGGATCTGGGATCACAGCAAGGGAGTAGTTGGATAAATGAGATGTATGGAATCTTTTGATGTAAGAGTCTTGTTTGGAGTATGGTAATATTCATTGTCCTTGCCCCTAGACTAAGCTTTTATAGGCCGAGCCAATGTTTGGCTCTGTGACCCTCCTTCTCCTCTGCTTGCTTAGCTGATAAAATTGCCCCTTCATTTACACACCTAATTGACTAAGACATGACGTCATTCAGGTCGTTTTCAAGTGAGGCTTTCCTGGGCACTACTCTGTGTAATTAAGAAAGGCTTGCATATCTTTGCCCTGATCAGCTAGTTCTGTATTGTAAGGTCTAACTGTCAGGGGACAATCTTAGTTTCCCTATTTTCAAGTGGTTAAGAAACCATTCCACCATATTCTCAAAGTACCAAAACAGATATTAATAGAATATTTGCTAAGATAAACCTATTTCCAATATTAATTGGTCAAATTAAAAAGTGATATTTTAATATAACTCTGTTTAGAACTACTTTAAGTTTAGAACTACTTTAAGTCCTGTTTTCTTATATCTAAAACAGAGACTTTTATTCTCTAGTTATTTGATAGTGATTAATGAGCACTTTAAAAGTGCTTCATCTTCCTAAAAATTAAGCTCAGAAAAAACTCTGAACTCCCCATACAATAAAGAAAAGAAATAAATTGTTTTCTCAGCTGCTATCTTCTCAAATATTGCTTCCGCCCATTTTCTTTCTTCTCTCCTTTTGAAACTCTTTTTTTTTTTTTTTTTTTTTTGAGACGGGGTCTCGCTCTGTCGCCCAGGCTGGAGTGCAGTGGCGCGATCTCGGCTCACTGCAAGCTCCACCTCCTGGGTTTACGCCATTCTCCTGCCTCAGCCTCCCGAGTAGCTGGGACTACAGGCGCCCGCCACCTCGCCCAGCTAGGTTTTTGTATTTTTTAGTAGAGACGGGGTTTCACCGTGTTAGCCAGGATGGTCTCAATCTCCTGACCTCGTGATCCGCCCATCTCGGCCTCCCAAAGTGCTGGGATTACAGGCTTGAGCCACCGCGCCCGGCCTCTCCTTTTGAAACTCTAGTCCTTTCACCATGTCTTCCAAGTCTAATATTCTTTCTTGTCTTTCTCATTTTTAGACTCTTCTTGCTTCAATCTGGCTATCTTCTTGTGGCCTATCTTCCAGTTTAATCATTCTTTCTTCAGCTATTTCCATTCTGTTATAAAACATGCTCCTTGTGTTTTTAATTTGTTACTGTATTTTTCAGTTCTAGAATTTCTTTTTTTTCCCCAAAGCTGCTGTAATTTTCACAAATGAATATGTTTGGTATTCTATCGATATCTTAAATCTTGTTTTTCATATCCTTGAACACATAAACACAATTATTTTAGAGATTGTGTCTGATAATTCTTTTATTTAGGGTGCTTGTGTACCAGTTCCTTCTGCTAGTTCTAAGTTAGATTGTCACACCTCCTGTGCTTCTGGCTATCTTTGACAAAATGCCAAACAAGTATTTAAGAGATTGCTTAGAAATAATTTGAGGCCTGGTAGGATGTTGCTTTCTCCAGAGATGAATTTCTTTTATTTCAGCCAGGTGCCTGGAGATACCATTAATCTGGGATTACCTTTATACAATTTCAGTGGTGATATTTTTTAGGGCCTCTCAGGTGACTTGAAGCTGAGACAAGTATATGTGAGAACAGGTTTACCTTTTGTTCCTCCTTACTGCTCAGTAAAAAGAGTTGGGCTCCCAACTCAGTTTAAGGGCATTATGAAGGCCTTAATCTTGGCAGGACTTGGACTCCTGCACTTGACCTCCTGCCTCATGAGGCAGTCAAAAGTGTTGTTCAGCTTCCCAGACTCCTCTTCCTGAAAGAGCAGAAACCTCCCGGACTCGGGCAGCACCCGATGCCAGCTGCATTTCTCTATATTTCTTTCTATTCCTAGATCTTCATCCAGACAGTTTTACAACCTTGTTATGGCTCCAAGTCCTTTAAACACTTTTAAAAGACATTTTATCCAGCTTTAGAGTTGTTTTCGTTGGGATTACTGATCAAAATTACCTATTCAGTCCAAATAACTAGAGGTGGAAATCACTTAAAACTCTGGTGAATAAAGACGAGTTATCATATGTCCTTTTTCCATTAATATATATCTCCAAGTCTCAGTTAAAAAATGTTCTATACTTTAAATATTTACACCTCAGTTTACAATCGATAACCATCCACTTTAATAAGCTCAAAGTGCAAAGTGTTAATTAGGACTCACACCACAACAATTTTGTTTTTTGTTTTATTCCTTGCCGTTCATTCAACGTTATTGCCCATTACCTGCACTTCCTCAAACAAGAAATGGGGCTTATTCATAACAAGAAAAACACTTAGATGGATAAACAGTTGTGTCTATTCAGGTGAGACACAGCTCAGAGTTTTAAGAGAGGGTTTGTAATGTGTGAACACACCCATGCACAACTCCGCTGTTAGATGTGGGTTGTATAGGATCATGAGGAGATCTTTGGCTTTTAGCATGGCACAGCTAGCCTTTACCAGATGTGGGGAGTGGGAAAGAGAGGGCTTGAAGTGGATGTATCTGATGGTAAGAGACGGCCTCAGGCCATGCCTCTCCCTAACCTCTCTCCTCTCTGCTCACAGAAAACCCATACCTGCTCCATGAACCCAGCTTTTCTCCCCTAGCCATTGGCAGCACTAATTCATGATGTACAAAGCTTAAGGGGGTCAAAGGTTGGAAGTGAGATCTGGGGTGGGGTACAATAAAAGGGCTTGGCTGCCAGAGTAAATGCTCTTCTGAAGTGGTGAACAGACATATTAGGAGGCGGTCTGTTTCTGTGATGTCAGGAGAATAGCTTTAGCAGCTGTGATTGATTGTGCGGTCAGACAAAGCTAGGAAAGATTCCTGTTTTCAATAGCGTTTCATTTTACAATCTATAAGGTGTAGGGCCCTAAAAGGGAAAATATAAAAATACGGGATTCTCATTCAATTCAAGGGTCTTTAGAACTAATACTAAAGCAAAGCCCAATCTAGTCAAAGAAGCATAGTGCAGGTGGAGAGCTCAGACTTCTACAAGAAGACAGAGGAATTAATAACATGTCTCTTTCCTGAGGACTTTGGCTGACGACTTGCCCTTTGCTTAGCTTTTGGGGTCCATGACATGGTGCCTCCATGAAGAGGTTTAGAGAGAGGCCAGCACAGCCAGCAGCTGGGGGAAGGACAGGGGAGATTTTGGGGAGTCTTCGAGCCAGTACTGAGAGGGAGGAAGAGAATTTGGATTTTAAGTATTTTTCTGTGTGCTATGGAATAGCTTGTTCTATTTTATGAGAACGTATAAAGACATACAGATCTTCTTCCTTTCTTCCTATTTACTTTTGGTCATCTGCCAGTGTTTTCTGAATATCAAATCTTGTGAAGATGAGCATTAGGAAAGGAGTAGGAAGGTCCCAATTTTGAATTTTGACATTATCCTAAAAGCCCTGGATGCCACAGAGTATGTAAGCTGGAGGGTATTGTGTAAAGACCTCAGAGACTGCAGCAGAGAAACCGATTAAAAAAATCAAGACCGGCGAAAGGAAAGTGATTGAAAGGCCATCATAATAGTCTAGAAAGAGGGGACAAGCTTGGATTTGGCAGGGCAGGAGGGATGCAGAGAGGGGACTGATGTGAGAGTCCACAGGAAGAAGCCTTCTGATGGAAAGGGTGCTTAGCTGTGGACATGAGGGACAGAAAGGGGTCGAGGCTGTCACTGAGATCCTCAGCTTCAGCAAGGGGATGCATGATGCCTTAATTTACTGTGAGAACATGGAAGAGGCACAGATTTGGGGGGCGATAAGGAGCCCCATTATGGAAACGCAGGGTCTGAGGAGTGCCTGGCCTTCTGGTGCTGCCCAGGAGAGCACTGGAGGAGCAGACATGGCCTCCGAGAGATGCTGGGCCAGGGCTGAGGACGAGGACATCTGAGCAGACATAGATATTTCCAGGCGTGGGGCAAAGCTCTGCTACACTCGGGGTTTTCTAGTGACTATACATGACATTGGGGCCCATTATCCCTACCTTTAACTCACATCGTGTCAGCTAAGTTTGCTTGTAGATGAGTGAGAGAAAGTCAGAGCAGGATAGACTCCAGAGATCAGGTGCGCACGTGCCATGAGCTCCCCGTGGCAGGCAAGGCCCTGCAATCCACAGTCTGCTGTTTCCCACAACCTCTCAAACACACTTGTGACACTGTTCAAAGTACTATGTGCAATTGCCTTTCCTTACAGAAAAGGTTTACAGTACATATGTTTTTATAGCTTATGATGTCACTGTAGTGTTCAAAACTTTAAAAAATTGGTTCACTCTTTCATGTAGAGTCACTTGTGCTTCAAAAAAGTGCCCAGGCTGACTTCCTCCTCTGTGCTGAGATGAAGTCTCTGGTTGAGCCACACCAGCTGGGGAGCCCAAGTCCCTCTGGAGTGGGCGCCCCATGTGGCAGGGAGGTACCTGGTTTTTCCAAGTTACTGTCACCGTCTCAGGGCCAAGAACAAGGTTCAGCACTCGCAGCCTTTGCAGAATCCTGGACAGAGGCCAGTCGCAGGCCAGGTCGGTTCACAGGTGGCTTCTCTGGGGCAGGGGCGGTGGAAGCCAGAGGCACTTGGGCTGTGGGGTCTCTGGGGATCTAGGAGCAGCTGCCCCCCAGTTGCTGCCTTTCCCCCAGGACATGACTCAGGAGAAGAGCCTGGATCATTCCTCCTGCGGTTGTGGTAGTTGGGCTCAGCAAACCCAGCAAACCCCACCATGAAATCTTGGCCTGAGGCCAAATGATATGGTTGGGACATGTGTTGCCTCCAAATCTCATGTTGAAATGCGCCCTCCAGTGTTGGAGGTGGGCCTGCTCAGAGGTGTCCTGGTCATGGTGGCGAATCCCTCATGAATGCTTGGTGCGTCTTGTGGTAATGAGTGAATCCTTGCTCCGAGATCACACGAGATCTGGTTGTTTAAAGTCTGGGCTGGGCGTCGTGGCTCACACCTGTAATCCTGACACCGGGAGGCCGAGGCAGGCAGATCACTTGAGGTCGGTTGTTCAAGACCAGCCTGGCCAACATGGTGAAACTCTGTCTCTACCAAAAATACAAAGATTAACCGGGCATGGTGGCGTACTCCTGTAGTCCCAGCTACTCAGGAGGCTGAGGCAGGAGAATCACTTGAACCTAGGAGGCAGAGGTTTCAGTGAACCAAGATCGTGCCACTGGACTCCAGCCTCGGCGATAGATCAAGACCCTGCCACACACACACACACACACACACACGAGAGAGAGAGAGAGAGAGAGAGAGAGAGAAAAGGAAGAAAATGTCTGGGACCTCCTCCCTCTCTTGCTCCTACTCTCACCGTGTGCCATGCCTGCTCCCCCTTCACCTTCTGCCATAATTGTTGGCTCCCTGAGGCCTCCCCAGAAGCAAAGCAGATGCTGGCACCTGCTTCCTGTGCAGCCCACAACACCATGAGTCAAATAAACCTCTTTTCCTTATAAATTACCCAGCCTCAGGTATTTTATTATAGCAATGAAAGAACAGACTAACACACCAGGTTGGTGACTTTTGAGGCTTCCCTTCCTGCTGTTTGCAGGGACCAGTCCATGCTTTGACCACCTGCAGAAATTCATCCTAACCACTGCTCCCAGCACCAGTGGGGTTGCCACCACAAGTGCTGGGGTTCTTTTATTTTCCTGAGAGCACACTAGCAGGCTCTGTGGGCCACGGGACGCCAGAGGACCCCTCTTGTAGGAAGGAGGTATGTGGGTGGAGAAGAAGATGGGCCACCGCCAGCCAGGATGTCCACCTGAGGGGCTGGGCCGAGCGCGGCAGGTATGAGATGCGCAGGGAAGGCGGACCCCCCCACAAGGTCAGAGGAGAGGCAGGGATGCCAGCCCTGCCAAAGCCAGGCCTCAGTTTATTTGTAGAGTGAGAGCTTGAACTTCAGGATCACAAAAGGTTTTTTCCAAGAGCCAAAAGGACTTAGTTTCTAACAGTTCTCCTCCCTCCCTTTTGTGGCAGACAATGAATGACCTAATCCGCTTCCTTTCTGAATAATTCTCCCTGCCCAGTGACTCACCCAGGTGCAGATAAGACACACAGCTCATGGCTGCCACCTGCGAAGTGCAGAAAGGATGGAGCAGGCAGGCCCAAAAGCACTTGGCCTCCCGAATGAATCAGGAGGGACATGCAGGCTGGGTGACGTTGCCCCGGAACCAGGAAAGCAAGGCTGCTTCCTCCACACCCCGCCCGCCGCCCCGGACTCAGGGCCCTTTTGAAAAGTGAGCATTGCGTTGTTCTTTAGACTTATTTTATATGAAAGCACATCACACTCTAAGAAGAGTCAGCCAGGCTTTCTGTTCTCAAGTGGAGCCTCCCTACACCCCACACACGCGGCGGCTGCTCCCCAAGACACAGCGGGGGCAAATGACCACCAGGAGCCAGGGAGTCACAGGGAAAGGACGTAGATGGCTCTTGTCATGGAATTCCATGGGAGCCATTTGAAATCATCAGGAAATGATGCCCACGAGTCTATAAGGGACCCGGAGCAGGGGCTGGATGAGACAGGGTGGGCAGTCACGAAACAGGGTGGCGAAGGCCCGAGGCCAGGGGGCTGGGGTAGCACTCGGCCACCAGAAAGAAGCAAGCAAGCTCCCTCCCTCTCTGTCCCTCTCTCTCTTTCTCTCTGTGTGTCTTTCTCTCTCCCTCTCTGTCTTTCTCCATCTGTCTCTCCACCCACACCTCCTGAGGGTGGTTGGGTTTTCTCATGGACGGGGTTAGACAGCCAGCAAGCCTGAACTGAAAGCGCCAGGCATGGCAGGGGTGAAGCGAGGTGGGACCTAGAACACACAGGCAAGGGCCTCTGGGAGGACCACGCAGGCTTGGCACACTGAGCTGGGTGACTGCAGACCCTCCTCCCACACCAGGGGGCCCACCTCTCTGCGCAAAGATGTCCTCACTTGATATTCTCAATTCTCTGAGGTCAAGATTTTATTAACATTCCCTGAAAAGTGGGAGAGCTTAGCTGTAAGACTTTATCATTTTTGCAAGACACAAAGCAAGCACAGCTGGATGGCATGTGCCAGCTCTCTCGCCACGCTGGGCACTTTTACTCACATCTCACTCCTGCAGAGAGATGCCAGTGTCCTCACTCACCCACTGGGGCAGACATTATTAGTTGCCAATGCAATACCCATTTCCTCACGTCCTAACTAACAGAACCCCAATTGTGTCCAGGCAGGTGACATGCCCAGCTAAAAATACTCACCTTTTCAGACTCGCTTGAAGTTAGTAGTGGCCACACAATACTTCCAAGAAGTAAGACATACACAGAGATCTGCTGGGGCTTCTGTGAAAACTTTTACTTCCCTGAAACAGGTACCACCTCCCTTCTCCCATTCTTTCTTCCTCCTTGAAGCGCAGAAGCAATGCCTGGAGCTGCAGCAGCCATTTTGCGATTGTGAAGCAATGACCTGGGGAATGAAGGCCAACATCAAGGATAGCAAGACAGAGAGAGGGAAAGAACGATTGTTCCCTGATGGCATGGCTGGACCACTGCCCCAACCCTGTGAGGCCATGTGACTCTTTATGACATGAACACAGGCCAGTCGGGGTTTGTGTTATCTGCAGGTGAATGCTCGGAGACTGTACAAAAGTTTATACTGGAGGCTTTGGAATGCAGTGGAAATAGACCTGGGTTAAAGTCAGGAGGATTTTTTGGCTGTCACTGGTATTATTGCTGATAAGGACCCACGAGGCCACTACTAATAGGGCCTCCAGACCAGAGCTACTTTGGGAGTTTTCACTTGTCCCCAGAGCCTCTGCTTGTGGCCGCATTCCTGATCATGAATGTGACATGATCATGGAGTTCTGTGGGGTTTGCTGATGAGTTGGGCACCATGGAGGCAGAATCTCGGCTTCTCTGGACCCCAGCTGTTGTTTGTTTGTTTGATGTTCTTTTGTTTTTACCAAACATTAGGCTGTCTTCCAGGTCTAAACTTCTCTACTCCCAGCTCAGGGTGGCATGATGGCCATTAGTTGGAGTTGGAACGAGGAGGAAGAGACACTCCACTGGAAAACTTTTTCTGACTCTGATAACATGACCTTGTATCACTGGGGTTGTGGGGAGGACTTCCGCATACACAGAACACTATTTTGATCAGAGAAGTGTTTTATTTTTCTTCCTGTTTTACAAGAATGCACACCAAGTATATCTGGTATATTTGTATGAACTCAGTCACCCTGAACCCAAATATTGACATTCCAGGTGAATTAGTCCTGCACTCGGGTCTGTTGGCCCACCTCAGGTGCCAGCATGTACTCTAGAAAGAGTGCCAGACCCAGGTGGAGGGGGCCCGGGGCTTCTGAGGATGGCTGCCCAATGCCCATGACCCTGCTCAGCAGGACCCCAGAGAAATGACTGGCGATTCTGTCTGTCGCCCTCCCTCTGCCAGCACTCAGCCTCGGGCCGGCCCCTCTGCTGCATTCCAGCCGATGGAACAGCAGGACACAGGGCCAGTGCTCGCCTGGACAGCCTTGGCTACTCTCATGGTCCTGCTGTGGGGCAGGAGGCAGGGCAGAGACTGGGGTTTGCAACTCTAACGACACAGAACCAGACTGGCTGTGTTTCGCCCCCAGATCTAACTCAGCCCTGCCAGGTTGTCCATTCCGAGGAGGTCAGTGCCAAAGTGTTAATTTTGTATCTCTGGCTAGAGGCACAGTGCCTGCATGCAGCAGGCACGCAGAGTTTTTTTCATTGAGATATTTTTTACTATTTGAAATGCGGACATACTTTTGTCTTTGAAGAAAAGGGTCCTTTTTGTTATTGAAATGCAAACAGATACCTGGTGAGGCTAAAATCTTTCAGGCACTTGGTTTAGCTTCAGGCTTTTTAACCCATTCACATCACATGGTGTGTGGTGTTCACCAGGGGCATGTTTTAGGCAGAGTTTGATACATACAACACACACATATCACACACACCACACATATACACACACACCACATACCATACACATACACCCTCCACACACATATACACACACCCCACACCAAACACACACCACACATGCCACACACATGCCACACACCACACACACACATACACCACACACCACATACCACACACACACCACATACCACTGATTGCTCTGACTAGGACTTCCAGTACTATGTTGTATAGAAATGGTGAAAATGACCATCCTTGAATGCTTTCAGCTTTTGTCCATTCAGTATAATGTTGGCTGTGGATTTATCGTACCTTAAGGTATATTCCTTCTATGTCGGATTTTGCTGAGGGTTTTAATCATCAAGGGATGCTGGATTTTGTCAAATGCTTTTTCTGCATCTATTGAGATGATCATGTGAATTTTTTGTTTTTAATTCTGTTTATGTGGTGTATCATGTTTATTGACTTATGTATGTTAAACCATCCCTGCATCCCTGGTATGAAACCCACTTGGTCATGGTGGCTTATCTTTTTGATATGCTGTTAGATATCGGTTTGCTAGTATTTTGTTGAGAATTTTTACATCTATGTTCATCAGGGATATTGGTCTGTAGTTTTCTTTTTTTATTATGTCCTTTCCTGGTTTTCGTATTAGCGTGATACTGGCTCCACAGAATGATTTAAGGAGGATTCCCTCCTTCTCTATCTTCTGTAATAGTGTCAATAGGATTGGTATCAATTCTTCTTTGAATGTCTGATAGAATTCAGCTGTGAATCTGTCTGGTCCGAGACTTTTATTTGTTGGCAACTTTTAAATTACCATTTCAATCTTGCTGCTTCTTATCAGTCTGTTCACCATCCTGGTTTAATCTAGGAGAGTTGTATATTTCCAGAAATATATCCACCTCCTCTAGGTTTTCTGGTTTGTGCACATAAAGGTGCTCATAGTAG
Organism: Macaca thibetana thibetana; assembly: GCF_024542745.1. Classification (NCBI taxonomy): domain Eukaryota; kingdom Metazoa; phylum Chordata; class Mammalia; order Primates; family Cercopithecidae; genus Macaca; species Macaca thibetana. Next base: position 155,467,939 of record NC_065580.1, on the reverse strand, counting down.
CCTTGAATGATCTTTTGTATTTCTGTGGTATCAGTTGTAATACCTCCCATTTCATTTCTAATTGATCTTATTTGGATCTTCTCTCCTCTTGGTTAATCTCTCTAATGGTCTATCAATTTTATTTATCTTTTCAAAGAACAAGCTTTTTGTTTCATTTATCTTTTGTATTTTTTTTCCTGTTTCAATTTCATTTCATTCTTCTCTGATCGTCATTATTTATTTTCTTCTGCAAGGGTTTGGGTTTGTATTGTTCTTGTTTCTCCAGTTCCATGAGGTGTGACTTTAGATTATCTATTTACGCTCTTTCAGACTTTTTTATGTTGGCATTTAATGCTATGAACTTTCCTCTCAACATCACTTTTGCTGTATCCCAGAGGTTTTGACAGGTTGTGTCACTATTATTGTTCAGTTCAAAAAATTTTTGGATTTCTATCTTCATATCATTGTTGACCCAGTGATCATTCAGGAGCAGGTTATTTAATTTGCATGTATTTGCATGGTTTCGAGGGTTCCTGTGGGAGTTGATTTCCAATTTTATTTCCGTGGTCTGAGAGAGTGCGTGATATAATTTCAATTTTCTTACGTTTACTGAGACTTGTTTTGTGGCCTACCATATAGTTTATCTGGAGAAGGTCCCATGTGCTGATGAATAGAATGTGTATGCTGCAGTGGTTGAGTAAAATGTTCTCTAAATATCTGATAGATCCATTTGTTGTAGGGTATAGTTTGAGTCCATTGTTTCTTTGTTGACTTTCTGTCTTGATGACCTGTCTAGTGCTGTCAGTGGAGTATTCAAGTTCCCCACTATTATTGTGGTACTGTCTGTCTCATTTCTTAGGTCTAGTAGTAATTGTTTCATACATTTGGGAGCTCCAGGTTTAGGTGCATATATATTTAGAATTGTGATATTTTCCTGTTGGACTAGTTCTTTTATCATTATGTAATGTCCCTCTTTGTCTTTTTTAACTGCTGTTGCCTTAAAGTGTGTTTTGTCTGATATAAGAACACCTACTCCTGCTCACTTTGGGTGTCCATTTGCATGGAATATCTTTTTCCACCCCTTTACCTTAAGTTTATGTGAGTCCTTATGTGTTAGGTGAGTCTCCTGAAGACAGCAGAAACTTGGTTGGTGAATTATTAAACATTAATAATACTCCCACGATGGCAGACATTGTACAACCCCGTATGATACTCTTCCCGATATCCGGAAGAGGAGACGATGCTATTAATCCCCAAATGGCAGAAGGTGAACACAAACTCTGTGATATCTGTGAGGCACCCCCTGCGATGTGGGGACGAATAGCCAATCCCTCTCCCACCCGGCTGTTAGGAGCCACATCGCCGGGGGGTGAGCCACCTCCGCCATCCGGCCCTCAGCAGCCGCCCCGCCCTGCCCTCCACAATCTGGCCCCCAGGGGCTTCACTGTCGATTCCATGGAATCGAGGACTCTGGAGAGAAGAGGACAACGATGCCACTTGAGTAGGTGGCCCCCAGAGAGGCTCGCCTGTCCTGTCCGCTTCCAAGGAGCAGTGAGGCTGACCTGAAATAAGAAGCCTTCTTTTTGGTATCTCCCCTGACCTGTTTTGTCCATCTCGGGTGAAGGAGGTGTTGCCTAGCAACTGGAGAAGAGCAACGATGTCCTTGGAATATTCTGTTCCCATCATTGCGATACTTAACCTGGTTGATCATTAGCACAAAGACTGAAGCGGTGGCAACCTCCTTCCAGAAAAACGAGTTCTGTGAAGTCACCATGGGACCGAGAGGGGACTTCTAGTGTGGCTTTGGGAAGGGGTCTAGCTGGCACCAGATTTTTCAGTTCTCAGAAAGAACCTTTCTGCCTAAGTCGGTAACATTCTTTTGTCAAGTGGACAATAGGTGTGAAGAAACTCTTTGAAATATGAGCCATGCTGTTTACTTTCTATCTAATCTGTAAAACTGCAATGCAAATGTGGTATTTGTTGGCATGTCTCCCTGGACATTTACAGCCTTTATACTTTGCAAGTATATTAAGCAACAGCAAATATCTGTAGGTCCTATGATATAGCATTAATGGGCTTTCTATGTCCTTTTCCATAGAATATGTTAATCATTTACATTTCAACTAAGAGTTACTGCTGACACCGTGGTAGAAAGACTTCTCAAAGAGCCATTTCTATTACTGGGTAAATAATCCTAGATAAGTCTGTGCTCACCCTGAGACTCAAGTAGCTTGGAAACTTGAAGGTATGCCCTTGGGAAAGTTAGCTTGGCCGCCCTCCTCCCAGAGTAAAGCAGCAAAAATAAAAGAGTGCTTGCTCACACAAAAGAGACTCAGGGTGCTTTCAAAGGGCTCCAAAGCTCATGGTTCTAGGTTTGAGAGAGAGCAAGGGTTGTCCTTGCTCAGCACTGCAGGACAAGCCGCAAGGGTTTCATCCACCCTGCAAGTCACAATCTGTATAAAAAGTGAAGGAAAAGAAGTTACACATATTACCGCTCCCTAGAGAACCACGGTTGAGATATTGGTGTGATTTCTTTAAATCCTTTTTCTGTAGTGTGTGTGTTGCTGAGTGCTGGGGTAGGGGGAGGGAAACTTGCTCATTCTTTTGATAAATTTGTGGCTGTGTTGTTGGTATAACCTGGTATCCTCCTTTTCATTATATAAGCCTTGTTTGTGAGATATAGACCTCTTTGCAAAACAAACTGCAAGGGCGGCAATGATAGGGGAGAGAAAGTAGTATCTTCCTCACCCATTGCTAAGTTCATGGCTGACACTCCATAACAAAAGACGGATTAACAAGAGAAAAGCACAACAAAGGTATTTAACCAAAGGTTTACATAACACATGAGTCTTCAGATATAGAGAACCCAAAACACAGGGAAAACTGTATTTTTATGCTTAGATTTAATGAAGAAGGGACAGTCATGTCAAAGTGTAATTGGACCAAGAGAAGGTATGATTTAATCATAATGAACGAGGGGGAACTTAGCAAGGCCTGTTTGTTCAGACTCATCTCTGGGTCTCTGGGTCTTCATTCCTTTCCTCTGGATGTGGGGCAGGACGCTTGTCACATGAGGGTCTTCAGGAGAGAAGGAAAGGAGGTCTACTTCTGTGGTTTTCCAGTTTCCTCCAGCTTAAAATACTCAGCCTGCCAAGGTGCTGTATTTAGGAGTATCCTGCTCTGGGCCCTGACACAATTGTCCTCCTACTGTGAATCCTGGAGATCATTTGCACAATGCTTCACTATATCAAATAATTTGCTATATCGAAAACCAAACACTGCATGTTCTCACTCTTAAGTGGGAGTTGAACAATGAGAACACATGGACACAGGGAGGGGACCATCACACATCACGGCCTGTCAGGGTGGGGGTAAAGTGGAGGGAGAGCATTAGGACAAATACGTAATGCATGTGGACTTAAAACCTAGATGACGGGATGATAGGTGCAGCAAAGCACCATGGCACAAGTATACCTATGTAACAAACCTGCATGTTCAGCACATGTATTCCAGAGATTAAAGTAAAATAAAAAATCGGCTGTGTGCGGTGGCTCACACCTGTAATCCCAGCACTTTGAGGGGCCTAGGCGGGCGGGTCACCTGAGGTCTGTAGTTCAAGACCAGCCTGACCAACATAGAGAAACCCTGTCTCTACTAAAAATACAAAATTAGCCAGGCATGGTGGCACATGCCCATAATTCCAGCTACTTGGGAAGCTGAGGCAAGAGAATCACTTGAACCCAGGAGGCAGAGGTTGCAGTGAGCCGAGATTGTGCCATTGCACTCCAGCCTGGGCAACAAGAGCAAAACTCCATCTCAAAAATAAATATCAGAGAAGGGAGGAACTCTAAAAAATAATGAAAATAACAAATCAGAATTTAAATTCAGGCAACAGTGTGTACTACCTCACCAACACTGCAAAATCTAGCTGTTGAAAAACGTTTTTGCCTCGAGATTCCCCACGGCTCACATCTGCTCCCCTGACATTTCAGGCTGGTGTTTCTGATCCTTTTCCTGATATTCTAAGATGTCTGACAGGTGTAGACTTTGACTGCCTGGGTCCAATGACCCTCAACACTGGGTATAGATGGGATTCCCTGAAGTGGCTTGTCTGGCCTCCTTGTCTCCGTTGGGCTCTGGCTCCCTTCTGGGTGAAATCCTGGCATCTCCATCGTGCCGTCTCTTTGGAGCTATCAACAAACAGCTCTTGATTGACAGTTGCAGCCACAATAACCTTATTTCTACCGGGACAAGGACAGAGCTGCCGGCTCCGCACCAACACTGTCAGCCGGATGCGTGCTTTGGTATCAGGTCTCACCCACCGAGTTGTTAGGGTTGAGTTGTGTCTCCAAAAAGATGTGTTCAAGTTCCAACCCCTGGCGCTGTGCATATGACCTTATTGGAAACACAATCTTTGCAGATATATTCAAGGTAAACTGCGGTGAGACCGGATTAAGGCAGGCCCTAGTCCAGGATGACTGCCGTCCTTATAGGAAGAAGGAAATCTGGACAGAAACACACAGGGAGAGGCCGTTTGAAGACGGAGGCAGAAGCTGCAGTGATGTGGCCACAAGCCAGGGGGCACAGAGAAGCTGGAAGCAGCAGGAAGGACCCTCCCTCTGGTTTCAGAGCGAGCATGACCCTGCTACCCTGCTAACATTTCCATCTCAAACTTGTGGCCCCCACACCAGGAATAAATGTCTGTTGCTTTCAGCTGCCCACTGTGTGGTGTTTGAGTTGTTACAGCAGCCTCAGGAAATTCACACTGGGGTGCTAAAGAGGGAATTTGGGGGCAGCCACTCTGTGACTGCATGCCCTTAACCTAGGCAGTGGGAACCCAGACTCCTGTTCTCATACTTTCATAAAGACATACCTGAGGCTGGGTAATTGATAAAGAAAAGAAGTTTAATGGACTCACCGTTCAACCTGCCTGGGGAGGCCTCATAATCATGGTAGAAGGTGAAGGAGGAGCAAAAAGGCACGTCTTACATGGTGGCAGCCAAGAATGTGTGTTCAGGGGAACTGCCCTTTACAAAACCATCAGATCTCATGAGACTTATTCACTATCACAAGAACAGCATGGGAAAAACCCACCCCTACAATTCAATGACCTCCCACCAGCTCCCTCCTACAACACGTGGAGATTACTATAATTAGAGGTGAGATTTAGCTGGGAACCCAGACCACTGCCTTTTGGGTCTCCTGAGTGTTGGGGGACAGAGGAGAGTGAAGTTCATTGGTCAAGAGTGAACTCCTCATGATGCTCCTTCTGGGAACTCCAGCAGGGTGGCCGTGGGAGGAGTCTCCCAGCTTCCTTCCTCCCAACCCAGTCAACAGCAGTGAGGTTACTCGCCCTCCTACCTTCAACAACTTCTCTCTGCACATCAGAGCAAGCCCGTGGAGCAAGCAGGGACTGGGGTCCCTGCATCTCTTTGTTCTGACCCCTGCAGACCCCAGACGAAGTCTTCATGGCTCAGCACCAGCAGAACAATTCCAAGAAAGAGCAGCTTCACCAGGGAGTGGAAACAGCCTGGGCAGCTAGCCTGACCTGCAGGACACCCCGTTGACGTGCCTGTGTGTGGACACGTGTGTGTGCCTGTGCACGTGTGTGTTAGCCTGGCCTGCTGGGTAACATGTGCATGTGTGTGGACGTTTGTGTGTGTGTATGTGTCTTAGCCTGGCCTGCTGGGCCATGTCCTGTGTGTAAGGAGCCAGCCATGCCTGGCACCACCTTCCCAGGCCCCAGCTGTCCTGCATTCATGTCCCACTAGGAACCCACAGGGATAAGATCCCAGACTGTGATACACTCTAGGATAGGATTCAAACTCACACCTCGACTCAGGGTCAGGGTGGAGACCCACTAATGGCATGCCTGGGCTGCAGGAACATGACACACACACTGGTTCTGCCCCAGGATGACAGTCTGGGACGTTCCTGGAGTTTGTGTTTTCTGGGTTGGAGGTGGGCATGGTGGTTGGCTTGGTGTCCCACGTAGCCCTGAGGTATGACAGGAGGAAGGAGAAGATGAAGAGACGACGGTCACCAGGGGTGCCCTCTGGGTACCAAGGTCACCTCCAACCCTAGCATGTTTTCTTACCTTTGCCAGTCTAGAACTGCCCTCTGTGGGTGTCAATGGGCACCTCCAGCGCAAAGCAGAGGTCAGAGGTGCCCCAGAGCCTAACAGATGGCCAAGGGCATCTCCTCGTCCTGCAGTTCCCATCTGTCAGAGGCTGAATAATGGCTCCCAAAAGATACTCACATCTGGATACCTGGAACTGTGAATGTGATGTCACATGGCAAAAAAAAAAAAAAAAAAAAAAAAAGGTACTTTGCAGATGTGATTAAGTTAAAGATGGGGAAATTATCCTGGATTAGCCAGGTGGACCCTAAATGGCATTGCAAGAGCCCCTATAAGAGGGAAACAGAGGAAGACTTCACTACAGAAGAGGAGGCCGCGTGACCATGGAGGCAGAGATGGGGTCAGTGCGGCCACAAGCCCCGGAACGCCGGCCTCAAGTTGGGAGGTGTAGGGAAGGACCTTCCCCAGAGTGTCCAGAGGGACCGGCCCTGCCCACACCCTGGTTTCAGCCCAGGGAAACTGATTTTGGACTTCTGGCCTCTTGAACTGTGAGGGAAACTGTTTCTATTGTTTTAAACCACCCGGTTTGTGGTCCTTTGGCACTGCTGCCATAGGAAACTCCTATACCCTCCCCATCCCGCGGCTGCGAGCCAGCACAGCTTAGATCTGTACATGAGACTCTCTGGGTGCACACCCTGGGGGAGAGCCCCACAGACAGAACCGCCATTGCCATGTCAACCTCTTGGCTTTCTGGCTCCAAATTCTGGCTCTCGGCTCTTACTTGAACCAGAGCAAGAAACACAAAGAGAAAACTGACTTCTAACAGCATCAGCATTCGTGTGAGGCAGGCAGACCCTTGTACTTGTAACTAACAGAAGAACAGATCCCCAGATGGGGAAAGGACTGATTTATCTGAGATGTACAGGTGGTTGCTGATGCTAACACCGGTGCACTTCCCCCTGGCATTGTGCAATGTATTTGTCTTGCACTTGTGGTTCGTGATGCCTGCGTGCAGGGAGGAGCCCACCCAGGGCGCGTGGTCACGGGAGTGCCTCTGAGAGGTGGCTTGGTCATTGTTTGGCATTTTGTCACCTGTAAACCCAGGTCAAGAGTCAACGTTGGCTGGGTGGCAATGGGGTTGTTGTCAAGAATACTGATATGGTTTGGCTCTGTGTCCTCACCCCAATCTCACCTTGTAGCTCCCATAATTCCCACATGTTGCGGGAGGGACTCCAAGAAAGATGATTGAATCATGGGGGTGGGTCTTTCCTGTGCGGTTCTCATGATAGTGGATGGGTCTCATGAGATCTGATGGGTTTAAAAATGGGAGTTTCTCTGCACAAGCTCTCTCCTGCTGCCACCTACATAAGATGTGACTTACTCCTCCTTGCCTTCCACCATGATTGTGAGGCCTCCCCAGCCATGTGGACTGTAAGTCCAGTAAACCTCTTTATTTTGTACATTGCCCAGTCTTGGGTATGTCTTTATCAGCAGCATGAAAACAGACTAATACAAATACCAAGGGCAGCAGCATATCTCCAGAGGGTAGCAGTGTCCAGAATGTGCAAATGGAGTTAGCCTCAGGCCATATCACCACCTCCACAGCCCAGCATCAGGGAACCACATCTTGGCACCTGCCATTTCCCCAGTGAGAACATCCTTCATCCAGATTGTTATGTCACCAGCGTCTCCTTCCTTCATAATTGCACCCAATGCCACCTTCTTCAGCAAGGCCACTTAGACCAAACCACTGCACTTTAAGAAAGGCCAAGATCATGGCTAGTGATCAGATTGAGCCTATGGCATCAAGAGGATGGGGGTTTGCACCAGGCTCTGCCCTCGTCAGTCCCTAACCTTCTCTGTGCTACTAGATGTGAGCAGGGAGACCAACAGGATGCACGTCCTGAAGTCAGATGTAATTCACAGAAGGCCTTGAGCACAGGGCTGGCAAACAAGCAGTGCACAGCGGGCATCAGTCATCACTGCTGTGTCCAGCTAACCCCCCCCTGAATACTCAGGACTGGCTGGGCAGCCTCTGGGATGACCCTCAGTGATCGTCTCTCAAGATTTCCTTCCTTGTGTGACTTCTTCCTCATGAGTGGGGCTGGACCTGGTGACTTGCTTCTGATGGACAGAATGCATCAGGAGTAATGGAACATCTCTACCGTAGGTTTCAAAAACCTCTGACTTCCTTCTTGCAGGTCTCTCCCTGGATGGCCTTCTCAGCTTGCTCACTTTGGTAAAGCAAGAGGCTGTGTTAGATCCACATGTTGAGGAACTACAGACAGCCTCTGGCTAACAGCCAGCAGTGAATCACTGTCTCTATGAAAAAAAAAAAAAAAATTAGCCAGGCGTGGTGGTGCGCGCTTGTAGTCCCAGCTACTCTGGAGGCTGAGGTCCCAGCTGAGTCCCAGCTACTCGGGAGGCGGGTCCCTTGTTCAAAAAGCATGAAGACTTTACAGATGGCGACAGCCTCTCGTTGAGCCCAGGAAGAGTCACCTGAGCCGGGGAGGTGGAGGCTGCAGTGGGCCAAGACCGAGCTGAGGATGGAGACAGCAGGGCTGGGCCGCTAATCCCTGAAATACAACTAGGCCTGTTCACAAATAGCTGCTTCACCAAGACCCTCCAAGTGCTCCCCATGGGGGCCTTCCCACCATCCAGCAGTGGAGTGGGAGGTCCCGGCCCACAGGTGTCCCCGGGAGCCCACTCCAGCACATGGCAGTGTCCATCTGGCTGGTCAGTGCAGGCTGCCACAAGCAGTGAGTTATTACGCATCTTACCCTGGTTAAGCAAAACAGCCACAAAAACGTCACCAGCTCTGCCAACCTGCGATGACCCCCACCCCATGTTGGACACACCTAGTTTGAGAACATCCCATGTGTGTGAAGACCCAGTCTGACTTCTGCTCTACACCTGGTCCCGTTAAACCTATTGACAAATGGGAGAAGACAGCCCTCCAGGGTACATGTTCAAGCTGGTTAGGGGGCAGAGGGCAGGGCCTTGGGCCACGCACGAGGGGCATGCGACCTCTGTGGTTTCCCCGCACGGCTGAGTGCGGGGCTGAGTGAGGGGCTGTGGTGCCGGCTACAGAGTCATGGGGTTGGCACCTTGTTCCACTGGTCTAACCCCAGGCAAGCCCACTGGAGACAGCCTGGAGTGGCTAAATATTTGAGAAAAAGAAAATCTGGCTTCTATCCCAGCTCTGCCACTAATTACTCATATCAGTATTTGGGAAAGTCCCGGAACTTCACCAGGCAGAGCTCCTGCAGCTGTGAAATGAAGACAATTGGCTCGCAAATCTTTCCTGGAACCGAGCCCCACCTGAGGCAGAGGAAAACCAAGTTGCATCCTGATTCGTCTCCTCGGAGTGGAAATTGTCTTCGAAGACGTCTGTGTGATCTCTGAAGGCTGTGGAATATAGTCGTTCTGTTGCATAAACTGTCCACGTTTGCTTTAAAATAAAAAGAAAAGCTTGGCCCCATGACCTTGATACTGAGAAGACGTCCAGTTTGGAGGCTCGTGGTGGGGTTTCCCCAGGCTGGCCCCACACTGCCCCAGGCTCTTTCAGCCCAGCCCTTCTGTCCCTCCCTTTGGGACAAAGGGTGAAGGGAAGGGTCAGGTGCTCAACAAATGTCCCATCCTCCACTCTAGTCTGTAACTTAGGGGTCAAGAGGACTACTCCCTGGGTACACGTCCCAGCTCTGTCGCCACTGGCTGTGTGACCTCAGGCAAGTCACTTAACCTCTCTGTGCTTCTCTTTCTTCCCACAGAAAACAGAGACAATAATGACATCCACTCAGAGAGTTGTTGTGAAGCTTAAATGAGCTGCTATACAACGTTCTTAGAACCAAGCCAGCGGGGGGAGAACGTTCAGTAAGTGTGGTGTGCGTTTTGTTCCTTCTTCCTTCAAAATCTCTTTCCCTCCTTCCTCTCCTGTCATCACTGCTGCCTTTAAACTCAGAGTCATTTCTCTTCCAATTTTATTTTACTTTTCCCCAATTTTCTTGTCTCCTTACTTTCTCACCCTTTTGTTTTTGTTGTTCTATTTGTGATCTGAAAATGACCCCCGGGGCTGGTGCTCTACATGGACAGCCTTAGGGTCACACGCCCTTGACTGCTGGGCCCCAAGTCCAGGAACATGGCCTTCCATCAGGAGCTCACCTCGAACCCTTCGAGCAGCGTGGGGGCACATGGGTGAGAGGGAGGGGACCATAGGGAGGGGTGGGCACGTCGGTGAGAAGGAGGGGGTGAGAGGGAGGGGTGGGCACGTCGGTGAGAAGGAGGGGGTGAGAGGGAGGGGTGGGCACGTCGGTGAGAAGGAGGGGGTGAGAGGGAGGGGTGGGCACATCGGTGAGAGGAGGGGTGACCTCCTCCAGGAAGCTTCCTTTCTAGGGAGATGCAGGGAATTGGGGGCAGGCAATACTCAGAGATCATCAAAATATACCACTAAGTAATGTATATGTTCGTACGTAGTGCGGCTTATGTGTGCATGGAGGCTTGGCACACATTGTCTCTAAGGGGCTGTACTACATACAAACATATACATTAAAACAGTAATTTAGCACGGAAAATCCTTATTTATATATGTAGAATATCACTGCCCTGGGGAGCCAGGAGCATCCTCTGCTTTCACCCGTTCCCCAGCAGCCCCTTAGCTCCCCAGCCCCAATAGAGACTAAGGAGTGGTGGTCAGGGGGGCAGGTGTTTACGCTGTGATGTGAAGTGAGGGGGTGCAGGACCCAAACCCACATACTTTGTCTCATGCTTTAAAACAGCACATACTGCCTGCAGCCAACACTGAAAAGACACCAGCCTGTTACAAGAGATTTTCTCTGGATGTTGGAATTACAGGGGCGATTAAGCTTTTCTCTGTCTTTTGAAGTTTCAGGACATTTTAGGAGGAATATGTATATATAGGTTTTGTATAAAGAACCAGAGCCAGTGAGTTCATACCCACAGCGCTGACACTGCCATGGCAGCCGGGACGCTGTAACTGGGGTCTCTTGGCTGACTTGGAGCACCACAGGCTGGGGGCATGGAAGGGGACAATATGCAGAGCCTGGGACCAAAGGGTAGAAATGTGGACTTTATCACAGGGGCCAAGGGGCCAGTCGGGGTGATGCAGGGAGGGCGGGCCATCCCCTTGGGCACAGTGTGGCTACATGGGCAGTGGCACTCAAGAGTCAAGGAAGGAAGACCAGGAGAAAAGGAGGGAATGGGACTCTTGGCCCAAACCACAGTGGGCAGCCCCCAGGGGAGCATTGCCAGCCTGCATGGGTGACGTCAGAGACTCAGTTGTGGGGAACCCTTGAGGCCTGCCCTGCCGTGACGACCTTTGAGCATAGTCTGCTCGGCAGTTCCCTTAAGGACTCAGCAAAGAGGCTGCAGCAACCACCCCAATGTGAGAGGCTCCCACGCAGCTCCAACTTGGAGTCTTTCCCACGGCCCCATCCCAGCCCTCCAAGAACCTCCTTCTCCCCCCAGAGCCAAAACGCCCTAAGACGCCATCCATGCTGCTTGTTTCATGCGCCCCCAGTGCAAAAACTGGAGCAACAGTGCTGGTTTTGGAATTTGCCCTGTTTGAGTCTTTTCTCTTTTTTTCTTTTTCTGGTGTGTGTGTGTGTGTGTGTGTGTGTGTTTCTTTTGAGTCGGAGTCTCTCCCTGTCACCCAGGCTGGAGTGCAGTGGCACAATCTTGGCTCACTGCAAACTCCGCCTCCTGGGTTCAAGCAATTCTTCAGCCTCAGCCTCCCAAGATTACAGGTGCGTGCCACCATGCCCAGCTAATTTTTATATTTTTAGTAGAGACAGGGTTTCACCATGTTGGTCACCATGTTTCACTCCTGACCTCAGGTGATCCACCTGCCTCAGCCTCCCAAAGTGTTGGGATTACAGGCGTAAGCCACTGTGCCCAGCCTGAGCCTTTTCTTTCTTTCTCTCCTTTCTTTCTTTCCTCCTTTCTTTTCTTTTCTTTCCTCCTTTCTTTTCTTTTCTTTTCTTTCTTTCTTTCTTTCATCTTTCTTTTTCTTCTTTCTTTCTTCTTTCTCTCTCTTTCCATCTTTCTCCTCCCTTCCTTCCTTCTTTCTTTCTTTCTTTTCTTTTTTTTTCTCATTTCTTCTTTTTCATGTTGGACAGGTAATGTGCCCAGTAGCAAGGTTTGAGGGAGGCACATCCCGCCCAGGAGGATGAAATCTCGGTTGTCCTGTTGATGTGCCACAGGGGATCTGTTCGAGCCTTTCCATCCCTGGCTCCCTGCTTTCCACTCTGCAGTCCCCTCCCTGGGAGCTGGGGCATCCTTCCTGCTTTCTCTTCTCCTCCCACCTGACCATGGTCCTGGCTTCTGAGTGAGGGAAGATCTAGAATCCCTTTAGGCCAGTGCACGACGAGCCATATGATTTGAGGGGACCCAGTTCAACACAAACATGCGGGTCCCTTGCTCAAAAAGCATCACGACTTTGCAGATGGCAGCAGCCCCATGTTGAGCCCAGTGCCCAGTGCCAGGTCCCAGCCCAGGAGGCTGAACTCAGGCCAGGGGCTGGCCCTGAGGGAACAGGGAAGAGAGGGGTTCAGCTGCCTTGGGGACTGGGGTGTCCCAAACAAGTGAGGACCAGCTGTGCCTGCCAGTTCAGAGCAGGCACAGAATAATCACCCCGGGAGCGGAGGCAGCAGCAGGATTTGGACCAGGTCTGGAGGTTATTTTCCTTAATCTGCAAATGAGGAACGTGAGGCCAAGGATAAAGTTAAGTTGGTGCAAAAGTCATTGCGGTTTTTGCCATTACTTTCAATGGCAAAAACTGCAATGATTTTTGCATCAACGTAATAAAAGCTACAGCCATCATCTGTCGACAGCCAGGCCTTGCGTTTTCTTTGTAACCCACCACAACCCTATGGAGGGCTGCTCCCATTATCCCATTTTACAGATGAGGAAACTGAGCTGCTACAAGTTGCCACTCCCAGAAAGAGGCAGAGCTGGGTTAGACCCCGGCTCCAGGCTGACTCTGAAGCTGGTGGTTCCACCTCCCACTACGGTGACCTTCCAGACCCGCCCCACGTCCCAGGGCTCTGATTCAGTCTCTTCCCCCTCCTCAGCCCCTTTCCCAGGCTACAGGCAAGCTCGGGCTGCCCACCCAAGGCCTGCGGGCAAAGACTGGAGGTGCCAGGCTCCAAGCGGGCAGTGGGGCTGGGATGGAGCTGTGTGCAGGGCGCGTGTCCAAAGCCCCTGCACAGTGGGTGGGGGCCAGCCTCAGGCCCTGCAGGCCCTGGGTGAGCGCAGCAGGCACAAAGGGCCCTGTAACCTGAGCCTGTTGACTTTGGGGAGGAGCCCAAGGGAGCCGAGGCCTCACACACCGCCGGCAGGGGTTAAAAGCAGGCTGGCCCGGATTCGAAGCGTGTTGAAGCCTGACCTGAGATACGGGGAGAAGACAGCAGCAGCCCCGGGCTTTGTTCTTGGGATGTTTTGGATCGGGATTTCTCACTGTCTCCAGTTAAGGAAGTGTGGGGCTCTGCGTTCTTGAGGTTTCACAGCTATTCCCCGGGAGGGTGTCCTCTCCTCCTCGCCTTTCCCTGGAACATTTCTGGTTTTTGCAAATGGCCCCATGTGCTGAGGGTCGAGGCAGGCACTGGCTCTCTCCCTGTGTGCAGGTGTCTTCCCCACTGTCGCGCGCTGAATGGTGGCCCCCAAAACGATACGTCCAAGTTCTAAGCCCCGGTACCTTGAAGGTGACCTTATTTGGGAGTAGAGCCTTTACAGATGGAATCAAGGCAAGGTGAGGTCAGACCTGAGTACGGTGGGCACTAAGTCCAAAAACTCCGGAGAAGCAACAGACACAGAGACACGAGAAAGGCACATGAAGGTGGAGGCAGAGACTGGGGTGAGGCAGCTCAGGAGCCAGGGATTACAGGCGTGAACCACTGCACCCGGCCGAGAACTGCTTTTTAAACAGCCAACTGGGGCCAGATGTGGTGGATCATGCCTGTAATCCCAGCACTTTGGGAGGCCAAGACAGGCAGATCACCTAAGGTCAGGAGTTCGAGACTGGCCTGACCAACATGGTGAAACCCCGTCTCTACTACAATACAAAAAGTAGCCGGGCATGGTGGTGGGCACCTGTAATCCCAGCTACTAGGCAGGCTGAGGCAGGGGAATCGCTTGAACTCCAGAGGCAGTGGTTGCAGCCAGCCAAGATTGTGCCATTGCACTCCAGCTTAGGTGACAGAGCAAGACTCAGTCTCAAAAAATAAATAAACAAAGATAAAGTAAAATTAAAAAGCCTACTGGCCCTTTCTGTTCCCAGGAGCCCTTCCCTTTTACCCTGCCAGTACTGTACTTGCTGCCAACATCCTGCGGAATGTGGCGACATTAGCAAAAGAGGAGAGCTTGGGCACACCCTGCACTGTCGGCTCACCAGGCCTGCAGCAGACCCAGGTCCTCATCTGCACCCCTGTAGTTCCTCCCAACACACCAAGATGGGTTGTGGAGAGACCACGGGTCCAGCGGGGCTGAAGAGCAGCCTTGGCAAGTACCTTTGTTCTTCCAGCACACAGGAAAACAGGCTAGAATAGGACTGTGTAAGAGACCCTTTTTGCAAACAGCAAAATTGACAAAGGTAGGGCAGTCCTGCCTGTCCTATTTTGCCTTTTCTCAAACAGAAGGATTCCCTGTTGTCATGGATTGAATAGTGTTCCCCTAAATTTCGTGTCCTACCTGGAACCTCCTAATGTGACCTTTTTGGAAATGGGGTCTATGCAGATGCGGTTGTTTAAAGTCCTGGAGGGGAGATCATCCTGGAATACCCACATGGGCCTTGTGTCCAAAGACTAGTGTTCTCATAAGAAGACAGGACACAGCGAGACAGGCGGCTGCATGAGAAGACAGGCAGAGACGGGAAGGCTGCAACCATACACCAAGAATGCCAGGGACTGCCAGCCACCACTAGCAGCGGGGAGAGAGGCTAGGGGTGGTCTCTCCCTCGGAGCTTTGAGAAGGCACCAACCCTGCCAACACCCTGATTTTAGGATGTTGGCCTCTAGAATGATGAGATACTACTTTTTTGTCGTTTGAAGCTATAACGTGTGTGATTTTCTGTCATGGCAGTACTAGAGGCCTAACACACTTGGGCATTCTGTCTGATGGGAGATCCCAGTCACCCCCTACTTTTAAAGCCCTGTGATCATAGGGCGTCAGAGGAGCAGCGTGTCTTGGAGAACTGCTAGTCCAGAGTCCCTGTCCTGTGTTCCATGACACCCGATGTCCTTTAAGAGGGGAAGAGGTTGGCTCACGTCTGTAATCCCAGCACTTTGGGAGGCCGAGATGGGAGGATCACGAGGTCAGGAGACCGAGACCATCCTGGCTAACATGGTGAAATCCCGTCTCTACTAAAAATAAACACACACACACACAAAACTAGCCGGGCATGGTGGCGGGCGCCTGTAGTCCCAGCTACTCGGGAGGCTGAGGCAGAAGAATGGCGTGAACCTGGGAGGCAGAGCTTGCTGTGAGCCGAGATCGCGCCACTGCACTCCAGCATGGGCGACAGTGAGAGACTCCATCTCAAAAAAAAACAAAAAAAAATGGAGAAGAGGTGCCCTGAGAGAAAACACTCCGGGTTCAGTAAGGTGGGGACCACCTTGTATCAGCTCTCTGCTGTAGGGAAATTTATACCAGCACATCACAGGATCTGAGACGTCTTTGAGGAAACGAAAACCTCAAAGCCAGAGGTTTTCAGGACAGAGTTCCAACAGTAGGATCTTTTCTTTAACGCCCACTAATGTACCAAAGAAAAAGAGCCATGGAGTACATCTAGGGAGTACTGAGTGTGTCCGTCCATCCTCGTGCTGCTATAGAGAAATACCTGAGACTGGACAGTCTATAAAGAAAAGAGGTTTCATGGGCTCACAGTTCCACAGGCTGTACAGGAAGCATGGCAGCCTCTGCCCAGCTTCTGGGGAGGCCTCAGGAAACTGACAATCATGGCAGAAGGCAAAGGGGACCCTGCATGTCACACGACAGGGCAGGAGAAAGAGAGAGCAGGGGCAGGTGCCACACACTTTTAAATAACCAGATCTCAGGAGAACTCTGTCACAAGAACAGCACTTGGGGATGGTGCTAAACCATTCATGGGAAACCACCCCCTTGATCCAATCACCTCCCACCAGGCCCCACCTCCAAAACTGGGATCACAATTCAACATGAGATTTGGGCAGGACACAGATCCAAACCATGTCACTGAGTTAGTCCAACATGCTCAACGACTAGATGTTGAAACCAGCCAGGCGGAAGCAACTCACTCTAATCCCACTGTGGGTTCTAGAACTCCGGTCTCTCGATGCTGGTCCACACTGTAATATACTGGGAAAGAAGGGAACACTGGAATGAATATCTGGAAGATGTGAGTTAAAGTCATTTATTCCTTTTTTCAGCACAGAGGTGAGCTTCATGCAATGGTATAGGATTTAGATATGGGGAGAAGGATATGATGGTAAATTCCATGGCCATTTCTATCCTGAACTATTTTTCTGGGCACCAGTTATTGCTTGGTGGAGTGGCTGTCTTTCTAGGTCAGGAAGAGAGAACGTGGCCTAGCCAGGCCCAGAGCATGGTTATGCTGCCAGATCCTGGGCCATGAGCCTCTTGTGGCACCTTGTATTTGAGATGTGGCTGGTCTGATGGAAATGTGCTTTTGGGACGAGGTGCACACTGGCTTCCAAAGGCTTAGTGCAGAAGAAAGACTGTCAAATGTCTCATTAATAGTTTCTATATTGTTACATATTGGGATTATGGTATTTTGAACATATGCGGTTAAATAAAATGCATCATTCAAGTTAATTTTACTCATTTCTTTTTACTTTTTTTTTTTTTTTTGAGATAGAGTCTCACTCTGTCTCTCAGGCTGGAGTGCAGTGGTGCAATTTCAGCTCACTGCAACAGCCTCCACCTCCCGTGTTCAAGCGATTTTCCCACCTCTGCCTCCCAAGTAACTGGGATTACAGGCACACCCCACCACGCCCAGCGAATTTTTGTATTTTTAGTCAAGACAGGATTTCACCATGTTGGCCAGGCTGATCTTGAACTCCTGGCTTCAAATGATCCGCCGGTCTCAGCCCAAAGTGCTGGGATGGATTACAGGTGTGAGACACCACACCTGGCCTCTTTTTACTTTTTTATAAGATGGCTCCTAGGAAGTGTAGCACTGCCTTTGTGGCTGCTGTCTGTGGCCCCATCGTGTTTTTGTCAGGCAGTGCTGTAGCCAGGGTTCAGGTTTCCTAACAGGCTTGACAAGGTAGGAAGGAGGGGACTCACCTTGGCACCCTCCAAGGAACCCCACACAGAAGAAAGATTTCACCTTGCGCATCCTGGAAGACGTAAGGGGCACGTTCCCAAAGAGGCTTCTTCATGGTGTTCACATTTGGGTACTAGGCCTAGAATGGGGCCACTCTAAGAGAGGCAGTTAATTAATGTGTCTCCAGTTAGGACGGCCTGGAAGGGAGCAGGCAGGCAAGAAACAAAACTCCCATTCCTCTTCTCTCTCCACTCAGATACAGCATGTGAAACAGGCGTGGTCCATATCAGATGCAGTACACTGGGCAGGGTCTAACAGGATAAGAGTTTCATGCACGATGGGACAGCATTCATGGCCCACAAAAGCTTGGGGTTGACGACCGTGGGGTAACAAATCTCGTTACTCTTCCAGTCTCCTGCAACTGGTAGAAGCAGGTCTGTGTGCTGCACTTGGTAGGCAGAAGGCTGTGGAGTCATTGAAGAAGGACTGTCTTCGGGCTGTTGAGGCCCCTGTCTGGCCTCGTGCAGTGTGGAGGGCATGGTAAGAGGTCCCCAAATGCCTGCTGATAGGAGGCAGCTTGTCAGGTGTTTCATACGCTAGAATAAGCTCTGCTTATAGCCTGTGCAACCGCACTCACTGCCCTAAAGGCCTGGGAATAAGTTGAAGAGCCTCCTGTGATTGCAATCTAACCTTTATTTTATGGAGTAAGACATTTTCTTGAGCTGTTAAAGATTTAGGTGCACAGCCCTGTCCAGCCAACACCAGCTGCTAGGAGGCAGGGCAATGAGAGCAGAAAGGGGAGATGTAGCACTTTCAGCCTGCAGGGGGCAGTGTGGCACATGTCTACTCGTCCAGTCCCCTAGGTCCTCAGTTCCCTAGGAAATAGAAGGTCCACACCAATGGCCACAGTTGCCAGTTGCGTATTAACAAAGTCTGGGTGGTGCTTGGGGAGTTTGATTGTTACTTTCTTAGAGGCGATTGTCAATGGTAGGAGGAACACAAGGACTTGAGGTGATTTAAATCCTCTAATTTCTAAAAAGGATTGATTCTCTGTTTCATGATCCAAATTACAGGAATGTGCTGAGAACAGCTCATGAGAGGATGTTAACAGTTTTGTGCAATATAATGGGTCATTAGAAAGTTAAAAAGGAGGCTGGGTGCGGTGGCTCACGCCTGCAATCCCAGCACTTTGGGAGGCTGAGGCGGGCAGATCACGAGGTCAGGAGTTCAAGACCAGTCTGAGCAACAAAGTAAACGTGGTCTCTACTAAAAATACAAACAATTAGCTGAGCATGCTGGTGTGCTCCTGGAATCCCAGCTACTTGGGAGGCTGAGGCAGAAGAATCACTTGAACCCAGGAGGCCGAGGTTGCGGTGAGATGAGATTGCGCCATTGCGCTCCAGCCTGGGTGACAAGAGCGAAACTCTGTCTCAAAAAAAAAAAAAAAAAAAAAAGTAAAAAAGGAGAAATAACGGAGTGGGGGGAGTAAGCCAGGAGCAATGAGAAGAAATGACAATGGGGTCCATGAGTTAAGGAGGGAATCATGTGCATGCAATGAATTATAAATTATACAATAGTAAGTTGTTGTAAGTGAGCCTCCTCAAGAAGAAAGGTCTTAAGTGTAATTCCAGGTGAGAGCTGGACAGTGCCAGGAGGAACTGCTTCTGTTAGCTCTGCCAGGATGGATGTCTGCTGGGACATCTCAGAAACTTCTCCAAGGCCTGTTTACTTTTGTTTATATTTGTCTAATTATCTCTGTTTAGTGAGTATTGCAAAAGCATGACTTACAAGATAATGGCTTCCCTCCTCTCCCAGGGAATCTGCCTCTGCAGGGTTTGTGGGCAGCCAAGGCTCAGCTGACCACTGCAGATGGCCCCCACCTCCCATACGGAACAGATTACTGAGCAAAAAGGTGCAACCACTGAAGCCCATGCCAGTTGTTTAAAAAGAGAAGACTCAGAACTCGCACACACCTTTTAGATGCGTTTCTCTCAGATACGGCAGCTTCATCCCTTTCTTTCCTTCTGGGCTTCCCCTTCTGAACAGCTGCCTCAGCTGGTGTTGAAGCCCAAGGAGAGACCTCTCGAGGGTGCTCGATGGGTTTCCTTCTGCCTAGCGATTCCACTTGTGCCTTAAGTGTATAAGACGGTGTGTTTTACTGCACTGTGTTTTATATCATCTTAATTTTTCAATCACATCTAGAGGCACTGCTGGGTCCTGTGCAAAGGAGGTTGGGAGCCTCAGTGTAAAGCAGAAGATGCATTGGCCACAGGCAAGATGGAGGCCCTGGGCATGGCACCTTCTCTCTAGCTGTGGCAGCAAGTGCCAGTCCCTCAAGACTGTGGGGTGCAGCCCAGCGGCTGGGGCTCCATCACACACATTATACATGGCAGCTGCAAGTCTGCCACGTATGTGTTATGCATGGCAGCGGGGGCTCTGCCACACACATGTTATGCATGGTCTGGTCTTATTCTCTGCGCTGGGAAGATGCACCCATGACCACTCACACCAACAGGAAGGGAAGGGTCTCTCTGTGATTCCTGTTTGCTGGAAACCAGCATATCCTGAGTGCAAGACAAACACCCGGGCTCAGAACTGAAGCTTCCAGAGGAGGGCGCTCTCTCCCCTGTCTTGACTGGTGTTGCGACATCTGCCATGTCTGCCTAAGAAGGAGGTCATGCAGTCCGCTGTGGACATCCAGAACTACAGATCCTGAAGACAAGGCAGCGCCCCTTCTCAGGGAATGGCAGGGGCAGGCGGTAAAACTCCTGACGCCCACCTCTCATTCCATTTAAACATATGCTCAGTGTCCTTGGGTATTCCTGAGGGTGACGTGAACTGTTCTCTGTCTTTGTCTGGGGCATTGCAACTGACGTTTTCTTTTCTTTTCTTTTCTTTTCTTTTCTTTTCTTTTCCTTTCTTTTCTTTTCTCTCTTTTCTTTTTTCTTTTCCTTTCTTTTCTTTTCCTTTCTTTTCTTTTCTCTCTTTTCTTTTCTTTTCTTAGCAAAGCTGTCCCCTGCCAAATGCCTTGAATTCAGTTGCTCAAATCCCTGCCTTCCTGAAATGCTGAAGGGGCTGAGTATGAGCAAAGCAAGGACTGGAGGTTGAGCTCTCTAGGGCTGGGGACAGTTGGGGGAATATTTGGGTGGGAAGAGTGAACAGCGTCACTCAGAACTAACGGCAGGGGGCACTGTGGCTGCACAGCCCGCCGCAGTGAGCGTACCTCTCACCCTAACAGTGCCCACAGCCCCTGCCATCCAACCAGGGCTGGGCCTCAGCCTGGGGGTCAGCTTCTGTGTGGTTTGGTTCAGAATGTGTCCTCGTAAGAAAGGCAGCAACTCCCAGATTCCTTCCCTGCCCTCTGCCAGGAAGTCTTACTGCCCAAACGCCCAGGAATGTGCGTCTGCCTCCAGCAACTTCAGCTGCAGGGGCTGGACCCGGCTGTGATGCTGCGGCAGCTGATGGGATCCTGGAGCACAGTGTGGGAAGCCAGCTCCTCGGGTCTGGGAATAAGCCCAGGCAATCGGGCTCGGGCTTGCTCTGCCTAGCTGCCTCCCCTGCAGCGTGCGTGAACGGGAGGCCAGGATGGCCAGAGGCCCCAGGAAACGCAGGTCTCATGGGAAAAGGTTTCAGTTTCAACTTCTGGCTGTGGATGCTCTGGGCGATTTCATGCATTTCCATGAGTTCAGAGAATGGAAGCTCCCCTGGCCCCTCTCTGCGACTCTTTGTAAATCAGCTCGCTCCTGCTATTCATTCATCCGTTCGTTCATCATTCCACAAGCGTGCCTCATCAAATCCCTGCTGTGTCCAGGCTCAGGGCTAGTTACTCCATGGAGACCAGACCAGTCTTAGCCTCTGCATTGATGAACTCAACCCAAAAGACACATGAAAAGATAAACCACGGTGTGACAGGCGGACGACAGAGCCTGCGCCAAGACATGGGCACCTCAGCTTGATATGTGGAGAGTGTCGGCTGCAAACCTCCCTGGCCTCGCCACCAGACGCATGCTAAGATGGCCTGGTTACACTGGGGAAAGTTACAATGGGCCGTTGAAATGCGTGGTGTGA
This sequence comes from Macaca thibetana thibetana, assembly GCF_024542745.1. Classification (NCBI taxonomy): domain Eukaryota; kingdom Metazoa; phylum Chordata; class Mammalia; order Primates; family Cercopithecidae; genus Macaca; species Macaca thibetana. Next base: position 155,446,535 of record NC_065580.1, on the reverse strand, counting down.
TTGTCGCCATGGATTTTACGGTCTGGTGGCCTGTTCCGTGCTGGTCAGGCTGACGTCTGTGCTCGGCACAGCATGGTGAGGGACAGGCAGGTGTGGTTGATGCCTCCGGGAGGGAGCACGTCACCCAGGAAAGGGGGCAGTAAACCAGGCAACGGGAGCTGCAACGGAGCAGAGGCCACGGAAGGAGAAGCCCCACTGGGGAGCACACCTGAGAGGGGCAGTGGGAGGAGTGAGGCCTGAAACTGGAGAAGGAGCGGCAGAGCCCCAACAGAGGACAATAGAGAGACCTGAGTGGGGAAGAGCTCGGCTCCTTCCAGTCCCCCAGGGACCCTGGTTGGGGCAGAGAAGCCATTCGGTCTGTAAACTCGCAGTGCCATCATGGCCCTGGGTAGACTTTGGGTCTTATTCTAGGAACCGTGGGGGCTTGGAATGTCCTGGATGCCACTCTTTCCTGTGTTGCAGGCAGAGTGAAGACCCCACCACCCCACCAAGATGCCCCCATCCTAGCCCTAGTTGTGAGTGTCTTACTAACTAATTAGTGTGATACTGGGAAGGTAAATGTGACCACCGAGATGGCAACTAAGTGGCTAGTTAGTGTCTTCTGTATCCTTCACGAGTTTCTTTAATCAGACACAAGCAAATTAAAAAATAGACATTTTTATTCCCATTGTGCATGTACATGCGAGGCACAGTTCTGCATACTTCCATGTATTCACTAATTTAGCCTTCACAACAGCTCTGTGTGATGAATAAAGCACTGATTCCAGTGTACAGATGAGAAACCCAGGCACAGAGAGGTGAGGTGCCAGCCCAAAGCCATGCAATCATGCAGTGCTCACCACTTATCCTCACACCGCGCTGGGTGCCTGAAACCGCAGATGGTACTGAACTCTACACATGCATACCTAGGATGAAGCTTAATTTATAAATTAGACACAGTAGGAGATTAAGAACAGTAACTAATAATAAAAGAGAACAATCATAACGCTATGCCAGCATCACTACTTTTGTGCTTTGGGGCCGTGATTAAGTGAAGGATGGGCTACTTGAACACAGCGCTGTGATACTGGGAAGGTGGATGTGCCCACTGAGATGCCAACTAAGTGACTGGCAGGTGGGTGATGTGCACAGCATGTGCATGTGATGGACAGAGGGAAGCTTCACACCTGAGGCACGGTGGCATGTGAGTTCATCATACTACTCAGGATGATGTACAATTTAAAACTGATACATGGTTTGTTTCTGGAATTTTGGGACCTCAGTTGCCATGGGTCACTGAAACCTCACAAAGTGGAGCTGTGGATAAGGGGGTGGGGGCACTGTAAATGGTCTGGTCTGGGCGCTCTGCCCAACTGTGCCATGGCGTGATCTCAGCTCACTGTAGCCTCCTCCTCCAGGGTTCAAGCCATTCTCCTGTCTCAGCTTCCTCCTGAGTAGCTGGGATTACAGGCGCCCACCACCATGCCCGGCTAATTTTTGTATTTTTAGTAGAGAGGTTTTTTTGCTGTGTTAGCCAGGCTGGTCTTGAACTCTCGACCTCAAGTGATCTGCCCGCCTTGCCCTCCCAAAGTGCTAGGATTACAGACATGAGCCACTGCACTGGACCTCCATTCTTTTTTTAACTAAGCAAGACCTCATATCATTCCTTAGTATATTAGTTACTGATTGCTGTTGTAACAAATTATCAGATGCCTAGCAGGTCAAAACAACTCAGATTTATTATCTTAGAGTTCAAAAGCCAAAAGATAGATGTATCTTTTGGTGAAAAGTCTAAAATGGGTTTGATTGGGATGAAATCATGGTGTCAGCTGGGCTGTGTTCCTGCTGGAGGTTCTGAGGGAGAATCCATGTCCTTGCCTTTTCCATTTTCCAGAGGCTGCCCCAATTCCTTGGCTTGTGACCCCTCCCTCCCTCCCTCCTCAGGGCCAGCAGCAATCTCATTACTCAGACCTCGCCGCCAACATCATTTCTCCCTCTTTCCTGCTTCTGCCTCTGTCTTCATCAACTAGAGACCGCCAGGATTACAGTGGGACCACCCATGTAACCCAGGACCATCTCCAATTTCAAGGTTCTTCCTTTCACCACCTTTACAGAATCCCTTTTGCCATATAAGGTCACATATTCACAAGTCCCAGAGATTAGAACAGGCACATTTTGGGGGCCATGATTCTGCTCATCCTAACTGGAGAACCCCCTTATTCTTTTCCACAGGTAAATAGCATTTTATACTGGGGGAGTTCTGTAAAGGTTTAGCTCCCCCTCTATTAAGAATATTTGGCTTCTGATCATTCTCAGCAAACTATAGCAAGAACAGAAAACCAAACACCGCATATTCTCACTCATAGGTGGGAACTGAACAATGAGATCACTTGGACTTGGGAAGGGGAACATCACACACCAGGGCCTATTATGGGGAGGGGGGAGGGGGGAGGGATGGCAATTGGGAGCTATACCTCATGTAAATGACGAGTTGATGGGTGCAGCACACCAACATGGCACATGTATACATATGTAACAAACCTGCACGTTATGCACATGTACCCTAGAACTTAAAGTATAATAATAATAATAAATAAAATAAAAATAAAAATAAAAAATTCACATTTTTACAACATAATTAAAAATTAACATTATGACACAGAAATGAGATATTAAATTATAACAACAGTTTTTAAAAGTCATGTATGTGAATAAGAAAATTATTATAAACTTAATTTTTAATGTTTCTTCACTAAGCAAAAAAACACACCAATGTAGCCATCTTAATAATGAATTCTTTTTTGAATGAAGTAATGAGAAACTTTTTAACAAATAAAATCTATCTTACCATTAAAAAAAAAAAGAATATTTGGCTTCTGGCCAGGGGCTCACACCTGTAATCCCATCACTTTGGAAGGCTGAAGCCAGAAGATTATTTGAGGCCAGGAGTTTGAGACCAGCCTGGGCAACATAGCAAGACACTGTATTTAAAAGATATTTAAAGTTTTTTTTAATTAGCCAGGTGTGTTGGTGCACACCTGTAGTCCCAGCTACTTGGGAGGCTAAGGTGAGAAGATTGGTTGAGTCAGTGAGTTCAAGGCTGCAGTGAGCTGTGACTCTTGCCACTGCACTCGAGCTCCAGCCTGGGAAACAGAGAAAGACCTTGTCTCAAAGAAAAAATAAAGGGAATATCTGGCTTCTTCCCAATCTTTCACCATTATTTAAAATGCCACATGAAATCATTTCATGCACAATATCATTTTGCACCTGTGCAAACAGAGCTGGAGGGCAGATTCCCGGAAGCCATAAATGTCTGGTCAAAAGGTGGATATGCATTCATAGTTTTGCTGGAAATTGCCACTTGGCCTCCAATCTGTACTCTGCTAGCAATGTATGAAAGTACAGGTTTCCCCACTGCCTGCCCAAGAGAGTGTGCATCTCACTCTGTGTTGTTGCCAGTCCAGAAGAAGCATATGGCAGAGACTTTCATTTGAGACCCCATCTTTCTGTGTGGTTTGGCAGAGGACTGGGGGAACATTCTTATACTGGCTCTAGATGGAATGCAAGGACACTGCATTAACTTATGACTCAGTAAAGTAATTTATTTTGGGGAGCTAAAATAATCAGTTTGCTACTTTCTCGTGATTTGTAACTTGAAGCAACATGAAACTGGGAAAATCAAAATGGATAGCAAGACTTTTAGACAATGTCTGTTCAGTGATGTTTCAAACATATTTTTGGCAGGAACTAGAAATCAGTCTATGTAGCCCAAGAATGATGCCAATTCCATATTCTGTGTTGCTGATTATAATGGAAGCAAAATGTTCCTGTGGGCAGATGCAAAAGCAGCCATCAGCTCTCAGATACGGGAGCAGATGAGCTGGAGATGTCCTCACGTGAGCACCCGCTGCTCTTCCCCACGCTGTGGGCAGCTTGCCTGTGGGAAAGGCCAAAGATTCCTTAAAAAGAGATTCGAATCTGCTTAAGTGCCAGGATAAGCATTTAATCAGGAGCCCAGCATCCTGCTCCCCAATGGGTAGGGAAGATTTTCTAGGCCTGGAAAGTTTTTAAGAGATAATGTTATTCTTAGTCATAACGAATGAAAGACAACCCACACGTCCAGCCAGGCAGGATGGCCAATGGGCTGTTCAGTTGCCGGCTGCCTTCCCAGCCCTCCAGGACAGAGTCTCCTGTGATTCCTGCAGCAGCCCCAGGACAGAGCCCTCAGGACCAAGGTAGAAAGTGCTTGGGCAGGGCAGAGGTCTCCCAGTCAGCAGGCAGAACTCCTGGGACCACGGGGTCAGATGCGGGGCCTGAGTGACTCCTGAGTCACCATCCTCTCCCCTCTGACATCTTCCACCCCAATGCCATGCTCTGGCCACGTACCTTGGTTTCCCTTCCTACACTTCAGTGGTCTAATAGGATAATTCCAGGAGCCCCTAATCTAGCTCTGGTCTGCCCCTCGTCTGAAGACTAGATTCCTCCACTCACTGCCTAATACACTTGGGCTTCATCCTGTGAATGAACTAAGTTGTTCAGAGCTACAATCAAAGCTGTGACCAGGAATTCTCACAGCCCCTGGGATCTCTCACCAGCTCCAACAAACTTCCCACCTCTCCAAGTCAGACCAAGCCTGAGATGTGTACCATTCAGCTTAGCCTTCCTTAAACCAGCATTTCCCAAGCTTACATTTAGAGATCCTCTTTTTTAAAAAATCCTGTGGATTCCCAAGTTTTTGTTAAAGTATTTTTATTTTACTGCTACTTCTATGTGTAGCAACACTAGAGAAGGTACAAATATATTATGCTGATAGGTCTTTTAGTTTTTTGTTGTTTTGTTGTTTTTCTTTTCTTTTCTTTTCTTTTTTTTTAGAGACAGTCTTGCTTGTTGCCCAGGAAGGAGTGCAGTGGTGTGATCACAGCTCATTACAATCTCAATCACCTGGGCTCAAGTAATCCTCCCATCTCAGCTTCCTGAATAGCCAGGACCACAGGTGTGTGGCACATTGCCCAGCCGTGATAGGTCTTATTATGGCAAAACCTCGTCTCTATTAAAAATACAAAAATTAGCCCGGCATGGTGGTGGTGCACATCTGTAATCCCAACTATTCAAGAGGCTGAGGCAGGAGAATCGCTTGGACCCAGATGGTGGAGGTTGCAGTGAGACAAGATTGCACCACTGTACTCAGCATGGGGAACAGAGTGAAACTCTAAAAAAAAAAAAAAAAAGACAACACCATGAGATTAACCTGTTTCCAAAAAAGTGTTAAAAACTTTGTCAATAAAGCTCTAAAAGTGGGACTCATCTGCTGTTGCATATAGGACTAAGGAGCATGCTCAGGACACGGATGGAGGGCTGAGGGCTGTGTTAGGGCCTCTATGAATGTTCACATCCCTCCTTAATTTATATGTTGAATCCCTAACCCCCAATGTGATGGTACTTGCAGATGGGGCCTTCGGGGGTGATTAGGTTTAGATGAGGTCAAGAGAGTAGGACCCTCATAATGGGATTAGTGCCCTTATAAGAAGAGAAAGGTCGATTGATCAATCTGTCTCTGTGTATCTATCTATCTATCTGTCTCTGCAAATGCCCCGGGAAAGGCCTTGTGAAGACCTGTGAGAAGGCGGCCGTCTGAAAACCTGGAAGAGAGCCCTCTCCAGAACCCAACCACGCTGGCACCCTGCTCTCAGACTTCCAGCCTCCAAAACAATGAGAAAATAAGTGTCTGTAGTTTCAGCCACCTGGACATGGTATTTTGTTATAGCAGCCTGAGATGGCTGAAACAGAGTATAAACTGGTGCAGTCTTTGGGAGAGCATCTTAGCAATGTCTAATAAAATTAAAACTGTTCAGATCCATTGATCAGCTTCTGAAATGTTTCCATCATTACACAAAGACATGAAAGCATGTGTACTGTGTCTTTATTTATGTGTGTGTGTACTATTTCTTACAGTATGCTTTATAAGAGCCAAATTTGAAAACAACCTGAACTTCTATCAGCAATGTTTTTATCACATAAACTATGGCACATCTACCAGTGGAATATAGCATATGACTTGAAAGAACAAGTCAAGTCATGTACTTATGTGGAAAGACATTTGAGACACATTGCTATGCACGTTGCAAAATGCTAAATATAAGAGCATCCAGCCGGGCATGGTGGCTCACGCCTGTAATCCCAGCACTTTGGGAGGCCGAGGTGGGTGGATCATGAGGTCAGGAGATTGAGACCATCCTGGCTAACATGGTGAAACCCCATCTTTACTAAAAATACAAAAAATTAGCCAGGCGTAGTGGTGGGTGCCTGTGGTCCCAGCTACTTGGGAGGCTGAGGCAGGAGAATGGTGTGAACCCGGGAGGTGGAGCTCACAGTGAGCCGAGATCACGCCACTGCACTCCAGCCTGGGCAACAGAGCAAGACTCCATCTCAAAAAAAAAAAAAAAAACAGAGCATTCATGGTTGCTTTTAAAAATTAACATCTGCTTTACAATGTGGAAGAATGTACAGCAAATTGTTAAAATGATCAATTTGGGAGGAGGTTTAGGATTATGAAAGATTTTCACTTTCTACTCCATATAGATCATGATATGGTTTGGCTGTGTCCCCACCCAAATCTCATCTTGAATTCTAACTCCCACTTCCCACATGTCATGGGAGGAACCCGGTTGGGGGTGATTGAATCATGGGGGCGGGCCTCTCCTGCCCTGTTCTCATGATAGTGAATGAGTCTCATGAGATCTGATGCTTTTGAAGAGGGAAGTTTCCCTGCACAAGCTCTCTTCTCTTGTCGGCCACCATACGAGACATGCTTTTCACCTTCCACCATGATTGTGAGGCCTCCCCAGCCATGTAAAACTGTAAATCCAATAAACCTCTTTCTTTTGTAAATTGCCCAGTCTTGGGTATGTCTTTATCAGCAGTGTGAAAATGGACTAATATGGATGGTAAGAAAGCACGATAATTTTTAAATTCTCTATCAGTGTGCACAGGGTGCCAAGCACTATTCTCAGGGCTGGTGATACAGCCGTGATCGAGCCCTACAGGTCCTCACTGCTGGGCGGATCTTTCACTGCAGGAGACAGGCAATAAGCACATGGAGGTGCAATGAAGGAAGACGACTGAGTATGGCACGGGAGATGAAAGCAGAGATGAAGGTTTCCATTTGAGCTTCTTCTTCCACCCTTTCCCACTTGTCTCCACAGGGAAGGAGTAGAGAAGGCAGATTCCTCCCTGTTGGCAGAACGGGAGGCATCAATTCTAGGCAGGGAGGCTGAGGAGCAGGTGTCCTGGTTCAGAGAGGTGTCTGTCCAACCCCTGTCCTGAGACGTGCTCTGTGGTTTGTGGTCTTTGGGGTGGCCACAGGACAGGCATCTCTAAGGGGGCATATGAGCAGAAGCCAAAGGAAGTGCAGGACATAGAAATGTTGGTGTCCAAAAGGAAGTTCCAGGCAGAGAGAACAGGAAATGACAAGTGAATGAATGAACCAGTGAATGGAGGTCATTGCTGGCCAAGGGGCCCCACACATGGGTGAGCAAACACCTTATTGTTCTACCACAAGCCCCATCTCTCCTGCTATAACCGTTTAGTGAAGGGGAGGTGCCTTCCCTGCCCACCCTGCCCGGCGTCATGGATCTCAAGTTCATTTCCACCAGGACAGCACTTGGCACCCCCAAGGCCCTCAGCCTGCTGTCCCGTCTGAGCCTCTGCCACTTGCACAAAGGAAAAGGATGGTGTATGCCCCTCTAGCTCCAGGGTCCTGCTCCTGGGGCATGTGGGGTGCCAGTGGGGGGCTGCAAGCCTGACTGCCTCCAGCTCAGAGGAAAACCTTTCTCTAACCCACCCAGCTGGCCCCAGAAGTGCCTGGCCACCTTTGATACATGGCCAACCAGAAGATGGGGGGCAGGTCCCAGGGGCGTTGGTTGGAGGGAAGTCCCAGGCTTGGATGGCACCTGCCCAGGGAGTCCCCTGACTGCGGCCACTCTGAGCCCTGAAGCTGTCAGTCACTGGCTTTGCCAAGGGTTGGAGTCTTTCTCCTTCCCTTTAGTCTTGGCGATGTCTGCAGGGCCCAGCTGAGGAGAAGGCACTGGGCGGGGGCAGCACTTGGGGTGAGTGGTCTATCTACTCAAACATTCATATGCATCTTTAGCAACAAATCAATAAGGAAGTGGTAAGCCCAAGGGACATTTCAGTGTGTGAGGAGCAAGGTCAGGTCCTCTGCTTGTCCCGTTCTTTCAATCTGCTTCCAGATTCCATTAGGAAATCGATCATGAGGTCTTGTAAAAAGAATTTAAAATATATTATGCAAATTAATAACCTCTGTTAATCTTTTAAAAAACAACCTTTGGCCGGGCGCTCATCCCTGCAATCCCAGCACTTTGGGAGGCCAAGGCTGGCAGATCACTTGATGTCAGGAGCTCAAGACCAGCCTGGCCAACATAGTTAAACCCTGTCTCTATTAAAAATCCAAAAATTAGCCTGGTGTGGTGGTGCACGCCTGTAATCCGATACTCCAGAGGCTGAGGCATGAAAATTGCTTGAACCCGGGAGGTGGAGGTTACAGCGAGCAGAAATCATACCACTGCACTCCAGCCTGGGCAGCAGAATGAGAATCTGTCTCAAAAAAAAAAAAAAAAATTACTAAGACTGTATTGTGTGCTGGATATTTTACTTAGATTAACTCTGTGTCTTTCAGCGCCAGATAAGGCAACTCTTCTTATTTAATAACAGGAGCCAATGACTGGGGGAGCTGGGATTCAAAGCCAGGTCTTACCCGGATGTACAGTACCACCTGCCTCCGCCGGGTGGACCCTGCCCAAAAGTGGCTGCCCCAACACAGCTTGTTCAGGATAGTATTGGAAATCCACAACCCAGATCCATCATCCTGGGGAACCCCAGGACAAGCACATCCCCTTCCACCAGCCTCACCCCGAAGGCAGAGAGGCCAAGACAGCTGGTGCCTGCTGCTCTCTGAATCCATTCTCCTGTTGAGCTGAGGCCCATTTTCACAAGCACACCAGGACATCAGGAGAGAGGAATTCCCTCTGGACAATCCGGGTCTTCTGGGCAAGCAAATCTTCCCCCTTCCGGAGGCGAAGACGGCCACTGGGTCTGGACACCTCCACTTATCACAGGGCCAGGAGGGCTTCGGGCTATGTTATTACTATTGCTGTGATTATTTCTCTTTCCTCTTTCCTAACTCAGTTACTTAGCCAGTTGTAACAAGGTAAGATGGAAGGAAAATGTGCCCTACCTGGCTGATTCATGGATAGGATTTGTGGCCTTCTGCTCAGGGAGAGCCTGTGGATACACCATATGAGTGTCCTGTCCTAAAAAATTATCACAAACTTGGGGGCTTAAAACAAAAGTGATTCATCTTTCCACAGTTCTGGAGGCTAGGATCCTGAAACCAAGGTGCCGCTGGGCCCTGCTCCCTCAGAAGGCTCCGGGGTGGAGGCGGAGGTGTCATTCCTCATTTCCCCAGCCTCTGATGGCAGCTGGCGTTCCTCAGCTTGGAGACGCATTGCTCCATTTCTGACTCTGTTGTCGCATGGCTGTCCCCCTCTGTGTGTTTTGTGTCTGTCCTCTTTCTGTAAGGACACCAGTCATACAGGATTTAGGGCTCACCCTAATACACTGTGATCTCATTTTAATTAAATTCATTGTATCTGCAAAGACCCTATTTCCAATAAAGGTCCCATTCTGAGGTTCCAGGTGGACATGAATTTTGGGGAACACTGTTCAGCCAGTACATACACCATGGAGGAGAGGCAAGAGACACCCAAGTCTTAGACATGGTCCTCTCACTCAGCAGACAGCACTGAGCACCCACTGGGTGAGAAGCAGGGAGCTCCCACCCACTCCTGTTCAGCCGGGATGGGCAGGGGACGATCCAAAGCTCTTTGAGTGTGACTGTAACAGGAGAAAACGGCAATGGAGGGATGGAACAGCACCAGTGACCGTGAACAAAGCCGCTCCCATCTCTCACCTCTGCGGCGCTGGCCTCCCCGGCCTCACCTGCCAGCGTGAGCTCACCCACGAGGCTCATTTCTGAGCAGCCCTTCCTGGCGTCTGATCTGACTCAGGACTGCGGAAAATCCCTCGTGGCTCAGGGCATGGGCGGCTCAGCCCAGGGTGGCCCTCGTGGGGGCTGAGTCAGCAGAGAGGGCCATTGCTGAGGTGGTGACACTCACACGTGTGTCACCGTTTATGGAACACGCACACTGATGCAGGCAAACCCAGAGCCGGGCATTTGAGGCCAACTTGAACAGGAAGGAAACACGTTCACAACACTTCCCTCACCAGAGGTGGTTCCTGGGCGGACTGCGTATTCAGATCAGCTCCGATATTGAGCAGTTTTAAAGCTATGATTTCCTGGAAAATGTACTCAATTTCTCTAAGCCTATGCTTCTCATTTGCAAAATGGGTACATTCATCCCTAATCCATAGAGTTGCTATGAGAATTCCATGAGATACTGAGTAGATATCACGTATTTCAGACCTGACTCATGACAGGACCTATCGTCTCATCTGTTCTTCTCCCCCGTAGTCTTGTGCAGAGTGAACGCTGAGAATTAGAACACCTAACGGTTTTCCTTTCTGTCCACACAACCTCACGATTTACCAAAAGCATTTTGTGTAATTTCTCTTTTTCATCTTTCTCATGAAGTGAAAATAGTTTTCTCCAGCTGACCTTTTCACCAGCACTTCCAAGCTCCTCAGAGCAAGAACCCACATACCAATCTATGGTAGTCCTGAACCTTGGAAATCACACGGCCGCATCTGCAGAAGGATAAATCCATGCAGACAGCAGAGGAGCTGGTGCAATGGCCCAGAGGGAGCAGGACAATTATTTTTTGAAGAATCTTGTCTAACTAAATTATCATCATTCTCTGCATCCTCAGCCATTAATGACCCTCAGTTCTGTTGAGGTCAGATAGTGTGAAATTGAACTGGTAAGTCCATTTTTAAAATCTATGTTGCTATTAATGTGATAAAAACCACCTGCCATAGCAAGGAAAAGAATCTCACTGTTTTCTGGGGTTCCTAGCTTGTCAGAGATGAGTGGGTGACTTCTTGGCTTTTTCCTTAATCTGATGAAAAACCTACCCAAACCCTTCTTTGCTTCTGCACGAGGGGCTGGGAAACTACAGCCCTGGCCCTGCAGCCTATTTTTGTAAATGTTGTTTTATTGGAATGCAGCTACACTCCTTCACTTACATATTGCCTAAGTGTGCTTTTATAAGACAACTGCAAATGTGAGTCTTTTCCACAGAGGCCTCATGGCCCTCAAAGCCAAAATTATTTACTGTATCATCTGCCCTTTGCAGAAAAAAATTGCTAATTTCTGCTCTACTCCAAGGATCCATTAGTTATCTTATTTCTTTCTTTTTAAAAATAATCTTTATTTTTATAACTATTTTAAGTTTTGTATTAGTCCATTTTCATGCTGATAAAATCATACCCAAGACTGGGAAAAAAAAGGTTACCTGGACTTATAGTTCCACATGGCTGGGGAGGCCTCAGAATCATGGCAGGAGGCGAAATGCACCTCTTACATGGTGCTGGCAAGAGAAAATGAGGAAGAAACAAAAACAGAAACCCCCCATAAGCCCATCAGATCTCGTGAGACTTATTCACTATCATGAGAATAGTATGGGAAAGACTGGTCCCCATGATTCAGTTACCTCCTCCTGGGTCCCTCCCACAACAAGTGGGAATTCTGGGAGATACAATTCAAGTTGAGATTTGGGTGGGGACACAGCCAAACCATATCGGGTTTGTAGGAAAATTACGTACATAGGACAGAGAGTCTCCCCATATTCCTTCTCCCTCACATACATTTGCCTATACTCAGCATCTTGCATTAATTAGTGTGGTTCACCGGTTACAACTGATGAACCAATAATTATAGATTATTAACTACAGTTCATAGTTCACGTTAGGTTTCACTCTTTGTGTAGTACATTTCCATAGGTTTTAACAAATTGTTTTATTTCTTCATTCAACATGTTATTGTTACTTTTTAATTATGAAAGTAAGCACATGCTCATTATAGCAAGTTTGAACAATATAAACTGTGTAAAGGAAGTGAGGGAAGGTTCCCCACTGTACTTTCCGGGTCAATCCTAACACAGCTGACCACCTGCCCTTCCTGAGCTGTTCCCACACACACAACCCTGACACTCGTGGGAGTCTGGGTTTTTTCTAAATGTGGAACTATGCTAGGCAAGGTGGCTTGCAAACTTGCTTTTCCCACTTAACTGTCTTGGTTTTCTTCGTTTGCTTGTTTGTTTGCCTGTTTGTTTGTTTCGAGGTGGAGTTTTGCTCTTGTTGCCCAGGCTGGAGTGCAATGGCGAGATCTCGGCTCACCATAACCAGGTGCTGAATACTTTATTGAAGGTGTGTGCCCGTGTTTATACACTCAACACAGCCTGTCCATTCATCCTGAAGCACTTCTGGTAGCATTTATGTGAACGGAGTTCTAGAACTTGGACTGTCCAATCAGAAGATGTGAACATTTTTAACCTGGTGAGAAAAGGAACAACTTGGTAGCACTCACACACCCATCCTCCTGCACACAGAGTGGGGACGGGGGGCAGTGTAGATCCCAGGGCACCGGGAGATTAAGAAGGAGCGTGTACAGGGGTTAGGGCAACCCCAGGAGGCTTCCTGGAGAAGGTGGGTTATGAGAAGGTAAGCTGGATGCACAGGGTCTGGAGGAGTAGGGGAGGGGGTCATTCAGACAAGAACCACCTGAGCAAAGCCTGGGTCCTTTACGCATCCCAAGGTCACAGGCTGCTCCTTAAAAATTGCATCATGCCTATTTCTACTGAGAAGGAAAAGATCTGGTAGCCAAGACTGAAAATCAGGTCTAGTCTGCACCCTCAGTGGGCTGGGAGGAGGAAGCACTGGGCAAGGGACACCATTGCAGGCATTCAGGAGATCGGACACAGGTTTGCTTTCATGGGTGCAGCCTCGATGGGGACCCTATGCTGCCCCAGTCGGGAGCAGACAGGGCCTCACAGTCCTGTCCCAGGAAGCAGGAAGAAAGGGAAGGAGAAAGAAAGAGAGGGAAGGAGGATGGGTAGGAGAGAGAGAAGAAGGAAGGGAGAAAGGGGAGAAAGCATCGGCCTAGCAAGAATGCACACTCCCTAGCAAGACACAGAGAGTTTATGGCAACATGTCATCATAGCCCCAGACTGAGACAGTCCAGAAGAGCATTCACAATGGAATCCCACAGCAGAATACCACACAGCCGTGAAGAAGAACAAAGGCCTGCTGCACAGAGCATCGGGCAGGGATGGCACACGGGGAGCCTGGAAACAACAAGGTCCTCATTGCTCTGTGTTCCTTCCCAACCCTAGTCCCCTCCATCCCACCCCCCTCTTTTCTACCCAGAGAACTTTTGCCATAATAACTCTTTTACTTTCCTTTATAATTTACTTCCTAAGCATGCTTTCCTAAATAGACGATTGCTTTTTCTCTCCAGCACGTGTTTTTTTTTCTTAAGGCAACATGGAGGCAGCGCTGGTCAGTGCTGGCCGCAGGGATCTGCTTTGTGCTTACTATTGAATTGTGTTTTTGTTTGTTTGTTTTGTGCACGTTCTTCTATGTGTGTCGTATTTAACAGTAAAGAAGTTTCCCCACCTTTAAAAGTCTGAAAACGGTTGCTTTAGTCCGCTGGCTACATTATACATAAAGTAGATCAGTGTACACCTGTAGGTACTCCACTACATGCTTAGAGAGAGGAGGACCTATGTTTACTCCTCTGCGCTTACAGGATGTCCCCATGTATGCAGTGCAGCAGGTCCCCAAATAACGTCATTTTGTCCAATGCCATTTCATTACAATGTTGATGAGGCAAAAAAGTCACTCCCCATCCAGAGGCCTCTGTCTGTGTGGAGTCTGCACGTTCCCCCAGTGTCCGCGCTGGTGTTCTCCTCTTGCAGCCCAAACTGTGCACATTAGGTGAATTTGCAGGTCTAAATTGTCCCCATCTGAAGGAATGTGGGTGTGGGTGCGCCCCGTGATGGAAGGGTGTCCTGTACACACTGGCTCCCGCCTTCCACCCGGAGTTGCCGGGAGAAGCTCCAGACACTCCACCCTGAATGAAGTAATTGGGTACATAATTATCTTACTTGTTTTTTGTTTATTTTGTTTTTCTAAATGTTTTAAATTGTCACATAATAATCGTACATATTTGTGGGGCACGTAGTAATGTTTCCATCCATATGATGCATAATAGAGTGGGTGGACTAAAGCAATGGTTTCAGACTGTTAAAGATGGGGAAACTTCTTTTTTGAGATGGAGTCTCACTCTGTTACCCAGGCTCGAGTGCAATGGCGTGATCTCAGCTGGCCGCAACCTCTGCCTCTCAGGTTCCAGTGATTCTCCTGCCTCAGCCTCCCAAGTAGCTGGCACTACAGGTGCCCATCACCACACCCGGCTAATTTTTGTATTTTTGGTAGAGATGGGGTTTCACTATGTTGGCCAAGCTAGTCTCAAACTCCTGACCTCAAGTGATCAGCCGGCTTCGGCCTCCCAAAGTTTTAGAATTACAGGTGTGGCCACCACGCCCGGCCTAAAGATGGGGAAACTTGTTTATTGTTAAATATAACACAGATAGGGGAACATGTGCAAAACATTCGATGGTAACCAGATCAGGGCAATGCACCCAGACCTCATCTCACACATTTATCATGTGTTTGTGTGGGCAACACTGACATCCTCCCTGTAGCTGTTTGAAACTATATGATATATTATCGTTAACCAGTCATCCCACAGTTGCATAGAGCACGATGACTTATTCCTCCTATCTAGCTGTAATTTTGTGTCCTTTAGCAAGTCTCTCTCTTTTCCCCTCTTCCCCCTATCCTTCCCAGCCTCCAGCATCACCTGTTCTACAATTTTTTTTTGAGACGGAGTTTCACTCTTGCTACCCAGGCTGGAGTGCAATGACATGATCTCTACTCACCACAACCTCCGCCTCCCGGGTTCAAGTGATTCTCCTACCTCAGCTTCCCAAGTAGCTGGGATTACAGGCACGTGCACCACACCTGGCTAATTTTTGTATTTTTAGTAGAGATGGGGTTTCTCCATGTTGGTCAGGCTGGTCTTGAACTCCCAACCTCAGGAGATCCACCCGCCTTGGCCTCCCAAAGTGTTGGGATTACAGGCGTGAGCCACCACACCTGGCCCCTTGTTCTACTTTTCATGTCTATGAGATCCACTTTTTTTAGCTTCTGTGTGCACGTGAGAGCATGCAGGGTTTAGCTTTCTGTTCCTGGCTTGTTTCACTCAGCATCATGCTCTCCAGTTCCGTCTGTCTGGAGTGAATGTGGATGTGGATCTGATCCTGCAATGGAAAGCCATTACCATGAGTGACAGGATCTCATTCTTATTTATGGCTGAATAGTATTCCATGGTGTATCTATATCCCGTTTTTCTTTATCCATTCATCTGCTGTTGGGCACAAGCCAAGATTCCATATCTCAGCTATTGTGAATATAATAAACACTAGGAGTGCAGATGTCAGCAGAATAAAAGTAGGCCCCCACTTCTCACCGCATACAAAAGCTAACCGAAAATGGATCAAAGATCTCAAATGCAAGACCCAAAACTATAAAACTCCTAGAAAAAACAAAACAGGGGAAATGCTTTAGGACCTTGGTCTGGGAAAAGATTTTACGAATAAGACCTCAAAAGCACAGGCAACAAACGCAAGAATAAACAAATGGGACTATATCAAACTAAAAAATCTTCTGCACAGTGAAGGAAACAATCCACAAAATGAAAACACAATCTATAGAATAGGTGACAATATTTGTAAAGTATTCATCTGATGAAGGATTAGTATCCAGAATGTACAAGGAACTCAAACACCTCAAGAGCAAAACAGCAACAACAACAAAACCAATTCAATTTAAAAATGGGCAAATGATCTGACAGACATTTCTGAGAATAAGACATAGAAGTGGCCAACACATACGTGAAAAAAGGTAAAGAAGGCAGATTTCTGCCTTTCTCTCACAGGTGGTGACTAGCTAGGGCTGGTGTCGCAGGTGGTAAAGGTGTTTGCCAAGAGAGTAGTGGGTAAAGAAAGGCAGATGTATTAGAGAAGGTATGAGAATATGTTGCAAGGTTGCAAAGTTGCAATGGACTGTCTACAAAAAGGCAGGGGCTGGAGGGAAGTTTTATAGGGTCATGGTAGAGGGGCCAACAGAAGGAGGTCATGATGCTAAGGCCACCAGGAACTAGGTCATTGTCATCCTGCCATCGGGTTGTTTGTGATTGGCCATCTCTCAGAACAACTGTTCATTGTTCTTCCCCACCTGGGGCCCTTCCCGATTGTTGCTTACTTATCTTATCAGGACTCCACACTTTTCCTGATGAGTGTTGTCGGTGCCTTTGTCAAATATCGGATCGCTATAGATACATGGATTAATTTCTGTCAGTAATTTGTTTCATTGGTCTATGTGTTTGTTTCTATGCCAGTGCCATGCTGTTTTGGTTACTATTGCCTTGCAACATATTTTGAAGTCAGGCAGTGTGATGCCTCCAGCTTTGTTCTTTTTGCTCAGGATTTCTTTGGCTATTTGGGGTCTTCTGTGGTTCCATACAAATTTTAAGATTTTTTTTCTATTCCCATGAACTATTTTGACAGAGATTGTACCAAATCTGTAGATTGCTTTGAATAGTGTTACTAGATTTTATTAATTTTTCCTAAATGTATGAAAAGCTCATATTTGTTTCAATGTTTAATATTAGAAGTGTTTTTATCTTTATTTCAAAATTTGGGCTAGGTGTGATGGCTTATGCCCATAATCCCAGCACTTTGGGAGGCCAAAGGAGGAGGATTGCTTGAGACCAGGAGTCAAGACCAGCATGGGTAACATAGTGAGACCTCATCTCTACAAAAATTTAAAAATTAGCTGGGTGCAGTGGCATGTGTCTGAGATCCCAGCTACTTGGGGAGGCTGAGGTGGTAGGATCACTTGAGCCTGGGAGGTGGAGGATGCAGTGGGCTGTGATTGTGCCACTGCAGTCCAGCCGGGGCAACAGAGGGAGATACTGTTTCAAAAAAACAAAAAGCAAAATAAATAAATAAATAAGACCAACAATAAAAATTTGGTGATGTTTTCGCGACCAGAAATATGCCTTAGGAACTTAACTCTTGTTTATATCAACTAACCTGTGGTAAACTGGTTGCATTATATGTCGTTTTGCCAAAAGTCACAGTTTCCAAGAACCTATCAAGCATGTTAAGTGAAGACTTACTGTACATACCTATAAGAAAAAGAAACAACAAAATGGGGAGACGCCCCGACACGTGTGGGTACGCCTATGTGGAAGGTTGCAGAATCGCTGTTCTCAAAGTTCTGTGTCAGGCCGTCTACCCCAATGCTGTTTCCTCGTCCATGTGAGTCAGTTCTGCAGAGGCCTGGCCTGGCAAGCGCAGCCGTGACTTCTCGCTAATCTTCCTGAGAAGCCGCTCCACCATCCATTCATCCTTAAGAACCCTGGGTGACTCATGACGCTCTGCACAGGACAATTGAAAATTTATGGGGCAATATGTTCGCCTTCACAAGCCATCTAAGCAATGATGAGCAATTCAGGCAGCTGTGATTAAAAAGAAAAAAAAAATTGTTTTCCATCATACAGTTCTCCTGAAGAAGCCAAAAGCACCGAGGGCTTGAGGTTGTGTTGACAGAATCTTAGCCAACTCTTTCCTAGGGATTTAACTGTTACACCATCCATCACTTGCAGAATTCATGGCGATTATCATTTACAACCACAGTTTGAGAGTCAAAATGATCAACCTCAGTCAATCCCTACACATGAATTGACGGTCTCAGTCATTTGCCCTAAAGCTGGAATTCTGTTTTATTTTTTGACCTCTCCCTTTCCCAAAAAGACAAATCCCAAGTACACATGTCAAGCTGTGGTTCAAGCCGAGGTCTGTCTCCCCTCGGGGTGCCAAATGCGTCTGGGGATTCTCCCTCCCTGGGCCGGCTCTACACGGTCGTGGAGCCCACCTCACCCTGCCCCTCACTGTGTTCTTTGTGCTTCCCTGTCCTGTGAAGGGAGGCCCCGGCCGTCACAGGGAAGGATCCAGCAGGAGAGGGTGGCAGGGCCGGCCTGGGCTGGGCTGCAGCTGCTGGCGCGGTTGCCAGCCTCCACATGCGTTCGCTGAGGCTGCTGTGATAAAGCACCACAAACCGGGGACTTAAAGTCACAGAAATTGATCCTCCCACAGTCCTGGAGGCCGAAAGTTTGCCATCAAGGTGACTGCAGGGCTGGTTTCATCGGGAGGCTCTGGAAGAATCGGTCCCTGCCTTTCTCCAGCTTCAGTGGCTCCAGCAATCTCTGGCTCTGCTTGGCTCATGGCCACATCACTCTCTGCCCTCCTCTGTGTCTCAGTGTGACATTTTCTGTCTCTAATAAGGACACTCTCATTGGATTTAGGGCCCACTGCAGCCCAGTATGACCTCGTCTTAATATCACTACAGCCTCAAAGAGCCGATTTCTAAATAAGTGCACATTCACAGGGACCGGGGATTGTGAACATAACTTTTTGAACATATCTTTTTAGGGGACACAATTCAACCACTACATCCTCTCACAGAGGAGAGCTGAGGCAGGTCTGGTATGGGGCCCAGGCAGGGCTGGAAGAGGGCAGCAGCCAGCGGGAGCGCTTGAAGAGGCCCTCCCCCCACACAGCAGACGTCTCATTCATGAGCAGGAGTGCGGGATGAGGTTGAAGATCCTGGCAGTCCATGAGCTCTTGGAGGGAGAGTGGGTTATGTCCTTTCCCGAGAATGGGTAGGCATGGAGGTGGCACCTTCCTGGCGGCAGCGAGCTGGGGCAGATGGGAAGATGGGTGGGAAAGGGTTGCTTTGCCGCTGTGCCTATGGGGATGCCAGAAGAGGAGTGGTGGACACGGGATGTTCCTGAGCTGGCCCTGCAGAAGAGGAGATGGGGTGACCGGAAGAACGTGTCTACCAGAGCTGCTGCATGAGGGCACAGGTGTCCCTCTGGAAGGAACAAGGGGCACTGGGTGTCCTGCCCTGGGGTTTGGGGGTGGGGCACGATTCCACCTGTGACCGCAGCGAACAAGAGAAATAGACCCAGCTATGCAGCTGACGGCAGCTGGCGCGGTGCCCGGCCTGAGGGAGGAGCTCCTCAAGCAGAGGCTCGACTGATGACCTGGAAGAGGTACGGGGTCGAGGAGTCATCAAAATAGCGTTTCTGAGCTGCAGGGGGGCTTTGGTTTGTCCTGTGTCAGGAGTGCCAGAGGGGCTCTCTGGCAGAAGGAGGCAGAGGCAGGATGAGTGCCAGCCCGCACAGAGGCAACGTGTCTGGGGACACCCAGCAGAGAGGGCGGCAGCCCTGATGCTTGCAGTCCTTGGGCAAATGTCTCGATCCTGTGATGAGTGCACGGCACCCAGGCTCCGTCTGTGTGGTTGATGGGGCTGGGTGGAGGCCGGGGGGCGGGGGTCTCACCTCCAGCTCATAATTGTTTGCCACTGACTTGTGAATGTACCAGCAGTTAGGAGCCCTTTCAGGTGCTTTGGATTGAAGCTTAGACAATTTGCTCTCTTTAAGAAAAATAATATAAAGTCATTAAATCAAAGTAAGATACAAATACGAGTTCCGATTTAGAAGGCGAATAAATCACCAGAAAGTGTTAACGCCATGGAGATTCAGGTCTCTTCCTCTGCCCTTCTGCAATCTCTTTTAAATAGATTGAATTCTGGTGTCCTCTCCTCACCTACAACCCTCTATAGCTCCCAGAAGCTCTGGGTGCTCCCTGGGTTGGAGTAGATGTGGGCCCCTGAAGCTTCAGCTCATTCGCTTCCAGGTACAGCCCCTGTCATCTGCAAAGGGGAGGGTTACTTCAGGCCAGGTGTGGGTATCAAGGGCTGGGCTCCACTGTGGGCTCAGGCAGATCCTCTGTGCCAAGAGGTTTGGAGGCCCCACAGCCTGGGCGCCAGGCCCAACTGGAAGGCAGTGACCAACTTCCTCTGGCACCTGTCAGCCTTCACTTGCTTCCCCAGATGGCCCTCAGAACTAATGCCAGAGGGGAGGTATCCTTCCAGCAGCAACACGCAATTACGGCCCCTCCTTCTGACCCAGCTCAAGAACTCCACTGGCAGCTCATTAAGTCAGGGGTAGCTTGAAAGTCGCCGCACTGAATGCCGCAGTTTTATGTCACTTGTAAGAAGGGTGGGGGGCGGGTAATCACAGCCCTCTGCACCACATGAAAGGTGCGCAGGGAAAGGGTAGGTGTAATTGGGGGCCCCTGCAGCCCCTGTCCACAGAGCAGAGTCACGCCCCGGGTTAGACTCTCCCCAGAACTGCTAGCCTGGCCGGGGCCTGCCAGCTGACTTGGGGGAAAGGCAGAGGTGGAGGCCAGGGAAGCCGGGAGGCTGTGGGCCCCCATCCTCAGCCCCCCACAGCTCCTGAGCGTCCCTTTCTCCCTCTGTCACTCTCCTCTCCTGCTCTGCGCCCGTACATTCAAGCCTGGGTCCTGCATGTGCTGCTGGGGTAGAGGACAGAGGGGCTCCTCCTCCTTCTAAACACCCCATACATAAGCTTGGCTCTTTTCGGTATTTCACTGAATTGCCTGCCACAGTGGGGATTTGGGCAGGATCCCAAATATCTTCCTTGTGTCCCAGAATCCTGTTCATTTTTCTATCTGTGCATCTATCCACCCATGCACCATCCATTATCCATTTGTCCATCCATCCATCCACCCACATTCATCCACTGTCCATCACTCATTCGTCATCTGTCCATCCATCCACTCATCTGTTCATCTACCTTCTATCTATTTATCATCCATCCATTCTTTTGTCATCCATTCACCATCCATCATTCATCTGTCACCCATCGGTCCATTATTCATCCATCATTAGCCCAACTGTCCATCCATCCATTCATCATCCACCCACCAACCATCACTCTCCATTATCTGTCCATCTGTGTATTCATCTCTACATCTATTCATCCTCCATCCATCCACCACCCATTCATTCATCGTCCATCCATCTCATAGAAAAGTTTTAGGCACCTGCTAACATGCATGCCAGGAGCTGTACTTGTCTCTGGAGCTACAGAGGCTTTTGAGACCAGGGTCTTGCCCACTGTGGCACCACTGGTCTACTGGGGAAGCAGACAGAGCAGATTGAATGGGCCCAGCCACAGTCATGGGGCACAAGTGGTGCCATGATCCCACAGCAGCCGCTGAGCTGCCCCTCCTCCTTCCTTCTCCCAGTCTGTCTCTTAGCAGCCCTGCACTCACGGTTGGGTGCACCCCCAACCCCACTGCCCCTCCCCTGCTCCACAGCCTGGGAACGGTTCCTGGGAACCTGCAGGTAGAGGACTCATGGCCCCAGGCAAGGTGATTACCCGCCTTACCCCTGCCAGTCTCCACAAGACTTCCCCTGAGGCCCAGCCCAAGAATGCACTGCATTTTTCTCATCTCAATAAAGGTACAAAGGGTACTTCTGGAGCCAGGAAGCCAAGAAACCACACCCTTTCAGGTGCATTCTTGGCTGCTGTGTTGAGGATTCTTTTTAGGGGGTTGGTAATGCTGCTTTATTGGATCGTTTACCTCTCTGACTCAGGTCTGAGGAATGCCAGTCCGCCCCCTCCATCCTAACCTGCAAAACCCTCAGCTTGTGACTGTGGTAACAAGAAGGATCTTAGCTAATCAAGGCAGGCAGGGATGTGGAAGCACAGGTTGGGAAAAGGGAGGCCCAGCCAGCAAGGGGGGCAGCGAGATAAGGAACTGAGGTCCTGTGAAGCCAAGTGGCTTGAAGCCCCACACGGTGATGGCAGAGAGAGAGTGCTCTGGGGGCTGCAGCAACTCTTGATTTCATCACTTTCCTTTGCAATGTTGGCTTGTGGACACACCAGCCAGGTGGCCTAAGGATAAACCTTGGCCTTCAAATCTTGAAATTCACCCATTCTCAGTTCCAACTTTGACACATCGAGTGACTTAGGAGGAGTCACTTGGCTTGCTCCAGTCTGGGCGTCCTTGGTTTGAAAATGAGTCGGTTACAGCTGTGACCTCACGGTGTGTCGTGAGAACCGGTAACTTACTAATGCTTATGAATTCATGGTTGGGCTCTCTGAGAGCTAGGGCAGGGCAGACCATACAAGACACCAGGCCCGCGGGGCGGTGAGGGGGGAAGTCAGGGGAAGGAATGTTTCCCCTGTGTGCCCAGCCCTATGCCCTTCTAGGGCCTGCCTCTAGTGCCGTATGACCTTGGGCAAGTCCCTCTACCTCTCTGGGTCCCATCACCTCAGCAATAAATGGTGTTATTAATAGCACATCTCTGTCTTCCCTGCTGGAATGTCAAGCAGTTTCACAGCATCAATAAAAGGCTTTGAGCTTCTGGGAGAAGGCGCCAAGGAACTCCAAGGTGTTATTAGAAGTAATTGGGTCTGCAATTGAGGAAACCTTCAAAGCTACCAGACTCAGTTTACTTTACCCACTTTCTCTCTTTCACCTTTCTCCTCCCCCCACTACCTTGCTATTGCCCTCCTTTCCCTCTCTCTCCCCCAACAATTCTTTCTCATCTTGTCTCACCCGCAAATTGCTCTCACACTTTCCCTGCCAGCACAACCAGGACTGGCAGGAACCCTGGAGAGCATGGAATCCAAACCTCAAACCAGAGAGGTGAAGGTTGTCCATCCATCCATCCATCCACCCACCCACCCACCCACCCACTCATTCATCCTTTTATCATCCATCCATCTATCCATCTACTCACTCCATCATCCATCTGTTTGTCTATTTACCCATCATCCCTCTATATATGCATTCATACATCCACCCTCTCCATTGATCATCCACCGATCAATCCACCATCCATCTGTTCATTTATCCATTCATTCATCTACCCACTCATCCATCTATCCTTCCACCCACTCTACCATCCATCTTTTCATCTATCTATTCATCCATCATCCCTCTATCCATCCACCTGTCCATCATTCATCCACCCAGCCAGCCACTCCATTTGTCATCCGTCTATCCATTCATTCCTCTACCCATTCCATCCATCATCCATTCATCTTTTCATCCACCCATCCATTATCCATCCATTCATCCACCCACTCCATCCATCCATTCACTCATCCATCTATCTATTCATTAATCCATTCATTCATATATCTATCTACCCACTCATCCATCCATCCTTCCGCCCAGCCATCCAGTGCTGACATTGCCAGGCCTATGTTTCTCTGAACATACCCACATAAAGAATTTAGGCCTGCCTCTAATGTTTAGTCAAGATGCGGAAGACAGAACCCCCCTGGTAGGACAAACGAGGGGCAGTGCCCTGGCTTCTTACAGGGAGCCCCTTATCCTGCCCTACACAGCCCTGTGGGGCCTTTCTTCATTCTCATTGCCCTGACTCATACTCCATGCTGCTCTTCACAGGGGTTAGGGTGAAGGGACAGGGGGATGACTCCAATGCTCCCCTCCCTGTTCTTCTGACCTCATGACTCCTAGATGTTCTCTGCTGGGGAGATCATGTGCAGACAGGTAAATATGGGTCCTGGAGAAAGAATCAAAGGTAGAGGCAGTTTCATGAGAGGGAGGTCCAGCAAAGAGAGAGTGAGCAGAGAGGACCGCCAGCTCTGCTGGTCCCTCCTCTGCCCACAGTGGGTTCTGAGGACTCTCTGTCATCTTTGACACACATCAGAGTCCTGGGGAAGGCAAAAAGTTCCCAGGGAGCAGGACTGCCCAGAGTGGCCCAGGCACTATCTGCATCAGAATCTGGAATCGCAGAGGAGCTTGTTAAAAGCATGCATATGTCTGGGCCCAGCCCTTTTGAATTAAGATCTAGGCCAGGCCCAGGAATCTGCATGTTAACAAATTCCCAGTGCTCTTTGTACACAGTGTTTGAGAACTGTGGCTCCAGAAACTCAGCGTGTGGTTGAGGGTGGGATGTTCCCAAACACCCTGAAGCTGATAGTGCCATAGCCTTGCCTATGTGGCTGAGATCCATGCACAGCAGAAGGGCTCTTGCTACTGTTGGGTGGCCCTGTGGAGGTTCCTCTTCTCGTTCTCAATCCTGCTGAGTTAAACTCCTGGGCTCAAGCGATCCTGTAGCCTCTGCCTCCCTAGGAGCTGGGACTACAGGTGTGAGCCACCACAGTAATCCAGAAAGAAACATTTAACAGGGACTTGTGAACAGAAGCCATGTCTATATCTCTGCCAGTAGCAAGACAAGATGGTGGATCCCCATTACTCCTCAGGCTTACATAGTACCAGAAGGAAGGTGTAGGACAATTATAGGGAAATTTCACATATGCAAGAATGCTACGTGAATTTGCCTAAGGACAGGAGTTATGGTCAAGGTTGTTTTGACCTAGGGGTGGGATTTAAGTGGGTGTTCTTACACAAGAAACAGCAGATAACTTAGAAATCGTAGAGGCCTTCCAGAACTGGGGTCAATTCGAAGTCAACACAGCAGGTTGGCATCCAAGCTGGAGTTGCTTTTGCCTCCACATGTGGTTCCCGGGGGCCGGGAACACAGATCACAGAGGGCTTGCCTGGAGACTCGGTAGAAATGCCAGTTATCAGGCCCACCCCAGGCCTGCTGCCTCCGAACCACGCTGGCAGGGATTCTGGGGTTCCTCACGCTGCCGGCTCTCCAGCTCTCTGTTGTTTGAGAACAGTGAATATGGGGCTGTGTAGGTTGTTGAAAGGACTTTGGCTCTTGCTTTGTGTGAAGCTGGAAGCGCTGGAGAAATGGGTTAGAGCAGAGGCGTGCTCAGAGAATCCCTGTGAACGGGGCAGGGCACTCAAGACCAGGTGGCGGCTGTGGCCAGGACACAGGTGAGAGCCTGATGGTGACGTGGCCCAGGGTGGTGTGGAGGGGAGAGTGAGAGGTACCTAGGTGGGGACGGTTGAAGTGGAGCCACTAGGAATTCCCAACACACTTGATATAGACTGTGAGGGGGGCTAAACGTTCTGAGGCGGGATCATGCCTGCGACGTTCGGGAAGCCGAGAACACTGATAGGCTAGAGGCAGTGCAGTGGAGAGACGGAGCAAGTGAAATGAGTGCTGCTTCCAGCTGTGAAGTTCTGGGGTGTTTGTTACCCCCTGGTTCCTCTCAGGCCTCAGCTGGACCAACCAGAAGAGTGGCATTTCCACTGCAGAGCTAAGGACAAAGATTGCTCTGGGTGCGGGAGGCAGCCAGGAGCTCAACTGGGATGAGTTCAATGTGGATGCTCTACAGACACGAACACCATGCAGGTCAAGAGGCCTGGGGGAGCCATACAGCCATGGAGGTGGAGAGCTCTCCATCCTAGAGATGGGTCAATTTTGTAGTCAGTGTCTAGGTACCTAAAGTCTTGAGACTAGATGGATTTTCTTTTCCTTTCTTTTCTTTTCTTTTTTTTTTTTTTGAGAGGGAGTTTTGCTCCCGTCCCCCAAGCTGGACTACAATGGTGCGATCTTGGCTCACTGCAACCTCCGCCTCCTGGGTTCAAGTGATTCTCCTGCCTCAGCCTCCCGAGTAGCTGGGATTACAGATGCCCACCACCACAGCTGGCTAATTTTGTGTATTTTTAGTAGAGACGGGTTTTTACCATGTTGGCCAGGCTGGTCTCAAACTCCTGACCTCAGGCGATCCACCCGCCTCGGCCTCCCAAAGTGCTGGTATGACAGGTGTGAGCTACTCCTCCCGGTCAACTGGATGGATTTTCTAGGATGTGAGGGTGGAGAAAAGAAAAGGTGAGGGAGGCAGCAGAGATTG
Source organism: Macaca thibetana thibetana (assembly GCF_024542745.1). Lineage (NCBI taxonomy): Eukaryota > Metazoa > Chordata > Mammalia > Primates > Cercopithecidae > Macaca > Macaca thibetana. Next base: position 155,420,773 of record NC_065580.1, on the reverse strand, counting down.
AAAAGGTGTGGGGGTAGAATGATGCCCTTGCTGAAGTGGAATTTTTTACAAGTTAAAAGTATGACTCTTGTATAACAGGAGCGTCTGTCAATGGTTTATGGAACTCAGTACGGAAGCCAGCATGGTGGCAGAGCTGGTTCAAAAAGTAGAAAAAGAATGAAAGACTACAGTCCCTGACAGAAGGCATGCTGGAAGGATGTTGCCAGATCACAGGGGCCTACGGTGCAATAAAACAGTCCCTGTTGGGTGATGTCTATTGTTCAGTAAGCTATTAGCATCTCGACAAGACAAATTCAACTGTATTGACACCAGATAGAGTCAGCTGCATCACTGTCCATTTTCTTCAAGTTAATATGAACCCTGGCAGAGATGTCAAATGTCCCATCAATGGAAAATAGTCAAAGCAAAAGGCTGCGCCCCTGAGATAACTAGCGGTCTCTGGCACACCACCACCGGCTCCTGAGGGCTTGCTAACAAGACAGTGTGTGACCTGAGATAAGGAGAAGGTGACCAACGTTCCAAACACAGTTGAGAACTGACTCCTGCATGTTGGTTGTTGCTGTCACTAACTATAGAAGAGAAATCTGTGCGGGATCATCTAAACCTGGCGGAGAGTGCATGGCCGGAATGTGCCGGGTCAGACTCAAACTCTGGTCTCTCTGACACCAAGGCCCATAGGTGCTGAGTCCAGCCAGCGCCTTTCTAGTGACCTCAGTCCCTCTCAGGATGTGCCCATCCAAGGAGGATTTGCCTCAAGGGGAAAGCAATGACTAGCCCAAAAGGAATGAACTGGCAGGGAAGTGTCTGGGCTGGGGGAGGCACTTCCAACACCCTGCCTAAAATGCAATTTTTATCCACTTTTCTTTGCACAATATTTATTGTTTCCAAAGAACGTCTAAAGACTGGCTACAGAGGAGAGATTCCAGCCCCCTTCATGCCGCAGATTGTGATGGTTAGAGCTGGGGCTGCACGTTCCCTGGGACAGGGACAGGCCCATGTTAGGCGGCTGCTTCTCACGGGGAGTGCCCTCAGTATGGTGGATGCTAATAATTGGGTAATAGAACAAGACACAGGCTTTCACTGAATCTGTCTTTTCAGCAAAGGTAATAAAAAGCAGAAAGGAAAGAAATCATCCTATGGGTACTGTGGGAGAGGGCCAGGAAAAGCCAGAGAAATCCACAAAGGGCAAAAGGGCCAGACCCTATCAGGTTCCCCAGGGAGCCAGCAGCTTATCACAGCTTAGTCACAGGGTTTTAAGAAAGCCCATGCCTTACTGGAAACCCCCAAAGAACAATGACCTCATTGATCCAAATCACATCGTGGCCCTCAGAGTGCTCAGATCCTATCATCAGGAACACAATATCCCCATTTTGGGGCCTCCATCGGAAGGCTGGCCGGCACACCTGTGAGTCACAGAATGGAAAGGAAGGCAGCGTGCATGTTCATGGAAAGAAATCCTGTTTGCCTCTCTCCTTTCTTCTGATACAAATGCAGACAGTTTCCCAGTTGTCAAAATTGAACATGATATGAGGAAAATAGCTCAGTAACAAACATCCGTTAGTCATTCAGCAGTAAACTTTTCCGAGTTTTAATAATCTCATCATCTTTACCACTAAATGGAGCTTCCAACAATGGATTTATCTGAGAGCGGCACAAGTGTGTTAAGGAATTGTTACAGGCATGGCCTGTGCTCTGAGCTCTGGGGGCTTAGATCCCTCAAAAGCTCACAGCCTCTGGGATTCACCAGCCTGCAGAGCATTGGGGCTACTAAATATTTCTCCAACTGGACAGACTTTCAACTAGGGATAGACAGGACTGAATTACCCAGATTCAGAGAAAAAGGACCTATTATCTCATAGAACAGTCTTAAGTTCAACCATGAAGCCATATTTTCCACTTAAAACCACAGGGCAGTTATCCAATCTCCACGCCATTTCATCAGAGGAGAGATGAGACTGTCAGGGGGCGGCAGCGCTGGCTGGGAGGCAACGAAGGGGGTGTGTTTAGGATGGGCGACCTTTCCTGTGGGCTAAGGTGGGAAAGCAGAAAACAGTGAGAGATTCTTGGTGTCCTCAAGAGCAGGCTGTGTAACAAAAAAAAGCATTCTTAGTTTCTTCACTTTTGATTAACATCAAAGGTATTGTTTCACATTTCTAATGTCTAGTTTTCCTTGGGTTTTTAATAGCACTTTCAAGGAGACTTAATTCAATTAATGTTTGGCCACGGGAAGTGGCTCACGCCTGTAATTCCAGCACTTTGGGAGGTCAAGGTGGGAGAATCACTTGAGTTTGGAAGTTCAAGACCAGCCTGGGGAACATAGTGAACTCATATTTCCAGAAAAATAAATAAATAAACAAACACAATTAGCTAGGCATGACAGAACTAGCCTGTGGTCCTAGCTACTCAGGAGGCTGAGGCAGGAGGATCACTTGAGTCCAGGAGTTCAAGACCAGCCTGGACAACAGAATGAAACCCCATTTCTACAAAAAAAAAAAAAAAAAAAAAACAAATTAACCAGGTGTGATGGTGCTAGGCTGTGGTCCTGGCTACTCAGGATGCTAAGGTGGGAGGATCGCTTGAGCCTAGGAGGTCAAGGCGGCAGTGAGCTGTGATTGTGCCACTGTACTCCGGCTGGGCAACAGAGCGAGACACTGTCAAAAAATATATATATATATACTACAGTGGCTATTACTAAAAACAGCTTAGAATAACTACAATGAGAGCTGCCACAGAGACTGGAGCTCTCACACCCTGTGGTTAGGAATGTAAAATGGTATAGCCACTTTGGAAAACTGACAGTTTCTTGGCAATTAAATACACAATACCACATGACCCCCATCGTTCTACTCAGAGGTATTTATCCAAGAGAAATGAAAGCCTGTGCCCAAGTGAAGACTTTTGTGTAAATGTTCATAGCAGCTTTATTTGTAATAGCCAAAACTAGAAATAACCCAAATGTCCATCAACAGGCGAGACGGATAGACAAATTGTGGTATATCCACGCATGGCAGGAGGCATATACTTTCTGTCTTTTTGTTGGGGTGTTTTCAGGACGTGCCCGTGTGTCAACACATGTCAAATTGTACACTTTGAGTATGTATAGTTTATTATGTGGCAATTATACCTCAATTACCTTATTTAAAGCCTTAAAAATGCTTTCCAGATTAGTAGTAACTGGGGGCAGGGCTCAGGGGAAGGTCAAAAGAAAACTTTTTAGAGTGATGAAAATGTTCTATTTCTTGATTATGGTGATGGTTAAACTACAGCTACCAATTGCTAAATTGAAATGAGTGGATTTTACTGGATATAAATTGTAACTCAATAAAGCTGGGGAAAAATAAATTTGTACTGAAATATCTTTGCGTATCAGGACAAGGGCAGAATACTGCGGTTGCATGTAATTTTTATTTCTAATAAAGCAAACATTGTAATTGCAGAGACAAAAATTAAATTTAATTTTAAATTTTCATTTCTCTTGGACAAATATCTAGGAGTAGAACAACGAGGTCATGCAGTAGTTGTATGTTTAATTTTCAAGAAACCCTCAAGAAATGCTTTCTCAAAAAGGAAAAATAACATGTTTACATTGAAGCAAAAAACAAATACCTTCTTTGTTGTATTGACTATCTGAATATTAAAAAGCAATTACAAGCTGAATATTCTTTCTTTTCTTTTTTTTTTTTTAGACAGAGTCCCCAGGCTGGAGCACAGTGGCACGGCCTTGGCTCACTGCAACTTCTGTCTTTTGGGCTCAAACAATTCCCGCATCTCAGCCTCTCCAGTAGCTGAGACTGCAGGCACGTACCAGCATGCCCGGGTAATTTTGGGAACTTTTTTTGTAGAGACAGGAGTTCTGCCATGTTGCCCAAGCTGATCTTGAACTCTTGGGCTCAGGTGATTCTCCCACCTTGGCCTCCTGAAGTGCTGGGATTACAGGCAGGTGCCACTGTAGCCAGCCTGAATAATTATTCTTCATACCTATTCACATTCTTTAATCAGGTTTTTAGCCTTATTTGATTCTGTCACCATTAGTGGCATTTTTCCAGAAGAATGCATTATTTTCAGAGCTGTCTTACTTTAATCTTTCATAAAATTGCCTGGAAGCTTCTTTAAGGAGACATTTTTGTGGCTAATGAATTTGAATTTGCTGACCAGCTAAGTGGAATCTTATCCATAGACCCTGAGGTTGTCAGATGAGTGAGCATCTGTGGATGAGCTGACTGTTCAGTGCAAGACAGTTTCCACTTTTTCTAATGAAAAGGTCAATATTTCACCCAGATATTGTCACAGATCCTGTGTTCTGACTTCAATCCAAAGAATCTTTCTTTCAAAAATGTCTTTATAGGGCAAAATGAGTCAAATAGGCTTTTTTCATTCATGATTCTTTTAAATATTTTGTCAAACTTATGTGTTAAAAGTCATAGGCTTTTTCAATTTTACTCCATTCTGATACATAATATACATATATCCAATTAAAATATGAACTCTACAAAATTTGTTCCATGCGTTGAGACACTCCAGGAATAAATTTTAGAATTCCAAAGTCACTCTCCTACACGGGGTAGGCATCATGCATTTTATTCAGTTCCTCTCTTACTTTTGTGGTGACAAATTTAAATAGTCTTTCTGTTTGCAATCTTGTTTTTAATAATTGTAATAAATTGCTAAAAGTTTCAAAAGAAGTTTTTAGTTATTTATTTGTTGAGTAGTTTGATTAAAGATTTCCCACTGATTTGGAACTAAATGCAAGGTAAGTCTAGAAGACCCAATTACGCACACACAAACACACACAAATCTATTGTAAGTCATTTAGATGGATTTATAAACTACTTTCTCTGAGGCTATGCAATTCTAAAATCTGACTAATGATGGAGCAAAAAGGAAGAAAGCATATATTGCCCTGATTAAGGACTTCTTGACACCTCTATTAGCATTGCTGTGGAAATGTTGCATTTTAGTAATGTAAAAAATTTGTAAGTTTTAATATCTGTAACTTTCTCTTCAATTAGAGGCATATTGCAGCTTAAGACTCAGGTATAAATGATTTGTTCACTAAAAACAGTTCCAACTTGATTTCTGCTCTATCCTTTTTTTTTTAGAGACTGAGTCTCGCTCTGTCGCCCAGGCTGGAGTGCAGTAGTGTGATCTCAGCTCACTGCAATCTCAGCCTCCCAAATTCAAGTAATTCTCGTGCCTCAGCCTGCTGAGTAGCTGGGACTACAGTCACGTGCCCCCACGCCTGGCTATTTTTGAATTTTTAGTTGAGACGGGGTTTGGCCATGGCTGCTCTCAAACTCCTGACCTCAGGTGATCTGCCCGTCTCGGCCTCCCAAAGTGCTGGGATTACAGGCATGAGTCACTGCGCCTGGCCTGTTCTATACTTTTAAAATTTGATAATAGCACATTTTTACATGATGCTGTGTAACACTAACATTTGTATCACCACAAGAATAACGATACCAGCAATATTGAATAGTTAACTGCAAGTTACATCTTGCATTTTTTTTTTTTTTTTTTTTTTTTTGAGACGGAGTCTCGCTCTGCCACCCAGGCTGGAGTGCAGTGGCCGGATCTCAGCTCACTGCAAGCTCCGCCTCCCGGGTTTACGCCATTCTCCTGCCTCAGCCTCCCGAGTAGCTGGGACTACAGGCGCCCGCCACCTCGCCCGGCTAGTTTTTTGTATTTTTTTTCAGTAGAGACGGGGTTTCACCGTATTGGCCAGGATGGTCTCGATTTCCTGACCTCGTGATCCGCCCGTCTCGGCCTCCCAAAGTGCTGGGATTACAGGCTTGAGCCACCGCGCCCGGCCAAGCTTTACTTTTATTTAATGATTTAATAAAAATGAAGTTATTCATATTAACTGAATGGGCTTTTCTGTTGGAAGCATCTGATAATACACACATTATATCCACATCACTTAACCATCTGTGAAATTCTGCTCATGGAGGTAACACAATAACAGCTATCATGTCATCGAGTAAATTCATAAGAAAACTTGAATTTGAGAAAGAAGGAAATTAATGAGCACTGATATTTGATCTACATGAAAAGTCCCAGAGTGACACGGCTGCAGGAGTCAGTCACTGTCTCTGGCTGTCTGAAAAGAGTTACCAGCTTTTGAGGCTGATGCTGCTGGTTCTTCTGCTTTTCATGTGATTGGTGGTGTCACTGCGTTTACTGCGAACGATAAACGTTCACAAACATTTTGCATAAGTAGACATCATAATCAACTTTCTGGAGAAACAGAAATCCAATAACTTTTTTATTTTGTGTGCACTTTTATTTTTTAGCTCACCATGGCCCAAAGGGTTTATGAGAAATATAAAAATGTGTCACCAAATGATGAAATAAATAGTTACGCCGTAAAACATAGACAGAAACAATATTGAATGTAATAAGTTTCATATTTCAATATCTAATTTTCCTTGGGTTTTGAAGTTCACCTTACAAATCAACTGATTTTATTTGTCAAGTCAGACCATTTTAATACCATTTTCAAGGAGACTCAATTCAGTTAATGTTTGGCCAGGTGTGGTGGTTCACGCCTGTAATTCCAGCACTTTAAGAGCCCGAGGCAGGAAGATGACATGAGTCCAGGTGTTCAAGAAAAGCCTGGGCAACATAGTGAAATTCCATCTCTAAAAAAAAAAAAAAAAAAAAACAAAATTAGCCAGGAGTGGTGGTACATCCTAGGATCCCAGCTTCTTGGAAGGCTGAGGTGGGAGGATTGCTTGAGCCCGGAGGTTAACGCAGCAGTGAGCCATGATCACGCTACTACATTCCAGCCTGGACAACGGAGTGAGACTCTGTCTCAAAAAAATAAGACTAATGTTTGAACCAATGGATTTGAACTACTAAACGCCCTAATGGTATCAATCATATTTACAAACCTAATAAATGATTTTCCCTTAAACACGTTAAACTGCATTGCAAATTCATTATTGTCTTTTAAAATTATTACAGATGGTTCCAGGAAGCAATAACATCTCCAGTACTAAAGTCACTCCACTAAATCCAATAAGTAGAGTTTGAACAGGTGGATATCCACGCCCTGGACTGTCCCAACATTGTGCAAAAACTCAGTAAAATGCTCTTATACTTTTCCACCCAGAATCACAGGCTAAAAACAATTGCTCAATGACACAATTTAAACCCAAATCACAAGGCTAATTCAATGTGTTGTTCCTCTAATGTGCCAAATTCTCGCAATATTTCAAACACTTTAAATATCAAACATGTCTATACTGATATTTGTGGTTAGACTTACTCCATCATTCTGATGTTTAGTCCTAAGCCTTCGTCATGTAAAAAGACTCTTGCCAGCTAAGAAAAAAATGCTACCTTTCCAGGCAGATGGGGGTTCCCCTCCACTCCTGAAGCTGCTTAGTAACTGGGTACTTTTAACTTGGACACAGGTCTCTCTCTCCCTGATACACCCACAGGCGTGTTGAGCCCTTTTTAGTGTTAAAACGGCAACCGGTGACCAAGATCCCAGACCTTCTGTATTTTCCTCACGCCCCAGTTCCACCTGGATGGAGCCTGCCCTCCTACTCCTGAGACTAAGGTGTGGCACCACATGTGAAGGTACAGGGAACAGGCAGTGTCCACACAGTGACTTCAGGAGCAAGCCCCTGTCCTCTTTTCCCTTCCTGACTTCTTCCAGCTGGAGCTGGACCCATGGCTGGGACCACAGGACGGAGGCCACAAGCCCACCAGAGAGGGCCACAGCGCGGGTGGAGTTTGAGTGGCCTCCCTCTGGACCTCGTACATCCTGACAGCTTTGTCTGGCTGCACATTTACAACACTCAAGTTGCAAGACCAATGGGCTGGAAACACAAAGCAAATGCATTCCAAGGGAGGGTGATGTCTCCATGGATGTGCGAAGCTGAAGATAAGGCATAGCAGCAGGGTGGCAGGAAGAGCAGAGAAGTGTTCACGGCTCAAGACGGCCAGTGACCAGCTGGGCCCCGACGGAGGCAGAGGGAAGCGGAGTGCAGACCTATGTCTCGTGTCCGGAGGCAGCGGCCGCACCCAGGCGTCCCTGTCCCTCCTGGGTTTCCCAGCTATGAGTGGGAGCTCAACATAACTTCACAAGATGAAACCTGCGTTGAGGCACCAGAATGAGTCATGTATGGGATTTGCCATTATTATGTCATCTTTTATCTAATTCAGCCAAAATACTGACTTCTTTCCAAAAATGTCTTGGTTTTTTCAAAAGTCCCAAGTTAGGCCAGGTGTGGTGGCTTATGCCTGTAATCCCAACACTTTAGGAGGCCAAGGCAGGAGGATTCCTTGAGCCTAGAAGTTCAAGACCAGCCTGGGGAACAAAGTGAGACCCTGTCTCTACCAAAAAAAAAAATAGCCAGGCATGGTGGCACCTGTCTGCAGTCCCAGCTTCTTGGAAGGCTGGGGTGGAAGGATTGCATTGAGCCCAGGAGGCTAAGGCTGCAGTGAACCATGATCACACCACTGCACTCCAACCTGGGCAACAGAGCAACGCTTTATCGAAAAAAAGAAAAAGAAAAAAAGAAAAAAGTCCCAAATTAAAGGACTGCATTTAGGAATTTGTTGAAGTAAGATGATTTCACAATAAAATAAAACATTGTAAACAATTGAAAACCACCAACAATTGGACACTGATTGAATCAATAAGGGTAAACCTATAAAATAGAACATTTTGTAGACATTCAAACTGTTGCAGAAAAAATGTATAATGAGAGAAAACGTCCATAATACATAAAAAAGACAACCTTATTATAGCATAATCCCAATTCTGTACATTTATTTAGTCTTTAAAAGCTAACTTTTAAGCAACAACAAAAACAGATTCAGCATTAAAAGATGAATCATAAAATAAAAAAAAAATTAAAAACAGTTTGAGTCCAGCTTCATCTGACTGATTTCTCATGGTTTCCACGGTGGCAGCCCCAGGCCAAGTCTGCCAGCCTAGGTAAGACTCCGGCAGGGCGGAAGGAGAGCTTTGCTTCAGTGTACTGGGTAGCGAGCTCACTTGGCACAAGCCTTTTTTTTTTTTTTTTTTTTTTTTTTTTGAGATGAAGTTTTGCTCTTTTTGCCCAGGCTGGATTGCAATGGTGTGATCTCAGTTCACTGCAACCTCCGCCTCCTGGGTTCGAGCGACTCTCCTGCCTCAGCCACCTGAGTAGCTGGGATTACAGGTGCCCACCACCATGCCCGGCTAATTTTTTTGTGTTTTTAGTAGAGACGGGGTTTCACCATATTGGCCAGGCTGGTCTCGAACTCCTGTCCTCAAATGATCTGCTCACCTATGTCTCCCAAAGTGCTGGGATTACAAGCGTGAACCACCACACTCGGCCGGCGTAACCATTTTAAGGCTCCTGGTGATAGAACTTAAAAGACGCTTACTAATTCCATCATCCAGCACTTAGAGGATAAAAGATATTTGATGTGGAGTCCGAAAATCTGGGTCCCAGCCCCCATTCACTGTCCACTGACCCTGAGCAAGAGACAGCCTGCCCTGGACTCCAAGTTGATGGAATGAGCTAAGGCACTGTTCCTCCGCACTCACAGTGCTACTGGGAGGGTAAAACTGGACTCCAGGTTGATGGAATGGGCTAAGGCACTGTTCCTCCACACTCACAGGGCTATTGGGAGGGTAAAACTGGACTCCAGGTTGATGCAATGGGCTAAGGCACTGTTCCTCCGCACTCACAGGGCTACTGGGAGGGTAAAAGGCTCAAGGTGAGTGAAGTAGCACACAGGGGGCAAAGGGCATGTGAAAGTTCTTTGGGACCAGGTTTTCACACTGAGGGACATTTTGGACCTCTGTGATCTCCTCTGTCTTCACCTGCTCTCTAAAACCTGGTTACCACATGGAGGCCAAGCAGGAATAGCTCGAGACTACATATAAGCTGCATTGACTGACTTAATCGTGCACCCAGCCTGGCTCCATCTTCACTTCCAGAGAGGCGGTGTCTGCTGGCTCTGTTCCACGCATCTGTGCCTCCTCCAAGGGCCAGAAGGGCACACAGGGAGCCTGGGAGAGAGGTTGTTTGTAGGGCAGCACCTTTCTTTGGTTTGGTTGTTTAGTTAAACAACACACATCACCATGGTGCAGACAAAACACAAACACGCTCTTCCTCTATTCTCGTCCATTCCCAAGGCCTACAGCCTCCCACAAGCAGCCACTGAGGCACGCACCTCCAGGCTCTCGAACTCAGAAGGGCCTGTGCGTCCGTTAAAGCTCTGCTGTGGACGTCTTGAAACCCTTAATACTTTCCGAACGAGGAGCTCCGTGTTTTCATTTTGCAGTGGGCTCTGCAGAGTCTGTCCCGTCTGCCTGCTCCTTCGGCCAAGGTTCCTGCACGTTACAGACCTTGTCTGGGGCTCTGCAGGGCTGAGGCTCATCATCAGAAGAGAACTTCGGAGCAGCAGAAGGAGATAGTAGAGGAACAGCCAAGCAGGTGGAGGATTAGGTCTGGGACACGGTGAGGGTGTCCCCTCTTCATCCCCAGGTCCTTCCTTCCAAATTGCAGGAAGGGACAGGTTGCACACACTTGCTGCATATACTGCCTTGCAAAAGGCCGAGGAGAAACTGCTCCATGGTGTTCTGAACCCCACGCCTCCCCCGCCCCCTGCCCCAGGTGGATGGCCAGCTACATTTCTGAAACGCAACCAGGGGTGAAAAGAGATTGTTCCATGTTTGTCCTCAAATACTTTACAACAACGTCGCATTAATTTTTTCCCCTCCCTGAGTTCTCTCTGGTTTGCAGCCAGGGAAAGGAGGCAGAGGGTGCGCGAGCAGCCCAGGGATCCAGGGAAGCATCGCCGTGTCCGGGAGGCCCAGCCAGCTTGGGGTTCTGGGAAAGAGTATGGACATGCCCTCCCCAAGGGCACCATCCCTTCCTCCGCCAGGGAGAACTTCCTCCTGGCTGCTGCTGCTGCTGGAAATGGCTTATTTCTTCAACACAATAATTAAAAATCACCCTTGGTAGTTCAAATTTAGAAACAGAAACTGGTATATATCTTATTAATTTCTAAAAAAGTATAAAACCAAAGAGAAACGGAATTTTTCCAACACTTTCTCCTTATTTCCTAACAAGCCCAAATGCAAAACACAAATTTATGAATGGCAAAGCCTTCAAATCAAACCTGGTGATCTTTGACCTAGGGCACTGCCCACAATTTGCAGATGAAACAAGAGAGGACAGATCAGAGAGGTGGAGTAACTTACCAAAGATTACACAGCCAGGGTAAGAATCCAGTTCTTCTAGATCTTGGGCCAGGAGAAAAGGAGATGGAGCCTGACTCAAGCTAGAGTCATTGAGGTCAGAGAACCAAGGGTCACACCAGACATCACAAGCATCCAACTAGTGGCCAGAGAGACTCACTGGGGGTGATACCCAGGCCTGTCTCCCAGCCAGTGAGGGAGTCAGGGCCTCCCAACAGAGCTAAGCAGTGCCAAGGGACCAGGTTGAGGACAAAAGGTATATTTGATGTGAGGCATTAGCACCTACTAGCACCTTAGTGCAAGGATCACAGGTTCAGAGGGACTGTGCAACTTCATGGCAGTAAATTTCTTATCCAGCTTTCTTTTCTGTTGTTGGGGAAGAAAAACCTTTCCTTCTACCCTTATAGGTTTAGCAAATGAGCACCTGTGAATTAAACTGACAGAAGACAGATTAGCAAGAAAAAAGGCAGAGTACAGCCAGGCACGGTGGTTCATACCTGTAATCCCAGCACTTTGGGAGGCTGAGGTGGGCGGATCACGAGGTCAGGAAATCGAGACCATCCTGGCCAACATGGTGAAAACCCATCTCCACTAAATACAAAATACAAAAAAATAGCTGGGTGTGGTGGCGCTCACCTGTTGCCCCAGCTACTTGGGAGGCTGAGACAGGGGAATCGCTTGAACCTGGAAGGCGGAGGTTGCAGTGAGCCAAGATCATGCCACTGCACTCCAGCCTGGCGACAGAGCAAGATTCCATCTCAAAAAAAAAAAATGGAGAGAAAAGGCAGAGTTGATTTACATGTCCAGCACACACACAGGCAGAGTGCTCAGTGGTGGGGAACTCAAAGGGCCCGTGCTTGCAGTGTGAACAAAATACCTTAGGCTGGGTAATTCCCAAGCAACAGAAATGTATTTCTCACAGTTCTGGAGGTTGAAGAATCCAAGATCAAGGTGATGTAGGGCAGAGAAGCCCCAAAGTGGAGCTTAGCCTGTGAAGGCACTTGGTTTTGCCCAGGAAAGAATTTAAGGGCAAGCCAGAGGTAGAAGGAAACAGCTTCATTGAAGTGGTGGTGTTACAGCTCCAGGACTGCTCTTGCAGAGTGGAGCTACCCCACAGGCAGCGAGTAGCACCTCAGGGCAGTTCTGTAGTCATACTGACACCCACTTTTCATTGCATGCAGATTTAGGGTGGGTTATGCAGAAATTTCTAGGGAATTTTGGGTCGTTGGGTCATTGCCATGGAAAGGGGCGGTAACTCCCAGGCATTGCCATGGCGATGGTCAACTGACATGGCACGCTGGTGGGCTGCCTGATGGAAAGCTGCTTCCACCCCAGCCCTGTTTTAGCTAGTCCTCAATTTGGTCTGATGTCCAAGCCCCGCCTCCAGAGTCAAGCCCCGCCTCCTACCTCCCTGGTGCTGGCAGGTCCCGTGTGTGGTGAGGGCAGGCTCTCTGCTTTCAAGATGGCACTTTCTCCCTGCATCCTGATGCAGTGGAAGGGATAAGGCAGCCTCTTCCACCTTTTTTTTAAGGGCACCAATCCCATGGATGAGGGTGGGGCCCTCAGGATTTAATGTCCCCCGAAGCCCCACCTCTTAATCCACCACATTAGAGATTAGATTTCAACACAGGGATTTTGGAGAGACAAACATTCAGACCATAGCATGTGCCTAAATTCTAGAGGAAAGGGAGTAGGAGACAGGTTTCTATGGAAGAACAAGGTTGCTTTGGGAAAGACATGTGGGCTTTTAGCAGGGCAAACAGGAGATGAGAAAGTGAAGGATAGAGTTTGTTTATGCAGATGTGAGTGTTCATCATGGTCATGAAACTCCCCTGGAGAAGGAATTTATAGCAGGTTTACTCTTGATCTCTCTCCTAGGAGGAGAAGCCACCTCCAAGAGGGAATTATGGCACTTCTCACCTCTCAGAAGTTTCTTTTAGTAAGAGAAGTTATAAGAAGGTTTCTTTCTGCATCTATTAAATCTTTCTTATATGACTTCAGCTTAAAAGAATATTTATGCCGACTCTGGGGTTCCTAGGGGGTCCCCACCCTGTATCCCTGGATCCAAAGCCCTGAAAACCCCCTTCAGGCATGGTCTTCTGGGTCCTGCCCCAGGTGTCAGCCAGGCAGTGCTGCGATTTGACCAGACACCCAGAGGTCGGGCCAGGAAGGGGAGGGGAGGCAGGTGCTGAGGAGGCCAAGATTTGTCCCATAAGACACGACCATACCAGGCCCCTTTCTACCCTTAAGCAGAAGAGAAGGTGAGGGTGAACGGGGGAATCTGTCTCTAAACAAGGGGCAGAGAACCACTTTTGCAAGCCCAGAGAACTAGGTGGAATCTGGGTTTAAAGACATCAGATGCACCTGCCCAAATATTTCCCTCCCAAGGCTCAGGGTCCCCTTCCCATGTCTCAGACCCTTGACTTCAGCCCCGAGATGGCCCATTTTCCTCTTCGAAGCTGTAGCCACCCACTTCTAGCCTTTACAACCACCATTCCTGTGACCTTCCAGCCACTGTGCCTCCCTCCACTGCCACCCGCCCACTCACTGTGCTGAGGGGGAGCTCCCTGAACACTGGGGCTGAGAATCTTCTCATCCCAGGTTCTGGGACCCTCAGGGCCGCCCAGCTGGCAGGGATCCCACCTGGACAGGGTCTCATCTGCAGAGTCTGCCTCCTGGGACCCCTTCCCTAGACCCAGAGCCTGAGAGAGGGATTCTCGTGGCCACTCCATTGAGTGGAGTCCCAGGACTCTTTAAGATGTGGGTGCGGGCTGAGACCAGCGGAAGGAGCCATACTCACCCATGGTGCTGGGAAGGGCAGAGGGAACAGCACGGTGCAGCTGGGCAGGGATCCCCAATGTCACTGTCAGGTGTGAGCCCTGAGGTGCCCAATGTCACACTGCTGGGAACTGAGCCTCCGCAGGCCCTTCTCTAAACCTGCGTCCTTCTCTGTTGCACTGGAGATCCGGGAGATGATCGTGATAGGTATTATTACCTGGTAGAGACAGGGGTCTCGCTAGGTTGCCCAGGCTGGTCTCGAACTCCTGGGCTCAAGTGATCCTCCTGACTCGACCTCCCAAAGTGTTGAGACTGTAGGCATGAGCCACGGTGCTCTGCCTCCAGGAAATAATTTATATATAAATCTCTCATGGGCAACTGTGTAGCACCTGACGTGTTGGTGCTCACCTCAAATTCTCAACATCCTTATCATGTGGAGACACTGAAGTCACTGAAACATCCCTTGGGGGTTGTTGCCAGGGACTCGGGGGAGGGAGGAAAGGGGGGTTGTTTTCCATGGACAAAACTGAAAAGTTTCAGTTTTGCAAGATGAAAAAGCTCTGGAGGTTGTTTGCACAACAATGTGAATATACTTAGCACTACTGAATTGTACACCTATGCTCACCTAACATAGTACATTTTATTTATGTATATTTACCACAACTTTTTTTTTTTTTTTTGAGATAGAGTCTCGCTCTGTTACCCAGGCTGGAGTGCAGTGGCGCGATCTTGGCTCACTGCAACCTCCACCTCCTGGGTTCAAGTGATTCTCCTGCCTCACCCTCCCAAGTAGCTGGGACTACAGACGCACACCACCACGCCAGGCTAATTTTTGTATTTTTAGTAGAGACGGGGTTTCACCATGTTGGCCAGGCTAGCCTCAAACTGCTGACCTCAAGTGATCCGCCCACCCAGGCCTCCACAATTTTTTCTTAAAGTTTCTTGGAGAAGTGGGCTGGGGCGTCCTGATCCCATCTCAGTACCATATTCCATTCCAGCCACATCATAAGGATGGATCATCTGATGAGGATCCCATCGGATCCTCCTGATCTCAGTGCCATACTCCATTCCAGCCACATCAGCCTAACCCATAAAACAAGGGAGGAGACGGCAGCTCAGATAAGCCGACAAGCCTGGGCTTTTGTACCATCCCCACAAGGAGGAATGCCATCGTCCCTTAGGATGCAGAGTTTCTGGGTTCCTACAAAAGCCTCCTGTCCCCAGAGGGCTCTCTTGGCCTCCCGCCCTTGTGGAGGGTCCCTGGCATCACCCCAGGACCTCTGTCAAGAGCCGGGGCTCCCAGGCTCACGGTGGTCCAGTGGTCCCGTGCAGGTGTGGCTGGTACACACTCTGCTGAGTGATGCAGCCGGCGTTCAGTGTTTGTAGCAATGGGGTCGGGCTTGCATGGTCCCTGACCTCACCTGTGGACTTACAAAGTCTCTGGTCCCACACGGCATCGAGATCTGCTTCCTAACTGCGGCAGCTTCAATTTAGCTTCCAAGTTCAATGGCCCTGCCGTAGGACAGGGGCTCACCTACAACAGTCAGGGGAGCAATCCGCAGCAGGATAGAAAGAGGAGGAAAAACTAGAAGCTGAGAACAAATGGACCCCCATGCAGCAAAATGCTACTGGTGATTGCATTAACATAGATAATAGCCTGTAGTGGTTCATTCAGTCTTTTCTTCATTCTCTCATTCCACAAATATTTCTGGGGCTCCTCCCTATGCCTGGCACTGCGTTACGCACAGCAGACACAGAGGTCAATAAATCTGTGATGTCTGTTTCCCTGAAGCTGGCATCCTCCAGGTGGAGATGGATAATGCACCAAAATGATGGCAGGTGTTGTGCTGTCAAGGGAGTCGACATGGTGAGGACGTCAGGTGCAGCTGCTGAGGAGGGGGCATGGCAGCCCATCTTTGGGTCTGGTGGTCAGGAAGTCCTCTCAGAAGAGGTGATGTTGGATCTGAGATCCAGAGGGTGACAGTGATCTTTGGAGGGGCCGCCCATCTAGGGAAAGAGCAGAGACAGTGATCATATCATCTAGTATTTCAGCCCCTGTTCATCTAGCTCGGCTGACAAATGCCCTTGTGATATGGTTTGGCTGTGGCCCCACCCAAATCTCATCTTGAATTGTAGCTCCCATAATTCCCACACGCTGTGGGAGAGAACTGGTTGGAGATAATTGAATCATGGGGTTTTACCCCATACTGTTCTTGTGGTAGGGAATAAGTCTCATGAGATATGATGGTTTTATAAAAGGAAGGCCCTTTCATTTGGCTCTCCTTCTCTCTCTGTTCCCTGCTGCCATGTAAGACCTGCCTTCACCTTCCGCCATGACTGTGAGGCCTCCCCAGCCACATGGAACTGTGAGTCCATTAAGCCTCTTTTTCTCTATAAAATTACCCAGTCTCAGATGTGTCTTTATCAGCAGCGTGAGAACAGACTAATACACCTTGCCAATGTTTAACCTTAGAGTTGTATTCCTCTGCACCAGTAACGGAGCCATTGATATTTAGAGGATCAAAGATGCAACTGTAGGCCAGGAACAGTGGCTCATATCTGTAATCCCAGCCCTTTGGGAGGCAAAGATGGGCGGATCACTTGAGGCCAGGAATTCAAGACCAGCCTGGCCAACATGGTGAAACCCTGTCTCTACTAAAAATACAAAAATCAGCCCAGAGTGGTGACTGGCACCTGTAATCCCAGGTACTCAGAAGGATGAGGCAAGAGAATCGCTTGAACCTGGGAGGCAGAGGTTGCAGTGAGCCGAGATCGTGCCACTACACTCCAGCCTAGGTGACGGGGTGAGACTCTGTCTCAAAAAAAAAAAAAAAAAAAAAAAAAAAAGATGCAATTGTAATGAGTTCGGTGTATTATATGAGCCCCCAAACACTCATGTTTGCCAGGTGTGTGTGTCACCATGAGATGGGGCACAGGGGCTGCCCTGGCAGGAGGGTCACCTGGAGAAGGCGTAAGCCCTGTGGGGGACCCAGTGTTCATCCACACTGGGGCTAGGCATGAGAGGGTCCTCCAGGAGAGGCTGCACACTGAGTAGGAAAACCTACAGGGTTGACTTGAAGCTGGGACACCTAAGGAGAAGCCCCAGTGTTCACACTGTAAAACCAGCCGAGACACTGGCAGGCATACTGGCCGGGTGTTCGGGCACAGCACATTCCCGGCCATCATGTGAGGGCGCGTTCTTCCACCTTAAGGTCCCCTGCAGGGGTGGCAAAGCCATGTGCCTTGAGCTCTGCTCAGAGGAAAGAACATGACAAAGCTAAGGGGACCTCACAGAGGCTGTGTCAAAAGAGGTTCACTTCCCTTCTGCCAGACACGGGCAGGGGTCGGGAGCGTGTGCTGCTGTGACTAACTGCTTGTCTGCAGCTGACACCCAAGTCCTCTTGTTTGTTTCAACGTCTTCACGCAGAGATTGACTTTTTTAAATCAAAGGGACCAACATATCTTCTCCGAAATCTGCAGGGCCAAGGTGGGTATAATTGCTTACGGGGGAACCTGAGAGTGCCCCTCAGCAGTTCTGACTCTAAAAACTGTTGCACTCTGCGGCGTGTTACCCCCACAGAGGGAGGCGGTTCTTGTTTATCCAGCAAGCGTGTGACTAGGTACTTAAATCGTGACGGCCACCTCTCCAGCAGCTTGACAGTCCCCCACTGGCAAACTCGAATTTTCTGGAGGTCAAGTAAGTCTATAAAATATCGCAGAACCTGCACGTTCTAAATCAGAGGAGGTGACAAGAGGCCGAAAGGGTTTCTGGCTCTTTAACTCCCTTCCAGCAAAAGGGTCTTGTGATCCCTCCACTAAGTTCAAGATATGAAGATACCTCCTCAGAAGGAAGGCCCTGGGTCCGGTCGTGGAGGCCCAATGTGCAGAAGCTGCCTAATGAGCCACTCAGACGGGAGATTTCCAACGCCAGGTTCAGCTTGGGCTCAGATGACCCATGTCTAACCCGACCAGGCGCTGTCAGCCCCTCCCAGCCCAATCGGCTCCTTCTCCTTCCTGGACCCACCCCTGAGCCCCACTGATTGTTTTTGGCACGGGACAGCCAAATGGCTCTGCGAAGGGGCAGATCCTGAACGTTTTCAGCTCTGTGGGCCACGCTGTGCTGTCACACGCCTCTGCTGTTGTCGTGGGAAAGCAGTCCTGAACAATGTGTCAATGAACCGTGGGGCTGGCTTTCCACCCAATGTTATGTTCAGAAAGGGGCAGCGCCCGGACCGAGGCTTACAGGATTAAACTGACTCATCTGGGGCCCGCATGGAATGTGAGAGAGAACTTGCCTCACCCACGGGCCCCCATCTCCCCATGAGTGGACACGCTGGGACCAGAGAGGGGTCTTCACACTGTGGCTTCCAGGAGCCCCCGCAGGCTCCGACAGGGCTGGGAGAGCCCAGCAGATCATGTGGGGCCCCCTTCGGTCTGTCAGCGTCTTCGCAGCTTCCTCTAAAGAAGGCAGAGCTGTTCTGCTAAACGCAGGCAAACAGTGCAAAAGCTGCCGGCCTCGAGGCTCTTTCGGTTCCCAGATGGCCTCTGTGACTGCACCGAAGCAGTGGCCGCTAGGACGGGGTCCTCAGACCGCCTTTGTGATTTTGCACATAAGCAGTGGCTGCTTGGATGGGGCGCTGTC
Source organism: Macaca thibetana thibetana (assembly GCF_024542745.1). Taxonomy (NCBI): domain Eukaryota; kingdom Metazoa; phylum Chordata; class Mammalia; order Primates; family Cercopithecidae; genus Macaca; species Macaca thibetana. The sequence goes on along the minus strand of NC_065580.1, from coordinate 155,402,144 downwards.
GCTGGGCTGCCCAATGTCGCTGGTGGGAGCCCCTGCCCCAAGTTGCCCCTGTCTTCTGAGTGACAGCCCCTAGGGTCCTTGTCAGCCTTCTGGGGAGGCTCCCTCCCTGCTCTTCCTTAGTTCCGGAGCACAGGGAGCCGCCAGGTCGCAGGGCCCCTTCCAGGCTGGTATGTGGGCAGTCTGGCAGCACCTGCTTCAGGTCCCTGTTGGAACTTGGCACGCAGTGGGTGGGTGGCGGGGGGAGGTTTACAGGTTTCCAAGGGGTCCTGGGTGTCCCGGCAGCAGGCCTGCCACACCCATGAGTGGACCCCAGCTCCCTCTGGGGTCGGGGGGCCTGTGTCCTCACAGCACAGTGCCTCTGACAGTCAAGGAAGGGGACTCCTGAGCCGGGTCGTGTGTTTACAAACAGCACTGGCATCTTGTGGAGCAGTTGCGAGCCTGGCTCACTCCCCGGGGCAGGAGGGCTGATTGTGAGGCTCGGTGGTCCTGGTGGTTGGCCTGGGCCTTGCTGGCTGCTGGTCACAGCTCCAGCTGGAGTAGCTCAACCTCTGCAGAAGGTGGGGGAAGGGTGGCACTGGGGTCCTCTGTGTCCACTGGGCAGGGCTGCCCAGGAGGCCTTGAGTGGCAGCCGGTCATCACTGCCCTTCCATCCAGGGCACTAAGCTGCCTGGAGACTGAGCACCACCTGAGGCTGGCACGAGGGCCAGCCTCACACACGGCACTCCTCACACACATGGCATCCCTCACACACACGGCACCCCTCACACACGGCACTCCTCACACACGGCACTCCTCACACACACGGCACTCCTCACACACATGGCATCCCTCACACACACGGCACCCCTCACACACGGCACTCCTCACACACGGCACTCCTCACACACACGGCACTCCTCACACACGGCACTCCTCACACACACCGCACTCCTCACACACACCGCACTCCTCACACACACGGCACTCCTCACACACACGGCACTCCTCACACACGGCACTCCTCACACACACGGCACTCCTCACACACGGCACCCCTCACACACGGCACCCCTCACACACACGACACTCCTCACACACACAGCACTCCTCACACACGGCACCCCTCACACACGGCACTCCTCACACACGGCACTCCTCACACACACGGCACCTCTCACACACGGCACCTCTCACACACACGGCACTCCTCACACACACGGCACTCCTCACACACACGGCACTCCTCACACACACGGCACTCCTCACACACACGGCACTCCTCACACACACGGCACTCCTCACACACGGCATCCCTCACACACACGGCACCCCTCACACACACAGCACTCCTCACACACGGCACTCCTCACACACACGACACTCCTCACACACACGACACTCCTCACACACACGGCACCCCTCACACACACGACACTCCTCACACACACAGCACTCCTCACACACGGCATCCCTCACATACAGCACCCCTCACACACGGCACTCCTCACACACGGCACTCCTCACACACACGGCACCCCTCACACACACGACACTCCTCACACACACAGCACTCCTCACACACGGCATCCCTCACATACGGCACTCCTCACACACGGCACCCCTCACACACACACACGGCACCCCTCACACACACGACACCCCTCACACACACACACGACACCCCTCACACACACGGCACCCCTCACACACACGACACTCCTCACACACACAGCACTCCTCACACACGGCATCCCTCACATACAGCACTCCACACACGGCACTCCTCACACACGGCACTCCTCACACACGGCACTCCTCACACACACGGCACTCCTCACACACACGGCACCCTCACACACACGACACTCCTCACACACACGGCACTCCTCACACACACGACACTCCTCACACACACGACACTCCTCACACACACGGCACTCCTCACACACACGACACTCCTCACACACACGACACTCCTCACACACACAGCACTCCTCACACACGGCATCCCTCCCTCACATACTGCACTCCTCACACACGGCACTCCTCACACACACGGCACTCCTCACACACGGCATCCCTCACACACACAGCACTCCTCACACACACGACACTCCTCACACACACGACACTCCTCACACACACGACACTCCTCACACACACGGCACCCCTCACACACGACACTCCTCACACACGGCACTCCTCACACACGGCACTCCTCACACACACGGCACTCCTCACACACACGGCACTCCTCACACACGGCACCCTCACACACGGCACTCCTCACACACACGGCACTCCTCACACACACAGCACTCCTCACACACGGCATCCCTCACATACACGGCACTCCTCACACACGGCACTCCTCACACACGGCACTCCTCACACTCGGCACTCCTCACACACACGGCACCCCTCACACACACGGCACACTCCTCACACACACGGCACTCCTCACACACACGGCACTCCTCACACACACGCACTCCTCACACACACGGACACTCCTCACACACACGGCACTCCTCACACACACGACACTCCTCACACACACGACACTCCCTCACACACACAGCACTCCTCACACACGGCATCCCTCACATACTGCACTCCTCACACACGGCACTCCTCACACACACGGCACTCCTCACACACGGCATCCCTCACACACACAGCACTCCTCACACACACGACACTCCTCACACACACGACACTCCTCACACACACGACACTCCTCACACACACGGCACCCCTCACACACACACTCCTCACACACGGCACTCCTCACACACGGCACTCCTCACACACACGGCACTCCTCACACACGGCACTCCTCACACACGGCATCCCTCACACACGGCACTCCTCACACACACGGCACTCCTCACACACACGGCACTCCTCACACACGGCACTCCTCACACACGGCACCCCTCACACACACGGCACCCCTCACACACACGGCCTCCCTCACACACACGGCACTCCTCACACACACGGCACCCTCACACACACGGCACCCTCACACACACGGCACTCCTCACACAGGGCACCCCTCACACACACGGCACTCCTCACACACGGCACTCCTCACACACACGGCACTCCTCACACACACGCACTCCTCACACACACGACACTCCTCACACACACACGGCACCCCTCACACACACGACACTCCTCACACACACAGCACTCCTCACACACGGCATCCCTCACATACAGCACTCCTCACACACGGCACTCCTCACACACGGCATCCCTCACACACACGACACTCCTCACACACACAGCACTCCTCACACACGGCATCCCTCACATACGGCACTCCTCACACACGGCACCCCTCACACACACGGCACCCCTCACACACACGACACTCCTCACACACACAGCACTCCTCACACACGGCATCCCTCACACACTGCACGGCACACGGCACTCCTCACACACACGGCATCCCTCTCACACACACGGCACTCCTCACACACACGACACTCCTCACACACACGGCACTCCTCACACACACGGCACTCCTCACACACGGCACACACACACGGCACTCCTCACACACGGCACCCCTCACACACGGCACTCCACACACCCCTCACACACACGGCACCCTCACACACGGCACCCTCACACACACGGCACTCCTCACACACGGCACTCCTCACACACACGGCACTCCTCACACACACGGCACCCCTCACACACACGGCACTCCTCACACACACGGCACTCCTCACACACACGGCACCCTCACACACGGCACTCCTCACACACACGGCACTCCTCACACACACGGCACTCCTCACACACACGGCACTCCTCACACACGGCACCCCTCACACACACGGCACTCCTCACATACGGCACTCCTCACACACACACGGCACTCCTCACACACATGGCACCCCTCACTCACATGGCAGTCCCGACCCCACCAGAAAGGCGTCGAGACTCCATCTTACCCTCGGGGAAACTGACACTCAGTGAGGCAGGGCCAGGCTGCCCTGCAGCTGAGGGCTGGAGATCTGCACACCCCAAGGCTTTGCTTTCCTCCTCACCCTCCATGGCCTCCACTGGGGCACCCATGGATCACCTTGCTCCCGAGCCAACCTGACGTGGGGAAGCAGCAATGGAGACAAGAGTAAAGACTGGCAACAGGAAGCCTTCCCCAAAGGATCCGGCGGAGCCTCTCTGGGAGAAGCACCCCTCCTTTCCGGGGCTGCATCTGAAGGGGAGGTGCACTCTTAGCTGCCCCCTCCACCATCCCCTATGGGCCACAGGGAGGCGGGGCTCCTGCCTGGGCTGGTTCTCCCAAGGGAAAGCATCCGATAAGGTCATAATAGCACCTTCTCCAGCCTCTCCTGGGGAGCTCTAAGGATAACCTCACCTCTGCCACTACCTGTGAGCCAAGGAAACACGGGCACAGCCTCTCATTCTAGAAGAGGGAAGAGGCAGAGAGGGGAAGCACATGGGTTAACGGCAGGACCCAGGCCTTCGAGACCTCCCCAGGCACAGCTGACCCCATCCTGGTTTTGACGACGGATTGACAAGCATTCATTCAACATGCTTTGCTTGGGTACAGACATCAGATTCATCAGATGGGATTGGGGGTGGATTTGGAGTGGGACCACTTCACGGAGAGCCTTGGTTTCCAGAGCACTTGGATGCTTTTCTGTAAAGAGGGGCACTCCATGAACATGTGTGGCCAGAGCTGGGCCTGGGCAAAGGCATGGGTTTTAGCCCTGGGGGTGCAGGACAGCCAGCTGGAGGGGAGGGGGCAACCCCCACCAGAAGCAGCCTAGCGTGCGGGAGAAGACGCGCTGTTATAAAGTAGGGCTTCCTGAATGTTTTTGTACCACGGATGCTGCTCAGAGTGTTTTAAAACAGCATGTAGGATTCCAAAGGGAACCAATGATGTCAAAACACACTTGCCAGACTTCAAAAAACAAAGTTAGATATAATAGTATCTGAGCTTTCTATGAGTACATTTCATTGCAAGACTGGGCATGGGATCTAATGACCATCGCACTTTTACCACCATCATGAGTGAAAACATCGTTTCTAGACAGCAGCAACACCTGAGATGCGATATGAATGTTTCTGTGACTTCAGCTGGGACCAAGGTCACTTGCTAACCAGGAACACCATTGCAAGTTATTTACTTTCAAAATAGAAGGAAATTCTAAACTTCACTTAGAGGTTGGTAAAAATAAGATGCAATTTTTTTCTCCTGATTTTTTTCTCAAGGGAAGATGCTCTGTAGAGAACTTGAAGAAGGTCAGGGGCATGAGAAGTCCTGAGATCAGCCAGAACCTGATGCCTGAGTGTTGGGGCACAGCGGGGAGCCACAAGGGCGGGACCCACAGCATTGGCATGGAAGCGAGGAGGCTCCTGAGACCAGTTAGTGCTCCCCAGACTGTCCCAGTGAGGAATCCAGGACTCAGGTGACCAAATGACCAGTGGGGGTCAGAATTAGGACTTGGACTGGCCCTGGCTCACAGTGCCATACTTACCCCAAGAGAGATCCCAGGACAGCCAGACATGGATCAGCCAGCAGGTGCTTCCAAAAGAAATTAACATTCCGAGTCAAGGCATCCCCAGCCAACACCACCCCAAGGTGCTAAGGATGCCCAGAGCCACTCCCTCTTGGGGGCGCTGTCATCTGGCTTCAGAAAACCACATTCTCCAGGGGGTGCCGGAGTGTCCTCAAGACTTCTGGGCTCTGGTACTCATCATCTGGACTCCTTTTCAAAGGAAAATGCCCTGGGCGAGGTGGGGCTGGCCTCTGCCCCTCACCCTGTGGCCAACTGGGCGGCCCCACCCAGCCTGGCTCTAAGACCTGTGCCCTCACCCCTGGAGCCTCTGTCCTGTTTCACAGAATCCTCACATCCATCCACCCAACTCTGCCCATGCTGCCTATGGCACCCCATGCCCCCAACAGAGCACCCCTTGCCCTACACCCACACAGGTAGAATGTGGGGTCTTCAGGGTGTTGGAGGAAGGGAGGGGAGGTGCAGAGGTGGGGGATCTGAACTCCCATGCAAATTGTCCCTATCCCCCACCTCCCCCAACCTTTTACCCTTCTGTGGCCCCCAGACTACAGGCTGCAGGATCCTCCACCCCAGCCCCCACCCCCACTAGCTTGCCTGAGCCGGGCGGCCCTGTGGTCTGAGCATTAGAGCGACCTACCTGTCTCATCTTGCCGGGAAACTGGGGATAATAATGCTTACCTCACAAGGAAGGTGTGGGGATTAATGACTTAATGCTGCCAAGCACCCCTGTGGGTCTGCTGAGCCAGCCAAGGAGGGCCGGCTGCCCTGGGACGGGAGCCCAGCACTAGGGACTTCCAGGGCCCTGTAGGAGCCGGGGTCCTGGAGAGCACTCCCCAGACCTCACTCCCGGCCCAACCAATCGATGGCCACTGAGTTTTCCAGTCATGAGAGTTTGCTCGGTGCCGACTCTGACTTTGGGGATTTTCTGGGGAATGTTTCATCTGGCCCCATCTAGAACATCCCTGGCATTGGAGCAGCAGAATGCTAAGATGGGCTGGCTCAGTCTGGGAGCCATGAGCAGAGGGAGGAGGAGGCCACGGTGCTTCCACGCAGGGCCTGAGACGCTCAGAGCTCAGAGCAGGTGACAGTCTCAGATCCCCAATGTGGCGAGGATCTGGGGTCCGAGCTTGAAACCCCCTCCCATGGGACATCCTGCTGCACCTCAGCCACACATCTAGAGGGCAGGAGGCAGGAGGAAGCCCCTTCAGGATGACACAGCCCCCCATGGGGGCTCCGGCTTGTCTTTTATGGAAGAGTTGTTCCCTGACCTGGGTGCCAGAAAATTACACTCAAGAAGCCGGCTTGGGGACCTCCAGGACCCTGGTGACCGCAGCAGGCCCAGCACCAGCATTCATCAGCCACTCCCAGGTGTTTCTCAGGTCAAAGGAGAACAAAGCTCCCGTGAAAGAAAATCAGGTCTCCTAGACACGCCTTACCCACCCCCAGAGCATCTCTCCCCTCACCCTGCCCTTCCCAGTGTGACCTGCAGGGTGGCCAGGGTCCCCCACCAGAACGCAACTCATCCCTGAATAAGCGTCAACACATTGGGAGCTTAAACTACAGAAATGTATTTGCTCACAACTCTGCAGGCTGGAGGTCGACCCCAGGGGCTGGCTGCAGGACTGGTTCCTGAGGCCTCTCCTTGGCTTATCAATGGCATCTCCTCCTTCTGTGTATGTCTGTGTTCTCACCTCCTCTTTTTATAAGGACATCAGTCTGATTGGATCAGGGCCACCCTCATGAATGTGGCTTTACCTTAGTCACCTCTGTAAAGACTCCATCTCCAAATACAGCCCCATTTCAAGGCCCTGAGGGTTGGAGCTGCCACACATGGACTTGGGGGTCGATTCAGCCCACAGCAATCCCCAGCAGAGCCCAATGCATCCTTCAAGGAGAGCAGGAAGCCCGCTTCCTCCATGGGGAGAGGCGCCCCTGCAGCCTCAGCAACATCTGTTTGGACCTGCTGGGCATGAAAACGGTGGGGCTGGCCACTGGGCGTCTAGGGAGGAATCAGGCAGCACACCTGCCCTCGAGGCCTCCATTCATCCCAGGATGTCTGTTAGCACACGCTCCAGGTGCCGGACCACAGCAGTGAAGGACCCGCAGCCTCCACAGCTAGCTCTCCTGGATTGGCCTGCGAGTCCGGGAGCACTGGGTCGCCTCCTACAGTTCTCAGAATCTCCCAACCACGGCCTGCGTGCGAGGCGTGCCCAGCTGGCTTCTGTTGGCCAAGGGTCAGCAGGCAGGGCAGGTGGCTTCCCAGCACCAAAAAGAGGCAAGTCCAGCGGGTCATCTGCCAGGTTACTGCAGCAACAGGAAGTGGAGGGGGACAGGGAAGGAGGCGAGGGAGGCGGCCGGTCCTCCATCTGTGCGATCCACACACCAGGCCCTGGTAGGATCACAGCATGGTGCTGCCTGAGCCGCTGCCCTTCTGAGCGAGCACGTGTCCCGCAAGCCTGAGAAAGAGCCCCAGAGTCTCCCAGGCAGAGGCGTGGGGTGCACAGGGATATGGGGTGGGCCAGCTTACTCCTCAGACCAGAGGGATGCAGGATGCCCCGGGATCAGGACCACGGAGAAAGGTGTGGACAGAGGAAGGGAGGGAGGGAGAAATGGCAGCTGCCCTGCAGTGGGTCCAGAAAACCCCCAGGCTGGGCTACATTCTGCCGTGGGAGGTGGAAGTCAGATTTGGGTTGTTTTTTTTCTGTCTTTGCCTTTCTTTCCTTTTCTCTCTTTCTTTCTTTTCTTTCTTTCTCTTTTTTTTTTTTTTTTTTTTTTTTTTTAATGAAGCCAAAGATTGAAATCGACCTTGAAATGAGAGCAGGCAGTTCCCAGAAGGTCCAGTTTCTTTTGAGTAATTTTGTTTTGGTGAAAAGAAACCAGCACTTATCACATACTGTCATAGGACGTGGGGTACCCACAGCTGGGCCCTAAGTCAGTGGCAGCTACCCAGAGACTGGGAAGACGGAGGCTTGGAGTAAAGCTCTGTCCTGACAGAGGGTGGGCATTCTCTCTGTCTCCTTTTCAAGACCGTCTTTTCTTTGGGGGTGGAAAGTTATCAAAGGAATCCTCCCCTAGCCAGGGTGGGTAACGAGACAACAGGCAAAACTGCCTGGGGCGCCCAAGCCTGGCACCATGAGCAAAGAGATTCCTGTGTTCCCAGAGAAGCAGCAGCAAGGCTGAGACAGAACTCCAGCTCAGGTAGGAGGGAGCCTGCACCCGCAGGTGGTGCCAGACGTGTCTTGGGCACAGACCCCTTCCTTCTGCTGGGAGGGCCCTCAACACCTGAGGGCCTAGTTGCCTGCTGTGGAGGTGAGCATTCTGGAATAATGAAGGCTTGAATTTATAGAGAACTCTCAGTTCTCATGCCAAATCTTGTGGGGCTTTGGAGAGGAGGCAGGGAAAGGTTAGTTGGCTATTAGCATTGAGGAAACTGAGGCACAGCCAGGTTAAAAGACTTCCCCGGGGCATGAAGGGATTACAGCTGGAGAATGGAGCTCAGATTTCCGGGCAGTGCGTCCTGTCCTGTGCACTGGTCTGTGGCATGACTGAAACACTTACAGAGGCTTCCAAAGGGCAGGGACAGTTTGGCACAAGGAGGACGCTGGTGGAAGCCACAGAGCACCCGAGAAACCACTGCTGGGGCAGGGAAGGGAACCCCATTTCCTGAGTCCTGCCCAGGGAGCTGCTGGGGGCCGACCCACCCACCCAGGAGTGAGGTCATGCCAGAGGCATCATGGTTCTTATCTTTTCTCTCTGATCCAGGGCCTGGCCTGTGGGTCCTTCCGAGAGGCCGTCCTTGAGAGCAGGTGTGAGTGAGCAAGTGCACAGCCTGAATCCGGCTCCACAAAGACAAAGATGATGGTGAGAAAAGTGTCCACGCGCCCTTGAAGAAAACCCTCTCCAGCAAGAGGGACACCTGGGCCACCTGCGTCCCAGGCCGGATCACCTGAGCCGGCCACTGCCAGAGGCTGTGCGGGAGAGGACATGTCTGGCCTGGGCCCCATGGCCCTGCTGGGCGGGCAGAGCCCCGGGTCACGGGCCTCATCAAGGTGGACAGAGACCAGCTTCCAGCAGACAGACCTGGTCCAGATGACCCAAGCAACTGGGTGCTAGTGCAAGTGTTATGGGAGGGAATGGGGGTGCGGAGCCCTGTGCACCAAAAACCTTACAGAACCAGCTCCCAGGGGCCTGCGGATTCACCCCAAAGCCAATGAGGCCAACCTGACCCGAGGGGAAATGGAGAAACTGAGGCAGGATGGAGCTGACTCCAACCACCCCCTACTTCTTTCTCTCTGTGTCTCTCACACACACACCACACACAACACTCCCTCACACACACAAACCACACGCACACCACAAACACCACACATACACCATGCACACATATGCCCCACACAGACCACACATACCACATAACATACACACCACACATACCACATACCACACACACCACGCACACATATACCACACACACCACACGCACACACAAACCACACACACATCACACACACACCACACACACCACACAAATTACACACACACACCACATAGACACCACACACACACACCACATAGACACCACACACACACATCACATAGATACCACACGCAATGACCCCAAACACAAACCACACACAAACACACCACACAGAACACACACACACCACACACACACCATAAACACCACACATACCACACACACAAACATACACATACCATGTAGATACCACACACACACCACAAACACCACACACACAAACCACACACACATATCCCACATAGACACCATACACACACACACCACGCACACATATACCACACACACACACCACACCCACACATGCCTCACACACACCACACACCACACCACACATACCACACACTACACACACCACACACATACACCACACACATACACCCCACACATATACCACACACAGACACAAACCACACATATACAATACGCACACCACACACATCACACATAACACACAGACACCACACACACACCACAAAGACCACACAGACAAATCACACATACACACATCACATACACACACACACACCACATAGACAACACACACAACCCCAGCACACAAACCACACACACACCACACATACCACATAAACACCATACACACACAAACCACACACACACACATCATACACACATGACATAACACACACACCATATACTGCACAGATGCCACACACACACCACATAGACACCACACACAACCCCCTCCCACACAAACCACAAACACGCACCACACATACCACATAGATACAACACACATACCACAAACACCACACACAGAGAAACACAAACACACCACATACCACATAGATACTACTCACACACCACAAACACCATGCACCACACACACACACACCACACACACACACCTCACACACACCACACACCACACCACACATACCACACACAGATATATGCTACACACTACACACACCACACACATACACCACACATGGACACACACAGAAACACACCACACATGCACGCACACCACACACACCACGTATACCACACACAACACACATGCACCACACATACCACACACACAAAACACATACTCCACACACAGACACCCACCACACATAGACTCCACACACATACAGACACCTACCACACACACACAGACCACACACACACCACACACACACCACACACAGACACAAGATCACACTTAGACACACACACTCACTTGTACAGAACAGAAGTGGAAATCCGCAGTGTGGGACTGTATTTTCTTTTCCCTTCTAGAGAGGGGACGTGGCTAACTTGTGTGTGTGCTCCCAGCAGCCTGCGGGCACCCCACCCTTTCCCTCCACCGCACCCCACCCCCCGCTGTCCTCCCTGGACCACCACAGGGAACCAGCCCATGGGGAAGCCACGGAGACCAGGAGCCATGGGGCACCGGGCAGCCAACAGATGGGATCAGGAGGCTGAGCTTGCCTCCAGCCAGCGTGTGACCCCAGGGAAGACAGTTCACATCAGCTGTGCCTCAGTCTCCTAGGCACCGAAGTGGGGGGTCAGGCCTGACTGCGGCTGGTGATACCACCCCCACACTGAGGGGCACAGCCTCTGGGGCAGGCCCACTGCAGGTCCACAGAGAGATGGGGAGATGTGCCCGGCCAGCCTGTGGAAACAGAAGCAAGAGCAGGATAGCAGGGCCAGCAGTTCATGGCCACAGACAGGACGAAACGGCCTCAAACAAAATGGGTGTGGCTGAAAGAGATACTGGACACAGGAGTCTTCGAGTCCAGAGCCTACACCTGCCAAATGCCCAGCTCACTGGGCACCACAGACATGATGAGGATGCCACTTCTCACGCTAAAATTCGGCAATGGAAGGAAGTCATGAAACCGTCGTTCTGTTTTTCCATAGAAACTTTCTTGCAGGGTTAAAACATAGCGCTAGTTGCTGTAGGTCAGTTCTTCCTACAGGGAATTCAAGCTGATCAATATGGAAGAAATTACAGAATTAGAAAACCCCATTTTGCAAAATAATTGAGAAGCAACGAGCCTCAGTAGGTGACATCGTTGGGTGACAGTTGGTGAGAAGCGCAGCTCTCCCTGCCGCCCTGGCACCTCCACTGCAGGTCTGCCTCTGCCATGGTCTCTCCTGATAAAGTGAACAGGAGGCACAAGCCCCACTGGAACTCTGGCTGCCTCTGAAAGACCAGCAATCAGCCGCTCCTCCTTTTCCTATCACTAAAGCTTCTCTTCCATGGACAACACGAGGAGCTCCCTGAAAAAAACAAATGCACCCAGACACAGTGGCTGGGAGTGGGGGAGCCCCTTTAGTCTTGGTGGGTTTGGCGGGAGGAGCATTTGATGCTGCCAGTCCTGCCCAGTGGGTGCACCAGTGGCTGTGCTGTGGCCTGAGTCCAGGCCAGAAAGATGTAGAAAGCTATGAGGGCACCAGTTGGCAAGGTCAGTGGGAAGCAGCTGGAAATGACAGGTTGGGCGCTGGGAGATTTGTTCAGAACGTGGAGACTAAGCTGTGCCAACGGAGTATGCGTAGAGAGGTGTCTGACCATGCCACCACAATGGGGTCCTTTTGTATTTCATGGTGTGACTGTAATTCTCTCATCATTTAGCAATGCAGTTTTACTTACATTATATATATAATTACATTATATTTGTAATAAACCCTTTGGGCCGTGATGAGCTAAAAAATAAAATGAAAGTGCATGTGAAATAAGAAATTAAGTTATTGGATTTCTGTTTCTCCAGAAAGTTGATTATGATGTCTAACTTACACAAAATGTTTGTGAACATTTATCATTCATGGTAAATGCCATGACATCATCAGTCACATGAAAAGCAGAAGAAACAGCAGCATCGGCCTCAAAAGCTGGTAACTCTTGTCAGACAGCCAAAGACAGTGACTGACGCCTGCAGTCATGTCACTCTGGGACTTTTCATGTAGATCAAATGTCAGTGCTCATTAATTTCCTTCTTTCTCAAATTCGGGTTTTCTTATGAATTTACTCGATGACGTGATAACTGTTATTGTGTTACCTCCATGAGCAGAATTTCACAGACTGTTAAGCGAGGCCAGTGTAATATTCATGTTATCAGATGCTTCCAACAGAAAAGCCCATTCAGTTAATTTGAATAATGACTTAATTTTTATTCAAATCATTAAATAAATGTAAAGCTTTTATTAAAAGCAATTATTAAAACAATTATTGTTGTTTTAATTATTAGCAATTATTAAAAACAAGTTTGCAAACAGAAAGACTATTTAAATTTATCACGAAAGAAAGAGAGAAACTGAATAGAATGCATCATGTCTACCCAAATAGTGTATGAGAATAACTTTGGAGTCCTAAAATTGCTTCTTGGAGCATCTCAATTTATGAAACAGATTTTTGCTAGAGCTCATATTTTAATTGTATGTATGTTTTTTATGTATGAGAATGGAATGAAACTGAAAAGGCCTGTGATTTTTAGCACATAAATTTGATAAAACAGTCAAAGGAAAAAAGCCTGTTTCATCTCACCCCAAAAAGACATTTATGAAAGACTTTCTGGATTGAACTCAGAACACAGGAGCTGTGACGATATCTGGGTGAAATATCAACCTTTTCATTAGAAAATACTGAGACTGTCTTCCCCTGAGCAGAGTCAACTCAGATCTTACCTCCGCAGCTGCTCATTCATCTGACAACCTCAGGGTCTACAGACAAGTTTCCACTTAGCTGGTCATCAAATTCAAATTCATTAGCCACAAAAATGTCTTCTTGGAGAAGATTCCAGGCAATTTTATGAAAGATTAAAATAAGGCAATTCTGAAAATAGCAAATTCTTCTGAAAAATGCCACTAACAGCAATAGAATCAAATAAGGCTTAAAAACTGATTGAAGCATGTGAGTAGGTATCAAGAAAAATTAATCAGGCCAGGCACGATGGCTCACGCCTGTAATTCCAGGACTTCGGGAGGCCAAGGTGGGAGGATCTCTTGAACCCAGGAGTTCGAGACCAGCCTTGGCCACATAGAGAAACACTATCTCTATAAAAATAAAAATGAAAAAATTAGCCGGGCATGGTGGTGCATGCCTGTGGTCCCAGCTACTCGAGAGGCTGAGATGAGAGAATTGCTTGAGCCTGAGAGGTCAAGGCTGCAGTGAGCCGAGATCACGCCACTGCACCCTAGCCTGAGTGACAGAGCTGGACTATGTCTCAAAAATAATAATAATCATCATTATTATTATTCAGCTTGTAATTGCTTTTTAATATCCAGATAATCAATACAACAAAGAAGGCATTTGTTTTTTGCTTTAATGTAAACATGTTACTTTTTACTTTTTGAAAGAGCATTTAATTCTTTCTCTGCAATTACAATTTTCATTTTATTAGAAACAAAAATTACATACCACCACAGTATTTTCCCCTTGTCCTTATATACCAAGATATTTTAGTGCAAATTTATTTTTCCCCAGCTTCATTGAGTTGTAATTTGTATCCAATAAAATCCACCTATTTTAATGTAGCAATTGGTAGCTGCTGTGTAACCATCACCACAATCAAGAAATAGAACATCTGCATCACTCTAAAAAGTTTTCTTTTGACCCTCCCCTGAGCCCTGACCCCAATTACTAATAATCTCGAAAGCATCTTTTAAGGTTTTAAACAACGTAATTGAGGTGTAATTGCCATATAATAAACTATACATATTTAAAGTGTGCAATTCACATGCGTTGACACATGTGCAGGTCCTGAAACCACCCAACAACAAGATAGTCAGCATATGCCTCTTTCCATTGTGTGGATACTGCAGGGTCTTTTTTTTTTTCTGAGGCGGAGTCTCGCTCTGTCGCCCAGGCTGGAGTGCAGTGGCCCAATCTCAGCTCACTGCAAGCTCCGCCTCCCGCGTTCACGCCATTCTCCTGCCTCAGCCTCCCGAGTAGCTGGGACTACAGGCACCCACCACCTTGCCCGGCTAATTTTTTGTATTTTTAGTAGAGACGGGGTTTCACCGTGTTAGCCAGGATGGTCTTAATCTCCTGACCTCGTCATCCGCCCGCCTCAGCCTCCCAAAGTGCTGGGATTACAGGCGTGAGTCACCACGCCCAGCCACTGCAGTTTCTTCATCCATCTCACCCGTTGATGGACATTTGGGTTTTTTCTATTTTTAGCTATTACAAATAAAGCTGCTATGACTTTTGCTTATTTATGCAGAAGTCTTCACTTGGGCACAGACTTTTCTCTCGGATAAATACCTCGGAGCAGAACAATGAGGTCATGTGGTAGCTGTGTGTTTAATTGTCAAGAAAATGTCAGTTTTCTAAAGTGCTTGTACCATTTTACATTTCTAACCACAGGGTGTGAGAGTTCCGGTCTCTATACATCCTCGCCAGCACTTGGTGAGGGAGCTCTTATTGCAGTCATTCTAAGCTGTTTGTAGTAATAGCCGCCGTAGTCTTAATTTGTGTTTCCCTAATGACTGATGCTGCTGAATCTCTTTTCATGTGCTATTTACCATTTCTATGTGGTGGGTGAAGTGTCTGTTCTTTTCTCTTTTTTTAATTTTTATTTATTGAGACAGAGTCTCACTCTGTCACCCAGGCTGGAGTGCAATGGGGCGATCTTGTCTCACTGCAACCTCTGCTTCCTGGGTTCAAATGATTCTCTTGCCTCAGCCTCCTGAGTAGCTAGGATTACAGGTGCCTGCCACCATGCCCGGCTAATTTTTGTATTTTTAGTAGAGATAGGGTTTCATCATGTTAGTCACACTGGTCTTGAACCCCTGTCCTCAGGTGATCCACCCACCTCAGCCTCCCAAAGTGTTGGGATTACAGGTGTGAGCCACTGCGCCCGGCCTATTTTCTTCTTTTTTAAAAAACTTAGGTTCTTTGTTTTTTGAGTTTCAAGCCATCTTTATCTATATGGCTACATGTCATTTATCAGATGGGTGATTTGCAAGTATTTTCTCCCAGCCTGTGGTTTGTCTTTTCATTAATTTATCAATGTCTTTCAAAAGCAGAAGAACCTCTTCACTTCGATGAAGTCCAATTGATGGTTTTAGTGTTTGTTTTTAAACATCGAATACTTTTGATGTTGTGTCTAAGAAATTTTTGCCGGCCAGGCGCCATGGCTCACATCTGTAATCCCAACACTTTGGGAGGCCAAGGCAGGAGGATGGCTTGAGCTTAAGAGTACCAACCTGGGCAAAAGGGCAAAACCCCATCTCTACAAAAAATACAAAAGAAATCAGCTCGGTGTGGTGGCAAGACCATGAGGGAGGAGCTGTAGGGAGACGCAGGGGCGTAATGGCGAGTGGTTAATTCTAGCAGCCTAAGAAGTAAAGTAAGCAGGAAACCATTGAGGTGGTGTTCAGGGCCACAGGAGGGACTGGAGCACTGGCCAAATGCTTGGCTCTGTTAGAGTGAGCAGAATAAAAGCAAGTCAGAAAAAACAAGTCAGAGCCCTGGCAATGTCTGTCACTATCAGGAGGCGCTGGACTGTAAGTCACAGAATAAACCCATCCACCGTGCCTTAAACACATACGGATTGTCCTTCTCCCATCACCAGACTAGAGCGATGTCCCTGCTGGGGGCCTCTGAGGTTCACATGGTCAGAGCCAGGATCTCAGCAGTTCTTGGATCTTTTGTCAAGGTCATCTCTGAGTCACCTCTGTCCGCAGGGGACACTGGAATGGTGAGTGTTTAGCTC
This sequence comes from Macaca thibetana thibetana, assembly GCF_024542745.1. Lineage (NCBI taxonomy): Eukaryota > Metazoa > Chordata > Mammalia > Primates > Cercopithecidae > Macaca > Macaca thibetana. The sequence goes on along the minus strand of NC_065580.1, from coordinate 155,385,390 downwards.
TCCATCCTCTGGGTGGAAGCAGGCAGGGGAGAAGAAGGTTGGGGAGGGCGCTGGGTTAGCCACCCATGGCCACACTGAGCACGCTGGGGGCGAGGCATGCGGCTTCTGCAAGACACCCATGGTCCCGAGCCCACCTGGAAAGCTGGGAGCTGGCAAGTGTGCCCTGAATTGCTGCCCCCCTGCTTCTCCATCTGTAGCATTGCTCACCGCATTCTTGTTGTAACCTGTCTTGGCTGTGAGCTCAGGGCGTTTGCTTCCTTCCTGGGTAACTGCCAGTCTGAATTATTTATGAACCTAAGGTACACACTGATGGCGTTCCAACAAAGGCCACCAAAGGGAGCAGCCTGTCTGTAACCCTGAAGCTTAGCACACAGTGAAAAGGACTCAGATAAAACTGTAAGATTCCTCTGCAGGGAAGAGGGAGGCCTGGATTTCTCCAAGGCAGCCCGAGGCACCAGAAGCAAACCTGCTCCTGCTTCCCTCCATTTCCCAGGTGCCTTAGGGTGGCTGCAGTAACTGGGAGCCGAGCACTTACAGGCAATGGGGCAAGATCTGGGCCACGTGCCCTGGGGTCCCCAGCACACAGGCCAGCCCCTGAGGGTAGGAATGAGAGACCAGACTCTGGAGGCAAGCAGACCAAGGTTTATGCTCTAGCAATTCCTGATGGGGCCGAGGATCTTCACCTCTTTGTGCCTCGGTTTCCCTGTCTGGCCAGTGGGGTTGCTGTGAGGATTAAATGCAGCCATCCCTGTGCAGTCGATTGTTTGCAACAACAACAAAAAAGTGGCCACAATTGTTCCACTCCCTGAGTTCACACCCCCTTGCAATGTGACTTTACAGCAACTCTCATAGAGAGGCAGAGTCTCTTCCACACCCTGACTCACAATGGCCAATGGAATGCCCTGCAAGTGACGTCATGCCCTTCTGAGCCTTGCAGCTTCTGCTTTTAGGAAGGCTAAATGGTAGAGCCCAGGGAAGTTATGTAACGGGCCCAGCTAATGAGCGGCAGAGGCCAGAGGGCTTGGCCTGCTGAACTGTCTAAGGCCAGAGGCCGTCCATACACTCTTTCCACATAGGAATGTCTCCTGAAGGGGAAGTGAGCTCTTCTAAGATGTACAGGGATAATGTCAAAATCCTATCCTCAGATTGAGAGGATGTTTCGTGGGCACCGAATTCTGGGTCAGGAAAGCAGCCTGCATCCACCAGTATCCTTGGGTTACTAAGGGGGCTAGTAGCTCCAGGTGTAACCCATTTAAGTTTGCCAGACAGCCAGAATGTAAGAAATGCCCTAATGATCCCCCTTTCCCTCCCATGGAAGTGGGCAGTGGGGTCTGGGAAGGGGCCTGGGGAGAGAGATGAGGTTGGGACTAACTCTCATTGGCTTTCCTTACAGAAGGGGTAGCTGGAGTGTTTCAGGTCTATTTGCTTGTTTTGTTTTTTTCATTTTTTTTTTCTTTTTAAGACAGGGTCTTGCTATGTTGCCCAGGCTGCTCTAACTCCTGGGTTCAAGCGATCCTTCCATCTCAGCCTCCCAAATAGCTGGGACTACAGGCATAAGCACCTGCACCTGCTTGTTTTCTGTTATTTGAGACAGAGTCTCACTCTGTTGCCCAGGCTGGAGTTTAGTGGCATGATCTTGGTTCACTGCAACCTCTGCTTCCTGGGTTCAAGTGATTCTCCTGCCTTAGCCTCCCAAGTAGCTGGGACTATAGGTGTATGCCACCAGGCCCAGCTAATTTTTTGTATTTTTAGTAGAGATGGGGTTTCACTGTGTTAGCCCGGATGGTCTCGATTTCCTGACCTCATGATCCGCCTGCCTCAGCCGCTTGCTTGTTTTTAATATATCCAAGGATAGAAGCCTGTCTCCAGTGCCAGATGGCCCGGCTCCGCAGGGCAGCTCTGCAGCTACTCACTCTCCTCCGCCTCGGTTTCCTCATCAGTAAAATTGAGGGAATTAGAATGCACACGCCGCCTGGTAAATGCCACATAAATATTATTTAAAACACAAGGAAGCACACAGAAAAGAGAGAACAGAAGTGAAACTCCCCACCGCTCTGTTTCCCTCCTTTCCCTTCTGCCACCTCGCCCTGAGCTGGAACGAGGGGGACGTGGAACCCTGGCTCCATGCTAAGACCCTGCTGTGGGCAACTGGCCCTGACTCCCCAAAAAAGCAAATCTCAAGGTCAAATTTAGACTCCCAGGCCCCGGGGCTCCACTGGCTCCAATCCCCTGGACTCACAGAACCCGAAGAGCCGGTTCCTCTGGGCACAGAACAACACACGTTGGGCGCTGAAAGGAAGGGAAAGCAAACAGCCTGCGGAGGTATTTCCAGCGTGCCCAGGGCAGCTGGGAGGAGGCTCCACGGCGCCCGGTTCTTCTGTTGGCAGAAGGGTCCAGAATCCCACATCTGTACCTTCCCTGCTGTCATGCGCTTATGCCAGGAATAGCCTGAGCAGGGCGACCCTCCAGGGTTCCTGGGAGGCAGGGCTGAGGACCCAAGCCAGGCCTGGGTGAGCCGCCTGCACGCACTCCACTCACGCGTGACTCCCCTGCAGAATCATAGCCTTTCCCGTGCTCCTCCATTTACCTCCGTTTGCACTAGCATGAGGCCGAGGACAAGAACTTTCCCGTACCTCCTTCACTGGCTCTCTCTCACACAATCCCCACCAGGGCAGCTGAAGAACTCTCGGAACATGAATCAGACCTCAGAGCCACCTTCACATGGTTCAGTACCCACAAGACAGCTCGAAGGCTGCTCGTGAATTAGTTGAAGCCCCTTACCTCATCCCACACTCCTGTTCCCACCACCTCCCACAGTTGGGGCCCCCAGACATCAGCACAGTCACTGCTGCAAGCCTTGACACCTGCTGTTCCCTTATCTGGGAAATTGTACCTCGACCCCTGGGGAACCCCCAGCACCAGCCTCTGGGGCACCTGGACCCCTGCGGGGCCCCCAGCACCAGCTTCTGGGGCACCTGGACCCTTGCAAGGTCCCCAGGGTCAGCCCCTGGGGCACCTGGACTTGTGTGAAGCCCCCAGCACCAGCCTCTGGGACAACTGGACCCCTGTGAAGCCCCCAGCGCCAGCCTCTGGGATAGCCTCTGTGGATCGGTGGCTTCTCTCTGGTCTCCCGCCATGTGCTGTGTCCATGGCTGTCTACAGTAGACACAATCTCCTGCTACCTCAGTTTTCTCAGTATCCCTGATCACAATGTAGAAATGACCTGCTTCGTGTATGGCCCTCGCTAGACTCTGAGCCCTTTGGAGCAGGGTCGGTACCTCCATGGTGAGCTTTCTGTTCCCCACTCTGGCAGGCCCAGAAACTCCAGCCTCATGCTATTTGAGCACCTGACCCGCGTGGCGCCCCAGGGCATGGGCTCTGGGCCCCAACTATTTTGGCCCAAGCTCCAGCTTCTCTGAGCAGCTGAGGCAAGTCCTTTCACCTCATGGTGCCTCTGATTCCTTATCTGCAAAATGGGTACAACCTCTGACTCAGAAGGCTGAGAGGTTTTGCAGGTCTTGCACCCTGCCTGGCACGGGCACGCCCATGAGGCTGAGGCACAAACCAGAAAATCTGCTTCTCCTGGGTAAGAAGAATGAATGTCAGGCAGCCCAGAGAGTGACCCGCACAGCATCTTGGCCTGCAGACAGGCGGATTATCAGAAGGAAGCAGGGAGGCCACACTGGAATGGAGAGGCAGGGGCGCCGGGGCAGAGAGGCAGGGGCGCTGGGCTGAGCGGCTCCAGAACAGAGGCAGCTGTCCAGGCTCACCACCCAGTTCTCACGCCAGCACGTTCTGCTTCTGCTCTGAGATGTTCCGCCTCCTGCCATCTCACTGGAGGCCTCCAGACCTGCTCTCCTCAGCTGGATTGCTCTTCCCTGGACAGGCTTCCCCCCAACACACACCCCCAGGCCTGGCACATCCAGGCTTCCCCAGAGGCAGAGCCAGCCAGCCCATGTGCGGGGCCCGACCTCTGCCCAGACATGTGTAGGTTTTGTAACTTAATCTTTTGAAGGCAATGGTATTCTCCACTTTTCTTCTCGGTGGCCAGGGGTGGGGTGGGGAGTCGCCTCATTGTCACCATCTCATCCCCTGTGCTGTCTTTAGAAGGCATCCAACACTTGACAGTGTTTTAAATAAAAAACCAGGGCCACCCACCGCAGACAGGCAGTTTCGACAGAGGCCATCCTCACCCAGCTGCTCACGGAGGTATCAGACAATGCCCTGTGGCCCCCACGGGTGCTGACTGTGTTAATTTCATCCATTTCTTTAAGGCTCCAGAAATGGATTTGGGAGCTGAGATCAGTCCAAAGGCATGTATCTAACATACACACACACCACACACACATTCATTCATACATACACAGAGACACACATAGGTACACACATGCACACACACATGCACACACGTCACATACCCAAACAATAAGGACACAGCTCTGCTTGGTTTCTTAAGTCATTTTTGCTTCAGGTTTTCACACAATAAAGACTATGCTAAGCTGAAAAAAAAATAAGATTGAAGGTAACCTACTGGTCTTTACGTGGATGGGTGTTCATAAACACAAGTGCATGTGTGAGCACCTCTCCTCAGAAACCCACTGAAAATAAGGAAAATAATGATAGAAGAAATCAATGACTCTCTACTTCTAGCTCTGAGGGCAGGATGGAAGAATGATCTTCACCTGCAGCTGAGTGGAGCTGGAGGCTACATATGAGACGTCGTTCCCAGCATCCGATTTCTAAGACATGAGCCCACATAGGACTCCTGTGCACACTCTCGGTCACGTGAGAATCAGCATGAGTGCCCCCCCAGCGGGTGCTGCTCCCACGGGGAAGAAGCTTCCTCCCGGAGGCTGAAGAAGGGGCCCGCAGCCTCCAGGAGCAGCTGGCTGCAGATGTCTGCAAAAGCAGCACCCACTTGAGCCTGCCGACCTGGAAGTCGGACAGGCAAGTGACACTCTGGTCAGTCATCAATGGCCATATTGACTTGGACCAGTCTCCAAATTTCCCACAGCTGTAGTTTTCTCACCTTGACAAAGCTATTTCATCAACCATTTCATCAGCTAGCTGCTGTTTTGGAGCTGGGGTGACAGCAGCCGGTTGATGAAATGGCCGTGCAGATAGAAACCATGTTGGTCAAGTCCTGACTTTACAAAAGGTGTCAAATAAGTGTGCAATGAATGGTAGCTATCATTAGTTTGTAACAAGGGGAAATCCATCATCTGAGGGAGACAGGATGTGCTGCGTGGAAAAGGTACCACCTTCCAGTAGGAAAATGCACCTTGAAAAGGCCCCCTGAGGACAGGGGTGTCAGTAACAAGATGGGCTGGGGTGCTACGGGCAGGGAGACACTGGGTTATTTTTTCTCCTGCAGGAGAGGGGGTCGATATGAGGGGAGGGAGGAGGGAGAGAAATGGGAGGAGGGAGAGAGGGGGAAGGGAGAGGAGCCAGGAGAGGTGGGTGGGGCGGGAGCTGGAGATACGAAATTCCTCCGCTGTGAGTAACCAGAGGACCCGCAAACACGACCTCGACCAGGCGGTGGGTGTGAGAGTTTTCTTTTAACACAGACGAGTACAAACAAGGAAGCACAAAATCTCTCCCCATGGATAACTCCTGGAGACACTGCGAAAAACAAAGACCTATACTGGAAGAAAATCCAAACCGTACAGGAAGGTACAAAATGAAAACAGAGCCGCTCCCAGCCCCGCCTCCACAAAATGTTTTCCCAAATAACTTCTGTTCCTGAGATGGCCCCGGGGCAGGGAGAACGGACCCGATTTCCTGCCCCTGGGACTGCAGGAGCGGCTGTTGCTGCTGAATTCATGGCTATGGGTTTAGTGGCTTAAAACCACAGAAATGTATTATCTTATAGTCCTAGAGCCCAGAATTCCGAAATGAGTCTTAGGTGTGAAACGTGAAAACTGAGGTGTGGGCAGCACCGGCTCCCTCAGAGGCTCTGGGAGGATCCTACCTGCCTCTCCCAGCTTGCAGTGGCTGCGGGGGTCCCTGGGCCTGTAGCTGCATCGCTCCCATCTCTGCCTCATGGTCACACGGCCTCCTCCTCCTCTGTACGCAAACCTCCCTCCATCTCCCTCTTGTAAGGACACTTGTGATGGCATGTAGGCACCGCCAGACTAGAGGGTCATCTCCCCATTGCAACATCCTTTCTTACATCTGCAAAGTCCTTTTTGCCAGGTAAGGTCACATTCACCGGTTCTGGGGTTAGGATGAGGCTCTCTTTGGAGGCCATTATTCACCAACCACAGGGACTTGAGCCTGAGTCTGTGACTGGAGGGGCTGGTTAAGGGGGCCCACACCCAGCTCTGCCTTCAGTTCTGACCTGCTTTCTTCTTAGGGGGCCCTTGTCTTATACACGATCCAGTGACTGACGCCACCTTCTCCCCAGTTCCTGTCGCCCCGCTGGGAAACCCTGTTTTTCCAGAATTGGAACTTCAGTTTCTCTAATACTCGTTGGACACTCCAGGCCTCTCTAGGGATTGGAAGCAGCTCCTGAGCCTCAGGCCTGTGGCGTTCCCCTACATCTAGCCCAGCTCCCAAATGATGACTCCCTGCCTCCCTTGCAGGGACCTTCCCCTGCCTCCTCCTGCCTCCTAGCCAGGCCTGTCTCCTGCTGTGCTGAGCAGCCAGGACATCCCCCGACACCACTCCTAGACCCCACCTTGCCAACCACAGGCTGCTCCTGGCTCTTCCTGTCTCCTGCATCTGGGAACACCCCACCCACAGCTGGCTTCGGTGGAACAGTCCTGGCTGTGCTGCTGCTGGGAGAGGGAGGGGAGCAGTGATGGAGACAAAGGGAAACTCAAGGGCAGCTCACAGGCCAGGAAGATTCAGGGACTCAGAGGTGGGGGACCTGAACTGGTGCCCCTGACCCTCCCACCCCACTATCCTCTTGTCAACAGGGTACCAGCCTCTCCCCACTCAAGACAGAGGACCTCCACAGTGAGGTGTCCGTGCCTATGTATCACCAGCTGAGACCCTCGGAAAGTCACCCTCAGGGTGGAGAGCACCGGGCCTGGGGTAACTGGCTCCACTCCCTGGTCTGGAATCAGCAGTGTGGGGCAGGTGGGCAGTGGGGTATGGACTTGAAACTGCTTTCCCGGCGCAGAGCTGCTTTCATGACCCTCACTCTTAGCTTGAACAGCAACCATGACTGTTTCCCAAAGGGGAAGGAAAAATGCCTTTGCTGCTATCAGTAGCCAAATGGATCACAAGTCCCTGGGTCCTGGCGTTTGCACATCATGTCATCTCAAGGGCCAAGGCACATGGCCATTCTTGGGATAACACTGGGGTTTTTCTACTCCAAAGGGGAAGATCCATTTGTTATACTTTGCATTTTGTAGCTCACTGAATGCTCGCTACAGGCAAGCCCTCAGGTAGTGCAGGAGGGGCCGGGAACTCCTCAAGGGCAGGGAGCAGGGCTTTTTGCTCTAATTGCCTAGTGTCTAACACAGTGTCTGATACGTGGTGAATGGGAAAAGGGAGGAAGGAAGGAAAACAGCACTCTATGTTTCAAGGAACCTAAAATCTCTTGCTAGGGTTGAAATGGTTATGCCCCCCTCAAAGTGATATATTGAAGCCTCACCTCCAATCTGCTGATATAAGGAGGCAGGGCCTTTGGGAAGTGATCAGTTTTTGAGGGTGGAGCCCTCATGACTGCGATGAGCGCCCCTATAATGGGATGAAAAGGCCAGACTTCTCTCCTCCCTGTGTGAGGACATAGCGAGAAAGTGCCCTCTATGAACCAGAAAGCCCTCACCAGACACCGAATCTGCCGGGGCCTTGACCTTGGACTTTCAGCCTCCAGAAATGTGAAAAATAAACGTCTGTTGTTTATAAGCCCCTCCAGTCTACGGGATTTTGTTCTAGCAGCCCAAATGGACTAAGACACCTATAAAGGACATTACACATTTTAAAAGTGGACAATGAATTGACAATTGTCACAAGGCTTGAGTTACTCATTTAGGCTTTCTATCCACCTCTGGCTGAATCCAATGTCTGCGAGCTTCCGTTATTTCATTCTGCCTGTCACAGGGCCTTCTCCCTCTGCCAAAGTCGGGGGACCCTCTTCTGATGTTTACACAAGGCTCAAGTCCCCAGGGTTGCATCTCACTGTGATTTAGCCAGGGCCTCGTTGCTTCTTCGGGAATCAGATGGCTGGACCACGAAAGCCCAGCGCCTTTCCTATCCCGACAGAAGCTCCGGGGAAGCCTTACTCAATACATGGAGTTAGCGAGCCACATTCTTAGCATGAATTCAGGAAGTGCCTTTTCTATTTGAGATCAGGAGTCAAAAGCCATCATGCCATATTGGTTAAGAAACCTGGCCCCTGGAACCAAAATGCCTGGGTTCAAATCCTGCCTGTGCCACGTGTCCTTGGGCAATTTTCCTAGCACTTCATGTGTCAGTTTCCTCATCTGCAAAATGGGGATCACAGAAGCTCCTCACCAGGGGCTGCTGTGAGAATCGATGGGGCTGGTGTGTGACAATCAGGTGAGCAGGCGCCTTGGTTGGTTTGACTCGCTGTGAGCCCACCCACCGCACTGCACAAGCCCCTCTCGGCACTTAGGGTCAGAGAGGTTCAGAATTTTGGGTTTTCAGGAAAGTAAAATGGTGCATGTACCGAACAATCCCCAAACCCGATGGTGGGGTCTATTAATATTTAAGGGCAGCACTCTTCATATTTCTGTGACAGAGCACAGTCTCCACGCCCTGAGTAGGATCATTCAATGACATGTTATAGGCAGTTCAGGTCAGAAACTGCTACCGCATGAGTCACGTATCAGATCAGATTTTGCCATCAAATGAATGATAGAACAGGCTTTTCTGTGTATTTTAGACTTCAGAATTGAGGACAAGAGATTTTTATCTGGTCTTACAAATGCCAAAGCAGTCAAGGCCCGGGACATGGGGTCCATGAGTGAGGAGCCCTGGGGCTGTGAGAGTTGGAGCCCACAGAGGGCACAGCGGGTTCGACTGCAGCAGAAGGAGACTCCTGGGCAAGCACGTCCGGTGCCACAGGACGTCAAGGTTTAGGTGAAGTCTCCTGGTTCGTAAATGTTGTAAGATGACGAAATTTAAAGCGAGGGTTGGCATGCCAAGAAAAGCTGACTTGTAACATTGTCCAGCCCATTGGAAACTCCAGGCGGACAAAGTGAGCATGGTGCCCGGGTGGCCACCAGGCCCTCCCTGAATTGTCCTACCTTTCCTTGCTCTGCCTCGCTCACTCTCCCTTCTCAAAGGTTCTGGTGAAGGATATGAAGTGTGTGGCCACACCGGTCCCAGAAGAGCCTGGGAGAAGGGAGGATGGTGAACACAGCGGAGTTCTGCTGCAAAGCCGAAGATTTGGTCCTGGCGCATGGCATGACCCATCTGATGTGGTGGCAGGCGTCTGTAGTCCCAGCTACTCAGGAGGCTGAGGGAGGAGAATGCCGTGAACCCAGGAGGCAGAGCTTGCAGTGAGCCGAGATTGTGCCACTGCACTCCATCCTGCGGGACAGAGCGAGACTCCGTCTCAAAAACAAACAAACAAACAAACAAACAAATAAATAAATAAAAACTCAAATACCCTTCCATTAAATTAAATTAGGGTGTAACCTCCCCCCCTACCCGCTGCACTGTCATTGCTGCTAAACGTTGCCATGCCTAAATGTGACATCCTTTGGATGAACAGGTATAACATTGATTCACAAGGAGTGCTGCTTCAGGTAGCTTTTGTCCGAACTCTAAATTTGTCTTTTCTCTCTCTCTTTCTTTTCTTTTTACTGTTTAAAATGAACTCTCTCTGGCGTTATAATAACAGGGCAGCCTCCTAACTGTCAGGGTGGCTTCTGTTGCAACATCTAGATATTTCAAATGCAGGAGAGCGATCAGATCACTCCAAGGGCAGGCCATCTTGCACAGGCCGGAATTACCTGGTCAGCCCACACAAGCCCTGATCACCAGGTCATCCTGTACAGACCCTGATCACTGGATCAGCCCACACAAGCCCCGATCATCGGGTCGGCCCGCACAGGCCCTCATCGCCAGGTCATCCTGCACAAGCCCTCAACACCGGTTTTCTTTTCCTCCCTCTGCATTCTTGGATGCCGCTCTGGCTGCACCTGATGTGAGTCTAACATTCTCACGAAGACACTGGGTGGGAGATTCCAGCTCTACTTCATTTCCTAACCTGAGACATACACCAACCCAAACTGGAACTCTAGGGGGATAAATTTGTGTTGTTTCATCAGGTTTTCTAATTACTTTTTTTCTGTTTTTAAAATTTACAAATAAAAATTGTTGATATTTCTGATGTACAATAGTGTTTTGAAATATATATATATACACATATATATACACACACACAGTGTGGAATGGCTAAATTGAGCTAATTAACATATGTGTTGCTTCATATACTTATTTTTATGTGGTGAGAATACTTAAAAACCACTCACTTAGAAATTTTCAAGAATATGATATATTATGATTAACTGTAGTCACCATGATAGACAAGCTATCTCTTGAACTTATTCCTCCTGTCTCACTGAAATTCTGTGTCTTTGGACCAATATCTCCCCAAGTCTCTCACCCCCAGCCTCTGGTGACCATCATTTACTCACTGCTTTTATAAGTTTGGCTTTTGTAGATTCCACAGATGAGTGAGATTGTGTCATTTGTCTTTCTGTGCCTGGCTTATTTGACTTAACATAATACCCTCTAGGTTCATTCATGTTGTTGCAAATGGCAGGATTTCCTTCTTTTTCAAGGCAGACTAATATTCCATTCTGTAAGTATGCACATTTTCTTATCCATTCATTCACTGATGAACACTTAGGTTAATTCCATCTCTTGGCTATTGTGAGTAATGCTGCGATGGATGTGAGAGAGCAGGCATCCCTTCAACATACTGACTTCCTTGGGTATATACCCAGAAGTGAAATTGCCAGCAATCATATGGTAGCTCTACTCTAATTGTTGAGGAAACTTCATACTACTTTCCATCATGGCTGTACTGATCCTCATTCCCACCAACAGTCATGACTGTACTGATCCACATTCCCACCAGCAGTCATGGCTATACTGATCCACATTCCCACCAACAGTGTTGGCTATACTGATCCACATTCCCACCAGCAGTCATGGCTGTACTGATCCACATTCCCACCAACAGTGTTGGCTGTACTGATCCACATTCCCACCAACGGTCATGGCTGTACTGATCCACATTCCCACCAACAGTCATGGCTGTACTGATGATCCACATTCCCACCCACAGTCAGGGCTGCGCTGATCCACATTCCCACCAACAGTCATGGCTGTACTGATCCACATTCCCACCAACAGTCATGGCTGTACTGATGATCCACATTCCCACCAATAGTCATGGCTGTACTGATGATCCACATTCCCACCCACAGTCAGGGCTGCCCTGATCCACATTCCCACCAACTGTCATGGCTGTACTGATCCACATTCCCACCAACAATCATGTCTGTACTAATCCACATTCCCACCAACAGTGTGCAACAGTGCCCTTTTCTCCACATCCTCACCAGCACTTGTTTTCTTTCATCTTTCTGATAATTAGGTGTGAAGTGATATCTCATTGTGGTTTTGACTTGCATTTCCTAGATGGTTGAGGATATTAAGCATTTTTTCATAGACTCATTGGCCATTTGCATGTCTTCTTTTGAGAAATATCTATTCAGGTCCATTGCCCATTTCTTAATTGGGTTATTTGTTTTCTTGCTATTGAGTTGTTTGAATTCCTTACATATTCTGGCTATTAACCTCTTATCAAGTGTGTGACTTGCAAATATCTCCTCCCATTCCAGAGGGTATCCCTCCACTCTGTTGCCTGTTTCCTTTGCTGTGCAGAAGCTTTTGAGTTTGACGTGATCACATGCATCTACGATTTTACTTTGGTTGCCTGTGCTTTTGGTGTCATATCCAAAATCATCATTCCTCAGACCAGTGTCATAGGGCTTTGCCCCCTATGTTTTCTTCTAGCAGTTTGACAGTTTCAGGTCCTACATATAAGTCTTTCATTTGTTTTGAGTTGATTTTTGTATATGTATGAGATAGGGGTCTAATTTCATTCTTCCACATGTAAATATCCCGTTTTCCCAACATCATTGAAATTTGTTTTGTTCAAAGCTATGGAGTTGGTGGTAATTTATTACAGCAGCCCCAGGAAACGAATTCTGTGGTCATATTTTGAACATTTGAGTTTTAACGGGACTCGCTGAGATAAATTTTTATCCATGGGCAAGAGTGGGTTGACAGGGAAGCCCTGGGATCCTCTCAACCCAGGGTTGAAGCCCTCTTGCTGAACAGGGCACCTGCACCCTTCACCTGGGATGTGGTGCTAGCAGGACTTGCCTTGGTGGCTTCCTGGCAGGACCAAAATTCAGATAATAGGTGGAGGGTGCCTGGCTGGGGCTAAACAGATGCATCTCCAAAAAGGAGTTTTGCTCCAATCAAGGGAATAGGAGAAGGAGGCAGAGCCTATGTGAGCCCTCAGAACCTGGCATCAGGGAGCCTTCTATTGGCCTCAGTCTCCAGATGGCCTTGCCCACATCTCCAGAAAGCAAAGGACCCTGCCAGCTCTTCAACAGATATGTTCACACCAGGTTTTCCATCACTCCACACTCGCCAGCTCTTTAGAAGGAGGCAGAGCAGCGATCATCCCCTCCTTGCACAGAGAGTGAGATACAGAGTTCTGTACCCTCAAAACCACAAGCACAAGCGCATCTAGACTTCAGCCTTTCAGGCTGCAAAAGCAGCAGGAGCTCCTCTCATCCACAGGACCTCCAACCCCAGGCCCTCCCAGCTCTCCCAGACAGAGCCCAGGCTCCATTTCTGTGTCTCCAGCTTTCTGAGGACTGTCTTCCAAGTCCTCCCTTATCTCTGCCCCCAGGCAAAGAGGTGGCAGCTTCCTTCCTTCCTGCAGATGTAGGAGGAGGCGCGCTATTGATTCTCACTCATCAGCGCCCACTGTGCTTTTGGAGGCCGCTTTGGAAATGCCTTTCCCAGGCTCAGCCCTTGCCTGCAGCCATGACCTTACCCGAAGAAGAGGTTGGATGAGGGACTGTGCCCAGAATGCAGGAACGGTGAGAAATGACGCCTGTGTTTACTTAGACCTCCTCACCAAGTTGGCCTGCATTCTCCTCTGAGTTCTACACGGGTCCTATGACATAGGCACTAATGCCAGGACCACTTTAGGGACAGGGAAGTAAGTACCTAGCAAAGGTTAGAGATGGGTACTGCTGGGATATAAACCCAGCTCCAAACCAGCATCATGCTTATGAAAGCTGCTCTGTACCTTGTTGCCAAATTGCCGCTTCTTTCAACTCCTAAATGCAGCATTTTCTTGTTCCTTCTCCAAATTGTTTCTCTGCTGAGCAGCTGCAGATGGAAAACCACCGAAGTCGAACCTTCTCCAGTTTGGCAGACATGTGAGACTCTGGCATGGGGTAGGGGGGCCCCTCGCTAAGTCCCCTTGCTCCAAAGCAGGACAGCAGTTCCTGTCAAGCACCTGACATGTATGAAACAGCTATTAGCCCCATTGTGGAAACAAATGAAGACCACTCACCTGAGACCAAGCACACGCTGCGTATTCTGAGCAGGCTGTAGCGAGGGGGCCGCCTCCACCACCTGCATTTGGCAGAGATTCAGGGCAGGCAGTGGGGAGCTTGGTGGTGGACGACAGGCTCCAGGGGTGCCCTGATGAGGCCATCTTCAAAAGGAAGCTGGGAAGGCTCGTGGGAGTGGACATCCTAGGGGATTGGCTAGGGGCACATATTTGACTTTCTCTGGTTGGCTGTAAATTAGAAGCAGGAACAAAAATTAGAAAAGCTGGCAGTCATCAACCAACTCCTGACCATTCTGGGCTGACTGCTGCAAAGATTGTGAGTCTCGCTATCTTTGTAGGGAAGGAAACAACTACTTTGCCCTCTTAGCTTCAGTAACTGAGGTCTGCGAATTACACAGACACAAGACGGATAAACAGGAGAAACGGGTTTATTTCATGTGCCTATGGGAGCCAACAAAAGAAGTAGCTGGGGCCGGGTGCGGTGGCTCACACCTGTAATCCCAGTGCTTGGAGAGACAGAGGTGGGCGAATCACCTGAGGTCAGGAGTTCGAGGCCAGCCTGGCCAGCATGGCGAAACCCAGTCTCCACTAAAAATACAAAACTTAGCCAGGCTTGGTGGCGTGTACCTGTAATCCCAGCTACTCAGGAGGCTGAAGCAGGAGAATTGCTTGAACCTGGGAGGCGGAGGCTGCAGTGAGCCAAGATTGTGCCATTGCACTCCAGTCTGGGTGACAGAGCAAGACTCCATCTCAAAAAAAAAAAAAAAAAAGAAAGAAAAGAAAAAAAAGAGTAGCTGGCTGATAAATAGCTAAAGATTTGTATACCTACTTAGTAGAGAAAAGGAAATGGGGGAAAAGTGACTTTTATGAGAAAAACAAATTGTTTCCTTTAGGAAAAACAAATGAGATTTTAGGAGAAGGGCAATAAAGTTTGTGATAATGTCTGCACAGGTATGAGTGGTCTTTCCATCTTCTTCAGGGCCATAAAACTCCCCCAGAGAGGAGAATTATGGTTGCCTCCTTGCCCAGAAGTTGCTCTTTTTAGTCAGATAATGGAAGGTCTGAGGAGGCTTTTTTCTGCATCTATTAAATCTCAAATGTCTTCAACTTAAAGCAATCTTTATGTCATCTCTGGATTCTGAGTGGGTCCCCACATCTGTTTGTATACTCAGTCTCTCACCATTTTAAGGATGAGGAAACTGAGGCTCACAGAGGTGAAACACCTTACCCAAGATGCCCATCGGTGGGTCACAGAGCAGTCCTACTCCAAGATCCTTTCTACCAAGTCACTGCACTCACAAGGAGGGTTACCAGATTGCATAAAGATAATATAAAAGAAGAAGATCCTGCTCACCCACTCATCCATTCATCCATTTATCCATCCACCCATCCATCCAGTTATCCATCCATCCATCCATCCACCCTCCGTCCATCCACCTATCCATCCATCCACCTATCCATCCATCCATCCATCCACCCACCCATCCATTCATCCATCCATCCACCTATCCGTCTGTCCATCCAACCATCCAACCATCTATCCATTCATCCATCCATCTATCCATCCATCCATCCATCCATTTATCCATCCACTTGTCCATCCACCTACCCATACATTTATCCATCCACCCACCCATCCATTTGTCCATCCACCTATCCATCCATTCATCCACGCATCCATGCATCCATGCATCCATCCATCCATCCATCCATCCATCCATCCACTCACCCATGCAATAATAATTTAGCCCTGAATCATGCTGGGTGCTTAGAGTATGAATTCCAATACGCCACAGTCCCTACTCTAGTTTCGAGGTGTCCATACTCTAGTTTAGGGGAGACAGACTCATAAAGAGTTATTGTTGTTATAATATATTAAAATCTACAGTGACTACTTTCATAAAATACCTGGCCATTCACTTATATCCTAGAACAGAATGTTGTCAGCACATGGTGACAAGCATGTTCACCAAGGTGGCGAGATGGCAGAGACCTGTGTCTTCCCATTTATCATGTTCAATGTTTTCCAAATTGCCTGCTTTCCAAATGTATTATTTTTATAATGGGAGTAGGGATTCTTTAAAATTCTTCAATATTTCTGGCATCACGCTACCTGACTTCAAACTATACTACAAGGCTACAGTAACCAAAACAGCGTGGTACTAGTACCAAAACAGAGATATAGACCAATGGAACAGAACAGAGAGCCCTCAGAAATAATACCACACATCTACAACTATCTGATCTTTGACAAACTTGACAAAAACAAGAAATGGGGAAAGGATTCCCTATTTAACAAATGGTGCTGGGAAAACTGGCTAGCCATATGTAGAAAGCTGAAACTGGATCCCTTCCTTACACCTTATACAAAAATTAATTCAAGACTTAAATGTTAGACCTAAAACCACAAAAACTCTAAAGAAAATCAGGACATAGACATGGACAAGGATTTCATGTCTAAAACACCAAAAGCAATGGCAACAAAAGCCAAAATTGACACATGGGATCTAATTAAACTAAAGAGCTTCTGCACAGCAAAAGAAACTACCATCAGAGTGAACAGGCAACCTACAGAATAGGAGAAAATTTTTGCAATCTACTCATCTGACAAAAGGCTAATATCCAGAATCTACAAAGAACCCAAACAAATTTCCAAGAAAAAAACAAACAGCTCCATCAACAAGTGGGTGAAGGATATGAACAGACATTTCTCAAAAGAAGACATTTATGCAGCCAATAGACACATGAAAAAATGCTCATCATCACTGGCCATCAGAGAAATGCAAATCAAAACCACAATGAGATACCATCTCACACCAGTTAGAATGGCAATCATTAAAAAGTCAGGAAGCTACAGGTGCTGGAGAGGATGTGGAGAAATAGGAACACTTTTACACTATTGGTGGGACTGTAAACCAGTTCAACCATTGTGGAAGACAGTGTGGCAATTCCTCAGGGATCTAGAACTAGAAATACCATTTGACCCAACCATCCCATTACTGGGTATATACCCAAAGGATTAGAAATCATGCTGCTGTAAAGACACATGCACATGTATGTTTATTGCGGCACTATTCACAATAGCAAAGACTTGGAACCAACCCAAATGTCCAACAATAATACACTAGATTAAGAAAATGTGGCACATATACACCATGGAATACTATGCAGCCATAAAAAATGATGAGTTCATGTCCTTTGTAGGGACATGGATGAAGCTGGAAACCAACATTCTCAGCAAACTATCAGAAGGACAAAAAACCAAACACCGCATATTCTCACTCACAGGTGGGAATTGAACAATGAGATCACTTGGAGACATGAAGGGGAACATCACACACTGGGGCTTGTTGTGGGGTGGAGGGAGCGGGGAGGGAGAGCATTAGGAGATATACCTAATGTAAATGACGAGTTAATGGGTGCAGCACACCAACATGGCACGTGTATACATATATAACAAACCTGTACATTGTGCACATGTACCCTAGAAGTTAAAGTATAACAAAAAAAATTTTTTTTTAATTCTTCAATGTTTCTATATTGTCTAAAAGTCCATTGGTTCTTACTACCATTTGACACCTGACCTAATCAACTCTCCATCCTTGCCCCTCAGCAGCTGCCCTCCCGCAAGACTCCCCCAGCCCACCCCAGAACACCAGAGCTTCCCAAACCTTCAGTTCTGCTCACCTTGAATTCTGCCTGCAGCTTTCTTACCACCACCTTTGCCTGGAAAATTCCTTTTCCCTCAATATCTAGTTTAAAGGTCTGCCTTCCTGTGTCACGTGGCCTGCCGGCCTCTATGATTTTTCCCCCACTTTCGGTGTTCTTCAAAATGTGCTATTTAATAGATGCATAATATCCCCTATCTATGCACCATACTTTATTTAATCAACCCATGGTTTGGGATCATTTAGGCTGTTTCTGACATTTGCTATTATAAATAATGCTTTAATTAACCTTCTCCTTCACGATCTTTGATCATATCTCTGCTTCCTTAGAATAGATTTCTAGAAATGGAATCTCCAGGGCAAAGAGTAAGAACACTTTTAAGGCTCTTCATACATAATTCAAAATTGCTTTCCAAACAGGTTGAAAAATTTGTGCTCCAGCACCACAGTGTGTGTTTGTTACATATGTATCAAATCACCACAATCACCAACCATAGCGATCTGCGTTACCACATCTCCCTTTCTGACCCATTTCCTTATGAATACGGTTCACGGTTCATCTGCTCATAGCTGATATACCTGTGTGACTGTCATTAGCACACCTGTCTATGCTTACAAAAACATGTGTGTTCTTACTGCCTATTTTATTGCATAAAGTGGCCTATGAAGTGTTCCGTCGTGTTTTTTAATTTTTATGTTTTGTTTAATTTTAAAACATATGTTTATGTTTTATTTTTATGTTTCTCAAATAAATTCCCTTTTAAAAATGTAAATATTTTCTAAAATTTTAAAATTATTTTTTACAGAATTGTGTTTTTAGGATTTTCGTTTTTCAGGATTTCGACACTCGAGATTGTGTCTATTGGGATTATGACGTGCTCCCAACAGCAGGCCACTCCTCATCCTTTCCAAACGGCTCAGACGCGGTGGGCACTGATGTGGCCCGGTGGGCTCTTCTTTCCCTCCCCCTGAAATCCCACCCGCCTATTTCTCTTCCTCTTCTTTGCCCAGTCATTCCCTTCCAAGAAGCCTGGCTCTGGCCTGAGGCGCCTGGAAAGGGAAGGTCCACGCAGTGGTCCAAGTGGCCTACCTGAGTCACACCTGAGCCTTCCAGTCACTTCTCCATTAGCTGATACTCTCTGAGCTACAGAGGCCTCAGGTGGTGTTAGGGGGCCTCATGATCCTCTAGTCGACCAGCTCCTACAGAACCAGCCATGACCAGGCCAGTTATTCAGGGTGTGACAAATCAGTCAGTGTGACATCCTCACTCTGGACCTTCTGATCAGAACAACGGGCCTGCTGTTCTGAGGCCGAGGCAGCATCTGTGAGGGCCGCAACAGCTGCTGGGCTGAGCGTAGACCTTCCTGATATGCCTCATCTGTGACCTCTGGGTGGATTTGAGCTCCTGGCTTTACCTCTGTTGCCTATATGATCACAACAAGTTTCTTCTCTGTCCTTGTAGCAGGACGAGCCACAGACAAAACTCCTCAGACACCAGATTAAAGACGGAAGAGGTTTTTACTTGGCTTGGAGCGTCGGCATACTCACGTCTTAAAATTCGAGCTCCCTGAAGACAGAGTTCCTGGCCCTTTTAAGGGCTTACAACGCTAAGGGGTTCCACGTGAAAGGGTTGTGATAGATTGAGAGCACATGTGGTTAGAGTGGCGGGGGGTAATCTTTTAACCTCAGGCCTGGTCATCAGTAGCACCGGCTGGTCTTGCCACTGACTTCATTCCTGTTTTTCAACTTTTACTTCCTCCTCCTCCTCAGAGACAGGAGACAGAGAAATGGCTTCTCTCCTCATCCTCTGCTTCCTCTTCTTTAAGCTGGAGCCATCAAAGTATCCAGCTCAGTTTTCAAAACTTAATAGAGATTAATGGAAATAAGGTACTATTATATGTATAATAATGTAATAATTCATTAATTCTCACAAGATTGAGTCAAAAAATACTGACTTAAAAACAAAAAACAAAACAAAACCAAAAACAGTGTATTAGTCTGTTCTCACATAGCTGTAAAGAAATACTTGAAACTGGGTCATTTATAAAGAAAAGACATTTAGTTGGCTCGCGGTTCAGCAGGCTGTACAGGAAGCATGGGGGCATCTGCTTCTGGGGAGGCCTCAGGAAACTTGTAATGATAGTGAAGACAAAGGAGAAGCAGGCACGTCTCACATGGCCAGACCATGAGGGAGAGAGGTGGGGGAGGCACCACACACTTTTAATCAACCAGATCTCGTGAGAACTCTATCACAAGACAGCACCAGGGGATGGTGCTAAACCATTCATGAAGATCCACCCCAAAGATTCAACCACCTCCCACCAGGCCCCACCCCCAGCACTGGAGATTACAACTGAACATGAGATTTGGTGGGGACACAGGTCCACACCACATCACACAGTTTCTCTCCTTTCTTTCCAAGTAACCCAGTTTGCAAGGGCTTGCCGTATCCTCCATAGATGGTGTAATTAGAAACGCATTTGTGGGCGTGGTGGTGTGGTCTGGGGGAAGAGCCCTAGCCCTCCTCTCTCCTCCAAAACTCTCACTGGTCACAGATTCTCGTGTGTTTATAATTTCTCATTTAACCTGCCATTTTCCCCTCAAGTGACTGAGGGAAGAGTCTGGGATGATGATGTGCTCCTGTGCTGAGTGTGGAAAGGCTCCAAGGGTGCAGCCATGCTCTGGGCACTCAAGTCAGTCTTAGTCAGTGCTCCTTCCTCCTCTGCCAGCTCCTCCCATTCCAGTGACCATTCCTCTTCCTGAACCAGCTGGAGAAGGTGCATGGTCCCAGGCTGCTGTCTAAAGGGTTTTCCATTTGTCTCTGTAGACAATCTCATTTTCCTTTTCCAGCCTCTGATGGAAGGGACAAGGGGGGCTCCTCCAACCAGCTAGCTGTGCCTTTCTGACCCAGGCCCAGGGGCTGCTGCCTGCCCTGGCAGGTCGCTGGCTGTCCTGGAACTTCCTGGACATTGCTGATCTTGCATTTCCTGTCGTGGAACACTTGTTCCATGACACAGGTCTACTTACCTGTCAACAAAAGCAACTCATTTACCTGCTTCTCCACCCACCTCCTTCCAGCCACCTCCACCCCTGCCCTCGCTGGTGAATGGATGAATTACCCAACATGCCTTTGTGCTGGGAGCATGGCCTGACTTGGAGACAACCACAAACAATGACCTGGGCTGCCTGAAGAGTCAGGTCAGCACACCAGTGAGGTTAAGTCCACTCCCAGAGGCCACGATGACAGGCCACGAAGAGTCAATGAGAGCCTTTTGGGTTTGATGTCCACAGCATTCTCTCCCCCATGGCACTGTCTTTAGAGGCAAGTGCAGGAGCCTCCGGCCAGTCAGAAGACAGTTCCTCCAAGTGTGCAACTGTAGGTAATCAAAGCGAAGGGTATTTAGATTTCTAAAACAGAATCAGTAGGAGTCAGAGAGAGAGGGAGGAAAGGAGGGAGGGTTATTGGGAAGATCTGGCTCCCATGGCTATGGGGGCTCAGAAGCCGCACGTTCCGCCATCTGCAAGCTGGAGGACCAAGAGTGCTGGTGATGGTGCTGAGATTGAGTCTGAATCCAAAGGCCTGAAAACCGGGAGAGCGATGGTGAAACTCTTGGTCTCAGGGCCAGAGAAGGTGAGAGGAGATGTCCCAGTTCAGCAGGCAGGAGACACAAGAGGACTGATATGCTTTGGCTGTGTCCCTACCCTAATCTCGACTTGAATTTTATCTCCCAGAATTCCCACATGTTGTGGGAGGGACCCGGGGGGAGGTAATTGGGTCATGGGGGCCGGTCTTTCCTGTGCTATTCTCGTGGTAGTGAATAAGTCTCACAAAATCTGATGGGTTTTTCAGGGGTTTCCACTTTTGTTTCTTCCTCATTTGGCTCTTGCTGCTGCCTTGTAAGAAGTGCCTTTCACCTCCTGCCATGATTCTGAGGCCTCCCCAGCCATGTGGAACTGTAAGTCCAATCCAACCTCTTTTTCTTTCCAGTCTCGGGTATGTCTTTTTCAGCAGTGTGAAAACGGACTAATATGGGGCCAATTCCTCCTTCCTCCACTTTTCGTTCTATCCAAGCGCTCAGGGGATTGGATGATGCCCACCTACACTGGGGAGGGCCATCTGCTTCACTGAGTCTTCCATTTCAAATGCTAATGTCTTCTGGAAGCATCCTCACAGACACCCCCAGAAATAATGCCTAATCTGAGTACCCCATGGCCTAGTCAAGTTGACACCTAAAATTAGTCATCACTCAGAGTCTGTGTCTCTTTGTAACATGAAGTCAACCCCTACTCCCCTCATCCTCCCCTTGAGTCACAGGTCTTGCCCCAAGAAGGACCTGCCACCCCATCCTTGGTCCTTCCAGGAGAGGCGGTGTCTTTCCTACCCCTTCCCCAGAACACCAGTGATTCCAACGCCTCCTTCTTACGTGCATCTTCCATTCACCCATTCTCTGAACAGCAGACCCCGTGGTTACCACTCTGGGATCAAGTCCACATAATGGGTATTTAGTAACAGCGAGAACTTGGGTGAGTCATTTTGCCTCTGAGAGCCTCCGTGCCTCCATCTATAACATGGGGATGATTTCTTCCCTGTAGGGTCATCATTGAGAGGTTATTACCTCCACCGAAATGAAGGAGTAGAGCAGAGGCATTTGTCAACTGTTGCAAATTTAGCAGAGCTGGGCTTCTGCAGAGGGCATCTTCAGATTCTGTGACCCATGGAGGTAACAGGACTAACGCTTTGGTCTTTGGTAGGCTCCTGGGTGATGCTCAAAAAAGTGTCAGGGACCCATCGCTCAGGTCCCAGGAAAGTTGCCCAGTGGCTTTGGGTCATCTGGCCAGCAGCATCTCTTTTGGCACCATGCCCCTGTGCATGCCCCAGGAGGCCTACTGGCCTTCTCCACTGTGCCACCCAGCATTGGATCTGCCAAATTGTGTTGGCAGAGGCAGAACCCAGAGCAGGCACCCCAAGAACCTCCCCTGGGTAAGGCTTCCCCCACCATGCCTGGGGGTCTTGGGCACTGCTCTCAAAGTCTCCCAAGTATTAACCCATCTTGTTCTCATATAACCCTGTGGGGTCTGCATTCATTCTGCAAATACTGAGTGCCTGCTCTCTGCAGAGTGCTGTTGTAAGCCCCAGAGACACATCAGCAAACAAAGCCAGTGAAGACCCCTGCCACTGAGAGCCTCACATCCTAACTGCATGACTCAGCAAACACAAGACATGCATTGCAGAATGTGCTGGAAGGAGCTGAGTGTGTCACAACTGAAATGAGGTAGTTGGGGTTGCCTTGCTAAGCAGTGACTTGATGCAAGTTCGATGACGAACCCCGTGGGTTTGTTATTCCCATTTTGCAGATGAGGAAACAGAGGCACAGACCAATACAATTTACTGTATTAGTCCGTTCTCATGCTGCTAATAACAACATACCCAAGACTGGGTAATTTATAAAGGAAAGAGGTTTAATTGACTCACAGTTCAGCATGGCTAAGGAGACCTCAGGAAACTTATCATGGTGGAAGGGGAAACAAACGCATTCTTCTTCACATGGCAGCACCAAGAAGAAGTGCCGAGCAAAAGGGGAAAAGTCCCTTACGAAACCATCAGATCTCATGAGCACTCACTATACCCCATGACTGCCCCCATGGTCAAATCACCTCCCACTGCGTCCCTCCCATGACACGTGGGGATTATGGGGATTACAATTCGAGACGAGATTTGAGTGGGAACACAGCCAAACCATATCACAGAGTACTTGGTCAAGGTCAGGAGGCCTATATGAGGCAGAGGCCACCCAGGAACACAGGCATCTGATTTCAGAGCCCATCTCTAAACTAAAACACAAACTTTTTCCTACAAAGGGCCAGGGAGGAAAAAGTGGACCTTTCTGGCTTTGCAGGTCACAGGTGGTCTCTGTCACTTAGTCTTTCAGTTTTTACAACACTTAAAACGTGTGAAAACCATTCCTGGCTCTCCAGCAGCGCAAAAACAAGAGCGGTGGCACAGTTTCCAACCCTGGTGCTGAACCACCAGGCTCAGCACTTTCCAAACTAAGTTAATTCTTCTCAAAAGCCCACACAGCACAAGGAAGATGGCACTTCTGTTTTACAGACAAGGAAATAGAAACTCAGAAAGGTGAGGTCACTGGTCTGTGGTCGTGGAGAGGCAGACAGCATGATCCGGGCACCCTTTTCATTCTGTGCAACATGTCTTCGTCCTACTTTTGACACGTGCTTTAAATGCAGCATTTATGGCCAGGCACAGTGGTTCATGCCTGTAATCCCAACACTGCTGGAGGCCAAGGCAGGAGGATGGCTTGAGCCCAGGAGTTTGAGACCAGCCCAGACAACACAGCGAGACCTCACAAATCTCTACAAAAAATTAAACGATTAGCCGAGTGTGGTGGCTTGTGTCTGTAGTCCCAGCTACTCAGGAGGCTGAGGTGGGAGGATCACTTGAGCCCAGGAGGTTGAGGCTGCAGTGAGTCAGGATTCATTGTGCCATGGCACTCCAGAATGGGCAACAGAGCAAGATCCTGTCTCAAAAAAGAAAAATGCAGCATTCATGATTCCTCAAAGAATTAAACATAGAATTACTGTACTACGTAGCAATTCCATTTCTGGATTTATACTCGAAAGAATTGAAAGCAAAGACTCAAACTGAAAATCACACATCCATTTCATAGCAGCGCTAGTCACGGCAGTCCAAAAGTGGAAGCAGCCAGGTGTCCATTGACAAATAAGCAGATACACAAAACATGGTCTGTCCATACAACAGAATATTCGTCAGCCTTAAGGAAGAAAATCTTGACCCATGCTCCGACATGGATGAACCTTGAGGACATTATACTGAGTGAAAAAAGCCAGACAGAAAAGAACAATAATGTCTGATTCCACTTATGTAAAGGCCCTGGAGTAGTCAAATCCATAGAGACAGGAAGTAGAAGGGTGGGTGCCAGGGCTTGGGGAGGGGGAATGGGGCGTGAGTGCTTCGTGAAGTGAGAGTTTCGGTTTGGGAATATGAAGAAGTTCTGGAGGTGGATGATGGTGATGGCTGCACAATAATGTGAATGTCCTCAGTACGATGAACTATACACTTAATAATGGTTAAGATGGTAAATTTCATGTTAGATATTTTATCACAATAATTTTTTAAAAGCAACATTTAGGGGAGGAATAATTCCCCAACCCCTAAACACCTGAGTGAATGTCCATCCATATATCATCAACTTGTCCAGGGTGGCAAGGACCAGGTGGCAGCCAGGCCTATGAGGGAGGGAGTCGGGGGAGCCAAGGTCCAGGAGACGGAGGCTCATTCCCGCCCCAGATGACAGACCCCTTGCATCACACACCACGCTGACTCCTCCACACCCAGATGTGGGAGGTGGGGAGGGGAAACACCCGGCCAGCGAGAGACCCGCCTGTCAAACTCCCCCCACCCCACCGTGCCCCCGCCCAGCCTGGCTCTGCATCTGCAGTCCTAACTAAGCTAGGCCACTCTGCCCATGGCCCCTTCAGTGCCTTGGCCTTGAGGAAGCCCCATGTTCTGGGAAGTTGTGGCAGGCAGGGCCGCAACCTGCAAACCTCCCAGCTTCTCGCAGGACATGGCTACAGTGGGCACTTTCCCAAAGACCCAGGTGAGTTCAGCTGACGGGGCCAACCTGTTTGTCTTTGTGATCCCAGTGCTGTCACAGGCCCAGGACTGCCTGTCCAGGCCTGGGGAGGAGTTTCTTGGCCCCAGAATAGCCCCTGCAGGAGGTGAGTAACTACCTGGGCAAAGAGAGAGAGTGTAGGTGTGCCAGGCAACTCACATACCTGACCTCAAACAGACACCACGGGGTTCAGGGGACCTCAGGGGGCCACCCACTTATTGGAAAACTACATTATATTCATAATGATCGTTACTATTTATTGAGCTCTTATTAGGTGCCATCCAATGTGCCTAAGTATTTTGCTAGTAATAATTCATTCATTCTCACAGCCACCCATGAGGAAAGCACTTTCACCCCCATCTTCCAGGTCAGGTAGCTGTTCCAAAAGGTCAAGTCACTTGCCTGGTGTCACTCAGTAAATTGAGAAGTCCATTCCGTGGTCCCCTCTGTGTCCCTAGCCCGTTGCTTGACCTCTGCCTTTCAAGGGTGGATTGGATTTTGGAGATCGACAAGTGCGGACTGAGCCAAGGGAAGGGAGTGATCCAGCCAGAGGCTACGCTATGAGTTCCGCAGCAGGTGCAAGCTCTCCAGCAATAAGCCAAAGCCTGGCCATGTGGGTCCTAAGCTTACCCTGGAGGCAAAGCTCCAGTGGAGAGTCTCCAGGCATTCCAGTTGGGTTCTCTGGGGTCTATCTGTCTCTGCTGTTAGACTGAGCGGTGCAGAGGACTCAGGGCTGCCCTCAGGACAATGCAGTCCTAGGAGGGCTGTCCCCCTCACACACACACACACACACACACACACACACACACACACCATGTGCAGCATGCCGGGTACACGCACAGGGTGTGAGATCAAAGCCAAGCCGAGGGTGGTCGGGGGAGGGTGGGCTTCTGTAGCCTTCAACACCTACCTCAAAAGCCACAGAGCATGCAAAGGACCAGACACAAGGAAAACCCCCTCCCCCCAGGCACCTTCCTGAAGGCACGGGTCAGGCAGATGGTGATGGCGGAGGAATGTATCAGGGGAAGCTGAGGTATAAACGACCTTCAACAAGTTTGGTGACAAGAGAAGAGGACACAGTGGGACTGTGCTAGGGCAGCATGTTGATGAGAGGAGTTTTTAAGGGTGGAAAGTTCTGAGCAGCCATGAGAGTGGAGGAGGAGGCCAGTGATGAAAAGGCTGTGCATGAATTGTGTCCATAAATATGTCCCAGTCCTAACCCCAATGCCTGTAAATGGGACCTTATTTGGAAGAAGGGTCTTAGAAACGAATCAAGTTAAGATGCGGTAATGATGAGTTAGGGTTGGCCCTAAGTCCCATAACACTGGTGTTCCTGTAGAAAGGAAGTTTGGACACAGACCTGAGTGGAGGGAGGATGAAGTGAGGAGGCACACAGGAGCAGGTGGGCCAAGGCTAAGGCGGGGATGCAGTGATGCAGCCACCAGCCACAGAATCCCAGGACCACAGGCCACTGACAGACGTGGGAGAGATGCAAGGAACTGTCCTTCCCCAGAGCCTTCAGACTGAACACAGCCCCGCACACACATTGATTTCAGACGTCTGACCTCCAGAAGCATGAGAAAGAAAAAATCTGTTGTTGGATTCACCTAGTTTGTAAAATTTGTGGCACCAGCCATGGGACATTCATGCAGAGGGTGACCGGCATGGCTCTAATTCACGAAATCAGCCACGACCTTGTGGTCGCGTCTGTTCTGAGCACAGGGATGCAGCCCACCCCTTCGCTTCTGCACTCTTCCCTGGGACAGCAGGGATCCGAGGAATTCCTCTAGGGGCCTGGCTGCAGGAGACTCTCCCCTTCAAGGCCCAAACGAGGCACGTGGGAGTGTGTGAACAGGACAGGAAACACCGAGCAGGAACCTGCATAGTGTTGGGGAGCTCCCAGGCCTGCCTACCATCTCAACACCAGCATTGGATTCCACTGGGAAGGAAAACAAGAAAACTGAAAAAGACAGAGAGGAGAAGGAGAGTGTGCAAGGGACAGTCTCCGTCTTCCCCATTGGCTGTTTGCCAGAGCGTGGCCTGTTGGCACCCCTTGCTTGTTCATAGCTGGCTGGCAACATAGCCATAAATCCACCTGTGCCAATCCATGAATCGATGAAGGGCAAGAGATGACCCTGCTTCAGCCACGGAGGCCAGTGCTCAGACTCCAGCAGGCTGGAAGCTCCCAGAGGAACTGCTGGATGTAGCAAAAGGCTCCCAGGCAGGCGAATGGGCTTGGGTTTCTAAGACCAACACAGAAATGCCCAGGTACACTTGTGCTGCTTTTCTCTGGAGGAGAGAGAATGTCGCTTTCACCAAGTTATTATTTCTTCCTTTTTAAACGTGATTGTTATAACATTGTTTTAAAAGTTAAGTAGTGCTGCAGGGCTTGTGATAATAAACAGTTGTTATCACTGCACCTCTTCCCACCTCCAGCTCCCTCCCTGTGAGTCATCTGCCTTCAAGTCTCTCAGCTGTTTCTGTTGACCTTGACCTTCACACTTCTAACATGATTACAATACTATTCCTTTCGGTTTTATCTCACTTACACCACCACCTCCCACACACTTCTACCTATTCTACCTACCCAGCATCTTCACAACTTAGAGAATTACACAATTCACAACCTTTGGCCAAGTCAGTATTTAGTTCTGATATTACTATGACCCCCATAAATGTTGTCACAACTAAACCACTTAGGGAGCTAGGATGGTCTTTCCTTTTTAGTACAACTTTTTGTTTTTCCTGAGGTTAACTATTGCCTCATTTTTTCATAAACTTAATTGTTTTGTCTACTACTTACCAATTATCTGCACCCCCCCCCCAATTTGCTGATAGAGCTATAAAAGTCCTCTCAACAAAGTCAAACATACTAAGTAATCATTCGTTTGTTGTTGCTTGTCCTTCCCCTTGGAGACATTCTCTCCAGAGCTCTCTGTCCTCTTATTTGCATCTGGGCTGGCTGACCTCTTGGCTTGTGGCACAGCTCCCCCATGAAAGTTCCCTTCAACTTCAATGAGAATTCCTTCATACTTTTCTGGTGCTAGATCTAATGTGTCCTGTGCCTCACATCTTTCTCTTTTGGGGTTTACTTCCTTGTGCAAGTGACACCCATATCACAGGAACTTCCTGAGAAAGAATGCATGTGAGGTTCAATGATTTAATCCTGCATACCTTCAAACATCTTTGTTCTACCCTTACATTTGATTTTTCATTTATTATTTGAAAATGTGGCTAGCCTTTTCAGTAAGGAAATTCATGTCCTGCAGGTCTGTATTGTTTTGTTTTGTCTTTTGACATCTTTCTCCTCTTTCTGCTCTGCTCTGAGTGCCAACTCCAGAGCTGGTCTGGCTCAATTTCTCTATAGTGTGCACTTCCTGAGTTCTCTTCAGTGAGGTGGATGAGTCATCTAGCCAGGTGGATGACAGAGGAAGTCTCAGGGACTAAGTGTCTCTGACAATACATTCAACCACTACTACAGTGTGAAGCCAGCCCCTCATCCCCACCTTCAGAGACCCCTGGTGCCTCAGATTCCTCGGCCATTCTGGAGCTGCTGTGCCCATGGCTTGTGTAGTCGGCGGTCATTTTGGCAATCAGTGCTGCTTCACCTTTCACTGTTCTGCTGTGCCAGCCCATCACCAGGGATCACTTTTGGCTGCATGAACCAGAACCCCGTTCCAGAGCTCAACCAAACAACATTTTAATTTTCTTACCCAAGCAAGCAGTCCTGGCTTGTACAGCCTCCCCAGGATGCCACCAGGACCCCAAGCTCCTTCTATCTCACTGCTCTGCCATCCTGTGTCACTTTCTTCCTCATAGAGGCTTCCTGGTCATAAGACAGCCACTCCACCTCCAGCGTCTTGTTCACAATCCAAGGAGATGGAAGGAAAGAAATGATGAGGAACCAGTACTGCTGCAATGTCAGCAACAGTATTTCCCAGGATCTCCAGCAGATTGTTTTTTTGGGTTTTGTTTGTTTGTTTGTTTGTTTGTTTTTTGTTTTGTTTTGTTTTTGAGGCAGGGTCTCACTCTGTCACCCAGGCTGACTGGAGTGCAATGGTGCAATCCTGGCTCACTGCAGCCTCGACCTCCCAGGCTCAAGCAATCCTCCCAGAGGTCAAGCAATCCTCGCATCTCAGCCTCCTAAGTAGCTGGGACTGCAGGCACACACCACCATACCTGGCTAAATTTGTTTATTTTTTTTTATAAAGACAGGTTTCACTATGTTGCCCAGGCTGATCTTGAACTCCTCGGCTCAAGCAATCCAAGCTGGTGAGAACATGGAGCCAGTGAAGCTCACACAAGTCACCAACAAGAATGCAAGATGCAATAGCCACTTTGGAAAATAAGTGGGCAGTTTCTTATAAAGTTATACAGATACTTAATGAAGGACCCAGCAATCCTAATCCTAGGTATTTACCCAAAAAGTAAAAACTAGTGATCAGGCCAGGCATGGTGGCTCATGCCTGTAATCCCAGCACTTTGGGAAGCTGAGGTGGGCGGATCACTAGAGGTCAGGAGTTCGAGACCAGCCTGGCCAACATGGCAAAACTCCGTCTCTACTGAAAATACAAAAATTAGCTGGGTGTGGTGGTGTATACCTGTAGTCACAGCTACTCGGGAGGCTGAGACAGGACAATTGCTTCAACTCAGGAGGCAGAGATTGCAGTGAGCCAAGATCATGCCATTGCACTCCAGCCTGGGCAACAGAGCAAGACTCTGTCTCAAAAACAAAAACAAAGCAAAATGAAAACAGAAACAAACAAACAAACAAACAAGCAAAACCTAGAGATCACAAAAAAACTTGGACACAAATGTTTCTGGCAGCTTATTCATAATTGTTCCAAACTGGAGACAACCCAAATATCCATCAACTGGGACATGGATGAGCAAACTGTGGGGAATCCCAACAGCAGATATTATTGTTCAGCAACAAAAGGAACCATCTACTGACACTTGCAGCAACATAAATGAATCTCAGACGTGTTATGCTGAGTGAAAGATGCCAGACACCAAAAGCTACACGCCGAGATCCCATGGAGACGACATTCTGGAAAAGGCAAAACTGTAGAGACGGGGAACAAATCGGTGATTGCAGGGGCTGAGAGAAGGAGCAGGGAACTGGCTGCCAAGGGGCGTGGGGGTGATATAGATATGGTCTATGTTTGGCTCTGGTGGTGGTTACACAACTGTGAGCATTTGTCAAAACTCGTAGAACTGTACACTAAAACAATGAGTTTGACTGTATGTTGATTATATCACTCTCTCTTTTTTTAAAAATAGGGTCTCACTCTACTGCTTGTCACTCAGCTCAAGCAATCCTCCCACCCCCGACTTCCTGGTAGCTAGGACCTACATGTGTGTGCCACTATGCACAGCTAGTTTTAATTATTTGTAGAGATGTGGTCTTGCTATGTTGTCCAGACTGGTCTCGAACTCCTGGCCTCAAATGATCCTCTCACCTCAGCCTCCTAAAGTGCTGGAATTACAGGCGTGAGCCACCTTGCCAGCCTATATCTCAATAAACCTGACTTTTAAAAGATTTCAGGCTGGATGCAGTGACTCACAAGACCAGCCTGGGAAACATGGGGAGACCCCATATTTACAAAATGTTTTAAAAATATTAGCCGGGCATGGTAGTATGCACCTGTAGACCCAACTACTGGAGAGGCTAAGGCAGGAGGATCACTTGAGCCCAGGGTTTTGAGGCCACAGTGAGCCATGATCATACAACTACACTCTAGCCTGGATGACAGAGCAAGACCCTGTCTCTAAAAAGTAAAGTGAAAATAAAATTTGTAAAAGGTTTCAATCAACACACTTGTGGAATGCTGCACACCACACCTTTATTTATTGACACTCTGATCATGTGAGCTTAGTCAAGGCCCTGAAAAGTCCTGTAGTTCATTTAACCAAGAGTATTATCCTTTAAGTCTCTTTCCAAGTGACATGTGTTGGCAAGCATCAAGCAAGATGATCTGGAATGTCTCCCTCCGCACAAATAGTCTGTGATTGTCAAGTGGTCAGTGGCCTCCCTGAAGGGGGCTATGGGAAGTGGGAATCAGACCTTGTGTTTAGGTTTCTTTGCAGAGAGCCACCTCTTCTCCTCATTCACGTGCTGACTCAGGTCTTCTCCAGCCAGGAAACATGGAAGGAGGGAGCAGACCACGTGTATGTCCACACCCTTGGAAAACAGCGGCTCCCACGAAGGGAGACAGGCTGAGCCCCAGCCCTGTGGATGGTGGCTGCCCAACCCTGGGAGGCTGGAGGCAGCCAAGAGACCAGACCCTCTCAGCCCATGGCCCCACCATCAAGGCCGTCACTGGTGCGTCACTTCCTCATGGGCTAAGCGCTGCTCATCCATTTCTACTTTGACTTTCACAAGTGCCCCTTGAGGCAACGTGGCATCATGTCCATGTGTCATGAGATGTGGCAAAGCCGCTCACCACCGACCAACAGGCCTCCCAGGGGTCAGGAGCCCAGTACCAGACGGGGCAGAACCGTCCTTCCCAAGGTCTGGGCCGTCTGTCCTTAGAGTCAGAGCAGGGCAGGGCCCAAACCCTCAAGTCACTTCCCATTTCCCATTTCCACATCCTTCCAGGTGTTTAGGGAGACAGCTACAACTCAGCCCCTGGGGAAGCACTCACCAGGAACTCCAGCAGGAAAGGAGGGCAGCCAGCCAGCGTGTGGGTGCCTTCTCCTCCAGCTCCACTAGCAGCAAATGGTGTTGGCCTTGGCCCTCCCTCTGCCTCACCCCCAGCCTCCTGCTGCCCAGTCCAGATGCTAAAAATAGCCCCAACCTGCATTCAGAATCCAGCACATCATACCTTCCACACCAGGCATCTGTGCAGTAGAGAGTGGAGGCCACTGTGGCTCCACTACCTCCCCAACACAGCCTTCCACCCACCATGGCAGAGGGAGCTTGCAAAACCAGAGGGTGGGTGCAAGAACTCACACCCTCTCCAAACGCTTTCCAGAGGTGGGCCAGGTGGCCAATGGTTGCCCCTGAGGCCCAGGAGAGGAACTGACCTCACTGGCTTTGTAAACACCATGATATTCAAGTTCTCATGTTTCCTATTTCTGAGCAAGCCAAATTAATGTCAACATACATGAAATACATCTATGAATGTGGTCTACAAAGAGATTCTTTATTTTGCAAGACAAGTCCATAGCGAGCAAATCTTTTGATTCCTGAAAATATATTGTTTTTCAAAGTTCCGAGTGACTATTTCATAAACTGGAGCCGTGATCGGGTATACTATTACCCCTTCCTCTAGGTGGTATTTCAAAGGATACGTATTTCCCCCACCGTTCATGAATTAACTCCTTGTTTTACTTTCCTAGGGTGGCAGTCTTAAGACACCACAGACTGGGTGGCTGAAAACACAGAAATGTGTTCTTTGGCAGTTATGGAAGCTATCATGGAATCCTGAAACCAAGGTGTCTCCCGGATGTCTCCAGGGAGAATTGTTCCTGGCCTCTCCCCGCTCCTGGTGTCTGCTGGCACTGCCAGGCATCCTTCGGCCTGTAACGGCGTCACTCCCATCGCAAGCCATCTTCTCCCTGCCCCTTTACTCCACCTTCCCTCCGTGTGTGTCTGTGTCTGTATCCAAGTTTCTCCTTTTTGAAAGGGCACCAGTCATACTGCACTAGGGTCCCTGCTGATGACCTCATTTTAATCAGATAACTCTGTAAAGGTCTAATCTCTAAGCACAGTCACATTCTAGGGGACTGGGGATGAGGACCCCAATATACCTGTTTTGGGGGGACACAATTGAACCCTAACACTCACAGTTTCTAATAGAAGAGGAGAGGGGAAGGAAGGAGGGCAGGGGGCAGGGGGCGGAGACCTCGGCAGGAGGGAGGGAGAAGCCAGCCTGCTGCCCTGTGCACACTGGCGGTGTTTCTGAGCATTGCGCTTTGGTTCTGCATGCTGGGCAGGCGAAACAGGGTGCTGGCATCCAGGCTCACCCAGAAGGGAGGGGGACCTGTAGGGGGAGGGGAGCACCCAGGGGATCAGGGGAGGAGAGTGTGGACCAGGTGACCTGCCAAGCGAGAGAAAGTGGGGGAAGCTGGACAGCATTTGCAGACAGCATGACAGCAGCCGCTCGCTCCCCTCTGAGCCCCAGGCCCCCAACAAGCGGGCCTCTGGCTCCAGTTCTGGGAGGGGCGTGGAAGTGGACCTTGGCTCTCCCTCCCTGGCAGCACCCCCACCTCCCTTTGTCTCAATTTCCAATAAATAAATGTTGCCTGGGATATACTTATATCAAAAAGTTATGTCACTGACCTAGCATTCACATTTCACTGGGCGTCCTAAATTCTATGTGGTAACCCGACTGCCACCAGACATGCTGTTTACTTCTCTATCATCACGCAACCAGTTGCCACATTAAACACAACACTGCAAACATTGCCAGTGGATCCTGACTTCCTCGTGGACCCTACTGTGTCAGGGAAAAACAAACAAATGAACCCCAGAAGGAAACGCTGTGAGTTGTTAGCAGTGCCTGTCTGGTTGGTGGGCTTATGGGTGGTTTTCTTTTATTTATTTATTTATTTATTTATTTATTTGAGAGTGAGTCTCACTCTGTTGCCCAGGCTGGAATGCAGTGGCGTGATCTCAGCTCACTGCAACCTCCACCTCCCAGGTTCAAGTGATTCCCCCACCTCAGCCTCCCAAGGACTGGGATTACAGACGTGCGCCATCATGCCCGGCTAATTTTTGTGTTTTTGGTAGAGACAGGGTTTTGCCATGTTGGTCGGGCTGGTCTTGAACTCCTGACCTCAGGATAGCTGCCTGCTTTGGGCACCCAAAGTGCTAGGATTATAGGCATGAGTCACAGGGCCTGTCTTTAATTTTTTGTTTATACTTTTCTATATCTTTTAATTTTTTTCAACCAACACATATATCCCAGAAAATGTTTTAATGATTAAAATAAAACAATTGCCCTCTCCTCCTTGGAGCCGGGTCCACAAGAGCAGCTTCTGCAGATGTGGGAAGGAGAAGACTTTGTACCTGGGTCCCGGGCCACATGAATAATTAACCTTGTGTAGGGAGCCTTGGGGGTCTGATGAGGCCAGGGCTTGAAGGAAAGCAGCAGACCATGGGAGGATCCAGGCTTGTGGGTGCCAGGGTCCCCAGAAATGGTCCCCAGATGGGGGAGGAACCAGTAGCCCTCACCCCCAACCCCCAGCCACTCCCCTGCCCACTGCCATGTGAGCATCTGGTTTTCCGCACACACCACCCCATGTCACTGGACACAGGCAGGGCCGCCCAACCCCCAAGTCAGAGTCACCCAGACAGATGGACACCAGGCACCTTAGCACTTCCATGACCAGAGGCCTCCTGAGGTGGGAACTGAGTCCTGGCTGATCCCAGGCCATCCCCCCAGGACCTTCTTGGGGGAGCGGGGAGATCAGGCTTAGAGGAAAGCTCCACGCCCCAGGTGCAGCCAGGGGTGAGGGGAAGAGGGGTAAGCACCTGTGTTAGGCACTTTGAACCCCCAGGTCAGGTGATTGCATCCAGCCAAGACTCCTGGAGCCCGGCCTCACCTTCAGCGCGGAATGAGCAGCCGGTCCTGTCCTGTCCGCCCTTCCAGTGCTGCGGAACAGAACGGGAATGGCAAGTCCCCATGTGCTGTCTCCCCGCCCTTCTACAGCACCAGTGGTACAAACGCTGGGGACCGCTCACAGGAGAGCTGCTGGGCCGGCTCCGAGGCTCCCACCAGACCCCACAGGCGCAGGGTGAGCTTTCCTCAGGAGTGAGGCGCGGTGCCCTGCAGAGCGGCCTCCACATCTTTGGCAAGTTGCACCCCCACTTAAAAGAAACCTTGGGAGAGGAAGGCCCTTACTGTTGCCTTCTTCTAAGGATGTCAGCCCCAAGGCCACCTTGGAGGCCTCTCCTCCCAGGATCTCTGTTTATAGGTAAGGAAACTGAGGCACAGAAAAGCTGGGTGACTTCCCAGGGTCACAGAGTGGCACTGTAAAAACAAGCCTTTGTGGGATCTCCCAGCTCCTGTTTCCCTCCCACCCGGAGCGGCTCCTCGCTCCTCCTCCCCTCTACCCTTCTCTCCTCTTTCCACCCCTCCCGTGTCCTGGAGCAGGCAGGTTCCACGTGTCTCCTGTGCTGAGAGGAGGAGGGGGCAGGAGAGGAAGAGAGGGGGTGCAGGGCATGGGGGAGGTGCCTTCCAGCGCCAGGAGCTCACGAGTCCATTCAGGAGTGCCCTTTCACCGGGCCCCACAGCTTCCAAAGAGTGGCTGTGATGGGATCAGTGATTGGAAAGTTTTGGGTGCCAGTTGGGACATCTTACGTGAGTGGATTGTGTGGTTGGCAGGTGGGGCTGCCTGTCCGGTGCCCACAAAACTCAGGCAGATGACAAGGAACTCAGGGAAACCCAAAATTCACAGGAGCCAAAACAGCTGCTAAATAAGCTCTGTTGTGTCTATACGATGGAATACTACCGAAAGTCATGCTGCAGAAGAACCTGCACTGATATAAGAAAGCTTTAAGTACCTATTACGGAAGCAAACACGGAGATTGCGAGGTGGGACATGGATTATGACGCCCATTTATCTAAAAGGAAAAGAATAGGAATTCAGCTGCATAGACAAGAATCTGCAAAATGTTAATTTGTAGAAAGAGAGGAGTTTTTTCCATGTATTTTCCAATTTTTCTACAATGAGCAAACACTGCTTTTTTTATATCATTAAAATGACACTTTTTTAATGGAAGAGCGGAGATCACCCGTGTAGAAAGGACTGAGAACACGTCTGAAAGTGAATTCAGGTGGCCTGTGTTGAACGCCTTGGAAGAAATCTCACATCTAATCAGGGCCTGTTGCAAGTTTCCTAACCACTGTTTAGCAGCAAGTCCAGACCTCAGGGAGAGCAGGAGTGAGTGGCACATCCACTCCTGGACCAGGCCCTTTAAAACGGGACCATCACCAAGAAGGTTCTGGAAGGGGGCAGCCTGTGTCAGGTTCAGTGGACAGGGCATCTGTGGTCTCTACAGCTGGCAGCCTGTGTCATGCCTCCGTCCGTGGTCTCTGCAGTGGACAGTCTGTGTCACACCTCCATCTGTGGTCCCTGCCATCTGTGTCACACCTCCATCTGTGGTCCCTGCAGTGGACAGTCTGTGTCACGCCTCCATCTGTGGTCCCTGCAGTGGGCAGCCTGTGTCACGCCTCCATCTGTGGTCCCTGCAGTGGGCAGCCTGTGTCACGCCTCCATCTGTGGTCCCTGCAGTGGGCAGCCTGTGTCACGCCTCTATCCATGGTTTTTGCAGTGGACAGTCTGTGTCACACCTCCATCTGTGGTCCCTGCAGTGGACAGTCTGTGTCACACCTCCATCTGTGGTCCCTGCAGTGGACAGTCTGTGTCACGCCTCCATCTGTGGTCCCTGCAGGCAGTCTGTGGCATGGTTTTTGCAGTGGACAGTCTGTGTCACGCCTCCGTCTGTGGTCCCTGCAGTGGGCAGTCTTCCCCCTGCGGCAGGCAGTCAACCCTGTGTCACGCCTCTATCCCCATGTGTCACGCCTCTATCCATGGTTTTTGCAGTGGACAGTCTGTGTCACACCTCCATCTGTGGTCCCTGCAGTGGACAGTCTGTGTCACACCTCCATCAGTGGGAAGCCTGTGTCACGGTGCAGTGGGAAGCCTGTGTCACGCCTCTATCCATGGTTTTTGCATCTGTGGTCCCTGCAGTGGACAGTCTGTGGATCTGTGGTCCCTGCAGTGGACAGTCTGTGTCACACCTCACTGTGTCACGCCTCCATCTGTGGTCCCTGGTCCCTGCAGTGGACAGTCTGTGTCACACCTCCATCTGTGGTGTGGACACTGTGTCACGCCTCCATCTGTGGTCCCTGCAGTGGACAGTCTGTGTCACACCTCCATCTGTGGTCCCTGCAGTGGACAGTCTGTGTCACGCCTCCATCTGTGGTCCCTGCAGTGGACAGTCTGTGTCACACCTCCATCTGTGGTCCCTGCAGTGGACAGTCTGTGTCACGCCTCCATCTGTGGTCCCTGCGGCAGGCAGCCTGTGTCCATGGTTTTTGCAGTGGACAGTCTGTGTCATGCCTCCGTCCATGTCTTCCAGCAACACCACCTCACTCTGCTTTGCACAATCACTCCACCTCCCCACAAGCCCTGACCCCACTTTGTACGCACACAGCACACACCTGCGCCCACGCAAACATCCGCTTTCACACATGTCCACTCGCCGAGGTGAACAGGCACACTTAGGTATAAACGCACTCACATTTGGTACATGCAGTTCCAGAGGTGCAAGACTGACCTCCGTCTCAGGAATGGACACGTGACTGAGGGCTGGGTCACTCAGACACTTTGCCCCTCGGGCCCCAGGGATTGGTTTAAACTGTGAATCCCTGTGAGATCCCTTCCTGCCACACATTCCTGCTGATGGGAAACAAAGCAAAGTCTTTGAGGGCTTCTGGATGAGGAAGGAGTTTGTGATAAAACAGTTGTGAGAGGAGAAGCCCCTTTGCCACCTGCCCTCCTTTCTGCATTGGATGTTGTCCTCAATGGACATGATGCTTGGAGCCCTGCAGCCATCTTGCCTCCATGGGGCAAGCCAGGAAAATCTCGCCGACTTAATGGCTTCCCTCCAGCCTTTCCAAAGCCTTGCTCTGGCCTCAGAGAGTTAGGAATTCTGTCACTTAAGGCCCAGAGCACCCTGCTGCTCCCTTCACTCCATAACCAGAGCCACACAGCTAACAGGCAAAGGGCCAGGAACATAGCTCATGTTTTCTGCTCTCTGTACCTGGTCGTTCTGCACAGAATTTGGCTCCAAGGCTTGGCCTGACACCTTTGTACCAAGGTGCGCTAAATGAAACCTTTACTCCTGAGACTTCCTCACCTCTGCATTCCCATGTATCCACAATCTTCTATTTGTAAAATGATTCCCAGTTGTCACGGAGACCAGGGCACCGCAGTGGAGCTGGAATGTTAGGTGGGGTCCAAGGTTCAGTCCTGGGGGTAGGGAGTGGGGCAGGCAGCTTCACTGGGCCCTTTATCTGCCTGATTCTCATCTTTCTTACACAATAGTCTGCTCATTATTCCTTCCCTAAGGGCCGGGACACAGGCCTGCCCCAGGTCACAGGCCCTGTCTTTACAAGTCCTCTCCTTCTGACTCCTGGGTGTGCCTGAGCTCAAAGGAGCCTCCAAGCAAACTTGGCAGGGGGTGTCCCCCAGGGCAGAGGTGGGGCCCTGGCTCAGCACCCCCAGAACTCACAAGGTGGGGGTGGGGGATCCTGCACCTGACCTTCACCTTCGTGTGGATCAGATCAGAGCAGAAGTTCTATTTCTGGAACTGTCAGACCTGCTGACCTCCAGTCAATGGCAGAGGAAAGAAGGCAGGCAGAAGTACAGGACGCAGCTCTTGTTACACCTCCTGCACAGACCAGCCTAGTTTTGGCTCCACACAGCCACTCACAATTTCACTCCATACGTGTTTCTGAGCATCTTCTATGTGCGTTTTCTCTATCATCAGGTGGGGGCCCCTGCGGTGGGCAGAATAACGGCCGCTGCAAAGATGCCAAATCGAATCCCCAGAGCTTTGGCAGAGATCTTGCAGATGTGATGCAAGTGAGGATCTTGAGAGGGGAGATTCTGCTGGGTCAGCTGGGGGGGTCCGGTGTCCTCCCAGCGTCCTTATGAGAGGGAGGAGGGGAGGCAGAGGAGGAGATGCAAGGACGAAGCAGAGGTCGGAGTGATGTGGTCTGCTGTAGGGACCGTGAGGCATGCAGGTGGCCTCTGGAAGCTGAAAAGGCAGGAAGGCAACTTCTCCCTAGAGCCTCCAGAAGAATCTGGCCCTGCTGACACGGGCCCAGCAGCCCCTTCCCTCATCGGGATTACAGGCAAGAGCCACCACCCCTGGCCGAGATTCTTAATTACGTCTGCAAAGACCCTATTTCCAAATAGGTCACCTTCGCAGGTACCAGGGGGTAGGGACACATCTTTTGAGGGGCCACTACTCACTCTAATACACTAAATTCGAGAAATTATGATCAAGACCAACCCCTCATTTTACAGAAGAGAAAAAGACCTGAGAAGGGAGCCATCTGGCCCCAGCCTCACGGTGCTGCCACCACATGCAGGCCAGTGCTCAGCCACAGCAGCTCCCCCAAGCTTGGACCATGAGGCACCTGCTCTCACCCCTCGCCCGGCCTGTTCCAAAGCACTATCTGAAGCTGACTATTTGCTTTGCTTTTATAACTCTAGAAGAGCTATAAGCAAACGTAGCTTTATTCAGCATTTACAGTGTGCAGGAGCATCTTTCCTTTAACTCTGCAGGAGGATTCGTGTCCTGTGGGTGCCATAACAAAGTATCACAAACCCAGAAGTCAGGAATCAAGGTGTGGGTAGGGTGAGTTCCTCCTGGAGGCTCCGAAGTCACGTCTCTTCTGCGCCCCCCTTCAGCTTCTGTTGGTCGCTTCCAATCCATCAGGAAGCCAGGGGGCAGAGGGGCAAGAACCTCAGCGTCAGAGACCAGGGTCTCTACCCTGGCTCTGCCCCCTTGGGTGTCATTCAACCTCTTTGCCGCAGGGTCTCCAAAGGCTCTGCCTGCGTAATGTGCACAGAACATCTCCTGTGCATGGCCACAACCACAGTTCACAGAGATAATGTCATTTGCCCTGCATGAGATTAACCCTCAGAAAATAGCAGTTAACATTTCATCCAGAAGGCCAGTGCGGTGGCTCACACCTGTAATCCTGGCACTTTGGGAGGCTGAGGTGGGCGGATCACTTGAGGTCAGGAGTTTGAGACCAGCCTGGCCAATATGGCAAAACCCCATCTCTAGTAAAAATACAAAAAAAAAAAAAAAAAAAAAAATTAGCCAGGCACAGTGGCGTGTGTCTGTAATCTCAGCTACTCAGGAAGCTGAGGCAAGAGAATTGCTCGAACCTAGGAGGCAGAGGTTGCAATGAGCTGAGATCATCTCACTGCACTCCAGTCTGGGCAACAGAGCCAAACTCCGCCTCAAACAAACAAACAAACAAAAAACACATTTCATCCAGGCCTGTAAGTCCTCAGGGCGACCTTCCCTGTGAAGACAAGGTCAAGAACGTCAGATCCTGGAGGCTGCAGGCTGCCCACTTGCAGACCTGGACGCTGAGGAGGAGCACAGGCTCCCAGGGACACTCGGAGGGGATGCTGGAGGGAGTCTTGCTGCAGGATGCGGGTGAGGGGGCTCCTCAAAGCCTCCCTACCTCGACGCGTGGCATCTGTCCAGGGAGCTGCTACATCCACAACCAAACAGCCGGAAACAGGACAGTGTGGGGGCTACGGTTCAGCAGCAATGATTTTTTTTTTATTTTTTGGTAACAGCTTTATTGAGATATAATTCATCCACCATAGTCACCAGGTAAAGTCTCCAATTCAATGGCTTTTACAATATTCAGTAGTGCAACTATCAACACGGTCAATTTTACTACATTTTTATCACCTCAAAAGAAAGCCCGTAGACTTCGGCTAGCACCCCACAGTTCCTCCATGTCCTGCCAGCCTCTGGCAACCATCAGTCTTCTTTCAGTCTCTGCAGATTTGCCTATCCTGGCCATTTTCTATACAAGGAATCATATCATTGGTGATCTTTGTGTCTGGCTTCTGTCAATGAGCACAGTGTTTTCAAGGTTCATCTACATTGTAGTGTGTGTCAGTGCTTTGTTCCTGGCTGAGTAATATTCCACTGTATGGATGGGCTGCATTTATGTATCCCTCCCTCAGTTGATGGACACAGGTTATTTCCACCTTTTGGCTATTAGGAATAGGACTGCTATGAACATTCACATGCAAGTTTTTGTGTGGACATATGTTTCCATTTCTCTTGGGTATATGCCAGGAGTGGCATAGCTGGGTCGTGTGGCTATTCTGTGCTTAACTTATTTGAGGAACAGGCACTGCAACCATTTTACATTTTCATGTATAGCATCCAAGGGCTCCAATTTCTCCACATCTTCTCCAGTTCTTAATATTGTCTGACTTTTTGATTATAGACATCCCAGTGGGTGTGAGATGGCATCTCATTGTGGTTTTGATTTGCATTTCCCTAACAACTAACAACTGTGAGCATCTTTTAATGAGCTTGTTTGGCCATTTTTATATCTTATTTGGAGAAAGCTGCAATGATTTTGAAAACAGGTAAACCTGGAGGCAACAGGGTGTGGAGTAACAGCTGAAACCCTGGAGCAGGAGGCCTGGCTTTCCGTGTTTGTTCCAGCACTTCGCCGGTGGGTGATCTGAGCCAATAATGACTTTCTGAGCTTCCTGGTGAGGAAAGCCAGAAAAATAACACCAAACCCCCCCGAGTGGCGAGGTGAACTTTTCCACTTACTCATAATGTGGGTCTAGTACCTGGCGCCAAAAAGTTGGAATCTAAATAGCTATTGCTGTTTATTGTGAAGCAAATGAGGTTTAGCAGCGCTGGCAGTGACGAGGCTTATGTCCCAGTTTTCAGCAACTGCTCAGGTTGCTTCAGAAAGATCCCAAATCACAGACACCTGTACATACCTTCTGTTGCTGCATAACAAGTTACTCCCAAACGCTGCCGCTTGCAACGCCCATTGATTGACTCACAGTTCTGTAGCCCAGCAGGGCTGGACTCTTCACTCAGGTTCTTTGAGGATAGAATTTGGATGTCGGCCCAGGTGCATTCCTGTTGAGAGGCTCTACAGAGAGTCCAAGATACAGTTTGGGCCTGTGTCCCCACCCAAATCTCATCTTGAATTGTAATCCCCATAATCTCCATGTGTGGAGGGAGGGAGGGAGCTCGTGGGAGGTGACTGGATCATGGGGGCGGTTCCCCCATGCTATTCTTGTGACAGTGAGCTCTCATAAGGTCTGAGGGTTGTATAAATGTTTGACAGTTTCTCCTTTACACACTCCTCTCTCTCCTGCTGCCTTTTGCTTCCCCTTCCATGATTATAAGTTTCCTGAGGCCTCCTCAGCCATGTGGAACTGGGAGTCAATTAAGGCTTTTTTTTTTTTTTTTTTTTTTTGAGACAGAGTCTCACTCTGTCTCCCGGTTTCAAGCGATTCTCCTGCCTCAGCCTCCCTAGTAGCTGGGACTACAGGGGGATGCCACCATGCCCAGCTAATTTTTGTATTTTTAGTACAGATGGGGTTTCTCCATGTTGGCCAGGCTGGTCTCAAACTCCTGACCTCATGATCTGCCCGCCTCAGCCTCCCAAAGTGCTGGGATTACAGGTGTGAGCCACCACACCCAGCCCCTCTCCTGTCTTACAGAAGTCCCTTGCCAGAGCTACTGGCCCTCACCCTGCCCCAGTGCTGGCCCTTGTCCCCCACCCTTCTTCCCTCCTCCTTTTCGTCCTCAACATTCCCAGTTCTCTACCACCATTCGTTACATCGATCTGCCCGGAACCTGCTGTGAAGAAAAAGACCTTTCTCTTGTTGGGAGGTGCCCTCTGTTGGAAATCTCTTGGGCGCTAGAGAAGAGGTGTCTGGGGACACACCCTCCCTGGTTGCCTTGACACAGATACACAGGGAAGTACCACCTTGAGATAAAGTGCCTTCTCCTATGGGGTTTAAGGCAAGGACATCACACCTGGACGTGGGGCCAGGAGGCTTCCTGGAGAAAGGCAGCGGCCGGGCAGAGGAGGGCAGGGCTTCAGGCCAGGCAGGATGCCCCAGGAGGAGGGGTTGAGTGTGCAAGTCGGACCACGGGAGACGCGGGGCCTGGGACGAGGGTCTGGAGGGGGATCAGAGATGGGGCTGGAGACAGGGTTGCTTCAGGGAAAGGGGCTGAGAGAGGCCGGACGGAGGGAGGCCTAGAGACCTCGAGCCTCTTAGAGCCCTCCCCAGAGAGAAGGAAAGCAGGCGTCAGGGCTCAGATTCAAGGGAGATTCAGGGCAGAACCCAATGCTTGGTTGGATATGGGGAGGAGCATGAAGAGAAGGAAGGCTACCCCAGACTCAGGGGGACACCAGGGACTCCCAAAGGGGCAGGGACAGCAGAGCCCATGGCACGGTTGAAGGACAGATGATGCGTCCTCCTCATGCTGCCTGTTGCTTTGACACCCACCCTGCACCCACACCCCCCCCCCCACACACTCCCACTCTGGGCATCCGAGGGGCAGGCCTGGCCTGGAGGAAGGATGGATGGACGCACAGCTCTGGATTTCGGCACGGTGTGGGGGGCCTGAAGTAGCAGGCACGCAATCAGCAGCTCGCTGAGATTTTAGGAAAGAGAAAAACAACTCCGCCCGCCCCCAGCTGCTCTAATAGGGTGAATTCACATTAAGACCCCAAAGTCTGTAAGATAGGATCTGCCCTCAGCTTAACTGCAAGCATGGAGGTTCGGAGCCTGGGCTCTGGGTCTGACCACCCAGGTGGGAACCTAGCCTCCGCTGTGAAACCTCTGCTCTGAGGAAGGTGTGCAGCCTCCCCGACCCTTAGCCTCCTCATTGGAGTGCAGGGGTGAGAATTCCGACATCCGGGCCTTGCTTTGTAGGAAAGGGTGAAGACGCAGGTCGAAGCCTGAGGACCAGGCTCAGCTGAAAGCCTTGCTCAAAGAGGCTCGGTAGGATGAGTGGGAGACGGCTCACGGCTCCAGACCCTGCGCATACTCGCTCCTCCATGTGGCCTTCTCAGTGCTGCAGGCAGGCTGGGGTCTGTATTAGTCCATTTTCACACTGCTGATAAAGACATACCCGAGCCTGGGTAATTTATAAAGAAAACGAGGTTTTGCTGGACGCGGTGGCTCATGCCTGTAATCCCAGCACTTTGGGAGGCGAAGGCGGGAAGATCATTTGAGGTCAGGAGTTCGAGACTAGCCTGGCCAACATGGGGAAACCCTGTCTCTACTACTACTACTAATAATAATAATAAATTAGCTAGGCATGGTGGTGGACACCCTTGTAATCCCAGCTACTCTAGAGGCTGAAGCAGGAGAATTGCTTGAGCCCAGGAGGTGGAGGTTGCAGTGAGTTGAGATTGTGCCATGGCACTCCAGCCTCGGCAACAGATCAAGACTCCATCTCCAAAAAGAAAAAAAAGAAAAAGAAAAAGAGGTTTAATGGACTCACGGTTCTACATGGCTGCGGAGGCCTCACAATCATGGCAGAAGGTGAAAGGCACTTCTTACATGGTGACAAGAGAGAATGAGAGCCAAGCAAAACCATCAGACCATGAGACTTCATCAAACCATCAGCCCTCATGAGCCTTATTCACTACCACGAGAACAGTATGGGGGAAACCGCCCCCATGATTCAATTATCTCCCACCAGGTCCCTCCCACAACACAAGGGAATTATGGGAACTACAATTCAAGATGAGATTTGGGTGGGGACACAGCCAGACCCTATCAGGGGCCTTAGGAGGAAAGAGCTGGTTGATGCCTGCCCTTCTCCCCCAGTGTTTCCTCCACCTTCAGTGAGAATCCCCATCCTTCCCTCACCTTGTGGGACCGTCCTGGCTGACTAATCACATTAATAGGAAATTAATAGGAAAATGCTGACGACACCTTTGACCAACGGTTAACAGGACTTGAGCTGGTCCTGCCAGC
This sequence comes from Macaca thibetana thibetana, assembly GCF_024542745.1. Classification (NCBI taxonomy): domain Eukaryota; kingdom Metazoa; phylum Chordata; class Mammalia; order Primates; family Cercopithecidae; genus Macaca; species Macaca thibetana. The sequence continues at coordinate 155,340,940 of NC_065580.1, read as the reverse complement.
CAGATGTGTGCCACACTGTCCACGTGAAAGTTCACCCAATCCTCCCAGCACTCTTCTGCATCCAGCACTGTCCTCACTCCGTCCTGTGGAAAAGACTGAGGCTGGAAGAGGCTTGGCACTGCCAGGTTCCTGAGGCCGGCTACTGTGGGGTAGTTTTGCCCAGGTCCAGCTCCGTGCCCCTGTCGCTGGCCCCTGGCCCCTGGCCCAGCACTCAGGGTGGAGCCTACAGCCCCTGCATGCAGGTCTGGGTCTCCTGCGGTTCTGTGACCCTCATAGCGCTCCCCTAAGTCCTGGCCATTGGTGTGCAACAGGAGACTTGCCACTGTGAGGAGCATCCCTCCCTGGACCCCTGCCACCGTGTGCAGCTTTGCAGGCGACAGAGCATGCTGCCTCTGTCAGGCAGGGAAGGAACCTCTCTGCTAGTGGGGTATAGTTCAACCTGGGGAATACACTTATTGAGGGAAAATCCAAATTCCAGAGAATTTAAAAATAAATTTAATTATTTTCTAATAACCAAGCATCACTAGGAAGATGTGACATAAGTACAGATGCCAGATAAAATATAAGGCTCCCAGCTAAATCTGAACTTCAGCTAATTATAAAAAAAAAAATTTAAAGGCTGAGTATGATGGCTCATGTCTATAATCCCAGCACTTCGGGAGGCCAAGGTGGGAGGATCACTTGAGTCCAGGAGGTTGAGACCATCCTGGGCAACATAGTGAGACTTTGTCTCTAGAAGAAAAAAAAATAATAATATATATGTATGTGTATGTGTGTATATATATATATGTCTATATATGTGTGTATATATATGTCTATATATGTATATATATAAAATTCCAGCTAAAACAAATAACTTTTAGTATAAACATTCATAAATAATAATGTATAAGTTACAAGTATTCATAGATTATTCATAAACTTTTATTAATGGTATCAGTACATCCCATGCAATATTTGAAATATACCTATGCTAAAATATAATGAATATGTTTAGTAAAAATTTTAAATAAAATTTTAGTAAACTTGAACTGTTAAACATTGAATTAAATACATAATGAACGACTTTTTAGTATAAGTACATCTCATGCAATAAGTGGGACATACAGTAACAATGATTTGTTGTTTACGTGAAATTCACAGGTAACTGGGTGTCCTGGAGTCATTTTCGTCCTGTACTTTTATTTGGTGAATCTGGCAGGCAGCTTTCCCGGCCTGATGAAGCTTAACAGTTGCTGCAGCCCTCTGCCACAAGGTTGTCTGTGTCTTCCCCTGCTGCTCGCAGGTACACACAGGGTGCATGAGGCAAACCAGCTGCCAGACGCCCTCTGAGTGTAACGGTGAGAGCCCCTGCCTGAGCATTACTCCTGCCCCTTTTAACTCTGCTGGGAGCCTGTTCTTACCTCCGGTGTCAGCCCCACCCCCCTCAGTTCAGCCTTAGCACTCCTGCAGCCCGGGAACCACAGCTGACTCCCTGAGATCCCTCCCTGCAGTAGTGCCCACTGCTCACTCTTCAGGGGACAGGGTGGAAGCCCCAAAAGGGATGAAAGACCCCAAGCTCTGGGGTGAGGGTTGAGCTCAGCCTGTGCTGGCCTGACCCAGTCCGACTCAGGACGGCCGGAGCCTGTGGTCAGGAGGCATGCGGGGCTGTGCCCAGAGCAGCGGGTCCGTCTCTTTGGAGCACTTCCCTTCTGCACACGTCCAGCACCCTGGAATTGATTCACAGCCAGTCTGAATCTGTTTTCTAACCAAGCACCTTCCTCATGATGAACACTGGTGTCCTTTAGAAGAGACCCAAAGCTTAAAGTTGCCTTTGTCAGTTCCCTAAGAACCCACATAAAACTGGCCATGTCCAGGGCTTCTCCTGGCCTCCCCCATACCTCCTGCCACCACGGCACAAAGCAGGCAGGCTGCAGAGCAGCAAGGCCAGCCTGGCCTCCCCACAGAAAGCTCTGCCTCCAGCCAGGTCAAGGCCCTCTTCTCCTCAGCAGAGGCAACCCTAACAGACTCCCTTTCCCAGGAGCTGATGGGCGAGTGCCTTAGAGCCCTGCTTTCAGAGCCAGGCAGGCCGCTGCAGAGGCTGCAGGGACCAAACAAAATCAGGTCTGTGAAATGCTCGGTGCGGGGCCCACAGGGAGTCTGGGTTCTCTACATGTCCTCCCTCCCTCCCTCTGGCTTTCCTCCTTCCTTTCCCTTCCTTCCTCCTCCCTCTCTCCTTCTCCTCTTCCTCCTCTTGTTCTTCTTCCTCTTCTTCCTCCTTCTCCTCCTTCCTCCTCCTCCTCTCTTCTTCCTCTTCTTCTTCCTCCCCCTCCTCCTCCCCCCTCCTCCTTCTTCTTCTTTCTTCTTCCTCGACACCACAACACAAAGCAGAATGAAATTCATGCCATAGAGAAGTCCCAGCAAAATGCTGCCAGACCTGAAGAAATGGGGACTGCTTCTGCCTGGATGGCAGGGCTGGAGCAATTTTTAGAGGAGAGAGCAGGTGGCCTGCAGGGCTGGCGAACGGCAAGAGGGACTTGTACGCGCAGAGGTGGGAAAGAGCCATGGCAGCCAGGGTGCCCCCTCCCCTGCGGGGGTGTCATGGAACCTGCACCCTCCCCTGCCAGGGTGTCATGGAACCTGAAGGTCAGCTGGAGGATGGGACACTTCAGGACAGTGTTGTGGGTCCCAAGAAATTCTCTGGAGAAGAGGCCGGTGGCAGGATGAGGCCGGCAGCAAGGACAGAGTGCAAGAGTAGAAGAGGTTAGGAGGTGGCAAGGCTGGGCTAAGTGGGCCAAGAGAGGAGCCATGGGAGACTCCAGGGTTCCCACCAAGGGGGCGGGGCAGGCGGGGGCCTGGCACCTCCAGGAAATGCAGGAAAGGACCGGCAGGTCTGGGGAAATGGGGGCTGGCGTGGATTGATGGAGGGTCCTGTGTGCTGAACACTGCAGAGGCATGACTCACCCCGACCCCCTAGTGGCAGACCGGGACTCAGGCCCAGGTCTCACTGACACCGAGGCCTTGCACCTCTGGGCACCAGCCTCCTGTCCCTGCACTGGGAGAAGTGGAACCCCAGGCCCCTCACCTGGTACCCACGGGCTGCTCAGGCCTGGCTCCCACTGCTAATGTCTCCCCTCGCAGGGATGCACACAAGGCTGGACTCTCGGCCTGTCTTGGGGCCTGAGCTAGTCCATGTCCTAGGAAAAGATGACCATGGCCTCCGTTTTAACAAACACAGACTAGATCAGTTGTCCCCTGGCTGTCACGTCCTAACCCTCCCAGTGGGTGGCGGGACAGCACGCCCCCTGGCCCTGAGCTGTAAGGAGAGGGGAGGCCTGCAGGTAGGTCGCCCACTGGGGAGGCCACCACCGCCCCAGGGAGGCCTGCTCAGGTAGATCACGGTGATGATTTCCGGTGGCAGGTCGCAACAGGCTGCGCTGGCTCTGAGAAATGAAGGAAAAATGTGCCCGGATAGGTAGAAGCGGTTCCTGGTGTCTTGGCAGCCTCAGAGGCTGCCCGGCTGTCTGGTTAACCCCTTCCCTCCTGAAGCGTGGCCCAGCACACATGTGGGACTTCCAGGTCACCCTGCACCCCTGGGAAGCCAGGCACACTGGGTCCCCCTCCCCTGAGTTCGCCCCATGCAGAATGGAAATGATGTTGCCTGTCCCCCAGTAGTGGAAGCCAATAGGAGCTGGGATGGCGTGCACAGCCCTGAGGCCAGTGCAGACAGGAAGGGCACAGGCAGGCTCCTTGGGGGCTCACAGCTCCCCAGGCACAGTGAGGGTGGAGGGGACCTTCAGGAGGGTCAGATTGTGGCCTAAACATCACCCGGAAGACCCTACAGCGCCCACTGTGGCTCCTCCTTCCTGGGCCGACCCCGCTGCTCCACCCGGGCGTCTGGAGCTGCTCATTACAGCCGCCTCCACAGTGCCCTCCAGGAAAACCCACAGGGCCTCGCCCCACAGAGTGCTTCTGTGCCCGGCACCTCCCCGGGCCCTTTGGGAGTCTTTCTGATCTGCTCTTTTAGAAGCGCTCCCAGGAAGGTGTGGTCTTCAGGGCGCCCCCCTGAGCCACCCCTTCCCACAAACGTGTTTCATGGGAGCTAAGGATTGGGCCACGCAGGGAATTCTGACCAGGGAGACTTGGCTGAGTGTTCCCACCTGGCACCTGTCTCCCAGCCAGACCCGGCCAGACGCTCTCCTCATCAGCACCTCCTTCCTGTGCTGGGGCCCCAGGGAGAAAGCTCTAAGCCACTGCCCAGCTGGCTCCAAAAAGGGTCCAGAAATCACTTTGAGGGTGACCCTGGGGCTGCTCCCAGCATCCCCACGTCCTCCCCAATTCCAACGAGCAGCACCTGCCCCTGGGCACTCCCCAGCGTGCCCTCCTTCTCCTTGGCAGAGGGTCCTTCCTGCTGCTTCTTCCTGCAGGACAGTCAGGTGTGTGAGGGCGGGCCCTCCAGCCTGGGCACCTCCTCATGTGGCTCCCTTGGTGAGCCACCATCACACAGTAGGTGGGTAGAGGGAAGAAGGCAGTGGACTTGGTGGTCCTGACCCTTGTAAACCCAAGGACAGGAAGTGACCACCAGTGCGCTGAGCTGGGTGTCTCTGGGAGATTTTGGGCTCCCTGGTGCCTTGACTGTCCTGTTGGCAGCCAACTCCCTTGGCGTGTGGTCCCGTGCAGTACACATCTATCAAACGACCGCAGAAATGAATGAATGAATGCTTTAGTCTGACTTCATACCACATAGGTAGGTTTCAGGATGTTAGCACAGCTAAAAAGCAATCGGGCAAATTACGAAACAAAAAAAGGAAGGTTGGAAAAAAAAAACTGTCATGAGCATGCCTGGCCTCACAGCAACCCTCCAATGGGACCGGAAGAGTCACGTGAACACACGCCCATTTGCTGGCTTTAGCTCATGTCCTGGCCATATAGGACTTGCCTCTGTTTCGCAGCCACATTGGTGTTGAATTTATTCAGGGAGAATTCATATAGCATAAAACCGAGCATTCTAAAGTGAGCAATCCCTGGCACTTAGTGCATTCACAATGTTGTACAACCAGCCTCACCCTCTAGCTCCAAAACATCCCTTCTCACCCAAGTAAAACCCTGGCCCTGTGAAACAGTGTCTCCCCAGCCCCTGCAGCCACCAGTCTGTCTCTGTGGATTCACCTGTTCTGATATAAAATGGGTGGTACCACATGTGGCCTTTCCACCTGCCATCTTTCACTCAGCATCGTGTTTGAAGGGTGTATCCACATGGTAGCCCGTATCAGAACTTCATTCTTTTTCATGGCTGAATAATATCCCATTGTATGGGTAGACCACATTTTGTGAGTCCATTGATCTGTGGATGGGCATGAGGGCTATTTCCTCTTTCAGTCCTGTGAATAGTGCTGCTATGCAAATACACAGGTGTACATGTAGTCATTGGAGTCCCAATTCTTTGTGCCACCAACAGTTTTTCATAGTTTATAAAACATTAGATCTGTAGAATGTCTACCTCAACCTCCCTCCGTTTCCAGGCATGACTTGACCAAGGGCACAGAGGGTCAGGAACGGCAGGGCCAGACCTGGGACCTGGTCTCCTGATCATACCCTCCACTGCCATGAGGATGAAGGTCCCCATGGAAGGAAACGGAGGGTGTGACCCACTCACCTTAGCAGGTTGGGCAACACCCACCAGGCCAGGCCGCGGGCAGTGCTGTTAAAGTCGGGGCCCCATCGCCTCCCACCACCCACTAAGGTCACAGGAGGCAGCCAGGCTTGCCCACACATGGGGGCAGCTAGAGGAAACCTGGTTAGGGCTTCAGAGAGGGGTCAAGGTTGGAGCCACCCGAGGGGTCAGAGGCAGGAGGCAAAGGGCCCTCTGCTTCCTTCAGCGGCAAATTCAGAATCTGGGTGCATGGAGGCGAGCAGGAGGAACAGGCTCATTAGAGAAGCCCCACCCGGTTACTCAGCACCTGGTAAACATCGATTATTCCCACTCCAGGCTAAAGGAAAGGGAAGGAAAATTCCCTGGGAATGCTACCTCCCCAAGGAGCTACTGTGAGCCTTTGAGGGTTTGTTTGCATGGAAAGAGAAATCTGGTGTGGATGATTGTACGTCAATGAATCAGCTCTAAATCAATGGAGCAGGTTTTATGGTATCCCTTATGTCATCAACTAGGAGGTCACTCATGCACCTGGGACGTCACCTGTTCTCCTCCACGAAAGCTGTGAAATTCTCAACACCTAGTCCAGTAGCTGGCATGTAGGGGGTGTGGAAAAAAATGCTTGTTGTAGGAACTAATGCTGAAACCCAAGGTAGCCCTCATAGAAAGTAAAAGCAGATGCCCTTGATGCCTGTCATTCTGGGATCCCTCGGAGAGAAGGCACACCCACCACTTCCCCACGCCTCTGCCTGCCCCCGGCTCACTCCTGTTCTGAGCCCTCTTGGACCCTCCTGCCGACAAAAACAAGTCTAGGCAGCATTTTCACCTCTCTCATGTTAATATCTCAGTGGATATCTTAACTACAGAATAGACATAACCTCATTATAACAAAGTTAGCTCAACTCAGCAACTGGAAGGGACAGTTCCCATTTAAAGGTAACTTATGCAGAATATACCACAAAGAGATAGAAGATGTTATGAACAGGAAGTTGAGATTTGAAGGACAAATTGGAGTTCTAGATTGAAAATCACTTTCCTTAGAATGTTGACAGCATTGTTCTCTTGCCTTCAAGCTTCCCTTTTTATTGTCTGTGTCTTACCAAATCAGTAAATGCACACAGTGCAAAAACTGAAAAACTCAGGGCAAGAAAACACAATGCATGCAGCCCTGCTCTCCCACCTGCTCATACCCGAAATCCAGGTCTCACACCATAGGCAGTCACGCTCCAATCTTGCAGCACTTTCTTCTAGTATCCCCCTATCACATGCTTACACTGATGTTTGTTTGCTTTTTTGTTTAAGATTTTATGTATTTATTCCCAACTAGGGAAGATGAAGATTTAGGGCTTTCCTGACAGCCCCACCCACACCCACAGCCACCCTATAGAGTTATGTCATCATTTACAATGAAATCAAAATCCACTGTTTGTACATCATTGTGATTCAATGTGATTCCACCCAACCCAGGCCTGCTCATTTGGCTGGATGTTGAGTTCTAGCTTGGAGGAGGCATTCTTTGCTGCCAATTGCATGGACTAAACATGAAAACATTCCTACTGCACAGCTACAAGTGTTGGATAAAATGTGAGACTCCTTTTAAATAACTAGCTAAACATACAAGAAGAAAAGAGACAAAATATCCAGGGACCAAAAGAAGAGGGAAAGAAAGCCTGAGTAGTGAACACCAGCTGGGCTGAGACTGACATGGGGATTGCACTAATATTGGCACCCAGGGATCTTGAGTTGAACAGCCCAGAGACAGAAGATAAGGCCAGGGACCCCAAAGGAGGTAGGATATTATAAGCAAAATCCTTGAAGAGCCACCCTGAGAGAAAATGCTGGCCACCCACCAGCAAAGGAAGATGACCTGAAAGCCTATCTATCTCAGACCATGCCAGGAGCAAAAAAAAAAAAAAAAAAAAGAAGAGAAGAGAGGAGAGGAGAAGGGAAGGGAAGAAGCGAAGGGAAGAAAGGAAGGGAAGAAGGGAAGAGAAGGGAAGGGAAGAAGGGAAAGGAAGAAGGGAAGGGAAGAGAAGGGAATGCCCCTTGAGAATGTGTAATGATGGGCCTGTCTTGTTCAGGTTTGGGATTTGAATTTATATTCCCTGCACAGTTCAGGACTCACAGAGCCACAGAATTAGCACAAAAAATGATCACAGGCTGGCAAGACAACTGAGAATCTTGCAAACACAAAAATCTCTCAGTAAAGACAGCTTCAGCCCAAGCACAAAAGATTCTCACAGCTAGAGCCCCACTGAAAATGAACTCACAATCCAAAATTATGAAACACATAAGGAAACAATCCACCAGCAGACCCAACAAGCAGAGGAATTAGATCCCTAAGAACTGTAGGCAATAGGATTATCAGATGAATGCTGTAAACGGGTATGTTTAAAATGATTATAGTTGTAAAACAAGGAAATGAGCACAAGACACTACCAAGAAAACAAGGCAGATTCAGAAAGAATGGAGTAGAACTTTGAGAAATGGAAAGTATAGTGAGTGAAATAAAAATCTCAGTGGATATCTTAACTGCAGAATAGATACAGCCTCATTATAACAAAGTTAGCTCAACTCAGCAACTAGAAGGGACAGTTCCCATTTAAAGGTAACTTATGCAGAATGTAGCACAAAGAGATAGAAAAATGGAAATAAGAACAGGAAGTTGATATTTGAAGGACAAAATTAAAAGGAGTTCTAAATTGAAAATCACTTTTCTTCAAATGTTGACAGCATTGTTCTCTTGCCTTCAAGCTTCTCTTTTTGTTGTCTAGAAGTCTGATGCATCTGATATCTGATTTAGTATCTCCTTGCACTCCACCCGGAAGCATTTAGGATCACCTCTCCAGCCCCATCCTAGCATCACCTCCCCATCCCTGTCCTGGCATCACCACCCCATCCCCAACCTGGCATCCTTCCATGCTAGGCTTGTGATGGCCATTCTTCTAGCCACTAATCTATGGATTTGCTGTGTCCTCTTTATGTGAAATTCCTGTCCTTCAGTTTGGAAACATTTTCTTCTTTTTCTTTTTTTGAAACTCCTATTATTGGGATGATGGGCCTCCTGGAATAATTCTCTGATTTTCTTTCCTTTCCTCTCCTATGTTCCACTTCTTTGTCTGTTTGTTCTTTTTTCTGTGATAAATTATTATCTTTGATTTCTTAGACTTATTTTCTACTTTCGAGAGTTTTATTTTTCTCATCACATTAAAAAAATTCCATTTCTGTTCTCTAAATACACACACACACACACACACACATTCCTGAGCTGGTGTTCATTAAAATGTATGTTCTCTCTGAGATATTATAGATTTTGAAAAAATCTTCTTCTGATCCATACTTTGTTTTCTCTGATTTTTTAATCTGCTTGTTGGATTGGTTAGGATGGTCATGTCTTTGTCTTTCATGTTAGGGCTTTCTTTGTTCTAGTGGGCTCTCTGTTCATTTTTCAGATGAGTTAGCCACAGACATCTGGAAGTTCTATGTGTGTAGGAGAGCTTATCACTGGGTGACTGTCACTGCAGCATGATGGAGGGAACCTCTAAATGTCAGGTCTGCAGATCTTTTCCTGCTTGGAGGTGCTGAGAGAAGGGAGAGAGGCTGCAGGGGTGGAGGTGGGGTGCAGGTGACACCTTGAGTACACAGAGTCTACTCAATTTCCTCCTGTTGAGTTGCTTCCCCCAGCCCCTCTCTGGATATGCCTGGAGTCATGGGGTTCAGGCACGCCTGGTTCAAACTTGTCCTGTCTGCTGATGGAGTGGAGAGTGGGAAGCCATCTGGGTGTCTACTTGCTCCTGGTGAGGGTGCTCAGGTAGTCCTCTCCTGTCCCACTCTTCTCTCTGTCCTCCAGAGTCTGGTGCCTCCACCCCTAAAGATTGACATTATTGGTGGTAGATTCAACAGACAACGTTATTCTGTCTAATGAGCATACATTTTCTAAATGCTTGTTCAGCTCATTGTGGTCTAGGAACAAATGGTTTTCAGAGCCACATGGCCCACAGACTCGCACCACCTCCCAGTGTGGTCTCCACCGGGCCCGTGGCTGGCCTATAGGCAACAATATCCAGCCACAGCCTCATTAGGGCACCAGGTGGGCTTGTCAGTCACACACCTTGGCTGATCAACAAATGAAGGGAAACGCCAGCAAATCTATTTCCACTATTATCGTGAGAGGGTACTTTCCAGCTCTTCTTCGGGCACACATCCCTCTGCACCCTCCCTCCCTTCCTCCTCCTCCATGCACCCCTTCCCATGCACCCTGGAGAGACCAGCTGGGCTGGCTCCTCAGTAGACCCCTCCTCAGGGGGTCTGGCCTGGCCTCACTGAGCGCACAAAGATGATGGGTTTGGCTGTGTGCCAGCATGCGGCCATGCCCTCCCCTGGGCTCCAGCATCATCCCATGTATAAAGGGTCATTCCCTGAAGGCAAAGATGGGGTCCCACATCGCCCAGTGTCCTTCCCCATGCCAACCAAGGCAGCCCTCGAAGAACAAGTTCTTCCCCACAGCCACCAGGAAAGATGCAAAGGATAAGGCAAGACTCTGCCTGAGTTCCAAAGTCCAGGAGGAGGCCACCCCATCCTTTCTCCTGGAAGAAGGGCAGCCTCCCCACCAGCCCCACCTGCAGAGCTGCCAGGTGCCAACTCCCTGAGTCTAGTTTTTCCAGTAGCACCACTGGGACCAGGCAGTGATGTAAGGAGGAAGGAAGACACCGCAGAGAGACCAGGTTCCTCTGGGTTGCCTCAGAGGGGCTGAGGTTGCTGAAACCTCCAGGCTCTATTCCAAGGGGTGAGGTCCATCCAAACATGACAATGTAAAGGGAGGTCCTCCCCTGACCCTTGAGTCCCACTTTCTGGGGCCAGCCCTGCTCATGCTTTGGGGAATGCCTTTCTGAAGAGCTCCATGCAGCTGTACATTCATACTGTTGGGTTTACATCATGCTGTGTGGAGAAATGAGAAGCCAATAATTCATCGTGCCCACCCCCTCACCCCCCGGTTTCCTCACTTTCTCTTCTTAATCCAGCATTTTCTTCTTAATTCAGCATCCAACGCATTTTTTTTTTAATTTAAACTTCCTTCCTTTGTGTGCTAACATTTTACGTGTAGATCCTAGCGTGTTTCTTTAGGAAACAGACCCTTTATTGAGCACCTTCATCGTGGCCACTGCAGTTACCTGGAAGGCTCCGGAAGGTTTTTTGACTCCTGAAGCCAGCTGAGGTGCCCAGCTGAGCAAGGAGGTTGTTCATCCCAGGGCTCACCCTCATTCAGGGCCATGACCTTTTCTAGTAAGCGTGCACTCTCTTAGGTCCCACCCTGGGTTACCCCGACTCTCTTGGAGTTCAGCATGTGGAGATGACTTTCTTCCTCACTCTGGATGCAATTTGGGAACTTCACCAAGGATTGTGGCCAGGAGCTCTTCCCTCACCTCTGACGGATCCAGTGGGTGGTCCCAGATTCTCACTCTGACCCACCCACTATGACTTCAAAGCTGCTGTGCACAGTTTTCACTGCTGGGCAGACCTTCCAGAACCTTCCAGAACATCCCATGATTCAGAAGGAAGACACCCTGGATGAGGGAGTCCTCCATTTTTCTGAGCAAATGTATGTGTTCTACACCCAATTCCAGGTCATTCTCCAGTGGTACCTGAGCCCTCCATAGGGCCCCTGTGAGGGATCCTGGGTGGGGACTTCTGTGGCCGTGACAACTGGCCTCTGGGCCACCTTTTCCAGGAACGGCATTCCTGATTCTCCCTTGGGAAACCACCACCTCCCTCTACGTTCAGGGTGGCATCTGCCAGCCTGGCCCAGCCCGGGCCATTGGAACCCTCCATCCCCGGGCTGAAATGCTGGCTTTTGGGGATGGGCGCAACCTGCTGCGGGGTCACCACACTGCATCCATTCTGAGGTGCCATGAATTCTAAATGTACTGTTGTCCTCATCACCTCCAAAATAGGAAAAAATGCTGCCAATGACTCTTGTAAGAGGCCACTGACTCCCTCATAGCTGTTAGAATGCAGAAAAAATAACATCTAAGAAACTATGAACGATGTTTAATTTGGAGTTTGGGAAAGGGGAACTATTGGGAGAAAGAAGTTCTCTTTCTGCTGAGATCCTCAGGCCATTTAACCTTGGAGACCAGAAGACAGGGATATATTTTGCAAAGGGCTCACCCATTACTAAAAGTGACACAGGGAAAGGAGACACTGAACATCTGGATCCAGCCATTTCTGACATTGGATTTCATGAAGCAGTACTTATTATTATTATTATCATCATTATTATTTGCCTGCAGGGCCTAAAGCAGTGACTAGCACCATTCCTGGAACAGACTGGCCACTTAGTGCCTTCTCACTGTGCAGTAAACATTGGTACCGCTGCCCTCCTGAACATCAATGTCCGTGGACAGGTGTGCAGTGCAGAGAAGGTCAGAGCCCAGGCACCTGAGAACAGGGGCCCGTTGCCTCATGCAGTGGAGTTCTGAACTCCTGACCTTATGCGACAATTAGTTATAAAAGAAGGGAGAAGCAGGGAGAGGGAGAGGAAGAGAGGGAAGAAAGAAGGACAAAATGAGGGAGGAAGGAAAATTTGTTCAGGGTTGATAGTCCAAGATGTCAAGAACCTGGCATCCAAAGTGTCACCTTTGGGTCAGGGAATCTGTCTTCCAAATACCACCTTGTGCCAGTGCCTGCCCCTCCCTCTGCAGTGCCAGTAGGAGGCCTTCACACACCACACCCACTCTTTTGAAATGAGCAACTAACCTTGGCACTGTGGATGGTCCTGGTAAACAAAGTCCCCTAAGTACTGGGGTCAGTCAGGTTCAAGGGCCTGGGAGAAGATGGCAACTCTTGGTTCAACAGCCTGGGAGTGGAACAGTCTGGGTAAACCAGTTGTTTGCCAAGGAAGCCCTCAGGTATACAGGTCCCGGTGCTGTCAGCCGTCTTGGTGAAGCACCAAGAGGTTGACTGGACACTGCCCTCTGCTCAAGAGGGACTTCAGAAGGATTCTGAAGTGGGGCCCAAAAAGTCCTAAGATTTATAGGACAGGGTACTGAAACCATGGAACCAGAAGTGACACGCCAATCATGGGTCAGGTGTTCCCCTCTGCTCTCCAAGAGCGTGGCTTCAGGTGTGGGTCTAGGTGGGGTGCTGACGATGAAATCTTGGTGCATCTGAGCCCAGCAGGCTGTTTCTGACTTGGCTGGAGCTGAGGATGGAGGAGCATAGGAAGAAAGCATCGCAAGGACAGGAGTTTTCTGAGCTGGTGTCATAGAGGTGTGAATGAAGCAGGGCAGAGTGGGAAGCCTGGGTGGAATCCTCCACTACTACTCTTTGGCTGGTACCTGAACTGGATATCCCAGTCAATAATGAGGGGGAGTTTGGCACCACATCCCCCTGGTCCTGACCTCATCCCCCGGCCACTGGGAGGGCTGCAGTGAGCTAAATGGTCTGGGGGCCTGGATGTCAGCGCATGTAGACCTGTCTTGCACCTTAGCTTGCCCCAGCCAGGGAGAACCACTTTTCTCCTAGAACCTACCATCTCCACATGTCAGAGCTGATGAACGCAGGCTGTCATCATCTCTCTGACATTGCTCAGGGCTGGGGTTCTGGAGGGAATAGCCAGGGGTGTACTAAAAGACCCTTGGCCCCAGAACAACTGTAGAGCATGTGAAGCATAAGACCCACTTTTGTTTCCTCCCAGGAACAAAGGGGCAGACTTTTCCTAAAGTGGAAGATATAAAAATGCATTCAATCCTCAAACCAGAAGATGCTCCTGAACGAAAAAACACAGAATAGGAATCAGAGGGGAAGAAAAATGCCTGAATTTTCTGGGAAAAGAAGAAGAAAAATGGGAGGCTTGTTAAATTATCACTATTTCAAGACAGGCAAGGAAATAATGTAGGTTCCCAAATGAAAAAACAAAAGGGAAATTAAGCCAAATGACAGTCTTAGTAAGAAACAGTTCCTAGGCATCGCTACCTGGCATAAAAATCTTTAAGGGTGAGTCACCATTCTGCAGGGCCAGGGAGCCCGGCTGACAGGGTCACTAGGCACGGCGCAGCCAAGAAGGCCACCAGTGTGTCAGGGAGATCATCACACACCTTGGTTGACCTCATGTGTGTGTTTTGAGGATGATGGGAATGGCTCTCATAGCCAGAGAAAAGAGATACAAATACAGACCAGCAAGAGTGACTGCTGGGGTGCTGGGCTGTGACCGAAGGCATGGATGTGAAATCTGTTTCTAATAAGACACAGAAATGTATATGTGATATTCGCATTAAGTCACACACAGCTTTCTAGGTCTGTCTGCTGAGGGCCTAGAAGCAATGACAGCCCAGGAACAATGAGCACCTCTAGCACCCAGATCTTGGCATCTAAGAACCATTCTCCACTCAAGAGAAACGGTTTCCTTGGAGAAATGCCTGCTTCCAAGGCTGGGGAAGTAAGTACAAGGTGGGCCTGGAACTGTGTCAGAAAGCAAGAAAGCACTCAGAGAAAGATGGGAGGTGAGGGGGCACAGGAGCCTGCGTAGAGGTGCCCAAACCAGCCAAATCAGGGCTAACCTGACCATCAGAATAATTGAGTATAACCCATCAATTAAACAGGGATCCGAGACTGCATACTGATGTAAATAAACAAAAGTGGGAGAGGAAAAAGCCCTCCTTGGTACATAGTATCACGTCTGTGGTATTTCTGCCAAAAATGTGTAACCTAAACCATATCTTGAGGAAAATTACATAAACCTAAACTGAGGACATCCCACCAAATAACTGGCCTTACTTCCCAAAAGGTCTAAATGAACCCATGAATGAGCCTCATGTCACAAGTTAATTCAAAGTCAGAAAAGAGAAGACAGAACTGAGGATTGATGAAAACGGAAGCCACATGGCAATTGAAACACCATGGGGTCCCAGGCCAGAGTGAAAAAAAAGAGGTGCTGCTGTGTTTTTCAACTTTCTTCTTCTATAAAGGACAGTTTTGAGATAAAATTAGGAAAATTTGAAGAGAATTTGTGGATTCGATGGTAATATTGTACCAATGTTAATTTCCTGAATGTGATGAGTAAACTGTGGGTGATGTAGGAGAAACTCTTGCTTTTAGGAAATGTACACATAAGTATTTAGGAGTAACAGGGCACACTGTCTGCAACCTACTCTCAAACAGGTAGGTGGGTGGATGAGAAAGTCAAATGCAATCAAATATAAGCAAACAGGGAATCTGGCTGAAGGGTTACCAGAGTTCTATGTACTATTCCTGTCACTTTTCTGCAATATGAAAATATTTCAAAATACAGAACATAAGAACTATAACATTTCAATAAAAACTTTAGTGTTGGGAGCTTTCATCCAGACACATTTCTCTCCCCGACTGGATCACCCGTGTGTGGAGGGACCCAGGCAGAGGACGACGCCCAGCTCCACCCTCTGCTTTCTCACGGCCCCACGGCCTGGGTTAATTCAGGACACAGGGGCCCTTCCAGAAGGCCATCTGCAAGCTTCTGTCACTGCCTCAAGCCTTTGGTTTTCAGAAATCAGATTACATGAGCTTGTTGATAAGAAAAAGCAGTCTCAACCAGCTTCAAAAAAGCAGGCAAGTACTTTGCTTTATTGACACCAAATGGAACTTTTCGTCCCTCATGCAGTCCACACAATAGTAGCATAACACAGTAAAGGCAAAATGAGGCATATTAAAACATAGCCAGTTTTAACAGCTTGGATATTTCCTGTCATGGAAAAGTATCCTGCCCACAGATTCACATTAACATACATGGTACATTAATATCAATCTCTATCATATACCAGGCCACGGTACATGTTTGCACACAGGGTCACGTTCTGCAACAAACTTATGCTAATAACAGTATTAGGAAGGCACCCTATGGGACACAGGTGATAGTTAAGTTGCGAGACTAGATGGGCCGCATCTTTTACATCCAATAACCGCCCTGGGGCCACACCCCAAACTGCTGAGGTGCGGATGCACGTCTGCAAAGCAGGTCAGAAACCCTCCCCCTATAACCCCAAAACACTATCCTTATCCCAAATCACCTACCAAAAATGAGAGCTGGAAAGGACGCAGATGAGCAGTGCATCTACCTAGGTAATACTGTCCATGTCTAGGTAATACTACATAGTTCTATCTTCATACTGTCTATGAAGATAAAAAACAGTTTCTCCTGCACCTCTTCCCCCAAGACTGCTGCACTCCAGCGACCTGAGGGGGCTCGCCTCAGTCCCCAGGACTGAGGTTACAAACGGAGAATTTTTTTAATGACTCTTATGCCTGTGGCTCTAGAGTTCCCAAAACACCTTAGACAATGAGAAATGAACAGCAGCTAGTACCATGTGAGCACGTGTGTGTGGTTGTCCACAAGGACTCACCAAAGTAACAGACTGGAATGGTTAAGAGCTGGCCACACACACGTCCCGCAATGCTGGCTGCTACCATTCACTCCTTGTTGCATAAAACTTGTTTTCAAAGCCAACCCCACTACTTAGTCATCATTTACAGACTAGACTATCCAATGTTATGAACATTTTTAACAGGTTTCAAGCAGCAGCTGATAAGGCATTCATCTCTTAAGATATTTTATAAAACAATTCCATGGAAACTTTAAGACAGGCCTCTCTGCCCACTGCTGTGTATGAAGATAAAAAACAGTTTCTCCTGCACCTCTTCCCTCAAGACTGGTGAGCTCCAGCGGCCCAAGATGGCTCGCCTCAGGAGAGAGTGGATGCTTCCTCGCCTGGGGCTTCATCACTGAGAGACCAGCCTCAGCAGCCCATTAGGAGCACAACGAAATGACTCTGACCCACGGTCCTTTCAGACAGCAGGTGCCTAGATCGGTGATGGAGCAGGCACATGCACCTGAGCCAGCTTCGCCTGGAGGGGACACTCCGGTCAGCAGCAGCCACCTCCCGATGGCACCATGTCACCTCCGCTTGGTCAATGTTTAGGCAAGCCACAACAGGGCCCCACGCAGGATCGTTCCATCCCCATGAGGAAGACAGGACAGGACCAAGAGCCCCACATGGACCCCTGGTCTCCACAGGCAGCCAGTTAGGTCTTGCTTCGCTGCAGGAGGGTGGCGGTGGGGCCATGGCCGCCCTGGAACTTGAGGCTCTGCAGGTTGATGTGGGCCCCATGCCTGAGCAGAGTCTCCACTGTCTGCGCATGCCGGCCCTGGGCGGCCAGGTGCAATGCGCTGAGCCCCTGCTCATCAAACAGGTCAATGACGTCGGTGCTGACCAACTCCTCCACCACCTCCGAGTGCCCGTGGGCAGCAGCCAGGTGCAGCGCCGTCTGGTTCAGGGGTCCCCGGGCCAGCACATCGGCCTTCTCCTCGATGAGCAGCTTGACAGTGGCCAGGTGTCCGTTGCGGGCAGCCAGGTGCAGAGCAGTGTAGCCGTCGGAGGTCACGGCCTCCTTGCCGGCGCCCCGATGCAGAAGCAGCCTGGCAGTGCTCGTGTGCCCTGTCTCTGCGGCCACGTGCAGGGGTGTCTGTGCCAGCAGGCTGCAGACATTGACGTCGGAGCACAGGTCGATGAGGATGCGGGCCACGCGGTAGTGCCCGCGCTGTGCAGCCAGGTGCAGGGGCGTCCTCCCATCCAGTGTCTGGGCGTTCACACTCACCCCCGGCTGCTTGGCCAGCAGCTTGACGATGGGGAGGTGGCCCTGCCAGGCGGCATAGTGCAGCGGCAGCCAGGCATCCTTGCCCTGCAGGCTCACGTCCACGCCTCGGCGCAGCAGGATGCGCACGATATTCTCCTGGCCATGCTGGCAGGCCACGTGCATGGGCGTCCGGCCCTCAAAGTCCACCTCGTTGACCGAGGCATTCTTCTCCAGCAGCAGCCGCGTGCTAGACTCGTCCCCGTTCTGGGCTGCAAAGTGGAGGGCCGTCCACTGGTCCTCGTCCTTGGCGTTGACACTGATCTTCCGTGCCAGCAGGAGCTCCACGACGCCCCGCACCTTCCTCTCCACGGCCATGTGCAGCGGGGTGGAGCCCCTCCGGTTAGTCAGGTTGGGGTTGGCATTGTTGAGCAGCAGCCACTTGACACACTCCTCTTGCCCGGCCTCCACCGCCAGGTGCAGCAGGCTGGCGCCACCGTCCAGCGCCAGGTCCACGTCCTGTGGCTGCAGGATCTTCATCAGCTTGCTGGTGTCCCCAGACACGATGGCATCCATGAGCTTCTTCTTCTGGACGTCTGTGGTGCCCAGATCTGCAGGGAGAGGAGAGGCAAGCGTCAGAGCGCGGCTGCACATCCAGGGACGCAGCGTCTCTGGGAGCCTGGCTGTGGCACTCAGGTGGAGGAGTGCCAAGGCCTCCAGGCTGTTCACTGGACACCTGACCATGTTTGAGCATTATCTGTGCCTCCTGATTAAGGTCAGTCCTAGTGGGAGCCCCGGGGCAGACCGGCGAATGTCTTTCAGGTGCTCGTTAGTTGGTCTGCAGAATAAAACCCACTCTCGCTGTCCTGCGGGGTGCTGAACCCCCTTGGTGCCTAGAGATGGCAGTGACTGCAAACATTCCTTCATTAAACAAAGAAGGAAAAAGGGCACAGACTAAAAGACCAGGCCGGAGACCCCTTCGCCTGGAAGCCTTGGCACTTGCCATCCACGGACACCCCAGGCCTAGCAGCCTGCAGAGCTGGTGCCCAGAGCTGGAAGGGGCTGCTGCAGCTCCTGCCCCACCTCGAAGTGGCACCTCCTGACCTGGGGAGGTCAAGAGGGAAGTTTGCTATGATAATCCTGAAGGGACCGAGCCTCTTGTTTCAGGAAGACGTTAGTCCAGCACTCAAGATGAAAAGTTGCATTTACCACAAAAATCCTACTGTAGTGCCTGGAATTCTGAGTTCCTGAAATAAGACTCTCCTCCACCCTCATGTGAAACACATGGGGACTTGGAAGGTGGCGGTGTTAAGGTGTTAAGAAAACGGAACCCTCCCAGTCGGGCTTGGTGTTTGAACACTGGTATTCTGAGTAGAGCCAGTAAAATAATCCTCTCTCGAGCATGAAGACGATATGCCATTTCAGAGTATTAGACCCAAAGAGAATTTTCTAGAACGTACTTCTCCATGGGAGATGGTGGTATTTCTTTCTGCCCAGTCTTAGACTTGGCCCTGACTCTCTTCCTCAACCCCATCACCTACTGCTTATCTGCCGTCACACCAGGTCTTCCCCACTGTGTCTATGTAGCATTTCCTTAACCCAAGACACCCTCTTTTGCCCCCAGTATTCTAATCTAAAAATCCCAGGAGGTCTGTAAGATCCAGGAAAAGTCTTTGCCTCCAAGAGGATGTACCAATCCACCAGGAAAAGACAGGATGGATTGGTACATCCTTCCCCCCAAGATCACAGCCTTGGCCCTCAGCCCCCGTGGCTGTAGCCCTGAGTGTAAATCCCTGTATTTTCCATCAGAGCTGCAGCCCCTTCAGGAATAGGGCAGGACCACATCTTACCACTGCAGCTGGCAAAAAGGAAGCCAGAATGACCACTAGGCCCAGCACCCTGGGGCAGGGATAGGAAAAAAAGCACCTTCCAAAAACAAAAGCCATCAAAATTAACATAAAAAGATAAGATTCGCTAAGTGAGAAGTGCTCCTCCCTAACAGGAGATTTGCAAAGGTGGCCTGGTGTTAAAACCTCCAAGGATAACCAACACATTACAAGGCCTGGACTACCGTGAATGGGGAGCCCACATATGCGAAGGCATGGGTGTGTACCCAGCAGCATCTGAGCAGAGGGTGTGGGACTGCCATCCTGGAGACAGGAGGCCCGCCAGGGAGTGGGACTCAGCTCCTCGCCGGTCTCACCGCACTGGATGGGGTTTCCAATCTGTAGACCAGAGGTCAGCCTCTACCCATGGCACTGGCACAGGCAAGACTGTTGCATGGACTGGTGATGTGGCCTGTTCCCCACGTATGCTAAGCGACATAGGATGGAGCCAAATGCCCAACACCCAAAATTAATTACTTCAGACAGAGAGAACACAAAGAAGAATTATTGTTGGGTCGAGAAACTTCCCCTTGATTCCGTTTAGCTGCTCACTGAGTCCAGTCAACTTTCCCGCCGAGCCCAGCATCTCCCGGGACACAAAGAGGCGTCCCCACTTACCGCTGGTCGAAGGCTCCCGCTCAAAGGACAGCGACAGTGATCCTCTGGAAGAGAAGGCGGAGTCCACCGAGGACACCCCCGAGAGCCTCTTCCCACTGCCGGACGATGGCAGCTTGGACTCAGAGGAGCTGCGGCTGAGCTCCTCCGGGCCCTCGACAGCCTGGGAAACTCCAGAGTCCAGCTGTGAGAGCAGCTCGGAGAGGCTGTAGTCGTTATCGAAGGTGGGGGCGGAGGCCCGCTTGAGCCTGGCAGACACAGGCACCACCTGCGAAGATGCAGAAGAAGGGGTGGGTGAAGACCCTGCCATACCCCGCATGGCCCGCCCATGACACAAACACGGAAGAGCAAGGTGGGCCATGGGAGGGAGGTGGGGGAAGAAAGGACGGAACCTGGAAGCAACACAGATAACCTATCAGTCCCCCAGCTCAGACCCCGCCTCCGCACAGCATTAGAGAGCTCAGACGCCGAGTCTGCACAGCACCCGGGTGCTCAGACACCACGTCGGTCCGCACAGCACCAGGGAGCTCGGACTCCACAGCCGCACAGTGCCGTGGAGCTCAGACGACGCAGCCGCACAGCGCCAGGGAGCTCAAAGACTTGGAGCTACAAAGACTTGCGCTGGCTCCACCCAGCCCAGAAACATTTTAAGGAAAGATCGACTTCATAAAAGTGCAAAATCCAGCCTCATGCAGCTCTGGATGCCATCTGCTCAGTAGCACCATGCACAGCGTCACCCAGACAAAAGGCAGGCAATGTCAAGCTGCAGAGTGTGGTGAAGCATGCGTGGCAGGACACAGCTGCCCAGCACAGGCCAGCATTGGCAGGAAACAAGAGGACAGACAAGAACTGGGCAGGACCCCCACAGGTGGCTACAACTGCGACCTCCCCGCGGAACCACGTGGGGCTGGCCTGGGGGCTGTGTGGGGACAAGGGAAGGGGGAAGGGCCCAGCTACAAGGATGAGGGATAATCCAGTCCGACGCACACCAATGACACCTTTGAAAGGGTCTCGCTTCACGGACTGCAGGGGCAGCAGGTTTCTGGTGGGTAAGTGGAATCTGACAGGATTTCACATTTCTTCCCTTAGGCACACCTATTTGCCCCAAATCCCCACCCTCTGTGGGACGGCTCAATGTCCCGCACTCTTGCTGGGTGCACCAAGCCACCCCCACATGTTGGTTGCCTTCTTTCCCTTATCAGGGCCCAGGTCTGCCTCTTCACCAGCAACCCCCAGGCACCTTTGCTCCCAGACTCACTGGCACGCATGCACTTTATGTTGAGACAGTGGGCACGCCATACATGTTTCCGGCTCTCCTGAGCTCACACCGACAGGCTGGGATCAATTGCCCAACACCAGATAACACGTTATAAAGCTCACTTAGCTCTGCCTCACAGGTCTGTTCCAGTCTCATCACCTGAAAGGGTATTTAGCCAGCCCTGGCACTTGGAACTTCTTATCACATCTGAAATCACCTAGGTGGCACTCATCAGAGTACAGACCATTTATGAGCAGCTATAAAGGGACTGGATCCCCGAACCAGAGGTGCAAAAACACCCAGACACCAGCTCTCCCTCCCCATCTGGGGCTGGGCCTTCTGATCCCCGTGGTTCCACGCACATCCAATGAGTGGCTATTTAGTGTCAGGGAAGCCCTTACATTACTCATGCAGAATCACAGACAGGAGGTGGGGCGGGGATGCAGTCGGGCAGGTGGACCTGAGCCCCCGTGGGACCTACACTTCTAACGGAGTTGGGTGCGGGATGGGCTCAGAAGAGAGGGAGAGTGGTCCGGGCGCGGAGGAGTCTGCAGAGAGGAGGAGGGGTTTGGAAACCCTGCCTGGAAGCCGAGGAGACAAAAGACCCCTGTGGGAAGGGCCCATTACCTCGCTCCTGGGCTCTGGGGGGCTTTTCACGTCCAGGTCGTGAGTGGTTTCTTTCACTTCATCATCAGGCTTTTCACACAGGTCCTCGGTTTCAGAAGTAATTTCTTGTGGGGAAGAAAGGGGACATGTCACTCGGATGATAACTTCTACGTACACAAGCCTTCCATTTAAACACGGGCGGGGCCTCCACAAGCTGGGGGATTTCTCACATGCCTCGGCCCAGGCTGAGCTCGCCAGGCAAGCCCAGGGGCCCTACATGGGCGATTTGCTGGCCAAACCCAGGCCCCCCGTTGGTAATCATTTGCAGGCCTCACCAGACTCAAAGCAGAAGCCTTCCCCGGGAAAGCCCCACCTGCCAGTTGCAGGGAGCAGAGCTGCCAGCACCTGGCGGAGGAGCTCCCCATTCATCCCGTTTCCTGCCGTAAGCTTTACATGCAGCAGTTTCCATCTCATCAGGGTCACTTTCCTATGCCAGAGACACATCTGTCCCAGGAAGTCAACTCCCCAAGGGCAACACCTCCAGCCACCAGCCAGGTGAGTCCCCGGGAAGAGCATGGCTGCACCTGAACTTCAGACTCCCATACAGACTCCTCTGGGCAGCAAGCCCAGCCCTGGCGGGGAGCAGGGGATGGATGGTTGGAGGCGACTCAGTTCCAGCTGCTGTGGCCGAGCCTTGAGTACCAGAGGCCACAGGCAGGTGCTGGGGCCAACCTATCTGTGCAGGGCTCATTTTGGCCCACCTGTTACATGCCTCGTTTCTCACCCAGGCCTGGTCCCTGACCCTGTCCTGTCCGTCACCACTATCTCCTGTGACACCCACAGACCGTGCTGGGGAGACCCTGGGGAACTCACCTTGGAAGGTGGGCCGAACTCGCGGATCCCCCTGCCAGCACCGCTGCATGAGGCGTATCAGGTGGCTGCAGGCGCGCGGCCGGGCTCTGCACACGGGCGGCAGCTCAGGGCGGTGGCCCTTCACCACCTTCACCATGATGTGCAGGATGTTCTTCTCATCTGCCAAGGGAAGGATGCGAGTCAGGGGCTCTGCAGGGCTGGGTGGCAGCGTCTCACTCTTGGGAGGAAATGACACATTTGCCGGGGACCACGGTGGGACCATCCCCACACCATCCCAGGGAGACGGCTTCCCCTCCCATTCCATAGCCAGAGATTCCTGTAACCCTCATCCTCACGGGGCACCGTGCTCTCTAGTTTACTAGTTTTGAAATCGACCTCTTTCCTTGGGTTCTGATCTACCAGATGGAGTCAGTGTGTTTGGTCACAGAGATCTTTCTCGGCATCCCACCCAAAGGAAGATGAGGTTCAAAGAAGAACAATATCTTATGAGGCACATTCCATCAACAGCCCAAGCCAGCAAAGGGAATGAGGTTCACGCACCATGGAGGAGCCACAGCGTCCTGCATCCACAGAGACCCAACTCTCTCTACAATGGCGAAGAAGTCTTCCTCAGTTCCAACTCCAATCCCAAGCTCAGGTCCCCAGCTGGCCTCCCCTGCAGCTGCACCAGGGCTGGGGTGTGTGGGAAGGCTCTTTCCCTTCAATTCACCATGTGGGGCCGCACCTGTCCTTTCTGACTGCCTTCACTTGTATGCATGGGCTCTGGCATACTATTATTATTATTATGGCCACAACTTCCACCCTGACTGGGAAGGGTTCAGGGTGACCTCCAGTGGGCCAAGTTCTTTTTTCTGCATAGCCTGGAACCCTCAAGGTGGACTCCAAGCTTCTTGTTCCCAACAGCCCTCTCTGCGCTCCAGATACAAACACGTCAGCCCATGGAACGGCAGCTCTTTGGAGAGGCCGTGTGCCCCAGCAGGTGTGGAAAATCCGCTGAGAATCACCCACAGCTGCCAGGATTCCATACGATGTTTTGCTCCACTTTCCCATTAAATCTTGTGCAATAAATACCTTAAGTATTTAACAGGCTATTTCCATGATTATTCAGACTTCCAAAACCAACAGCTCTTCTAAATAAAACGAAAGTGAACTGACGTAAACACCTGGAATATGTCCTGCTGCCAAACGCAGACTGGAAAAGCTGGGGAGAGGCCTTGTTCTCCTGCACCTGGAACCCCCTCCTATCTATTAACCCGTCTATGCCTGAGGCTGCAACTTTTTGAATTTGAAAAATCAGACCTTGGTGATGACCTTGAGCAGTAGGATATGAATAATTCCCACATGCTTAGCGTTCCAATAATGGAACACTAGGCATATTCAGCAATAAAGCACAGGGACTTGAGCCTTGATCTGTCCCCTGTGCCTAGCTTCGAGTGTCACATCTATCAGACCCCCTCATCTATCAGACACCGTCACATTTCACAAGCATTCGGGCCGTAGGCACTGTGTGGGAGAACGTACAGAAGGCAAGAAAGGCAACACGTGGTCAGGCAACACAGAGAGACACCGGCCGGCAGAGGCCTGGCAGAACGTGTTCCGTGCTTTCTATTGGCATTCTTTCAAAGCTGCCAAGATACTTGACCTTGCGATGCTGGGAAGATCTCTTCTCGCCCCATCACCTTTCCCATACATCAGCTCCTAGTCTGAGCCCCAACTAACAAGGGGGTAGGCCTTGACTCTCATCTTCATTTTGAGACATTTTCGGTCACACCACAAAATATCATAAGTAGCCCAGAAATGCCTTTAGAGGAAAAGGGAATCTGTCCAACAAAGCTAAAAAGTCCTAGATTTTTATGATAAGTAAGTCAAGGTGTGACAACTTTGAGGATGATGTTCGGAACGGTCGCTGCCTGGCTGGGGAAGGAAACAGCACAGCTCTCAGGCTAGGCAGGGGCGCTGCTTCCGCATGCGAATCCATGACACTGAACGGCTGTGGACGTTGGCTGTGCAAGCACGTGGGCAGACATAACACTCCTGAACTGTACGCTTCACGCAGTCAACATGCTAAGTTTTGTTATGTGTATTTTATTACTTTTTTTTTAAGTAAACAAAAAAGAATTAGTTGGAAATACCAGCACAGGCAAACTCATGGAGACAGAAAGCAGATGAGTGGTTGCTGGGGCTTGAGCAGGAGGAAGGGAGAGGGACTGCGGAATGGCCATGGGCTTTGCCTTCTGGCATGATGAAAATGTTCTGGAATTAGACAGTGGTGACGCTTCTTCAACACTGCCGATGTAGTTAATGTCACTCAGTTAAACACTTTAAGCGGCTAACATGACCAATTTTATGTTATATATATTTTACTACCAAAAAAACCAAAGAAAACTAGCTGGCACCTACAAAAATTCCATTGAACAGGCCCCTTCAGATCTGTGCCTTTTCCCGCGTGCAAATTACACCACAGAGCATCACCTACGGCGGCGTGGATCACGGGCTGTGTTTTAGGATAGAGAAAGGACAACAAGGTGTCCCCCCATTATTACAGGAAAGACAAGCACATTACACTTCCACTCACCTGCAAACGGCTTCTTCTGTGTGAGCACGCCCCAGATGACGATGGCAAAGCTGGAAGAGAAACCAGGCACGTTAGCATCTGACAGCCAGAGACTCAAAGCTGAAAGCGCTCATGCACAGCAAGAGGCATGAAGAAACCTGTTCTGAAGCCTTCCAAAGACAGAGCCATGACACTGAGATATTTCTCCTGTTTTTAAAAAGAGAAAACTCTCTATAGTGAAGCCCAGCATGTTGACAGCTCAGATGTCAGACAGACTCAAGTAACTTCGTCAACTGGGCTACAAATCTTCAGGCAGTTTGAGGGACTCCCAGAGAGGGTGCCACCCTACATGGGGCATGAGCTCCTGGGGAACAGCACCTGTGTGCCTCACTGTCATCTCCTCGCAAGCACCAGGCACAGAGCACCTGTGCAGGCATTTACTGAAGAAATGGGTGAATGAATGATGGGCAAATCCCATGTCCCCCTCCCCTAACAATGATTTCATTCTCTGAAAACACGGATTCTGGTTCCTAACTTAGGCTTGCTGAGATTTCAGCGTTCCTAACTGAGGCTTGCTGACATTTCATTGTCAGAGGGTTGTTAAAGAAACCACACAGAAAACACAGGAGGCAATACAGCCAAACGCCCCAAAGCCTTTTTTGGGGGCTGCTTAGAAATATATAGATATATGAAGGATATGTTCATGTACATTACTCTGGATACACCAAAAAAAAGTGCCCAAATTGATTAAAAAAAAAAAGAAGAAAAGAAAAACAGAAGTCCGAAAACTGAGCCTCCAGGGAGCACTGAGTTGGTGAGAGTGGCTGTTTATAGACACCGAATTTACTATCAAAAATTAGTTCAAACGGCAGGTTCAAAAGCTGAAACTCCAAACTCTAAAATAAATGGAGAGGATCTTAACTCTCCCCTAACTCTACAAGCTGTGACTAGTCTCCAAAGTGACACTTCCAGGCAACTCTCAGCTTAAAGCCCCAGCTAAGCACATGCACAATGGCTACTGTCAAACCAGTCAGCCTGGGCTGCTGCTGGTGGCAATGACCAAAAGGCAGAGCTCAAATGCTGGATCAGAGTCACAGTGCTGCAGGATAAGAGACACAACGGGACGCTTAGTGCTGGCTCACATGCTCCCGCCCACTTTTCTTCTCCAAGAAGTTTGTGTGATTAAGACCTTTACAATTTGAAAAAGGAAGGGACCAGGTGACTTGGGGAGTGATCTCTGACCAACAAAGGTGAAGTGCCATGAAGAAGATGAGCTGCTCACCTCACAAAATCAAGAGTGAACTTCGGGAAGTACAAACATGCGTACAGACACCCAGACCACTGAAAGCAGCAGGTTCTTCCAACAGACAAGCCATAAAGCCCATGGGTCATAAAATCGCCAAGGCTCTGACAGGGCAGAGCTGTCAGCCTGGCTTGAACATGGACCCAGGAACATTCTTCCTCCTTGGCCAGCAACACTCACAGCAAAGAAATCCCTGAACTCTACAAGCACCCACCCGTTTCATGTGGACTTAGCCCCCTTTCTGTTTTTATTTATTTATTTTTTTTAGATAGGGTCTCGCTCTGTTGCCCAGGCTGGAATGCAGTGGTGCAATCATGCTCACTGCAATCTCTACCTCCCGGGCTCAAGCAATCCTCCCACCTCAGTCCCCAGTAGCAGGGACTACAGGTGCACACCACCATGCTGGGTTAATTTTTGTATTTTTTGTAGAGATGAGGTTTCACCATGTTGGCCAGGCTGGTCTCAAACTCCTGGACTCAAGCGATCCTCCCGCCTTGGCCTCCCGCAGTGCTGGGATTACAGGCGTGAGTCACCGCACCTGGCCTGAACCCCATTTCTCACTGGCAGTAAGAGGCCCCTCTGAAAGCTGCAGCTCAGGGCATGAAGCATTGAGGTTCAGAGCCCCTGGCACCCATAGGGGATGGGGGTGGCATGTCACACACCTGTATACATCGTGCTTGGTGTCAAAGAGCCGGCTCTTCTCCCTGATGCGCTCCGGAGGGAGGTAGGCAATCGTGCCAAACAGGCCATCCATGCTGAGGTCATGCGAGTGGGATAGCCCGTTGCACTTGGCCAGCCCAAAATCAGAAATCTGCAACACAGCCATCAGAGCAGGGCTCATTAGCCTTCAACAGTGACATTTTATGATGCTTTATCAAAAGCTGCCCTCTGCAATCTGAGGGTGGGTGAGAGCTTTCCAAGAGCCCCTGAGAGCCATGTCTGTGCCTCTCCAGGTAGCCCTGCCCCAGGCAGGGAGGGAGACAGATTCTGGGGCAGAAGCAAGCCTGGAGGCATAGGAGCAGCACATTTGACGGGCAGGTTAAAGAACTGTACTGTAAGGAAGGAGTTCTCTGAGACAGAACTCAAGAAGAATTAGAATCCACCTTCTGTAAGGCGTCATGTTTGCCATTGTGGTTGACAGCCAGCTGAGCCGGCATAAAGGGAAAAAAGCAAGCCTTAGAGGGTTCAGGTAAAGAGAGACACATGTGAAGATCAGGTCTGCTCCTCGGGAAGCCGGGGAGCTGGTTATGCAACCTGCCAGCTGGGGAAGCTGGCGGGCAAGTGGCTGCAAGTCCTTTAAAGGGGAACATACCTTCAGAAGCTTAAACTTTAAAGCAAACAACACACACGCCTCGCAGCCCCGTCCATCTGGAGTGTTTTGTGATCAGACACTGGCTGGCTGCTTCAAACACATGTGTTCAAGCAAAGGTCTGATAAACACCTCTGCTGGCAGGGCCCAGGCCCCAAGGAGCACCAGCCACCAGCTCCTCCAGGAATGCCCTTAGCGTCCGCATTCAGGGGAGGCAGGTCTCTGGTCTCCTTTGGGCAAAGGTGACCTTGGAGCTCACTGGGAAGACTTCACAGACCCCCGGCCTGACCTCTCTCAGGGGCATCCCCTTTCCTGCCACTGTCCTCCCCTCTCCATTGTAACTCAGTCCCCTCTGAAGCTGCTGAAAACCGTGTGTGGGATGAAGCCACAAGTCATTAGCATTAGTAGGACTCTTGATCCAGGGGGAGTGCCGCCCTCAACTCTCCTTCAAGGCATATGGATTTTTTAAAAAATCCTTTTCATTAACTCTTGAGCTCCTCTCGAACACACCCATGGAGTGACAGGAAATGAGGCTGAGTCAGGCCTTAATTCTGGGCTGGCCGTGCCCATGTGGTGAGCCAATAGGGCTGCTGTCATCAGCACCAAACAGCAGGGAGAATTTATGACCCATGACTCGGGCTTCCAGGGATCCTGAGCACATCTGCAGGGAGGTGGGGGGAAGGCCTGTGAGCAGGGACCAGCCCTCCTCGTCTGCAGCTAGGAGCACCAGGATAAGGCCCTGACCCCAGCAGCTCTCATGTCCTCCCACTTCCGTTTCTCCCAGGGCCTTCAGGCCTGCACCGCCTTGATAGCCACACTCTGCACCCCAGGGAAAGCGTCAGCTCCCCAGAGGAACGCCATCACCCGATTGTGCAAACCCCGGCGGCAGCTGGACACTGGGACACAACGTGTCCTAACTCTCCAAATAAGCTCGAGTACAGGAAGTTTCAGTTCAATGGTGATCGGTGGCTTGAAAGCCTTCAAATTCAGAAATGGGTTGAACAATGAGAACACATGGACAGAGGGAGGGGAACATCACATGCCGGGCCCTGTCGGTGCGTAGGGGAAGAGGGGAGGGAGAGCATTAGGACAAACACCTAATACATGTGGGGCTTAAAACCTAGATGATAACCTAGATGGCTGATGGGTGCAGCAAACCACCATGGCGCATATATACCTATGTAACAAACCGGCACGTCATGCACATGTATCCCGGAACGAAAAGTAAAATAAAAGAAAAGTAAAATAAAATACAATAATGAAGAAAGCAACACACTCTTTCTAGGCAATTCCTTCATCCCCCTGTATGGCTGAATGTAGGAAAAAAGAATCACCCTCTCGCGGTTAGTTAAGGATCAGACTCACTGTTCTAATCTTGCCTGTACAAGTTAGTAGCTCTGTGGTCCTGGGCGAGTAGCCTCTCTGTGCCTGTTTCCTTTTTTCATAAAAGGAGGCAACAACAGTACCGCTCCTCGACATCTGGGATCATTAGGAAAAAAAAAAAAGAAAGAAAGAAAAGAAAAAATGAGAGGGACTGGGGCACAGAGATCCCAGCCTGGTGCTTCCCCAGCCCTGTAGCCTTTTCTCCTCCTCTCTGTGTCAGATAGAGCCAGCCACTCAGACTATACTTGGTGAAAAGAAAATAAGCAGCAATTCTCTGCAAAACCTCTGGCAACAAAATGCAAGCTCGGAATTGAGCATTCTGGAAGGGCTCTGGCTCTCTGTGTTCTCCTCCCTCCACATCTCAGACCCCAGGCCAGCTGCATTTGCCCTCCGCCCTTCCTCATGTTCCCACCCAAGCTGCCCCTTGCCCCGTGTCCTTAACAGCGAGCCACTGTGGCATCCACTCTGACCAGCAAATGCCTCCACACTTAAAACACTATCATCAGCACCCGACTCTGCATCTCTAAGAGCTGAGGGCTCACAGCTGCCCCCAAGCACACGGCCCTTCAACTTCAAGGTCCAGCTGTCAAGACTAAGAAAGTGGCCTGCCGGGGCTTTGCTGCCTTTAAAAGAAAGACACGGCAGAACGTGACCCACGTGTGACCCTTTGAAAAGCGTCTGTTCTGGGCTAACTGGACATATAAATGCAGCCTGAGATTTTAAACCAAGTATTTCATTTTTAACTTGAAATTGATTCCAACTAATATCTTAATATTGGTATTTAGTATATTTAATGTCGAATAATATCAAGTAGTAATTTGATACTATTACTTTATATACTATTTATATTTATGTACTTTGTGAAGCAAACAGTTGCTGTGATATTTTCAGTTTGAATCAAGCCCTGGGCACCGAGGTAGCCCATATCTCAGAGGCAAACGGCAGGACTGGAATGGCGACTTAAGATCTAATTTCAGAATTCTAGATTAAAGTTTTCCTGCATTGAATAACTGTCTACTGAGGACTGCCCAGAAGCCCAGTGGCCAGTCCATGCAGAGCTTCCACACTTTGTCTTCAGGATCAACGGTGCTGACTCTTAGAACCCCAACACTCTCCCTGCTGCCCTCTACATACCAGTAGCTATTTCTAAGAAAAAATAAGTATGTCATGTAAATACATTTTTCTGTTTGTTTTTGGGCTTCTTGATGGTGACTAACATGCCTGATTAAGAAGGATGTCACACAAAAGCAATCTTTCCTGCGGCCTGTCAGGGTACACAGAGCCTTAAGATGTCCCGGGGCGCCAGGCAGAGATGTCCGTCACTTCCTGGCCAGCACCCGGTGTGCCTTCGACAGCAGCCTCCCTGAGAAAGCAGTTCCAGGCAGTATCTGTCTGCGGCAGCCATCCTGAAAGACAGGGAAGCCCTGCTGCCTGCTACCCCTGCAAGAAAGCCCAGAGCTCTCCCTGGGTCTCTTGGGCTGTTTCCTTCACCTAAACGCTCTGCTGCTGCCTGCCCCCGACTCCTGAGTGCAGAAAAGCCGGACCTTGTGTGAAGGCCCAGCCCCAGTAGCACTCCCACCCCCTCCCACAGGGCTGCCTCCGAGCCCTGCCTGCAAGTCACATACTCTGCCCCCAAGTGACCGCTACGTGCAGTGGTCATTTGGTTTCTTTCATGTCAAGCACAGTGGCAGGCCAGGTGGAAATCAAGGTCTCTGCTCCATGACTTACAGCTGGACGATCCCGGCTGCTAATTTACTCACTCTGAGCCAAGACTCAGCGAGAACCAGAGGCCACCGTCCACTCTGCACCTCTGCTCTGAGGATGAGGGCAGCTCCCGCAGGTGAAGCCTCTGGCATGCCCTTTCTGGTATTTAGTGCATGTTGCACAGCAGACCTTACCAGTCATTAGGGCCCCAGGGCCGGAGCTACCTAGAAACGAGCCCATAAATGTTGGCGGGAATGGAGGGTCCGCACGTGAAGCCCAGCCCTGCCCGTCACAGGAAACAGGAATCCCAGGGGTCCCAGAACATGAGCAGATGCGGGAAGCCACCCTAGAGCCCATTCAAGCCCAGTCACTTGATTTTTTGTCTCCATTATCTCAACTTCCTACTTCACTTAGCAGGACAGTGCTTCATCTTCTAGCTGAAATCTTATTACTGGGCAACATCCACCTAAGAGACAACTTATAATTACTGCCCAAAGTGAAAAATTGACCTCCTCACCGCCGCCCTGGCTGAGCAAGGCACGCCAGATGCACTCGGCCGCAGAGTCTGGGCACAGGGAGCGGCTGTGCACATGCCACACGGGCCACCACTCCCATCCCCACCAAGAGCTCAGGGGCAGGGCCAGGCCCTGAATTCAGGTCTATCCTAATTAATGGTCAGGCCATCAGAGAGGCCTGGAAGTGCTGTGCCACCAGGAATAGTAGCACAGCCAAGCCAGGCGGGGACTCCTCTGCTTGTCCCCTGCATGAATTACATGGCTCTCGGCTCCTTCTCACTCCCAGGGCAGACACCAGTGTCGTGTAGACCAGCATATCACCCTGGGCCTCCCAAGAGCATGTGAATGTCACCACGTGGGAAAAACTACAGTGTGCCAGGTGTAACCACCACATGTCAACAACAGTACAACCCTAGCCATGAGGCCATCACAGGAGATACAAGGAAATACAGCCCTGATGCAAAGGTGATGATGCTAACACCTGCCAAGGCCCAGCAGCAATGCTGGTTCTCAGTTATATTATCCCTCTTACTTTTCTGTGTTTCAAAAACCAATCAGCAAAGCAAAAGCAAGCTCCAGCTCCCAGGCCTTGCACTAATACAGCACGCTGCTCCTCCGCACTCTACGCAGGGGCAGACAGGCAACGAGACCCTCCTCACAGCCTGTTTCCACAGCACTGTGAGGACCCCACTGCAGAGAACCCCCACATTCCCACCACCCTGAGCTCCTGAAAACACTGAGGGAAACGCGTCCCTTCGTTGCAGAGCCTGAGGTCTCGCAAGGACATACCTGGCCCACGGGCTGATTTCTAACCTGATTTCGTAAGACCAAAACCCACAAACCCGCAATCTTTTTCCGGAATGAGTCATATGCCAGGATTTGGGGGAACAGCCCCCGTGTTCACCAAGCCCACCCTCCAGCTACACAGCGTGTGGTTTTCATACCGACCAGGACAAGCTTAGACTCTTGGAGTCCTCATGCTGCAAAAGTCCCTGGTTTCAAGTTCTTTCCTCCAAGAAGAACCACCTCCTCTTCCGACTGTGTCCTGACCTCAGGGCTTCACCCCTTGATGCCCTGCTCCCCAAGACACAGGCCCCCCCTGCCCAGCTCCCTCGGGCACCGTGCGGCTCCCCACCTTGACGTGGTAGTGGGCATCCAGCAGGATGTTTGCGGGCTTGAGGTCCAGGTGCAGGAGTGGCGGGGCCATGCAGTGCAGGAAGTTCATGCCCACCGCTGTCTCGTGGATGATGCGGAACCGGAGATCCCACGGCAATGGCTCTGAGGCCAGCAGCTTTTCCAGGGAGCCCGTCTCCATGTACTCCATGACCAGGCCGACAGGTTCGCGGCAGATGCCGTACACGGGCAGGATGTAGCGAAACTTGGCCATCTCCATCTTCTTGGCTTCTTCCAAAAGCTCCATGCGCTCCCTGAAAAAGTTCAAAGGCATGAAGAACACGCAGTGGTCACTCAGCCACAAACACAGAACAGTAACCTGGCCAGAAGACGACTGGCTCCAGAGGGCTGAGCAAATGCCTCAAGTGCACACACACGGGGCACACTTTACTGTCACATCACTAACGCAGGGCTTTCCAGAATCTCTGTCCTGAGGCTGCTGAAATGTACCTGTGCAACACAGAGTTATCAGAAGTGAGAAGGAGGGAAATTCTAATTTTATATACACACACACACACACATATATATATACACACACACACATATAGAGAGACAGAGAGAGATAAAATGTAGTAAAATAGACATAACATAGTATTATTTTAGCCATTCACAGGTGTACAATTCCCTGGCATTACACACATTCACAATATGGTACAACCATCACTACTATCTATACCCAAAACTTTTCCATCAACCTCAACAAAAAGTCTGCACCCATTAACCAGTAACTCCTTCCCTCACCCCCATCCTCAGTAACCTCTTTTCTACATTCTAGGCAAATTCATATATGTGCAAGCATATAAAATTTGCCCTTCTGTGTCTGGCTTGCCTTATTAAGCATGTTTTCAGGGTTTATTCACGCTGTAACATATATGAAAACTTGCTTTTCATGGCTGAATAATATTCCGCTGCATGAAATGTACTGCGTTTTGTTCATCTGTTCGTGGGTGCAGGCCATTTCCACCTTTTGGCTCTTGTGGATAATGCCGTACAGCTGCACACATTGGGGGACAAATGCCTGGAGACCTGGCTTTCAATTATTTTGGATATATACCTAGGAGCAGAATCGCTTGGTCACATTCTATGTGTAACATTTTGAGAAACTGCCAAATGGTTGCCCACAGCCTGCCACCTTGTTTGTATAAACTTTTACTGGAAGAAAGTCTCACCCATTCATTTAAATACTGGCTGTGGCTGCTTTTGCACTTCAAAGGGGAGAGGAGTCCTTGCAACAGAGGCCCTGCGGCCTGTGAAGCCTAAAATGTTGCCTCTGTAGCCCGTTGTGGAGAAAGTCTGCCAACCTCTGGTCTAAGGTCACTTCCCTGGTGCAGCCTATGTTTTCACAGACTGGAATCCCAGTGCAATGGTCTGTATTAGTGTCATGGGTCAAAAGTCTCAGAATGCGTTCAGGGTAAGAGGCTGAATCCGAGGATGCATGCTGGCCATGGAGGATCTAGGTCAGCAGTCCCAAATACAGACATGGTAGAAAGCACCTAGGAAGCTGGCTGGAATGCTGGTTCCCAGGCCTCACTCCTTGAGAATGTGTTCCAGGTTGGGGCTGGAAAATCTGCTTTTTTTTTTTTTCTTTTTTGAAACAGAGTCTCGCTCTGTTGCCCAGACTGGAGTGCAGTGGCATCATCCTGGCTCACTGCAACCTCCACCTCCCGGGTTCAAGTGATTCTCATGCCTCAGCCTCCAGAGTAGCTAGGATTACAGGTGTGCCACATTCAGCTAATTTTCTGTATTTTTAGTAGAAATGGGATTTTGCTATCTTGGCCAGGCTGGTCTTGAACTCCTGGACTCAAGTGATTCGCCTGCCTCAGCTCCCAAAGTGTTGGGATTACAGGCATGAGTCACTGTCCCCAGCCAATCTGCTTTCTAATAATATAATAATAAGCTCCCTAAAGGAAACGTTCAGAACCACACTTGGAGAGATCTGACCTCCTAGAGCAGGAAACCCAGCAGCTCCATGTCCACACACAGGCCACGCAAGGCAGCTGGCTGGGGTGGCCCTCAGGTAATTCCCCCAGAATCCAGAGTCCAGCCCAAGTCCCTGCCTATAACCCAGTCTCTGCTGCCACAGCAGGGGGCTCTTCTGCAGCCTAGACACAGGCCTGCTCCTCCCAGTGACAAACCCTGGAGCAGGTGCTGGGAAATCACTCAGTGGCTCCCATTTCCTGGCCTGCTGGAGAATCCAAAACAAAACAGTGCCAACAGAACGCATCCATTTCTTGATGATCTGACCTCCCCTGTGAGATTCAGCCCCTCCCAGGCTTCCCTTACGGTAGTGAAAACACTTTCCCCGCAGAAAAGGCCAGCAGGAACCCAGGGATCCTACTGTTTAGCTCCTGCTGTGGAAATTCCCATACATGGGACAGGTACCAAAGGCTTGGAGATCTCAGTCTGTCTGCCCCCCACAATGCGAGCCCTGCAGCTAGGGCTCTGCGTCTCAGGGCATAGCCCCACTGGTTCTCAATTACAGGCAACTTCACCCCCCAAGAAACACTGGGCAATGTCTGGAAAGATTCTGGTTGTCACAACTGAAGGATCTACCAAACATGCTACAATGCATAAGACAGCCCCAAGGCTAAGAATTACTCAGCCCCAAATGCCAGTGGTGCCAAGTTTAATAACCCCGATGTAAACCAAGTGAGTGCATTTTCAGCCAACAAACTACTACCGTCCAGAATCACCACTTCAGTACTCCCAGCACTCACCTGACCTTTATTTTAAGCAGTTCTGTGTACTGGCAAGCGCTCGCTGGAATCCACTATATGTCAGAACTAAGGACAGGAGGTCCCTTTCCTGTCTTCACGGGGTTTACGTGTACCCTCTAAGGGAGAAGATGGAGAATTACCCCCAAAAGAGAAGTGTGGTTGAAAAATCTAAGCCTCTTGAAAGGAAGGTCCAGGGAACTATGGAGAATCAAGAGAGACCCAAAGTCAGAAGTCAGCGTCAGAAAGGGCCCCTGAGAGAGTCGGGAAGGCTGAGACCTGCACAGAGTCCAGGGGCACCCGGGAGGCCAGCAAAGCAGAGCGGTCACTGTGGACCCCCTTGGGCTTGGCAGAGCGGAGAGGGGAAGCCAGCAGAGCACACACACTCCGTAGGAAGAATCTGCCGGACGGATCCACTGACTGCATGTGGAGGAGAAAGGCTTACAGGACCTCTCTGGAGCTGTACAAGGGGTCGCTACGCAGCCCCCCATGGTGGACGTGGGAGCACCCCAGGAGAAGCAGCTGGGGGGGTGTGGGGGGTGGGCAGGTCAAGAGTGTGTCTGAATACACTCAAGGAGCAAAGAATCCCACTGGCCTTGGGAACAAGTGAGGCAGGTATCAGGAATGAATGTGCAAGTATTATGAGACAAAACGGAGGGTAGCATGGCCTGCTTTTCCTAGCACTCTGGTTAAATGACCAATTAATGGAAAACAAGATGCCCACCAGTGTGCAGTGCTGGCCTGTGGGGGTCCCTGGGCGTAGCTGAAAGCTGCCCCATCACCAGCATACCGTCGGCTGCTCCCTCCCTCCAGGGGAAATCTCTCTCCCCGCAGCCACCGGCGTGGGCCAGGCTCTGGGACCCATCAAGGGATGGGGGGACTCTCAAGCCAGTTCCCAGTCTCAATGAGCATTGGGAAAAAAGGAAGAGGGCCTGATGCCAATGTCAAGCATCAGCTAAAACGCAGCCGGTCACCAAAGAAGGAAAATGACACCTCTCAGCTCCCGGCCTTTCTCCTCCTCTGGGAACACCGGTTGGCCGAGGCCCTCATTTGTTATTTAAAGGAATACAAGCACAACTTCCACCCCAGCAACAGCCGCTAACTTCCAAACTGTCGGACTGGGACGTGGTACCAGCTGCTGCTTCTGTCTTCTGTCTTGTTAAGAATCAGAGTTATGATTTGCCTGTTTCCGATTGCTCAAATGTGGCCAGCTTGCCGCCCCTCCCCTACCAGTGCGGCCTCCCTCCTCCAGACACTCTGCCTGGGGGAGCGGGCCAAAGTCCTTACACAGGACTCAGACCCACATCCACTGTGCAACCCTGTGAGGCACACCCTCCTCGCCGGAGGGTTTTGAGGAAATGACAATTCAGGTGTTTAGAGGCTGGCCATTCACAAGGGTCATTTTTCTACATTTAGTAGACATTCTGTGTGTGAACTCTCTAAGCCAAAGCTGACTGATAACAAACACGTATTCTGAGAACAAAGTCAATCAAAGGAAGGCTGAGTAGCTTATTAAGTGGAAGCTCTGAGCCACTCTGCAAATAGTGTTTTCTTCTTTTTGCCCAAGGGCTTAATACATAAAACTCAGGTGACTTCTGATTGCAGAACGAGCTCATTAGCAACTCTAACAGCTACGGGCTGGCGGCAGAGCACACCCCTCCCCAGCGCACCGAGTTCAGCAAGTACTTTACTCTCCCTGCCCCGGGCCCTATCTGCCGAACAGAGACCCCATTTACCTTACTTTAAAAGAAACAACAAACAAAAAAGGGCCACTGCTGCCGGTTGGCTACCAAAAGCGGATCCCTGCTAGAATCTCCTAACGGAGTCCACCCCATCTTTGCACAACTGCCTGAAGGGAGCCGAGCACGACTTCCCCCTTCCACGGGCCACACATTTTCCTTGAGGAAAATCAGCTGTCCTGGAAAAAAAAAGTCATTGTTTCCGTGGACAAAAGTGTCTTCTCTGTGACAGCACGATCCAAACAGGCTTGGGGTAGACAGGATTCCAGCTGAGGAAGGGGGTCCCGGGACCGCCCCGTGGAAGATCTGAGGCCCAGGAGTGGAGGTGGAGCGGCTCTCTTGCCTACCAGCATGGATTTCGTTCAGAAGCACCGGCATATCCTCAGAAACTTCCCATACTGTTTACCATCCAGTAACCACTGGCCAAAACCCACACGACCCCTCCTTCCAGCCTCTCTTCAGGTGCTCGCTAGGCGACATCTGGGAAACTCCAGTGGCTTTAGGAAGCTCCAGCCCTTCTGGGGTCAGGTGTCGCCCGGCGGCATCTGCAATTCAATAAGCCTGAAAGGGCCTCCGGGCAAGCTGCAGGAAGAGGCTTCTCCGATGGAGGGAGGTTACGAAGTGCTCAGGTACTCTGAGCACAGAAAGAACCCACCAATTGCTTTTCAGCAATGGCACTATTTTTTTAAATACATTTTTTCTTCTAAGCAGTGTTTCTGGCTTGTTTTGATGACCACACAAAAGGAACTGTAGATTTATTATTATCATTATTTTAAGACATGGAAAGATGCCGAATCCAGCCTAGGTGCTGGGGTGGTGGCCAGGGAGCACGGAACATCACATAGTCACGTTCGCACTGTCTCCAAATCGCATTTCTTACTGTTGACAGTGAGGTCAGCGTTTCTGGGTTGACCAGAACCCCCTCTCGCCGGTGTTAATTAAAACACAACTTAAAAACTGTGCCTCGCTCCAAGCGCTGATAGGTTTAGGCATAGTTCAGTGGGGGTGGCGCCCTGTTCCCCTCTCCTTCGCTGCTGAGGAAAGCGCTGCTAATTCTGCTTCCGTGCAGGAACAGGGAAAGCCCCCACCCCACAGTCCCCTGGGCCCTGTTTTGGGTTCCACATGAAAAATCTCTGGACATTAATTAGGATTAACTTGTGGTTCAACTTTTTAAAGATATGATGAGTAGCACTTACATGAATTCGGGTTTCTCCTCATTTAGGGCTAAATACACTTTAGCCAAAGTGTATTTCCCCCTCCTAGGGAGGGCACTGGAGTAGCAAGAAATACGAGAAATATCATCACACCAACCATTTCTAAAAGGAACTTCCTAAAGTCCCAGGGTTCTTCTCCAGGCTCAGAAACCCCAAAGACCTGTGGAACAGGCCAGCTGCGGTTTCCCCTGGAAGCACGCAACCTGGAAAGGGGGAAAGAACAACCCCTGGACGTGGTCTTGTGCAAGTGGAGAAGCAGTAAACGAAGGGAAAAGTGAGAAGCAGGGAGGTGGGGGAGGCGGTGAGACCGCTCAGGTAACAAAGAGCTCCTAAGGAGAAACCTAGGAACTACCTTCGGGAAAATGTAGCCAGAAAAGTGTTTCATCATCTGTTAGCTGATGCCTCGCAGTGAGGCCTTCTGCACACGAATCCAATTATGTTCTCAGGGAGCCTCGGAGGGGTTCCCACACGGCTATTTTTAAAACTGACAAGAAATGGGCTTGTCCAATTGTCAGCTCTGTTGTTACAAACCTGGGGTTTGCTCAGGCTCGCCCCGACCAGCCAGGGCTGAATGCGGCAGGAGCAGGAGTGGCTCCCAGCCGGCGCCCCGCAGGCACTGGCTTCTTCTGAGCATCCCCTTCGCTGGGGGCTGGCAGGGGAAGAACGAGGCCTTTGGGATCACTTTATTCTCTCCAAACTGGTCACAGCACCCATCCCTACACCCCACCCTAGGCCCTGTGACCCCCCACAGGACTGTCTCTCCAAAGCCACCCCATAGGACCCTCCGAGGCACCAAGCCCCATGACGAAGGGAACCTCAGATCAATGGGGTATCACCTGTGAACTACCAGGAGCCCTGGGAGCTCCTGGGAGCCCTGCCAAGTGTCTAGGGGCTAGGCAGCCCCCGACCTTTCTTGCATAGAAAAGCATGCTCACATGGCCTGGCACAGCCTGCTAATCAAAGAAGTCTTGGGCAGGTGCTGTGGCCAAGGGGTGGCTAAAGGCTGGGCCCAGGGGAGCTGCAGGGAGCCAGGAGACCCCAGACCACCTTGAGAGGCAAGCAGCCTTGACCAGTGAAAATCAGCCTCACCTGCACCTGTACCTGTGGTGGCTCCTATGCAACAAGTGGAGAGGACCACAATTGACCCCAGGCAGCCTGGAAAAGGCTCAGACCCATGTGGCAGGGGTGAGAGGGGCTGTCCCTCCAAGAAGAGAAGCAAGACTTAGGCAGAAGGGGTAAAGGCTGGGGGCTGCACACAAAGACCCCAGGAAAATCCTATCTCCCAATTCAGGGAACATCTTGCAAATATAAGGGGCTGGGGTGGGAGGCAGCTCGTCAGAAAAACACTGAGAAATTTGGCAGGGCACATGACACAGCAACTACCTTAAGGCACAGCAGGACTGATGTACATTCCTAACAAGAACCTCAAGCCGAATACAGTTAATAATTAACCTAAAGGAATCAACTTCGCAAACAGCCGGGGTTTGACCATCTTCTCAGAAAGATCAGCCACTGCTGCACACGGCAAAGCCCCAACCTGCTCTACCAGGCCCAGGAGAGCACAGCAGGTGAAATGCTTCCTGCTAGGCGATGCTGACCTCGACCTAGCCACCTGACATGCCACCACCTGTCTGCTTTGGGCAGGGCAGGAAAGGCTTCCAGTTAAAGTACAAAACACTTTTCAACCAAGCTATGCAATATCCTAAGTGATCCGCCTCAAGTGTAGAAAGCCTCCCTCCAACTAGGCCACCCAAGATATAGGGACTGGTCGCTAGAAATAACAGAAGATCCTAAGGATGTGAGCTGGTGAGTCAGTCTGGGGAGGTGCTTGTTTACTTTGCTCTTCCAATACAAGAAAGTGCTGTTAAAATTTTCGCTGATGATTAAAGCTCACTGCAACTACAAGACTGTCAGACACACATCCCCAAGAGAGAAAACGAATGCCCCTATGGAGAGGGTTCCCTTTCAGAACCTAACCACTGGCTGGTACTCAAAGTGCTTTGGATTTCATCAAAATAACCACAGCACCCCTCCTGGCCTGAGAAGTTCCCAGGATCTGGGGCAGGGGAGAAAAAGTGCACAGCCTGGGCCAGCATCTCACCTTTGAACTAGTGGTGACTGGATGATACTCTATTGATGTTTCCAAGAAACACTGCATTTGAAGGTTACGGCAAAAAGCCACCAATAGCTCTGCTGTGTAGTCTCCTAGCCAAGGACGAAAATGCAAAGGGAGAGGCCGGGTCTCTCATCCACAGAGGCGTCATAGTCACGACATGGGGCTGCAGCGCGCTCCCACCCCAGACACAAGCATCACAACGATTCTGCAGAAAAGCTGGGGCTTAGCGGCCCCATCACTCAATCAGCCAAACATTCAAAACCAGGTCTGCCAGGCAGCAAAGGCTAAATGGTATTTTTAAAAGTAGCCGCCTCTGAGTGTATGTGTCCAGGGAATCTCTAGGTAAAATACAAGCATAGCTTCCATGTAGAATGTAAGCTTCATTAAAGGATAAGTAATTAAAATGTGCTAAATTAAGCCTTACATATAAACCATCAAAATCAACTGTAAACAGTGAAATCTACAACAACAAAGAGGTGCTGTTCAAGAACATTCTCCCTACCTCTCAAATTATGCACAGACGACAATCGATCCACCGAATTTAAGAGGGGCGGCTCTGCGTCCTTCCCATTCGTCTTTGTTACCTTGAACACTCCTGCTAGGTACTAGGTACAGACAGGTTTCATTCTGACTTTTGGACAGAGAAAATGGGTTGCAGGAGGGCCCCATGGCACGGCCACAGAGCATTAACGCAAGGCCCTTCCCCAGCGGTTCGGTCTCGAAATTAAGTCAGCTAAAACGAGAGTGTGCGGCGAGAAGGGGCTGGGTGGACGGATCAACACCCCAGACCCCATGCCGGACCCCACGCCGGACCCCACTGCCAGGTCCGAGCCCTGGAGTTCCAACGAGCAAGCGTCGGCCGCCGGGAAACCTCGCCCGAGCCAAGCTGAAGCTTCCGACCGAAATAATTACTGTCTTACACCAATTTGTGTTCCAACGTAAATTACTAAGTAAGTCGAACGAAGGCTAACTCCACTCACAAAGCCCAGAGGCCCACACAGCAATTTTTCTAAGCCCTGCGCAGACCGCAACTCCCTGGTGGGTCCCGGGCGGGCCGGACGCGCCTCCCAAGGGCACGAGTCCGAGGCGCAAGGCTAGCTGGAGACCCCAAAAAACCGGGGCCATTTGGGGAGTGTCAGGAAGCACGACTGGGCGCCTTCGGACGTCCGGGCAGACGCGGCCCTCGAGGAGCCCCAGAGGAGCCGCCTGACCCGGCCCCGATGTGCGCGATCGCGCCCGGGCTCGCCAAAGCCCCCGCGCCCCTCCGGCCGGGACAGGCCGAGTGGTCACTGCCGGAGTCCCGCGGCCTCGCCGGCAATTGGTTTACCCCACTAAGCTGCTCCGGGGGTGAGTTCGGGAGAGAGAGGCAGGACCCCGGGACCCGACACCCCGACCCCGGCTCCGGCCTCGCCCGCCCAAGCGCCCCGCCCGGGCCGCTCACCTGTCGTCGACGTGCAGGCTGGGCGAGCACTTGATGGCGAGCCAGGTCTTCCAGTGGACATGGCGCACCTTGTACACCTGCCCGAAGCCACCCGAGCCCACCTTCTCCCAGCCTGTGAACTCGCCCGCGTCGAAGGTGCGCAGCAGCCCCAAGGCCCACGGGGTCCCGCCGTCGCCCTCCATCGCGCGCGTCTAGCCAGCGCCGCCGCGGCCTCCCAGGTGCCCAGGTGCGCGCCCCGCCCCGTTACGTCACTTCCGTCGATCGCCCCGCCCCTCTGCCCCGCCCACTTCCCTGCCAGCGCCGGGTGACTGCGGACCGACGAATAGACGCGCGGGGTCACTGCGCTCTCCCCTGGGTGTTCAGGGCGTGAGAAGGGCCTCGACGTGCTCATCAGCTGCCCTGCTTTTCTTTGCTTTTTTTCCCCTTAATTGCGGAGTCACATGCCGTTGGAAGAAATCATTCACTTTGCCCAGTTTCCCCCAGTGCTATCACTTTGCAAAACTTTATCAAGAAAAAGTACAGTCTCACAGCCAGGATATTGACTTTGATACAGTCACCGATCTTATTAGTTTTGCCCTGTTTTACTCGTCTTCCTTTGCATGTATTAGGTTTACACAATGTAATCATCTGTGTAGCTTCTCGTACCCACCCCCACCTGGCCCCTCCTGTGGCGATTTTACAGCCGCAGCCGGAGCCCTGGCATCACTAATCTTTCCTCTATTTCTAAAATTGTTTTATTTCAGAAATATTATGTTTAGATACAGGAATCATGCAGCGCCTAGTTTTTTGAAATTGGCTTTCTTCACTCGTCAGCCTAATACCCTGCAGGTTCATGTTTTGCTTTTTTACACGAGTTTCCTCTTAGAAAGTAACTTTTTTAAAAAAATTACCCAACAGCAAATCTAAAGTACATTTCAAATGCAAGAGTTCCCTCATCCTTTCCTAAATAACAGCCTCTTTTTACAGATGGTTTGAAAAGGAAAGATTTTTTTTTCACATATGGGAAAAAAAAAATTTCCAGCCTTGGAAGGATGTTTGGGTTAGAGGCCGAAGTGCATCACAGATCACGCACACGTCCACACCTCAGAAAACACTCACACATTCCTGAGACGCAACAGTGAGTGAAGGCTTATTTTTGGCCACAGGAGATGAATAATGAAGACAGGAGGGAGGAGCTAAAGGAGAGGGTATTTTAACGACATTAACTGTGTTTTTGTGTTAGTCACTCGGAAAGAGAGAGGCTGCCCCAAGTCAGCGCATTGGAAGCTGCAGACCTAGCCTCTCCAGGCTCCCCCTTCCAATCGGGCACGGACCTTCTTTCACAGCCTGTAGCGGGGAGCCGCGTCTCCCCACTGCCTCCCCGCTCCCATACGGCCGCTCTTTGGAGCGAACTCACACATCCCAACATGACGATGCTTGCTCAGGGGCCTCGTGGGGGCACCAGGGAGCCACTTCCTTTCCCACATACTCTGGAAATTAAAACTGGTCTCCTTAAGGCTGGAGTGGCAAATAGTTGTTTTAAGCTTGTCACAAATGTAACTTACATTTGAACTAATGTTTTAAAAAATAATTGGAGTTTTGAATCTGTGAAGATAACTTGGAAGTAAACATAGTTATTATTTTGGTGGGAAAAAAAAATGTATGGACTGGAAAGTGAATCATCTGCACTGTTTCCGGGGCTCAGCTCTAGCAAAGTACCTTTCTGCCTCTACAGTCTCCAAGGCACACAGCTCCGCTGCTGGGGCTGACTAACAGCCCACACCATCAAGTAATAAAACGCTCCAATTTCATATATTTAATCACCTGTGTCCTTCATTTGACAAATATTTATGGAGTGTCTGCTGCTGGCTCAGTACCG
Organism: Macaca thibetana thibetana; assembly: GCF_024542745.1. Taxonomy (NCBI): domain Eukaryota; kingdom Metazoa; phylum Chordata; class Mammalia; order Primates; family Cercopithecidae; genus Macaca; species Macaca thibetana. The sequence goes on along the minus strand of NC_065580.1, from coordinate 155,297,446 downwards.
GGTGCCTGGGACTGGAGACCAGAGCCCCTGGAGACCAAAATAGCCAGCTCCCAGCTGTGAGCAGATCCAGTCCAAAGATCACGGGCTGGGCTGCAGGAACCTGGTTTGGTATCCGGCTTCTCTGCAGACTTTGAAGTGCTTTACCGATTCACATGACAACTGATAAAAGAAAAACAAACACCTTTACAGGAATTGTGAATTCGAGTTCCAGACCCGCTGGGATTCCCGGAGCGCAATTGCTGTTTATGTTAGCAGTCCTTGGTCCCAGGCTGGGAAGGTTAGCATTTCCAAGTATAAAAGTAATTTAAAGTTTCGCTTTAAATACATTTTAGGGCCAAAGAAAAGTGGACCAATTTAAAGAAAAAGATGAAATGAATAATAGGGCAAGTTGTGTATCTCAGACTTGGGAGGTGGCTGTCCTGAGGATTAATGGGGCAATATTAATTAACCTCATGAAATGTCTACATGGACAATGTGCCCGGTGTGGTTACAAACAAACCAATCAGCACAGATCCTGGGTGGAAAGCAGGGCGCAGTCACGGAGGCGCAGTAGGTGTGCAGACTTGAAGGTTTTCAGGTGGTGAGCTCCGAGGGCATGAAGCTCCACAGAGAGACTGTCGACCCGCCTGGGAGTGCGGGTGAGGAGGGGAGGGACGACCAGGGGAGACAATGGCGGATGGGAGGTGGGAAGGAGGAGTCGGGGAAGGGGGCTGTCTGCTGATATTTGCAAGCCCCCACTCCCCAACTACCCTGTGTGCCTCCTGGCCCCTTTCCCAGAAGAATTCCAAATCCGGTTTCCGCCTATACTGGATGTCCTGACTGCGAATCTAAATAGGTGATCCCTTGAGCTCCAGGTCCTCAAGCTGTGCCCTTCTTCATAGGGGGCCATTTAGCACTGACCCAGCAGGCAGCCCAAGGTCCCTGGTCTGGAAGTGTCGGGAAGCTGCCATTAACATCGTACCACAGGGAACAGTGAAGGTTGCCGGCCAGGGAGAAGACAGGATAGAGAGGTCTCTGGGTTTGCAGCCAGCCTGCCTCAGACGGGGTCCCAGGATGCGACCATGGTGCATGTGCCTGTCCTTGATGTGTGGGATAGAGGTACCTGCTTCGAGATGTCTGTGGGGATCCAAGCAGATGATAATTATATGTGTGTGGCACATGCTAGGCTGTGGATGAATAGTGAGATTTTAAACTGAGTCATTTTCATCTTTGTCCTTCTCAGGGTCCTAGAGTAACTTAGCTCTCATAAGCATATGGCTCAGTGACATTGTGGAGCCGACATGGGCTGACCTGGCTCTCAGAGGCCCCAGAATAAAGCCAGAGCCCCTGGGGTCCACCTGCTGGCATGACCATGGGGCAGGGGAGCGAAGCTGAGCTGGGCTGGCCAACTGGAAACACTGTCCCCTCCCACCAGGCCTCTGCACCCAGCCTCCTCTCTGTCTAGCAGGCTCCTCACTCCCCTACAACAGCCGCTCCTGCCACCACTTGCATGGTTGTTTTTGAGAATTCCCTGTGTGTTCTGTTATTTTCTAAAATAATATAACTTGTTCACTGCAGAGATTCTGCTTTCACTAATTCTAACAAAGTGATTTAAGAGAGACATTGAGGGCCTGATTCGCAAGGGCTCCCAGACCACCTCTGGGAGACCCATCTCCACCTGACACCCAACTCCTCGCTCTTTTACTCAAGCAAATATTTTCTGTTTACACAAACGCTTCCTTATCAGAGACAGCTCCTCCTTTGACCCAGTGGTTCCATAAGTCTTCCTGCAGGATCATTCACTCCGTGTCCTGGGAAAACAGAATGAGGGGTGCCGTTCAGCCACCTAGGGGCTTGTGTCTGATGGCAGAAGCCGTCAAGCAGACAGGGGATGAATTATAATTGTAATAATGCTATGTTGTAATCTCCTTTGCACCCTCATCCTCCACTCCGTAGTCTTTAAATGTGGGGCTTCTTAAAACCCCAATCTGGAGCCTCCCTGATCCTCCCCTTTTTCCCCAGGCAGCTCATCCAAGCCCACGTAAGCTTCCATGTATTCTACGAAGATCCCTAAGCTTCTCTCTGCAGGCCAGACCTTTCCTCTGAGGAAAACCCCCAAAACTTAACATGGTGTGCACAGTAGGATGTCCCTAAGGCACCTCTACCCATTTGAGATAAGCCTTTGCTTTTCACCCCCAAACTGGGTCTTTGCAGCATTCCTGTCTCTGTGAACAAGCTCTTTCCATTCTGAAGGCCAGGACAGAGTAGCTTATGGCCCCCACTGCACATTCAATCCAGTCCTGTGTCCCAGCACCACCCTGACCAGGACAAGAGGCAAACCTGCCCTGGCCCCGAATGTTAAAGGGCTCCAGTCTGCTGCTCCTTGGACCTTCCTGTGTACCCAGTGCCTGGAGTCCATGGGGCCAGGAGACACCCACCCCCATAGATCAAGAAAGCTCTGTGGACGCTGAAATTCCCAGCTCAAATGTTCCTCAGCTGCCTGCAGCCGCTGCACGTGTTCATTCCCCTGAGGGCAACTGCACGACAGGTGTGAGCACCTGAGCCCCCAAGTGCAGCCAAGAGAAAGCTGTGTGCAAGGGCCATGGGCGGAGCTCAGCCTGAAGCCCCGGATGTTCGCGCATGTGCCAGTGAGGCCGTTCGTGGGTTAGGACAGAGCTGAAGGCAGCAAGAGCGGGGGCTCTTCGGGGGCCAGAAGCTGAGAATCCTCAGCTGTGCTCTAGGCGTGAGAGTCAGAGGACAGAACACACTTCATTTAATTCATTGTTCGCTTGGTGGAGAACTTTCAACAATTCAGACATGTGGCCCCTAGGCCTGGTTATTGTAGCCTCCTCTTGAGTCCAGAAGCATCACCACAGGTCTGGTCACCAAGCCTGGCAGCTCTTCCATCCTGAGCCTCCCTGCCTGTGATTCTGTCCCCTGAGCCAGTGCCTGGATCCCAGTCAAGGTCACTCCCATCTGGTCATGACAGCAGTCACCCTGTCTCCAGAGGGCTCAGGAGGGTCTCCAGACACCCATGAGACCCTAGCCCCAGCCAGGGTGTCTTGACACAGTCTAGAGGGAGAATTCAGGGACAAGTGGTAATGGTGTGAAAGGCACCATTTGCTTTTATTGCAAAGAGAAAGTGGGCACTGGGAGAGAGCTTGGACTTGTGTGGGAGAACAAGTCACACACAGTGAAGTTTGCGTTTCTGATTTCGTGGGCTTCTCTTTAATTAGGGGGTGGAATAATCATTAAGTATTTTAGAAAACAGAGGAGATTTCAGGGACCTCCTGATTACCACCCTTTTTATCCCTGATTTGTGTTTGCTTGGAAGCGTCCTGGACGTGTCACCCTGACAGGGGTTTTGGCTGTTTTCTCTCCCTTATTTGGGTTTTCTATTATCCTGAGGTTCCTTTGCCTGGTACTCGTTTTAGCTGTGGTTTGGGTTTTTCCATCCTCCCACGACCACCGAGTGCTATTCCCATCTCAAGCCTGGCCCTCTTGGACCCATTCTTCACTTGCAGTGGGATGTCTGGAAAACACGCCCCTGGCCTCACTTTCAGGGTGGAAATGAGCCTGGCCCCTCCAGCTCCGGCCTGCAGCCTCTGCTGCTCCGGGCCCTCCAGCCGCCTCTGCCCTGACTGGGCTCCTCCTAGTTCCTCCAGCTTGGTGCTGCAGGACTGTTGCACACGCTGTCCTGGGGCCTGGAAATCTCTCTCCTTGCACCACTCCCTGATGCCTGCCTGGTCTGCCCCACTCAGCCCATCATGGGTGTCTCCCCCAGTCCCAGGCTTGGTCACATTCCTCTGTTACAAGCTCACCAGTCCGTGCACACACGTTGCCCTGCCTCCTCCACTCTAGGCTTCGTGGGGCGGAGCAGTCTCTGCCCCTTCCCCCACCATGCAGAGGCTCTCCACGACCCACCCCTGCCCACCTCTCCTGGCCAGCCTCTGCTACCCTCACTGTCTCTGCTGCAGCCACCCTGACCCTCCTTGCTTTCTTCCTCAACCCAGCGCCCTCCTCCCCAGGCCCTCTGCACTGCTGCTGCCTCTTCCTGGGGGGCTGTGTCATCCCTCTGCCCTCACTGCTTCCAGTTTCATATCACCTCCTCACAGCTGCCCTCCTGGGTGACCCATCTAAGACAGCACTGGTCCCCTCCTGCTGGCCGCCACCCTTCTGGGAGCCACTCAATAGTTTAGGGGTTACCTCTCTACTGACACTCACCCTAAAATGCATGGTACTATTAACTTGAGTTAATATTTTGGTTACTCAAGGGTGAGCCCCACTAAGAGTCCCTCCAGAGCGCCCCCTACAGTGCCTCCTGAGAAGTACAAGCAAATGCCGCTAAAAATCAGAGGTTTTCTGCACATGGCACCTTTAGTACATCAGTAATCTTATGGCATCCCTAGACCAAGGAAACGTCCAGCGGTTTCATTTATTCAGTGGTTAGGATCCAATAATTTTTAAAATATTGATGGAAAAATAGTCTAGCAGTTTCTCAAAAAGTTAAATATAAAATTAGCCTGTGGAATTGCAAACAGGCGTTCACACATAATCTTGTACATTCATGGCAGCTGTATTCACAATAGCAAAAGGTGGAAACAACCCAAATGTCCATCCACGGATGCATGGATAAACAAAACGCAGTCTCGGCATGCTGCGAAAATTCACCAGATCCCTAAGGGAAGTTCTGATACATGCTGTAATGTGGATGAAACTTAAATAAGTTCATATGTATGATACAGTCGTATGATACATTTCTATCCAATATTGTATATGGATGTTAGGTATACATACATTCATATGGTCCATTCATATCAAATATTCAGAACAGGCAAATCCACAGAGGCAGAAAGAAGATGGGTGGTTCCAGGAGCTGAGGGCCATAGGGAATGGGGAGTTAAGGGGTTGGAGTGTCCTTTCCGGTAATGACAATGTTTTAAAATTGGACGGTGGTGATGATGGTTGCACATCATTGTGAACGCACTGCACTAAATGAATTGTACATTTTTATTTTTTATTCATTTTTAGAGATGGGGATCTTGTTATGTTGCCTAGGCTGGCCTTGAACTGTTGGGCTCAAGCAACCCTCTTTGCCTCAGCTTCCCAGGGAGCTACAGGTACACACTGCCCTACCCAGTTGAACTGTACATTTTTAGATGGTTAGTTTTATGTGATGTGAATTTTATCTCAACTGTTTTTAAAAAGTTACATCTTAACAACTTGGTAGCTTTTTAAAAAATTACCTGCATAAATTAAAAGAAAAAATGTTTTATCTCATTCTTAATAACAGTTACATACTTGTGGGATGGTTTCCCCTGTTCGGCACTATACAACTTCTCAAGCCTGGACATTTCCTGTTCTACGCTAATTTTCACTTACTGCTTTTTGTCACAGCAACCTCCAAAAACCCAACTCTGCAAAGATATGGCATCGCCAGAAGCAATGGGATGCAATCTCATGTTGAAAGTGTAAGTTGCCTGGAGTGAGCAGTTCACGTAGTTTCTCATAGACTTTATGGGCTCCCCCCAAAATTTAAAATATCCTGCTGCACCTGCAGGAGTTCCCTGTGCTGCCCCACAGCGCCACAGCACCCAGTCTGAGAACTGCAGTAATATGTATATGCTGGATTAAATTAATTATAAGGTTAACTCTTAAATACATCCTTAAGATGTCTATCCATTGCTGCTTCTCTCTCTCTCTTTTTGTTTTGTAATCAACCTTACCTTTCAAATAATTTTGTAAATATGGGCCAATTCCTTCCCCAAAACACCCACTTCTGGAAGAAATATTACACACCCTGGAGAATTTCTTTGCACTTACTGGCTCCCTCTCTCAACAGAGGTGGATGGGAGTGGGACACCTGCCAGCTGTTTGCATCAGCAGACAGAGCTCATGGAAAAAATGAGCCCAGAGGTTTTTAAACCACAACACAAGCAAAAGGCACCTGGTCCTGTTGCTCTGAAGACAGAAGAAAGAGGCATAAGACCAGCTCCAGGTGCCACCCTTAAGAAATGTTACAATGCTGGATGGGAAGAGTAAACCCTGAACGTCTCCTCTTAATACTTTACAGACTTTAAGTGTATTTTATGGTGACAAAGCATATTGAGGAAAAATGAAACTCTACAACCCTGAAAACCAGCCTGAATTATTTTGAGAGACAGACAGTGACTGCGAGGAGAAGTGTCGGGATTTTCTGGGCTGGCCATCTCCAGTGTCACTGACCCGGATCTACCCCTGCATGTTTGTTTACAGGAAAGGAGTTGAGGAGGAGGATGTATGCCTGAGAGGCTGAAAATAATCCAGAGCAGGTGGAATGAGGAGAGGCATTTACTCCTCACACTCATGCAGGCATCCTGAAAAGCCGCTTTTCTTTCCAAGGTGGGCACAGGCCTTGAGCTTGGAGTGGAGCCAGAGAAAGTTGTCTGTTCTGGGTCATTGGATGGATATCAGATCTTGCCTCATGAGCGGTGGCTTTAGGAGAAAGGCAGAGGCTGGACCCATCTTCTATCTTGTGGGGAGGCCCAGCAAAGGGCTCAGAAACACAGCCACAGGCCTCTTGCAGCAGCTGGATGCAAATTTCAGGAGGTCGCCTGAAAGCAGAATTGACTTCAAAGAATAGGGCAGCAGAGCCCGGCCACAGAGTGGTCCCAGGAGCCAGGAAGTGCCACACAGCCCCTGGCTTATTTTTACTCGGTATGCCACGGAAGGCCTGACCTGCTAAAAATGCCCTTTAAGAATGGCTGGCCTGCCTTCTCTCAGAGGGTTCATGCTGGGGAGAGGGTTCCTGCGTGCCTCTAAGCTCCAAATGACAACCCTTGCATGGGAAGGCCAGTTACAGCCAATGGGCAGTGCTGGGTGCAGCCCAGGCCATTAGCTCATTCTTGAGCCTCAGAGGGACACAGCAGCACTAATGGATGCACAAATGGCCAGAATGTTGCACCAACTCCTCGAGGGTGGCATTGGACATTTGGGCAAGGGTCTTCTTGAGGCTGAGAGTTGACTGTGGGCTCATCACAGCTATTTTGAGGGTCTTGACAGCCCAACTAGCAAAAAATTCTGCAGGGATGAGAGGTCAGGGCAAAGGAAAATGGCATCGTCAAGTGGACAGCCAAAAAGTCCAAGATGCCCCCAGGTCCCAGGGAATGGCTGGGGAGGAACTCAGGGGCTGGATTGCCCACAGGACCCGGTGACACCCACAGCCACGGGCTGACTTGTGTCCACTCAGAAACGCATATTAAAATCCTAACCCCCAGTACTTTGGAATGTGACCTCATTTGGAAATAGGGACTTTGAAGATGATCAACTTAAGATGAAGTCATGGGGCCGGGCACGGTGGCTAACGCCTGTAATCCCAGCACTTTGGGAGGCCGAGGCAGGTGAATCACAAGGTCAGGAGATGGAGACCATTCTGGCTAACATGGTGAAACCCTGTCTCTACTAAAAATAAAAAAAAAATAAAAAAAAAAAATTATCCAGGCATGGTGGCAGGCACTTGTAGTCCCAGCTACTCAGGAGGCTGAGGCAGGAGAATGGCATGAACCCTGTAGGCAGAGCTTGCAGTGAGCCGAGATGGTGCCATTGCACTCCAGCCTGGGAGACACAGTGAGACTGTCTTGAAAGAAAGAAAGAAAGAGAGAGAGAGAGAGAGAGAGAGAGAGAGAGAGAGAGAGAGAGGGAGGGAGGGAGGGAGGGAGGGAGTCATTAGGGTAGACCCTAAAGCAACAGAACTAGTGTGCTTATGAAAAGGGGAAGTCTGCCATCCTGGCTAACATGGTGAAACCCTGTCTCTACTAAAAATACAAAAAATTAGCCGGGCGTGGTGGCAGGCACTTGTAGTCCCAGCTACTTGGGAGGCTGAGGCAGGAGAATGGCGTGAACCCGGGAGGTGGAGCTTGTAGTGAGCTGAGGTCGTGCCACTGCACTCCAGCCTGGGCGACAGAGCAAGACTGTCTCAATAAAAAATAAAAATAAAAGTAAAAAGGGGAAGTCTGGACACAGACACACACTTGCACTAAGGGAAGCAGATGGGAAACACTGGGAAGATGCCACATGACTGCAGAGACACAGCTGCATGCCAGGTGATGCCTGGGGCACCAGAAGCTGGGGAGAGGGTTCCTGCACAGTCCCTAAGCTCCAAATGACAACCCAGGCGTAGGAAAGGCCTACACTGTGGGGTTCAAACCTATCCTGGAGTCCGGTCCAGGGCCAGTTACAGCTAATGGGCAGTGCTGTGTGCAGCCCAACCCATAAACTCATTCTTGAGCCCCAGAGGGACAGAGCAACTCTAATGGGTGCAAAAATGGCTAGAATATTTCACCAACTCCTCGGGTGGGTGGGTGGGGGGCACTGGACATTTTGGGCAAGGGTCATCTTGAGGGTGAGAGAGGCCAGGAAGGAGCCTCCCCTGGAGTTGTCAGGGAGCGGGTCCCTGCTGACACCTTCCTCCACTTTGGACTTCTGGTCTCTAGAGCTGTGCGAGACTAAATGCCTGTGGTTTTAAGCCACCTGGTTTGTGTCACTTTGCTGTGGCAGCCACAGAACCTAATACACCCAACTAGATAAGTATCTTTGTCACAATTACAGGAATCTTTATTTTATCCAAAAACAAAAGACACCGAACTTCAGTGTACATTCCAGGCCTGCTGATTATAGCTGGTCTATAAGCTCGTGTCGGGGTCTATGGTGGTTAATTTTTGTGTCCTTTTGACTGAGCCACGGGGTATTTGATCAGACATTATTCCAGGTGTTTCTGTGAGGCTGCTTTTGGATGAGTTTAACATGTAAATCAATAGATGAGTCAAGCAAATCGTCCTTCTCAATGCAGGTGGGTCTCGTCCATGCAGCTGGAGGCCTGAAAAGAAGGAAAAGCTGATGATCTTCATGTAAAAGAGAACCCCTCCTACCCGACTGCCTTCCAACTGGAACACTGGCTTTAACTGAACAATCAGCTCTCCCTGGGCTTGGGCTTTGGGATTCAGAAGCACACACTGGCTGTGCTGGGGCTCCAGCTTGTGGACTACCCTGCAGATAGACTGTGGGACTCGTCAGCCACCATCGTCCTGTGAGCCAGTTTTACACAGACACACACACACAGTCACACTCTCATGCTCACACACACTCACACACAGTCACAGTCACACACATATGCACACACACATTGACACACAGACTATTACACACATTCTTACACACTCATTCACACACTCACATATGCGTGCACACAAACACACACACACACAATTGGTTCTGTTTCTCTGGATAACCCTGATGAATTCAGGATCTTAAATGTTACCTATTTCATTGTAATGCTGTTTTCTAGCACCAGGCTAGTCCTTTTGTCAGCAAAACTGGTAGGCACTCTTTTTTTTTTTTTTTTTCAGACGTGTTTTTTTGGTTTGTTTTGTTTTGTTTTCATTTTTAAAAAAGCATTTCTAAACCAGGGCAGTGAAGCCTGACGCTACTGTTCACGGTCAGTGAAATGAGCATTCGAGGATGGGACTCGGCCTGTCTGGACAGGTCCCCAGACAAAAACGCAGAGAATCAAGAACCCAGGCGCTCCCTGGGCTGTGGGACAAGAATCTCAGCGCTGGCGGTGGGGCTGCCCTGAGGGTTCGAGGCCTGGCTCTTCCTGCCCCACTACCTGCTGTGTAGCTCAGTGGCCAGGCCGCCTGCGCCCACCCCCGGGGGGCACGCCCAGCCCAGGGTGGGGGTGCAGCTTGCCCCTTGCGGACCAGCGGGGCCTCTGTTATCTCGCTCCAGATCCGACATCGCCAGCCAAGACCTTCCTCCTGGAGCCCTCCGGCTGGACAAGAACGCTCCTCGGGGCGCCTCCTGCCATCTGTGGGCGGCATTGGGAACTGCGGCCAGACTGCTTAGGAATCAGGACGTCCCAGCTCCCAGCCTGCGGTCACTGATGCCCTCAACACACACTCTGGGCCGCCCGCCTGGCTGCGGGCACTGCTGTAGGCACTCGCGGCCTGGCCTGGCTTCTGTCCTGCCCACCTCTCAGCCCATGCTCAGTAGAAGCCCAGGGACCCAGCCTTAGGGAAACAGAGGCAGCATGGTGCAGGGACCCGGCCTGCCCTCCAGGGACTCGGGAAATAGGAGTTGTTGAACATTCTGAAACATTCCTGTTCCATTAATTCTGCAATTTTCTTCAGAAATACACTGCGCACACGACTCAGCTTATCAGCTTATCCTTCACCCATAGGTAGGCTTTTCTTTCCAATCAATTTTATCTTTGTTTTTTTTCTAGGAAAATTTTAGGGATTTTGTTTGTTTTGTTTTGGGGTTTTTTGGTTGTTTTGTGTGGGGTTTTTTGGTGGGAGGGTTGGCTTGGTTTGGTTTTTGTTTGATTTTTTAATTTTAGGAATTTTTAAAAAGCCAGCAGTCCTTAATCTTCTGATTGTTGTGTGACTGTCGTATAATATTAAGAAACACATTCCTGTCATCCACAACTAAGAACCATTAATATTGTGTCATAATGTTTACTTTTTGTTTTTAACTAAATTTTGCTTTGGGGAAGTATCCACGAAGATACAGTATAGCTGTGAGATATTTCCTACACCTGCTGTGTAACACCTCTTCATGTAAAACACACGGCACGTGGTTTATCCACGCCCCCCCACCACCACCCTTGCATATTAGTGGTTTCCGGTGTTAAAGGGACAGCCCCCTCCACATGCATTTCTCCAGGTACTGAGGCAGGAGAATAGGGTCTGGAGGCAGGGAACCTAAGGCTGGTCACCCCGACTTCCTAGAACTAAATTGAAAGGAAAACCCTAACTTTCCACCCCTAAGTAACCATAGGACCAGAGGCTACTCCATTTCTAAACCCCCCACCTTTTCTTTGAGGCAAATGGTAAATTGGCTGCCGCAACCAATCAGACTGATTGTGAGTGGAGTCTTCAATTGCAACTTTGTAACTTCTCTCAAGCCTCTGAATGCTTGCTATCCACAACGAATCAGACTGATTGGGGGCTGAGTCTTCTCTTGCATAAAAGTATAACTTTGTAGCTTCACCCTAGCCTCTGACTGGTTGCTTTAAGCACCTTCATTTACATGAGGTGAGCAGGAGCGGCCAATGGGAAATTTCTAGGGGATATTTGGACCCAAGAAGATCCTATATCCAGGCCCTTGAGCCGCTGCTCGGGTCCGCTTCCATACTGTGGAGTGTACTTTGGTTTTCAATAAATCCCCGCTTTTGTTCTTTTGTTGCTTCATTCTTTCTTTGCTTTGCTGGCGCTTTGTCCAATTCCTTGTTCAAAACGCCAAGAACCTGGACAAGTTGCAGTTATGACCCTCGACTGGTGATGGTAGCACTCGTTCCTAACAGCTTGGATGCAATAAGCCTAGGCTTTGAGGGAGAGCCTCTGCACCTGCGGCTGTGCTGCTTGTGGTCTCTCAGACAAGGACGCATAAAAAGGGCTGCCTTTTTAAAACAGCAGGGGAAGGAAAACACAGTGATAACAAATCCAAATGTTACCTCAATTGAGATCTTATACATCATATACACAACCATTTAAAAAATGAAAACAAATATAATAAAATCAAATTAGATTCAATAAAAAGAGCAAGGTGCAGGCATTTACATAATGAGACCCACTTCTGTCAACATATAGTCTGTAAAAGCAAAAGATGTGAAGCACCCCAAGTCCCTATGGATGGACGGTGGTTGAATTATTACCACTCATGCACAGAAAAGACCACAGTGCAAGTGTGAAAATGGGAGCAGGACAGTGTCTACACGTGCCTCTGGAGTGATTGCACAGACCACTCAGAACAGACCAAGGTGGAGGAAATCTTCCATTTTTCCAGTACAGGCAGGAAACAGGGACCCATCTGTCTGTCTGTTTACTCTCTTTACTCCCATTCATCTATTATCTATCTACGTTTCTACCATTCATCATCTATGGTACTACCTACCTACCTGCCTACCTGTTATCTATCATCTGTCTACCATCAATCAACCTATCTCTCCCTATCTGCTTACATTTCAAAAATAAACAGTGTGAGCAGAGTCCACAGTGTGTGTCCAAGGATACCTACAGAAAGAGGGCTGGAAGGCTCTGGGGGAAGGCGTAAGTCCTTGTTGCACATACCCTGTTTTCTAGATTTGACTATGAAACCATGCAAATATTTCACGTCCTTATAAAACACAATTAACTTTAAAAAGCAATTTCTAAATACCAAAAATAAAATAAGACAAATGAACCAAATGTGTATCCATTTGGTAGCTTGACCAGCCAGAGGGGAGCTATTCCAATTGACTTTAAAACATAGGAATTTAAAAGTACTGAGAGGTGACAATGTGCTAGCAGCCCTCACTCTCAGTGCCTCCTCAGCCTCAGTGTCCACTCTGGGGGCGCTTGAGGAGCCCTTCAGCCCGCCACGCGTTGGAGCCCCTCTCTGGGCTGGCTGAGGCCGAAGGTGCCTCGCTCTGCTTGTGGGGAGGTGTGGAGGGAGAGGCGCAGGTGGGAACCAGGGCTGCGCACGGCGCTCACCGGCCAGCGCGTGTTCTGGGCGCGGGCGCGGGCCCGGGTCCCGCACATGGAGCGGCCGACTGGTGCAGTCAGCCCAGGGCAGTGAAGGGCTTAGCTCCCGGGCCAGCAGCTGCGGAGGTTGGGCCGGGTGCCCCAGCAGTGCCGGCCCCCGGCGCTGCACTCAAATTCTCGCTGGGCCTTAGCTGCCTCCCTGCGGGGCAGGGCTCGGGACCTGCAACCCACCATGTCTGAGCTCCTCTCCTGTGGTGAGCTCCCGCGCCAGCCTCCCCAACGGGCGCCGCCCCCTGCTCCGTGGCTCCCGGTCCCATCGACAGCCCAAGAGCTGAGGAGCGCTGGCGCCGCTCGGGACTGGCAGGCAGCTACGCCTGCAGCCCCGATGCAGAATCCACTGGGTGAAGCCAGTTGGGCTCCTGAACTGGATGGGGACTTGGAGAACTTTTATATCTAGCCGGAGGCTCCTATGTGCACCAATCAGCACTCTGTATCTAGCTAGTGGAGACTTGGAGAACTTTTCCGTCTAGCACTCTGTGACTAGCTCAAGGATTGTAAATGCACCAATCGGCACTCTGTGTCTAGCTCAGGGTTTGTAAATACACCAATCAGCACTCTGTGTCTAGCTCAGGGTTTGTGAATACACCAATTGGTACTCTGTATCTAGCTAACCTAGAGGAGACTTGGAAGACTAGCACTCTGTGACTGTGTCTAGCTCAAGGATTGTAAACGCACCAATCAGCACTCTGTCAAAACGGACCAATCAACGCTCTGTAAAATAGACCAATCAGCTCTCTGTAAAATGGACCAATCAGCAGGATGTGGGTGGGGCCAGATAAGGGAATAAAAGCAGGCTGCCCCGCAGCTAGCCAACGGCAACGTGCTCATTTAGTTTCCTGGCTGTGGCAGCTGTGTAGCTGTGTGTTTTTGCTGTTTGGGTTGGTGCTGCGTTTAGAAGCTTATAACACTCCTGAAGTTGGAATAAACTACAAACCCACCAGGAAGAAGCAGCAACCCCGGACTTACTGCTTTTAAGAGCTGTAACACTCGCAACGGAGGTCTGTAGTTCTTTCCTAACGGTGAGCCCACCAAACCCACCGGAAGGGAGAAACTACGGACACATCTGAATGACACACCGTCTTTCAGAACTGTAACACTCAGCGGGAGGGTCCGTTGCTTCGTTCTTGAAGTCTGTGAGACCAACAACCTAAATTCAAGCATATTTTGTCAACCACGAAAGGACCATTGGATATCGCCATACGGTGAGGCACTGCTGGTGGAAAATACACTCAAGACAAAAAGAACAAAGAAAAGGGCCAGAGGGAGACGGGTGGGTGGGTGCGTGCGGGGGAAGGCAGGCAGACGTTTTAATCCCTTTCTTACAAGCACTTTGTTGACTGAGTGTTGGTGTTATACTGAGACTGCCTTGTGTGTGTTGAAGGGTAGAGGAAATGTGATGTGGAATCTTACTAGCTGTGTGGTAAAGGATGCAGATTTTCAGCATGAAAAAATAAAAGTTAAGGAGCTGTAATTAAAAAAAAAAAGAAAACACTGCCCAGGCACAGTGGCTCGTGTCTGTAATCCCAACATTTTGGGAAGTGGGAGGGTCGCTCAAGCCCAGGAAGTAAAGACTGGCCTGGGTAACAGACCCTGTCTCCCCATATAACAAAATTAGGAAACATAGTGGCATGTACTTGTGATTCTGGATATTTTGGAGGCTGAGGTGGGAGGACTGTTGGAGTCCAGGAGTTTGAGGCTGCAGTCAACCATGATCACAACACTGCACTCCAGCCTGTGCAACAAAGTGAAACCTTGTGTCAGAAATCATAAGGCAAGGAAAATATTAGTACAAAGTAAAATAAACATGGATAATGCAAACGTTCTATTGGACTCATAATGTAAATGCATATTTGGGGGACTTGTTCCTCCAAACAGCAATGCTCTCTCCTCTACACTTTATGCCAGCTAATTTTACGTAAATGGGAAACTTCTGCCAAAGCGAGCTGCACTGTGTTTATTGGGGTGAACCTTTAGAGAGGGAGCCATTCTGAAAACGAAAGGGGAGATGCGTTATTCAAAGTTCACCTACAGTTTTAAAAAATGCCTATTTCCTCCCTGTTTTTTCCCACTCTCCAAGCTTATTAGTTAGCAATGGAGATGCTTAATTTTTTCATGACTTAATTATTTTTGCTATCAATTTTAAAGGTCAGCAAAACATTTACTTTTCTACAACAATATATCATTTTAGAAGGGTACAGAGAGGACGACTGAGTCTAGAGATCCAGTGCAGAGCCTGAGGGCTGTAGTTAAGAATTCTGTGCTGTACCCTGGAAATTTACCAAAAGAGATTTCAAGTACTGTCACCACAAAACATAAAGGGCAGCTGTGGGGAGGTGGACATGTTCATTTGCTTGACCATAGTAACCTTGCTATGAGTATCTGTATCAACACGTCATGTTACACAACGTAAATATGTTTTTTTTCTTTTTTGAAACGGAGTCTTGCGCTTGTCACCCGGGCTGCAGTGCAGTGGCATGATCTTGGCTCACTGCAACCTCCGCCTCCCGGGTTCAAGCAAGTCTCCTGCCTCAGACTCCCACATAGCTGGGATTACAGGTGCCAACCACCACGACCAGCTAATTTTTGGATTTTTAGTAGAGACGGGGTTTTACCATGTTGGCCAGGCTGGTCTTAAACTCCTGACCTGATGACCCACCCACCTCGGACTCACAAAGTGCTGGGATTACGGGTGTGGGCCACCATGCTTGGCCACCATTTTTATTTTTAAAACGATAAAATACACTGCTGACCCAAGAAGAGAATTGAGATGATCATGCAAATAATTATGCATACTATATTTGGGAAAAGTGAAAGTTATGAAACAACAGGTCCAAGTTATATATGCAACGGTGTAAAATACGTTCTTTAAAAATCAGGGTTTTTGTGCTTTCAGCAACCTGCACGTGTTCTGACTTGTGATCTCAAGGTCTGAGAGATGTGTGTGGTGAAATCACACCCACCTACCCCAGCAGAGGGGCCACTGGATGTACCCGTGCGCTGCAGGAAACTCGGATGAAAGGTACCTTAACGTAACGTTTACGTTAGAGTCAAACATGTCTTTATGACTGCTTATCTGAATTGTAATTTAAAGCTTAAGCGAAGTATGGCATTTAAAGGCTCGTTTTTAATTTGTTAAAAGAAAAGTCAATATTAAGACTGTGGCTCAAGTCTAAGACCTATCTAGTGGGAAGCAGGATTAGATCAAAGGTGTGACCGTGAAGCACACGAAAATTTTTATTTTTATTTTTTGAGACAGAGTCTCTGTTGCTCAGTGTGGAGTGCAGTGCTGTGGTGTGATCTTGGCTCATTGCAACCTACACCCCCTGGATTCAAGCAATTCTGCCTCAGCCTCCTTGGTAACTGGGATTACAGGCATGTGCTACCATGCCCAGCTAATTTTTTAGTAGAGATGGGGTTTCGACATGTTGGCCAGGCTGGTCTCGAACTCCTGACCTCAGGTGATCCACCCACCTTTGCCTTCCAAAGTGCTGGGATTATAGGTATAAGCCACCGCACGTGGCCAAAATTTTAATGTTTTAAAATGTTATTCTTGGATTGCCTTTCCTCCTGTTTACTTTTATTTACACTGTGTATGTACATGCACATGTGTGGATGTGTGAGGATGCACTGTGGTCATGGGTGTGTTGAAGGTCGAAAGAATGAGGGTCGTGACCAACTCAGCATACCACTGGGGAGGGTATATGAGCAAACAGCCAACTCACGCAGGCAGGTTGTTGGCAGAGTGATAAACTGCGTCTGCCGCCAGAAGGATTGCTGAGGGCAGTCTTGCCGCAGGTGCAGTGTTTCTTGTGATTATCTACAGCCATATCTGAAGCCTGTTGTATAAAGACAGCAATTATGCAAACCTGTGATAAATCAAGCAGCTGACCAGTCATTATCTCTGGCTCCCTGTTGATTCTACCTCGTAAATATGAAGGACTTTAGAGGCTAGGGCCCTTGCTCACTAGAAGAAAGGAGCCCCCTAACCCCTTCTTTAAAACAGATCTTTTTGTCTTTGTCTTCATTTTTGCATTCATCCGCCTTCGTTCAGTCCCGTAGTAACTGTCATAGGTGTGTGTGCACAAGTGTGTGTGTGTGTGTATGCACATGAGACTGAACCGGAGAAGCTCCACACTCAGCTACATCAGGGGCAGCCCAAGACCTGCAGAATATCCCAGCATGACTCATGTCTCCCTGTCCTGCCCCCCTAGCTTCCAGAACACTGCCAGCCAGATGGATCTTATGTAACACCATCCCCCATGCAGAGGACCTGCAGGTTCTACACATTGGCATTTGGGGGCCCCTTAGGAAAGTGACCAGTGAGGCTGACAGGTCCACAATCCCCTACCCATACCCCAAGAACCTTCAGGCTTGCAGAGATTTGAGGAAATCTCCAGTACATAGAGGCAGGAAA
Source organism: Macaca thibetana thibetana (assembly GCF_024542745.1). NCBI lineage: Eukaryota > Metazoa > Chordata > Mammalia > Primates > Cercopithecidae > Macaca > Macaca thibetana. The sequence continues at coordinate 155,280,496 of NC_065580.1, read as the reverse complement.
CAAAAGAAACAGTCCAGAGATTGGCAGCAGAGGAAGCTTCAGATCTTCAGAGAAAGATGTGTCACCCATGAAACTAGAACAGAGGAGGGAACAAGAACCAGATAATCAGAAAGAATGCTTAGAAATTAAAACATGAAGGCCAAGACATTAAAGAGTCAAGATTGTCCAGAAATTACCACAGAAGGGGCAGGGCATGGTGGCTCTTGCCTGTAATCCCAGCGCTTTCAGAGGCTGAGGTAGATGGATCACTTGAGGTCAGGCGTCTGAGACCAGCCCGGCCAACACGGTGAAAACCCATCTCTGCTTTATTTTAAAAAAAAAAAAAAAAAAAAAGCCAGACGAGGTGGCAGGTGCCTGTAATCCCAGCTACTTGGGAGACTGAGGCAAGAGAATCACTTGAACCTGGGAGGTGAAGGTTGCAGTGAGCTGAGATGGCGCCATTGCATTCCAGCCTGGGCAACAAAAGGGAAACTCTCAATTAAAAAAAAAAAAAAAAATTACTGCAGTGCTACATCTGCAGCAGGCACTGAAAGCCTCCTGTCCTGGAAGAGTCTCCTGCTTCCTGGACTTTGTCCCACTCTGCCTTTGTCTCCCTTCTCCCCTCTTAGAATCCCCGCTAGCCGGACGCCTCTGCTGACTGAAGCTAGTTATGAACATTGTAAGTCTTTTGTGGATATGTTTTCATTTATCTTAGGTTGGTGCAAAAGTAATTGCAGTTTTTGCTGCAAATTTCTGAGTTAAGCTTATATCTCCCGTACAATTTAGCAGTTGCGCTCCTGGATATATATATAGGTACCAATCTAATTGTAGGGGAGATGTAGGCTTAACATAGAAAGATGCTGGACAGTCTCCTATGGGCTTGAAACATTTTGATCTCCCGCTAATGCTTGATTAAATTAACAAACTTAAATTTTTTTAGAGTAGCTTTAGATTCACAGAAACATTTGGCAGAAAGCACAGAGTTCTCACCCACCCTCTCTGCTCCTGCATCCCCGCCAGATCTGTTAATGTGCATTCATTACAGCTGATGAACCAAAATGGATCCATTATTAACTACTTGTTTAAAATTGACATTTAGGGCTGGGCACGGCACAGTGGCTCACACCTGTAATCCCCAGCACTTTGGGAGGCCAAAGTGGATGGATCATGAGGTCAGAGTTCGAGACCAACCTGGCCAACATGGTGAAACTCTGTCTCTACTAAAAATACAAAAATTAGCTGGTCATAGTGGTGTGCACCTGCCATCCCAGCTACTCAGGCTGAGGCAGGCGAATAGCTTGAACCCAGGAGGCAGAGGTGGGATTACAGGCCTGCACCACCACACCCGGCTAATTTTTGTATTTTTGGTAGAGATGGGGTTTCGCCATATTGGCCAGGCTGGTCTTGAACTCCTGACCTCAGGTGATCCGCCTCGACCTCCCAAAGTGCTGGGATTACAGGCGTGAGCCACCGCGTCCGGCCTAACGAAACATTTTAAATATGTGAATGATTAAAACCAAGAACTCACATTTGCCCACATTTTCAGATACATTTTTATAATGCATTTTCTGTGGAAATAATTTTTGTCTGTGACTGGCTAGTATGCACGTCTAATTCCCCAGCATGCAGAGCAGGGCAGAGGTGTCTGCATGAGGAGGAGGGAGCACACCATCACCTGGACTGGGTAGATACGGCTGGCTCTTGGTGAGGGCAGCAGTGGCGTGGATGTCATTCCCTAAGGGACATGATGCACCCTGGGTTTCCAGTTCAAGAAGAGATGCCCTGCTTTTTATGCCAAAAGAGTATAAGCTCTGCTTGGAGGTTCTTTTGAATCTATTACATTAAAAAGTACACATTTATTTTTCAAGACAGTAAAAAGACCCATATTATAGCTCAGTGTGCAACACCGACCACGTATATATTTTAAGGCTTACTACCCAGCTTTAAGGATAAATGTTTCCTGATTTACAACCAGCCTCAATTACTTTTGTCTACCTATTTTCTGATCTGTCCTTGACTGTTACCTGTTATCACAGAAATCAAAATTGAAGGCCCACCTATCTCAGAGATGAGATTGTTTGCACAAACCTTGTTGCACAATGGACAGAGGGTATAGCTAACTAAAATCAGTCAGAAGTCTAAAACAGTATAATTTTCATCCCAATATTTTAACTCGAATTTCCAAAATACAGTGAAACAAAAACCTCTGGGAGCAGCTGCCATGACATTTTTACTATTATTGTTAGTTTTTAGGTGGGGGGTGGAGGAAGTCTCACGATGTTGACCACGTTGGTTTCAGACTCCTCAGCTCAGGCTATTCTCGCTCTCCTTGGCCTCCCCAAATGTTGGGATTGCAGGTATAAGCCACCATGCCTGGCCAGGATAGGATTTTAATGAACCAAACATAATTTTCTAAAAAATAAAAATAAGAAAAATGTCAGCATAGAAGTATCCAGGCTTTCAATATGGTCTAGTCGAGTTCATACTAACAGTTTCTAAAATAAGTTCAGATTTGATGTAACCACAGTGATGAGATTAAAATTATAAATTCTCCTGGGAAACTGAAAAACTGATCATCAAAGCTCAAAGTTTATGGAGTCATA